>NC_133394.1:103422842-104795342 GCF_047511655.1 Castor canadensis | reverse complement strand
ATACGTTATTTGCACTGTATTCATTGGGATTTATAACCTGTCTTTCAAGAGACAGCATAAGTATGTTTTGTATGGGACAGTTGTACTAAGATGTTTTTAAACACATATGTAAATATCACAATGTATACCCCTGTACAACTATTATATGCTATTAAAATCATTTGAAAATCTTTTTCTTTTATGAAGAGAGAGAAAGAGAGAGAGAGAGAAAGAGAGAGAGAGAGTTCTCCCATGTTCAGTAGAAGACCAGAGGGTTCTGCATTGTTGTTGCTCAGAACTTTAAGTGTAGCAATGCTGTGTTGACCTGAGCTGGACAGAATCACCATTATATAGTTTTATAGATTACTGATGAAAAGCTGGGTACTTGCTCAGAATACATTTCTCCATGTGGTTTGCATTAGAAGCTCCAAGAAGTTCTCAAAAAAGAAGAGCATAAATAAATATTTACTATGAGGGGAAATGCAGGTAATACTTGAGTAGAAGCAAGTTTTATGAAATCAAAAAATTGGTAGAACAGACAAATAAAATTGGCAAAAAAACAAAATTTCTAAGATTTACTGAAGCTTCCAGAAAAGGTCTGAAAATTATCTCTGATGGGAGTTTCTGAAGATACTGCTGAGATTTGCTGTGGTTTCCAGGAGATCACCTGTGAGTCACCAATTTCTGACATTTCTTGATGATTTAAGCTCCTCTTGACTTATCCACAGTTTTATTATCTCTAATAATCGAGGATATCTTATTCTAAGATATATTGTGGTTGTTCTTTTCTCACTGTATCCTTATTGTGATATATAATATGATTAACTCTATTGGAGTTAAAAGTGTTACTTTTTAGAGGAATTCAGTTTATCAGTTTTGAAATATATGTCAATAAAACACAAGTTAAATGAGATCAACCTGATATTATAATTTAAGTCTGTATTATCACATGTTGAGAGTATTCTAGAGAAAAGAACTCTCATATATTGATAGGTGGGAGTGATGAAAATAAAGAATACAAACTTATAGATGTTATTTAAAAATATGAACTTATAATCTAGTCCATCAATATTTCTCCTACTTCAATGCCCCAGAAAAAAATATTTATACTTATTCACATTTTACATGGAAAAAATACTCATTCTATTCAAAGACTATGAGCAATCCCAGTATGCATTGACAAAAACTTGGGTGGGAAAATAATCATTCTGTATTAAAATGTGAATCATTGAATGATTAAAGTTAAAATGATAAATTACAGATGCAAATAGCAAAAAGAATAAGCATAAACCTAATATAAAACAAAGATGTAAGAGACAAAAAGAGATATCTGAATCTATTTATATAGTTTTACAACAGAAAACAGGATACTCTGCTTCTTTTGGGTGTCTATATGGCCAGCTAATGCTATAATGAAAAAAAAAGTGGTAATCTAACAAACTTACCCTATTGTTGCATCAGTGATGGAGGGGAGATTTTGATTAATAAAGAATAAACACAAGACTTGGGAATTTGGTTAATATGCCATTCTTTAGTACATGTGCTATTATATTTATGTGTGACTTACAGTTTTTTTCTTTAAAATGTGTGTATATTTGTATGTGTGTCCATGTGTGATGTGTGCAGATGTGTGTTTCTCATCTGTGTCCATATCGAAAATTGATATTTTTCAAAAAGTATCAAACATATTTTGAAAAGTTCAGTAAAAAGTGAGACAAAACAAATAAAAACAAACAAGCAGAAAAACCCAACCAATCAAACAATACAAAATACTGTAACCAAAACAAAGGTTAAGAATCCAATATCAGTAAGAACACAGACTAAGAGAGTTCCAGCCTGTAATCTTAAAGGTGCAATAAACGTCAAGATCACTGATTATGATGCATTATGCCATACAACCCTCAGAATGAAATGATAAAGACATTTAACAACAGAATGGCTGAATAGAGGTATTCAGAAAAATACCAGTTACTCCTTTGAGAAATTATAACTGCTTAAAATCATGTATATGTGGTGATTTTGCTCATTTTAGTATATTCACATGGTTGGGTATAAAACCAACCATGTTGAATCTCAATTTCTTGCTCAATTCTTCATTTTAAATATTTATACTTATGTGGTGGGCCTCCTGGCTTCTGTATAAAGTGGTAGCTATAGGTTATGGTTGTGATAAAAATATATTTTCTTACCTATAACAACTACTATCCTCACATCATGTAAACTTGATCTTACTCTGTAATCATCAAAAGTGTATTTGTTTTCTAAGTTGCCCTGTTATAAAATCTTTCTTATCTCTCATGGAAACAAGAATTTTATTACTTGAGCTACCTCTCTTTCCCTCTCATTGTTGATCTTCCTCATTCTCTTCACAATTTTTGTTAGAATATTGGATGATAAGAGTCTCAGACAGATGTCCTCCAAAAAAAAAAAAAAAAACAAGAAATATGCCATTTTCATATCTAAACTAGATTCTTTAATGGAACTTGAATTTTTTGATATATTGAGCTAATAAATACCACTTTAATTTCTTTCGAGTAGCTTAAATTTTTTCATTTTAGCTTAGAATTATACAAAATATTTTACAAACATTTCTAGATTTAAAGAATTCTAAGTATATTATTGATTTAATTTTGATCTAAGTAAAATTTTTAAAAATTCACTTTCATTTCTTTGTTTCTTTTGACAGTATTGGAATTTTAATTCAAGGGCTCAAGCAATTGCTATACCATTTGAAGCATACCACCACCCCTTTTTGACTTAGCTTATTTTGCAGATACAGCATCATGCTTTTGTCCATGCCTCAGACTGGGAACTTCCTACCTCCAACTCTTCACTAGAATTTCAGGTGTGTACCCCAACATGCAGCTTCCATTTTGAGCTAGAATCTCACTAACTTTTTCACTGGTCTGTTTTCATACTGTAACTCTCTTATATGCACATTCCAAGTGGTTGGCACTACAGGTATAAGCCACCTTACCCCAACCTTGTTTGAGGTTTTTTTTTGAGCAGAGCAGCAATAAAGTTTCACTTGCATATTGTGTGTGTTGAAACTGAAATGCAAAATAAGCAGATACTAGATTTATATGTTCTCCATTCAACCAAAGCTTCAATTTCAGTGTGAACAAAACCTCTCATTTTTTTGACTTCTGAAGTCAGTTGAAAGTCAAAATTTACTTATTTCAGATTCCTTCTCACATTGATTTTATTCTAATTAGGTAACATTTTCCCAAGTCAAAAAAGTAAGTTGTTATTTGTCACATATTTCCACAGGGCAAGAAGCTACATTATTGTGGAAAGTCATTCAAATTAAGAAACCAGTTCTGAATTCTGAGTGTAACTTTATGGCATGTTACATGTTAGATAAACACTTCCTTAGATAATTGAAGAGAATGTAATAGAGTCAAATATCCTTCAGAAATTCATTTATTGGGAGGATCCAAGATGGCAACTAGGATCCAGAAGCACACAGTGTGAACTCTGTGAATCAAAAACCTTGCTGAGACACTGGGGGATACACTTGGTGGAAACAAAGCACCAAAGAGAACCAAAACTTTGACACCCTAAACCCTTAGCCTATAGAAAGTTTCTCCATGCCACATTACACTGAGAAAACAGATGGGCTGGTGCTGCCACTAGCTACTGGCTAGAAAACTGCTTGTTAGACATTTGGCAGACAAAACAGGTGAGCACCAAGCATCACGCAGTATTCCCCCAGCCACCTCTGGGATAAACCAGCATAGCCCCCGGGGAGACAGACCCTTTTGCAAAAACAACAATGAAAACTGAAAAATAAACAATGAACTGAAAACTAGCAGAGAGCAGAGGGGGCAGAAACGCTGAAAGAGCACTGGAGAAGGGAGAAGGTGCAAGGAGCTGATCTCCACATGAACTATCAGTAAACAAAAGGCTGGAAAGGCAAGAAGGCCAACAGCGGGTGGGTGATAGACCACTTCCTGAAGTAGGCCAGGTAGCCATCCATAAAGCTCAACCCCTGAGCCAGTGAGCAATACCCAAAATTAAACAGCTCTGCAAAACTGAAAAAACAAACAGCAAACCATCACAACACACTGACAGCAAGGGGCTAGCTGAAGGATCACTGACCTTGTCCCAGAGAAAAGTGGTGAGGCAAAGAAACAAGCCCCCAGTAAACAAGCACAGCAAAAAGCCAACTCCAAATCCTGACACCTGGTGGAATACAAAGCTGATCTCCTGAACCTGAGGACACCAGGCAAACTTAAACTTTCACACCTCTCTGAGAGAGGAGCTGACCAAGCAGCTGCTTCTGAAAGACAGAAAATAAAAATAACACTATCCACAGGCCACCTACCTGGCAAGATTATGACAGAGCTTCTGCTTGAATACCAACACCAAAACTGGATGCTGGAGGAGTAACACCAGAACTTAAATTAAAACTGAAATTCTATTGTTCCTGAACCTGGAGTTATTGTCTGTTTGTTTGTTTATTTGTTTGATTTGTTTGCTCATCTCTCCCCATTGATTTCTTTGTTTTTTTTTTTAAGATTTATTATTGTGAATTAGTTAATACTAAATTACACCCTGACCATGGACAGAAATAGCACACACACACTTAACTAAAAACCCAATACAACCACAACACAAAATTAAACCAAGGGAAAGAAAACAGGTGACTGAAACCACCAACTAGCCCATGAAGAACACAGTTGCTCAGTACAAAGTGGAGCAATAAGAAGAAAAAAAAGGGATTGAAACCATTCTCAAAAAAAAATAATTAAATACCAGATTCAGAGGGAAATGAAAAAAATGGACACCCAGTTATAGTCTCCAACAAAACAAAGATAAATCACCAAGAAACCCAACGGTGTCTACAAGAACTCCCTCAAAGAAGAAATCCTACAAATAATCACTGAAAATTTCATGGAGATGTTACTAGACATGGTTAAACAAAACATACAAAAGGTATACAAAAAATTTCAAGACACCAAAAATAAAGAATACGAAAGACACAGAAAAAAATAAATGAACTCATAGGAGCCCTAAATAAACACCAAAGTGAAACAGAGAATACTATAGAGAAATAAATGAATTAAAGAAGAATATAGATAATATTAAAGAGGAAGTGAACCATGATATGGAAAACCTCAGAAAAAAGAATGAACCAGAAACACAAAACACAATGGAAGGCAACTCTAGCAGACTAGAACAAGCAGCAGACAGAGTCTCAGAACATGAAGATAAAATGGAAATTAAAAGAAAAACTGAAGAGTTCTTAGTCAAACAACTCAAGACCTGTGAAAGTAATGTGCAAGAAATGACCAACTACATCAAAAGATCAAATATGAAGATCATGGGCCTTGACGAAGAAGAGGTGAACATAAAAGAGATTCATAATGTATTCAATAAAATAATAACAGAAAATTTCCCAAATCTAGAGAAAGTTATGCCCATTCAGGTACAGGAAACCTCCAGGACACCAAACAGACTTTACCAAAATAGAACTACCCCACAATATATTATCATTAAAACAACAAGCACAGAGAATAGAGAAAGAATACTGAAGGTGGTAAGATACATATAAACAACATACAAAGGTAAACCAATCAAAATCATGACAGATTTCTCAACAGAAACCTTAAAACCAAGAAGAACATGGAATGAGGTCTTCAGGGCACTGAATGAAAATAATTTCAAACGTAGGATACTCTACCCAGAAAAACAATCATTCAAAATAAATGGAGCAATAAAAACCATCATAAGCAGAAACTAAAACAATATATAACCACCAAGCCACCACTACAAAAGATTCTCCAAGGAATTCTGCACATAGAAAATGAAAGCAAACAAAACCATGAGAGAACAGGGAGTATCAAACCACAGGAGAAGAAAAGATAAGGAATCAAAGAATAACATTGATTCAGCTGCACACAATCAAACCCTTAATGAACAAAAACAACTAAATGACAGGAATCACCACATACCTATCAATATTAACCCTGAAAGTTAATGACTTAACTCCCCCATCAAAAGATAATATTTGGCAAACTGGATTAAAAAGGAAGATCCAACAATCTGTTGTTTACAGGAGACCCATCTCATTGATAGAAACAAGCAGTGGCTTAGGGTCAAAGGCTGAAAGAAGATTTACCAAGCCAATGGCCTCCAAAAACAAGCAGGAGTAGCAATACTTACCTCAGACAAAGTAGACTTCAATCTTACATTGATCAAGCGGGAAAAGAAGAACACAGCATACTATTAAAAAGAGAAAAACACTAAAAGGAAATAATCATTAACCTATGTGCACCCAACATCAGTGCACCCAATTTCATCAAACCTTCTCTGAAAGACCTACAAGCATATATAGATTACAACACAGTGGTAGTGGGAGACTTTAATACCCCCCTATCACCAATAGATAGGTCATCCAAACAAAAAATCTATAAAGAAATCCTAGAACTAAATCACACCATAGAATAAATGGACCAAGCTGATGTCTCAGAACATTTCATCCAATTTCTGCACAATATACATTCTTCTCAGCAGCCCATGGAACTTTTTACAAAATTGATCATATCTTAGGGCAGCAAATATAAGAAATAGAAATGATCCCATCCATTCTATCTGATCACAATACATTAAAACTAGAACTGAACAACAAAAAGAACATCAGAAAATATGCAAACAATTGGAAGCTGAACAACACATTGCTCAATGATCACTGGGTTACTCATGAAATAAAAGAGGAAATTAAAAGGTTCCTGGAAGTTAATGAAAATGAAAACACAACCTACCAGAACCTATGGAACACAGCAAAGGCAGTCCTAAGGGGAAAGTTTATAACCATGAGCGCATATATTAAAAGGATAAAAAGATCTCAAATCAATAACTTAATGCTACATCTCAAACTCCTAGAAAAAGAAGAACAAAGCAAAACCCAAAACAAGCAGAAAGAGAAATAATAAAAATAAAAGCAGAAATTAATGAAATAGAAACAAAAAAACCTTACAAAATATTAATGAAACAAAAATCTGGTTCTTTGAAAAAATAAACAAGATTGACAGACTCCTGGCAAACCTGACTGAAATGAGGAGAGAAAAAACCCAAATCAGTAAAATCAAAAATGAAAAAGGGAGATAACATCAAACACCATGGATATCCAGGGATCATCAGAGTTGATGAAATGGTCTCTGAACTGAAAAGAACACCCACGGAGTGGGAGAAAATATTTGCCAGCTATACATCAGAAAAAGGACTGATAACCAGAATATACAGGGAGCTCAAAAATGTAAATTCCCCTAAAATCAATGAATCAATAAATAAATGGGCAACTGAACTAAACAGAACTTTTTCAAAAGAAGAAATTCGAATCGCCAAAAAACACATGAAAAAATGCTCACCATCTCTAGCCATAAAGGAAATGCGAGTCAAAATCACACTAAGATTCCACCTCACCCCTGTTAGAATAGCCATCACCAAAAACACCACCAACAGCAAATGTTGGCAAGGATGTGGAGAAAAAGGAACCCTCATACACTGCTGGTGGGAATGCAAACTAGTGCAACCACTCTGGAAAACGATAGAGGCTTCTTAAAAAACTATACATAGATCTTCCATATGATCCAGAAATCCCACTCCTAGGGATAAACCAAAAGGAATGTGACACAGGTTACTCCAGATGCACCTGCACACACATGTTTATTGCACTTCTATTCACAATAGCTATGTTATGGATACAGCCCAGATTCCCCACTACTGAAGAATAGATTAAGAAAATATGGTATTTATATACAATGGAATTTTACTCAGCCATGAAGAAGAATGAAATCTTCTCATTCGCAAGTAAATGGATGGAACTGGGGAATATCATCTCTAGTGAGGTTAGCCAGGCCCAGACGACCAAAAATCATATGTTCTCCCTCATATTAGGACTTTAGATCTAGGGCAAATGCAGTAACATTGTTGGACTTGGGTGACATGCTAAGGGGTGAGCACATACAGAAGGAATGGGGATAGGTAGTAAACCCCAAACTTGAAAGTGTTTGATGTACCCACTGCAGAGGAGCTAATATACTAACCTTAAAATGACAGAGGTCAATATGGAAAGGTGACTGGGAAGTAGTGAAGAGGTCAGGTAGAGGTGAATCAATTAGGGCTGTAATACACTTGTACATGGAAGCAATGCTAGGAAACTCTCTGTATAGCTATCCTTTTCTCAACTGGCAAAAACACTTTGTCTTTCTTATTCTTGCTTATGTCTACTCTTCAATAAAAGTAGAGACATGCATAGAACAGGTTCTTCCTGGAAGTGAGGGGAATGGGGGGAGAGGGAGGGAGTGGAGGGCATGGGGGAAATGACCCAAACAATGTATGCACATATGAATAAATGAATAAAGAAAAAAAGAGAAATTCATTTAGCAAATATGGCTTTATATTTTGATGAAATTATATTGACTAAATAGTTCATTTTTTCTTTTTAAGTGTTGAAAATAAAAATAATCTACTTCGAAAGGTTATACCATAAATATATTTATGTATAAAATCTGATGGTTCTATTAACAAATAATGAGCAGTAAGCTGCTGGAATTGCATTAGAACAAATACTTTTAAATTCATCTATTTATTAAAGAAGTATAGTTTCAATATTTGAGTAACAACCAAAAAAACAGAAAATGGTGCCTGAAAGTACCTTCATGTTTTGAAGACTATTTGATGACTTATAAAACATCCAATTTATGCTTACTAAGCAATTTGATTTCCAACAGTTTTCTTTGAAATCATCAAACAGTAAGTAGGTATTCTTCTGTTTGAACTGTTGTAAGCATAGAAAATAAGAAAAGTGTCTAATTCATTTTAACTAGTGTCATAAATACTAATAAAAACATAGTAGAAGCCGGGCACCTGTGGCTCGCACCTATAATCCTAGCTAATCAGAAAGAATGGTTTATTAGGTTGAAGCCAGCCTGGGCAAATAGTGTTCAAGATTCTATCTCCAAAATACCCAACACATAAAAGGGCTGTCAGAGTGGCATAAATGGTAGAGCACCTGCCTAGCAAACATGAGACCCTAAGTTCAAATCCTAGTACCACCAAAAAAAAAAAAATCAGAAATCAGTATTGAAGATCATTCACATTTACCAATAACAATGCAAATTACTTAATAAAATGCTAGAAATCAAGCTAACAGATTTGAGTATTTGTGACAGAAAAATTTGCCATCCCATGTCTGTCAACCAAGTAGTCAATCAAAACATGAATGGTAATATTTGTCATTTCCCGCTGGGTAGGTATTTCATTGGAGTTCATTTAGTTAATAACGAGCCATTCCTACACAGAGTTAGGAGAAAGTACATACACGTTTATGACCCATTTCTCTTCTAAAATATAGGAGACATAGTCTCAATAGCATTATAATTTCACACATTGAAACATCTGAATCTAATGTCTACTGCAAAAATTCAAGAGTATTCAATAGTCAGCTTTTGTGTGATTTTATTCCCTGACTTTAGCACCTCTACTTTTATTCATTTTTTCATATGTCCATCTCTCTACTCACGTATGCCGTCATCTAACCAAGTTATCAGTTTGCTTTATTTGAAGCCTCTAAAGGACTCATTATGCTTCTTGAAAGACTTCAAAAATTGAGATTGAATGATAATTAAAAGCACAAGTTTCCTCCATGCTGCAGAGTTTAAAATAGACTAAAAAAGTACTGCCACTAAAGAGATATTATGCTGTCACATCACAAATGTAAAAGCATATAATAGGAGTTTACATTGTAAAATATGTTTAATTTCTCTTCATATAGTCAAAATAAAATAAAAATTAAAATTGTAAAAATTACAAAAAAGCACAATTATACATACACACACACATACACACACACACTCACACACACATATATATATACACCTCTACAGAAAAAAACCCAAATCCTGTGATATAAGAGATAATTGCAAAAACAAAAATAAAGTTTTTATATAAAGATGATATTCATACAAAGTTTTCTAACTTGGCATAAAAGATTCATTGGTTGAGATTCTAAAAATAAGTTTTCTTTTATATTGCTTTAGAAAATTCTATAAAAATAACCATTAGGAAAGAGTTCATTGCTAAAAATGTGAGTTCTGCTCACAAATAAAACAAATGTGCATTTTCTCATCAACCTCCATGAAGTTATATTTCTCAGTACCAGTTACATAAAGATATTTTTAAGACAGTATGAATGATTAAATCTTCTACTCAATAAAGACTTTTTCCCAGTTTGAATATCAACAGCTCCCTCTATCTGTTTTGATGTTGTTAATTTCACACTTTTAAGGAGAAATCAATGAATATTCACATATACTTACTTCAATAAGATGCACCCCTTGGTTTAAGTGGTAGATATTATCTGAGTGTATTATTGATAGAAGAATATGACTTCATAGAAGAGTCTTATTTGTGTACCAACTACTATGGATAAATGATTTTCTTTTTGCACTGGAATGATTTATAAATGAATATATAGAACACAAGTTGGACTGCTGTCATAAAGAATATTTGGGAAATATTTGGAGGATTTATCTTATTGTCAAGCATCTTATTTCATTTTTACTGATATGGCTAAATGACTGAAACTGGATAATTAGGAGATAATAGAAATTTATTTACAACTGTTCTGGAGACTCTGAAGTCCAAGTCCAAGCATCTACAAGTTCAATCACCTGTTTGCTAATGTTGCCTTCCAACTGTTGCCAATGTACCCTTTGTTTGATCTGTAATGGTAGTAAGCTGATTGCTTTATTAAAGCAAGTTAGGCATGCTCAGAACATGTTGTCAATTTAGATGAGGTGCTTCTTCCATGACTGACTTTTCAAATTCTTAAAATAGTCAGAATAAAACTATTGTAATTAAGTTATTTTGTGCAAAGCTGTGGGGATTGAAGCTAGAAAAATACCAAAAAATCCTTATAGTTTCAATAATTCTTATAAGATATATTGCTTTTTATTCTGATATTTATGAAATTTTAAAAATAGCTATTTGCAGGAAATATTGCATGCTATCTGTACCATGTCATGTATGTGTCCTAAACAGAGCATCCACAGTCTTCAAAGTCCAACTCGTTAGAGTGATGAACAGAATATGAGTCTATGATATGGATGCATGAAACACACACACACACACACACACACACACACACACACACACCCTTATCCCTGCTATCCTGAACTCCTTTCTGGAGCACAGTGTGCTCTCTAATTTACAAGTTTATTTGTGGACATTGTTCCCTACTTTTCAGAAAATTCTTATTTTCCATAATTTAGCTTTTCAACTTCTCAGTTGCACTCCAATACTGTTTATAATTCTACTTCTGCCAGGTGAGTTTCCTTATCTACCAAAATTCAAATCTATAACCTCCCCTGTTCTTCTATAGACCCCTCTGTGTAGGACTAATACACTACTAGCACATTTTGTTGTTGGTTTTATTGAATCTGAATCATATTATATTCCTTCTTTGGCAGAGATCAGTTTATTTCATGCAGTACCACAAGGATAGCACTAAGAAATTTTCCATTAATAGTTATTGGCTGAATGAATAAATTTTTTCTAAGATAGACATTTAAAATAGAGCACAGCATGTGTCTCTAATCATTAGTAATTGACACAGAAAAAAAATCTTCACACATTTACTTTTATACACCTACCACTGAGCTCAGTGAGCTAATATTTTCCTTTGTAAAGTTATTGTAGAATATTTTATAATACCACTCAATCAATAATCTAATTTGTGATCCACACAAATATATATACATACATATATATATGTATATATATACGTATGTATATATATATACATATATATATATATATATATGCACATTTGCACTTGCTCTACCACTTGAACCACGCCTACAGTTATTCTGCTTTTCTTAAGATGGGCTCTCATGCTTTTCACTCAGGTTGAACTGGACAACAATCTTCCTATTTTACACTTTCTGCCTTCACTGGGATGGTGGGTGTACACCACCATGCTCACACAGTGTTTTCTGTTGAAATAGGGTCTCACAAAGTTTTCTGCCCAGACAGGCCTGGAACTGTGATCCTACTGATCTCAGCCTCCCAAGTAGGTAGGATTATAGTTGTGAGCCACTGTACCCAGCTCTATTTTTTTAAGGTTTCAGTTCAATTGTTTTATGTCATTTCAAAACAATTAATATAAACAATTTAGCAAAAACAATATGGAGCCAAATAAATTGTCTTTAATTTTGTTGATATTCTTAATGATAAAGTGATAGTTTCTTTTTTTGGCACTTTTGGGGTTTGAAATCAGGACCTCAAGCTTGCTATGCAGATGATATACAGCTTGAGCCACACTACCAACCCTTTATTGCATTGGGTTTTTTGAAATAGTGTCCCCCTATTTGCCTGGGCTGGCCTCAAGCCATGATTCTCCTGATCTCTGCCTCCTGAATAGCTAGGATTACAAGTATGAAACACTGGTGCCCAGCAAGTGATTTATTTCTAATTCTTTAAATGACAAATAAAATTGCATGTATTTATTATGTACAACAATGTTTTAATAATAAAAATATTGTGTTAATAATAAAAAATAATGTGTTAATAATAAAAATGTGTTAAAGTATATGTACATTGTGGAATGATTATATCCACTCCATTAACAAATGCATTACCTCACATAGTTATCTTACTTGTGATAATATGTAACATCCAATCTATTTGTTTTTTTCAAGGATGCAATATATTATCATTGACAATAGTCACTATGCAATGCAATCATATCGCAAATTTATTCATCCTATCTGTATTATATCCTGCTCACCCCCCTTCTCTTTAATCATTTTATCTCTGATAACCACCATTTTTCATCTACAACTATGAGATAAACTTTGCTTAGATTCCACATGAGTCAGATCATGTGGTATTTCTCTTTGTACTTACCTTCTTTCACTTAACATACTGCACAATAAATTAATCCAAATTGTCACAAATGTCTACATATCATTCTCTCTTTTTTTTAACTTTGTTTTGAGATATTATCTCTGTATGTAATATAGGCTGACCTCAAACTCACAATCCTTCTGCTTCAGTCTCCTGACTACAGGGATTGCAATCATTCACCAATATTCCCTACTGTGCCTTTATTCTTTCACCTGGCTGTATAGTATTCCATTGTCTATGTATGCCACATATTTTTATCCATTCATTCATTGACAGATACTTTGATTAATTTCATATCTTAGGTATTATTAGTATTGCTGTAATAATTTTAGAAGTACAAATAACTCTTCAATATATAAATTTCATTGCTTTATACATGAACCAATTAGTGGGATTGCTATATAATATGGTATTTTGATTTTTGTTAGAGGAACCTCCATACTATTTTCCATGATCTAAAAATGACTTAAATTTTCACCAACAGTGTGAAAGCCTTCACTTTTTTCATAACCTTGTTCCTACTCAATCTGTGTTATTTTTTGATAATAGCCATCTCACAGGAGTGAGGTGATATCTCACTGTGGTGGTGTATTATATTTCTTTGGTTAATTTTGATAGGGAGCAATTTTCTATATGCCTACTAGCATTCATATGCCTTCCTTTGCAATATGTTTATTCAGGGATATGTTTATTTTTCTCAACTTTAATTGGATTTTTTTATTTTGCTTCTAAGTTGCCTATACATTTTGAATATTAACTTCTTTCTAGATGTATAGTTGAAAATATTTTTGTGTCCGTGTGTTGAAATTTCACTCTATTGATGATTTCCTTTACTGTGCAAAACCCTTTTAGTTTTGTATAATTTCATTTCTCTATTTCTGCCTGAGTTGCCTGTGCATATAAGGACACATACAAAGAATCTTTAGCTGAACCAATGTCAGGAAGCATTTTTCTTCTTTTCTTCTGATAGTTTCATAGTTTAAAATTTACATTGAAGTATTTAATTGATTTCAAGTTAATTTTTGTATTGGTGAAACATAAACTCATTCTTTTGAAGGTGAAAATCATTTTCATGTTTTTTGGTGCAACTGAAATTTAAACTCAGTGCATCACACATCACACTTGAAAGCAGGTACTTTACTGCTAGAGCCTCACCTCTAGTCCATTTTACTCTGGTTATTTTGGAGATGAAGTCTCATAAATTATTTGCCCCTCAAGTAGCTAGTGTCACAAGTGTGGGCCACTTGTGACCAGCTGAAAATCATTTTCTCAATACAAATGTACTGAAGACACTGTCTTGGTATTCATCTTTGGTCTTGATATTTTGATAGGAATTCACTGAATCTATGGAGCGCATTTCAGTGTTTTTTCTGCGGTCACACAACATCTTTCCATCTTTCTTCCTGCTTCAATTTCTTTCATCAGTATTTCACAGTTTCAGTACACAAGATTTTCACTACTGTGATTAAATTTATTCCAAAGTATTGTTTGTAGTTATTGTAATTGGGATTTTTAAAAACTTCTTTCTCAGCTAGTTCATTGTTTTTTTTTTTTTCCAGTTCCTTATGGTGCAACATTAGCTGAATTTGAGATCTTCTCTGCTATTACTACTTTTCTCAAAATTTCCTTTTAACTGCATCTTGTAACTTGGGTTTACTTTGTCATTGTTTTATTTGTCCCAAGAATTGTTTTGTTCTTGTATTCCCATTTAACTTTTTGATTGACTCTTATTATTCGTGACTATGTTATACAGTGGCTTTGTCTTTATAATGCTTTTGATGTTCTTCTTGTTACTGGTGTTTAGTTCATCACTGTAGTCATTAAAGAGCTTGAAACAAGACATAATGGCACATACTTGGAACCTAGCCACAACAGAGATGGTTTTCAGGAGGATTGCAGTTTGAGGCCAGCCTGGGCAAAAAGTTACTTTCAAGGTAATTATTGATATGTAAGCACTTACTATGGGCAATTTGTTAATTGTTTTCTGGCTTTTCATAGATCATTGCTTGTTTCTTGCTCTAGAACTATCTTTCCATTTTATTAAATGATTTTTTCCAGTCCTATATTTTTCTCCTTGCTTATTATTTTTAGTGTATATATTATAGGTTATTAACTTGTGCTTAGTATAGGACCTATGAAAATACTTTCTAGTCATAGACATAATTTTGACTTGATTAGTGCTTAACTTTCATTATACACACAAAATCTCTAGATTTAACTATATTTCCTGCCATATTTTGAATTTTGATATCACAATTTACTTCTCTATGTGTTTCATATTCCTTAACAAATTATTGTAGCTACTATTATTTTTATAGTTTTGTCTTTCAACCTCTACATTAAAGATAGAAGCCTTTAACACATACCATTACAAGTATTTTAAATTTAAGTATGTTAATTTTACCACTGTTTTTTTGGTTGTTTTATTTTGTTTACTTGCAGATGTTTTCCTTTTACTAATCAGCATCTCTGTCTTTTAGCTTAAAGAATATTTTTTAGCAATTCTTCCAAGCCGGGTCTGGTGGTGATGAACTCTCATCTTTTAGTTGTGTTGGAAAGAATCTCTTTTCTCTTGTTTATAACGACAGCTTTGCTATGTACAGTATTGATGTTTTTCCTATAGCACATTGAATGTATTATCTCAATGTTAGTTTGTGAAATTTCTGCTGAGAAGTTCGCTGCTAGGCATGTGGCACTCTCCTACATCTGATCTGCTTCTTCTTTCTTGCTTTAGTCTTGCTTTTAAGATTGTCCTTTCTATTTAATTTTTGACAATTTGATTATAAAATGTTGGGAGGTAGCCTTTTTTTTGGATTGAATCAACTTGGAGACCTTTGACTTCCCTGTGCCAGGATATTTACAGCTATAAACCACATAAGATTTTTTGGTTATAAATGGACTGCATATGTGATGATTGTCCCATAGGATTATAGTGACCCTAAAATAAATCCCTGTGATCTGGTGATCTGATAGTTGTCATAACATTTTAATACAATGCACTACTTAAAGGTTTGTGTTGATGCTTATATGAGAACACCTACTGACCTGCCAGTCATATAAAGTATGGTAATTAAGTTATATACATTACATAATACTTGATATTGATAATAAATGACTATGTTACTAGTTTGTGTATTCCTTATAGTATGCTTTTTATTATTAGATGTACTCTTTTTGTTTATAAAAATTACTATGGTGCTGTGTTAAACTAGTCCCAACTTCATACATTTCTGTTTTCCATATCTTTTGATTGCATTAAGGAGACACACTGAGCAGTATACTATTTAGGTGTGTGCTAGTACTCTCTAAGGTGTTCACTTGATGACAAAATTGTCTAATGACACATTTTTCAGAATATATTACCACCATTAAGCAATACATGATTTTCTCTAAGTTTGAAAAGTTTTCTAATATTATTTCTTAATATAATACTTCTATCCTAATCTTCATATACACCCTCTTGCATGGAAATGACTCATGCATTTTTTCTTTTGATGATGCTCCTCTAATTTCATAGTTTTTCTTCATTCCTTTCCATTTTTTTCCTCTCTGATGGCATATTTTTACATAGTGCATGTTTGAATTCACAAATTCTTTTGTCTGATCAGTTCTGCTATGGATGCTCTCCACGGTATTTATCATTTCATTAATGTATGTCTCCAGTTTTGTACTTCTGTTTAGCTTTTTATTATTATTTTAAATATTCTATTATGTTTATCTGATACATTTATGAAATGTATGTTATGTCATTCTGCTGAGCTTCCTAAAATAACTGTTTTGAATTATTTGTCAGGAAGTCCATATATCTTCACTGGAAACCAATTTTTTGTCTTTTGGTGATGTGATGTTGATTGCTCTTCATTTCAAACAAGTGAGTAATTATTGAAGTTTTAAGTGTCTGGCTTTGTCTGGGAACGTCCTTTTAATAGTATTGCTGTTAAGATATTCTGAACAGATGGTCTGGTGTAGTCAATAAGGCTATGTCTGCTCTGGGTGCTGAAGCCCTATGTATGACCTTAAGCTCAGCATCACTATGGCCAGTACAGCCTAGCCCATATTCTGTGACCACCAAACTGGAATCTTATAGCCCCCAAGACTATCACACTGTTATTAATTTTGAAAGTTTTAGAAAAGAACTCTCAAGAATGAAAAGTTGTGATTACAATTATTACACTCTCATTTTCAACTATAGTATATACTGCTTAATGTAGTTATTTTATTCGTGCATCAAAAAAATCTTTTTCTAATAATGACACAAAATTATTTTACCTATGCTAATTAAGTATTAAAATACTATTTATTTGAGACATGAAAATTTGGGATAGTTTTACAAAGGTATACACTTCCTATGAGTTATGTCTTCTGCTAACACAGGAAATAAAAGGTGAAGGAACAGTGTGTTCTACACTTGAAGGTATTGCAGCTCACCTTGGTGTAAAGAGGATAGACTACAATCTAGATATGGAGTAAAAATTTTCTCTGTAGGCTTCTACTGTATCATAGAAATTAGCTCAAATAGCTTAAAATCAATCCATTTGTATCAAATAACAAGATATTTTCCTCAAGTTTCAATATTGAATATATTGATATTTGAGACAGCAAAATATAGTGAATGAAGCCATTTCATATTATATTAGAGTTTTAATTAACAAACCATGTGGGCATTAAATATTTAATAATGCAATGTGCCTAAAATGTTTTATGGTACATTTTATTATTTTGCATGCACCAAGCAATGTAAATAAGTGAGGGTTCTGTATAGAATATCTTACTTGACTATTCAATGATAATTCAGTGGAAAAATCAAGTCATATGAGAAATTACAAGTTCACATTGCTAGGTGGTAACTTGTGAGCCTTTAAATGTCAAAAGTGGGAGAATAAGTACATACACAAGGGCTAATTACCCATGATTCCTTTTAAACTATGCTTAAAGAAGTTTATTTTGTAGATGACTGATGTCGTTGAATGTAAAATATGTTATATAACATACCTAACTTGCATACTAGAAAGATCAGTCTACTGGAAAGTAGAGAATGAATTTGAGTGTGCCAAAGAAAAGAGGCATTGAGATAACTTAAGGTTTATTATAATAATACCTATAAAGATATGATAGATGTCTATTTCTGGCTGATTAAAATTGGAATAAAGAGAAGAAACATACTAATGTGAACAAGACAGCTACATTTGCAACAAAATGTAAACTCATTTATTATGAGGACTTGTTATTTGATTATAATGATTAGCAATGTGCTGCATTTCTCAGGCCACCCTAGATTCAAGTAAATATTTGAGGAAGTTCAATGATTTTTTGCTATTTGAACATCATTTCCTTTTCTCATAAGTCCTGGTCTCTACAGGAATATTAAGGATCCCAGAAAAATTTCTCCAGGTACATTCTTATATACAACATAAAAATGGATAAAGAGAGAGATAGAGATAGATAGATACAGATTTATATACAGAGAAAGAGAGAGAGAGTCTCCATTATTGATGCATTCCACATTACCAAATTCACCTGACTGGTAAAAATTATCTCTTATCCCCAAATAGACACATGCTGCGTTTTCACCAAGTGTGGAGACAGTATGCATTGAAATACAATGTAAGAAGCCCTGGCTCTCAGGCTAGTAGGCTAGTTTTGAATCCCAAATATGAAACCTTCTTAGTGGGGCAGCATCTGACTAATATTTCTAAATCTCAGTTTATTTTTCTGTGAAATATAGACATTATGAACTAAAGGATGAGTTTCTTTCAGTTTTAAAAATATACTATGGAAGTATCAGAGCAATGATTCAGTGGTTGCTAATTTAGTGTTTGAGGTGACCTAATAGAAAATTACTATTGCAAATAATTAAAATCAACTGTATATGTGGTTTCTGACATAAATGAAATAGACAGAAAGAGCTTGTGAAGAGTTCCTCCTATCCCCCTTTATAGTTGGTCCCCATCAAAATTCATGTTGAATTATTGGGTTTAATTATATTTGGGAGACAGATTAGGAGTCCACTGAGGAGAATTTGGACTCTGAGAGATTTGCCTTCATCAGAGAGATTATTGTTTTTCTAGAGAGATTGCATTACTTTTCTTAAGACTAGATTAGCTCTGATATGACTAGATTTGCAAGTCAGACCGTTATAAAGTGTGTTTGGCTCCCTTGACTCAATCTGTGTCTTCCTCTCACTCTGTGATCTCGCTCAAATGTGTTCCATCCTGATGATATGATACAGCCAGAGGGCATTCACCAGAGATCCAGTTTATCAGGGTCACCTGATCTTGGCTACAAAATTATGAACTAAGTAAATGTCTTTATTAAGGATACAGCTACTTGTATTATGCTACAGCAATATAAAGCATATTAAGACACTGAAACATTCCACTCAAAAGTCATTAAGTGAGCTTGGCACCAGTAGCTCACAGCTGTAATCCTAGATATTTGGGAGACAGATTGGGAAGATCTCATTTGGAAGCCATACTTGGAAAATAGTTAAGGAGGCTCTATCTCCAAAATAACCAGAGCAAAATGTACTGGAAGTGTGGCTCAAGTGGTAAGAGTGCCTGTTTTGCAAGTCCTGACTTCAAACCCCAGACCCATGGGGGCTGGGGGGAGTGAGGCTCAGCAATGTAAGGTTTATACTCCTTAGGGTGTAGTAGCATTGGCCAGTTGCACATCAAAGCCTGAATGGGGTCACAAGAATTTCTAGAATAGAGTGCAGAAATTGTCAGGCTTAGTGAAGAGATGTTTATGGTGAGAAATAGTAGCAGAGGCTCCATGTGATCCAGTATTTCAAATTCCAAGCAATGTGGAGGGTATTGCTTAAATGAAAGTACTGTTGTCTGAAAGTTTGTGCTCCCTAAAACTCGTGTGTTAAAGCCTAATCTTCAGTGTGATAATTCCAGCTCAAAGGCTGGAATTCTGGAGGAAAATAGTTCATGAGTGGAGTTCTCATGAATGGGATTAGTGCCCTTATAAAAGGGTATGCAAAGTGGTCTTCCCTCTTTCCAATGTGATGTTACAGTGAGAAATTGTCCATTGCTGGAACAAGCTGGACAGTCCAGGTTCTAAAACTGTTGTCTCCTTGATTAGACTTTCTAAACTCAAAAACTGTGGGACACAAATTTCTTTTGTTTAATAAGCTATCCTGCCATTGTTATTTTGTTATAGCAAACAAAACAACTAAGATAGAAAATCTTTAGGTTTTATATGAAAGAAAGTTTGCATACAGGAGAGTAAATCAAATAAATATATTGAAGAAATGGACTTTTTGAGAAAAGTTTCTAGCATCTTACACATGACAATATATAAAAGAAAGCAGTAGTACTAACTTTGAGTATTCAGATTGTATTTAGACTTCTCACATTTTTAATTTTCAAAACATACAGGAAAATGAAGAAAATTGTATGTGCAAATATGTATTACGTGTTTGTTAACTCACAGCTCTATCCACAAACAAGAGTTGAGAGCAGCAAGTCTTTTTTTTTACTTATTCATTTATTCATATGCATATATATTGCTTGATACATCTCTCCACCCTTCCCTCCCCACGCCCTCCCTCTCTCCAACCTCCCCTCTCTTCCAGGCAGAACCTATTCTGCATTATTCTCCAATTTTATTGAAGAGAAAACATAAGAAATAATAAAAAAGACATAGCGTTTTTATAAGTTTCAGATAAGGTGTATTACAACCCGAATTGGTTCATATCTACCAGACCTCTACACTACTTTTCCGTGCCCTTCCCATAATGCCCTCTGTCAGTTTAAAGTTACTATATTAGTTCCTCTACAGTGGCCACATCAAACACTTTCATGTTTTGGGTTTCCTACCTTTCCTTTTCCTCCTGTATGTGTTCTCCCTTAGCATGTGACCAATGTTCAATAGTATTACTGGATTTGTTTTAGGTCTAAAGTCCACATATGAGGAAGAACATATGATTTTTGGCCTTCTGAGCCTGGCTAACATCACATAAGGTGATGTTCTCCAGTCCCATCCATTTACTTGCTAATGACAATATTTCATTCTTCTTCATGACTGAGTAAAATTCCATTCTGTACAAATACCACATTGTCTTAATCCATTTGTCAGAAGTGGGGCATCTTCATTGTTTTTATAACTTGGTATTTGTGAATAGTGCTGCAATAAACATGGGTGTGCAGGTGCCTTTGGAATAACCTGTGTCACATTCCTATGTGTATATACCCAATATCATACGGCAGATCTATGTATAGTTTTTTTTTAATTTTTATTTTATTCATATGTACATAGAATGTTTGGGTCATTTCTTCCCCCTTCCCCCTTCCCTCCTTTACCTCCCCCCCACTCCCTCCCTTACCCCCCCTTATCCCTCGCTACCTGGCAGAAACTATTTTGCCCTTATCTCTAATTTTGTTGAAGAGAGAGTATAAGTAATAATAGGAAGGACCAAGGGTTTTTGCTAGTTGAGATAAGGATAGCTATACAGGGAGTTGACTTGCATTGATTTCCTGTGCATGTGTGTTACCTTCTAAGTTAATTCTTCTTGAACTAACCTTTTCTCTAGTTCCTGGTCCCCTTCTCCTATTGGCCTCAGTTGCTTTAAAAGTATCTGCTTTAATTTCTCTGTGTTGAGGGCAACAAATGCTGTCTAGTTTTTTGGGTGTTTTACCTATCCGCATACCTTCCTTGTGTGTTCTCGCTTTATCATGTGATGAAAGTCCAATGTCCAATCCCCTTGTTGTGTTTACTCTTGATCTAATGCCTACATATGAGGGAGAACATATGAT
The DNA here is from genome assembly GCF_047511655.1 of Castor canadensis. Lineage (NCBI taxonomy): Eukaryota > Metazoa > Chordata > Mammalia > Rodentia > Castoridae > Castor > Castor canadensis. Next base: position 104,773,689 of record NC_133394.1, on the reverse strand, counting down.
TTTCAGTCTTTTGGGCCAGACTAACTTCACTCAGAATGATGTTCTCCAATTCCATCCATTTACCTGTGAATGATAACATTTCATTCTTCTTCGTGGCTGCATAAAATTCCATAGAAGCCTCCATATTGTTTTCCAATGTGGTTGTACTAGTTTACATTCCCACCAGCAGTGTATGAGGGTTCCTTTTTCCCCACGTGCTCACCAATATTTGTTGTTGGTGGTGTTTTTGATGATAGCTATTCTAACAGGAATGAGGTAGAATATTAGTGTGGTTTTGATACGCATTTCCTTTATGGCCAGAGACAGTGAGTGCTTTTTCTTGTGTTTTTTAGCCATTTGGATTTCTTCCTTTGAAAAAGGTCTGTTAAGTTCAGTTGACCATTTCTATATTGGTTCATTGATTTGGGGGGAGTTTAATTTTTTGAGCTCTCTGAGTGGTCACTTCAGTTTAAAGACCATTTCTTTTGTTGTGCAGAACCTTTTTAATTTCATGTAGTCCCATTTGTCCATCCTTTCTCTTAGTTGCTGGGCTGCTGGGATTCTATTGAGGAAGTCCTTGCTATATCTATTTTTTCCAGAGTATTCCCTGGTCATTTCTGTAATAGCTTCAGAATTTTTGGGTCTGATATTAATTTCCTTGATCCATTTTGAGTTGATACTAATACAGGGTGCTATATATGGATCTAACTTCAGTTTTTTCAGGCAGATAACCACTTTTCCCAGCAACATTTGTTGAAGAGGCTATTTCCCGTCATATGTTTTTGGTACCTTTGTCAAAAATAAGGTGGACATAGCTGTGTGGATTCATATCAGGATCCTCAATTTTGTTCCACTGGTCTTCATATCTGTTTTGGTTCCAGTACCATTCTGTTTTTATTGTTATTGCTTTGTAATATAGTTTGAGGTTGGGTATTGTGATACCTCCAGCATTGCTCTTTTTGCTGAGTAGTATCATGGCTATTTGCAGTGTCTTGTGTTTACAAATGAACTTTAGGGTAGATTTTTCAATCTCTGTGATGAATGTCATTAGGGTTTTGATGGGAATTGCACTGAACATGTTATAACCATTTTTACAAGGTGATTCTGCCAATCCATGAGCATGGAAGAGCTTTCCACATTCTGTAGTCTTACCCAATCTCTTTCTACAGAGGTTTGTAGTTCTCCTTGTAGAGGTCATTCACATAATGTGCTAAGTTTACTCCTAGGTATTTGATTTTTTTTGCGGCTGTTGTAAAGGGAATTGTTCTTTCTCAATTTGTTCATTGTTGGTGTGTAGAAAAGCTAATGATTTTGTAGTTGGTTTTGTATCCTGCCATGTTGCTGAAGCTGTTTATGGTGTCTAGGAGTTTTGGGGTAGAAGTTTTTTGGTTCTAGGTATAGGATCATGTTGCCCATGAATGGGGGTATTTTGAGTGTTTCTTTACCTATTTTGTATTATTTTTTATTGCTTTTTCTTGCCTAATTGCTCTGACTAGGTATTCCAGGATGATGTTGAATAGGAGTGGGGATAGTGGGCACCCTTGTCTTGTTCCTGATTTTAGGGGAAATGGTTTCAGTTTTTCACCATTAAGTATGATGGCTGCTATAGGTCTGTCATACATAGCCTTTATAATGTCATGGTACATTCCTTCTATTCCTTGTTTTCTTAGATCTTTTATCAGGAAGTGGTGTTGAATCTTTTCAAATGCTTTTTCTGCATCTATTGAGAAAATCAAGTGGTTTTTGTCTTTGCTTCTATTAATGTGCTGTATTACATTTGTAGGTTTGCATATTTTGAACCACCCCTGATTCCCTGGGATAAACCCAAACTGGTTGTGGTGAATGATCTTTCTGATACGTTGCTGGATTCGGTTTCCATTATTTTACTGATGATATTTGCATTGATGTTCATTAAGGAGATTCCCTATAGTTCTCCTTTTTGGATGTGTCTTTGCCTCGTTTTGTGATGAGTGTAATACTGGCATCATTGAATGAGTTATGTAACATCTTTCCCTTTCTGTTTCATGGAAAATTTTAAGGAGAGTTGGTATTAGCTCTTCATTAAATGTCTGATAAAATTCAGCAGAGAATCCATCAGATCTCGACTTTTCTTTCTTGGAGACTATTGCTGCTTCAATTTCATTTCATGTTATTTATTTAGGTGGTTAATGTCCCCTTAGTTCAATTTTGGATGGTCATGAGTATGTAGAAATTTGTCCACTTCAAGATTTTTCAAATGTATTGGAATATAGGTTCTCAATGTAGTCTCTGATGATTCCCTGGATTTCTGTGGTGTTTGTTGTCATCTCCCCTTTTGTATTTCTGATTTTACTGATTTGGGTTTTTCCCCTTCTCATTTTAGTCAGATTTTCCAGGGGTTTTTCAATCTTGGTTATTTTTTCAAAGAGCCAGATTTTTGTTTCATTGATTCTTTGTATTTTTTAGTCCTTGTTTAGGTTTGGGTGTATTACTGTTGTAATATAGGTCGCTTTTTTTCAGGGACTTCAGGGGGTTTGGGTAGTGTAAAATTGGTATAGTAGGTTGGTCAGCAGGTGATGAGTGTGTAGGAGGGAGGGTTGATCTATTGACAGGTTGGGGGAAGTGGGAGGGTAATGTGAGGGCAGGGGGAGAGAGTGGGTTTGAACAAGCAGAACAAGTTGTTGGGGAGCAGAACAACAGCTCTCCTTTAGTAAAGGAGACAGAGAGAGTGAAGGGGGTGAGAGTAAGGATGAGAAGATGATGTTGGTAAAGTTGATAGTATAAAAGAAAAAAAAGAGAATAGGAATAGAAATAAAAATTGAAAACCCACAACAACAAAACAAACAAACAAAAAAAATCAGTGGGAAAAAGTAAACAAACAAATAAACCTAAAACTAACAAACAAAAATAATTTAAAAAAAAGAAAGAAAGGAAAGAAAAACACCAGGTTCAGAAACAACAGAATTTCAGTCTTAGTTAAGGTTCTGAAGTTACTCCTCTGGCATCCAGTCCTGGTATTGGCATATAAGCAGAAGCTCTGATGTGGTCTTACCAGGTGATGGCTTCTGAGTAGTGTTTTGTTCTTCTGTACAACAGTTAAATTGAAATTATGAAGTGAGGTTAACTTTGCCAGATCATGCAGGGTAGTCAGAGCTAGTGATTTCCCCAGCTGTGACTGATAGCTGTGTTACCCTTCAGCTACAGCTGCTTAGTCAGCTCCTCCCCCAGCAAGGTGGGGCAGTTCAAGTTTGAATGCTTCCCCCAGGTTCAAGAGATCAGCTCTATAGTTCACTAGTTGTCACCCTGCTTTGGAGGTGGCTTTTCACTGTGCTTGTTTACTGGAATTTCTGTACTAGCAGTTTATTTCTTTGCCCTGCCCACTTTCTCTTGGGCAGTTTCAGTGTTTCTTCAGCCCCCTCTGCTGTCAGTGTGTTATGAATGTTTGCTGTTTGTCTTAATAGCAGTTCACACACCAAATTAATGTGCTCAAATATCTATAACAAGTTTATATTGTATAATATCAACAGACAAAACATAGAACATGTTTTACTCTTTTCATTACATACCTTGAGGTAACAACTAATGCAGATTTCCTTGGATACATCATTACACATATTAATTCTATTATAATATCATCTAACCATATTAAATCTCATTTCAATATAGCTATCTCAGAGCAAGTAGTTTTGTATTGCATTGTTCCATACTAGATATGCTGTAACTAATAAGTATTCGTTGCCAGTGTACAGCTGTCATTTGATATTTTGGTGTAACCAATATGATTATAACCCAATGAAAGTACTTAGTACCTGGACATTGTTTGTTTATTTTTTAAAAATGTTTTAGCAAGGGTTTATTTAGTATATCAAGATAAAATATAGACAAAGGAGCAGGTGGAGAGGAAGAGAAAGAAAACCTTTCCTGCCCCAACACAGGAAATGGGAACAAAGACTCCTATTTATTGATCTAAAATATGTTTTTATGGAAGACAATACATTATGGCTAATGATGCAAAGTACAAAATATACCTTATTATAAGCATAACCTTTATGAGGTCAACAGCTGTCCATTGACTTTGATGATCAAGAATATCATCAAAATGAGTTATTAAATTCTGAATTTTGCATTTTCAACTAGGCATAATGGTTTCCAAATCTTTAAAACTTTGAAAATTAACATTTTCTCATCATTTTTGTTATATTGAAATTTCATCCTGAAGGCTGAGACTTTCTTAGTTGGGCTATTTCTCATATGTTTTTAACACAATGATATTTTATAGCTTAGTCAAGGAGAGGAACATTGCTTTTAAGCAGTTTTAATGAAAGCATAGGTTGTCTTGCATAACTTCATTTTTAAAAACAACTATTTATAATATGAAATTATTTTTACATATCATTACTTGTGGGTCCCAACTGGGTCCAGAAAGATTTGTGAAAACCAAGCAGTTCATGTTGATTATGCTGATTAAAAATTTTTGCTGTACTTGCTGAATTTTCTGATACCCCATTTCATCTGTGGATTTTGGATTTGATGCCATTTGAAGGCAGTTTCCTTTTTATATTTGGAATCAATTCTGTTAGGCTTCTGTATTCTATGCACATTCACTTCCTACAAAAACTCCATTTCCTAAATGATCTCCCTATTCATTAGCAAGGCTTTGTAAATGCTGAAGCCAATGTGATATACTCATATAATTTATGTTCAAATGCTAAAAATGACCTCAAATGTGGGGAGATATTTTTTGGTTCTTCAACCTTTGTAGCAAACATTGTTTAATTTTTCACTGCTACCTAAGTGCTAGAGGAACATTAGGAGTGGATTCATGAATTACTAATGTGGTACTTAAAGCAAAATGTAAAGACCTCTTCACACTCTGGATATACATTGCCCATAATTAAGTGTTTGATAGGCAATGCTCCTTCCTCATTCCATCATGGTATTTAAATATGACAGGGTATTTGCTATAATATGTTTGTCAGCATTAACTGCACTTTAAGAATGTCCAAGCTCACATATGATGCATGCAACTTTATTGCAATGCAGCTGCTTTACTTTTTCACATTAAGGCTAATATAACAGAGGTTCATATTACATAAGACTTACAACTTGTGGGCATAAATGCAATTCTCTGTTTGGCTTTGCTTTAGTAAGTTTAGCAGACTCCTTTGATAGTTTAATCAATATTTGATATTTCCTTAAGAACTAGCTAGAAAACTAAAACTAACCATAATATTTATTTTATGAAATAATTATCAATCTGAAGATAAAATACAATATGCAGGTGAGAACACTTATTTTGTCTAGAGTTGACATGAATATTTTCTTAATCAGATATACTTTCCTTGCTCTTGGTCATTTACTTTAATATTTGAAAACAGTAACTTCAAGTTTTTATTTTAATGATTTAAAGTTTACAATGAATTTCCAGATGCATTATCTCATTTGAGATAACTTTAATAACAACTCTGTAACTTTAATAACTGATGTCTGGCTTCACAGCTACAAAGCATTGCTATTTCAAATGAAATGAGATAAATATAATCTATTTTGTTTCTCATTTACATACATCACATGAATTTTATACAATTTCAATTCAAGCAGAAATTAGAACATGTATGGAATTTCAAACTGTAAATAATAGTTTCCTATTCTTGATAACAGTTTATCAATGGCATGCCCATAGGTTATGAAGAGATATTCTCCTATTCTAAAAGAGAAGCATATTCTTTAATTTTTTCATTTCATATCAATTCTCTTCTCTGTTCAAGTTCCTCAGAAATGTTAAACTTTAGGAACAGATATTTATTGTGGTCTTATTTGTAAATAGCCAAAGGGAATAAATATACAGCACAAGAGAATATTCTTGTTCATTTTTATTATATGACACTTTTTGAAAACACAATAATTTAAAGACAAATGGAAAGCAGGGCTCTAGTATCTTACTATAAGCTGTATATTTTTAAAGATTGTAGAGACACAATACATTATGTATTTTTCACATTTTCTGGAGAAATGGACTCTATAGCATGCTAGGAAACTAATAACCTCATTGAAAAATTGGGGAGAGATTTTTGCCAAAATTTATTATATTTGAAAGCAATAACAAGAATTTGAAAAAAATTTTGAGTTAAATGTAATACAAAGTACAACTTGGACAAAAATAACATACATTATATTGAAAATAACTAGGTATCAATCAAAAGAAAGATGGAATCTATTGCCACAGAACTCAGTATGACACTTTTTCAACCCTTTTGTGATTATTTTTCTAATAATTCATGTTAATTCTTTATTTTGCAACTTAAAACTACACCCTGCTTCTGTTGATTAAAAACAAATTAAATTAAAAACAAAAACAATCAAGTATATAAATATGACTGCCACAGTCCACCAGCCCAAATAACAACAGCACCACCAATAAAACACAATAAAAAGCATTGGCTCTTTTGTGGACACTATATTAAAAAAAAATATATATATATATATATATATATGTATTTATTTCTCAGAACACTTTAACTTTTGGGGGTAATTTCTCCATTGATTAGATTGGGAGGATTCAGTTTTTCTCTTAACTAATCCATCTTTTTCTGTTTTATTCTTTCTCTAACTTTATCTTGAATTCCATGGTTGCAGATCTGATAGATAAATATCTTATGATGGAAACCAAAACAACAATTTCCTTGGAACCAATAAGGCATGACCATTCTTGGGATAAAGATCACCAAGTCCATGACTTAATCAAGATTGCTAACTGTGTAAATTCCCTCTATATTTGCCCTGGTTCTTTCCCTATATAATTCCACAGCTATTGATGACACTCTTTCTAATTACTAGTGCAAACACATGTAGAATAAATCCCTTTTGTGTGTTTATTGCCTCTTTGTTCAATTTGGGCTAGTAGCTGAGCTTCGAAATTGGGAATCCCAGATTCAGGCCTCTGGCCTAGGACTCTATAACAGATCTATGACAATTCTAATTCTCTCTCCTATGCTTATTTTCCTACCTTTCCTGTAGATACAGAAACAGCATGTGGCCAAGCATATGCCTATCAGTAGAATCCTGACTAGAGTTTGACTAATGTCTTAGACAGATAACCAAAACTACAAAGGAAAGGTAAATAAATAACACCTGACAGGGAACTGGAAATGGTGCAGGAGGCAACAGTGCTTTCCACAAATACAAGCTCCTGGTACTGAAGAACTAATGGTATATGTTGTGGAGCACAGTGTATAGTGTTCATGAGAGAGACATCCTATTTCTGCCAAGATATTTGACATTAATTCTAGTAATTTATCATTGAGCCTACTTCTTCAGCCCAAAATTCAAAGAACAGAAGAAAACTGAAAGTAAATCCATATAATCTATAATCATAGCATCAAGTTCTAAAGCTTAACAATGATTTGTTTCTCTCCTATGAGCTTAATTTATCACATTTTTTATTTCACACACCAGTTTCAAATTATCTGTAAGAGAAGTTTGTACAAGAAGGAGCAGAAAACACTCTGGAAGTAATAGGTATAGGCACGGACTTCCTCAATAGAACCCTAGCAGCCCAACAACTAAGAGAAGGAATGAAAAAATGGGAATTTATAAAATTAAAAATCTTCTGCACAACAAAAGAAATGCTCTCTAAACTGAAGAGACCACCCACAGAGCAGGAGAAAATATTTGCTAGCTATACATCAGACAAAAGACTGATAACCAAAAAACACATGAAAAAATGCTCACAATCTCTAGCCATAAAGGAAATGAAAATCAATACCACACTAAGATTCTACCTCACATAGATTTGCCATATGACCTAGCAATCCCACTCCTGGGGATATACCCAAAGGAATATGACACAGGCTGCTCCAAAGGCACCTGCACACCCATGTTTATTGCAGTACTATTCACAATAGCCAAGTTATGGAAACAACCAAGATGCCCACTACTGATGAATGGATCAAGAAAATGTGGTAATTATACACAATGGAATATTAGTCAGCTATGAAGAAGAATGAAATCATATCATTTGCAAGTAAATGGATGGAACTGGAGAACATAATACAGAGCCAGGTTAGCCAGACTCAGAAGACCAAAAATCGTATGTTCTCCCTCATATGCAGTCTTTAGATCTAGGGCAGATACAGCAATGTTGTTGGACTTGGGTCACATGACAAGGGAGAACACATACGGGAGGTACAGGGTTAGATAGAAAACCCAAAACATGAAAGCATTTGATGTCCCCACTCCAGAGGAATTAATACAGAAACCTTAAAGTGGCAGAGGACAACACTAGAAGGGGTCAGGAACCAGTGTAAAGATCAGTTAGAGATGAATCAACCTGGGTTCAAAACATTCGTACATGAAAGCAATACTAGGAACCTCTCTGTATAGCTGTCCTTATCTCAACTAGCAAAAATGCTATGTCTTTCTTATTATTGCTTATTTCTACTCTTCATCGGAACTGGTGAAAAGCTCAGAACAGATTCTACCTGGAAAGGAGGGGGGTGGGGGGGACAGGGTGGAGGCTGGGGCAGGGGGGAGAAATGATCCAAACAATGTATGCACATGTGAATAATAAATAAATGGTATCTGCACAGGAAATAATAGCAATAGCTACAGACATTTATTTGCATAGCTTCTGTATTACCAAAATATGGTACCATCTAAACTCTACACTACTGAAGCTACATACAAGAAAAAAGGGAAAATTAATGTAGAACAATGCTATTTGAAATCGTGGCATTTTCTGCTCTTTTATGCAACATAAATTACCTGTATGTTGCTGTAATTCTCTAAACTCATAAATCCATTATAAGATAACCCAGAAATTAAATTAAGCTTGAAGAATAAAGTTTTGAACATTTTGCTGCCCAAATAAAAACAAGGTTTTCTGACCTGCCAAGGGGAAAAATTACTTAGGGTGCCTTTTTTCTTTCTCAATTTAAAACTTTCTGCTAGGTCACTTTTCCTGCTTGTGATTGGTGTATATTTTCAAAGTTTCAAAACCAAACAAGGAAATTATGAATATTGCACCTTTGAGGGCATGTGTTCTATAACCACTAAATATCAATGTAGAAAGGAATTGCAATGACAAACATACATTTGACACTCATGTTTGACAATGCCCAGGGAAAATCTTTATGATATTGAATTTGTGGGTTTTAGGTATCTTCCTCCTCCTCCTCCTCCTCCTCCTCCTCTCTCTCTCTCTCTCTCTCTCTCTCTCTCTCTCTCTCTCTCCTTTCTCTCTCTCCATCTATTACTGTATACATCAAGTTTCCATAATAAAGTCATTACTAAAATGTATTTGTATTCTCATATACAAGTATCAGAAATAAAAGAGTAGTTGAGAACACATATAAAAAATCACCAATGACAGCATCAAAATAACATCAAATACCAAAAAATTAATTTAGTTTAAAAAATGAATTCATTTGTTGGCTTGGTATCAACCTAGTGAAGAGGGAAATATCTTGCTCTCAGTAACTTATGTTTCTTAGTTAGGGTTATCTACAGCTGAATTTGTGGGAGAAGTGGGAGAGAGAAGGGAAGTTGAGGTTTTTTGCTCTGAAATGTGATGATGACATCAAACACTGTTGCTAGACACAGCACACAGTTGTCCACTTAACCTGTTTTATAGATCTCTGTGCTCCTATAAATATCAACTTTGTCGGCTTTTCCTTGAGGGTAACCCTCACTGTAGATTTTGGAGGTGATGAGAGCAGAAAAAGTTTTCTTTTTCTTCACACATGTTCCCTTTTGCTCTTATTCTTTGTAACTTCTAATCCAGTGTCTCTTCTTGGCTATTGTTACTTCCAGTCAACAGAGTCATTATGCCTAGCAGCTAAAGGAAATACAACAGGCTAACAGAGACTTCTACACTAATTTTCAAAATTGGTTCATGTCTACTTATAGTATATTTTTGATTCTATATCACTAAAAACATGATACTTCTTTGAATAAAAACAAGTGGAAAAAATGGCTCTAAACATAATTTCAACTAACAGAATCTTAACATTTGTCTTTCTCCATTGGTTCTTAGTTAGATATGTCTTAATTATCCTATGGCAAATACTATAGGAAAAGGGTGCTAGCATAATATCTGAATAGCATCTGAAAAAACTGCAGACAAATCTTTCAAATAAAGGACTCAGGAATATTCAAGGTCAATAAAGGAGATTAAACAAAGATACTATGTGCAATAGAGGCATTAAAACACAGAACTGTGATACCCTAACTTTATTATTACTTTTTTATCATTTTTTTTTATTATTATTTTATTATTCATATGTGCATACAAGGCTTGGGTCATTTCTTCCCCCTGCCCCCACCCCCTCGCTTACCACCCACTCTGCCCCCTCCCTCTCCCCCCCACCCCCTCAATACCCAGCAGAAACTATTTTGCCTTTATTTCTAATTTTGTTGTAGAGAGAGTATAGGCAATAATAGACCCCAACTTTATTTACATCAGAATAGTTGCATCAATTCATAGCCTTTTTTGATACCATGTGAATTTTTGCATTTTTAGTACTTTCTGTGAAGAATGTCATTCAGATTTTGATATGAATTGCACTGATATATATATATATGTATATATATTGCTTTAAAAATATAGACTATAGACATTATAATAATTCTTACTTTTGTATCCATGAATATAGAGTAGTTTTATAATTTTCATTATCAGAATTTTTTAACATTGTTAGTAAAGTACATTTTTTCATTTTTTATGCTATCATAAATGGGATTGTTTCTTTGACTTCATTTTTAGTTAGGTTGTTGAACTGTAAAAATTCCACTGACTGTTGTATTGATTTTGTATCCTGAAACTTTGGTGAATTCAAGTTTTTTGTGTGAGTGTATGAGTGTGAAAACATTGATGTTTCTTATATATAGAATCATGTAAGAAATCATTCACATACACACATTAGGATGTCTATGTTCAATGGAATTTTACTTAGCCACAAAGAAGAATGAAATTTTGTCATTTGCAGGTAAATGTATAGAACTGGAGAACACCATTGTAAGTGAAGTTAGCCAGATTCAGAATGTCAAAAGCCACAAGTTTTCTCTCATCTGTGGAATATAGACCTAATACAAACATAGCAATGTTATGAAAAACAAGTTACTTCAAGGGGAGGTCACATATGAGAGGGGGAGGGTAAAAGAAAGAAGTTAGGAGGGTGAATATGATTAATGTACTCTCTAAACAAGAATGAACATAGAATTTTTAAACCTGTTGAAGCTATGATAGAAAGGGACTGAGGAAGAAAGAAGAAAATTATAAGAGATGAACCAATGTGGTTTATAATACATATATACTTGGAAATGTCATGAGGAAACTCCTCATATAGCTATCTTAAACAAACAAAAATGGCTTTTATTTTTGATTTACAAAATCAGACAACAGGAGGGTAGAACAGATCCTGCCTGGGTGTTGGCACCAGTGTGAAGGGGGAGAAGAAGGAGAAATGGCATGGGAGGGTGAATATAGTGCAAATACTGTGTACACGTGTATGTAAGTGGAAAAATGATGCATGTTGTAACTATTCCAAGAATGGGGGGATAGAGGGATAAAGGAGAACAGTGGAAGGGGTGAACTCAAGTATTTAATATACATTTTATATATCGTAAGAACTTTTGTAAATGCGATAATGTACCACCACCCAGCACAATAAAAAATTTTTTAAAACTTATAGAATTACATTATTATTATATTATTATTATTATTATTTTGGCGGTAGTGGGGCTAGAACTCGGGGACTTCAGCTTTAGCCACTGTACCACCCCTATTTTTGTGAAGGAGTTTTCAAGATAGGGTCTTACAAACTATTTGCCTGGGTTAGCTTTGAACTGAGATTCTCCTGATCTCTGCCTCCTGAGTAGCTGGGATTACAGGCATGGGCCACCAGTTCCCAGCCATATAATTTATTAATCCCTTTTCTGAGCATATATGCATAGGAAATGAAATTTGCATCCTGAAAAGATATCTGAATTCCCATGTTCATGTAAGTATCATTCACAACAGCTAGGATGGGGGGAAAACTGTGTCCTTTGATAGACAAATGAATAGAGAAACTATGTTATATATGGATATGTGTTTGTGTGTGTGCACAAAGGAATTATCATTCAGCTTAAAAAAAGAAATTCTATTGCTTGGCACAATGTGTATGAATCTGAAGGAAATTTTGCTATATGAAATAGACAAATATATTGTGTGATGTTATTTATATGTGGAATATATTTTAAAATAAGAAAGTCAAGTATGTAGATATATATGTAGAACAAAACAGTGGGCAGTGTGTATCGGAGAAGGAGGAAAAGGAATACATATAAATCAGAGGATACAATGTAACAAATATGTAGGTTGAAAAAGTTAGAGGGCTAGTGTACAACAGGAGGTCATAAGTTGAATCAGTTTGGGATTCCTCATAAATGATCACATTTTAGCTTCTCTTGACATGTATACACAAAGGTAATAACGTGCAGTACAGATATGTTCATTTGCTTTACTATAGCAATTATCTTAATATCAATTGTTATCCCACTATTTCATACTATGTACTTCAAATATATACTATACAATTTATTTTAAAATATTTCATACATTATAGAACAAATGGAGAATATTTTCAATGGGTCAATCAATGGAGTGCACACAACCAAGGGAACAATATTTTTAAAAATGTTAAGAACAAATAAAGTTAGCTTTAAGATAGGTCAAATAGAAACATCTGAAACTGAAATGCAAAGAAAAAATGAGAAATCTAGAATGCCAATACTCTAAGTAGTATGGAAGATTTAAAAATTATAATTAAAATGCCAGAAAGAGAGAATAGGTCAGAAGAAATATCCAAAACAGTAACAGTTTACGATGTTCCAAATTTAAAGGCACATACCGAACCACAGCTCTGGGTAGCTCATGAAATATCAAGAAAGTTGAATTACCAGTAGAACCTCAACTAGTGGTTCATCATAGCATATCCAAACTGCAGAGATATAAAAAGGAAGAGAAAAAACTTCAAGAAAGTCAGGATGGGGTAAGGAGTCTGACTTGCAAAGAGTAATGTTTGAAATGACAGCAGACTTATCATCAGAAAACCATGCAAATCAGGAGAGTGGAGCAAAATATTTAAATTCTTAAATCAATAAAAATTGTCACTCTAAAATTCCACATATGAAGAAATTATCCTTCAAAAGTAAAGGGAAAACAAATACTACTAGGCAAACAAAAATGGACTGAATTTACTACCAGAAAGCATACCTGCAAGAATCTTTTTGTTTGATTTTTGTTTTAGCTATGTTGAGACACAGATTTGTTATGTAACCTAGGCTGATCTTGAACTTACTATCCTCCTCCTTCAGTCTCCTGAGTCTAGGATTACAGGCATGTGTCCCCTTGCCAGCCTCTCTGTAAGAAAATATAAAAGAAATTCTTCAGGGAGTGGGAAAATGATAGAGGGTAGAAACAAGGATCAACATATAAAAGGGAAAGACATCAGTAAGCATCTGACTAAAAGTAAGATAAAATATTTTGTATTTCTTATTCTCAATAAATTAAAAAAAAACTTTTAAAATTAATTATGTAAATACATGGGGAGATTATAGAGTACCAATATGTAAAATGAATGACAGCAAAAATATAAGAGACAGGAAAGACGAATTTCATACAAAAAATTTAAGAACAAAGAAATCCATCAGTGGCATTAGGCACAAATGAAGAAGTCAATCATTAAAAGACAAAGTGTTCTAAACCTGTATGTACCTAACAATAGTAAGTTAAAATTGGCAAGACTTGTACTCATATAACTGCAAGAGGAAATAAACAAATCTGCTTCACAGTTGGGAATTTCAAAATGCTCTGTCAGTACTTGGTTGGTCAACAGACAGGATGTGATAAGGATATATTTTACCTGAACAAACAATTTGTCAACTTGATTTAATTGAAATTTGTATAACATTCCACTTAATGGAGGCAATTTTCTCAAGATTACATGGAACTTCGTCCAAGAGAGACCACATTCTGTATCTTAAAATATAAATATGGAACTGATGTGGTGGCTCTACTCTGTAATTTCACCTACTTGGGAGGCAGAGATAGGAAGCTTGCAGTACAAGTGTAGCTGGGTAAAAGTACAGGGCCCTATCTGTAAAACAAACTAAAGGAAAAACAGCTGGGGATGTGACTCAAGTCATAAAGCACATGCTTAGCAAACAAAATATCCTGAATTTAAACCCCATTACTAACAAAAATAAAATCAACCAAAACAAACAAAAAAAATAAATTTAAAATAATGGAAGTCTTGCAAATTATATTATCAACTTGTGTTGAAATTAAAGATCAAAAAAGAAAATAAAATCCCAGATATTTGGAGATCAAGCAATTCAATTCTGAAGAGCTCATAGGTCAAAGAAGTCTCAATATGAATAAAAAGTAGTATTTGATGTAGATGAAAATGAAAAATGTAATTTATTAAAAATTTGTGGGCTAGAATGAAAGTAGCATTCAGAAGGAAATTAATAGCACTAAATACTTATGCTAGCAAATTCAAAATTTCAGTTTTAAAAACTTAGATTGAAAATAGCAATTAAAGCATAAAGAAATCAGAAAAAATAATAAAGTGAATTATAATAAAAAGTAATCAAGGCAATTAATAATAAAATAATAGAAAATATTTAAGCTCAAAAGTTGGTCTTTTGAAAACACACACATATATATCAGAAAATAATGGCAAGCATCTAGACACATTAAAGAATAAAAAAGAAAGAAATCACATTTATTAAGATTTTAGCAGGAAAGAAAAATGACACTTTGGTGTTTTAAAAATGTCACTGTTGAGGAGAGATGGATTAAACATGGGCGAGAACAAAAGGAAGGAGAATGAGATGTACCAACCAAAGGAGTAAGGCAGAAAAATCTGGTGAATTCTTCCTTCCTCTGTTTTTGTTGCATTAACCCCCTAAAGGTTATGAACTTGCAATGAAAAGGGCAATTTAATGTAATGAGTACATTGATTTAAATACTAATATCATCCAGAAACACACTTAAACACATGCAGAAATAATGTTCAAGTTGGGTATCTCATAGTGAGAGAAGTTGATATACAAAATCAACCATGATCGTCACAGACAGGAAAAATAAATAAATCAATAATGACTCTTTGGCTTTGGAGGAGCAAATGGATATACAGAAGTGTCAATAACTTGGTGGGAGGAAGTACACATTTTAATTTGAATATATTCTTTTTGCTATTCTTTGTGAATACCAAAGTGGAATTAGCATTTGCTGAGGTAGTTATCTGTGGTACAAGAGATCTTGGGAGAGAATCAAAGAGAAACAGATGAAGAAGCAAAAAAGAGAGATTCCCAAGCCCAAGTCTTCAGTATTCTAAAATGGAGAGCAGGAACAACTGAGTATTTGCCAGCAAGGGGACTTACTGTGAAAAACTTTCAAATCCAGCAGCCACAAATTCCTTAGGGCTTTTCGAAATGTACCTGTATGTCATAATTTTACGTTTATCTTTAAAGCCAACTTCTATTTTAAATGACCTTTTACATGCTTTTCCCAGTAAAAAAAATATTAATTATTTAATGCACATGTCACAGGTAAATTCCTCTATAAACATGCATTTTCTTGAATTATTCTCCTTATTAAAGATTATTTTTATACTTTTCTTTCAAACCTTTATTAAACTTATTTTCATCATCATACTTTAATCATAGTACCAGCTATGTGGCACAGGCAGTGCTATATAATAGATACTTTCTAAATATTGTTGAATGAATTAATGATTCCCACCACATTCCCTTGGAAAAAGAAACATACACATTGATAATAAAGTCTTTGCAGACAGAGCTAAAGAACATTTTAAAACGTATTTCCATAAAATGGCTATTTTTTGTAATACAAAGAATATGTTGATTTTTACTATTGCCTGTGCAAGTTAAACTAGACCTGGCTTCAAATCATTTGTTTGCTGCTACAATTTGTCTTATTGAATAAACTGTCAGTGTTCTCAGAAGAAAGAGCACATTCTTTCATCAACACATTAATTTGACATTATTCTTTACAATTATTTAAGAATGTTCAATTGTAACACATATCCATAGTTCAATTTTTTTGAAGGGTTTGCAACACTTTTTCATCTTCTGTGAAAGAAGGCAAATTACTAGAGGAAAATAGGAAAAGAAGTCAAATATATTGATGTATTTACAAAATATATTAAGCTTTTGTTTGCTATTACAATGAGCCCTATTTATTCTTATCAAGTCAATTATTTCTTTCCAGAAGTGAAAATCCTTTACACAGAGGACAATGGCTCTACCAAACTGATCCTATGTCATGACATAGTTTATCACTCAAAAAACTATTTTACCATTCTTTTCTCACACACAGTTTAGAGCTTTTGGTATAAATAACTCTTTTACTATTTGGGAGACATGTTTACTGATTTCAGATTTTTCATACAATCCACACATATATACATCACAGAGAAAGCAAAATGAAATAAGAATAGTATAATTTTGCCATGTTCTTGTTGATGATGTTACCAGACATGTGAAAATACATTAAACCTTTTTGATTTTTGAAGAAGATAAAGTTCCCTAGGGAATTACTATATAAAAAGTGAATGATATCAATCAAGCATAAAAACAAAGGCTTCTTCAAAAACAAGAAGAATTTTTTTTTTTATTTTTTCTTCTCAAAATTTTCTTTTATTTCCCCTTTATTGTTGTGCTGGGTAGAGGTACATTGTGGCATTTGCAAAGTTCTAGCAATATATCAAATATATTACACTGGAATTCCCTTTTATCTCACCCTCCTGAAAGACAAACTGTGGGAGGGAAGTTCATGTATTCCCAAAAGATGGCAATTGGCCAGGGGGAGAAATGCCCGGTTCTCCTTCCCAAGAAACATCCGTTTGTGCCACAGAAACATTTCTCCTTCCCAAGAGACACCCGTTCACACAAAACAATAAAAAAAAGCAATGAAAAAGCTATAAAACTGGATGTCCAACATGACTCAGGGGACTATTGATTTCTGGGTCCCATGGCATGTCTCCCATGTGTCCTTTCCTTTCTTTTCTCTACAAATAAAACTTTTCTGGTTTTTACTGCTTGAATTTCTGCTTTTGATATCTATCTATGCACAGAGAAAAAGGATCCTCACCACCCAAAAATCCCAGCATATTTTGTGGTGGCAATGAAAGGAAATTTTTCTTCATCTGAGGTCAGTACAGGTTGTGTGAAACTGGACTGCCTAGGAAGTGGCTATGATCATCCAGCACTCTGGTGGAGTCTGTCCTCCAGGAGAGTCCCCAAACTTGGCTTAACTATGGTGGAACTCTCAGGCTGACTTCCCTCTCTCTCTCTCTCTCTCTCCCCTCTCCCTCTCTCTTTCAGGAGGGCTTCTCCCTTGGAAATACAGGGAAAAAAGCTCTGAGCCCACTACAGTTGTTAAGGCTGGCAACCTGAAAGACTGGGAGCCATCTGGAGGCTTATACCAGACTGCCAATGCTACCTGGGTGGGGCTAAAACCTCAGCACACCAAGGTTATTCTCTCAACGTTTGGTTTCCTCTTTTTTTTTTTTCCCCAAGTAGATCAGAATGAGTGGCCATCCCTTCTGTATAGGCAAGTTATATTTGGGCCAAAACCACTGTGAGGGAAGAGTTTGTCAGCAATATTTCCTAGGTAAACCTTATCTGCCCCACCTACATTCTCCCTCTCTAGATACAAGCCCTCCTGTGCCTTGGACAAAGATACTATACTCCAGGAAAAAGAAAAAAATTGCCCAACCCACAGTTTGATTTTTCAAGCAGATGTAGCAATTTTAGGACTGCCAGGTGCGTAACTAATGACCCCCCACCAGAAACAAACGGGAGCAGGGTTTCTTTCCCATAAAGTTAAAATTCCAGTCTTCTGGTAAAACACAGGAAAAATCCTCAAAAATGTTCAATAAAAAAATGTTACAAAAGTGCATTGCAACACAGTAGGCACTCTATACACCACTTGGTTGAACATATTCCTGTAGTTCCCTCTTAGGGAAGGAATTCTTCCCCGATCTGTGCTAGCCCTCCTGCCCATGTTTGGACCCTTTTCAATAAAATATTGTTAAACTAGAGGCTCTTAATAATTAGAAAATGGCTAAATATATAAAGTTATAAAATAAATAAGCAAAGACTTCGTTAAAGTCATGCTGGTAAGAGTGGACACAATCTGGGGCAGACCCAAATGTGACCCCCTGACACTGGCCATGGGTGGTGATGGTGAAAGAAGATGGAAGAAAGGGATGCTTTCACCCCAAAGGAGTAGGTTCTTGATGCGGGAACCAGGTCTCTATCCCTGGGGTGCTTAGGCACGTGAGATACTCCTTAAAGTGACCAGTCTCTCTATCCTTTTTTCAGGTGGGAGCTCAAATTTCCTAAATTCCCCAGGAATTTTGCTCTTGCTTATTAAGACATTAGAAAAGTCTTAACCCTGAGAGCCTAAGGAAAAGGATTCTCTTTTTCTACTACACCTAAGCTTGGTCTTACTTAATATCCTTTGGGAGACCAGAAGTGCTGACCAAAAGGGAAAACATCAACCATAACATCATCCTACAATTAGACTTATTGTACAAAAAAGAAGGAAAAACCTAAATTTCATTAAAAAAAAAAGGTTATATGGATGCAGTGTTATTAGCCACCTTATAAGCTTTAGCTCCTGGAATAAATTAAAAAAATTTTTTTGAATGACAGTTATAAAGATAACAATGATTTTAACTCTTGACATGTTTTTCTTCCTTTCTACATTTTTTTTCTCTTTCTTGTTTGCACTGAAAGTTTTCCTGTTCAAGGTCTTTTTAAAGTCTTGATATTTTACTCTACCTTAGTTAAAATATAGCATTCTGTAAATCTTAGTAAAATATCTCAACAACAGTTTACCAAAAGAAGAGGAAAGATTATACCTAAACTATGGCTAAGTTATTTAAGAGTACAGTAAGCAAATATAAATATATAAATGTGCATATTGGTCTATCAAGCATTGGACAAAAGCTTCTTTTGCCCCTTGTATTATAATGATTAATCACTAATGGTGATTTTCAGGCATTTTTTGGGGGGGAGGACACCTCACCTTAGGTATGCTTAAAACTTCTTATGGGTGTGTGTGTGTGTGTATGTATGTGTATGTAAAACTGATAGGTAAAAACTGATGTTGCTTTAAAAACTGGGTTCTAAAACTGGCATATAAAATCTCAGGAAACTGCTTTTTACCATCATTTGGTTAAATAGAGTAATAAACATCTTTTTTTATTGTTTTGTTATTCATATGTGCATACAAGGCTTGGGTCATTTCTCCCCTCTGCCCCCCCCCCTCCCTTACCACCCACTCCGTCCCCTCCCTGTTCCCCCACCCCCTCAATATCCAGCAGAAACTATTTTGCCTTTATCTCTAATTTTGTTGAAGAGAGAGTATAAACAATAATAGGAAGGAACAAGTGTTTTTGTTGGTTGAGATAAGGATAGCTTTACAGGGAGTTGACTCACATTAATTTACTGTATGTGTGTGTTACCTTCTAGGTTAATTCTTTTTGATCTAACCTTTTCTCTAGTTCCTGGTCCCCTTTTCCTATTGGCCTCAGTTGCTTTTAAGGTATCTGCTTTAGTTTCTCTAACTAACATTCAGTTTAAATGCTTTGTTTAAAGACTTCTCTGAGAATTTTGGGTCATTTAAAAATTTTGTGCTAACAATTAACAATGTAAGGTAACAAATAAACCAGGGTATTCACAGTGGAAATCTTTATGGCAAAAAGTTTGTTTATTTGTTTGTTTTTTTAACATATAAATATATAAACATTTTGAGATGGTTCTTATTATAGACTTATTGTAAAAGATTGTTACTTGTACTCTGTTCTACTGTTACTTTTAAGAAAGCAGTTTTCAAACTTATTTCAATCAGGTCTCAGTAAGATGTAGGCATTCAGGGTTTAACACTCCAGCTCAGAGCAAAAAAAAGTGCCATTTTTAAACCCTGGCCACAAGTCTACAATGAAAATCTTAAAATTTGGGTTAAAAAATGACCTTAGTCTGTTTCATTCTATTGTAAAGAAAATCTAAGATTTAATTATCTCTTTTCAATACATGGATCTATCAACAACTTTCTATAAATTGTTTCTGTATAAAAAATAATTTTAAGGTTGCTTTTTCTGTGTTTTTTTTTTTCAGACAAATATAAGACTCTAAGCTAAAAGGTCTTATGAGTTATTTTCAACAAGTAACAAAAAAAAAAATAAAAGGACATAGAAGAAATTCTTGGCCTGGAAGGTCAGATTGACACTTTTAACTTTGGAGGGCTCCATTGGCTACAGGTCAGCAGAATCCTGCTGTATGTCATAAACTACCTGTTAATCTCAGCCATCAGGTTTCCTAGCTCTTCATTTAATCCCCATAAATATTTACTTGTGTTCTATGCTGATTCCTGTCAGGGTTTGGCTACTGAGATAATTGACATATAACTATAAAAATTCCTTTAAGAGTTGGCTTATGTAAAATCTTTTAAGTGACCTCATAATTGTGTTTAAACAACAATTGTCTTAGGTGATTCTAATGTAGTTCATACCCTATATGTGTCAATGATTAGGCTATTTGAGGTCACTGACAATGCATACTCAAATAATAAAAAATCTAAGGTTTTACTGCAAGGGTAGCAACTAATATGTATATATAACCTCTAGAGAGCTGTTACTGTGATGCTGTTACTGGCCACTATATATTAAATACATTTGTGTTTCCCATCCATATAAGGCAACATTTAGATAAATACTGTAACAAACTGTTAATGGTACTGATATACTGTTCTGTTATTTGCTGAATTGTCCACCAAAATTTTTAAAATGGCTCTTTTAAATTTTTGTCATTACTTTTCTGATCCTTCTGGGACATTTACAATAAAGTTCATTAAAAAATGAGTCTATAGATGCTGTTCTTCCAGCAGACACATGTGCCTCTTCAGTTCAGCAGTACTGACCTCTTTTAGTTAAAATGAATATTTCTCCCACTTGACAATGCTGATAGGCCCCTCAGGGAGGAGATCCAAGATGGCAACAAGAGGGAGGAAGCAGACAGCATGAGCTCTGTGAATCAAAATTCTTGCTGAGACACTGGAGACTCACTTGGCAGAAAAAAAAAAAAAACCCACCAAAAATAAGCAAAACTCTGACACCCTGAAACCCCACGCCACTGAAAGCTTCTCCACAAAATGTTGCACTGAGAAACCAGGAGGGCTCCTGTGCTGCCAGACTCAAGCTCCAAACCTGCTTGGGAGACACACCCACAGCAACACATGGGGTAAATCAGCATAGCCCCCTAAACAGACAGGCCCTTGCCCCCCCAAAAAAAGTTGAATAATAAACAAGGAACTGAAAAGGACACACAGCAGAGAGGGTGGGGTGCTTTGAGGGCACCGGAGAAGGGAGAAGGACCAAGGAGCTGATCTCAGCTCTGCATTAACTTAAAATAAACAAAGCCTGCAAAAGTAGCCAGCAGGCAAGCTCCTCCACCAGAGAAGAGTAGAGGGGTAGCTCTCTGCCCAAACTTTCAGTAAACAAAACCTGCAAAAGTAGATGGCTGACAGTAGGAGGCAGATGACCTGCTACCTGAAATAGAGCAGATAGCAGTTCACATAGCTGTGTCCTGACTGAACTACCTGGTGAGACTATGACAGAGCTACTGCTTAAATACCAACACCAGGACTGGATGCTGAAGGAGTAACACCAGAACTACTAAGACTGAAACTTCATTGTTCCTGACATGGAATTTATTTCTTTTTCTTCTTTTTTCTTTTTAATCTTTCTCTCTAAATGCTTGTCTGCTTCATTGTTTGTTAGTATACCATCTCCCCTGTTGATTTCTTTGGTTCTCTAATTCTTTTATCTTTCTTTTTCTTCTCTTTCATTCTTGGTTCCATTATCTTTACTATTGTAAGTTAGCTAAAAATAAATTACACACAGAAAAGGGACAGAAACAGCACCATGTGGAATGATCGGAAGACAGAAAAGAGTTGGAAACCATTCTCCCCCCAAAAATAAATTAGTACTGAATTCAGAGAAAAATGAAGAAAATGGATACCCATTTCCAAATAACAAGCACAGAGAATAAAGACTATTGAAGGCTGTAAGAGAGAAAAAACAAATAACATACTAAGGTAAACCCATCAAAATCACAGCAGACTTCTCAACACAAACATTAAAAGCAAGAAGAGTATGGATTGAGGTCTTCAGTGCACTGAATGAAATTAACTTCAACCCTAGCATACTCTACCCAGCAAACTATCATTCAAAATAAATGGAGCAATAAAAGTCTTCCATGATAAGCAGAACCTAAAACAATATATGACCACCAAGCCACCACTACAAAAGTTTCTCCAAGGAATTCTGCACACAGAAAATGAAAACATGCAAAACCATGAAAGGACAAGCATTACCAAACCACAGGAGAAGAAAAGACAAGAAAATAGGAGAGTAACATTGATTTAGCTGCATACAATCAAACCCTTAAACAATAAAGACAAGTAAATGACAGGAATCACCACATACCTATCAATACTAACTCTGAATGTTAATGGACTTAATTCCCCAATCAAAAAACACCATTTGGCAAACTGTATTAAAAAGGAAGATCCAAAAATCTGCTGCTTACAGGAGACCCATCTCATCAATAGAAACAAGCACTGGCTTAGGGTGAAAGCCTGGAGGAAGATTTACCAGGCCAATGGACCCCAATAACAGGCAGGAGTAGAAAAACTTATCTCAAACAAAATGAACTTCAAACCTACATTAATCAAATGAGATAAAGAAGGACATTCCATACTTATAAAAGGGGAAATACACCAAAAGTAAATAACAATTATCAACCAATATGCATCAAATATCAATGTACTCTGAAGGACCTAAAAACATATATAAACTCCAACACAGTAGTAGTGGGAGAGTTTAATATCCCTCTTTCACCAATAGATAGGTCATCCAAACAAAAAAATCAATAAAGAAACCCAAGAACTAAATCATACCATAGATCCAATAGACCTAGCCAACGTCTACAGAATATTTCATCCAACTTCTACACAATGTACATTCTTCTCAACAGCCCATAAAACCTTCTCTAAAGTTGATCATATCTTATGGCACAAAGCAAGCCTCAACAAATATAAGAAAATAGAAATAATACCATGCATTCTATCTGATCACAATGCATTAAAACTAGAACTCATCAAAATAAACAATAGTAAAAAACATGCAAACAGTTGGAAGCTGAACAACACATTGCTCAATGATCAATGGGTCATTGATGAAATTAAAGAGGAAATTAAAAGTTTCCTAGAAGTTAATGAAAATGAAAACACGACCTACCAGAACCTACAGGACATAGCAAAGGCAGTCCTGAGAGGAAAGTTTATGGCTATGAATGCATACATTAACAAGACAGAAAAATCTCAAATCAATGACATAATGCTACATCTCAAACTCTTAGAAAAACAAGAACAAGCAAATCCCAAAACAAACAGAAAGAGAGAAACATAAAAATAAAAGCCAAACTCAATGAAATAGAAACAAACAAAAAAGAACATTCAAAGAATCAATGAAACAAAAAGTTGGTTCTTTGAAAAAATAAATAAGATTGACAGACCCCTGGCAAATCTGACTAAATTGAGGAGAGAAAAAACTCAAATTAGTAACATGAGAAATGCAAAAGGGGAGATACAAAATACCACAGAAATCCAGGAAATCATAAGAGACTACTTTGAGAGCTTATCTTCTAATAAATTTGAAAATCTTGAAGAAATGGACAACTTTCTAGATACTTATGACCATACAAAATTGAACAAATCACCTGAATGCATCTATAACACAACATGAAATTGAAGCAGCAATAAAGAGTCTCCCAAATAAAAAAAGTCAAGGACCTGTTGCATTCTTTGCTGAATTTTATCAGACCTTTAAAGAAGAACTAATGCCAGCCCTCCTTAAAATGCTCCATGAAACAGAAAGGGAAGGAACACTGCCTTACTTATTTTATGAAGCCAGTACTACACTCATCCCAAAACCAGACAAAGACACCTCCAAAAAGGAGAACTATAGACCAATCTCCTTAATGACCATCTAAGCAAAAATCTTCAATAAAATAATGTCAAACCAAATCCAAGAACACATCAGAAAAATCATTCACCAGGACCAAGTCAGTTTCATCACAGGAATGCAAGGGAGGTACGACATACATAAATTTTTAAATATAACACAGCACATTAATAGAAGCAAAAACAAAACCACTTGCTTTTCTCAAAAGATGCAGAAAAAGCCTTTGACAAGATCCAAAACCACTTCATGATAAAAGCTCTAAGAAAACTAGGAATAGAAGGAAAGTACCTCAACATTATAAGGCTATATATGACAAACCTACAGCCAACATCATACTTAATGGTGAAAAACTGAAACCATTTCCCCTAAAATCAGGACCAAGGCAAGGATGCCCACTATTCCCACTCCTATTCAATATCATTCTGGAATACCTAGCCAGAGCAATTAGGCAAGAAGAAGACATAAAATTTATACAAATAGGTACAGAAACTTTAAAAATATCCTTATTTACAGATGACATGATCCTATACCTTAAAGACCCAAAAAATTCTACCCGAATACTCCTAGACATCATAAACAGGTACAGTAAGGTGGCAGGATATAAAATCAGCTTACAGAAATCAATAATTTTTATACACTAATAACTAACAAACTGAGAAAGAATATATGGAAAAAATTCCAAGTGCAACAGCCTCAAAAAACATCAAATACCTAGGAGTACACTTAACAAAGGATGTGAGTGACTTCTACAAGGAAAACTACCAACCCCTGAGGAAAGAAATCAAGGAAGACTACAGAAGTTGGACAGAACTCCCGTGCTCATGGATTGGTAGAATCAACATAGTAAAAATGGCTATACTATTGAAAGCAATCTACATGTTTAGTGCAATTCCCATCAAAATCTCAATGACATTCAACACAGAGATTGAAAAATCTACCCTAAAGTTCATTTGGAAATACAAGAGACCATGAATAGCCAAGGCAATACTCAGCAAAAAGAGCAATACTAGTAGTATCATAATACCCGACTTCAAACTATATTACAAAGCAATAGCAATTAAAACAGCATGATACTGGCACAAAAACAGACATGAAGACCAGTGGAACAGAATAGAGGACCTGGATATGAATCCACACAACTATAACCAACTTAGTTTTGACAATGGCATCAAAGACATATGATGGAGAAAAGACAGCCTCTTCAAGAAATCTTGATGAAAAAAGTGGTTATCAACCTGCAAAAAACTGAAACTAGATCCAGGTTTACCACCCTGTACTACTATCAACTCAAAATGCATGACTTTAATATCAGACCTGAAACTCTGATGTTGGTACAGGAAAGAGCAGCAAACACTCTGGAAGTTTTAGGTATAGTCAAGGACTTCCTCAGTAGAATCCCAGCAGCTCAGTCACTTAGAGAAAGGATGGACAAATAGGACTTCATAAAACTAAAAATCTTCTGCTCAACAAAAGAAATGGTTACTAAACTAACGAGACCACTCACAGAGTGGGAGAAAATATTTGGCAGCTATACATCAGACAAAGGACTGATAACTAGAATATACTGGGAAATCAAAAAACTAAACTCTCCTAAAATCAATGAACCAATAAAGAAATGGGCAACTGAACTAAACAGAACTTTCTCAAAAGAAGAAATTTAAATGACCAAAATACACAAGGAAAAATGCTCACCATTTCTAGCCATAAAGGAAATGCAATAAAAACCACATGAAGATTTTACCTCACCCATGTTAGAATAGCCATCATTAAAAACAACAGCAGGCGTTGGCATGGATTTGCAGGGAAAAGAACACTCATACACTGCTGGTGGGAATGCAAGCTAGTGCAACCACTCTGGAAAAAAATGTGTAAAAATCTAAACATAGATCTACCATTTGATCCAGCAATACCACTCTTGGGGATATACCCAAAGGAATGTGACACAGATTACTCCAGAGGCACTTGCACACTCATGTTTATTGCAGCACTATTCACAAAAGCCAAGTTATGGAAATAGCCAAGATGCCACACTACTGATGAATGGATTAAGAAAATGTGATATTTATACAAAATGGAATTTTACTCAGTCATGAAGAAGAATGGAATCTTATCATTTGCAAGTAAATGGATGGATACGGAGAATATCATTCTGAGTGAGGTTATCCAGGCTCAGAAAACCAAAAATCATATGTTCTCCCTCATATGCGGACTTTAGATCTAGGGCAAATACAGTAATGTGGTTGAACTTGGGTCACATGATAAGGGCAGAACATACACAGGAGGTATGGGGATAGGTAAGAAATCCAAAACATGATAGTATTTGATGTCCCCCCTGCAGGGGAACTAATACAGAAATCTTAAATCAACAGAGGTCAATATGAGAAGGAGATCAGGAACTAATGAAATGGTCAGTTAAAGATGAATCAATTTGGAATATAACATAAATTGTACGTGGAAGCAATGTGAGGAATCTCTCTGTATAGCTATCCTTATTTCAACTAGCAAAAATGCTCTTTCTTATTATTGCTTATATTTTCTCTTCAAGAAAATTAGAGATAAAGGCAGAAGAGATTCTGCCTGGAAGCAAGGTGGGGGAAGAGGGTGGAGGCTGGGGTTAGGGGGAACAAATGGCCCAAACAATGTATGCACATGTGAATAAATGAATTAAAAAAATGAGTTTAACAAGTACCTATCTGTCAACCAAGTTAGCTTTATATTTTGTCTTGTATATTCCTTATCTAGAAGCCTACTCTCTAAGAGCAACTCCTTCTAAGCCTCTTTGTTGCTAAAATTTGACCAAAAGGGTCTAGTTGACACTGTTTTCCACCTGACTGGCTTGTTGCTCCTCCCTGACCTGACCTTGGACACTTAAAGAAAAAGCTAAACCTCACCTGGAAAGATCAAAATGACCAATCAGAAAAATTTTCAGAGGAGATTATTCAGAGACAAACAGTTTGGAGACAAGGTGGGGAATGCCTTCAAAGTTCAAATGCAGAAACTGGGTGCCAGACATTTCAAAAATTCATCAAAGCCAAGAGGGTGAAAGAAGTGTTTCTTATGCATGTGTGGCTACCCAACAGTAAAATCCTCTTTGCACAAACTCATATTTTTACCCAGGACCTTCTACTTTAATAGGAACAAAGTGACTATTTCTTCTGGCTCCAGACATATCCTATGGTACTTAAAGTTGGTGTTTTTAGTTTTAGACTTAAACAACGTTTTTTTCTTAGGCTAATGGACCACAGCCTTGGATTTTCTTTTGGCTAATCAGGGAAGGGTATATACAATTTCCAATACTTCCTTTTACATATACAAATACTTCATACATTGCAAACAAACAAACAAACAAGCAAAAAACTACATTCTCCAGCAGGTTAAGTGGCTCCAGAAGCAATCACTCAAAACTCAGAAATCCACACAGGTATGGGATCAAATAAAATCCTCTCTATGAGATGGTTCCTACTCTTTCTGGGTCCTATAGATGCCATTGTTCTCTTGTATTTGGACCTTTCACTCTAAACTTATTTGTCAAGTTTGTTTCCTCTTGTCTAGAATCCATCAAACTAGAGGTGCTGAGGAAAATAAAGACAGCCTCTTATTGTGGTTCCCTCAACAGCCCTCTCTTTGTCAACCCTGATGCCTTGGCCTCTGTCACTCCTTTTCAGCAGGAATCATTTATTAAATAGAATTCATCGTCTCTTTTCCTAATGGCAGTTAGGGTGATCGAGAGGGGGACTGTGGGTCCACATGTTCCCCTAAAATGATGATTAGTATGGGGGAGAAACAGCCCTTCTCCTTCTAAAGAAACATCTGTTCATGCCAGAGAAACTCCTTCCCTTTCCAAGAAACACTTTTTCACACTAAAATCTCTGCCCTCTGGCAATAAAAAAAGTTATAAAATCTGACATCCAACCTGACTCAGGGGACTACCAGTTTCTGGGTCCCACTGCATGTCCTCCCATGCAATGTTTGCTTTCTCTTCTCAGTAGATAAAATATTTCTAGTTTTTACTGCTTGAGTTTCTTCCTTTGATATTTAACTATGAGCAGAGAAAAGAAACCTCACCATCAGAAAATCCCAGAGTATTACACCCCTGATTCCTGGAATAGTTTCAAGTTCTCATTTTGAATTTGCATATGTATGTACACATATTTTGCACTATATTCACCCTCCTACCCCTTTCCCAACCCTCCACTTGTACCATGCTCCCCCGCCACCACAGGACCCATTCTGCCCTCCTGTTCTCTGATTTTATATAAGAAAAAAAAAGATTAAAAAATTATTTTTGCTTGTTTGAGATAAAGGTAGCTACACAAGAAGTTTTCTTGTGATATTTCCACATATATATGTATTATAAAACCACTTGGTTTATCTTCTCTAATTTTCTTCATCCTACCTTAGTCCCTTTCTTATGGTGGTTTCAGCTGGTTTAAGATTTCTACAGTCATTCTTGTACAGAGAGTATATCAACCATATTTAAATTCTTAGTTTTCTTCTTTCACATTACACTCCCATGCAATGTGACCAGTGTTTCACAATATTGTTGCATTTGTATTAGGTCTATATTCCACATATGAGGGAGAACATGCAGCTTTTGTCCTTCTGAATTTGGTTAACTTCACTTAAGATGATGTTCTCCAGTTGCATCCATTTACCTGAAATGACAAAATTTCATCCTTCTTGAATAGTGCTGCAATAAAAATGAGTGAGCAGATGCTTTCTTTCAAGTATATCCCCAGGAATTGTATTGCTGGATAATATGGCAGTTCTATTTCTAGTTTTTTAAGGAGCTTCCATACTGTTTTCCATTATGGTTGTACTACCTTACATTCCCACCAACAGTATATGAGGGTTCCTTTTGCATCCTCATCAATTTGTGTTGTTTGTGTTCTTGATGGTAGCCATTGTAACAAGAGTGAGGTGGAATCTTAATGTTTTGATTCTCATTTCCTTTATGGCCTGGAATGGTGATCATTTTTTCATATTTTTTTTTAGACATTTGGACTTCTGTCTTTGAAAAGGCTCTGTACAGCTCATTTGCCATTTCTTCATTGGGTCATTGATTTTTGTGACAGTTTAGATTTTTGAGCTCCCTGCATATTCTAGTTATTATGCCCTTGCCTGATGTATAGTTGGCAAAGATTCTCTTCCATTCTATGGGTGGTCTCTTCAACCTGGTGACTATTTCTTTTGTTATGCAGAAGCTCTTCAATTTTAGTTTCTAAGCTGTTTAAGTTCTACTGAAGAAGTCCTTGTCTATGCCTTTTGATTCCAGTGTATTCCCTGCTCTTTTCTATACTAGCTTTAAAAAAAGAACAAGTTCAAACTCATTAACCTATAGGATGATGAGTGGTAGTGAATGTGATAGAAAAAATTTCAAACAAATGAAAACATTAGAATTAAAACTAAGACCATTGTGTTTCTAATTTTATTCCTACATTATCCCACATACATAGAATACATATTCCTGCTAATATATTCTTAGGATTTATAAACAATCATCAGAAATTTTGCAGCATAATATCTTGAGTCTCTGAATGTAGAACTGAAGTGGAACAATCTGCTAGGATGAGAATGAGCATTATCTATTTTTTTAACATTAAATTTTCATTTAAGATGGACTCTGTAGATTTCTGGTTTGTCAGTGACCTACCTTTAATCAATACTTAGTTGTTTTCTTATTTTATGTTGTCCTCGAGCTTTGTTGACAAATTTAGTAGAGAAGTTTGCCTAAACCTCAGGCATTATTAAAATTCAAATGTCATATGCAAAAACTGATAACAATTTTAGTAATAGTATGAACAAAGGCCAAAGGAAACTATTGATGTTATTGCTTTAAAAATAGTAATATTTCAGCATAAATGTCACATGGATATTTTATGAGAGTAGTAGCATAAAACATTGGACTATTCAGATTAATATCCTTGAATTTTAAAATTCTACAAATAGAAGAAATTATTACCAACTTACTTATAAATCAGAGTAGCATGAGAAATTCTCTGGAAAAATGTCAGCATCACTTCATGTGACAATAAAATGTAGATTTAGTCTCACTCATTTCAATAATGCTATCAATATACATTCTCCAAATTATAAAGAGAATATAAGTTACTCTACAGAGCAATAATGAAGAAAAAAATTTCAAATGAAGAAAAATTCACTAAAATAATCCTACTTGAAAATGCTTATTTTACAATAAAGTTCTAATCATATTTTCTCTTCTGATGAATAGTACTTTGATAAATGATCTTGTAGTTACTGCTATACATGTTCCATAATTTTAACATATATCATTATCAGTTTATTGTATCTAAAAATGATGTTAAATATTAATAATCAAATGTGTCACATATTAAATTATTAAAATAAATATAAGCTGTGATTTTTGTCCCTAAGTATCCAATGATCTTGCTTTATATTCAAGATTTTAATTTGAAGCATTTTCAGAATCATAAAATAACAAAGTAACAAAAATGAAATAGATCTTCTAATAAAGGTTCCAAGAGGGACAGATGGAAAAGAAGTGTCCCACTGCAGATAACATAGAAGCTTAATAGAATGTCATGTTTAAAAGTTCAGGTATTTTAAGAAATATATTGTCTCCCTTTTCTCCTCTTCCACTTTAAAAGATGTGGACTATCTCTAATTAACTAGAGGATTTAAGTTTAATTTACCCTTTCTTCAAAGAAAAGGCCATATCTTGATATCCATCTTCCTGGTTTTATGGAATGCCTTATACATGTAATTTCCCCACAAGTCCAACCCCCAGTATTATCAAGAGAAAAGAATTTGGAAAGTATTCCAGTACAAAGTGAATAAAACCTTCTGCTTCCCTAAAACAAATTATATAAGCTCTTTAAGTATTTACCTGAATACCTTCTAAGTGTTGTACACAGTTCTATGTTAGTGAACATATAGTAGCAAAATGTAAATTTTGCTTTCAAAAACATTAACATTTTTAAGAATAAAAGACAAGAAGTCATAATAGAAATATTTTTACCTTAAAATCATATTAATAATTTAAAAATACTATTTTTCTGAGCATCCAGGGAAAATGAATTCTAGTTAATTATATTTCACATTAGCTTGTACAAGGAAAGAGGTAACACCCTATTCTTTGTAGGAAAGTTCATCTTTACACACACACACAAAAAATCCTTAGTGAATTAAGTGAAAGAATTATTCATGAGATATGAAAGACACTTACTGACAAGAATAATATACTAGAAGTAAACCAAGCTGCTCTTACAAAGGCAACAACAAAGAAATTGTGAAAAATAGTTCCTGGGAATAGAGAAGTTAAGTTTCTGTTCTGATTAAATCGAAACACATTCTAATCATCAGTACAGCCTTTTCAGGAAGTTTCTCTTCCTTTCTTTTCTGAAAACAAGTCAATAATATGGAAGTTGTCTCAGTAAGAAGTTAAGAAAAACCTGTGTGAAACAGAGAACTTGACATTTAGAAACCATTTTCAATTTTATAATAGACTTACTTTATTAAGGAACTCAATTAAAGTAATTTGTTGGTTACTGGATAAATGGATCTTGAACAAGACAAGTTATTAATCTTTCCAGAACTTTTCTGTTCTTATGGCATTTTTAATGGTCATTTAAATAATTCATGCCACTCAGTATATGACTGCTATTTTCTGTTCTAGCCCATTTCATAGTAACATTTAAATATATGAGCAGTTTTTTGAGATTATTGATTAATATAAATTCTAAAATTTGTTAATATTTTCTAAGATAAAATATTGTGGAATGGTGTAAATACAAAAATAATTCTGAAATAAATGGATATTTTATATATATGTAAGTAATTATTTAAAAATATAGTTCCATTTTAATATTTCAAGCTAATCACTGTAACTTCCACAATAAAATTGCTAAAAGGAAGAATAGATACCATATAAAAATGAGTATAGCAGAAATATTTCCCTTTAGACATTCTGAGGAAGAAAAAGAAAAACTTTAAGTTTATATGTTTACATCTACAAAATGCAGGATAGAATTTAGTTGTTACAATAAATAAATAAGGAGCTCTTGTTTTTGTGAGATATTTTGGATTAAAAGAATTTATCAGTTTTTTCTTATATTTCAAATATATTGAATTTATGCAAAGAAAATATTGCAAAGTGCTCAAATGTTTTGTACTTTTATGTAGTATTTTTTTCTGTGTGGTAGTAGCTAGTAGGAGAATGATCAGGAAAGGTCTCACTCACTAGATTTTAATTAGAATTTTTTTTTTTTAGATTTAATACAATAACAGTTACATTTTATTTTTTTTATTTTTTATTACTATCCTCACTTTATTTTTTTTAATTATTGTTTTATTATTCATATGTGCATATAAGGCTTGGGTCATTTCTCCCCCCTGCCCACTCCATCCCCTCCCTTTCCCCCCTCCCTTTCCCCCTCCCCCTTGATACCTGACAGAAACTATTTTGCCCTTATCTCTAATTTTGTTGAAGAGAGAGTATAAGCTATAATAGGAAGGAACAAGTGTTTTTGCTAGTTAAGATACAGGGAGTTGACTCACATTAATTTCCTGTGCATGTGTGTAACCTTCTAGGTTAATTCTTTTTAATCTAACCTTTTTTCTAGTTCCTGGTCCCATTTGCCTATTGGCCTCAGTTGCTTTTAAGGTATCTGCTTTAGTTTCTCTGCGTTAAGGGCAACAAATGCTAGCTAATTTTTTAGGTGTCTTACCTATCCTCACCCCTCCCTTGTGTGCTCTCGCTTTTATCAGGTGCTGAAGAAATAAGTCCTGTAGATCTAGGGAAGTAGTTTTAAGGAGAGGAAAGAAAAAAATGTAGAAGAGAATTACAATGGTTTCAGGTGATGTAGAGTTTAAAGGTTCTCTTAAAAGCTGTGACTTTTTCAGATGTATTAAAAATACAGGGCATCACATAGTTGTAAATAGAAATGTAACATCTGTCTCATATTTTTAAGACTTTTTTCTGCCAGTTTGTTAGGAATGGTTATAGAGAGACAAAACAGAAATTAAATAACGGTTACAAGTCATCAGAATAAGGATAAGAATAAGGATATGTGGAGAGAGGGAGAAAGGGAGAAGGGGAATGAAGGAGAGAGAGAGAGAGAGAGAGAGAGAGAGAGAGAGAGAAAGAGATCATGTTAAGGAATAACCATAATAACTACCATTTTTATAATTTGAATGGTAGAGATACTATTTACTGCAATTTGGAGATGGTGTTGGTTTTGTTAGTAGAGAAATGAATGTGTGTATTTACGTTCTCTTTAATGTGCCTATAGAAGTGTCTGAATTTTCTGTTTTCAAAGACTTCAGTCATACTGGATTAGGTCCTAATTAATTACTTCATTTTAACTCACAAAGACTCCTATAAGCAAATAAAGTCATATTTTAATGTACTGGGTATTAAGATGCTAAGATATATTTTTAAGTAGTACAGATTTCATCCCAAAATAATAGACTACCAAAAATGTTTAGAATATTGGTATTTTTTTTCCTAAAAAATTTCAAATGAATAATTATTGCATGTCTGCCAACAATGTACCAGACATCTTTTATTCAAAGCATTTCAAATTTCTGAATTTTAATCTGTAAGTAGTAATCACAATGTTAAAAAGTACTGAGATAATGTCTTTCCAACTAGAACATTCAATATCTTATCTGCATAGCCACTTTGGTCCTTGCCGAAGGGATGTTTAGGTTGCAACAGTTGGTAGAAGATTACAGGTGTATTGTTGTGATAGTATCTCTGTTTTTTAAAATTAGAATCTATTGGATGCACAGGGGAATTCATTGTGACAATTCAAAATAAGTTTATATTGTACATTGGTTACCTCACTCCCATGGTCTCTCCTCCTCAACTGTTGCAAGAGGCTTCTTTGTTTTGTTTTGTATATGAAGTACATCAACCATATACCCTCACTTTAATCTTCTTCATTCACACTTCCCTCTCCCACAAATACCCCCACAAACTTATCTCACACAAACATTATTTTTAGAATAGTTTAGGTACATGGCCAAAATAAGCAGTAAGTTAAAGGGAGTTGCAGTATACTCTCAAGTCCCACGTGTACACAATTACCACACACCCCTGCTATTGGCATAGCATCTTGAATATTTGTTATAGTTGATATATAGTGTTGATACATTATCATCTCACAAAGATCTTAGCTCTCATTAGGCATCACTGATATTTTACAGTCTGTGGATTTTGAAAAAAAAATGCATGATATGTCTTTCATCTGTGGTGATTTTTAAAAATAATTAATTCTGTAAGGCTGGGCATCAAATTCAGGTTTTGGGACTATTAACCAAGTGCTTTACCACTGAGCTATAGCCCCACTACTAATTTTTAAAATTTTTTTAAAGAATTCTAACCATAAACTATTTATTACATAAGTCCTCTACAAAATCTTCTGTTTGGTAAAGGTTGATTCAATGATTGGAGAAAAAGAAACAAGTTGCATTTGTCTTCTAGTACATGTTCATAAACAGAAATTCCAAGAGATTAAGATTATTTATGCTGAATTATTTTCTGTGAGGCCCTGAATTTTTAAAATCTATTGCAGTTCAGCAATAACATATACAGTCTGATATTTTTCTTTCTATATACGAGGAAAAACACATGCACAACAAAAATCAAAATGGGATGGTCAATTATTTTTTAGATGCCAGCTGGAAATATCAGTTTGGCATCAATATATAATATATCAATACTATTTGATATTTTAAAATACAAACTTAACATAGAGTTTGGGTTCTTGACTGCTCAACTTACAGTTTCATGTGGTATTTTGTCAGGAGTTTGCATTATTATGTCAGGGATCAAGGTGTTACCTCAGGCAGCGTAATGTGAGAAGGACAGAGTCTCCTGTATCATAGAGGTTAGCAAATTGAAAGAAAAGTATGTGTTATCAGTTAGAATAAAGTTTGGAGACTCTACAGCAGTAAGAAATTACAATTATTTTCTAGAATCATGCTTCCTATAGTTTCTACCAGCTATGTAGAAATAACCACTACCAATGAAGACAAGGTAAGCCACAGCTATCCAATATCCCAACATCATACTCTAATAAGCTACAATTTGTGATCTCATTTGTGGATGGGCAATGTGAATGTATATTCAAATATTTCATGCACTAAGGAAAGGATCTATGATAATCAGGAAGCCCTAGAGTGTTGGATAACAAGGAAAAAATTCAAGGGCGCTGTAATATGTATACTGTGAGTGGTATTCTGGAGCTCTGGGTCTCAATTTAGGAAAGGCGATTTTAGAGAAATGGTTGCCAACTGAAGACTAAATGCAGAGAAACTAATGTAGATCCTTTAAAGTGACAGAGGCCAATAGGAGAAGGGAACCAGGAACTAGAGAAAGGGTTAGTACGAGAAGAATTAATTTAGAAGGTAACACAGATGTACAGGAAAACAATGTGAGTCAAGTCCCTGTATAGCTATCCTTATCTCAACTAACAAAATCCCTTGGTCCTTCCTATTATTGCTTATACTCTCTCTTCAACAAAATTAGAGATAAGGGCAAAATAGTTTCTGCCTGGTAGCAAGGGGATGAGGGGAGAGAGGGGTAGGTAAGGGAGGGGGCGGGGAGAAGGGGGGAGCAATTACCCAAACATTGTATGCACATATGAATAAAAGAAAAATAAACAAATTTTATCATCCCTCAAATTCTCTAACTTCTTTCTGGATGATAGATAGAGGAAAGTTCTTAGCTGTCAAAAATGGTTTAGAAATAGTTCATAAACTCAATTGTCGGCTGCCTACCCGGAAGACATCATGTAGATAGAACATGATGGACAGAATATTAGCAAAATTGTGACTTATTTTATGAGATGCAGTGACTCTTTTCAGCAAGGTGGGTTTTTTCCTAAGAAGGTGAAGTGCTATTTAGACTAATACTTCCTTAGAGGATGAATAAAGCATTTAATAATCCATATTCAGAAGAATAGTGTCTCCCTCTAATGAAAGTTCACATCTTTATATAGAAACTTGAAAGAAGCGTAAAGGTTCCTCAGTATGACCCCGCTAAATGACTGTACAAATATATTATTGATTTCCCTACTGAAAACCCAGAGAATACTGACTTTTAAAAATGTATTGCCATAGTAAAGAAAGGTGAGCAGAGTTCTATCAGAGCAAAATAATGAACAACAGAACAAAGAGAAGAATAATAGTGTTAACAACAAGAAAATTATCACATATCTGAAATCCTGAAAAAATTAATAGCCTTGCTCACAATTAGGTAGAAATACAGGTCATATAAATAGCATCAAACTTTTATGTACTATGTTCTTTCTCTTATTATTTTGGAACATAGAAAAGAGACTTGGAAAGAGGATTTCTGTGGTCCTTTCTAAACTGTTAGTTTTTAGCATAGAAAATAGAAAAAAAAGTCCTTATTTTCATACTCTACAAGATAATTATTCTACTACCTCAGGCAAAATTAGGTGAAGCAATCTACTGCTTGGATGATCAAATCAAGAAAATATTAATGCTAAATTAGACTCAGATCTTCAAAAAAGAGAGACAGGAAATTTTTGGTATGTTCTAACTTCAATATCTGTTTCAGATATATGAAATCTATTTCTCAATCCAAATTATATTTCTATATTCCATAAAAGAACATTAATTATAAGACTACAACATGTGGTCAGTCTTTATTTACAAAGTGCTGTATCTCAGGTAGCTATTTGGCAAGGAATTGGTATATTGCTTACTGTGGTTTAAAGCTTAAACAAGTTCATATGTGACATAGGCTGATAGGAGGTCAAAGACATACTGTTGTCATACATGTCCAAGGTCAACAGGTTTGTACAATTTCACCTCTCTAGATGAGGGAGAAATTTTATATTAAAATAGAAAGAAAGTAGAGTACCTCTTTCTAAAGTTCAGTCACACTCAAGTTTAACTGAGTTACTGTGAATGAGGAATTCTACAGTCTTTGGAAGCAGATATCAAAAGTAAAAGTGTTCATTTGAAAACAAAAACTAATTTATTATTATCCAGACAAACTCATTTATAAGGAATAATTAAGGATCGATGGACTTGAGTTTTACTATTTCAATTATCTAAAAACGTGTTATATTTATATTTATGTTGAAATAATACAAAGATTCAGTGAATTCCATACAAATAAATCCATATTGAAAAGGATTGAAAAAAATTTTTGATTTTTTTTTTTTGGCTGTACTGGAGTTTGAAATCAGGGCCTTCACTTTGAGCCACTCCACTGTGACTAGTTTTTTCAAGCTAGAGTTTCCTGAACTATTTGCCCAGGCTGGCTTTGAATCTCAATCCTCTTGATCTCTGCCCCCTGAGTAGCTAGGATTACAGATATGAGCCACCAGTGCCAAGCACATTGTAAAATTTTGATATAATAAACTTACTTTGGCTTCCAATGAATCAATATGGGTATTGCTTTAAGCAGTTTGCTAGTAATTTTAAAAATAATCTACCATTAATTATATAGTATGTTAGATTAAAGTATTTTCTTAAATTTGATCCTGCATACTGTCAATTTTATAAATGATATGTTGTAACTTAGATCATTTCTAAGGAGTAATAGTGTGCATACTACAGCAATTAAACAGCTCCACAGATCATTGAATAATAACAGCATATTTTTCTTTCTAAGGAACTAAATTATCTGTCCTTAAGTTTCTAAAACAATCTTAGTTTAGCAATAAACTTATGCAGTTTCTTAAATAATTGTAGTTTACATTTGTGTTCTACACACTTTCTAGGCTAAATACCCAATTTGTCCCAAGACTAGCTCTCCCCTTAAAGTGCCATTTCAAAATTTAAAAACTGAACTGAATATGCAAAGTCAATAGCATCAAAACTTGTAAAATTAAAAAATTAAAAATCTTGTTTGAGGAACCCCTAATAAGCCTCAACATATCAGAGATAAAGAAATATTTTTCACAATATTGCCCTCCAAATGCTTAATCTAGTTATTTGTACTGTCAAAGATTTTATAATTCATCTCAAATAAATTTCAATTACTGATGAACCCTATGTTCTACCTCATTGAACCATTTATGTTCACCCACAGTTTTCTAGACATTACAGAGGGAAAAATTGTGAGTATGCAAAGACAAAGAGATTTTAAAAGGAAAGGCATCAGAAAGAAAAGTATATGAATGATGGATAACTGTACAAATTAACAGATAGGAATAAACTATAAGTTACAGTCTGTGCATCTTGAAATCAAAAAGAAAGTCAACCTTCTCTAGAGAGTTCACAGGAATTAAAATGTTAAGTCTCCTGGAACATGGGAGGTTTTTGTCAGGATTTGTTAAAAATCATTATAAAATAACTTTCTATACTTAAATCTTCTTCCAACTTAGTACAGAGAGAGTTGACTTCCTTTCCTTTCCTTGGGAGAACACAATAAGTATATTGTGTGGAAAGTATGCACAAAACAGACTAGGTTTAGGCAGTCTCTGTCTATCTCAAGGTTTGGGAAGTCAGATTAAAAACGGATCATTAAATAAAGGCATATAGTCCCAACAATGAGTCCTCCAACTCCATTTATGTGAATTCTGCCTGGGATGCTTACAGCTGCTGCTTTCATTCTACCTTAGGATAAAGATATGAAACTTTTTTATTTCCTTTGAAAAACATTAAACAATATTTTTAATTTTTTATTATTGTTCTGGAGGTAAACTGTGACATTTACAAAAGCCTTCACAATATATCAAATATATAGTTGAGTTCAGCCCCTTCATCATTGTCTTTTGTCCTCCCTTCCCCATTCCTGGAATAAGTCTCATTTTTCCATTTACATACATATGAACATAGTATTTGCACTATAGTCATTCTCCTACATCCTTTTCCCCACATCCTCCCTGCTGCCCTGGTACCAACCTCCCCAAACAGGACCTGTTCTACCCTCCTGTTCTTGATTTTGTAAAATTTAAAAACTGACATTTTTGTTTGTTTAAGATAGTACAGGGAGTTCCCTTGTGACATTTCCATGTATATATGTATCTGAATTGGTTTATCTCTTGTATTTTTCTTTTTCTATCTTAGTCCCCTTTTTATGCTGATTTCAGCAGATTTAAATATTCTATATTCACTGTTGTATATGAAGTACATTAACCATAGTCACCTTCTTAACTTCCTTCTTTTACTCTAAGACAGAGGGACAGTAAAAGAAACTTTTTCTTGATGTTATTTACCAACTCAAAGTTAAAACCTATTAATGCTAAAAATAAAATGACTCAATCTTGCAAAGTCACAGTAAAACCTAGTATACAACCAAGTGCTTCCTGTGAACATAGAATTTATGATCACCTTTCAAGTGCTTTATTTTGTTTATTTTATTTTACTTATTTTT
Organism: Castor canadensis; assembly: GCF_047511655.1. Lineage (NCBI taxonomy): Eukaryota > Metazoa > Chordata > Mammalia > Rodentia > Castoridae > Castor > Castor canadensis. The sequence goes on along the minus strand of NC_133394.1, from coordinate 104,734,284 downwards.
ATTTTTGTACAACTTGGGATTACACACAGGGCCTAGAGGATGCTAGTGAACTCCTCTACTACTTGAGCTACATCCCCAGACCTGTGTTTTTGTTTTTTTAAGACAGGGTCTTAAAATCATCTGTATAATGAAGACAGCAAGAGAAACTATTCCATACAGTACTGAGGATGAAATGAGTTAATGACCCAAGTACAGTTCTTCAAAGAGACCCAAGGTACATACACTCTCAATAAAATTTTGTTGTCATTTGAAGGTACTTTCATTTCTTCTGAGTTTGTCTTTTACATTGACTGGAAAACAACTATTTTGGCCTATCTTTAATGTTGTGATAAATGAATTATAAAGAACTTTTTATAGTGAATGCTTTTTATGGTCTTACCATAATGCTGTTTCTAGAATTAGGATAGTATATGAATATATTCTGTTTTACTTATGAAAATTATTTTTAAAATCTGGATTTATTTTCAAATATAGGTCCTGATATGCCTGCTATAGTGAGTCATGGAATCATTTATAATTTAGAAAATATTTATTGATCTGTGGCAAATTAAACCAACAATTTGAGTAAATTCCTGGCTTTAATAGTGAACCAAACCTCATTCTCTTATCTCACAAAACATAGTTCTAAGTATCACTAGAATAACAATAATGTGAAATATTTGAAAAGATTCATTTTTGTTGCTCACCATGTACTCAAAGAATAAAGATATAGATCTTTTTATATTTAATCAATTTTATACTTCGTTCACTGAACCACAATGTTTCTGATACATTAATCGTTATAAATTATATATTACGTTTCTCAAATGGACTGTCTCAAATATGACTGGGTGCCTTGATACTCATTTTAATTTTGAATTTACAAGATTAAATCTGTAATTTCTCCAAGTAGGAGAAATCTGAGTGCAATAGAGTTACGTGAATTTTTAGTGAAGAATATTAGAAGGAATTAAATTTAATTTAGATAAATGGACTCAGTCTGGCAGATGTACTCCCAAGAAGAAAAGTCAGTTAACTGTTTTAAATAGCAAAGAGTTATGATTAATAACATGAGTTATATTTCCTAACATTATTATGAATTATTACTGTTATTTGAGCAAGATAGACATATTACATGTATAATTATTTTAAAAAATGTAAAGTGTTCAATTCTTTTAAATTGGAAAGACAAGAGAAGTGTCGATTTCTGAAGCCTCTACCCATTAGTATATTTCTGAGAAAGTTTTCATACAATTTTATTTTTAAAATATTTTAATTTAAAATGCTATTTTATTTAAATTATTATTTTCATTTGAATTTTGATTATCTATTTTATGCCTCATGGAAACAATCAAATACAATGTGTTCTCAATGGAGTGTATTCATAAAATAAATAAAAATTTTAGAGCTCAGGATTATATATATGTATGTTTCTGATGAATGAATACAAGATGATCATTAATACAAACTGTAGATTTGACCATAATGAATTTGATTTAGTACAAGTTAGCTATAAGGAAATTATTCTTTTCATATACAGTTATGTACATTTTAATGTGAAAGTAAGCTGGTTAATACAGCAGTACATTAGCAGTATACTATCCCCTCTTTGAATAAGAGAAAATACCCACAGTCAACATAATGGTGTGAGAAAGAATAATACAAAGCTGTACTTTAATTATACTCTAGAGTTCAAGAGGGTGTTGGATTTCAAACAGTACCATGTTTAATGCAAAACAGTATAGATAAGTAAACTGATATTCAGAAGACTAGCTCAAATTTTTAAAGAATATGAATCTCTGTAAATCTCAGTCCTCATCAGCTCAATATTCTTTCCAAAAATACTGGTTTTCAGATATAAAAGCAAGAGCAAGTATAGGATATTATTTGTTTACCACCATATCTGATATTATTAGTCATCAGAACAAAAGTTACATTTAAAAATATCTAAAATAACAAGAAATACTAAATATATATATATATTGCAGTCTACATGTTATATTAATTTAATAGTCAATGAAATATCTGCTATTTCTTTTCCTGTCATGTTCATGAGTAAGGATAAAACACTAAGGTGCTTTGCACTATGGGATAATCATTTACCCATTTATTTATAGAATAAACTTTACTGAGTATGTCGATGTTAACAGGAAACAGGTCCTCTCTAAATAAAGAACAATATCATAAAATTTAAAAAGTCTATAGTACTTTGGTTCCACCATATCTATCTTTACCATATGTCATGATATTAATTATTGGCTGAAAAGTTTAATAACATTTTCAGTAGACAGTTTTTTAACAACTACATTATGTATGATATTAACATATTAATATGTGGTTTGTTAACCAGTTTTTCAGTTAATAGTCAAATAGTTACCGTGAGTGTATTCTGAATAATTCTCTACTTCATTTTAATGGTGTAAAACAATATTATTCAAAATATCTTTTATTAATTGAACTGGTAAGACAGATGCAATGGTTATGTGATTATATATTCAGACAGTTCTCAAATTAGAATCCATCATCGCTACTCTCTTATTTTTATCTATACATATCAATACTTTTATTTGTAAATTACAAAAAAAAAAAAATACAAGTCAAATTAAATTAGGGCTTTATTTTCGTAAATGACCAAATCTTGGGTTTTGGCCTGTGAGACAACTGTAAATATGAAAGGCTTACAAAAATCTCTCTCTCTCATTCTCTTTCAATCTCTCTCTCCCCTACCCCCTTGTCTCTTCCTATTTTCAGTTCTTTTTGCTACTTCTTTAATTGTTTTCTATCTTTCAATCTGGCTTTCCCAAAGAAAAAGAGCTGGAGATCATGACCATGGAGAAAACAAAATTAGATCTGTCTTACAAAGCTGTAGAACACGATCTGGAATATGGAGACACTGCTGCAGTGCTGCCAAATTGGGTTACTGTGCTTTGTATTTAAATTTAAGGGTAATAAATTTCATTTCTCTCTTGTTCCTGTTAGGGAAAGAAGTCTATCCTGCCATCTGGTGGGAGTCAGGCAAATGATATATGGAGGAAGCAAAGGATGTTTATAAGAGGATGGAAAAATGAATGATTACTAGAAACATGCAGGGGAATGAGTAAATTTCACAAGTTGATGCTGGAGTGAGTTAAACTACAGATCACACACGTTTTCTGCAACAGTTATTGCCTTGTGTTGTCATGCATTGCTTTTTCAAGAGAAAGTTGAGATCTGAAATGTAATGGAATTCTTCTGATTTAAATGTTGTTCACTACTTGAAATTGCTGAAAACAGAATAAAAAAGCATATGAATAACAAATTCAATCTGGAGACCATGATTTTTAATTCCTGTTTTAAAGAAAGTGTTAGAAATGTTAGTTAAATCTCAGATTTAGATTACAACAGTCTTCAAGACAAAAACTAGGAAGACATGTTCATGTTCTCCATATAAGTATTTGTTGTAAAAAAGAAATTTTTGTAAGGTCATTTTATTTTACTAATAACATACTAAGTGTTCTGATAGAATTTATGGAGATTAACAACTCATTCTTTTTGCCCTTGTATCAGATGTGAACAAAATTAAAACTTTGAACTTCATGATCCTTATAGAAAATAAGAACCTAATATCTACCTTACTGATTATTAGGATCTCTAGAAATGATCCACACAGAGTTCTGGAACACTTGGAGAATCTCAATGTGTACCAATTTATTTAACAGATTCATAATTTTTCCAAATTCTCTCATGAAAATTACATATTTTTAAAAAATGACCCAAACAGAAAATTATTTGATTTTAAATATGTATACTTAATATCTAAAACTAAACATATAAAACTATCATAGAATAATGTATCTCTGTTGAAAACTATGTAAAAATAAGTTATTACTGTAAATTATCTATGAGAAAATACAATCTAGCTTTAATTAAGCAATAGAGAAATCAGTATGACCACTGTAATATGAAATGTAAGATATGCAAATGATCATGTAAAATTAGGAAGAATGATTCTATGTTGTTTTGAGTTGACAATTGTGATAGATTTTTTTCTTGAATGTTATCATCTCTGAAACAATATTTTGGTATAAATTCATCTCAAACTCTTGATTCTTTATTTCTAGTTTAATAAATGCAACCATGTTTGGTTCAAAATACACTTAAAATTTTAAGAAAAGCTTTTCAGAGCAAAGCTACATCATAGGTAGGATGGCAACCACAATATTTGTTAAATTGGGATCAAGGGAGACATTTATTCCATCTGTTATTTCAACTAAACTGCATTTCTGCCTTGAAAGTGTTTCATGAGACTTCAGTGGATGAGGGACATTTGTCATTCATTTTAGTAGCAGAATATTCTAAAATAATTGGCTTTTAGTGGAGCGCTATCACCATGAGCCAAGTTGTAAAATATGCTAGTTTTCTGAATTTTGTGGCCATGAAGGGGTACTTTGAAAGAATATTACATTGGCAAGTACTGCTACTAAAATACAATTTTATAGTTACTATCTAAGAAAAAATCTTTTTAGAATATAGATAACAGTGCAACTCTGGATGGAGAAATTTCTCCTATGTTCTTGTCTTCTGTAGATGTATTAAATTATGCATTATGCAGAAGTAACATTTCAAAAGTGACATAATTAAACTTTTTAATGACTTATCTAAAATTCATTTAATAATATTCTATTTTAAGTATGAATTAATTATAAGACAAATCCATGGCCAAAGGCATGACCAGCAAATGAACATGCTGGTCATAGAGTATAAGTAAATATACTCTATGAGGAAATACAAAAAAAAAAAATAGAAAAGAAGATAAAGCTATTAGCTACATAGAACAAATGACCAATGAACATCCCCAATCTGAGGGTATACATTTGTAAAGAAACTAGGTACATGAGTACTATATTCTGAAATTTCCAAAAATATAGAGATGAAATTTTAAAAGAATGTACAGTCATTTTATTAGCTAATATTTATAAATGCTTTTAAATATTGCCTTTAAAATATTTATTTACTCATTATCTTTGCTAATGATGCTTGGTTGTCTGAGATATTATCTCAAGGACTACTTTATTTCATTAGTTATACCCAGATGGAAAAAATAGATTTAGTAGTAATAATTTACTCAAGCTAAATAATAAAAACAATAAAATCGCATTTCACTATGAGAGGTATTCTAGTAAAGATTTTCCTATGTCATGTGGGAGTTCCAGAAATAATTTTAAAAACAATCAGTTAGTATAAGAAATATAGAAGGATTTTTTTTTCCCAGTCTAGAAGCATTGACAACTAAGTTGAATTTGAAAAATTAAAGAAATTCTATTTAGGTAGAAAAAAGTTAAACATCTCATTTCCTACTAGAATTGAATTGTTTCTTAATAAGTGGTGATAGAATGAGTGAAGAATGAACTGTTTATGCACTAACAGCATGAACAAATGACAAGGAAGGAAAAGACAATATTTGTTTCACTTAAATTACAAGAAAGACAGTTCACAAATGGATGGAAGTGAAGAACATCATCTAAAGTGAAGTTAGCCAGGTTCAGAAGGCCAAAAGCCACATGTTTTCACATATATATGGAATACATATCTGAAACAAGCAATATTATGAAAATCAGGTCATGCTAAGGAGAGACCACCTACCAGAGAGGGATGGCAAAAGAAGGAAGTTAAGGAGGTGAATATGATTGATGTACTCTCCAAATAAAAATGAATATAGAATTTTTAAACCTGCTGAAGTAGCCGTAAGGTAGAAAGGAGAAAAATGGAGGGCATCAGCCAATTCAAGATGCAATTCATACATACATGGAAATGTCACAAGGAAACACTCTGTATAGCTATCTTAAACAAAAAAATGTCATTTTATTTTACGAATATGGACAGCAGAAGAGCAGAACAGATTCTGTATGGGGGATTGGTACCAGTGGGAGGGGGAGGATATTAGGAAAGGGTGAATATGGTGCAAATATTGTGTACACATGTATGTAAATGGAAAAAATGAAACCTATTGAAACAATTCCAGCAATGGGTTTGGGGGGGGGCGCATAAAGGAGAATGATGGAGGGGGTGAGTTCAACTCTAATACAGTATAAGAACTTTTGTACATGTCACACTGTACCCCTAGTAAAACAATAAAAGGAAACCTATTAGGTATTTGTGAATAACCAGAAAAGAGGAGATAGGTGTCTCCAAACAAAAAATAAGCAGAATATGGAAACATTAATTATCCCAATTTTATCAGCACTTATTGTATACATATATTGAATTATCATACTATACCTATAAGCTTGTACATTTATTAGATGTCAACAAAAAAGTTTGAAAAAATATTTAAGGAAATAGAAATGTTAATCACCCTGATTTAATTGTTGCACGCTATATACAAGCATTGAAATATTATACTGCACTTTAAAATTTTATCCAATTATAATAGAAAATGATAATAAAGAAATTACAAGTAGCTCTACAAGATGTAAAATTTAAAGCAAAACTCTAGGACAAAGAATGTACCTGAAAGATCATCAGAATTATTTCCAGAAAGTGCTTGGAAAATAAAAAGAGAAGAAAGAGACTTGGTCCACAAAGAGGAATATTTACATGCTGAAGATAGCACAGAATATTATTAAAATACATTACTTATCAGGCATATTCTCAATTTTATAAATTTGGATACCATACTATTTTCTATCATTATATGTGTTCTTCAAGATCATAATTTCTAAGTGTTAAAAATTACTCATAATATTAATGTGCCATATCTTATTTAACTAACACTGGCTATTTTGATTATTAACTCATTATTATTTTAATGAAATTTAATGAGATTTTTATTCACAGGTATTTTTGCACTGAAGATAATTTGCAAAAATTAAAAATAGAAATATTTGACAGATATTTATAAATATTTTTTAAATTGCTCTATCAAAAGACTGTAATAACGCTTTCAATCATAAATATCAAGGAGTACAACTATTTCCCATCCAACATCTTCAACACTATACACTGCTATTAAAACATTATTATCAATTTACCAAGTATGGAAATTTATAGTTCATTTTAAAAATAATTTAAAATTTTTAAATACACTTTGGCTTTTGCACTTTTAATTTTTTTATTACTTGATTAAAAATAACTTTTGTTGCTTCACACAAAAGCTGTTAGCTACATAAAGATATGAAATTTTAAAAATCACATTAGAAGGATAATTTTATGTCCCCAAAACAGACTTTAAATTTTAACAATATGTACCATAACTTTTTACTTGCATAAAAATTCTGTAAGTCTGCCTTTTTCACAGATTTATTGCACATGGTTTTTACAAAGCAAAGTCAAAAAATTAATAATAAAGTTAATTATTAACCAGTTCAAATTATAATACATCCATACAGGGAAATGTCACAAGAAACTTCCTGTAGAGATATCTTAAACAAACAAAATGCCTTTAATAAAAATGGAGTGCATGAAAGTAAAACATGTCCTGTTTGGGAGATGGTAACACTGTGGGAAGGAGCATATAAAGAAAGGGTGAAAGAGGCAGAATGTAGTGGAAGTATTGTGTACTAGTGTATGAAAATGGAAAAAATATGACCTGTTGAAACAATTCCAGAAATGGGGAAGGAGGAGAAAGAAGAATAATGGAAGGGGCAAATTCAACTATGAAATATTGTGCAAACTTTTGTATATGTCACAATGTACCCCCAGTACAACACAATAATTTTTAAAAAAAACACGCAAAAAGATGATGTGATATAGTCAATAAAAATTACAGAAACAAAAATTTTAATTGCAGCATGCATTACACATCGCAGTTAATGCAGAGACTCTCTGTCAGTCCCATGTCATCTTCAATTGTGTTTAAATTGTTATGTGATCTTTGGGTGATTTCCTGGCCTTAATTTTGCCTTTCCTTTAAAAAGCAAATGTTGCCTGAAAAACAAGGTAAAAGTGAAAGCGCTTAATTTAAGTGATTAAATGACACTTAGACTAGTTGAAAGACGGCAAATCTTTAGTGGAAGTTGGGCGGCAGTGTGAGAAAAAAGAATCAAGAATCATTAGTAAAGCAGTGAAATCCTGAGCATTTAGATTTTCCATCAGGACCGTCTCTTTGGAGCTCATGCACTCATGAATATCAAGGGTTCACTGTAGTAATAGTGAATCAATTCTTGAAATGACTTTTCATACCCATATTACAAAGGTACTTAATGCCTGTTCAATGAAGGATTTGCTAGAGTTAATCTTGTAATACTTAAAGGAGTTTTAGACTGAAGCACTTCGCCTTGACTGTAGATTGTTTTTGTTAATTTATTACTACAGAAATTAATGGATAAAGAGCTAATTTGCTTCTAGATGATGTTAGTCAGGATTTTTCATTGACGTAACTGAACTGTCACTGGTTAGCCCATTATTTGAAAAGATATTTATAATTACATGATGATCAACTCATATGCTTTGTATTATTAATTTTATAATCTTTCTTTAAAATATAGCACAAATTTTATTGATAAAATGACAAAAAATTATTTTCTTCTAGTTTCATAGGTCAAAAGTCCTAACAGCAATTTGTTAACCAGGCTGCACTCCTCCTGGAAGTCTTAAGTAGCTGACAGAATTCGCTTCTTTGCCTCTAATAGATTTTAGATGCTATGTGCATTACTTTGATTGTGGTACCATCCTAGCTTTTTTTTTCAAAATTAGAACACAACATCTTCAAACCTCAATCTCTCTTGAACCTATACTTCTGCTATCACATTTTCTCTAATTTGGTGCTGCCTCTTTCTCAAGGTAAGGACCCATATTGTTATATTAAAGTGTTCAGAAAGTTCATGCTGATCTCTCATCTCAAGATCTTTAACTGGATCACATCTACCAAGTCCTTTTTGTCATGTAAGATATTTTCATGGGGATTAGTGAATATGATATGGGTACTTAGGAATGGAGTCTTCTGTTCACAGCATCCCTCCATTTGGCCCCCAAGAATTTGTATCATTCTCATATGCAAAATACATCTTGCCCACCCCTTTACACCCAAACATTTCAGTCCATTACATCAACTAAAGTCCACACTCATCTAAATTTTATCTGCTCTAAAGTCCCAAATCTCATTATATAAATTAGACAAAAGTATGGGTCTGGATGTAATCCATTTTAGTGTAAAATTATCTCCTTCTATATGAATCTGTGAAACTCAGGCAAAATGTAGTCTGTTCCCAGATTATAATGATAGGATAGGCCAGGGTTACAAGTTACAGACATTCTTATTTGAAAAGGAGATGATGAAAGGAAGAAAGGATTCACCAGTCCCAACCCAAAGGATAAACTACATTAGGTAATGCTCAAGATTTGAACATTTCCCTTTGCCATTTGGGGTCCCATGTCTACCCAAGAAATTTCTATGTACTTTCTTATAATTATATATTTTTTTCAGAGTTTAATTTCAGATTAAACTCTGAAAATAATAATCAATACATCTGAGCTACTTCAGTGTGATTTATATTAGAAAACAGTGAACAATTTAAATGTTTTCAGGGCTGTGGAAGTGGCTCAAATGGTAGAGAGCTTGCCTAACAAGCAGGAGACCCTGAGTTCAAACTCCAGTATTGAATAAGAAGAAAGAGCCACAAGGTAAATGTTATCTGTGGGTCAGTAAGCAATTTGAATCTTTATGACTTTAGCAAATTTTATTAAGTACATGGTCAGTGAAAAACATTTTAACAAATTCACTGACAAAAATTATAGCTTTAATATTTTCTGTACACACAACGTTTGGCTGCCATAACAATATGTGTAGCATGTTTTCTTAAATGCAGCATAATACTTAGAATACAATATAGATTAAATTGAAACTGAAGTGACAGAGAAAATAATACTTGAATGAACTCACACTCTGAGCCTTATTTTTATTGCTGTTGGCATTACTGTCAATCTAATACATAGTGTTAAGTTGCCAAATTATTGCAGTCTTAGAATGGATTTATTTTCATGTATTATAGAAGGTATACATATAAAATAATTGTTTGGCAGAGCTAAAAGTCATATTTTTATTTCATTAAGCAATTTTGAAATTAAAGTTTTTCCAAAGTACTTAGAAAAGTTGAACTCCTGACTCTCTACAATTGTATAATTCCCTTAAACCATATATTTTCTTCACAGAACTTATTATTTTTCCATACTCATATGTCTTTTGTTAAGAAAATGACTTGAAATAAATCAAAATTAAAAAGTGAGATTCTCAACTTTTTGCTTAGGTTCTGTTTGCTAATATTTTGACAAGGCTGTATGTTTCAAGTATTTATCAATCAGATAATTCATTTTGCTGTACTTTTTCTACTACCTGCAATTATCCTTAATAAAAGAATTAAAATTACATCAACTCTTTTAATAAAATTATTTTAATATGAAAGATTTGTAAGGTTTCTTATAAATTTTATTTCACAAGTTAGAGGATGTGTTTGTCACAAAACTTTAAAAATCAGAGTATTTATATTTGTGATATGGTTTTCTTTGTCCTGTTTTTATGACAAGTTAAAGTTGAAATTTTAAAATAAATTTTAGTTTATTCACTCATCTTGATTTTTGTGTAATTAAGACCTTTCAAATCTGATGAGTTAAAAACGGCCAATTTCATGGTGGGAGGGGGATATAAAACTAAAATTCTTTACTTAACCAAAATATGTTTAGATAGCTTATACCTGTTTCTTGGGAGACAGAAAGAGGAGGATCCAAGGTCTTGGTAAAACATGAGAGACACTATCTGAAAAGCAAATAAAGCAAAAAGATCTGGGACCACGGCTGAAGTGGTGGATTGACTACCCAGCAAGTGTGAGGCCCTGAGTTCAAAACCATAGTAGTGTTGCCAACCAAAACAAGTTTAAAAAGAGAAGACATTTTCAGACACACTAAAGTTTTCATGATAAATGGAAATTTAGATTAACAAAAGTGATGAAGATTATAGATAATAGTAAATGTAAGTGCAATATTTTTCTTTCAATTAGAAAAAATTTAAAATATTTACCATTAATACAGAATAACTCAAAATTCAAATATTAGAATTTATATGAAGAAAATAATATGTATGAACAAAAAAGTATAAAGGAGAAATAGAAATACACTTTTAAAAATTCAATACATGATGTCGTTAATTATTTAAAAATTAGTCAATTATAATATGTTCAGAGAATAAATGAACAAATGAATGAATTTACTGCAACCTTATTGACTTAGGTAGTAAATAGTTTGGTCATGTTAATGTAAAAGCATGTTTATATATTTTACAGAGGTTTTGAAAACAGTTTTTAACAACAAATTAAAGAGATTTTTTGTCAGTAGAAAATATTTTAAAAAGTATAAAACACCTGTGTTAAAGAAGAGTCTTTAAAGCATCAAACTTAGAAAAATTCCTACTAGGATAAGATCTACATCTTTCTAGCACTTTCAGAGACTTTAAAAACTATCAACTTCTGTAAAGAAATTCGTAAAGCTGAGATCAGTGATGTCATTCATTTAAACATTTTATTGGGTAAATTTAATTACTCACTGGATTAATTTTAAATATGAAAGCTCATGCTCTTGAAATTATTGATGGCTTATGTTTAATGAAATTTATGTTTATCATTCTTAGTATATTAAATTTCAATATTAAAAACACAATTAACCAAAGAATCACATACGAATGAAAGTATGTATGCATTTCATAACAAATCTTTATTGATGATTTAAGGGGACTTCTACTCCTTATAAAATTTTAATAAGAAAAATATTTATTTTACGATGATTCACAATAACTTTACCAATAGAAATATTTATAGTTTTGGCTCAATATCTAAAGTGTTCCTTTTTAGGTCTCCTCTCTACCATTCTTCATTACTGTTCCATTCCTGGGAAATTGATGTTCTTGGATTAATCAGCAGGTATCCATGCTCTGGCTAACTGCTCAATTTGTCAGCATGTGAACTTCTACAATGATGTGAAGAAAAGGGAAGTCATACTTAACCCATTTATTTCCTCTCTTTGAAGACTGAGCTGGACTCCTTCCCCTCACAGAGGATCACCACCTCTGTCCAGAGTTCCTCCCCACATCTAGATTCTGGGAACATTTTTCCTTTTTGGTTCAAAGGACTTAAGAAGATAGTTTAGGTGCTACTATATTGAGGTAATTGGATTATGCAATATTTGTGCTTCCTTTACCCATGTAATAAATTGTCATTTTAAGTAAAGTTTGTTTTTAATTATTTTGAAGTTGTCTTGCATTTCTTAATTAAAGTGTGGGAAGTTTGCTTATTTGAGCAATATTTTTAATTAATTGTATTAAGTTGATCACTTTTTCTTTTATAAATCATATGTAGCACAAAGATATTGACTAAATGTTCATGAATGTAAAATATCTTAGAGCACATTCATATACACATATTCAGATGCTATTTATTTTTCTAAATAAAGTTCATATATTTGTATATATCACAATGCACATTGAACATTGCAGATATTTTAATTCCCTTATATGAAAAGTAAAATCCATTCAAAAAATACCACTAGTAAATTAATTTTTGACATTGGTTTCAAATTCTCTCTTGCTATTATTGTCATAACTTTTATTATCCAGGAATTTCCTAAAAAGTCCTGTGATAAAAATTCTCTAAATTAATGAAAATGTAATGGACTTATGACATCAGGTCATTCAACATGCATTTATTGAACAAGTCTGTGTTAACTAACTAAACACCTCAAAACTCCTTAGCTTAAAATGATAAATTTTTATTAAAACCCATGAGCCTATGTAAAACTAAGAAAGTATTTGAAAAGAGGACCTCTACCAGTATTAAGGAAGGCAGGAATGATCTCCCTTAACAGATTATTTGAGATCTACATGGTAATTTGTACCTAGGAAAAGAGAAATAAAAATGTATTCATTCTTCTTAAATCATATAGCAACAAATTTGTAATAATGTCATTATGCTATAAAACAATATAGCAAAGAACACATGGATTTGATGTTAGAAACAAAAAATTTAGAAAATTTGCACACATACAGAATGAAAGTAAAACCAGCACTGAAGGGAGCATTTAAAGCTTGAAATTTATGGTCAGTTATCATGGAATATTGTTAATAATCAAAACAGATATATTTGTGGTAACAAAATCATTTTAGTTAGTTTCACAATTATGATTAGGCTTTAACATTCAATTTTTAATAAAATTTTTATTTGCTTAGCTTCATAATAATTTTAATAGTGAACTGTACATAACTGAACAAAGTAAACAATGTGATTAATGATACCTAACATGGTTTTTCCTTTTAACTATTAGAAAATGGCAGGAATGAACCACAAAGAAAATTAAAATCTATACCTGTTTTAAAATATGTGTTGATATTCAACATTCATTTTTAAGCATAGGTTTATTGCAAACTCGATTAATATAATATTTTCTGCTGTATACATAAATTAGTTAGATATATTCATTTCTTTATGATTAAAGTACAAATGAAGTTGTAAATTAAAACATTAATTCCATGTGACACTGTTCTTAATCACACTGAATTGGTTCAGATGAGACTATTAATCATAGAAAAATTGTATTTTGAGACTCTGCTTTAAATTTTGCATAAGAGTCTACAGTACAAAATGCATTCCTTAATTAGATGCTAATGGTCATAGAAGGTTTGGAAGGATGATGTTTTAGACACATGACACTTCTTATTCCTCTTGAAATTGACCATAGGGATACAAAATATATTTTGACATGAGTGAAAATCATATAACAGGTATTATCAGATGAACTCTACCACCAAATATTGTATGTCCACCGAGAAGATCACTTTACTTCTAAAGAAGACAAAATAACTCAAAACATACAATTTTAGCCACTGAGAAAAAGAAATAGTAGAAAAGTGGAATATAATTTGAAATTGCTTAAACAAAAGTTATCAGAAAGCCATTGATAGCAAGAGGAAGGGGAATAAGATTACTTACTATAGAAAAAATCTAATGGCTATAAGTTGATCTGTATCAAATTCTAAAACTACATGAGGCAGGAAGCTGGAAACATGAAATAAAATTCCTTGAGAAACAATATAAAGTTTGTCAATGAGAAACTGGTAACTTCCACTGAGCCCACTAGATTTTCAGTGGTATTGCTATAGTCATGTCAACCAGGAAAAATATCTAGATTTATTAAACACTAGGCATTATCAAATTTGTCAATGAGTTTTAACTCAGCCCATTTCATTATTACATTAGGGTAATAATACTACCACTTTATTTGATGAAGGAAAGGATAACCCTCTCTAAAGGAAGACAAACCTGGAGACTTTTCCATTTTTATACATGCAAAATAAAGTATTCGATAAAATGTCAAGTCATGAAAAAGGCATTACTGTATGACACAATCTAGAGAAAAAGAAGCAATGAAAATAAATTCAGAGATAATGAGGACTGGATTACCAGACAAGTACTATATGTAACAACATCAATATAATACAGGAAAAATACAAAAACATATAATTGAGATTATGGATGGAGAAATTCACTAAAGAAATATAATCTAAAATTGTTTCCAATGCTCATAAAGAGAAGTAAGAAACATTAGACATGTTTAATAGTAGAGTAGATGTAGTAGAGGACAAAATTAATGAAATGGAGTACTTTTCTTTGTAAAAATCATTAAAAAGTGATAGATTGAGTAGGGACAAATGGATTATAAATCATAAAATCTAAATACTTCAATTAGAGCTACAGAAGTAAAGAAGAACAAAAATGGGATATAAGAATATTGAAGAAATTATGGTTAAAATCATCCCAGCTCGAAGGTTTTGATGTTTTTTGAGATATTGGGTATTGAACTCAGGCCTCCACTTGTTAGACAAGTGCCCTACTACTTGGCTATGCTCTCAGTCTTCTTACTTTTTATAGATTGTTTTTACAATAGGATCCTGTTCTTTTGCCCAGTGAGCCTTGGCTTCAATCCTCTTACCTTTGCCTCCTAAGAAACTGGAATTACAGTCTTGACCACCAGGCCCAGCTTCCCATTTGTATTTTAAAAAGAAATGTAAGGAAAACTACATCTAGAAAAATCAGATTTAACCTATTAAAGACAAAAATTAAATGAACACATTTAAAACATCCAGATAGGGCAGTAAAGGAACAAGAGTAGGAATAGTATCTGACTTTTCATCAGAAACCACTTTTTTTAACTGAAGAAATATATTGAAGATTTTAAATTTTGAGAAAAATTAATTAATTCTTCATTTTTTCTTTCCTTCTTGGTTGTAATGGAGTTTCACCTCAAGGCTTCATGCTTGCTGAGTAGATGAAATCTACTACTTGAACAATGTTCCAACCTCTTTGCCTCTGGTTGTTTTGAGACAAGGTCTCAAACTGCCATCCTTTGGAACTCTGCCTCCAGAAAAGCTAGGATTATAGGCATGAGCTCTCATGCCTATCCTAAATCTTTTATTCTAATTCTGTGTCAAATGAAGGCAAATAAAAGGTATTTTACACAAAAATAAACCAGTGGGAGAGACTTTCATTTCATATCTGCTTTTAACATTTTCTAAAAGAAGTTTCAAAGCCTAAGTTTAAGCATTAAAAGACAGAAACAAGACAAAACAGAAATAAATAAACAATTAAAAGCAAAGTTTTATGAACTATATGAATACAGATACTTTTAGAATGCTGATACTTTTAAGCAATCATAGAATCTTGCAGGGTTAAATAAATATAGAAATAAAATAAAACATATGAAAATATCAACGTGGGAAATGAAGAGATAGAGCTGAAGGATTAAAATTTCCAACATCAAAAGTAGCCATAATGATTCCTTTTTCTGGATCTGTGTCTTCTGCAATGTGACTTATACATTTTTCTATCAAAGTGATTGAGTCTCCTTCTTCACCTCTCCATCCTCGGATGGCCTTGTGACTTGGGTAATAGAATGCACGCAAGTAACAATGCCTCTCCTGAACACGATTCAGCCTTTGCACATGTCCACTCTATCTCTTGGAATACTGCCACTATCATGTGAAGGTTGAGCTCGTCTACTTGAAGATGAGAAAATACATCAAAAGCAAGCTATCCTGTATCAGACCACTCCAGATTTCACAACTTGAATCACTTAATATTATACAGCAATTAATTTATACCTAAACTTCTGAGTTATAATAACAAATTGAAGTGTTGTTAAAATATGAATTATTCTCAAAATTATTGTGCTAGGAAAAAGAAGCACAGTATAAGCCTGCATACAGTATGATGTCATTCATATGAAATTGTATTTTCATGCATGGGTTTTTGCTGGGCTGAGGTTGGAGAATGATGCAAAGGGTCTGCAAGAGTATTTCAACATGTGAATATTCTGAAAGTTGATTGTGATATCAGTTTGAAGACTCAATGCAATTATTAAGTCTCATCAAACTGTGTTCTTAATATGGTTTGCAAATTCTATGTCACAAAGCTTTACAAAATTGCATGATTTCTATTAAGTGTATGTAATCTAATGGTGAAATGCTACCATATCATATGATGATATATTTTTCACTGCTTCATAATGCATAAATTAAGATGGTGAGGATGAAGGTGGTGATTGAAATAGAAACTACAACAGTGTAATAAGCCTCACAAGAGTAATAAAAAATGTGCTGTCATTCCATTCTTTTTACAGGTGATGAAACTGACATAAAATGATAACTTTATTTGTCTGAAATTGCCCTTCAACAGTCATCAAGACAACATGTGAACCCCAGAGAGCCTGGATCTTAATACCATGCTCTAGTAATATAACCACTGAGCTATTTTCTCCACTATCTCACAACAGTTTGCAGAGCATAAGTAGAAGAGAAATACGATGTTGTGATATTTACATAGGCATAAAAATTTCCAGTAAAGAAAGCATATGAAAATAGTTTCTGCTGGGTATTGAAGGGGTGGGAGGGAGAGGGAAGGGGCAGAGTGGGTGGTAAGGGAGGGGGTGGAGACAGGGAGAAATGACCCAAGCCTTGTATGCACACATGAATAATAAAAAAAAGTCATTTGCAAAAAAAAAAAAAAGAAAGAAAAAAACATCCATGTCATTGTATCAGAAAGCCTCATTGCTTACATTCTCTCCTACCATATACTCCTTGGAAGAATTGTATTTCTTTCTTCCAGCAACTGTGAACACCCTTTATATGTGAGGAAAGAAGCAGGCAGCCTTGTGAGAAACCTTTACTTTTTTATGAGCAGTATGATCTTAAATGATCATAAAATAAATGCTAAAATAAAGTAATTCACCTTGATATTTCACAAAATACAACCATTTTGTAAATATGGTTTAACTTTCAATATATGTGTAGTCCAAATGAGAGCCCATGTCTATGTATACTGATGTAAATGTTTTTGAAAGAAATGCATAGCATAGCAAATATAATATAAACTGTATATATGTATATACAAATATGTAATTTTGTATGCACTTCTGTCCAAAAGATGATGACATGGTTAAATATAAAAAATAATTTCAGTATAAGAAAACATTGTAGTACTTGCATACCTCCATGTGATGTGAAAAATAGCTACATGACACATAGTTGTAAACTCCACATTCATTTGAAAATTGACTTCTTAGAACTTTTCCCAAAAATAATCCAGAAAATTTTCATGAAAGTTTTCACATAGGAGGAGATAATATTTATATTATCAAAACTTATTTCAATATTGTTTCTTACTAAAGTGTATAATAATTAACAATATTCCAAAGGAAGTAGATCTGATGATGAGGAACCAAGAAAACATATATTCATCTAACTTTTCTATTTCAGTTTATAAATGCTCCAATTAAAGGTAAATTTATTTTAAAAGGTTTTCATGTTTTTATTCACTCCTCTGAAATCACTTTGCATGAGAAAAATCTTATAGCTTTTATAAGAATGTATTCAGAAACACATGACTAAAACTAAAATAATTATTAAAATAAAACAGATACACAAGAGAATTAAGACAATTTACACTATTTAAACAAAAGTTTTCAAAAGTAAATGATTGCATCTAGAACATAAATTTCTTCTTAAAATGTTCCTTAAAGGAACATAATTTGACATTTTTTTCAATTTATGGGCCTTCAGTTAAGAGTTTTCAAATAGCATTGCATTCAAGAAAACATTAAATGAGAAGCTATATAAGAAATGTAGCACAGTCATAAATTTATTTCGGAATTGGTATTTTTCTCATACCGACCAAGCAGAAAGAATGCTTTAAAGTTTTATTTTGACACTATCACTACCAAAGGTCAGATTATAAATTGTAAATGACTGTCTTCCAAGATCCAAGCTCACAACCATTTCTCAAGCTTCATATATCAATCTGCTTTGGATGCTTACCTTGTGCTGTGCAATATTTGCATAACCTTATTCCCCTTTGCATTCTTCTCCATAGAGTTTTTATTTATTATTTTTGAATGTTAGAGATTTTTCCATCTTTACCTATTTTTCATTTCATTAGAGAGTTAATTCAGTACTTTTGAAAAACTTACATTCTCCCCTAATCTTTTTTTTAAATTAAGTATTAAATATACTCACGCACTTACTCTATTATCTACTTTACAGAAAACTCTAGCATTCTTTAGGTAACATACATACATATTTTATAGTAGAATCCCTAAGACAGATAAACTTTTGATTTCTAAAAAACAATGATGTTGTAGGTTCAGGCTCTTGTGTGATGTACTACTAGAGGATTCCCCACACAGGAGATGGCTCAGATGACAGACTCTGTATCGTGCAGTTCAAACACTTCTTGGCCTTTTATATTTTACAGGTTTTTTTTTCTGTTTTCCTCAACTCTTTCTAATATAAAAGTGTAATCAGAACATTAGGTGAACATGCTATCATTTAATTACTTTAATCTCTGAAGTTAAGAAAAAAGGAAACAGCACTTTAATTATAATTTCTGATTATTTAATGAAAAGAATAAATTAATCTCTCATAGAAACATGAATAAAGGCATGCTGACAACTTACAAAAATCATTAGCTTTTTTTATACACCAATAATGAACAAACTGAGAAAGAATATATGAAAACAATTCCATTTACAATAGCCTCAAAAAAATCAAATACGTAGGAGTAAACTTAACAAAGGATATGACTGAGCTTTACAAGAAGAACTACAAACCCCTGAAGAAAGAGATTGAGGAAAACTACAGAAAGTGGAAAATCTCCAGTGCTCACGAATTGGTAGAATCAGCATAGTAGAAATGGCTATACTACCAATAATTGTTTAATGCAATTCCCATCAATATCCCAATAACATTCATTACAGAGATTGAATAATCTACCCTAAAGTTCATTTGGAAACACAAATGACCACGAATAGCCAAGGCAATACTCAGCAAAAAGAACAATGTGGGAGGTATCACAATACCTGACTTCAAACTATATTACAAAGCAATAGCAATAAAAACAGTTTGGTATTGGCACAAAAACAGACATGAAGACCAGTGGAACAGAATAGAGGACCCAAATATGAATCAACACAGCTAGGCCCAGCTTATTTTTGACAAACGCACCAAAAACATACGATGGAGAAAAGACAGCATTTTCAACAAATATAGCTGGGAAAAATGGTTATCTGTCTGCAAAAAACTGAAAATAGATCCAGGTTTATCACCCTATATTAATATCAACTCAAAATGGATCAAGGACCATAATATCAGACCCGAAACTCTGAAGTTAGTACAGGAAAGAGCAGGGAATACTCTGGAAGTAATAGGTATAAGCAAGGAATTCCTTAATAGTACCCCAGCAGCTCAGGAACTAAGAGAAAGCATGGGCAAATGGGACTTTATAGAATTAAAAAGCTTCTGCACAATAAAAGAAATGGTCTCTAAACTGAAGAGACCACCCACAGAGTGGGAGAAAATACTTGCCAGCTGTACATCAGACAAAGGACTGATAACCAGAATATACAGGGAACATAAAAACTAAACTCTCCCAAAATCAATGAACCAATAAAGAAACGGGCAGCTGAACTAAACAGAACTTTCTCAAAAGAAGAAATTCAAATAACCACAAAACCCATGAAAAAATGCTCACCATCTCTAGCCATAAAGGAAATGCAAGTCAAAAACACACTAAGATTTCACCACACCCATTAGAATAGCCATCCTCAAAAACACCACCAACAGGTCTTGGCAAGGATGTGGGGTAAAAGGAACTCTCGTATACTGCTGATGGGAATGCAAGCTAGTGAAACCACTCTGGAAAATAATTTGGAGGCTTCTTAAAAATCTAAATGTAGACCTGCCAAATGATCCAGCAATTCCACTCCCAGGGATATACTCAAACAATATGACACAGGTTATTCCAGAGGCACCTGCATACCTGTTTTTATTGCAGCTGTATTCACAATAGCCAAGTTATAGGAACAGCCAAAATGCCCCAGAACAGAAGAATGGATTAAGAAAATGTGGTACTTATACAAAATGGAATTTTACTCAGCCATGAAGAAGAATGAAATATTATTTATTCTCAAGTAAATGGATGGATCTTGAGAACATCAGTCTGAGCGAGGTTAGCCAGGCTCAGAAGACTAAAAATCATATGTTCTCCCTCATACGCAGACTTTAGATCTAGGGCAACTACAACAATGTTGTTGGACTTGGGTCACATGCTAAGGGGAGAGCACATATGGGAGGTATGGGGAAAGGTAGGAAATACAAAACATGAAAGTCTTTGATGTCCCCACTGTAGAAGACCTAATACAGAAACCTTAGAGTGACAGAGGTCAATATGGGGAGGTGATCAGGAACTAGTGAAAAGGTCAGGTAGAGATGAATCAACTTGGATTGTAACACACTTGTGTGTGGAAGCAATGCTAGGAATCTCTCTGTATAGATATCCTGATCTCAACTAGCAAAAATGCTTTGTCTTATTATTGCTTGTGTCTTCTCTTCAACAAATTTGGTGAAATGGGTAGAACAGGTTCTGCCTGGAAGCAAGAAGGGGTGGGGAAAGGGAGGGGGCGGGGGCAGGAGGGAGAAATGGTCCAAACAATGCATGCACATGTGAATAAATGAATAAATTTTTTTTAAAAGAGCACTCTGAGTTATAGGCACAATAGTTTAATAATTCTGTCTATGGTTGAGCAGCCATGGAAATGTAGAATATAGTGCTAGACAGAAAAAAACACATGAAGTAGTCCCATGTACATGGAAATAGTGTCATGTGCTCTCTGATTTCCTACATTTCTTACTCCTATGATGTACAGTTCACTCAGTTGGGTAAGTCAACTTTTGCTGATTAGGGGAAATTTCCCTGAATTTTCACATGAAGACCACGTATATCTGTGCACTCTGAAATGTCTGTCATAAGACTGAGATGATAAAACACACTGGGAGAAAATATTTTCAAAGACACATGAGTTGAAGTACTATTATCTGAAATGTGTGAGACTTTTACAACTCAATGGTAACAAAAACAAAAACCAAAAGTGGCCAGGTTAATGAATGGACCAAAGACCTTAATGGACCCCTCACCAAAAAAGATAGAGTTGCCAAATGAGTATACCAAAAAATGCATCATGCCATATTACTTGAGAAATACTAATTAAAACAGTGAGATGTCACTATACACCTAATTGAATTGCTGAAATCTGAAACACTAACCATAAGAAATGCTGGAGACAATGTGGAGTCCTAGGAACTTTCATTCATTGCTCTTGAAAATGCAAAATGTTATAGACACCTTGAAAGGCAAATTGGCAGTTTGTTACAAAAGTAAAATATGTATGATTCAGTAGTAGTGCTCCTTGGTATTTATCCAAAGAAATTTAACACTTATTTCTATACAGAGATCTTCACACTGATACTTAGTTGTGTCTGCCAAAACATGGAAACAATCAAGATGTACATCAGTAGATAACAGGTTAAATGAATTGTGGTAATCCAGCACTAAAACAAAATAATCTGTCTATTGAAAACCATAGAAGAAACTTAATTGCATATAACTACCGAAAGAAGCCAATCCAAAGGTTGCATAATATTTTATTCAAACTATATGACATTCTGTAAAAGGCTATACTATGGACACAGGAAAAAGATCACTATTTGACTATGAATGGGGATGGGAGGAAGAAAGAATGTGTGGAAGACACAGGAATTTTGAGGGTAATGCAAAGCCTCTGTATAACAACATACTGTAACAGTTAGATGCCATTATGCACAGGTTCAAGTCCTAAGAGTGAACCCTAAGGAACACTAAAGACTGTGGATGGTTCTGATGTGTCAATATATTTTCATGAATTGCAACAAATGTAATACCATATTTGTGGGGGGGAGGATGTCAGTAATGGGGATGCAAAACATCCCTGGGGGCTGAGTTAGACAGTGATATCTGTACTTCTTAATATTGCTGTAAACTTTTAAATACCCCAAAACTCATAAAAAATACATATTAAATTGATTTTTTATTTTTAAAATTTTTTATTTATTTTTCCAAAAGTTATATCACCAATTTTAATGAAAAGTTTTTTTGACAGAAAGAAATCATAGACCATTTTTAATGCCTTACTGCTATTCAAATCTCAGGTGTAATACTTAGAGGTCTTGGAGAAACAGCAAGAATCTAAGCAAGCTCTCCCTGAGTTGGCTCAGTTTTATAAATGGCATGTTGAGGTAATACATCCTCTTTTCTTATTTTTTTATTATTCATTAATTCGCATGTGCATACATTGTTTGGGTCAAAAAACAATTGTGAATCTCCAAAACTGGATAGAGTTGGTAAACTAATACGTCACTGAGGTTTTTTTGCTTTTTTGATATTTTTTTAGCTATACTTCATTTTATTTATTTATTTATATTACTCATTTATTCACATGTCAAGAACTGAGTTCAGAGATGTGGCTGTGGCTGCTTAAATTTATGCACATGTATGTTATATACAAATACTTGTATAAATTGATGTATAGACATATACATGTTTCTATGAACTTTGTTTCTGTGAGTTCATTATGAACAATAAGAAAATCAAATTTCTATTTACAAAACTGGTACTAAATACTATAGTAATTACATTCAAATAAATAAAATTTCAAAAGTTTATGAAGTTGTTCCAATCATTTCCTATAATAGCAAAACATCATGTAAGTTATTTTTCTAAAATATTTTACTTTCTTCATGAATTTAGATATTCTTTGAGCAAATCTTCCTGATTATGTTAATTCCTTTACATCATTAAATGGATATAAGTATATCCAATATTTTTGACAAAATTACATTGAACTGGGAATCCTATATTGTAATCATCTTTTCAACAATTGGCCGTGAGACCCATAATGTAGAACAGATACATTTAATGCTTTCAGCAAAATCTTTGTTACTAATTTCAATATGCCAAACTAAAGCAATCATATATGCATTTGTATATATTTGTGTGTTTTACCTATCTAGGTAAAGAAAAAATATCATTAAAATGAACTAAGAGTGCAAGGAAACCCAGAAAATGTTAATGAATAAAGTTAAAGGTACAAAGCTTCAATGAATATAAATGAACTCCAGAAAACAGGGTTTTAGGAAGAGTCCTGATCTACATGTAACAATTATCATCTCATTTACACATGAGGAGAAGCTCTTCAAGCAACAAAACTGTACTGGGGAAAATGTTTCACTTCTTAGATTCACACCATTTGAGAATAGCATATATTTGCTTTTTGTAAATTTTTTACTTATTCTCAATCTTTGGTAACCATATGCTTTTGTGTTCTGTGTTTAAAATAGATACATCTAATCTAAGAAATCTCTAGTAATTCTATCCCTAAACATACATTGAGCCTTAGGCAAAAAAAAAAAAAAAAGGAAAATAATTATTTCTGAGATTCAGGAAATTTCTTAGGACCCAGATGGAAGATAGTATCTTCCATCTCCCATGTTTGTCAGGTATAAATCAAGACCCAAGTCCATGTTCCTAGGCACAGTGGAATACACTGATTTGAAAGAAGTGATTTTTTTTTAAAGTATATTAGCTCTTTTTATAAGATCTATGAATTTGAACCGTGAGCTTGAAATCCTTCAGTGGTTAGAAATTCACTCTCCTGTTGATAGTAACTCCACCATAATGTATGGGGAATTTTATTTATTTTTCGCTTAGTTTGAATTGAAATTATTCTGAAAGGTCCCATCCATTAGCTTTAAAGTTGGAAGAGATCAAGTTGGTTTTGATAGAGATCCAAGTTGTAGACATTTATATATTGTATACCATATATTACAAATATTTTTACATAACTCCAAAATTGCTGCTTTATTTAAGTATACTAAAGTTCTTTCAGTTTATGATGAAATTACATTCTGAATTTTCATCATAATTGATCAACTCCAAACTATGTTTTATGTTACTACTAAAGTGTGATTCATATGACTCTTCAAATCAGATAAAATTTTATTGACAAACCCAATTGAAGTTACCGGTTCCAAAATTTTTGACTAATTAAATTGGATATTTTTCAGCATCCTAATTATATTTTGCTTATTTTAGCATCATAGTCTTTTCCAAAAGTCTATGAGAATTGGCATGTAAATGAGAACTCTGATTTATGAGCATGTGTGAATTTCAATCGACTCATGTTGGCTTTAATGTGAAGATTCTGTGGTACCAGTCCTTCTTTAAGAAAAAGAAAATATTACAAATGTGCATGGAAATCCATTTATCTTGAATTCTGCCTTCCATTAAACGTGAAAGGCACATTACTGAGTTTTTTATCATCATGTGGAGAATTGCTCAGTACATTCTACATCTGTTATTTTCAGACACTCCAAATCACTAGCCTTGCTAACATGATTTGCTTTTATCAGTGTCTACATCAATAAAATGGCAAGTGCAATTTATGCCTGCTCTGGGAAGAAACAAATGAGCTTCATCTCATTCTTTTATTTCTTGTCATGTATTGCATTCTGTTATTAATTCTCTAAGTTATGCAATTAAAAGTATATTTCACTCAAATGCCTGAAGCTTAAGTTTTGTGACTTAGTTGTTAAATAAAAAAAATCCCTTTCTTTTCAGTGTAATCTTGTAACTTAAATCTTAAATTCTGGGTTTTGAAGTACATGAACTTGAAATATAAATTTATTCTGAAAGTACAAATATAAAACTTTTTTATCATTGTAGTTCAAGCATATCTGTAGTCAGCTGATGGAGAAAATTCATTTTTTTTGTTTCTTATTTGCAGTTAAGCAGAAATGACAACTTGATGCTTCTTATCATCATAATCTCTATCATCTCTCACCCAAACCGAGTCAACAGCCTTGTGATTGGTTTCTCTGCTACAAATATTGTTTCAAACACAATCGTGCTTCTAAAATATAAAATATGGTATCCCATTTCCCTACTTAAAATACATCAGTGACTATCTCTAAAAAGACAATGTCCTAGCAATCTACCAGGCACTTAAACTTCAATTTGATCTCTTTCTTATACATTTCCAATTCATCTAACATTGGAAGAGTCCACTTTTGATTGAACAGTTCCTTGTATTTTAATGCCATATAATCTAGGGGGAGGGGAAGGCCATACCCATCACTATAATGCATCCTTTCTGCCTACTTGCCCTAATTTAAATTTGAATTTTATGATAAAAGTGACAATTCACAGTTAAAATTTGAGCATCACAAATGACAACAAAATTTGTAGCTATGTGACTATTACTTTAAGTTACATATAAGTCCCCTAAAAGTCAATTTACTAACTTTTCTTAAAGAGAAAGGTCTTAGAAAAATGTCACTGCTAACAAAGAGAAACAAGAACTTCCTACTATTTAACAATTGTAAATAAGTTACACTATTTGTTATATTTATATAAACTACAAAAAATGTTCCTCATTTTAATAAATTTTATCATCACCATTTTATATTTTAAAAGAAATAATATATTTTATGGAGTACTTTGTATTTATAGATTCTTTCAATTCTGTAAGTAATATACCACAGGAAGTAGGTGTGAATATTATATCCACACATAATTCAATTCAAGAACTTTGAAAGATCCTCAATTTAGTGGATACTGGGAGGCACAAGTAACTCTCTTGTAAATTACACAATTCTCTTGAGCGAATTAAAGGTCCATATAATTTTGCCTTTTCTCTCAATTTCCATGTTGAAGGTATAATTTTGTACAGGAGAATTTGTATATAGCAATTTTGTGTCATGGCTCAGGAATCTCAAGCTTGGGAAATCTGCACTCTTATAACAAAGGATCTGATCTGGTAACATAGCATACCTGCCAAAATTCTGTCCCTTAGGAAGAAATAATCTTTATATCCTGGTTTAGAAACTAGCCTTCCTTTTGACTTTATATTAAATACTGTTTACTAAAAATAAGTACTGTCATTAAGTTGACACAAAATGCATAGAAATGCAAGTGGGAACACCTCTATTCCTACTACTGAGACTTAAAAATAAGGGCTTGTTGAAGATTCTAACACATTCACCATTTTAGCATGAAATGAAGATTTATTTAAGTGCCTAGATGTGACAGGCAATATGACAAATAGCCATTACAAAAGTAGCCATATGAAGATAATTTATAAATTTTACATAGATATAACTTAAATTTTTAAATTATTCTAGAAAAACATTAGAAAAAGTCCATTCATAAGAAGCATTTTTAGCATTGATAATGAATATATTAAAGTTAAAATTTTGAGTACTAATATTTTCTTATGATTTTTATTTTCTTCAATAAATCTAGTTATAAATATAGCCAACTATAATAATTTTAAGATTTAGATGCAAAATTGTTTATGATTTTTACTGTAAACAGTCTGTATGCTAAATATTTTGAGCTTTAAATATGGGCATTTGAGTGAGCAATGTTTAAATTCTATTTAAGGAGGAAAATAGATTACAATTGCTGTGTTCCTCTCTAGCATATTCGTCCTCAAAACTTTTAACATTACATAATTATCCAACCATTTCTTTTTTCATATAATAAGCATGTTTTTATTTGTAGTGGTATCTAATCATATTGGAAATTTACAATCATGTGATCTAAAACTATGCCATATAAGTTAATGTGACACATAATTTTAAGTTAACTTTAACCTGCTATGGTTAATGAGGAAAATGAGTTCTGTGAAACAAGGAGAGGAAGAATAGAAAGTAGGAGAAGAAGAAACTGAGGAAGCTAGAGAGGAAGGCATGCCTAAAATGTAGAAGAGGAAGAGGTCAAAAAGTATAAAGTGAAAATTTAAAAGAAGAGAAGACAGGGTGAGTACTAGAAGATATAAAAAAAAACAGAAAAGGAGAAATGAAGGGAGAAAAATAGAAGACAAGAAAGTGAAAAAAAGAAAATTGAAGGAAACAATACAAGGAAAGAAACAAAAAAAGAAACAGAGATAAAAGAAAAAAAGATTAAGAAGGAGAAAACAACAGAGAGAGAAATTAGAGAAAGAACTTCCACAATATCAACATAAAGAAGACAAAGAAGTTGTGTTGTTCTTAAATTGATTAACAATCTTCACTTTCTGGAATCTAAAAGATGATAGTGACATAATGTTTGATTAAATAAAATTGCTTGTTGCTTCTCACACACAATCAAGTTTGTATTTTTTCACTCATTTAACTAAATATGTATTTTTTGCTCTTTAAATCTTTCTTCTTTAATATGTAAAGCATTATGTATCAAATTAGGTTTTCACAAGAGGATCCAAGATGGCTACTAGAGGGCAGAAGCAGACAGTATGAGCTCCATAAGTCAAAAATTTTGCTGAATGCTGGAGCCACACTTGGCAGAAAAAAATCATCAAGAAGAATCAAACCCTGAACCCCCAGCCTGTACAAAGCTTCTCCACACCACAACACACTGAGAAAATGGGAGGGCTCCTGTGCTATAGGATGCAAGCTCCAAACCTGCTTGGGAGATCCAGACCATGGCTGGTATTCCCATAGCTACCCTTGGGATAAACCATCATAGCCCCCTGGACAGACTGACCCACGCCCTGCAAACAACAACAACAAACACTGAATAAAAAACAAGGAACTGAAAAGAAACATGCAGCAGAGGGGGCAGGGTGCTCTGAGTGTGCCAGAGAAGGGGAGAAAGGCAAGGAGCTGATCTCCACTGGAACTTTCAGTAAACAAAGACTGGAAAGGCAGAAGGGTTTATAGTGGGCAGGTGATAAACCACTGCCTGAAATAGGGCAGTGAGCAGTTCACAAAGCTCATCTCCTGAGCCAGTGAGAAACATCCAAAGTCAAATGACATTGCAAAATTGAAAATCTGTCAGCTAACCAGCATAACACAGACATTATGGCTGATGGATATCTGACCTTGCTCCAGAGAAAAGGAATGAGGCAAAGAAACAAGCCCTCAAATTTAAACACTAAGGGGAGAACACATACAAGAGGTATGGGGATAGTAGGAAACCCAAAACATGAAAGTGATGTACCCACGTCAGAGGAGCTAATACAGAAAACTTAACAGAGGTCAATATGGGAAGGGGATGAGGAACTAGAGAAAAGGTCAGGTAGAGATAGATCAACTTGGATTGTAACACATTTGTACATAGAAGCAATGCTAGGATTCTTTCTGTATAGTTATCCTTACCTCAAGTAGAAAAAATACTTTGTCTTTCTAATTATTGCTTATGCTTTCTGTTCAACAAAATTAGATATAAGGGCAGAACAGGTTTTGCCTAGAAGTGAGGTAGGGGTAGGGGGAGAGGGAGGGTGTGGTGGGGTAGGGAAGAGAAATGGCCCAAACAGTGTATGCACATGTGAATAAATGAATAAATTTTTTTTAAAAATTAGGTTTTCAAATTGTTCAGAAAGTTCTTACTTTCTGTGTAATACAAACTAAAACATAATGAAAATATTCAATAGATAATATAAAAATATTTTCCATGTATAGAGAAGCAGAAGTTTTCCAGTTGTGATATCCTTTTTGAAAAGCATCTGTAGATTTATTCTATTTTAACCATCATCACTAATATCGTCCTGATTTGACAACAAGATTGTGCTTATCTTCCCATCAAAACTGTGTAACATATAGCAAGCTGACCTCTCAGGTCACACAAGAGGAAATAGAATGTTGAAGTACTTCACAAAGGAAACACATGCTCATTGTTGTGCTATTCAAACTCTTAATTGGCAGACTCATATGGTACTATAAAGAGTGAACATTTATGAATTGACTTTGTTATTTATTTGTTACTAAATTGTACATGGAGAATCATACAGCAACACATGTCAAAATTTTTTTATTCTTTATTGTTATACATGGTGGGGGTACACTGTAGAATTTACAGAAGTTCTTAAAATATTTCAAGTATCTCATACTTGAATTCACCCCCTCCACAGCTCTCCTTTTTCCTCCTACCCCACATTCCTGAAACTGTTTCAATAGGTATCATTTCTGCATTTACATACATGTGTACACAGTATTTACACTATTTCACCCTCCCACACCCTTTCCCTACCTTTTCCCCCCTTCCACTGATACCAATTCCCCAATGTAAGAGCTGTTCTGTCCTCCTGTCCTCTAATTTTGTAAAAGAAAAAAATTGACTTTTTTTTTGTTTGAGGTAGCTACCCAGGGAGTATCCTTGTGATGTTTCCATGTATATATGGATACAGGATACAGGATAGAATATTTGTTCAGCTGAAAATTTGAATTTCATTTTATTTTTAACATGAAAATCACACTTAATAAAAAAATAGTGGTAAAATCACAGTGCTGATTAGTTATTTATTTGTATTTTCTTGGATTTCTTTTAAGTATTTATGTATGTATTTTTCCATCTCATCTATCACTCTTATCATCATTCTTTTGAACTTAGAAATTGAGATTGTATCCCCTTCACTATCAGTGATATCCTTTGTTGTGTGATTGTTCACCTTTTGAGGTATCATAGTCCCTTTTACGTAAGTCTTTCTTGTGCTTCTATTTTGAGATTTGCTCATCTGAACTCAATTAGTCTGATAGAGGATTCATTCACTTCAGGTCTTTACCTTGAATGTTCTGGCAGGACTGGGTAGTGGCAGAGTTGATGGACTATTTCTGATCATTGACCTGGGGTATAACTCAGCAATCTCAAAGTCACCAATTCAATACTAAACCATATGTTTATGTGAAGTAAAATACCATTGATAGCACTATGTATTTAACTGATCCTGTTATATATGAAGAAGACTAATGTTCTAGTATGGTATGGTAAGGAGTTAGAAAATTAAAACTTGTTTGCATAGGAGTTAAAACAGATAATAAAAATAAGAAATAAGGCAAAAGGACTAAATCATCAGTAGACTTGTTTGTAAATAAGAGATAGGGAAAGGTAAAAATATGAAAAAGGAGAAAAACAAAATAAATTGATTTTTTAAAAGAATTTAAAAAGTCACTATTTCTTCCTTTTTGCAGAGGATAGTGTATGTATTCTGTGTTTTATTAGTACACTGGATGCTCCTCTATAAACCCTGGTCCTCAGGTTTTTGTAGTTCTCCTGTTGTGTTTATTCATGTGTCCCTTAAGGACTCTGGATTTCCCAGGTATAGCCAGGTGTAACCAGGTATAACCAGTCTCTGGATTAGGGCAGCTGCTGGATTGAAGTGAGGTAGTTCCAAGCAAGTGAGGCTGCAGTTGACTTTGGTGCTGAGGTCCCTGAGCACAGGTTGTGAGTGAGAAAACCTTCTAATGCTTTTGAAGCCTATGCTTTTTCCTGTTATGGAAGACTAATGACTGTTCTGGCTTGTCCGTAAGGAACTTTGTCCTCCATTTTCCACCTAGGTTTCCAGTTTACTATTTCATTTGCAGAGTGGGGGCTGAATAGCTCCAGTCACTTGTGTGTATACATACCCTGCTGGGTTGTGTTGTCAGTTAAGGGCTCAACAAAGCTAGTTGGTCAGCTCAATTCAGCATTCTCCTTGTCTTGGGGTACTTACCCAGATGTTGAGCTCTGGCCAATTAGACTTCCTGTCCATCTTTGGATAGAGATTGTGGGGAAAAATACTTCACACTATACCCTACAATTCTGGGGTCCTGTGTTGGAGATATAAAACAGCCCTTTTAGCCAAAAGTTTTCTACAGGGTTAGATTTTACACTCACTGGCCTAGATTGAGTGGTGGCCCTTGGTGGTAACACTACTTAAAGTTCGTAAAACTTCACCCCTCACCCACCAGTCTAGGGCCAATCTGAGAGACTTTACTCAGCCTGTGTAGCCAAACTTTTCTTATGAATCAGATGTACTCGCACCCAAGCAGTGAGCTGGTATTTGTGACAATCCTCATGACTGAAATCATTTCATCCCACTGGCTTGTTTCCTTGTGGGCCTTTCTGTTTCCCAGTTATGGGGATTCTATCCGGTGGCCCCAGCAAGGCTTGACCACAAGGCTTTCTCTTAGCCCTTGGTGCAATTGTTTCATTCACAGAGTGATTGACTCTTATGGAATCAAAATAAACTCCTAACAATTGAAAACAAAACAAACTAGCTTGGAAAGAGCAGGATGGAGATTCAGTTGGATATCTTCATTTCTGTGGCAGATTTGTACTTGCAGAGGTGTAGTTAGAGATTCATATATCCAACTACAATGTATTCTTACACTGGTGCCCTGTTTTTGTCACACTAACTTGCCCACCTCTCCTTGCAAGTGGGTTTTATTTCAGATTTGTAGACATGGGGAAGTGGTGCCTGTCAGTGTTGTAGGAGGTCTCAGAGAAAAAGAGGGCACCTAAGCTTCTGGGAAGCAAGTTTAATAAGCACCCAGCAGTAACACAGTGGACTCAAGTCCAAAGGCTGAGACCTGAGAACAAAGGGGCGTTCCTTATATACCATTTAAAGCAGGTTACAGAAATGGGGGACATAGCTTTTCCCATACATAGTCACAAGTTATTTCATTGGCTGCTTTAACCTCTGGGGCAAGGTGACCCTTTTTCTGGTCTCCAGATAACATTCCTCAACTCCATGTTTCTTTATTTCACTGTAGCACTCATTAACTCTCATTATCATCTATTACCTCCCTTCCCCCCTCCTTGCCTTCCTGCCACATTCCCTCTTTTGATGCATGGATCCACTTCTAGGTCAAAAAGCACCATCTTGATCTAAAGGTTTCTATTTTCACAGCACCATTACATGAGCAGCTGTCTTTTTTTTTTTTCTTTTTCTTTTTCTTTTATCATAGTGGCTTTCATAATGGTCTTGAAAGACCACTGTACCACAGGGATTAGGCAGAATAATATCAGGTATGTTTCTAAGATAAGGAATGTTGCCCCTATTAAGGTCTTGAACCCACTGAGGGTTGAGAACAAACCCCTGATGCCATCCCTCCAGGTCTGCATAGGGACATGGGTAAGCTTTTTCATCTTGTCAGTAATCTTTTTAATTACCATTTTCTCATCATTACTCTGCAAACAGCAGTTACTCAGATTGAACTTTCCACATACTCCACCCTCGGGGGTTAGCAAAGAATCCAAAGCCAAACGTTTTTGGTAGATGGCATTGTGTATTTTAGTTTGTTGTTTGACTATTATGTTGAGGGCTTTAGCTATTTTATTAGTTATAATTTTAACCATTGCCTAGAGCCAAATGATGCAATTGAGCATATAGATTGGGGTGCAATATCTCCAGGAGCCAACTTTTGCCCATGTAGTAGGACCACAATACTGAATGATCTGCTCTGGAGGCCATTTATACTCCTTTTAGTCTCCTATTTGTTGTTTACTCTCTATCATATATGGAGACACCTAATTTTTTGCCTTGTTTGAGGGGGAGCAAGGAGAAAGAAGGCCAGATGGTGCCCAGCTCACAGGATCCAAACTAGTCAGTGGGAAGGATTGTGTCAGCTCATTCCCAACAGATCCAATATAGCCCCTTAGGCACCCACCACTCTATGTCCATAGTTAGATTATTCCTGCCTATTGCAAGATTAGGGAAGGTAGTCAGCAAGTGAGGTTGGTGCTCCATGTGATTGGGAGCACTCTGCCACTGAGTCTCCTGAGTAGTGACATTGTAAAACTTTTGTCACAAGGAGATCAAGTCCCCTATCAGGGTAGAGAATTGGCTTTTTGGATGGGAGATACAGTAATTCCCAATAATAGAAGTTTTTAGGAGCCAAATGCTCTCCCTTGGCTAGGGAGAGTGGTTTCTTGAAAGGGATCTTATGGGTTTAGCTCTTTTGTCTACCATGGCCAATGGTCTCTCATATTCATTCCCCCGCAAATATAACATGAAGTTACATTCAGAGTTTGTACCATGGACTCAGCTATTGACAGGAACAGATTTTTGGTTTTAACTGAGATGGGAAACTCACTTTATATCTCCTCATAAAAGGAGTGAAAGACCTGGTATGAGGAACACTCATGAGTAATTATGATGAGTTGAAATTGTAGCCAAGTACTGAGGTCTGTTTCCTTTTTATAGATTAAAATGTCAAGTTTTTTTCCAACTTCCCAGCCTGTTTCTTTGAGATTGAAAATAGTGAAATTTACAAGGTTACAGGTTCCAAGAGTGTAGTCAGGGGTTGCTTTTCTTTTTTGTAAAAGAGCAGCAATTCCAAGTGAGATATGGACCTCCTCTTGTAGCCAAGTTGCCCACATTTCACAACCCCAATAAAGGCAGTAGAGTTGTTCATAGTACACACAACCAAATGTCTCACTTTCATCTTTGGTCATATATATTCATCATTTAACCTATAGGTCCTTTTCCAGGCCAACCCCCACCCCCAACAGTTGCCCTAAGGCCTGATGTCTTCAGGTATTGTGGCACACACATCAAAGTATATAGACACAGGTTTATTGGGGTCATTAACTTGTGTGTGGTTAATGAACTTCCCGGTGGTGGTGAAGCTTGGGACCTAAGCCATGGTTCCCAAGGGCAATAGATTTGGTTAACACAGATTTACTAACCATTATGAAAGCATGCTGAGTAGGTGGTATGGTTATGGATGCATGACCCAGGAATGGTGACTGCACAGGAACAATAAGTATGGAAAACCAGAGTTTTGGTAACAGCACTCCCCCCTAGGGTAGTGCACATTACATGAATCACAGTCCAAAGTCTGGGGGTCCCAGGTAGAGAGTTGACAAAGATTAGTAAGAAGAAAACATGGAGCAGACTCATCCTCAAAGGTAAAATGGGCTACTCCTCAAGCTTCTGCTGTGCATAGTCTAGTCAGCTTCCAGAGTGACTAGAGGAAGGATGACATCTCATCTCCTGTGTTTTCCTGTTGTCTCCTGGGAAGCAGAGTTCTGTTGGGGAAGGGTGCAGGCATTCTATGGTGAGGCTGGGTCAGGGATGCACTCCCATTCAAGGGAAGCTGGCTTCACTAGGCTGTGGTGGATCAAGGGGACAATCTCTGCAACTTTAACTGCAGTGAGGGTGGAGAAAACAACAAAAGAGCCCCTCCAGTGGGGTTTTAGTGGTTGAACATTCCATTCCCTTTACCCAGACAGCATCCCCTGTTTTTTAAGGGTGCATAGGAGTTGTCAGGCTAATGGGGAGTTTCTCTCTTACTCAGTCATTGATTTTTGAGAGAGTCAACATGAGAGCCTGCACCTGCTGTCTTAGGGGGAGGTCACCTATTTTTTAAGGTCCCCCCACAAGCCCTTGAATAAAGGGGGTGGACACCCAAAAAGAATTTCAAAAGGGGAGAGACATGTCCATTTGTTGTGGCTAGACCTAATCCTTAGCAAGGATATGGGCAGTAACTGATCCCGTTGTAGGTGGGTCTCCAGCATATTTTTACCAATTTTAATTTTAGACTCTCGTTTATACATTCTACTTTTCCTGAACTCTGGGGTTAGTAGGCCATGTGTAACTTTTAAATTATTTCTAATCCCTTAGCTATTAACTGTACTCCATGAGCCACAAAGGCCAGCCCGTTGTCTGACCCAATAGACACAGGTATTCCAAATTGAGGGATGGTTTCTTTAACAGGCACCCAGCCACTTTTTGGGTTTTCTCAGTCAGAATGGGGAAGGATTCCACCTATCCTGAGAAGGTGCAGACAAACACCAGAAAATATTTACATCTTGGCCCTTGTCGGACATTGTTTCTGGCACACAGATCGCATCTTTCACAAACTGTCTTACTTATGCTGGAGAGCTTGGAGACAAAAAAAAAAATGCTAGGCCAAGGTTGTCTCAAGAGCTGTCTGCTCTGAACGAATTCTTTCATGGACTTACTTGACAAATGTGGGAGCCAGTGGCTCCGGTATGGCAATGTGGCCATCAGAAACCTTCCACCATCTGTCTGGTAGAAAATTTTGTACTTCGGTCTTAAACGAAGCTTGTTCTTGTGACAGATACCATGGGTCCCACTCAGATAAGTGGCATGGGAACAAGACAGCTGCCAGTGAGGCCAAGGTTTGTCCTCCAGTGAGGGCTGCTCACTTGACATCCCTATTAGCTTCTCAGTTTCCCTGAACAGCTGTTGTCTCCACCTTATGCTGCCCTTGGCAGTGCATGACTGCTATTTGCTCAGGGGCCCATACGGCTTCTAGTAATTCCAGAAATTTGTCCATATTCAACACTTTTTCCTCCTGAGTTAATGAGCTCCCTTTCTTTATATAAGGTTCCATAGACATGAATGGTAGTGAAGGCATATTTAGAGTTCCTATAGATATTTACTCACACTCCTGCAGTGAGCTGGAGTGCCCACATGAGAGCAATAAGCTCAACCTTTTGTGCAGAGATCCCAACTGACAGTGGTCTTGCTTCAGTGACAGCATCTAGAGTCATTACTGAATATCAGGCAAAACATGTGCCATCTGGATAAAGCTGTTGCCATCCTTGAAACACTCAACATTTGGTTGACTAATGGGCTGGTCAGTCAAGTCTGGCCAGCTGTAGAAAACCTCATCTGTAACCTCTAAACAGTCATGCTTTGGTGTTGGGGGTGGGGGGCCCTGAGTCAACCAATAATAGGGTAGCTGGGTTTAGAGTCTTAACAATCTTTAGCTGGACCCATGGGTTTTCACATACATGCTTTGATATTTGACCATTCTGGAGTTTGTTAACCAATAATTTTCTTTATATTCCATGAGAGTTAAAACAGAGTGAGGAACTCAGACTGTGAGTTATTGTCCCAAAGTAAACTTGTCTGCTTCAGCCAACAAGAAGGCAGTGACCACAAGGGCCTTCAGGCAGGGTGGCCAGCCTTGGGAAACTGCATCAAGTTGCTTTGATAAATAGGACACCAGGAGGTGCCAGCTGTGTCAAGACTCCTACAGCTTTCCCCAGTCTTTCATGTATATACAAGAAGAAGATGTGAAGAAGAAGGGCTTCATCACATCTGGCAAGCCCAGAGCAAGGGCATTTGGGAGTGCCCTCTTAATTTATTTGAAGGCCACTGTTGCTCTTCTCCCCATACTTTGGGTTCCTGATGCTACCCCTTTGCAGCTTCTTAAATAGGTTTTGCCAAGAGAGAGTAATTGGGGATCCAGATCCACAGAATCCTGCAACTCCCAGAAATTCTCTAATCTGTACAGTGGCACATAAGGGGACTGGGAGTCCTCAGAGTCCACCGCTAACATGAACTTCTCTAGTTTTTTACATTTTTCCTTATAGTTGCAAGCTGTTGCCACCCTGGCTACCATGACCCTACAAACTTCCTCTAGTTGGAACTTTTGCTACATGGGATGACTGAGGACTGTATCCTGCTAACAATCAATATAAGGAAACATCTGGGGGTCCAGAATCCCCTATAACCACTTTAAAAACTCTACTGACTATGATTTTATTAAATGCCCCCTCCAAGGGCCCTTGTAAATCAAAAGCAGGCCAGCCTATTTCACAGAAGGTCCAAAGCTTGCTAGGAGTTGACCCTGTAATCTCTATTAAATCCCCTCTTAAAGTTCTTAAGCATGCAGTCTAGGGAAGTGTTCTTATTCTGATTTTCTCTCATTTCACCCATTTGCCAGATGGCAAGACAGAGACAAAGACAGAAGGGTTGAGGGCTGTGGAGAGGAGATAAGGGGTCTTCCTCTCCAGCACACAGGGAAAAACAAAAAACACCACTCACTTTATCCATCTCCAGCCACTCCCCTTTCAGGTATTTAGGTGTCTCTTGGTCATAGTGAGTCTGTTCAAGTCCCAGACTGGAGGCCCTGCTAGGGCTCATCCTAGACCATATGAGTTCACCACAGACCTTCAGATTAGAACTTTGCACTTGCTTCATAACTAAGCTACTTCTTAGGCTTGTACTATAACACACTATCACATAGCACAGTACTTTCACCCCATTCCCAGAACCTGAAAGACATGGTTTCACCCCAAAAAGAGGGTTACTCAGGTGTCTCTGTTGGGAGTTTATCAAAACTCCCCTTCTGTCTCCTGAGGCAGGCCTGAATTCCAACGAGAGATCTTACCAGACTGATAAGCAAAGTTCCCAAGTTGGGTCCCAAACCTTTCCAGGTTCCTCTGTGGAACTGGAACTCACGTCATCTGTTCATTGGGACGGGGCTCCTTCCTCTCAGAACAACATGTTCCAGTGTTGCCTGGCAGGGGCCAACCTCCAGGCAGGCTGGGGATGCTGAGCCAGTGACAAGGAAGTGAAAACACTGCCCTCTAAATCCCTGAATGTTGCAGGGAGGAAATGTTGCAGGAGGGCTCAGACAGAGACAGAGAGGACACCAAAGCATTCAAGAAGCAAGTTTATTAAGCAAGCCAGCAGTGACTCAGCAGACTCGAGCCCAAAAGCTGATCTCTGAAAACAAATGGACCTTCCTTATATAAGATTTAGAGTAGGTTACAGAAACTGTGGGGGTTGCAGCTTGTCTCATACATAATCACATGTTATTTTATTGGCCATTTTAACTTCTGAGGTGAGGTGACCCTTTTTGGGTCTCCAGGTAACATTCCCCAACACCAGTTTTTCTTTATTTCACTAGAGTACTCATTAATTGTCATTATCATTTATTATCTACTTCCCCCTCCCTGCCTTCTTGCCACATCGGCAATCCATCTTCTTGGAACTAAAACCACACTGTTGAAAGTAACAATTCATATAAATTATTTGTCTAAGTACCATATATGCATTTTATGCTTAACATATTACAAGCACTGTGCTAGGCAGAAGGGAACAAATAGAACTGAGAAAATCCTTCTGATAAGCATTCTACAATCTATTGAACCAAACAGACAAAGATGCAAGATGCCAAATATCAGGATGGGTAGGATCCCATGAAATGTGAGCAGATTTGTGGAATAGTTAATAATTTTGAACAATCAAATGTATTTTCTGGAGGAAGTGCCATAATCTGGCAGAAAAATTAAACTTAACTAGGGAAGACAAAATAATGAGAGGTGAGAATGTTGAGAGATTATGTGTTCTTTACGGAAGATCAAAATGTGGTTGAAGCTGTTGGGAATACAGAATTAAAGAAAACTCAGGGTGAAAAATGAGTATGTAGTGACAAAGAAACCCTCATACACTTCTGGTAGGATTGGAAGCTAGTACAACCACTTTGGAAAACAATATGTAGGCTTCTTTAAAAAACTAAACATAGATCTCCCATATGACCCAGCGATACCACTCTTAGGGATGTACTCAAATACATGCAACTCAGGTTATTACAAAGGCACTGCACACCCATGTTTAATATAGCACTATTCACAATAACCAAGCTATGGAAACATCCAGGATGCCCCACTAATGATGAACAGATTAAGAAAATACAGTATTTATACACAATGGAATTTTACTTAGCCACAAAAAAGAATGAAATTTTGTCACTTGAAAGTAAATAGATGGAACTGGAGAACATTATCTTATGTGAAGTTAGTCAGGATCAGAAGGCTAAATATCATCTATTCTCCCACATATGCAGATTATAGACCTGAAACAAATGCAGTAATATTATTGGCCATGGGTCACACACTAAGGGGAGAATGCACACAGGAGGAATAGGGCAAGGGAAGGAAAGTGAAAACTTTAATGTGATTGATTTGCTCACTGTGGAGGAGTGAATGAAGTAATCTTAAACTGGCAGAGGCCACCTGGGAAGGGAACCAGGATGTAGTGAAGAGGCCTGGTAGAGATGAACCAATGTGGGTTGTAATACACATGTGCATGGAAGCAACATTAGGAATCTTTCTGTATAGCCATTTTCATCTCAAATTTGCAAAAACGCTATGTTTTTCTTAGTATCTCATGTCTTTTCAACAAAATCAGAGCTCAAGAGTGCAGAAGGAGAGAGGAGGTGGCCCAAGTGATGTACACATGTAAGTAAATGTAAAAATGATAAAATATAAAAAAAAAACTCAGGGTGAAAAATGAAGCCTTAAGTGCTTTGAATTCTACATTAAGGAACTTGGAATTTTAGCTTGCAATAATGTGCCTTTAAAATGATAATTATCAGCAAAGCACCAGTGGCTCATGCTTAACATGTAAGGTAATGTGTTTATCATTGTAGTCATTTCACTATTATATCAAAATATCATGGTATATAACATGGTATATATAATAAATGAAAATGAATTATTATAAAAATGGCAAAAACTTTTTAATGAAAAAATAACAAATGTTAAAGTAATTATATCAATTAAAATTTTATATTATCATTTTATGCCAGTCAATAATTTGCACATGAAAATGATGTTAACTGAAATCATATCAAAATATTATCACTAGTTAAGAAAAGTCAATTGACATCAGTAATTTCAGATTTACGTTGTATTCTGTTTAGCTAAGCTCAGTTTCACAAATTTAAGCATTATATGTTACTAAGTGAGGTAGTTTTTTTAACTTAATTGATTTTTTAATAACAATCTGTAGTGCTATAATCAAAGATGCTAGGATGAAAGCAAAACAATGGTAATACCACAACCTATGTATTTCAAATATATTTGTATGTACACTTATAAATGTTAAAATTCCTGTCCTGAAATTTATGTAAAAATGTATGTGCTGAATTGATCAAATAATACACATAAACTTCTACCCTGAATGCAAAGTTGCAGTATTTTAAATTTTTAAACTCATTCTTTAATATTTTGAGTACTATTGAGACTTGTCAGTAGAGTAACAACCAACAATTTCATATTTAAGTTGGAATTCCAGTGCAGGAAGTGTTGGTAAACAGATTTCTGTCATATG
Source organism: Castor canadensis (assembly GCF_047511655.1). NCBI lineage: Eukaryota > Metazoa > Chordata > Mammalia > Rodentia > Castoridae > Castor > Castor canadensis. The sequence continues at coordinate 104,694,291 of NC_133394.1, read as the reverse complement.
AATAGAGAAATTAGGTGATTCATTTGTGTTTACAAATTTGGCTGTTTTTATCCAGATTGAGCAACTAAATAGAAAAACGCTCTATGAGCATAAGTAGAAGCTGGTTAATACTCTAGACTTCGTTTATTCAGAGAAATGGATTGTGTGTAATCAGGCTAAGCATTTCCCTTTACCTTACATTCTATTCTCTCACATTATGCCTACTTGTCTTCTGAACATCATCCCTCTGTGAAGCCAAGACCATATGATGTGCTTCCCATTCCAGAAAACTGAGTTTCTAAAAAGCAGTGGTATCTATGTGCATGAATTAAGCACTCTCACTTAAGCTAATAACTTCACAATTGTATATTAATCCAAATATAAATCATTCCATTTATCTTTGATCTAATATATATGCCTATCTATGTGTGTGTATACAATATGAATAAATCCTATATATCTACTGCAATCATAGTACCAATGGCTAACAATACTACATTTGATATTTTAAATTTATCAAACTGGTACATCTTGTGTTAAGTATTCTCATCAAAACAAATAATGAAGTAGGAAAATCAATAAATAAGTGGAGAGGAAACTATTCAAGGTAATGATTATGGCATTGATTGTGCTGAAATTTTACAGGTATATATTTATCTCTAAACTTATCAAATTACATGCAGTATATATATACTTTTGCATATCAATTATACTTCATTAATATAGTTAAGTACAAAAGAAAATTGAAAATAGATTATTTCTTAAAACAGTATCTCTCTGTCCCTGGAGTTTCTTTAGACCAGATAAAATCCAATTCTTATATTGCTACATTTTCATTCTATCCTAGGATGACCTAAAAGTGCCTAATTTTAGTGGAACACTTTGAATTGTTAATTATGGCTGCATGGCAAAGAACCAAATGTTGGTGGCATAAAACAATAAACCTTTATTTTCACACTGACAGAATTCAGGTCCAATTGAGCCAGGTTTGTTCTGTGTCTCATTTTATGACTTATTTGACAGATACATCAGCTATCTAAATCATTTTCTTTTTATGTTAGATGGTATAAACTCCAGTGAATACACAGCAGCATTCTATGTCTCTTAAGACCCGGGATCAAAATTGCTATGGTATCATTTCTACCATGATTTATTGGTCAATTGGGCCTCCTGGCAATGTCACATATTAATGGGATGAAAATTCTGCCCTCCTGTCGAGGTAAGGAATGAACATATTTTGTAGGGTGGTACCAATAAACAAATGAGTATATGTCAAATGACAATCATACCAATATACCATAATGTTGGGTTTCATGATCTTTCTCTTTAGTTGGTCACATTCTTCATTTGGGGAAATGCATAAAAATTGCTTCAAGCCATATTATTCAGCATAGCATTTGTTACTTAATAACCGTATGTTACCATGGTCCCTATACCTTTGATTGTGTTCAGTGCCCCCTGGTCAATTGATGTTTCATTCACTCTAGAAAATACAGCTCCAGACTTTTGGAGTGTTGCCTGAAGTAGGCTAGATTGGTGCATTCAAGTACTGCTTATAATACAAACTTTTACTCATTCTTTAACCTAGATCATTCACTAGTCAAAGGCATGTGAAGAATGCATGAATGGAAGCTGCATTGGTCATTAACTTAGACTCAGGCCACAAACAATGCCACTCCTGCACATTTATTGTCAAAATGAGTCACAATGTTAGTGGCAAGGCTGATACTTTTACACTTAATCATCTATGCTTGAATGGGAAAGGGAAAAGCTGCTGCCTACTTAAATAACTTTTGTTTTGTTTTGTTTTTGAGACACGGTCTGTGTAGGCCAGACCTGTGTCAAACTTACTACATAGCTGTAGCTAAACTTACTACATAGCTCTGGCATAATTGCTCTGCCTCAGCCTCCTAAGTGCTGGAATTGCAAGTGTATGGATTTATGCCCAGATTAAATGATTTTTAAAGTTCCATCAAGTTGTTTTATTTTTAAAATTCAAACAAGACCCTTCAGAGAAACTAATAAGAAGCCAAACAAAATCACTGAGTCACTCCAAATCACTCTTTTTAGGTGACCTAGAGGGAAATTTGCTCATTACAGAATTCAATTCTCTGCCCAGAGGCATTTCCATCTGTCATTTTTCTGGAAATTGCAACATAGGACCTACAAATGAGCATGCTCAGTAATGCACTCACACCTATATGTAATGAGTCTTTCCTATATGAATATGTAAAAGTTTCCCCAATTAAAGACTCTTGCTTTCTTTTTTTGTATAGGGAAGTACTCTCTTGTAAGTGTATTCCTTACTTGCTGCAGGTAATTAACCTTTCTTTATTATTTCATTCCCAGCTGTGTTTATTGGCTTTGTACTCTTCCGTAGGCAAATACATTTTATTCAGTTATAAGAGTCACCTACATTCAAGGAGCAAAAAGCAAATCCCACATCACAATAATAGTAACTATAACCCATAAAAGGTCATCAGCAATCTACCATCAAATCCTGAACATCAGGAGTATAACATGAAAGAAAGATAATTTTTCAGTATCTTACCAAAAATAACATTTTATGGATCTCATAACACAGTCCCACTTACTAGCATCCATTAGCTTTGCTCTGTTGTATTTCTGACATCATGTTGATTTTCTGTGTTTATGCCACCACTACTGCCCAAAGTTAACAAAGGAAAAAAAAAAAACTCTTGAGTATCATTGTTTTCATAGAATTTGGAGAGGAAATACAGTTAGTTTCTATATAATACAATATCCTTAACCTGATGACATTTTCATCTGTAATACTGCTGTTTAACATTTGGAACGCTATCTTGGGAACCTCATGTCACTGAAGGCTTCCTTTACTATTTTACACGTAGAAATATTACTTCTATATTTTTTCTTTTTTATAAATGCACACGCTGATTTATGAGTCTATCATTTTATGACTGCACTACATCAGCATTGCCTTTACAAAAGGCATGGGTTAAATTTCAGCTTTACCATTTGCTAGCTATATGACTTTAGCACTTATCCTAAGTTCTTATGGCCTCCGTTTCTCACTGACTTGTGAGAATTGAAGGAATTAATACATAAAATTACATAAAACAATGCCTTGTCCTTAGTGAGAGGGGAGTCAATAAGTGACATTTACTATTCCTATGTTGTTTCCTTTGAGACCAGAATATGTGAAATAATTAAGTATAGAGATCAGACATCACTTACCTTTGCATCCCCGGTGGGCACAGTATCATTATGCCACATTTGATACATGAATATAAGACTATCTCAGTGCTCCTTACATCGCATGAAGCTGCCTGTCATGACCCAACCACAGCCTGTTCTCCTATTTCTTAATTATCCCAAGACTCTGCTATGAGAGTAAATGTGGTATCCAACAAGACCCTGCTTTTCATATTTATTGTTCTATCAATGTCCTGAAGGCTTAATTCTCAAACATTTTGACCATTGCTTATGGTAGGACTTGAGCTAGACACATGGGAATATTATGTATGTGAACAAAACACTAACCTTTTCAAAATTTGTAAGTAATTTGTACATAATAATTAAAGTTTATGGTGTCTTTGTGTCATGCACTGGGAATATATAAAAATGTATATTTTTTACCCTTCCTGTTACCATTTAACACCACAAAGATGAGAGAGACTTTCCTGGTTTCCCCTATTAAATTTTGTGTTCAAGAGAGCACAGACATTCTCAGACTGGGTGGATATGTGCTCATGTCACACAACTAGTAAATGAAATTAAGATCAGAGGTCCACAATGATATGCAGCATGAAGAGCTCTATATTTATAAGCCAGGTATGGTGGCATAGAAAGATAATCCCAGCTACTTGGCAGACAGAGGTAGGAGGATTGGATTGCTTTCTTAGGCTGGCCCATGCAAAAGTGTGAGACCCTACAAAAAAATCAAAAGGAATGGTGGTATGTTTCAAGAGGTAGAGAGCAGTTGCCTAGCAATCACAATCATGAGTTTCTGAGTTGTACCCATAGAAACACAGAAAAGCAATACTTATATTTTGTATAGTTTTTGAATTATGACTATATTTCCTACATGTTCTTAGGCATATAACATTTTTTAAAATTAAGAGGTCAATATATCTTCACTTTATAGAAAAGTTTACAAATCTCTTGTTTATCATACCAGAGATGAAATTTCATCCTTTAGTTCTTTCTCAGCATTTAAGAAGCACTTCAACTGGAATAATGAGAGAATTGCAAGCTTTTCAGAAGAAAGAAATGTATATGTATGGTATATTGCATTAAAATGATAATTTATATGACAGAGAGTTTGAGAATATTATTCCTTTCTTTAGAACAATTCAAAAACGACGTAATCAATTGCTAAGGGTTTGTTGAATGTTGAATAAAATGGTAAGTTGACTAGTATTAAGATAACCATAAACTCTGTATCTGTGGTTGTCTAGGTCAACATTCTTCGTGAAAATTTCCTTTCTCTCATGACCCATGTTATGGGTTGAATTGCTTTTCCCCAAAATTCATAAATCAAAATCTTTAACTAACTTTCTTCAAGGTTTTATGCAAATGTCATTTCGTCAGTCAAATAGTAATTCAGGCACTCTTTACTTTTCATTGTACCCACCTAAATAAATTTGTCTTCCTTAGCACTTGGCACTTCCTGACACAGAAAATAAAGATTAAAGTAGCTGATGAAAATAAAGCAATAATTATAAGTGATTTATACATTTTTCTCAACCAGGAATTTGAGACACACAGGGACTATTCACGAGAGACAAAGTACAGATGCAGACCCAACACTCAACTCAAAACCTGTTTTGCATTAATATTGTGATGTGCACATTTCCCTATCCCTTCACTTCCCCCAAAAGAACCTTTGAAAATGGTGTGTTCTTTCTTGTTCCTTCAGTCTTCTATGAAATGTTATTGGACTCAAACTTATGTGCACCTGCTAATTAAGTTAGGATGCCTCCAACTCAAAACTAAACTAAAACTAAACTGATTGCCCACTCCTCAAAGCCAAATGTTTGCCAGAGTAAACATATTTCAAGACTGGTACCCACAGCTAATGAAAAGCCAAAGACCATATCTAACTTCTACAATCTCTGCAGAAGAAATAAAAGCTTAACTCTTTCCTTTACCTGAGGATCAACTTGAAATCTTACAATCTGTGCTTCTCCTCATTCCCAATTTGCAGACGTAACTTCCTCTGTTTTTCCAATTAAGCTTTCCTTGTAGTGTTCTCTTTTTGTCTGGATTTAATTTCCATTGTCAGTTAATGGGAAAGACTGTATATCCACTGTCCAATTTCATTTTTAAGATAGTGTTAAATCAAAAAGGGAAAATGAATATTTATGTCATAGCTTATGCTAAGCACTGAGTTTTCCAATCTTCTAAAAAGCTGAAATAAACTCATCTTCTGCCATCAGAAACCTTAAGATCTAGGACTGAGGATATTCAGGAAGGTCTGATAACATCTCTATTCCTCAGGGGAAATATGGAAGATTTTAGAGGAGGTGATAACTGAATAGGTCTTGAAGAACGTCTAAAATCTAAGAGTGACTGGAGGAATGTTTTATAGTCAGAGAACCTACCCATGAAGAAGCCAAGAACTTCAAAAGATGATGGCAAGTAGAGTGACTGATTGACTAAGACAAAAGGAAAATGACATGCTTGTTCTCTAGTATTTTTGTCTCTTATGTATGGAATACACAAATTTTATCTCCTAGGTCTAATTAATTACTGCAGATTAATATAGCTATGTAAAAATGTCTGGTACCAAACAACCTTTTCTAAGTAATTTGTGATACTGATTTGCATATGTTTGTAGACTATCTTCAGGTGCCATTTATTTATTTGTTCAACAAAGGAAGTCATTTATAATAAATCATAACTTGGAAAAATGAACACAAAATTCTATTGCTATTTAGAATTTAAATTATTTACAGTTTACTTAATTTTCCCCAAGTCATAGGAATCAGGAAGTCCAAATTATCATAGGAATCAGGAAGTCCAAATTTTCATGGACTTCAGAGCTTCAGATTGGTAAAAGAATTTACCAAGACAAGCAAGTAGGAGAATCAAGATATTTATTAGAACAGTGCTTAGACAAATAGCTGGCAGCTGAACAACAATGCAGTGCTGCTGCCCTGGTATGAGGATTGTGGCAGGCTTTTATGAAGTTAGTTGGTCTATGTGGGCTTTGTTGATTGGTTATTTCTCAGATTATGGTTTGAATCTAACTGAACACTTTGCATACATAGTCTTTACTTTCTCATTCAACTTGGATCTTGGCATTTTGTTCCTGCCACACCTCCTTAATGGAATTTTCTTCCACACAAATGAACTGTTAGACATACTCTTGCTAAAAGTTCATATTTTGAATTCTTTCTTAATTATGTGATCTTTTCTTTTACTTCCACTAATTGTTATATTTTGAGGATGTAATTCCAGTGTTGACTCTGCTTTAAACAAAATAAGAAAATAGTTTAATCTATACGAAAAGACCACTACATGGAAACACAAATTCAAGTTACTGTTAATGACATGTTTCATTGTAGAAGTGCTTCAATAAAATTCTATAATCATGAAAGACAGCCACAAATCAGTACATGTGTCAAATACATTGATGGATGCATCAGGTAGGTGGGCTACAGTTATAAATCAAAATCGGTACTTTAGATTTCCTATGCTACCTTACAGCCTTCTTAGCTGCAGGGTTGGTAGAGGCAAGAGGTATTCTATACTCAGTGATACATTCAAAGAGTTTTACCTGAAGTCATGAGACATTTCTTGTTACCATATGGGTAGTCACTGGGAAACTCTGGTCTGAATATGCCTAGGTTCTTATGTCCTATGTGGAAGAAAATCCAAGCATGACATAGATAGTATTGTTACGTGCCGGTGTTGAAGGTCCTTGCCTTTACAGGCCAGAGAATTGGTACATGAGGCAGCTGAATGATGAGACAGAGCCAGTATATAAAGTAGGATTTATTAGAGAGAAAGGAAAGGCTACAGCTAGAGAAGCACAGCTGAGCCGGGAAGGCGGTAGCTTATTGCACAGGTGAAGGCTGGGGTTTTTGTGGACATTCTAACTCTGGGTTAAGTGGGTTTTTCTCATTGGCCATGGATTCACTGGCTTTCTCAGGTGAACTGGTTTGGTTTGCACCTTTATTGGGGGAGAGGAAACTATCTTGAGAGCATTTTGTTCATCAACCCTGGGGCAGATCTGTATCTCTTCATTAGCATGCAGGAATGCAGACCTCCATCTCAGGATGTAGGAATGATATTGCTCTCCATGGGGATGGGATACTTACTCACCTGCCTTAAATTATCAAACCTAACAAATTCCCCCTCTGAGACAAGCACCCAACTGCTGTTGGGGAGAGGGGTGATGATTCATCTAGCTTCTTTGTGCTGACAATGGGTTGATGGTGGTATAGGAGAGAGAGTACTTGTCTCGGGGGTTGACCTATGTAGTCTCCAGGGGCCCCTGATTTAATGGGATGGAGGACTCCTACCTAGGCAGAGGTGAGTATTCCTTGACTAGAAGCTGGAAGTTTGATCCATTGAGCCTGTTGAGATGTAAATCTGTAGAGAGCATTTATTATACAAGACCAAAATAGGAATATTAGAAGGAGCATGAAAAGGTGTCTGGTAAGGGCTGCATATCTATAAATCCAGTTTCTGCAAAATCCTGTAACTCCCAAGAAAGCTCTAAGCTGCTTTATGGTCTTTGGGAGTGGGAAACGGAGGATTGGGTTGATTCCCTCATGACTCAGGGAGTGAGTCTGTCCCTTTCAGACCACACCAAGGCAGGTGGTCTGTTGGAGGCATGATTGAGCCTTGTCTTCAGAGACTCTGCATTCCCGGAAAGCCAGAAAGTTTTTAAAAGGACCCAGTCACCCTGTACATGAGGGGCTCTGTGACTCTGCACAGAAGTACATCATCAACATATTGAAGAAGGGTGGCCTCTGGGTAGTGCCAACCTAGTAAGTCTCTGGTTAGGGTCTGTCCAAAAAGATGAGGGGTGTCTCTAAACCCTGTGGTAAAACTGTCCACATTAGTTGCTGTGAAGGGTTTGTGGACTCTTTAAAGGCAAACAGGGGCTAACTGTCAGAATGCAGGTTAAATTCAACACTTTTGGATAAAAGAGAGCTTTAGCTCATTATTTTATATAAATTTATACTTTAAACTTTGTAAATGTTTGTACCATACTTAGATAAAGTATAGACACAACACTGTTATAAGGTGGTCATTTAAGACACATGAGCAAATACATAAATGAACTCTGATTTAATAGTGCTTAAAGATTGACAAGATCAACAGAAAGCACAAGTAATTTCTTTGATAAAATATTTCCCTATAACAGTTTTTTTCTGTAGATGTTACTCAGAGCAGAACAATATTAAGATAACCTTGTTATTTTATAGACATAGAAAATTAAGATTTTAGTTTGACATGACCCTAAAAATCTTTTAGGCAACCCTTATATTATAGTTAAGTTTAATTTTATCACACACTGAAGCTTTTTATTATACATTTTAAAACTTACTTAGACCTTCATATAATATTTTGAACCCTCTGATGGTTTGTTCTTATCCCTCCTCTCCATATTTGGAACAATCTTTAAGACAAACCCTCTTTATAAAATCCTTTCTCATCCAAAAAAAAACTTCCCTTTTTCCTTTAACTTCTCAAAAAATACACTCCATAACTATCTATATCCCTTCCATTTGTTTACTTTGTAACTTATATTTTAAAATTAACTGTTATAAGAATTTTTACTTTATTATAAGAGCTGGAGCAACTAATGAGTAGCCCTGCTTTTTTTTTTTTTCCTGAAGGAGGGGGCCACAGAGATAGCTGCCTGGGGGGAGGAGAATTTGAGCTTTTAGTTGAGATAGTAAATCCCATCCCAGCAGCAGCACTGGAGTTTCAGGAGCTTTGAGGAAAGAATGACAGAAGAGGAGGTCTCCCCAAGAGCAGGCCAGAATCCAGGTAAGATATACTCTGGGAGCTGGCCAAATATGCCCCAAATAATAACTTTGTCATTAAACCAGGGACCAGGAGAGAGAGAAAGGTAAGATAGGGAAACAGGCTCCATTGTCTAGCCAGAAAATGACCTTTCACTTTTCTGCCATTATGGTTATCCCAAGGCTCCTCAACATTGATGCCAAGAAGTGGAGTGTGGACAGGAGGCCGGGACCCATCAACCCATAGGAGGTGGCACCTCACCTTCCATCTGGAGATGAGGGCACTTAGATGTCCATTGGTTACCTTTGCAGAGAGGGCAGGGTCCCGGTTGGGGGCGGGGCTGTCTCCCATGTTGTCCTCCTTTTGAGCATCCTCTGCAGAAGTGCCCCTCCTGTCCACTATGGTAGTAAGTCTGGGGTGCAGGCCCCAGTTGGGTAGTGCCGTCTCTGAGAGCAGTAATGAGGACATGATGTCTCTTATCTTTTTCTCTCATGTTAATAAGGTCCTGGTTATAGTATACAGACATGGCTAGCTGTATTAGTTGAGTCAATGACTTTTTCCCATCAGCCACAGACTTTGAGTTTTTTATGAATATCTGGGGCTGAATGAATTAGAAATTTATTTTTGAGGAGACCCTCTCTCACCTGTGAGTCTGGGTCCCCTGTGGCATGCTTTCTGATAGCATTCTTAGATACTGCAGAAAGGTAAGGGAGCTTTCTTCAGGGCCTTGCTGTACTACAGTTACCTAGGAATAGTTTACAGGTTTGACTTTGGTCTTTTTTAGCCCTTCCACTATAAAATGGGTGAAGTGACATCAATGCCATTATCTATCTATCTATCTCTCTCTCTCTCTATATATATATATATACGGTTTTTTTTAGTAATGTTGGGGAATTGAACCCAGGGCCTTGCACGTGCTGGGCAGATACTCTTCAACTGAGCTATGTCCTCAGCCTCAAATATCTTTTTCTTTTCTTTTGGCTGTATTGGGATGTGAACTCAGGGCTTTATGCTTGCAAAGCAGGCACTTTACTGCTTGAGCCACACCACCAGTACCTTTACCATTCTGATTTTCAATGTGGCTCTGCCAAGGGGACTGCCTGTGCCCCTGTAGGTATAGGCACATTTATTCCCTCATCTTTAGGTGTTACAGGTATTGGGGCTCATTGTAAATGGTAATCATTTTTAACCTGAGTGACCTGGGCCAGAACCTATTGCTTTTCTAATGAGGAAAGCATTTGGTCTAGTAGAAGTGTAATATCCTTACATGTCAATTGAAAGGTAAAGAGGTAAAGACTTGAATGTATTGGTCTGGGGCATCAGTGTAGGTGTCCAGATGTTTTTTAATTTCCCTTAGATATGATAGCTGGAAGGGGACATAAGACTTGCCTTCTTCCTACCATTGCCTGTTGAAGGGGGAAGCACCCATTGGGAGGTTCTGAATATTAGGGTGGCTTAGAAGATAGGGCAGAGCATGGAGTAGTAGGGGTGTGAATTATCATTGATAAGGGAATTTTCTGGTCCTCCTTCTCCATGTTTATCCTATGGCTTACAAAAAATGTCCAGCATTTTTGTATCTAGATAGCAATGATGGAGCCAGTCTGGGTAGTCTTGGAGATAAAAGAAAATTTGTATAAGGGACCTCAGTTTACTTTTCCTCCCTTTTACAGAAAAGGTCTAATTGGAGTATGGTATTGCAATTTAAGGAACCCTGTGAAGACCACTTCTCTTGGTCACCCAAGGTATACTGGGGCCAGGCCTCAGTACAAAGCTTCCAACATTTCCTTTTAACATTTCAATAGACAGGCCAGAAGACTGAAAGGGGCAGGTCCCATCTAGAAAGACAAGAACAACAACAAACTGGGTCAGTTCCCTTCTTGTCAGTGTCCTGACTGGGAATAACCTTACAAACAAGTCCAGGCTCCCTGTCTCATGACATTCCCCATGCCATCTGTGGTCAACCAGGGAAAGTGACATGGTCGGGTTAGACCACTTGACCGACGCAGTGAGAAGAGAATAAAACCAAAACACTAGGATCCTACCTCTTAGCTAACAGCAGGCAGCCTCTTTAATAAAGGCTACCTTTTTAACAAAGGAATTTATCACCTGTAAAGTTAGAGAAGGGTATTCAGAGGGCATCCCCCAGGCAATAACAGACCCATAAGGGATGACTAGTGCTAATATTTGGAGGGAAGATTTATGTTGAGGCTGAAAGTATAGGAAATTTTAAATGAGAAGTTTAGAGACCACAGTAAAGCCATTTTGCTGTTCCCAGGAGGTTACATTAGTGCTTTTTGGGACCATAACCTTGAGCTAACAATTGGTTTACAAGGGCTGGGTCCAGTGGCCTGAGGTATGAGGTGGGGTTGGGAGCATAGGAGCGGGGTTTGTGCAAGGCACCCCCCACTCACACACCTGGGACAAGCGACCCTGTCTGCCTAGGCCTGATCCTTCATCCTGTCTCCCCTCCCCCCTTCCTGTGTATATGCATCTGTGTGCATTTATTTTTCCATTCATGTCTTTTGGGGAAGTGGTGGTGGGCTAGGATGTGTGCTGGGTTCTCTCTATGAATTTTCTTAGCTATGGCAAGCATTCCCACTGTGCCCAGCGGCTGGCATCCCTGTGCTTGAGTGCACCTGTTTGCTTCCCTCCTTCCCTTGTGGGGGCAGCATTAGGGCGAGTGTGGCAGCCACATTTTTTTTGTAAGCACTTTTGCCTTGCTGGTGCCTAGCTGTTGATTTAAAGTTGCCTTAGACTGAGGGGGCTGACAAACTAGAGGGAATAACCTAAGTCAAAAGGTATTATGCTACAAGTTTTTCATGGGAGAAAGGGTCCCAGTAAGCACAGGGAGGGGAAGGCAGACAGAGATAAAGGACACTTGGTGATATCAGGGAAGGAGCAGAAAAGGTGTCCTGACATCTTCAGTAAGGGAGGGGAAAGCAGAGCCTGGAGGCGTGACACATGCCTGAAGGATTAGCAATCACATGTGCTTCTAGGTCACTCCCACTGAGAGGTACTGGAACACTTTCAGCAACATGAAACCTCTACTCTCAGGTCACTGTCTCAGGCAGAAGGGACATTAGATGGGGGGGAAAGAGAAGCAGTCATCAGGTGCAATAACCAATCAGGACTCCCCCAACATAGCATGAGGCATACCTGAATAAACCCTGAGGTTGGTCTCCACCTGTAGGGAGGAAGCATGAGCTCCCCCAAAGCCAGAATTGCCATGAGGCCAGAGTTGGCAAAGAGCGGCTGGCTTGATACCATGACAGGAAAGTCCCTTAGGAAGATAGGAAGAGACAGCCAGGGTGAGCAGCACAAGGAAGTTTGCTTTTGGCTGTTCCTCAGCAGGGGGTTTCCCCCAGCAGGAGTATCCAGCAGGGCACCAAACACTCAACAGTTGCACCTTAGGCATGCCCCTCTTATTTTTGTGCTCCAGACATACCGAACTTGGTCCAGAAGACAAGAAGTTCCATCTGAGTCACCAAAATGTTAAGTGTTGGTGTCAAGGGTCCTTACTTTCACAGTCCAGAGAACTGGCTCATGAGACAGCTGAATGATGAGCCAAAGCCAGTATATAAAGTAGGATTTATTAGAGAGAAAAGAAAGGCTACAGCTAGAGAAGCTCAGCTAAGCCAGGAAGCTGGTGGCTTGCTGTACAGGTGAAGGCTGGGTTTTTTATGGACATTCTAACTCTGGGTTAGGTGGGTTTTTCTCATTGGCCATGGATTCACTGGCTTTCTCAGGTGAACTGGTTTGGTTTGCACCTTTATTGGGGGAGAGGAAATAATCTTGAGAGCTTTTTGGTCATCAGCCCTGGGGCAGATCTGTATCTCTCCTTTAGGATGCAGAAATGCAGGCCTCCATCTCCTCAGGATGTAGGAATGATATTGCTCTCCACGGGGGATGGGATACTCATCTGCTTTAGGTTATCAGATGCTACAGCATCATTTATTAAAAGTGAGGTAAAGTTATCACTGAGAAATCAGTTATGGCCCCCAGCCAGGTAGGGTAGAAACCCATGCTGGTTGTTGTTTAAAGGGCCTTTTATAAATTCAAAGGACAAAAGGGGGAAAAATCTGGATGGTCTCTGTGGGATAACCTAGGATCACTCTGTGCATGCATGTAAGCCGGCTCTCAGGTATTTTAATTACATTTATGAAGTATGATCAATATTCATGTCTTAAGCAAAGGGCCTTAACTTGAGAGGTTATGCAGAATTTCCTTATGGATTTTTGTCTTTCAGTCCTTGTAATTTACAACTTCAAAGGATACCACTTGGCCGACATAAGGGATTTAGCAGGAAATGTGCAGAGAAAAGTCATTCCTTATTCGGCCTGCCAGGCCTGAGTCCCCAAATCCCTATTGCTAGCCTGCTTCATTAGGACAGATACAAAAGTTAAAGTAAGTAAATATTGAAGGACCTAAAATAATCCAAGGTAATTTTGACTTCCTACTGTTGGGTCTGGAGACTTATGGCCGATGAGTGAGTATCCCATTTCCCCTGGAGAGCACTATCATTCCTGCATCCTGAAATCTGCCTTTCTGTATTCTGAGAAGGAGTGTTAACATGCATTCCAGCACCCTGAGAGGGAGTTATAAATCTGCATTCCTGCATCTTAAAGAGGAGATGCAGTGTTTGATAGATCTGCCACAGGACTGATGAGGTGCATGCTCTAGCATGTAGCCTTTCCTTTCTCTCTAATAAATCCTACTTCATATACTGGCTTTGGCTCTTAAGTCAACCAGCTGCCTCACAAACCAGTTCTTTTGCTTGAGAAGGCAAGGGCCCACAACACTTCAAACCTGCACAAAACACTGCCTAAACGTTTACATATAGAGATTCCAAGATGGTGGCTAGAGGGAGGAAGCAGAAAGTGAGCTTCCTATAGTGAAATCTTGGAGAGATGCTGGAGACACATTTTGCAGGCATAATCACTGAGAAGAGGCATAACTTTGACCCCTCCACACCTCCAGCCGGCACAGAGAATCTCCACTTCACGTTAAATGGAGAAACCAGGAGGGCCCCCGGGCTGCCAGTCGCCTGTGCCCAGATGGCTTTGGAAGACGTGGACCAGGTGAGCTTCGTGGTACCATGGTAATCCCACAGAAAAGCCTGGGCCAGAGCAGCACAGCCCCCTGGACAGACTGACCTCCACCCAGGGAAAAAAGAGAAACTGACTAATAAGCAGTAAGAACAATAAAGACACACGGGAAAGAGGGTGGGGCACCCTGAGTGCCAAAGATGGGGGGAAGGGAATCCTTCCCGGGACTGTAAATAAACAAGTCGGGCAGGCTGGAGAGGCTCTGGCAGAAGCAGGGGGCGCGCACCCATCAACCAGGAGTGGGAAAGCTTGTGAAAGTGGCAGTGGGAGGAAAACTCTACAGGAGAGGGGGGAAGACCCACCTCCCACATGAACTGTAAATAAACACGCAGGCCTGACAATGCAGGTGCAGTGTCAACTTTCCCAGTGTGCTTGAAAAGGGGAAAGCTTGTAGCAGAGGTTCCGGCACAGGAGAACTCTGAGCAAACAAGGCCTTCGGGGCCAGGTGAGTGCTAAGCTCACCCCAGAGATCTGCATAAATAACGCTGCCAGCAGCAGCAGGCTGACAGCAATGGGCAGGAAAGCCACAGCTGCAGATACCATTCTCAGAACTGTCTCCAGACTCTTTTTTCTCTTTTTCTCCCTACCTTTGATGAGAGAACAACTGAATTACACCTGCATGCTGAAAAACTTAGTGAAACTGTATTGCATTTGAACTTGGGACACTTGGTGGGTTTGTGTGTGTGTGTGTGTGTGTGTGTGTGTGTATGTAGTTTTGTTCTACTTTATGCATCCCCTTGATGAGACAACTACAGAACAACATCTGAGGCACCATCTCCAGGACTGGAGACTGAGACGGACACCCAAATTATTAAGACTGAAACTTCATTGCATTTGAACTTGGAGGATTTTTGGTTTTTTTTTTTTTAATTTTCTATTTTCCATTTTATTTTAATTCATTTTTATATATAGATATTTCTTTCATTTACTTATTTTTTATTTTTATATTTATCTTTATTTTTTTATTTTTGATTTTCAATCCTCTCTCTGTCTCTCTAATGTCTGTTCAGCTTACTGTCAATTAGTACACTAACGTTCCCTGTTTATACCTTTGAAACTTTCTTGTCTGATACCTTGTTCTGTTTTCTCCTTCTTGTCTGTGTATTTGTTTTCCTCCTTTCTTTAACTTCTTGCTTTCCATCTCAGCTCACCCTTCCATTCTAAATATTACCATTGTTATTATTACAAGCTAGAAAATACTTAATTGCACACAGTACAAGGAAAGTAACAACACCAAAGACAATGATGGGAAGACAGAAAAAACAGGGAAACCAGTTTGCCCACAGCAAAAAATTAGTACAGGAAACAGAGGGGAATGAACAAAACAGAAACTCAGATCCAGACTCCAACAAAATGAAGATAAACTATGCCAAAGGACCCAATGAAGCTCACAAGAATAATTTAAAAGAAGACATACTACAGGTACTTAATGAGAATTTTATAGAGATGATACTGAATAGGGTCAACCAAGATGTACATGAGACACTCAAGAAATTCCAAGACAACAAAAATAGAGAATTTGAAAAAGCAAAAGAAGAAATAAAGGAAACTATAGAAGCACTGTATAAATACCAAAGTGAAACAGAGAACATGATGAATAAAAGGATAAATGAACTCAAGACAAAAATAGACAACATTAAAGAGGAAACCACCCAGGATATGGAAAACCTCAGAAGAAAGAATGAAACAGAACTGCAAAACAAAACGGAAGGCCAATCCAGCAGAATAGAACAAACAGAAGACAGAATCTCAGAACTTGAAGATGAAATGGTAATTAAAGGAAAAACCAAAGAGCTATGAATTAAACAACTCAAGACCTGTGAAAGGAAAATGCAAGAACTCACCAACTCCATCAAAAGACCAAACATGAGAATCATGGGCATTGAAGAAGGAGAAGAGGTGCAAGTGAAGGGAATGTGTAATATATTTAACAAAATAATAATGGAAAATGTCCCAAATCTAGAGAAAGATATTCCCATACAGATGCAAGAGGCCTCCAGGACAAGAAACAGACCAGATCAAAATAGAACTACCCCACAACATATCATCATTAAAACACAAGTTCAGAAACTAAGGAAAGAATATTGAAGGCTGTAAGAGAGAAAAAACAAGTAATATACAAAGGTATACATATGATCATCCAAAACTGAACCAAGAGGAAATTAATCACCTGAATAGACCTATAACACAAAATGAAATTGAAGTAGCAATCAAGAGTCTCCCCAAAAAGAAAAGTCCAGGACCTGATGGATTCTCTGCTGAATTCTATCAGACCTTTAAAGAAGAACTGATACCAACCCTCCTTAAACTGTTCCATGAAATAGAAAGGGAAAGAAAACTGCCAAACACATTGTATGAAGCCAGTATTACACTTATCCCAAAACCAGGCAAAGACACCTCCAAAAAGGAGAACTATAGGCCAATCTCCTTAATGAACATTGACGCAATCTAATCAATGTAAAATGTAAGACTTTTTGGAAGTGTCACAGTGAATTCCCCTGTACAAAAAATAAATCCTAAAAAAAAAAAAAAATCCTCAACAAAATAATAGCAAACTGAATTCAACAACACATCAAAAAGATTATTCACCACGACCAAGTAGACTTCATCCCAGGGATGCAGGGGTGGTTCAACATATGAAAACCTATAAACGTAATAAACCACATTAACAGAAGCAAAGACAAAAACCACTTGATCATCTCAATAGATGCAGAAAAAGCCTTTGATAAGATCCAAAATCATTTCATGATAAAAGCTCTAAGAAAACTAGGAATAGAAGGAATGTACCTCAACATTATAAAAGCTATATATCACAAACCTACAGCCAGCATTCTACTTAATGGAGAAAAACTGAAACCATTCTCTCTAAAATCAGGAACCCAGACAAGGATGCCCACTATCTCCACTCCTATTCAACATAGTACTGGAGTTCCTAGCCAGAGCAATTAGGCAAGAAGAAGGAATAAAAGGAATACAAATAGGTAAAGAAACTGTCAAAATATCCCTATTTGCAGATGACATGATCCTATATCTTACTTAAAGACCCAAAAAACTCAAGTGAGAAGTTTCTAGACATCATCAATACCTATAGCAAGGTAGCAGGATATAAAATCAACATAGAAAAAGCATTAGCATTTCTGTACACTAACAATGAGCAAACTGAAAAAGAATGTATGAAAACAATTCCATTTACAATAGCCTCAAAAGAAATCAAATACCTAGGTGTAAACCTAACAAAAGACGTGAAAGACCTCTGCAAGGAAAACTACACACTTCTGAAGAAAGAGACTAAGGAAGACTATAGAAAGTGGAGAAATCTCCCCTGCTCATGGATTGGTAGACTCAACATCGTAAAAATGTTGATACTCCCAAAATGATCTACATGTTTAATGCAATTCTCATCAAAATTCCAATGACATTCATTAAAGAGATTGAAAAATCTACCGCTAAATTTATATGGAAACACAAGAGGCCTCTAATAGCCAAGGCAATACTCAGTCAAAAGAACAATGCAGGCGGTATCACAATACCTGACTTCAAACTATATTAGAAAGCAATAACAATAAAAACAGCATGGTACTGGCACAAAAACAGACATGAAGACCAGTGGAACAGAATAGAGGACCCAGATATGAAGCCACACAACTATAACCAACTTGTCTTTGACAAAGGAGCTAAAAATATACAATGGAGAAATAGCAGCCTCTTCAACAAAAACTGCTGGGAAAACTGGTTAGCAGTCTGCAAAAAACTGAAACTAGATCCATGTATATCACCCTATACCAAGATTAACTCAAAATGAATCAAGGATCTTAATAACAGACCCCAAACTCTAAAGTTGATACAGGAAAGACTAGGAAATACTCTGGAGTTAGTAGGTATAGGTAAGAACTTTCTCAACGAAACCCCAGCAGCACAGCAACTAAGAGATAGCATAGATAAATGGGACCTCATAAAGCTAAAAAGCTTACAAAAGAAATGGTCTCTAAACTGAAGAGAACACCCACAGAGTGGGAGAAAATATTTGCCAGCTACACATCAGACAAAGGACTGATAACCAGAATATATAGGGAGCTTAAAAAACTAAATTCTCCCAAAACTAATGAACCAATAAAGAAATGGGCAAGTGAACTAAACAGAACTTTCTCAAAAGAAGAAATTCAAATGGCCAAAAAACACATGAAAAAATGCTCTCCTTCTCTAGCAATAAAGGAAATGCAAATTAAAACCACACTAAGATTCCACCTCACCCCTGTTAGAATAGCCATCATTAGCAACACCACCACCAACAGGTGTTGGTGAGGATGTGGGGGAAAAGGAACCCTCTTACACTGTTGGTGGATATGCAAACAAGTACAACCACTCTGGAAAAAAATTTGGAGGCTACTTAAAAAGCTAGATATTGATCTACCATTTGATCCAGCAATACCACTCTTGGGGATATACCCAAAAGACTGTGACACAGGTTACTCCAGAGGCACCTGCACACCCATGTTTATTGTGGCACTATTCACAATAGCCAAGTTATGGAAACAGCCAAGATGCCCCACCACTGACGAATGGATTAAGAAAATGTGGTATCTATACACAATGGAATTTTATGCAGCCATGAAGAAGAACGAAATGTTATCATTTGCTGGTCAATGAATGGAATTAGAGAACATCATTCTGAGTGAGGTTAGCCTGGCCCAAAAGACCAAAAATCGTATGTTCTTCCTCATATGTGGACATTAGATCAAGGGCAAACACAGCAATGGGATTGGACTTTGAGCACACAGGGAGGGGTGAGGATAGGTAAGAAACCTAAAAAATTAGCTAGCATTTGTTGCCCTTAATGCAGAGAAACTAAAGCAGATACCTTAAAAGCAACTGAGGCCAGTAGAAAAAGGGGACCAGGAACTAGAGAAAAGGTGAGATCAAAAAGAATTAACCTAGAAGGTAGCACACACTCACAGGAAATTAATGTGAGTCAAATCCCTGTAGAGCTATCCTTATCTCAACCAGCAAAAACCCTTGTTCCTTCCTATTATGGCTTATACTCTCTCTACAGCAAAATTAGAAATAAGGGCCAAATAGTTTCTGCTCGGTGTTGAGGGGGTGGGGGGGAGAGGGACGAGGTGGAGTGGGTGGTAAGGGAGGGGGCAGGGGGAGAAATGACCCAAGCCTTGTATGCACATATGAATAATAAAATTAAAAAAAAAATCAAAGTAAGCCAGAATCAAGAGCAAGTTAAGACTGAAAAATTAAACATTGTACTAGATAATCTTTTAAGAAATGCATCCATCCTTCTACCACACACCTCCCATTAAGTTACAATATAGAGCACAAAAAAAATTTCCTCTTACCTTATTCCAGATGAGTAATGTGCCGAGGACTTAAAAATGCCTGGTATAGTAATTCTTTTGATCAGAATAATGTTCATAACAGTTACAAGAAACAGGCACTCATGTCACAATACCCTTTCATTGGTACTATCACCCTAGACCCAATGTCTCCATGTTTGGGTGATAATGTCAAGTATTACAACAACAAAATGATTGAAACTGAATAGGTGACTAATACAAAAAAATATTTATCTGGAGGAAAGTGTAAGCTAAACTCCCTAACTTACTCTAGCTAACATAAATAGTTCCCCTGGTGGATGGACAACTCAGTGTATCTCCATCCACACCTACACTTTACCTGAAGTACATTTCCCTACTTGGTATATAACCAAAGGAAATGATGTCAGCATACAATAAAAATACCTACATAGCCATGTTTATTGTGACACTATATATAAATATATATATATGTGTGTGTATAAATATATAAATATATATTGTATGTAATGGAGTATTATTTGCCCACAGACAAGAATGAAATCATGTCATTTGAAGGAAAATGAATGGAACTTGTGATCATCATGTTGTGAAATAAACTGAACACAGAAAGATGAAAAAAAAAAAGTTTACATCTATCCACAATCACATTGTTCTTATCAGTCCAGGTTAAACAGTCTATGAGATGTTTAATATTAATGAAGCTTTTTTTAGGCAGTCTCTGATCAGAGGAATCCCAAATTCTGTGGGGCCCACATAGAAGCATCCAAGCAAGACACGTGAATGTAGTAAGGGAAGTAATAGAATTTATTAAAGTGTAGGGAAAAAGTTACAATAGCCAC
This sequence comes from Castor canadensis, assembly GCF_047511655.1. Taxonomy (NCBI): domain Eukaryota; kingdom Metazoa; phylum Chordata; class Mammalia; order Rodentia; family Castoridae; genus Castor; species Castor canadensis. The sequence goes on along the minus strand of NC_133394.1, from coordinate 104,674,077 downwards.
TATTGGCCAGGTAGGAGGCAGATGCAGAGAAAAGAAAGAGCTCTTCCTGTTTCCATGTGCTTTTAAAACCTGCACTAACCTGTGGGAAGGGAAAATCCTGAGCAATTCTTGATCACCAAAAATGAATGAGTGGAGCAGGGGATGGGTGGTCCCCAAGCTAAGGTGGTGGTACTTTGATTGTCATTGGGCCAGGGTGTGAACAATCTCAATATATTTGCAATTGAAAAAAGGCTCACAGAAACATGGAAAAGTCGTTTTAATTAAGAGTCCCAAACTTTTCCTATCTTAGCCTGCCTCTCTTCTTCAGAGAGTTTCATTGATACTAGTACATGCAAAATGTAAGAGTGTAAGGCCTTTATGTTGAAATTAAATAACCTAGAAAATATCAATATACTCTTGAAAAAAATGCTTTACCATAATAGTCCTTCAAATCCAATGTACTCATAAGTTTTTAATTGCAATGACATTGTAGGAGTGCAAAAGATCTCACCCAAATATATTTCTTTGGCATACTGTGAGTTGGGTATTCTGAGAAACTACATATCTCTGAAGACACAGTATGGGTCTGAAAAATTTGCTCTTTTTTACAAGAAAAGTATTTATATCTTCTTTACAACAGCAAAATAAACAACAGATATTTGGAGGCTTTTTTATCTGATATTCCTCTATCTACCAAAGAAAGATCTTTCTTTAGGAGAAAAGATAGAGTCTGATTCTGGCCCACACAGATATCTGAGAAGATTCATCTGCAGAAGATAACCCTTGCTTATCATACATCTCCTCTCACTAACCATCTATAACCTGTATACCATCTCTTCCTCCAGGAGCTCAAGCCCCTGGAGTTCAACATTTAGTTGAACTCTAACTGCTAGGGTACCTTTGAGGCTTGCAGCCCACTCAGCCTGAAACCGGCCATGACTAACATGACCCAAGCCACCACTTACTGGTGGGAGGTGGGACGGTTTCTGGGAACAGGGACTGTTTCTGGTTAATCTTGCTAAATGGTATGTGAGTCAATGAGTTAAGACACCTGGTGTTTATCAAGTTCCTGATAAGTAGTCTTCAAGTAATCTTGCCCCACCACCAGGATGTGGGTGATATCAGAAATATGTGACCCCAGGGGCCATAAAAATTGCTCTGTGACCATGACTAATGTTTAAAAAAATATAAAAGCAGCCTGAACTTTGCATTCGGGGTCCTCGTTGAAACCCGTTGCATCGGGTGGATACCCAGACCCCAGCTAGCTGGAAATAAACCTCGCTTTGTGGCTTACATTATCGTGACTGTCTTTTGTTCCTCTGAGGGGTGATCGACCTCGGACCCCAACATCACATTTAGTCATCTTTGAGTTTCAAACAGAATGCACGTGGCTCCAATGTTTAGGCACATAAAACAATATGCAAATTCTTTTTTCTGTGATCTGTTTGTTGTTAGTTTATTTCATAGACTAAAGTTATCAAACCTTCAGAGGGAAGAGAAGTACATTTAAAACTTTCTTACAACTTCGTAAATGCAAAACTGCCCAATATAATTTAAATTTTTTTCTGCCTTTCAATCTAAAACTAAATAACTAAAATGAACTAATACAGATCTGCTCACTGAAGCATGCCAACCGTATATAAATTAAATTTTCTTTCTGTTTTGCTCTAAGTTTCATTTATATATTCACATTTCAATAAATGTCTAATTTTGCCTAAATAATGTTTTGTACATTTGTCTCTTAAATAAATCTTTAATCTGGCCTAGTCTTATGATATAAACAAAGAAAGCATGCGAACACTATAAATCTTAGTGATTCAGAATTTAAACTGTATTTGTTAAAAAGGTACACTCTTTTGTCTTTTGTGTAATATGATATAAAAAATTGTACTTACAATATTCTATTCTGTACCATGAAGCTTTAAAAATAATTAGTATAATCTGTGTTGTTATCATGAAACTGAGATTAAGGTGACAAGCCCTGGTCCTGAGGGTCCCAAATTTGCCACCAGTCCCTATATGACAAAGACATGAAACCTGGTGCAAGGCTAAGAAAGCAGATTTAATCTGTTATAGGAGGAACAGAAAAGTTAACCTTCAAGGGTCTTACAGGAATTTTGAGGTTTTATAGAAAAGGGAGTCAAACAAGGGGTTTGAAGTATATATAGCTGGCAGAACAGGTAATCTCGGTCTTGGTGGTGGTCTGATTGATTATTATCTCAGTTTTCAGTTCCAGAGAAGTTATTACTGTTATCACCTGAGAGGGGTGAATTGGTTCCCATTAGATGATTGGTCCTGCTCCAGGGTACAGCATCTTCATAATAGATAATTGTTCTCATTTAGGATGTATGGTCCATCCTACAAGTCTTTGCTGTTCTTTAGGGGTAGTTTTACTCCCTTGTCATAAAGATTGTATTCATCAGTTTTTTTCCTCCAGGAATGCAAGCTTATTTTAGAGGAGAGAAAGTGATTCAGAGGCTTAAAAAAAAGGTTAATGTGGCAGAGGGACAAAATAGAGTTAACTAGGCCAGTGCTCAGTGCCCTCTTGCAGTCATATTGTTACTAGAGCCCCCATCCATAAAGTCTGGTTCCCTGTCAGAAAGTTCACCTACATTAAGAGAAAATTACATACTATGTATATAAATGAGCAAAAGATGGATATACCATGGGCAACAGCAATGTAAGCACTTTGGCTATCTTTAGCCATTTATAGGGTACAGACTTGAATTTAAGCTTTAAATAGACAATCAATAAAGGCAGTGGACAAAAGGTATATATAGTTAAGCAGTCCCAGTGATAGGTGTGTCCTAATTAGTCATTAAGTGAGTCTTTGCTCTTTAAGGTTTCCATAGAAGTTGTTATTGTTGTCTTAACTTGAGGAGAGCAATCTGGTTCCCAAAACATGATTACTCCTGCTCCATGGTACAGACCCATCATTATAGGTATTGTTCTCTTTTTAGGGGGTGGTCTGTCTTGCAACGGTTCCCTTGTTTCTTAGGAATAGTTTCAGTCCCTTGTCATAAAGATGCTATTGAACAATCCTGTGTTTCCCTGATTCCAAGGCAGCTGCAGGAGAGGATGGCTCAGAGCAAAGGATAACAGGTACAAAATAGAGTCAGAGATGCCAAGATTTTCTCCTGTTTTTAGTTAATTGTGGGCCCATATAAGGAGTTAGTGCTTTTCAGCAAAAACAGTTTAAGTACTTCTTATAAAACTATGAGAGCCATTTATAGATAGAAGCACTGCACATCCACTAAAACCAACATATTTTGGTTGTGAAAAACCCAAATTTTTTGTTTCCAAATCTTGCAAGGTTTCCCTGCAAAAACGATTACATAGAGCTATAGTTCTAAGAATCTAAGTTAGGAATAAGAAGAAAACCGCAGAACTCCACTTATTGCAGAGAAATGGTCAAGTCTTCTTAGCCCCATTAAGAATATTGATTTGTGATCAGATAAAGAAAAATGCTTTGTTAACAGGCTTGGTATGTTGTAACTCTCAAATCTACTTGAAATAGTCCTCATTAGTGAGTCTTTATGTTTTTGTGCTTTAAAAAACACAAAGATGTGCTTTTTCAAAGTTCTACCTGAAATAAATGATGATATTTTATGACTGAAATAGCCAATAAATTTTGTTCATACTGTAGCAGGGAGGAGGACCAGAAGAGAAACAGACAAGCCTGTGTTCTGATAAAGTAGCAGGGGAGAAAGAATGGCATAGCAGAGAGAGAAAACCTAAAGAATCCAAACATGAAGAATGTCACGTAGCAATAGGGGTAGAAGAGGATTTAGCACTTGGGTGAAGTAGCCTATAGAATTGTACATAACCATATATGGGTTAAACCTTGCTTTTCATTTTATTTTCTTGCCTCTGTAATCAGCATGCGAGGGTACTTAAGGTGAGACCCCTTTATTCTCAGGACTCAGCCTTTGGATATGAGTCCACTGAGTCTGTGCCGGCACAATAAATTCTTGCTTCCTTGCCTCAGAGTCCTGTGTCTCTGTTTGAATTTCTCACAATTATACAAATTATAGACTCCAGGGTATTTTAAATTGATAGAAAAATATGACACTTAAACATTTTAAAATATTATTGCTTAAAATTTATTCTCAGGCTGGTGGAGTGGCTCAAGTGGTAGAAGCACCTGCCTAGGAAGTGTGAGGCCCTGAGTTCAATGAGTTCAAACCCCAGTACCACCAAAAAAAACCCACTTTATTTTATACAAATTATTGGCCTATATTAAATGGAATGTTCTTTAGAGTTTATATTACCAGAAACATAGTCCCTGTAAAATAGTTGTTCACAAGCTTATTAAAAGATAAGATGTCTCTTGATATTATGTCAGAAAGCATTTTTATATCAACAATTTATTAAGCATTTTTATTAGATTCAAATATATTATCTATTCCTTTTAAGAAGTCAAAGTATGTGAACTTATACTTAGCAAGTGTTTTAGTATTTAAACTTATTTAGAAATGACTCAGCTTTCTTACTTCTACTATATATGTTTATAAACATAACGCTTTGTATTTCATTCAGTTCATGTTCACCAGCTACTTTCAGGTTACCCATAAAATCCAATGTGCTGTAGAATATACAGCATTAATACCTTTGTCATTTACTAGCAAAAGAAGACCAAAAACAAACAGAAAACTGGAAAACTGGTGTGTTTGAGATCAAAAAAAGATAAAATGTCCTGATTAGCTAGTGACATAAGAAAAATGTAAATTAATAATTCTAAAGACATGTTTATTTTATCTTATCAACAAATTTGAATTGATCAGAGATCTATTTATGTAAAAGTGGTCATAAGATAAGGCAACTTGGTAATCAAAATTTATCAAGTCTGTAAACAAACAACTGAATCCAAATTATATTCAGGTCATAGTGAAACAACCGAGGCTACTTGTTATATGGCTAAACTTAACATTTACAAGCATTACTTGCTTTGAATCAATTTTTATATAGCATTAACTTGGTTTTTATTAAAACTTTTTTTTAATTTCTTTTACTTTTCTAATTTAAAAGTTTGAGGGCCAATTCTTTGATGTCTGTATTCCAGACAGGATCGGCTAAGTAGTAATCCTTCTTTGAATAACAGGTTATCATAGCAGATAAAACAAACAAAAATCAGAAAAAGAGTCAAAAAATAAAGAACAAGCAAACAACCCCTTCTAATTAAGCTACACAAATTAAGGAGAAACAGAACAAAAGTAAACATAAATTTTTCAGAAAACAAAATAAAACAAAAACCATGAGCTTATACATGCTTTTACCAGGGCAAAAAGTGGCCAATACATAGTCTAACCAATTACTACTAGGGAAACAGTTTTGTCAAATCTGATTGATATGTCATGTGGTTCAGATTAAAGTCCATCTTTTTCTACATCATAATCAAAATTCCTCACAGGATCTCTAAAATGTAATTAGTGATTTCAATTATCATGTAAACCAAAACAGAGATCTTCAGATACACCTTGCTCCCCTTGTCTCTTTATGTCTCTGCAAATTTGTGCTCAAAGCACTAAGAATCCAAATTCACTTGTCAGACATAGCAGTGTAGAAGAATCTCAAATTTATTGAAAAGAGCTTCAGAAGTTTCACAGAGTTACAAATTATGTAAATTCACAAGTTTACTCCTGAGAAAGCCACAAACATCAATCCAGCACAAGAAGAATGAAAACCACTTTGCACTGCTAGCAAGAATTTTCTAGACAAAAAAAATTTCAGTTCATAGATTTCAAAACACGCATTTCCCATTATATCATATATGGCAAAAGGGCCATCAATATGGGCTAAAAAGAGGAGGGAGAACAGTCCTCCAGGGATTATCTGCATTCTCACTTTAAATTCAGGGTCAGGGAGCCATGAGCTAAACCCTGGTAACATCACAACCAGTCTTGTCATTAGGTACCTTCCCTTAGTTTCCCAAATTCTGTTACCAGAACTCCAGCCATAAGTCCTGACTCTTATGTACATAAGTCTGAATGCTTGCCCAAATAAAGAAAAAAATGATATTATATATATATTTAATAAATATAGAGAAAAAATGATTTTTTTACAATTTTGACCAAAACTGGAGAGAGAGTCATTCACAGTCTCTGCCTTTCCTTAGAAGTGTTACAACTTAGAGAAAGCACGAAACACAAGCCAGGAAATATGCATATGTACATTTACCTGTGAGCCCCAGTTACCAAAACTGAGATTAGCCTTTCTCCAGATGGCAGGGGGCCAGGGCTTCTGGAAGTTGGCATCCTCAGCTTCATGCATGATATTTCTGGTACCTGCCAATATATTATATTATATTATATTCTGGTAGGGAAAGAGACAATTTATATCAAAAGAATCTTAATTTCTAGGTCCTCATTAGTGCATGATATTTCTGGTATCTGCTAATATATTATATTATATTCTGGTAGGGAAAGAGACAATTTATATTAAAAGAATCTTAATTTCTAAGTCCTCATTAAAGTATCTCTGTTCTATTTTGTACTTGGTTTTAGTCCTAGTTGCTTTGGAAATGGCTTCAGGGAATGTAAGAATTGCAAGAGGGCTGCCAGTTCAAGTTGGTTAGCTGTCAATGCTTTAGGAAGAAAATGAAAACATCATCCAACAGACAGCAATTTAAAAGTCAGAGAGTATTCAACCTCTTTTGCAGAGTATCTAGCCAAGCACTGCTGAGATAATGTTTTAAAAGTTCCTGTTTTCACATTAATCCACTTAGGCTGTTTTGCCATTTTGTGTTTCTCTTTTACATTGAAGACAAGGCTTTATGAATACATCTGAAATGCAAATTTTAAAAACCCATTTTAACTATACAAAGTCTTCTAAAATACATTTAAACTTCAGTCACTTTTCCAGTGAAAAGACATTGTTCAAGATGTTGATTAAATAACAAAAAATCAGATATAAGAAGTTGCCACACTATTCAGTTTCTCTAAAAATGTTCAAGTTGCCTACTTATTTTTATTTTATTTTGTTGGACATCATATTGGGGAGGGAATTTGTTTTTTTCAAATGATTTAATTTTAATTTTTATTTTTCAGGAAATAACCTTCTTGTTCTTTGTCTCATCTTCCCTTCTTAGAATAACAATTTGGTCATATACCTCATCTGATAAGAGAAAAATATCAGAAATAGCCTATAACTTTTTACAGAGACAGAGTGAATTTTTCATATTTCAATTTATTTTATTTATGAAATCTCTGTTTAAACAAATAGGCTAGACAATTAGCTAAAATTAATATAGCTACGACATAAGAGCCCCTGCAAAACTCCATTATGACATCCCTGTGACTTTAAAAAACAGAAAGAAGGAAAATCAGGATGTACCAGAATGAGAACTCTATGATGACTGGTAGGAATTTCAAGCCCCCATGGTTTAAAGGGCACAACCAATCAGAACATTGTGGGTACAGCCAATCGGAATACTGCCTTCTGCACTCCTACTTATCACAGAGATTGAGCAATGCTCTGGGGTAAATGGATTTAAAACTCTACAAGAAGAGTGTCCTCAGTCAACATGTTTTGTATCCCTCATGGTCTTATGTGAGCTTTCTTCTTCCGTATATGCCCACTCTCATTGTCTGTGGACTGAATTCTTCCAGCTTAGAAGTCCAAGAATTTGGCATGAATCAGGAACCCTGTGCCACTGAACTAAAAAGAACTGTGATCTACCCAGCACAGGAGACCCCAATATAACAAGAAAGATTACAGTTTCATTTTTTCTCAAGAATTTTGATTTAACACACACATATATATTTTAAGCTATCATTTTATTTTCCTATTTGTTTCTTATTCCAAATTTCTGCTATAATAAAGATCTCTAATATTTTGTAAAGTCTTATCTCTTAATACATACTTCATCTATCTTGTATTATCAATCTCTTACTTAATCTTTTATTGAACGAACTACTTAGTCTCAAGTACTTTGATTCTACAATCACCTTTCCATCTTCCAAACCTGTTGAAATAATTTACTGTTAATTTTTCGTGTTGGTTTTTCATGGTTACTTTACATCTTTTAAATCCCTTCTATTAGTTTAGAAGATGATGAGTGGCAAACAAATGTGTATGATCCATCATTATAACAAGTTTCTAATTGATATTTTTGTAGCATGAATACATAAATGTCTGCCTAAATATATTTTTATTTTAATTTGATTATTCATGCTGATTATACATGTTGGTTTTATTTTTATTTATTTATTCATATGTGCATACATTGTTTAGGCCATTTCTCCCCTCTGCCCCCCACCTCTCCCTCTCCCCCTCACTTCCCTCACTTCCAGGCAGAAACTGTTTTGCCCTTTTCTTCAATTTTGTTAAAAAGACGACAATTTTATTTTGTTATTACAAAAGCTGAGTCTTTAAATGTAATGTTAAAGAGATTTGAGATAGTTTTGAGATAGTTAGATTTGAGAAGTTTTCATCTCTTTTTTCTTTCATTTATACTGCATTTTCTCATTTAATTTTGTTTTCAGAAGTTTTTAGGTAGTCTTCAAAATGTTGAATTTATTCTCATATGCATTCATTTAGTCCTCAGTGAAATAAAAATGTATCCTTACATATTTCTATTGTTCTTTTAATTTGTTTCCATTTAAAAATAAGAATTTGGGAAGCTTTATATGCTTTACCTGATTTTCTTTGTGGATTAAACTATCATTTTTTGTTAAAAATAAAGAAAAAAAAAGAAACGTAATATGTTCTCATTACATCTCAAGGAGATACTTGTTCTAATTATGAAATAATTTATTTTCTTTCTTTTAGCTACTGAGTGTTCCAAATTCATACTATTTCTTTAACTTCCCTATTGATTGTTTTCCTTCAGTATCTATTCTGCTAGTCTACGTGTACTCTGTGAGTATGGAAAACATGCTGTAGATGAAAGACACTGGACGTTTTGATTTTGAAAGCAATTCAGAAAGAAAAAAATAAAAACTAACATATTTCAGTTCATTTGATGAAACTCAGAGCTCTAGACCTCCCAGGTCTCCATTGTCTTTAAAATATATGTAGAAGAGAAGGTACAGATACCAAGTAGGACAGAAAAGCCACTTTTTGAGAATACACACCCCAATTTGCTGACTTGATTATCTTAATTAATACATTGATTTATCTAAAATAGGGTACTGATACAAGAAAAGCTAAATATTTTGCCAAAATTTAGCAGTGAAGCTATAGTTAATAAAAACAATAAACATTCTGGGCTGGAAATCATGTGCTCCTCATTATTCCAAAGCAAATCATACATCAAGTATATAATTGTACATAACACAGTAGAAAGATCCAAAGCTTGGGTATGTTTGTGTCTTTCATGGTATAATGTTGTTAGTAGGTACTATGAAATAGATAGTTTAGTAAGTAATTGAAAGTATATAAGTTGTAATTTAACACTAGAGTTCTTCCAATAAAAAACATTTTTATTTATTGAGAAAATTTTATTACTTGCACTGTTGAGTATTAGACAGTGATCAAAGCAAGGGCTATGAAGACCAATATGCAAGGGCATATCCACCAGAGAATTAGAAAAATATGCTGAAGAGATAAGCAAAGAAACAGGTCTGTTTTTAATGTCTTTATTGGCTAAGTGTAAACTGAGTATAGGTTTTAAGAAAACTATTAAAGCTGTAAACGTTTGTGAGACTGGGTAGCTGACATTCATGTACTAATTTTAATATTTCTGGATTAATATTTCATTTATATTTTCTAGATTCAGTTTTCCCAATCTTTATACTATTTAATTTTGACCTGAGCAACCCTTTGTTGCAGGAGACTAAGACAGAAAGAAGAGAACAAAAGAGAAAAACTGAAGTGTCATAATTTTAGTGTGAGTTGAGCCATTTAACTCTAACTCTATGAGAAATATTCAAAATATAACTCTGTACTAGATTTGGTGTTCTTTAGTTAGTAATATAAAAACAGAAATTTCCATTTGGAAAACAAAATGATTCGCATTCACTGTATTAGAATACCTATGCAGAATTTGCATATTTCACATTTTTATGAACAAAAAAGCAAATTGTATAACTTATGAATCAGTACTCCCGAATTAAGGTAAACAAGATGCTTTTTACCTTCTAACTCTGACATATCTATATCTATACCTGTAGCTATCTCCATCTATCTATACCCATATCTATGTATATCTGTATCTATCATCTATATCTGTATCTGATATAATCATGCTAAGTTACCAGTCATTCAACTCTCTTACTAGAAGAAATGCAGTGTCAGACAGTGAGACTCAAGACACATTTCTTTTCTCTTGGCCCAGGAAAGAACCTTGAAATCAATAATTTTACTCACTTGTTACATGTTTAATAAGAAAATTAGAATATAGGTTTTTGCCATTGATTTTCTAACATGTGTAGAGAACACTAAATATTAGATTGCTTATTTTTATAGTATTACTGAAAAAGAAATTAGAAAGTTAAAGAACATTGCTCAAAAGCAACATTAGAGCAAATTCTTCAGTGAATTCTAATTAATAATATCCAAGTAACTACATGAGCTGTAGGAAGACAACTTTGACTTACTCTGATATGAAATGGTCCTCAGAAATCAATCAATGACACTCCTGACTTTTAACTCTCTTCTCACTCAATTTTTTATATTATCAGTAAAGTACAAAGGCTATAAAATAAGCAGTATCTCTTCCTCATTTGATTACTTTTATTCTCTCCAGTTCTTAGCAGCAGTTAATCTTCCTGGCTTTGACAATAAAAATGAATTCTATGTAAGGATTTATTATCCATAGTTAGGTAGTCACTGGAGAATACTGTTCTCCATGGTTTAAAAAATGTATCACTGTCATATGCTACCCACCAAACTACTCAGTGATAGCTTAAAAGATGTTTAGGGGGAAGAAGTTTTATAATTTATCTAGTTTTGAAAGTGGAAGATAGTAATCGGTTTATTTCATTTATTAAATATTTTTATTTATCATCTAATACAAGACAGACACTATTCTACTAATGTTAAGTTGTATGAAAAGAATAAGTAGAGGAACATGAAAGAGACTGACATTTGAGAAAGTGTGATTAATATTGAACGGTCAGAGAATTCATAGCAAATGAGATGATATTTAGACTGAGTGTTCATGTATTAAGTAGATGTCAGAGCTAAAATAATTGACAGGAAGCCACTCTGACTGACAGAAAATAATGAGGAAAAAAGTCCACAAGAGGATTGATTCCAATTTGACCTTTAAAAATAAATGAAGGGCCAAGTCTTTGGTATGTCATAAGCACTTTGAGAAACAATAAGACAACTAAAACCTAAAGATAACAAATATGTCCAGTGATACATAGAAAATTATAGTTATTACTGACAAAAACATAAGCTGACAATAAAAAATAAATCTTCTCAGTGTTGCTGAGACACATTTTAGGTAAGTTAATTTATATTTAATGAAATTATTGCTAATAGACAATGTGTTCTTTTTCTAAAACATAAGTTGATTTTAATGATTACTAATCAGCATTGTTAAGTGTAAATTTTAGAGCTACGGAACTTTTAATTTATCCTACACGTTCAACACTTGAACTTCCTCTTCAATATTAGCTGCTTATTTCTTCATTAGTTCACTGGATGTCCTTGTGGAAGTTTTGCTATTTCTGGTTGCTCACTGTCATTATGAGAAGATGAGAATGAATTTGTGTGGGTCATAGGAACTTGAGGCAGAACTTGAGAAAAAGGCAAATTTTCATGTACCAAAAGTACTGATTTTGGAAATCAGCCAAACTCAGAAAGACAAGAAACACATGTTTTTTTCTCACACATGGAAGCTAAAAATTTGACCTGAAAGTGGAATGATGATTATCAAGAAATAGGAAGCGTTTGAGTGGTGGACAAAGGGAGGCTGGATTTTGTCAGATAAATATCATACTGAGTTCCATTAATATGTACAATTAATATATGTAATAGTATAAAAATAAAATATTGACTTGAAAAAGTCTGTGGAAATGCTATTGTTACCAAGAACAGTAGCTGGCAAGAAAGAGTTCTGAGTGAGGCATATTAGATAAGGGAGAGTTATGTGTCAGAGGATGACTATGAATTACTGATGTCGATCTTTCTTTGTTGTTAAATATTAATAAAATGTCCATTGATAACTATTATTTCTGACATTTTGATGGAAAGATTAGGTAAAATATTTTGGCTACAAGATACATAAAAATTCTGGTTCAATATATATTTTAATAATGAATAAATTTACAGCTAATCTTGTAAGAATAGAGAAATATCAGACACTGGGAAGAAATCAACTGAAAATACTTAGGAAAAAGTTTTAGCTGTACTATGTTCTAGAATTTTTATGTAAAATGACCTCATAAGATATAGAACGAAAGCCTCTACAAAATAGTGAATTGAATTTGGGCTGATGGAGTGACTCAAGTGGTAGAGCGTCTATCTAGCATGCATGAGGCCATGAGTTCAAATTCCAGTGCTGCAAAAAAATAAATACTGAATTGGCTGAGGCAATAATATTCAACATGAAACACACAAATTGGGCATCATTGTAAGAGATTTGAGGAACACAACAAAATAAAACCACATAAAAATACTGCCTTATAGAGAAGGAAATAAGGATATGTATTCGGACCAAACTAGAAATTGTACCTATAATCCCAGCTACATAAGAAGAGATCCAGGTTCTAGGCCAGCTCAAGCAAAAAAATTTTAAGTTCCTATCTCAAAAAGATAAACTGAACATAGTGGTATATAAGTATAATCCCAGCAAAGAGGGAGGAAGTGGTAGGAGAAATGTAGCCCAAGGCTACCCTGGGCAAAAAATCCTATCTCAAAAATAATCTAAAACACAAATAGAAAACTAAAGTAAAGCACAAAGGGCTGGCTCAAGTAGTAGAATGTCTGCCTAGCAAGTATAAGACCCTGAGTTCAAACTCCAGTATCACCCCCAAAAAATTATATAATGGAGAAAAACAACTCCCTATGTTTTTGTGAGTACAGGCTGATTATTATGTGACACAATCTTAAATTATTTACCAAGTCACTCCCAGAAAAAAATCCAAAATGCAAAAAATTAAATTATTTTTCCATTTTTTTCTGCAGCTATATGGTAGAGGCAAAATAAATCTGAAGGAAGAAAATAGCACAAATTCAGGTCTTAAATAATTATAATTTCCTTTGAAATGGTATTAAAATCATGAACTATGCAATCACAAAAATGTTCTTATGTTAGAGTAGACAAATAGTTCTTGACTAATATCAGATTTGAAAAGATAAAAGATATAAAATCTTACATTAAAGTTTATCACATCCAACTCTGCATTTTTGGTATTTTAAATATATTAAAACTTATTTAAGAATTGTTAGATAATAAAAATCACCAGATATGTTTATTTATTTTTTTTGTGTGTGTAATATATTAATTATATTTTAAATTTATCATCTAGACTATTAGGCACTTTTACAGATATGTACATATAATATAAATGTGTGTGTTTATGTGGTTTTTTTTTTTTTCATTTTTCTTTTATTATTCATATGTGCATACAAGGCTTGGTTTATTTCTCCCCCCTGCCCCCACCCCCTCCCTTACCACCCACTCCACCCCCTCCCGCTCCCCCCCTCAAAACCCAGCAGAAACTATTTTGCCCTTATCTCTAATTTTGTTGTAGAGAGAGTATAAGCAATAATAGGAAGGAACAAGGGGTTTTGCTGGTTGAGATAGGGATAGATATACAGGGCATTGACTCAACAAGGGGATTGGACAATGAGCACATGATAAAAGCTAGAGCACACAAGGGAGGGGTGAGGATAGGTAAGACATCTAAAAAACTAGCTAGCATTTGTTGCCCTTAATGCAGAGAAACTAAAGCAGATACCTTAAAGCAACTGAGGCCAATAGGAAAAGGGGACCAGGAACTAGAGAAAAGGTTAGATTAAAAAGAATTAACCTAGAAGGTAACACCCAGATATGTTTAAAAATAACAAAGTAGTCCTCCCCCAAACCCCAAATGCAGACAATAATTTATTGATGTTGACATATGAATTTAAAATTAATGGCTGTAAGTAGCAGATATGGCACAGCTTACAAGAAAATTTAAAAAATAGAAAAAGGAACTGCAATAATGAAACCAAAAGAACAGAACTACTGAAGAAGTTAAGAGGCTTGGAAGTTACAGTGAGAATAACCAATTTAAGTACATCTAATCTTTATAATGTTGGCATAAACACTACTTTTATTTTAGAATAAAAGAAACATTCTTAGATACATAAAATACAAAATCCCTGGTGAACGGAAAATATACACCTGTATCTATTTTACTTGTAGTAAAATTGTGTGATATAAAAAATAAGGATTATTTTCAAACTAGTAAGTGTAAGAGATTAATATATTATTTACCATCAATGATGCTGCAAGAACTGATAGTATTTTCAAAGAGGGAAATGAATGATCTACCTAGGATTCAATAAATGTGTGCACAATTATATTTCAAGAAAATATCAGAAAAAATTGCACTTTTGGAATACAAAAATGAATACATTTTTCACTCTGCTAATGTTAGGAAGTGGGGAATTTGAGAGGTAATCAGGTCATAAGGGTGGATCATTCAGGAAAAGAATTGATGTTTTTATCAAAGGGACCCCATAGGGCTAGCTTGCTCTCTTTCCACCCTGTGAAGACTTAAGAAGGCAGTGTGCAACATGGAGGGAATCCTGGTCAGAACCTAATCACACTAACACTCTGATCACAGACCTCCTACACCCAGGATTAGAAGAAACAAATTCTATTGTTTATAAACTTTGCAGTCTGTACATGACATTTTTCTATAGCAGTCTAAGCTACTAAATAAATGCTTTTGATGTTTATCAATGTGTCTTCTGTTCCTTATTTCCATCTCTTGTTCTGAAATAGTCACATGTCCGCCAATAATGGATAAGTTTTCTTCAATTCAAATAAATACAGTAATTCCCATACTTACTTGTTCACTTCATTATCTGTGTAATATGTCATCTATAGTAGATTGTGGGGAAAGATATTGCTTTTTTCTTTTCATTATTATTTGTGAGGTGCTAGGGTTTGAACTGAGGGACTTGATCTTTACCAAATGAACCATACCCCCAGAACTTTTTTGCTTTGAATATTTTTTTAGACAAGATTTCACTAGGGTGCCTTCCATCCAGCCAGGGATCAGCTTCAGACTCTAATACTGCTACCTGTGTCTTCTGTGTAGCTTGGAATACTGGTATGTACTCCCATGGCTGACTTGTTTGTTGAGATAGGGTCTTGGCAATTTTACCCAGGCTGGCCTTTAACTGTGAACCTCTTGATCTCTACTTTTTAAATATTTGTGATGATAGACATGGACCATCACTCCCAACCAAGAAAGATAAATCTTAATTTGAGTAAACTATAAACAGTGTAAGAGAAGTAGTATTTGTTTATTTTCCAATTTATTTTCTGGAATATTATTATTATTCTTTTGTTAAATTATTATTCTTTGTTAAACTTTTTGAGTTCTTCATATGTTCAGGATAACAAAGTCATTTCTGGGAACTGGGCTTTTTTATACTATCATATGAATTTTAGTATCATTTTTCTAGTTCTATGAAGAATGTCATAGGAATTTTGATGGGGATTGCATGAATTTGTATATTACTTTTGGTACTCTGGCCATCTTCATAATATTAATTCTGCTGATGCATGAACATGGGAACTCATTTCATCTTCTGTTTGTTTTCTTTAATTTCTTTCTTCAGAGTTTTATTGTTTTCATTGAAGAAGTGTTTCACCTCTTCAGTATTTTTTTAAGCTATTATGAATGGGATTGTTTTTCTGCTTGCTTTCTTAGCATACTCATTATTTACTAATAGAAAAACTGTTCTTCATATGTTGATTCTGGGTTTATCAGCTCTAATGTTTTCTGGTGGAGTTGTTAAGGTCTTTTAAGTATAGGATCATTTTGTATACAAACAGGGATAATTTGACTTTTTTTCTATTTGAATCCTTTTTATTTTTTATCCAGCCTTTCTGCACTGGCTAAGAATTCAACTATATTAAATGAAAATAGTGAGAGTGGACACTCTGTCTCCTTTATTTTAGAGGAAATGCTTTCAGTTTTTTCCCCTTATTATAAAGTTGTGAATAGGTTTGTCATATATAGCCTTTATTGTGTTGAGGGATAGTTATTCTATTCCTAATTTCTTCAGGGTTTTCGACATAAACCAGATATTCAATTTTGTCAAAGGCTTTTTCTTCTCCTGTAGAAATGACCATGTGATTTTTGTTCTGCATTATATCTATGTTCTGTATTACTTTGTTTGATTTACAAAGGTTGAACCATCCATATATTCCTGGAATAAACCAATGTAATCACTGTATATATTTCTGATATGTGTTGAACTTGGTTGCAAGTATTTTATTGAGGATTATTATATCTATATTCATCAATAAAATTGGTCTTTTTTTTGTCATAACCTTATTTGGTTTAGTATCAATGTAATACTAAGTTTATAGTATGAATTTGGAAGTACTTTTTCCTTTTTTATCTTACACATTTTGAGAACCATTTGTTTTAGCTAAACTTCAGGTAGAATTTAGTCTTGGACATATCCATTCTTGAAAATGTCTTTGTTGGGAGACTAGTTATTATTGCTTCAATGATATCAATCATAAAAGATCCATTGAAATTGTTTATCTCCTCTTAGTTTAACACTGGCAGATCATTTGTGTCTAGATATTTATCTTATTCTGGATTGTCTAATTTACTGAAATAGAAAATAATTTTTAAAAGTTTTTTCCTTATGATGCTCTAGATTTCAGTGCTGTTATGAATTTCCAGTTTTCATTAAAATTTTTATTACATTTATTCTTCTCTCACTTTTTTTTTGGTTAGTGTCACTAAGAGATTGTCAATCATGGTTATATTTTCATGGAACTAAATCTTTGATAGATCCTTTGTATTGTTCTTTTAGTGTCCATTTCATGAAGCTCTGCCCTGTTCCTGATTATTTCTTTTCATCTAGTAATTTTGGGTTTGGAATCCTTTTATTTTGAAGACCAAAATGTATATCATTACATTATTAGAGACCCAATTTTTTAAATTTAAGCATTCATAGACATACACCTACCTCTCAAATGTGAATTTGCTATATTCCAAATGTTAAAAACTTGTTTTCATTTTATTTGACTCTATTTTTTTAATTTTCTTCTACTTTCTCAGGGACCACTGATCATTCAAAATGAGTAGTGCTTAATTTAATTTGTTTTTATAATTTCTCTTGCTATTGTGGTCTAATTTTATCCAGTGTGATCTGAAAAGAAACAAGAAATCATTTAAAATTTCCTGTATTTGTTAAAGTTTCCTGTATCTATAATGAGATCCATTTTGGAGGAAGGTCCATGGACTGCTAAAAAAGAGTATATGTCTTACATCTGTTGAATGGGATAGTCTGCAGATGTTTTTAAGTTTATTTGATGTACTGTAAAGTTTATCTATAATCTTTCTTTGTTGAATATTTTGTTTGGATGATTTACCTATTTGTAAGAGTAGAGTGTTGAAGTCACACATTATTATTGTATTTGGACCTACCTAGCTCATTATGTTCAGTAATGTTTGTTTTATGAAATTGGATACACAAATGTCTGATGCATACATATATTTAAAACTGTTATATCTTCTTAATTGATTGTTCCCTTTATTACTATGTAATGATCTGCTTTATCCATTATGACTCACTTAGGCTTGTAATCTGATTTGTTCAATCTTGATGTCCTGTATTGTGCTTGTCTTTCTTCCTTATATGTCTATACTATTCCTTTAAGTATTTTCTATAATTATGACTTCATAGTAATAAATTGCTTTAGTTTATGCTTATCATGTAAGGTCTGTTTCTCCTTTAATTTTAAAGGATAAATTTGTTGGATGTAGTAATATTTAGCATATTTATCTTGCTATACATCAATTCATGTTTTTCTGAACTTTAGTTTTTGTTGAGTTATTTGGTGTTACTCTGTCATATTGTTCTTGTTGACTCCCAGGGTCTATGTTGATAGTCTATTAGCACTGACCAGAGCTAGATAGCTTTGTAAAAGAACACAGACTTTTGCTCACAAGGATAATCACCATTTTTTCCAAAAGGTTTTCTAGAATAACAAATCTAATACCACAATGTGGAAAGAACTAGACTCACTCATACTGGCTGAGTAATCTTGTCTTCTGATTTTATATTGCCATTAATGCAGTAGATGTCTGAAAGTACCCATACTTTACATGCCTGTGAGTACATGCACATGCCTATCTCTGAGATTACCTAATCCCTTGTCTTATACTGATTCTACTTCTAGGCCCTTGAACTAGATAAATCATTTTCTATCACTGTTGATTCCAGTGTTTGTGAGGCCTCTTTGCTTACACATAATAGATCAGCAGAAGTGCCCACACAATAGGAGAAAAATAACCCTGTTTCTTGGGAGAATTTAGTATAACATCTTTTTCAAAGGACAGTCTTGATTAAGGATACAGAACAGAAGCAGTCACTTGATGACTAAGACCAAACTGAGTATTTTCATCCTGCAAATTCAGCCATAGGAATCCCTCTTCTATAGGGCTTTGATACAGTATATAAGATATGATTAGGCTAATCAAACAGCTTTCTCAGTTTAACTTCTTCACTTAACAGTAAGTCTCATCATGGTAGTCAGGGTAATCCACTCTCTGTTTATAGACACAGATGTCTTTAAATATTCTTAAGGAATATCTTAATGTCACTTTGATTTACATTTCTGATTAGTGAATTCAAATCCATCCTTTTCTGCTACAAAGTTTATAATTAAATTTTTGAAGAGTTTCAATAATCGCTGGCACGAAAGAATTTCAGTGACTTTTAGTTGTTTTTATTCCTAAATTTGACTTCTGTTGTCTTACGTTTCAAACATGGAATATAGTCTCCCTACCTGTGTCCCATGCAAGTGCCACCTCAGGGAGAAATGCATAAAAGAAAAGTTGCAATTGTTAGAGTACGATTCCAAGATAGTGACTAGGGTACAGAAGCATATAGCCTAAGCTCATTGATTCCAAAACCTCCCTGAGACACTGGAGCCACACTTGGCAGAAATAAAGCACCAAGAAGAATGAAATCATTGATCCCCTGAGCCCCTAGCCTGTGGAAAGCTTCCACACAACATGTTACAATGAGAAAACTTGAGGACTGCCACTGCCACAGCAGCTGACACCGCTGGCTCCAAACCTGCCTGTGAGACACTCAACAGACCAAACATGTGAGTGCCATGTGTCATGCAGAATTCCCTCAGCCACGCCTGGGGTAAACCAGCACAACCCCTGGGCAGACTGAACAACCCCCCCAAAAAAACTGAACAACAAACAGTAAACTCATCTAGCACAACTTCAGAAGGGGCAGGAATGCCAAAAGTGCACCAGAGAAAGGAGGAGAAGAAGGAGCTAATATCAGCATAAACTATCAGTAAACAAACACTGGAAAGACAGGAAGGCCAAAAGCAGGTAGACAATAAGCCACTCCCCAAACCAGGGAAGGTAGCATATCACAGGGCTCATTTCCTGAGCCAGTGAGCAGCACCCAAAGTCAAACTGCCCCACA
Organism: Castor canadensis; assembly: GCF_047511655.1. NCBI lineage: Eukaryota > Metazoa > Chordata > Mammalia > Rodentia > Castoridae > Castor > Castor canadensis. The sequence continues at coordinate 104,654,508 of NC_133394.1, read as the reverse complement.
AAATTGAAAAACAAACAGCAAACCATCATAATACACTGACAGAGGTGTGGGGGGGCAGACAGAACACTGACCCTGCCCCAGAGAAAGGGGCAGGTCAAAGAAATAAATCCCTAAGTGCAGAAATCCCAGTAAATAAACACAGCAAAAAGCCACCTCCAAAGCAGGGCAACTCGTGGACTACAGAGCTGATCTCTCAAACCTGAGGTAAGCATTCAAACTTAAACTGCCCCACCTCATTGAGGGAGGCGCTGCAGCTGAAGGGTAACATAGCTGTCAGCTGAGTAAATCAATATCTCTGACCACCTTGAATGATCTGGCAAAGGTACCTCACTTCATAATTTCAATTTAACTGGTAGACAGAAGAACAAAACACTACTCACAAGTCAATCACCTGGTGAGGCCACATCAGACCTTCTGCATATATGCCAATACTGGGACTGGGTGCTAGAAGAAAACCTCAAGAACGTAAATAAGAGTGAAATTTTATTGTTCCTGAAGCTGGTGTTTTTCTTTTTTTTTTCTTTTGAAAATTAAAAAATAATTTTGTTTGTTGTATTTGTGGGTTCTTTTTATTTGTTTGTCCGTTTTTTTTCATTGATTTGTTTTCTTTTGTTTTGTTTGTTTGTTTTGTTATTGTGGGTTTTCTATTTTCATTTTTTATTCCAATTATCTTTTTTCTTTCTATACTATCAACTTCACTATCATCATCTTCTCTTCCCAACACTTACCACCTCCACTCTCCATCTTTCTCCTGTGCTAAAATCCATTGCTCTCTTCCCCAAAATCTTGTTCTGCCCCTTGTTGCCCAATCTGTCCCCCAACTCTCACCTTCCCCTCCCATTCTCTCACAATCTGTCACCAGACTACCCCTCCCTCCTACACACTCATCACCTGGTAACAAACTTATTACACCAACTTTACACAACCCCAAACCCTGCAATCCCTGACACAAGCACCTTCCACTACAACAACAGAAATACACCCAAACACACATAAGGACCACAAAAACCTGCAGCCCCTTCACTGATTCCCCCATTCACTCACTCCACTTCCCAACTCCCCATTTAGTGCCACCTTATCTAACTCCCCAAATTTCTGTAGCTAACATTACAAACATTAAATGCCCAAGTCTCTATCAAGAACATAGTTGCACAGTACCAAATGGAGTGCTGGGAAGAAGAAAAAGGGATGGAAACAATTCTCCCTCCCCCAAATATTTTAATATAGCATTCAGAGGGAAATGAAGAAAATGGATACTCAGTTCCAGACTTCAACTAAACAAGAAGAAATCCTGCAAATAATCACTGAGAATTTCAGAGAGATGATACTAGGCACAGTTAACCAAAATGTACAACATGCACTCAATAAATTTCAAGACACCAAAAATAAAGAATACAAGAAGACACAGAAAAAAAAGAAATGAATTCATAGGAGACTTAAATAAACACCTAAGTGAAGAGAATACTATAAGTAGAGAGATAAATGAATTAAATATGAAAATAGAAAATATTAAAAAGGAAGTGACCCATGATATGGAAAACCTCAGAAAAAAAAAGCATGAAACAGAAACACAAAACACAGTAGAAGAACACTCCAGGACTAGAACAAGCAGAAGACAGAATCTCTGTACATGAAAATAAAATAGAAATTAAAGGAAAAACTGAAGAACTGTTAGTCTACCAATTTAAGACCTGTGAAAGGAATATGCAAGAACTCACTGACCCCATCAAAAGACCAGACCTGAGGATCATGGGCATTGAAGGAGAACAGGTCAAAGTAAAAGGGATTTGTTATACACTCAATAAAACAATAAATTTCCCAAATATAGAGAAAGTTATCCCCATGAACCAAGAGGATATAAGTCACCTAAATAGATGTATAACAAAAAATGAAATGAAGCAGCAATAAAGAGTCTCCTCCCCCAAAAGATCCAAGACCTAATAGATTCTCTGCTGAATTCTTTGAGACATTTAAAGAAGAACTAACACCAATTCTCCTTAAACTTTTCCATGAAATACAAGGGGAAGGAATACTGCCTACCTCATTCTATGAAGCCAGTATTACATTCATCCCAAAACAAGACAAAGACACATCCAAAAAGGATAACTATAAGCCAATCTCCTTAATGAACATCGATGAAAAATCCTCAATAAAATAATGGCAAACCAAATCCAACATCATATCAGAAATATCATTCAACACAACCATGTCAGCTTCATTGCAGAGATGCAGGGGTAGTTCAACATATGCAAATCTATAAATATAATACAGCACATTAATAGAAGCAAAGACAAAAACCACCTGATCATCTCAATAAATGCAGAAAAAGGCTTTGATAAGATTCAACACCACTTCATGATAAAAGCTCTAAGAAAACTAGATACAGGAGGAATGTACTACAACATTATAAATGTTATATTTGACAAACCTATAGTCAACATCATACTCAATGGAGAAAAACTGAAATCATTTGCCCTAAAATCAGGAATGAGAAAAGTGTGCCCACTCTCCCCAGTCCTATTCAACATAGTCCTGGAATTCCTAGTGAGAGCAATTAGGCAAGAAGAAGAAATAAAAGATTAAAAATAGGTAAAGAATTTGTCAAAAATATACCTATTTGCATATGACATGATCCTATACCTCAAGGAACCAAAAAACTCTACCCCAAAACTCCTAGACACCATAAATAGCTTCAGCAAGGTGGCAGGATACAAAATCAACATACAAAAATCATTAGCTTTTCAATACACCAACAATGAACAAATTGAGAAAGAATATATGAGAATAATTCCATTTACAATCACCTCAAAAAAATCATATACCTATGAGTAAACATAACAAAGGATGTGAATGACCTCTATAAGAAGAACTGCAATTCTTCTTATACAATTGTATAAGAATTTCTTTGAAGAAAGAGAAAGGAAGACTACAGAAGGTGGAAAGATATTCCGTGTTCATGGACAGATAGAATCAACATAGTAAAAATGGCTGTACTACCAAAAGCAATCTACACGTTGAGTGCAATTTCCATTGAAATTCCAATAATATCCATCACAGAGATTGAAAAATATACCTTAATTTTTATTTAGAAACACAAGAGACCAAGAATAGCAAAGGCAATATTCAGCAAAAAAAAAAAAAAAAGAGAATGCTGGAGATATTACAATACCCAATATGAAACTATACTACAAAGCAATAGCAATAAAAACAGCATGCTACTGGCAAAGAAAACAGATATAAAGACCAGTGGAATAGAATAGAGTACCAGGATATGAATCCATACAACTATGCCCACTTTATTTTTGACAAAGGTGCCAAAAACATATGATGAAAAACAAGCAGCCTCTTCAACAAATGTTGCTGGGAAACGTGGTTATGTGTCTGCAAAAATCTGAAACTAGATCCATGTTTATCACCCTGTACTAGTATCAACTCAAAATGGATCAAGGACCTTAATATTAGACCCAAAAGTCTGAAGTTAGTACAGGAAAGAGCAGGCAATACTCTGGAAGTAATAGGTATAGGCAAGGACTTCCTCAATAGAACCCCAGCAGCTCAGCAACTTAGTGAAAGGATGGACAAATGGGACTTCGTGAAATTAAAAAGCTTCTGCACAACAAAAGAAATGGTCTCTAAACTGAAGAGACCACTCACAGAGTGGAAAAAAATATTTGCCAGTTATACATCAGACAAAGGACTGATAACCAGAATATAAAGGGAGCACAAAAAACTAATCTCTCTCCAAAGCAATGAACCAATAAAGAAATGGGAAACTGAACTAAACTGACCTTTTTCAAAAGAAGAAATACAAGTGGCCAAAGAGAACATGAAAAAATGCTCACCATCTCCAGCAATAAAGGACATGTAAATCAAAACCACACTAAGATTCCACCTCACCTCTATTAGAATAGCTATCATCAAAAATACCAACAACAGCAAATATTGACGAGTATGTGGGGGAAAAGGATCCCTCATACACTGCTGGTTGGAATGCAAGCTAGTACAACCTCTCTGGAAAAGAATATGGAGGCTTCTTAAAAAGCTAAACATAGATCTGCCATATGATCGAGCAATCCCACTCCTAGGGATATCTCCAATGGAATGCAATTCAGGTTACTCCATAGGCACCTGTATACCCATGTTTATTGTAGAACTATTCACAATAGCCAAGTTATGGAAACAGCCAAGATGCCCCACAGCTGACAAATGGATTAAGAAAATTTGGTATTTATATATAACAGAATTTTACTCAGCCATGAAGAAGTATGAAATCTTGTCATTCACAAGGAAATGGATGGAACTGGAGAATGTTGTCTTAAGCAAAGTTAGCCAGGCTCAGAAGGTCAAAAATGGACTTTTTCCCTCATATGTGGACTTTAGACCTATACAAAAATGCAGTAATGTTATTGGACATGGATCACACACTAAAGGGAGAACACACATACAGGAGGAATAGGAAATGTAGGAAACCCAAAACGTGAAAGTGTTTGATTTGCCCACTGTAGAGGAGCTAATAGAGTAACTTTAAAACAACAGAGGTTACCATGGGAAGGTGACCTGGAAGTAGTGAAGAGTTCTGGTAGAGATGAGTCATTTGGGTTGTAATACACATGTGAATGGAAGCAATGCTAGGATCTCTCTCTATAGATATCCTTATCTCAAACGAGTAACAAAACTATGTCTTTCTTATTATTGCTTATGTCTTCTCTTCAACCAATTTAGAGAAGAGGGCAGAACAGGTTCTGTCTGGAAGTGAGGGGGGTGGGGAGGGAGAAGAAATGGGCAGGGTCAGGGGGTAGAAATGGCCCAAACAATGCATACACATATAAATAAATGAATAAGAAAAGTTGCTTAATATGCATGTGTCCTATGCTGGCACCAAAGAAAGTCAGTGGTAAAAATGACAAGCTTTTTTTTTTTTTTAAGATCTCTTGCATCATTTCATACTTTTTACAAAATGGAAATTCTTTTCTTCATGATTTTACTTTTTGACAGAAGTTCTTAACAAGCTCATCTGCACAGTGTCTGCAAAGTTATAATGTGTGTGCTTATTTGTTATTTACTGTGCCTTAATAGGTAGTTTCTCATTACAGTATCATTACTCCCAAATCTATCAGTGTTAGGACCAGCACTAAAATGTGCACATTTTCTGAAAATTTAGCCTTTCTTTGGTAAATCTTCAGTGTTGCTTGCTTTTGCCTCTGTATGTGTGTGCTTCCAAAAATGTAAACTTTCTAGTAGTTTTTTCTGATTTCCTCTCATTTACCTTTCTATTACTCTTTTGTCTCTTACTCTCTTTCTCTCTAATTCTTACAATGCTTCCTATATCTCTCCTTGACAGATTTCCACATTTTTAGTTCTAGGAACATCAAAAACTATTGCCTTAAATATTTCCTTTCTTCTAACCACTGCCCTTATTATCCTTTTGGTGTTCCATCAGTATCTCATTCGGTCTCTAAGTAACTTATAGCCTTTTTGTATAAGTTTAGTTTGCACATGTCTCTGCTTCATTTTGATGAATTGCCAGATACTTTTCCTAGTCTACTTACATCTGCTATTGCCTCTACAGTCTTTCCAATTTTATTTCTCTAATTGTAACATTTTTCATCTCTATACATTTTATGTTTTGAATATTGCACTAAATTCTGACATTTTCTTAAAGATTATGTTTTTATAATTAGGCTTTTGATTTTTTTAAAGCTTTGCATTTATCTAGAATAAAATCTACATGTGAAAAGTTCCCTTCACTTTCCTATGTGGACTAAATCTATGGTATCTCCTTTCTGCTGTTTCTTTCTATGGTTGACCTTCCTCCTGTGTATGGTAATAGTTTGTTGATGATGATATTTAATTTTAATCTGTGTTAACATTGAAGGCCTAATTTAGTAAGTATTTTCTTCTAAAACTTTCTTTTCCCTCCTTCCTTCCTTCTTTCCCTCTCTCCTTGCCTGCCTTCCGTTTCTCTTTCTTTCCGTTTCTGTTTTTCTTTCTCCATAGATTTCACATCATATTTCAGAATCATTTCTGTCACTTTCCAGGTTAACATCCAATAGAGAAATCTCAGAGCAACTTCGATACTGCTATTATAAAAAGTAGCAAAGTTCCACACATTTGTTTCAGGGAAGCCCATTTGTCCTTTGAATATTGGACAAAATAGTTCCAAAATCCTCACACATACCCTTGCCCATACATTCATACTTCTTGTTTCTATACATCACAGGTCTCTGGTAAGCGTATTCTGATCCAACACTTACTCCTGATTTTCAAAACCTAAAAATCTCTGTTTTCTTCTTTCCTTTTCTTTCTCCTTTCATTTTTTCTGTCCTTTCACCTTTTCTTTTTCAGTGTCAGGTGATCAGACCCTGGGCTTTCTGCAAATGCTGTTCCATTCAGCTATATCCCAAAACCACTATATTTTTCTCTTCTTTTTTTTTTTTTTTTTGCAGTATGGGGGTTTGAACTCAGGACCCCCACTTGTTAGGCAGTCACTTCACCACTTAAGCCACTCCAGCAAGTCCATTTTAATATTGAATTTTATTTTATTTTATCATTTTTACATTTATTCACATGTGTATACATTGTTTGGGATACCTACCCCACCCCTCTTTCCAGGCAGAACCTGTTCCACCCTCTTGTTCTCTGATTTCATTGAAGAGAAAACATAAGAGATAAGAAAGGCATAGAATTTTGACTTGATTGAGATACAGATAGGTCTATAGAGAGATTCTAGTATTGCTTCCATGCACATGTGTATTGAAACCCACATTGGTTCATCTCTGCCAGACCTCTTCACTACTTTTGGTCCCCTTCCCATAGTGGCCTCTGCCAGTTTAAGATTACTTTATTCACTCCTCTACAGTGAGCACATCAACCACATTCAAGTTTTAGATTTCCTTCCCTTTCCTATTCCTCCCATGTGCATTCTCCCCTTAATGTGTGACTCATGTCCAATAACATTACTGCATTTGTTTTAGGTCTATAATCCACATATGAGGAGAACATGCAATTTTTGGCATTATGAGCCTTGCTAAATTTGCTTAAGATGATGTTCTCCAGTTCCATCCATTTACTTGTGAATGACAAAATTTCATTCTTCTTTGGGGCTGAATAAAATTCCATTGTGTATAAATACCACATTTTCTTAACCCATTTGTCATAATGGGGCATCTTTCCTGTTTCCATAGCTTGGTCATTGTAAATAATGTTGCAATAAATGGGTGCGGAAGTGCCTTTGTAATTACTTGAGTCACATTCCTTCAAGTATATCCCTAAGAGTGTTATTGCTGGATCACATGGCAGATCTATGTTTAGTTTTTTAAGAACCCTCCATATTGTTTTCCAAAGTGTTGTACTAGCTTACATCCCCACCAACAATGTCTGAGGGTTCCTTTTTCTCTGCAGCCTCACCAATATTTGTTGTTGTTGTTCTTAATGAGAGCTATTCTAACAGGAGTGAGGTGAATTCTTAGTGTGGTTTTGATTAGCATTACCTTTATGGCCAGGGTTGGTGAGCATTTTTTCATGTGTGTTTTGGCCATTTGGACATCTTCCTTTGAAAAGTTCTGTTTAGCTCAGTTGCCCACTTCTTTATTGATTAATTGATTTTGGAGAAGCTTAGTTTTTTGAGCTCTCTGTATATTCTGGTTATCAGTCCTTTGTCTGATGTATAGCTAGCAAATATTTTCTCCCATTCTGTAGGTGGTCTCTTCAGTTTATAGACCATTTCTTTTGTTATGCAGAAGCTTTTTAAAATCATGTAGTCCCATTTGTCCATCTTTTCTCTTAGTTACTGGGCTGTTGACCTTCTACCGAGGAAATTCTTGCCTATATCTATTGCTTCCAGAGTATTACCTGCTGTTTCCTGTGCAAACTTCAAGGTTTCAAGTCTGATGCTAAGGTCCTTAATCCACTTTGAGTTGATACTACTACAAGGTAATAAGCATGGATCTAGTTTCAGTTTTCTGCAGGCAGATAACCACTTTCCCCTTCAACATTTGTTGAAGAGGCTGTCTTTTCTCCATCATATGTTTTTGGCATCTTTGTCAAAAATAAGGTGGGCATAGCTGGGTGGATTCAAATCCATATCCTCTATTCTGTTCCACTCGTTCACGTGTCTGTTTTCGTGGCAGTACCATGCTGATTTTATTGCTATGGCTCTGTACTATAGTTTGAAGGTGGGTACTGTGATCCCTCCAATGTTGCTGTTTTTTGCTGAGTATTGCCTTGGCTATTTGCAGTCTCTTATGTTTCCAAGTGAAATTTAGCTTAGATTTTTCAATCTCTGTGATGGATGTCATTGAGATTTTGATGGGAATTACATTGAAGATGTAGCTTGCTTTTGTTAGTATAGCATTTTTACATGGCAATTCTGCCAATTCATTAGCATGGGAGATCTTTCTACCTTTGTAGTCTTCTTTGATCTCTTTCTTCTGTAGTTTGTAGTTCTCCTTGTAGAGGTCATTTATATCCTTTTTTAAGTTTATTCCTAAGTACTTGATTTTTCTGCGGCTATTGTAAATGGAATTGTTTTACTAAATTCTTAGGTATCTTTGAGATGGGTCTTGATTTTTGCCTGAACTGGTCCTGAACTATGATACTCTTAATATAACTCCTGAGTAGCTAGGATTACAGGTGTGAGCCACTGGCACATAGCCTACTCTGTTTCTCTATGTCATAGATCTATAAAGAATGCTCCTACATTGTCTGAAACCAGTTACTAGATCTCAACATTTTCTTAAACATGATCAATAAGATGAAACATAGAATATATATTTTCCTGGCATGAAAGTTAAATATTTTACAAAACATACACTGATGGCATATTTGATATAATTAGATATATTCTACCTTCCCTACACTTATTCATGTTTTCTATTACATTTGCATATGGTGATCATGACCCACTATACTGACTTCACATCTTTTAGCTGATTACCAACAAGTTTGAAACAACTTAATACCTTTATAGATCTCATAAACAATAAAGATTTTCACTTCGTCCACCATTATTTTTTTCCATAGTAATGTCCACTATATACTGTCAATTACTTAGAGAAAATTTTTAGAATAATTTTTCTCCATGATTTTACTCTCATACCTTATGATAATCAGAAAATCTTGAATATTCTATTTTCAAAATGTGATCATACTCCTACCATTGTTTTGAATTCTTGTCTACTACCAATCTCTGATTGTACATACTATCATCCATAGACCAAACTTTAATTTTTTATTGCTGTGCTTGGTGAGGGTACATTGTGGCATTTATAGAAGTTCTTACATTATATCAAATATATCATACTTGAATTCACCCTCTCTACCATTCTCCTTTATCTCCCACCTCCAACTCCTGGAATAGTTTCAACAGATATCATTTTTCCATTTACGTACTTGTGCACATAATATTTGCTTATTTTAATCCTTCTACACCCTTTCCTCACTTCCTCCCGCCTTCAACTGGTACTGAATGCCATTGGCAGAACATGTTCAAATGGCTTGCAATGACTCTCCCTTCTTCAACATACTCCCCAGTAGTGCATTTCAGCATAGCAGCCAGGAAGACATGTTAAAATGCAAAATGTGCAAATTGCCATTCAAAATATTTTATTGCATTTCATTTCATTCATAATAGAAGCATATAGACTCATGTGTTGTGATTCTTGATATTGTTAATGTGAAAATATCAAAGAAACAGAATCTTACTAATGTATGTCATCATTCTCTTAAAGTAAGGAACATAGTTAATAATGTGGGTGTATTTTCTGCTACCTAATGGATTCTTATAATTCAATTGTCCTTATTACTACTTTATGGAAAACTTTATAATTTAAAATCCATTGTAAATATAACATTATTTTATTAGTACATTTATTTCCTGCTTTTATGAAGTGATAGGTTTCTCATAATAAAATTTATGAAGCAGTAGAGCTATGAACAGAGAATAAAGTAATCATGTGTCATGGATTATCATTTATACAATTGGTGCCAGTAGTATAAAGAAAAATAGGCAGTGACAAATGGGAGATTTAAAAATGTAGTAAAAAAGGTGTCTAAAATTATCAGGCACTGTTCACTAGCAAATACTGGTGTGAATTACAATGAGGATTTTAAGTGGTTAATCATGCTTGTCTTTTCCAATCCATACATACTATACCAATTTAGAAGGTAGCTACCTGAGAGTAAGCAGGTAATTCTTACTATCTTTATGAATTGTAATGAATACTATTTTCTATGTAGGACTATGTTCTATACCAGGTTATAAAATTATGGCCCTGATTTTAAAAGGAACTAGTAAAAATCAAAATAGTTTGAAAATGGAGTCCACATCTAAGTGTTGATAAATATTCCCATGTAATTTACATAAATTATAGTAGCTAATTTGTTCCTGATGATTCAATCAACATATATAAATGAGTTTCCCTATTCTTATTCACTTGTTTTTTCAATTAATTAATTGATTAATTAATTAGTTATGTTTACTGACGTAGTTTCCTAAGATGACTAATTCTGGAAAAATTCAGAGCACTTCCTCACAAACTTCCATAGTGATCAGTCTAGAAATGTAAATTGAACTTCAACCACATAATTCAGAGTTTATTTTTGAATAAACTGTAGTAAATAATGAATGATTCCTAACTGCAATTCAAGGACAATTTCTTGAGCACTGCAGACCTCTTGACTCACTTAGGATTTCATGAACATATTGGAGAGTCTGCTCTTTTTCTAGAAAATTTATTCAAATCTGTATCATATGTTAAAATAAGTTTCTAAAATAAGAAAATTAGTTGGAGTCAAACATTATTAAGACCACAGAGATCACTGGCTATCATATTTGTATTACAGTTTAAATAAAAATAAAACAAAAACCATCTTTTGACTAGCTGGACAGTTACTAAATTATCAGAAGCACTAACAGTTTAGGATGTATTTACTTTCACTAGATAGGCTCTCAACATTTTTCTCCACAGCAGGATTTGGACGAACTTTGTCTCAATCTAGAAAATTTTCTTTTTCTAATTTTTTACTATTAAGAAAGATGAGAAACAATGACAATTCTTTATATTTATAAGCCTACTTTGATCAAGCATAGATTTTGGTGAATACTTTATTTCAGTGTTAGGTTTTTTAAAGCCTTACTTGGCAGATAGGCACATCAGTTGAATAGCCCCATCTGTTGTCCCAGCAATGAGTTGGCTTGCATCTAGATGAAACAGGCATGTATCCAATGTGAGAAGTATCTTCTCTGGGAGGCCTTGATTATGAAAACAAGGCTTGGCTTCTCAGAAATGCCAACTGAAGCTAGGCCATAAGCCTATGCATTCATTCACAACATTTTGGGGTTCTTATGAGACATACACCATTTATTCAAAATATTAATTGAAAAAGCTCATTCATTAAGATAAACTTGACTTTGCCTTCACTTTGAATGACTTTATAGTGTTTGTAAACACCTAATTAATAACTGATAAGATGGATGTCAGTTACTGTTAGAGAATTCTAATGAATCTTAACATATTATTATTTGTGTATTTATACCACAATTTAAGCAGGATATTTTCAAATAACTAATCTTTAAACATTTTTAATCAAAGCATAAGTTCAAATTTTAAAACCTGAGTAATTCAAATGGTCAATATCTATGTACTGTCATATGAAAATTAGCAGGAAATGTCAATATTTTTTCACAAAGAATTCCCTGTTAATTAGGGCTGTGATACATTTGTGTTTTTAATTATCAAAATATAAATAAAAATGCTATTGTTCCTTACTATAAAAAATCTTAAATTCATATACATCAAACATATCTCAATAAATTCAATTCATTCATATATTATATATTGAGAAATAACATGTTCCTAAATTTCTAAAGTTTCTGCTATTATAGCACTAAATGAAAATTAAAGCATAATGAACTAACAATGTTCTTGTTGAATTTCAATTTTAGTGTGGTAAAGTAATAATAAGGAAAAGTATTAAAATAAAAACAGCTTATTATACAGAAATGTGGAGGGAAATAATGAAGCAGAGAACATAATGGGAGTTTGTACTATGTGTTGTAATTTTTAAAATTAACTTTACTCATATTTTAAACTCAATATTATTAATTGAAAATTGTATATATAAAAACTAAACATGTGAATAAGTTACCATGTAAGGTTTTGATGCATTTATACATCACACAATAGTTTCATCAGGTTAAACTTAATTATCTTATCAAACTTTTTCCATTTCTTTATGTTAAAAAATACTCAAAATTCTTTCTTCTAGCTCTTTGAAATGTGTAGTACATTACTGCTATCTATACACCTGAGTGTAATAATAACACACCACAACTTCATGCAGTAGCACAGAGTACCCACTAATTAACTTTTTCTTACCACTCCATATAATGTCCACAGCCTCTGATAATCAGCATTCTACTTTAAACTTCTATGAGATCAAGTTTTTTATATTTCACATCTGAATGAGATAATAGGGGTCTTGTCTTTCTGTGCCTGGTTTATTTTATTTAATATATGACTTCTGATTCTATCTATATTGTTGCAAATAATGGTGTTTCATTCTTTTTGCCAAATAGTGTTTCCTTGTATATTTGCACTACATTTTCTTTATACATTCATCAGTTGGTGGACACTGAGTTGTTTCCATTTTTTGGATATTGTGAATAGTGAATGTTACAATGAACATGACAACTTACAGTTGTCTCTTCAACATACTGATATCATTTGCTCTGGATATAAATCTAGAAATGGGATTGATAGATAATATTGTTTTTTACATTTGTTTTTTGAAGAACCCTCATACTATTTCCCATAATGGAGAAGTTTACAAAGGGCATATTTTCTCCACATCCTCACCAGCACTTGTTATTTTCACTTTTTATAATAATCATTATTACTAGAATGAGATGATATCTCATCTTGGTTTTGATTTGCATTTACCTGAGGATTACTAACATTATATATGAAAAACTTTTCATACACCAGCTGATCATTTGAATATTTTCTTTTGGGAAATGTCTACTTAGTTCTATTGCCTGATTGTTTAAGTAGATGGTTCTCTAGATATTAAACCTTTGCCTGATTGATAGCTTCCAAATATTTTTCCCATTCTGTAGGTTGTTTTTTGTTTCCTTTGCTCTACAGGATTCTTAAACATTCTAATATTTTGAATAATTTCCCCTTGGTTTTGTCTAGTGCTTTTATTGTTTCATGTCTTCAATGGATCTACTTACATTCTTCTATATGTGACTATTCATTTCTCCCAGGACTATTTATTGAAAAGACAATTTTTTTTCTCTAATGTGCACACTCAATAACTTTGTTGAAAATAAGTTGGCTGTATAAAGACAGATTTACTTCTTGCTGCTCTATTCCATTCCATTATTATATGCATCTAGTTTTCTGTTGATTACTACAGTTTGCAGTATATTTTTGCATGTAATTCCTCCTGATTTACTACTTGTGTTCAAGAATGATTTGACTATGGGGTTGTGTGGTTCCATAGAAATTTTAAATAGTTTTTATACTCATGTGAAAAATGTAGTAATTATTTTGATAGGAATTGCCATGAATCTGTCAATCATTTTGGATTATATTAACATGTTAACAATATGGATTCAATATTGATTCTTGTAATCCTTCTCGATTTTTTTTTTGTCCTCTTCAATTTGTTTCCTCAACTTTTCAGTTTTCATTGTAGAGAAGTTTCAAATCCTTGGTTAACTTTATTCCTAGGAATTTTTTTCTGGTACTTATTATAAAATGGTATTTTTTCTTGATTTCTATTTCATATATTTCATTATTGCCCTATCACAGTGTTATGTGTTTTATAGGTTGAATTTTTGTCTTGTAACATCTCTGAATTTTTTATTTCTACAAATTTTTGTTGGAATTATTGGTGATCTACATATGCAATATATATATAATGTTATATAAATATGTACATATAAAATCATGTCATCTTCAAAGAGTGACAATATGACTTTCTTTTTTCCAAATTAGATCCCTTTATCTCTTCCTCTTGCCTGATTGAACTGGTGAAGATTTCTGGTATTATATTGAATAAAAGTAGTGAAAATTAGCATCCTTTCCTTTTTCCAGATCTGAGGGAGAAAGCTTCAAACTTTCCATTTTCGGTACAGTGTTAGCTGTTTGCTTATTATAAATAACCTTTATTATGTTGAGGTATGATCATTATTTACCTAAATTCTTCAGTGTTTTATCATGCAGATATTTTAAATTTTATCAAATGTCTTTCCTTTATCTATTGAGATGATCATATCTTTTTTCTTCAGTTTATTTGTGTGGTATTCCACATTGATTTGGTTTGTGGATATTGAACCATCCTTGCATTATTGAGGTTAATTCCACCTGAACATGGTTAATGATTCTGTTTGCTACTATTTCTTGGAGACTTTTGTATCTGTGCTCATCAATAATATTGGCCAATAGCTTACTTTCTTTTCTTTGTCCTCATGTGTGATCAAATTTTTAATTGAGTGGACAGTGTTGTAATTAAAAATATGAAATCTGACTTACTGCTTGAATTACTTTAAAACATGAAACCCATTGATTTAGGGAGTTGAAGAGTAAGAGGCAGAGAGATTAGTGAGTTTACAAGTACAGAGGCAAGAGTGCTCCAGGTGAGATTGGATAGATGACAAAGAGAAAGAGGAGCTCAGAATTATTTTGAATTTGGGTAAATAGATAATAAAAAAAATTACATCTTATCTGAATGGAAGTTTTGGCATTAAATTAATTTCTGCTTATACTTCATAACTATTTTGATAGCAAAAATATATTCCATTCACATCTTGCCTTCACCCACAACATAATACCCTCAGCTCTATGTGCTGCACTTTTGTAAACCAATTCCATGGACATACTATCAAAGAAGATACATTCAGTAATTAATAAGCCTCTCAGTAGTTAACCTTAATTCTCTTCCTCAGTATCATTTATGTAAATATGTTTCTGCACAAATTCTTTAACCTCCTTGATTCTTATCTATCATCTCTTGTTGCTCAATAGATGACAACCAATTTATAATTTTAACTATTTACAAGCAGTCAATATCAGTTTATTTCTCTCTCTCTGCTCATCTTATTAATCTAACAAAATCACCGTAACTTTTCAATTCAAACATTAGTTTACTTACTCAGCATGTATCTGAGTTCAGATTAATAGGGAAAAAAATCACATAGCTCAAAGAATTGGACTTACTTAAATGTCTACCAAACAGTCTCAATACTACTCCTAAACCTGTAGTTGTTCCTTCAAATGTTTATTTTATCCTGTCCAAAAGGGTGAATACCAGACATACTTATGATTTTTTTTACTCTGAAACCACTTTAAATATATAATATACATATAATATATACAAAATGTGTATATTATATATATGTTATATATATTACTTACTCAACTCCATTTAGATATTTCATATGCAGTCTGTCTCTCTCTGTATATATATTCTATAGATAAACTTTTTTGTTAAATGACTAATTTATCCCCATGATTTTAAATAGCATACACATGTTGGTCATTTACATTATGTTATCTCTATTCTGGTCCTCTCCTTGAACTCGTAAATAGTAGATCTAATTGCTTACTTGATTCCATTTAGATGTCCCATATGCAGTCAAATTTAACTCTGAAGCAGATCTTAGTGTTTTCAGCATAACACTATTTTCCTCCTCCATGGGAGCAATATTTATTCAGATAATCAGACCAGAGTTCTAGGATATATCACTGATTTTTCTTTTTTTTCCATTACTCATTTTCTGGTATACATATGTATGCATGCGTGTATGCAAGTCTAAGGAATAAGTTGTGGAAAAAAATCCTTTCTTTTTTCTTATATGTATTCTAATCTGAACTCTGAATTTAAAGAAGACACAGCAGTCAATTGAAAAATTAAATGTTTTATACAATATAACATTACAGTACTCAGTTGCATTTGTCTAAAATTATCTATGACTTATTTCATAGTTTTGTGAAAGCATAAGACTTACTAAATATTGTAGGATGCATTGTATGCATGATCATTTTATTTCATATTCTGTGTTTATTTCTTTTAAAACAAACTATATAATACTATTTAGCCATGCTGTTCTAGTGAGAAATGTGTTTACTGATTCACTGGATTTAATATGCCTAGGTAAGAAAAATATAAAACAGTGGTCTTTTTTGTACATTAGTAACATCTTTGATAAGAAATTTAAAAGTTAAAGTAATATAATGTAATAAGAGTGTTACAGGATGCAAGGTGGACAGAGGATAATGAACTGAAGATTTCAACCAAGTAGCTTTGCTTATCTGAAGGCATTAAGAAATGAAGAAAATAAAAATATATTTGGAGTAATATTGTAAACTCAACTCTTGTCAAAACAAAAATCCTTAAAGAAAAAATTGCATATTATTTTCTAATTCATATGCTTAATTTTCCTTTTTAACAAAAGCATAGTAGTAGCACTTTTTTCCATTAAAATATTCAAATAAAAACCAAATTCACTACAATTATGAAGATATGAAAAGACATTAATATCAGAGTAGATATCCTCTAAATGTGACCTACAGAGGAATCATGAGCTGACAGTAAAAAGCAAAGTACACACATGATCCTGGTTCTAATTAGCTATACACCATTTTTTTCTGAGAATAAAATAGGAGATGTGTCTATGTGTACAAACGATTCCTGAAATACGTATGTGCAACAAATGCATTGGGTTACAAATAGTTATACAAAAATGAAATATTTTATATTGGATGGAAATGCATTCAGTTAATAAAAATAATTTAAGCAACTTATTTTTTTTTCTTTTATTATTCATGTGTGCATATAAGGCTTGGGTCATTTCTCCCCCCTGCCCCCACTCCCTCCCTTACCACCCACTCCACCCCCTCCCTTTCCCCCCACCCCCTCAATACCCAGCAGAAACTAATTTGCCCTTATTTCTAATTTTGTTGTAGAGAGAGTATAAGCAATAATAGGAAGGAACAAGGGTTTTACTGGTTGAGATAAGGATAGCTGTACAGGGCATTGACTCACATTGATTTCCTGTGCGTGGGTATTACCTTCTAAGATAATTCTTTTTGATTTAACCTTTTCTCTAGTTCCTGTTCCCCTTTTCCTATTGGCCTCAGTTGCTTCTAAGGTATCTGCTTTAGTTTCTCTGCATTAAGGGCAACAAATGCTAGCTAATTTTTTAGGTGTCTTACCTATTCTCACTGCTCCTTTGTGTGCTCTCGCTTTTATTATGTGCTCATAGTCCAATCTCATTGTTGTGTTTGCCCTTGATCTAATGTCCACATATGAGGAAGAACATACGATTTTTGGTCTTTTGGGCCAGGTTAACCTCACTCAGAATGATGTTCTCCAGTTCCATCCATTTACCAGCGAATGATAACATTTCATTCTTCTTCATGGCTGCATAAAATTCCATTGTGTATAGATACCACATTTTCTTAATCCATTCGTCAGTGGTGGGGCATCTTGGCTGTTTCCATAACTTGGCTATTGTGAATAGTGCCACAATAAACATGGGTGTGCAGGTGCCTCTGGAGTAACATGTGTCACAGTCTTTTGGGTATATCCCCAAGAGTGGTATTGCTGGATCAAAAGGTAGATCAATGTCTAGCTTTTTAAGTAGCCTCCAAATTTTTTTTTCAGAGTGGTTGTACTAGTTTACATTCCCACCAACAGTGTAAGAGGGCTCCTTTTTCCCTGCATCCTCGCCAACACCTGTTGTTGGTGGTGTTGCTGATGATGGCTATTCTAACAGGGGTGAGGTGGAATCTTAGTGTGGTTTTAATTTGCATTTCCTTTATTGCTAGAGATGGTGAGCATTTTTTCATATGTTTTTTGGCCATTTGAATTTCTTCTTTTGAGAAAGTTCTGTTTAGTTCACTTGCCCATTTCTTTATTGGTTTATTAGTTTTGGGAGAATTTAGTTTTTTAAGCTCCCTATATATTCTGGTTATCAGTCCTTTGTCTGATGTGTAGCTGGCAAATATTTTCTCCCACTCTGTGGGTGTTCTCTTCAGTTTAGAGACCATTTCTTTTGCAAGCTTTTTAGCTTTATGAGGTCCGATTTATCTATGCTATCTCTTAGTTGCTGTGCTGCTGGGGTTTCATTGAGAAAGTTCTTATCTATACCTACTAACTCCAGAGTATTTCCTAGTCTTTCCTGTATCATCTTTAGAGTTTGGGGTCTGTTATTAAGATCCTTGATCCATTTTGAGTTAATCTTGGTATAGGGTGATATACATGGATCTAGTTTCAGTTTTTTGCAGACTGCTAACCAGTTTTCCCAGCAGTTTTTGTTGAAGAGGCTGCTATTTCTCCATTGTATATTTTTAGCTCCTTTGTCAAAGACAAGTTGGTTATAGTTGTGTGGCTTCATATCTGGGTCCTCTATTCTGTTCCACTGGTCTTCATGTCTGTTTTTGTGCCAGTACCATGCTGTTTTTATTGTTATTGCTATGTAATATAGTTTGAAGTCAGGTATTGTGATACCTCCTGCATTGTTCTTTTGACTGAGTATTGCCTTGGCTATTCGTGGCCTCTTGTGTTTCCATATGAATTTCACAGTAGATTTTTCAATCTCTTTAATGAATGTCATTGGAATTTTGATGGGAATTGTATTAAACATGTAGATTACTTTTGGGAGTATCAACATTTTTACTATGTTGATTCTACCAATCCATGAGCATGGGAGATCTCTCCACTTTCTATAGTCTTCCTCAATCTCTTTCTTCAGAAGTGTATAGTTTTCCTTGTAGAGATCTTTCACATCTTTTGTTAGGTTTACACCTATGTATTTGATTTTGTTTGAGGCTATTGTAAATGGAATTGTTTTCATACATTCTTTTTCAGTTTGCTCATTGTTAGTGTATAGAAATGCTAATGATTTTTCTATGTTGATTTTATATCCTGCTAAACTTGCTATAGCTATTGATGGTGTCTAGGAGCTTTTGAGTAGATTTTTTTGGGTCTTTAAGGTATAGGATCATGTCATCTGCAGATAGGGATATTTTGACAGTTTCTTTACCTCTTGTATTCCTTTTATTCCTTCTTCTTGCCTAATTGCTCTGGCTAGGAATTCCAGTACTATGTTGAATAGGAGTGGAGATAGTGGGCATCCTTGTCTGGTTCCTGATTTTAGAGGGAATGGTTTTAATTTTTCTCCGTTAAGTATAATGCTGGCTGTAGGTTTGTCATATAAAGCTTTTATAATGTTGAGGAACTTTCCTTCTATTCCTAGTTTTCTTAGAGCTTTTATCATGAAATGATGTTGGATCTTATCAAAGGCTTTTTCTGCATCTATTGAGATGATCAAGTGGTTTTTGTCTTTGCTTCTGTTAATGTGGTTTATTACGTTTACTGATTTCATATGTTGAACCTCACCTGAATCCCTGGGATGAAGCCAACTTGGTCGTGGTGAATAATCTTTTTGATGTGTTGCTGAATTCGGTTTGCCATTATTTTGTTGAGGATTTTTGCATCAATGTTCATTAAGGAGATTGGCCTATAGTTCTCCTTTTTGGAGGTGTCTTTGCCTGGTTTTGGGATAAGTGTAATACTGGCTTCATAAAATGTGTTTGGCAGTTTTCCTTCCCTTCCTATTTCATGGAACAGTTTAAGGAGGGTTGGTATCAGTTCTTCTTTAAAGGTCTGATAGAATTCAGCAGAGAATCCATCAGGTCCTGGACTTTTCTTTTTGGGGAGACTCATGATTGCTGCTTCAATTTCATTTTGTGTTATAGATCCATTCAGGTGATTAATTTCCTCTTGGTTCAGTTTTGGATGATCATATGTATCTAGAAATCTGTCCATTTCTTTTAGATTTTCAAATTTATTTGAATATAGGTTCTCAAAGTAGTCTCTGATGATTTCCTGGACTTCCATGGTGTTTATTGTTATCTCCCCTTTTGGATTCCTAATTCTACTAATTTGGGTTTTTTGTCTCCTCATTTTAGTCAGGTTTGCCAGGGGTCTATCGATCTTGTTTATTTTTTCAAAGAACCAACTTTTTGTTTCATTAATTCTTTGTATGGTTTTTTGGTTTCTATTTCGTTGATTTCAGCTCTTATTTTTATAATTTCTCGCCTTCTGTTTGTTTTGGGATTTGTTTGTTCTTGTTTTTCTAGGAGTTTGAGATGTATCATTAGGTCATTGATTTGGGATCTTTCAATCTTTTTAATATATGCACTCATGGCTATAAACTTTCCTCTCAGGACTGCCTTAGCTGTGTCCCATAAGTTCCGGTAGGTTTTGTTTTCATTTTCATGACTTCCAGGAACTTTTTAATTTCCTCTTTTATTGCATCGATGATGCATTC
Source organism: Castor canadensis (assembly GCF_047511655.1). NCBI lineage: Eukaryota > Metazoa > Chordata > Mammalia > Rodentia > Castoridae > Castor > Castor canadensis. Next base: position 104,634,164 of record NC_133394.1, on the reverse strand, counting down.
TTCATTTAGTAATGAGTTATTTAGTTTCCACCTGTTTGCATGTTTTTTGTCTTTATTTTTGTTGTTGAGTTCTACTTTTACTGCATTGTGATCAGATAGTATGCACGGTATTATTTCTATTTTCTTATATTTGCTGAGGCTTGCTTTGTGCCCTAGGATATGATCTATTTTGGAGAAGGTTCCCTGGGCTGCTGATAAGAATGTATACTGTGTACAGGTTGGATGAAATGTTCTGTAGATATCTACTAGGTCCATTTGATCTATTGCATATTTTAGATCTTGGATTTCTTTATTGATTTTTTGTTTGGATGACCTATCTATTGATGATAATGGGGTGTTAGAGTCTCCCACAACCACTGTGTTGTTGTTTATATATGCTTTTAGGTCTTTCAGGGTATGTTTGATGAAATTGGTGCGTTGACATTGGGCGCATACAGGTTGATGATTATTATTTCCTTTTGGTCTATTTCCCCTTTTATTAGTATGGAATGGCCTTCTTTATCTCGTTTGATCAATGTAGGTTTGAAGTCTACTTTGTCAGAGATAAGTATTGCTACTCCTGCCTGTTTTTGGTGGCCATTGGCTTGGTAAATCTTCTTCCAGCCTTTCCTCCGAAGCCTATGCTTATTTCTGTCAGTGAGATGGGTCTTCTGTAAGCAACAAATTGTTGGATCTTCCTTTTTAATCCATTTCATCAAACGGTGCCTTTTGATGGGTGAATTAAGTCCATTAACATTAAGCGTTAGTATTGATAGGTATGTGGTGATTTCTGCCATTTAGTTGTCTTAGTTGTTTGAAGGTTTGACAGTGTGTACCTAAGTTGATGTTACTTTCTACTGTCTTGCTTTTTCTTTTCCTGTGGTTTGGTGCTGCCTGTCTTTTCATGGTTAAGTTGGGTGTCACTTTCTGTGTGCAGAATCCCTTGAAGAATCTTTTGTAATGGTGGCTTTGTGGTCACATATTGTTTTAGTTTCTGCTTATCATGGAAGACTTATTGCTCCATCTATTTTGAATGATGGCTTTGCTGGGTAGAGTATCCTGGGGTTGAAGTTATTTTCATTCAATGCCGGGAAGATCTCACCCCACACTCTTCTTGCTTTTAATGTTTCTTTGAGAAGTCTGCTGTGATTTTGATGGGTTTACCTTTGTATGTTACTTGTTTTTTCTCTCATATAGCCTTCAATATTCTTTCCTTAGTTTCTGAACTTGTTGTTTTAATGATGATATGTCTTGGAGTAGTTCTATTTTGATCTGGTGTGTTTGGTGTCCTGGAGGCCTCTTGCATCTGTATGGCAATATCTTTCTCTAGATTTGGGAAATTTTCTGTTATTATTTTGTTGAATATATTATGCATTCCCTTCACTTGCACTTCTTCTCCTTCTTCGATGCCCATGATTCTCAAGTTGGGTCTTTTGATGGAGTCAGTGAGTTCTTGCATTTTCTTTTCACAGGTCTTGAGTTGTTTAATTAATAGTTCTTCGGTGTTTCCTTTCATTACCATTTCCTCTTCAAGTTCTGAGGTTCTGTGTTTGTTTGTTCTATTCTGCTTGATTGGCCTTCCATTTTGTTTTGCAGTTCTGTTTCGTTCTTTTTTCTGAGGTTTTCCACATCCTGGCTGTTTTCCTCTTTAATGTCCTGAGTTCATTTATCCGTTTATTCATCGTGTTCTCTCTTTCACTTTGGTGTTTATACAGTGCTTCTATGGTTTCCTTTATTTCTTCTTTTGCTTTTTCAAATTCTCTATTTTTATTGTCTTGGAATTTCTTGAGTGTCTCCTGTACATTTTGGTTGACCCTATCCAGTATCATCTCTATAAAATTCTCATTGAGTACCTGTAGTATGTCTTCTTTTAAATTATTCTTGTGGGCTTCATTGGGTCCTTTGGCATAGTTTATCTTCATTTTGTTGGAGTCTGGATCTGAGTTTCTGTTTTGTTCATTCCCCTCTGGTTCCTGTACTAATTTTTTGCTGTGGGGAAACTGGTTTCCCTCTTTTTTCTGTCTTCCCATCATTATCTTTTGTGTTGTTACTGTCCCTGTACTGTGTGCAATTAAGTATTTTCTAGCTTGTAATATTAACAATGGTAATATTTAGAATGGAAGGGTGAGCTGAGATGGAAAGCAAGAAGTTAAAGAAAGGGGAAAACAAATACACAGACAAGAGGGAGAAAGCAGAACAGGATTTCAGATAAGAAAGTTTCAAAGGTATAAACAGGGAGCATTAGTGTACTAATTGACAATAAGCTGAACATACATTAGAGAGACAGAGAGAGGATTGAAAATCAAAGATGAAAAAATAAAAAATAAGTAAATGAAAGAAATATCTATATATAAAAATGAATTAAAATAAAGTGGAAAATAGAATATTAAAAAAAAAAACAAAAAACCTCCAAGTTTATATGCAATGCGATTTCAGTCTTAATAATTTGGGTGTCTGACTCAGTCTCCAGTCCTGGAGATGGTGCCTCAGATGTTTTTCTGTAGTTGTCTCTTCAAAGGGGACACATAAAGTAGAACAAAACTACACATACACAAAAAAAAAGAAAAAAAAAAGCCACACCAAGTGTCCCCAGTTCAAATGCAATACAGTTTCAGTAAGTTTTTTGGCTTGCAGGTGTAATTCGGTTCTTCTCTCATCAAAGGTAGGAAGAAAAAGAAAAAAAAAGAATCTAGAGACAGTTCTTAGAGTGGTATCTGCAACTGTGGCTTGCCTGCCTGTTGCTCTCAGCCTGCTGTAGCTGGATGCGTTATTTATGCAGATCTCTGGGGTGAGCTTAGCACTCACCTGGTCCCACAGGCTTTGTTTGTTCAGAGTTCTCCTGTGCAGAAGCCTCTGCTACAGGCTTTCCTCTTTCCAAGCACTGGTAAAGGTGACACTGCCTCTGCTTTGTCAGGCCTGCGTGTTTATTTACAGTTCATGTGGGAGGTGGGTCTTCCTCCCTCTCCTGTGCAGTTTTCCTCCCACCACCACTTTCACAAGCTTTCCTGCTCCTGATTACTGTGCGGTGCTGCTCTCCTGCCGGCCGCCATGTTTATTTACAGTTCACGTGGGAAGTGGGTCTTCCCTCCTCTCCTGTGGAGTTTTCCTCCCTCCGCCACTCTCACCAGCTTTCCTGCTCCTGGTTGCTGGGTGCCCACCCTGCTCCCGCCAGAGGCTCTCCGGCCCGTCCAGCTTGTTTATTTACAGTCCCAGGAAGGGTTCCCTTCCCCCAATCTTCAGCGCTCAGGGCACCCCACCCTCTTTCCAGCATGTCTTAATTGTTCTTATTGCTTATTACTCAGTTTCTCTTTTTTCCCTGGGTGGAGGTCAGTCTGTCCAGGGGCCTATGCTGCTCTGGCCCAGGCTTGTCTGTGGGGGTACCACAGTACCGTGAAGCTCACCTGGTCAGTGTCTTCCCAAGCCATCTGGGCGCTGGCCACTGGTGGCCCTGGGGCCCTCCTCGTTTCTCTGTTTAATGTGAGGTGGAGATTCTCTGTGCCGGCTGGAGATGTGGAGGGGTCAAAGTTATGCCTTTTCTCAGTGATTTTGCCTGCAAAGTGTGTCTCCAGCATCTCTTGAAGATTTCACTATAGGAGGCTCGCTTTCTGCTTCCTACCTCTAGCCTCCATCTTGGAATATCATCTTTAATCAACTTAAATATAACACCCAATAAGGAATCCTCTAGGCTCTGTTCTTATAAGAGTATAACCTATATTCCTGATATAATCAAGATGAAATATACTAAAAATGAATACCTCTCACAATAACTTATTCCTCACATAAATTCTGTTTTTAAGAATAGCAGATTGCATCTTTAAATTAGTTGAAATTTCACTAACCATCTCTTCTTCTGGTAAGGATAAACCTTTAATTTAAACATTAGTTAATGGGAATTTTATAAAAATCTTTTCAATCAATAATACAAAAATATTTTCACTTTCTACAATGAGGTTCATACAATGTGAACTTTAAAATCCCAATTCTCTAAGGGGAAAAATTTTTATGCTCATTTATTTATTTTCAATTATAATAATTCTTTTTTAATAAATATATCTAGGCTCCACATGTGATCATAAACACATACACTTTGAAGGAAATGCCTTAAAATGTTTCCAATATATGGCATTTAATCCAAGGTAAGGAATGATTTTCACTGTGTACTCTTCATTATGTGTATGCATTTGCTATCATGATCATGTCTGATGTTAAAGTAAGAAAGTTTTAATAGTTGGATATTTTATTTTTAACTCTTTAAGGGGAAAGTACATTGAGTTGCCAGAATTCACAGAATTTTGTTAAAGTAATGATTTACAACTATTTGGTATCATGTCACACTTAAAATTTATGTTTTGTGTAAACATGAAGTTAAACAAATCAGCTTAAAAGTAAAAACAGTCAGTCCATTGGGCTGGTGCTTCAAGTGCTTATTGTCTCAATGCACCAGCAGTAATCTGGGAAGTTGATAACCTGCTCACCATTTTTTCACACTTTTGGGGAAACATCTGGGTTTTTTTAAGACTTACCATTTTATAAACATTTCAGGTATTTTTTCAGAACATTGTTCTCACAGTTTGGGTAGTATAGTTTCCATTACTTTTTTTTTTTTTGCTTGAGTAGGATTTTAGAATTAACTAAAATGGAAATAACAGTCAACCATTGCTCAATTAATGTTCATTATAAAAGTTTGATGTAATGCCCTTTCTTAGTATTTTCTTTTAACTTTACTTATGTAAGTATTCTTTATTAAAATAAATTAATGTTAAATATTGAAGATAATTATTTAAAGTATTATTTTGTATCTTCTAAGATGAACTTCAAATGTCATTATATTACCTGTCAAATGAATCAATTTAGATTATATTGTGCTTTATTACAAACATGTGCATAAAATTCAGGAATATGCCTTTAATATATTACCCTAACTCATTTTTATACATTAGCTATAGTTAAATGTATTCAAAATATTTAATCGTCACTAGGATTAACTTACACTAAATAAATAATCAATAAATGCATGACTTTCTAAGAGTTGGTAAATAATTCAAATATCATTTGATTAGCTTGCTTAATAAAGTGAATCACAGTGGACTAAAGTAAGATTCAAACAGTGAATCAATTCTGTACATTAGAAAAGTGGTGCTTTGTAGATTATGTTTTAAATAATCCTTTCTCTGTCCTTACCTCCTTTTCAAATGCACTTTTATTGTACTCTTTTATTCTAAAATCTATAGTTAATAAATAAATTTTAATCTTTTTGAATATAAATTCAATCTTTCATCCCTAAAATCATGATTTCTTCCAACCACTCTGAAGAAACTCTCCATGAAGAATATCTGTAGCTTTTGACTAGACTTTAAGTGTATTTCCATAACTTCCATCAAGTTGTTCACATTTTTATGCATTCTTATCAGTCTCTCTTTCAGTACATACTTCTAGAGTATTAGTGATCTCTATGTTATAATTTCCAAACTACACCTCCAAATAGAGAGCAATATTTTACAATTCTTGCATGTTTAATTTATTTGATAAACTGAAGTATCTTTCATAATCATTTCATTTAGTTGACTTAGGAAGTTACATTTTCTTCACTTCTCTATATTATCTCTCATATAAATGAACTTTTTAAACTCTCCAAATTCTGCTTTCAAAATAACTATTGAACCTTATTTTTAAAAATCTTGTTCTCTCCAATCCCAACAGCAGTATGATGGTTAAGACACTTATCTCCTGTTTGAGGAATGTTATTCCCGATTCTATGTGAACAGTCTCTTTTGAGTTGCAGTATTATCAACCACATTGATAGTAAAGCTATTACTTAAATGCAGTTCTAACAAGATTACTTGCTTTGCTTATGATACAGTTATAGATTTTTATTGCCTACAAATAAAGTTAAACTTTGTATAATGGATACAACTTTTTCCCAATATTGTATCAGTTTGTTATTTGAGAATGGTCCTTATTCTCTTTCCCTAGTAATGGACATTTTGCTTTGGTTTTACCCATCTCACCCTGCACACCAAATGGAAGTCAAAAATTCCCATCTTTCACCTATAGATATATATGGTGCATTAGTCATCAATAAATAATACTACCCAAACTCTGAATTTTAAATGAATTGCACAAAGTAAAAGAAAAGCTGGGAACTGGTATCAATGAGAAGAGCTGGAGTCATCTTACCTTGGCAGCATAATGTTACAGCATTAACTCAGGTAGTATCACAGCTAGCTTATAACTCTGGTGCCAATATCCTTTGTTTCTGATTTGCTTAATGAAATTGATTCTCCAGTCTTCTCACTGATTCTGTGAAATATCAGGCATCATTTCAGATAATTTGTTTCCATTTAAGCTAATCAAAATCTATCTCTGTTATCTTTAGCTAAGAAATGCAACTCACAAAAACTCAGCAATATATAAGAACAAAGTCCATGAATGTACATCTTGAGATATCATACTATAATATTACAGTGTCATCACTTCCTGGAATCATTTTTTCTGTCTCTATATTTTTATCTCAAGTATTTTGGTCATATCTAAGAGTCATTTGTTTTATATATACATATATTTTACTGTAACATCTCCCACATCACTATAGGCTGAAAAAAACATTTACTTATCTTTACCTCTAGTGTATGCTTTACATTCCCATATAATATACCATTCATCAGACTTATTTGTGGTTTTCATTTTCCCTCCCTTCCAAACTATACACTTCTATGGGCAGGAACCTCTACATCATTTGTGTTGTGGTTTCTATGTTTATATGTGTGTATTGGTTTTAAAACATGACAGGGTAGCTATTGTAATATATTCATTTGGTTGAATTACATAATAAGATATTTTATAGATGCATGCTGTTTAGTAAATAATATTGGATGGCTGAGCACACACATTAATTAATTTATGAGTTTAGATAATTTGAAAAATTCCTATGAGTAGGAATTATTAAATACTCCCTATAATGATATAAAGTAAAAAGAGCAACAACAAAAAAAAGAAAATGAATGAAGCCAGTGTTACCATTTTAATTACCCAAATCATTACTGTGAAATCACTGGAATTTTTACACATTAGGAAATTGATTTATAAGATTTGAAAATTAATGTCTTACTTCTAGGTTTACTGAGCACTCACTTGACAGAAAATAATATAGAAATAACCATAATTATCATGTCAAAATCCCCTTGCTTTATTTTCCCAATTTGGTCTATGAGTCAAATTATGATGTCTTACTATTAATGTTCCTAAAACTGATCCTTCTTTAAGAAAAATATTGCAAAAACTATATTAAGTTTTCTGTTTTTCACATCAAGCTCTCTGGAAACATTGTTTATACACCAATGTATATTTGGAATTTATTTATGAAACTGATATGAGCCAGTTGACTGGCATAATTTTTATAAAATATGTGAATATTCATCTGTGTTAACCCAATTTTATTGTTGCCAATTTTCCAGGTTAGTCAACATTCTTCAGTCTTCCTAATCACATATTACACAAATTGGTTTGTAAAAACAAATTATATGTATACTTTGGAAGGGAAACAATGGTTACATGGTTAATAAATATACAGTTTACAGCTGAACAGAACTAAGACATACTCTTCTGTTTTTAAGTTGCCAGGTATTTATACTATTTATTATTCAAAATTGTTTTTTATATATTCATTACTGATTTCAAGTAAATGTCAATTGAAAAAGAGGGATAATAATTTGAAATAACTTTAATTAATTGAAAAAATCATTGCCAACTCTCTACTTCATTGGTGTTATTCTTGTAATGTTAAAAACCACATAACAGGAAATAGAAAATAAAGAGATTGAGATGACTGTGCTTAAAACAACATATGCATAACTTGCCAATATGTGAAATATTGTACAATCTTGATTTTATAGATTTTCAAACTTACAAAAAATATAAAGGCCAAGTATGTTATACCCACATAAGTGAATATTATATAGCTATTTTAATTTTTGTGAAAGAAAATGTGGCAACATGTGAAATAAATATAACTCCCAAAAATCCTGACTGAAAAATAAGTTTTAAATGTTTACATGAAAAAAACTATAAGAGTATAAACAATCTGCTTCTTAAGAGGATAAAGTGATGGTTGACTTTTACTTTTAAATTTCCTCTTATTTTCTTCCAATTTCTTTGTTTTAACTTTTTATCATTTAAAGAAAAATTTTATAGTTTTTGTTACTTTTCATTACTTACAAATTGGAGTTAAAACATGGAAAGATAAATAACAAATATTTGTCTTTTGTGTGTGTGTTTAGTAGCTGGATTTTTAATTGTTGTGCTGCATGGGAGTACATTGTAGCATTTACAAAAGATCTCACAAGTATCATATATATCATACTCAATTCACCCCCTTCACTGCTCTCTTTTATCCTCCCTTCCCTGATTCCTGGAGCAGTTTCAACAGGTATCATTTTCATACATGTGTGCACATTATTTTTATCATATTAATCCTACTACTCTTTTCTCTGCACCTCCCCCCTCCCATTGGTGCCACCTCCCATAGCAAAACCTGTTCTGTCCTGCTGTTCTCTGTTACAAATATTTATCTTTTCTAAATCCATTTCCCCCTTATTATGCCATTGAGTCTGAGGGAATACAGGTGTGTTTTACTAAAGGTGGTTACCTGTGCTTCACAATGTTCTACTTGACTTGACACTTTTCTTACAACTCTGACTTCATCATCCATAATTCTTTCATGCCCACTCTGCTGAAGTCATAATCATCAGATTCTTCACTATATCTTGAAAACCCTAGGTACACTTCAATTCATGGTCTTTTCACTAACTGCCCTTTCTAGATGGAGTGAGTTCTCTCCCAGACTTTCATTTGGCTACCCTGTTTGCTTCTTTACATTAGAGATAGTTATTTTTTTCAATGAAACATATTTAGTGCCTTATTTACAAATTTAATGTGTCATTTACTGCTGCATAGGCCAATCTTTGTGCACTGTAAATGTCATATCTTTTCTTTTTCCTAACAGCCATAACCTTCTAAACTACTATAACATTTATTTATTGTATAATTTATCTTTATTGCTCAACCTAATACTAAAATTTAATGTTCAGAAGATTAGGAAAATGGTGGTCCATTGTGTCTATTAATACCACATTTAAAGAACTGAGAAGAATTTCTGGAACTTAAGAGGTGATTAATACAAATATGTTAATTGAATCAACTCCTTGTCTTACTTAGTGTTTTCAGAAGGTAATAACCCTGTTTACTACTCATATTGCTGACTTCACATTCTTCTAAATTTCTATACTTAGGAGCAGAGTCTATTCTGTGTTCCTGAGAGTGTGTAGATGAAATCAGTTTAAAATGGAGTTTCTTACAGTTCAGCTATGTCCACTATCCAACTTCCCTCATCCAGTAACATAATCTCTGTTATTTCTGTGGGGAAATACATTTTTTTCTTCTTCTCAGTTCCATATGTGGCAGGGTCAAAATTCATCCCAAGTAAGTAGGAGTGTCCAGATCCCATTTCCTGAGTAGACAAGGTCAAAGTGAGAAGTCCAAGGAAAAGCTAGCAGCCTATTTTATGACAAAGCAACTAAGGCTTAAAAAGAGCCAATGAGATAAGTGAAATCTACTTTAATTTCATGAACTGTGGAGTTTTAACTTCAAATTTTCATACTCTGATTTTATGTACATTTATCTCCAATCTCTTAATTTTTGTGTGCACTTTGATTTATTTCATGTAAAGAATCCTATCCATTTCCATTCCCTCCTAACTTAGAACCCATGTTATTGTCTGTATTCTTATTACTCCATTTTTCCTTTCCTATTTTCCTAGCATATACATTTGGATTCTGGATCAATTAAATTGCTTCTGTTCATGGCAACTAGGAAACTATTTATTTATACATCTATGCTGATGAATATTTCTTCTAATGGTTTTTCTTTTTTCTGAAATAGGCTTTTATTATGTTCCCAGGCCTTTCATTCCCCTGTTAACTTTCTTCCTCATTCAAAAGTTGATTTTCCAATATATTCCCCTCTGTTTGAATCACCTCCAGTTACTACTCCAAACATGCCAACAAAGTCCTTAGCCTTCTGCTTCCTGCAGGAAAAATAAAAGAGCTTCTTAATTTCTGTCACACAATTGATAACCAAACAATTTGCATTCACTATTCTTTTTCATTTTCTGTGAAAATGCTCTGGGTGTTGTTACATAGTGTTAAAATACCAAGTTGAGTTCTGGATCCTATTCCTAGTGTCTTCATTAGAATTTCCCTTTATCATTTGTTTTCTCTGTTTTCTAAATCTTTCAATACTGAAGTTACTGAGTTTCTACAATGAGGAACTGGACTAGTGAGACTAAACACAGTTTTCACTGTGAAACATATTAAGTGGTGTGATGAGTAATATACTTTTGGAATAATCACATTTAAAACAAAGTGGAAATTTCTACAAAAAAAACTTGGTTTGTGAGAAAATTTAATAAAAGAATTTAGAGAGGCTTCCCTATAGAAGTGTTTCTATTTCTCATAATAAAGAGAGTAGGCATTTTTGAAAAGGTGTTGGGACCAAGTGGATTCATAAGCACAACATAACCCTACAGCAGGAGGAGAGATGACACATAATGCAAAAATAAAACAAAACAAAATAAAATAAAAATAAATCCAGGATGAATGAAAGGCAGAAAAATGAAGAGGATTATTCATGTTGGAGCTGGAGATGTAGATGCAAAACAATTTAGAGCCAGGTCATTTGCCTCATCATATTTCACTGCCTGGAGCTGAATCATTCATATTTCAATCAGGGATAAAATTAGCATAATAAATGAGGAGTTTACAATTAACATAGTAAATTAGAAGCTTTCAAAATTCTTGTAACCACTGCATACACATCAATGAGAGATGCTGCTACTTAACTATACAGCTCCCTTTCAGAGAAGCTTTATCAGAAGATTACTGCTCTCTAGCCACCAGTACCACTGGTTAAACTAAAACAGATATCTGGACATGAATTGCCAACTCTGATCCCACAAGCACTATTTCTTAACTTATTTGAAAATATTCTAGCATTAAGCTGGTTTAAGGTATTTTACCACAAAATTTTCTTTAATATTCATAGAAGCACATCTTAGAGGCAGAATGTAACTTAAATTTTAAGATGCTAATAAATCTAGGAAATGTATTGTCCAGTTATATTGCAATTCAAGAGTTATGTAAGGGTGGATAGTCCTGGCTGCTGAATAACAACATACCACAAACTATGCTACACAAAATTTGTTGGCTTTTAATCCTAAAGCCATGCAATCTATCAAGTAGTTTTACATTTTTTAGTTTTACATTTGGGAAATACTAAGATTTATAAGATTTATAGTAAGAAACATGCTTAAATACATACATAATTTATAATGGAATTATAACTTGGAAACTATCGTAGTGTTAAGCTGTTATAGTAAGCAGCACTTCAGTACAAAAGAAAGTACATACACTTTTAAACCAAGGGGGGGGAAAAAACTTTAAAAGACTTAGTAATTTATTAGTCATTTTCTGAAGTAGACTCATAGACAAATTTAAATGGAAATACTTTGGGGATGTAAGCAAAGAAGCACTAGTCAGTAAGGTAGATACTGAGATAAGTAAAAATGGGTCCAAATATAGATGTTATATTCAAAAGTTTTCTACTTTGGCAATCAAGATATTATTTTTTCTGGAATGATCATTTCTTTTGACTATCTAGGAGATGGCATGGAGACTTTATCATGAAAATTCTGGGGAATTCATCTTCCAGGTCCTCCCCTTCATTGACTATGATTTCCTTTTAAGTTAGTCACTCCACAGCACTTTGATCCTAACCTATTTGTATATGGAATCTGATAGGGAAAGACCTCAAGTGAAAACCCACATGAATTTTCCATTGGTAGCTGAAAAGATAAACAAGAATGATTAAACTATTGTCTATGGAGAGGGAAGCAATAACACCTGCTGGATATGGCTGTGGTGGGAGAGGGAGGTATCACAGATAGCTTCAAAATTTGAATAATGTGACAGATATAGTTACTTTTCGTTAACAATGATAACTAAATCAATCGAAAAATACTTGTCAGGAGAAATTGGGAGCATGATATTGCAAATCAGGGATATAAAGTGCCATTGACAAATCTGTAAAGCAATGTCAAGTATGTAACAATTTATAAATTGTGAGCTCAGAAAATGATCTTAGTATTAACCTTTGGAAAATGTTAAAACTATAAGTATTCTTGGGTCATTGTTACATCATCTTACTCAGTTTGCCTTAGGTAGGACTGTTTACCTATTTACCAGTTATGATTGTTGGCAGCTAAAATTTCAAAGCTGTTATTCCTCCATGGAATTGGCCTCAACTGAAATCATCCTGTTACTCAGAGGTTATATTCAGCACAAGTTCAGCCCACAAATTTTTCATGCCCATAACATCTTATTTGTGTGTTAATGAATAGACTTCAATTGAAATAACATTTTTGCTTATTTTTTCTTTTCCTCTTTTCACTTAACCCCTTTTAAGATATTACTTAAGAATGTTCCTGGGAGGATCCAAGATGGCAATTGGAGGGAGGAAGCAGACAGTGTGGGCTCCACAAATCAAAAATCTTGCTAAAACACTGGAGCCACACTTGGCAGGAAAAAAAAAAAAAAACACTAATCAGAAGCAAAACTCCAATACCCTTAACCTCCAGCCTGTATAAAGCTTCTTCATGTGAAGTTACACTGAGGAAACAGGAGGGCTCCCTTTTCACCAGATGCCAGATCCAAACCTGCTTGGGAGACACAGACCAACAGATGAGCAAATAAATGGCACACAATATTCCCACAACTACTGCTGGGATAAAACAGCATAGCCCATAGACAGATTGACTCTCACCCCACAAAAAAAAAGGATAATAAATAAGGTACAAAAAGGACATACAGCAGAGAGGCAGAGTGCATTCAGCACACCAAGAAGGTGGGAAGAGCAAGGAGCTGAACTCTGCACAAACTTTTTGCAAACAAACCCTACAAAAGTAGATGGCTTACAAGCTGCTGCACCGGAGAAGGGGGAAGGGGCAAGGAGCTGATCTCCACACAAACTTTAGGTAAACAAAGCCTAGAATGGAAGATAGGCTGAGAGTAGGTGGATGATGAGCTGGTGCCTGAAAAAGGCCAGATAGTCATCCACAAAGCTCATTTCCTGACCCAACCACCTGGAAAGACTACAACAGAGCTACTGCTTAAACACCAGCACCAAGACTGGATGCTGAAGGAATAACACCAGAACTACTAAGACTGAAAATCTATTGTTCCTGAAACTGGAATTTTTTTTAATTTTCTCTTTAAGTGTTTGTCTTATTCACTGTTCATTTGTTCATCATCTCTCCCTGTTGATTTCTTTGGTTCTTCATTTTTTTTCTTCATTTCTTTTTATTATTTCTCTTTCTTTCTTGGTTTCATTAGTTTTACTATGTTAAGTTAGCAAATACTAAATTACACATAGAGCATAGACAGAAACAGCACCAAGGGGAATGATGGGAAGATGAAAAAGGGATGAAAATGATTTTTCCCCCAAAAATAAATTAGTACAGAATTCAGAAGGAGAGGAAAAAAATGGATACACAGTTCCAGACTTCAAGAAAACACTGATAGACTATCCCAAGGAACCCATGAAGCCCACAAAAACATGCTGAAAGAAGAAATCTTGCAAGAAATCACTGAGAATTTCATGGAGATGTTACTAGACAAGGTCAACCAAAATGTACAGGAGGCACTCAAGAAATTCCAAGACAAGAAAAATAAAGAACATGAGAAGACACAAAAACAAATAAGTGAACTCATAAGTGCCCTAAATAATTACCAAAGTGAAACAGCAGACAACATAAATAGAGATGTAAATGAATTAAGGACGAACATTGACAATACTAAAGAGGAAGTGACCCATGACATGGAAATCCTTAAGAAAAAAAAATGAAATAGAAGTACAAAACACAATGGAAGGCCCCTCCAGCAGACTAGAGCAAGCAGAAGACAGAATCTCAAGACTTGAAGATAAAATGGAAATTAAAGGAAAAACTGAAGAACTATTACACAAACAACTCAAAACCTGTGAAAAGAAACTGCAAGAACTCTCCAACTCCATCAAAAGAACAAACTTGAGATTCAAAGGCATTGAAGAAGGAGATGAGGTGCAAGCAAAAGGAATTCGTAATGTATTCAACAAATTAATAACAGAAAATTTCCCAAATCTAGAGAAAACTATGCCCATTCAGGGGCAGGAGCCCTCCAGTACACCAAACAGAGTTAACCAAGATAAAATTACCTCATGACATATTATCATTAAAACAACAAGCACAGAGAATAGAGAAAGAATATTGAAGCCTGTAAGAGAGAAAAAACAAATACCATACAAAGGTAAGTCCATCAAAATCACAGAAGATTTCTCAACAGAAACATTAAAAGCAAGAAGAGCATGGAGAGAGGTATTCCTTTCCATGAATGAAAATGACTTCAATCCTAGGATACTCTATGCAGCAAAACCATCATTAAAAATAGATGGAGCAATGAAAGTTTTCCACGATACATGGAATCTAAAACAATATATAACCACCAAGCAAACACTACAAAAGATTCTTCAAGGAATCCTGCAAATGGAAAATGAAAGTATACAAAACCATGAAAAGACAGGCAATACCAAACCATAGGACCAGAAAAGACAAGGAAGTAGAGAGTAACACTGATTTAGCGGCATACAATGAAACCCTTAAACAACAAAGACAGGAATCACCACATATCTATCAATACTAACATTGAAAGTTAATGGACTTAATTCCCCCAACAAAAGACACCATTTGGCAAACTGGATTAAAAGAGAAGATCCAACAATCTGTTGCCTACAAGAAACCAATCTCATTGACAGAAACAAACACTGGCTTAGGGTGAAAGGCTGGAAGAATATTTACCATGCCAATGGCCCCTCAAAACAGGCAGGAGTAGCAGTACTTATCTCAGGCAAAGTAGACTTCAAACCTACATTAATCAAATGAGGTAAAGAAGGACATTCCATACTAATAAAAGGGAAAATACACCTAAAGGAAATAAGAATTATCAACAATTTTCAACAATTAGCACTCAATGTCAATACACCAAATTTCATCAAACATAGTCTGAAGAACCTAAAAACATATATAAACTGTAACACAGTGGTAGTGGGAGACTATAATACCCCCCCCCCATCACCATGAGATGGGTCATCCAAACAAAAACTCAATAAAGTAATCCTAGATCTAAATCACACCATAGTTTAACTAGAACTAGCGGATGTCTGCAGAATATTTCATCCAACTACTGCACAGTATACATTCTTCTTAGCAGCCCATGGAACCTTCCCTAAAATTGACCATATCTTAGGGCACAAAGCAACCTTCACCAAATATAAGAAAATAGAAATAATACAACACATTCTATCTAATCACAAAACATTAAAACTAGAACTCAACAATAAAAACAACAGTAAAAAAACCATTCAATCAGTTGGAAGCTGAACAACACATTGCTCAATGATCAATGGGTCACTGATGAAATAAGAGAGGAAATTAAAAGATTCCTAGAAGTTAATGAAAATGAAAATACAACCTACTGGAACCTATGGGACACAGCAAAGGCAGTCCTAGGATGAAAGTTTATAGCCATGAGTGCATACATTAAAAACACTGAAAGATCTCAAATCAATGACCTAATACTCCCAGAAAAACAAGAACAAGTAAATCCCAAAACAAGGAAAGGACAGAAATAATAAAAATAATGGTCAAAATCAAGGAAATAGAAACCAGAAAACCATACAAAGCATCAATGAAAAAAAAAAGTTGGTTCTTTGAAAAAATAAGTTAGATTGACAGACTCCTGGCAAAACTAACTAAAATGACAGAGAAAGAACACTGATCAGTAACATAACAAATACAAAAGGAGAGATAACAACAGATACCATGGAAATACAGGGAATCATCAGAGACTACTTTTAGAACCTATATTTTAATAAATTTGAAAATCTTGAAGAAACGGACAGATTTCTAGATACTTATGACCAACCAAAATTGAACCAAGAAGACATTAATAACCTAAATAGATCTTTAACACAAAATGAAATTGAAGCAGCAATCAAGAGTCTTACAAAAAAGAAAAGTCCACGACCTGATGGATTCTCTGCTGAATTCTATCAGACATTTAAAGAACTAATACCAACCCTTCTTAAACTGTCCCATGAAATGGAAAAGGAATGACAACTGCCTAATTCATTTTATGAGGCCAGTATAACACTCATCCTAAACCACACAAAGACAACTCCAAAAAAGAGAACTATATGCCAGTCGCCTTAGTGAACATTGATACAAAAATCCTCAAGATAATGGCAAACTGAATGCAACAATACGTCAGAAAGATCATTCACCACAACCAAGTCGGCTTCCTTCCAGGGATGCAGGGGTGGTTCAACATATGAAATCTATAAATGTAATAAACCACATTAATAGAAGCAAAGACAAAAACCACTTGATCATCTCAATAGAAGCAGAAAAATCCTTGGACAAGATCAAACACCACTTCATGATAAAAGCTCTCAGAATGCTAGGAATAGTAGGAAAGTACCTCAACATTGTAAAGGCTATATATGACAAACAAACAGCCCATATCATCCTTAATGGTGAGAAACTGAAACCATTTCCCCAAAAATCAGGACCAAGGCAAGGGTGCCTACTATCCCCACTCCTATTCAACATAGTACTGGAATTCCTAGCCAGAACAATTAGGCAAGAAGAAGAAATAAAAGTTATACAAATAGGCAAAGAAACTGTCAAAATATTCCTATTTGCATATGACATGATCCTATATCTTAAAGACCCAAAAAACTCTACCTAAAAACTCCTAGACACCATAAACTGCTAGAGCAAGGTGGCAGAATACAAAATCAACATACAGAAATCATTAGCTTTTCTACACACCAATAATGAACAAATTGAAAAAGAATACATGGAAACAATTCCATTTATAATAGCTTCAAAGAAAATCAAATACCTAGGAGTAAACTTAACAAATGATGTGAATGACCTCTACAAGAAGAACTACAAACCCCTGAAGAAAGAGATTGAGGAAGACTTCAGAAGGAGGAGAGATTTCCCATGATCATGGATTGGTAAAATCAACATAATAAAAATGGCTATACTACCAACAGCAACCTTCATGTTTAATGCAATTCCAATCAAAATATCAATGACATTCATCACAGAGATTAAAAAAATCTATCCTGAAGTTCATTTGAAAACACAAGAGACTGCAAATAGCCAAGGCAATACTCAGCAAAAATTGCAATGTTGGAGGTATCACAATACCTGACTTCAAACTATTTTACAAAGTGATAGCAATAAAAACAGTATGGTATTGGCACAAAAACAGACACAAAGACTAGTGGAACAGAATAGAGGACCCAGATATGAATCCCCACAACTATGGCCACCTTATTTTTGACAAAGGTGACAAAGACATACAGTGGAGAAAATACATCATTTTCAACAAATGTTGTTGTGAAAAGTAATTATCTGTCTGCAGAAAACTGAATCTAGATCCATGTTTGTCACCCTCAAAATGGATTAATGACCATTATATCAGACCTGAAACTCTGACACTGGTAAAGGAAAGAGGGGAAAACACTTTGGAAGTAACTTAGTGAAAGGATGGACAAATGGGATTTCATAAAAGTAAAAAGCTTCTGCACAACAAAAGAAATTATCTCTAAACTGAAGAGACCACCCAAAGAGTGGGAAAACTACACTGTCCCAAAAATCAATGAAACAATAAAGAAATGGGCAACTTAACTAAACAGAGCTTTCTCAAAAGAAGAAATTCAAATGGCCAAAAAAACACATGAAAAAATGCTCACCGTCTCTAGCCATAAAGGAAATGCAAATCAAAACCACACTAAGTTTCCACCTCACACCTGTCAGAATAGCCATCATCAAAAACACCACTAACAACAGGTGTTGATGGAGTTGTGGGGAGAAAGGAACCCTCATACACTGCTGTTGGGAATGCAAGCTAGTTCAACCACTCTGGAAAAATATTTGAAGTCTTATTAAAAATTTAAACATATGTCTGCCATATGATCCAGCAATACCACTCTTGGGAATATACCCAAAGGAATGAAGTGACACAGGTTACTCCAGAGGCACCTGCACACCCATGTTTATCGCAGAGCTATTCACAATAGCCAAGTTATGGAAACAGCCAAGATGCTCCACTACTGATGAATGGTTTAAGAAAATGTGGCATTTATACACAATGGAATTTTACTCAGCTATGAAGAAGAATGAAATCTTATCATTCACAAATAAATGGATGGAACTGGAGAACATCATTCTGAGCAAGGTTAACCAGGCTCAGAAGACCAAAAATTGTATGTTCTTCATCATATATGGTCTTTAAATATAGGGCAAATACAGCAGTGTGTTTGGACTTGGGTCACATGATAAGGTGAGAGCACATGCAGGAGGTATGAGGATAGGTAAGAAACCCAAAACATGAAAGTATTTGATGTCCCTTCTGCAGCGGAACTTATACAGAAACCTTAAAGTGACAGAGGTCAATATGAGAAGGAGATCAGGAACTAGTGAAAACGTCAGTTAGAGATGAATCAACTTGGGATGTAACACTTTTATACATGGAAGCAATGCTAGGAATCTTTTTGCATAGTTATCCTTATCTCAACTAGCAAAAACACTTTGTCCTTATTATTGCTTATGTTTTCTCTTTGACAAAATTAGAAATAAGGGCAGAACAGCTTCTGCTTGGATTTGAGGGTGGTGGGGACAGAGGGAGGGGGTGGATGTAGTTGAGAAAAATGTCCCAAACAATGTATACATGTGTGAATAAATGAATAAATTTAAAAAAAAGAAAGAGGGGAGAGTACATTGAGATTCCATCTCAACACAGAATGTATATCAGTTTTAAAAACACTTACTGATGCTAGTAATGCTATGGAGAAACAGGAACGTACACTGTTGATGAGAATATAAATTGGTGCAACTGTTCTGAAGAACAATATGAAGGTTTCTCAAAAGACTAAATCATTCTTCTAAATATATATCTGAACTCAATAAAATCAGCATAGATTGTAGCACTATATCACAATAATTATGCTATGATACCAGCCTTGGTGCCCATCAACAGATGAATGGATGTAGAAAATGTGGTGTCTATATAGCTCAACAGAGCAGCATTCAGCTATGAAGAAGAACGAAATCCTGTCATTTGCAACAAAATGGGTTGGATCTGAGGACATTATTTTAAGTTGTTAAGTCAGACACAGAAAGGCAAGTACTGCATGTTCTCTCTCATATGTGGAAGCTAATACAGTGACCTGAATGTAGGATAGTGATTATTAGAGTTTTCAGGGGATGAGTAAAGTGGGATTGTATTTGACCAGTGCACACTCTGTGCATGTATGGAAATGCCACACAGTATTTCCAATTTGTGTATGTGATTAATGCATGTTAAAATAAAATAATTTAATAAAAAAGAACGTTCCCCCCAATAAATTACATGCATCTTACCCTCTGTCTTACAAAATTAAAGTGCCCAAGTGGCTCAGAATCTATATCACTTATCACTGGTTCACTCATATATGAAACTTGACTCACATTATTAGCTTTATGGAGGGTTTCCTTTGTTTTACTTATATAAAAGAAAGTATTCCCAACCTTTGTAGGCTTTTTGGAACATTCCCCATTCACCATAGGTTGTATTAATGGACGGTTTTTAATTACAAGACATATTGCACCTTGAGATTCTATGGAATATAAAGAAATAGATTCTCATGTCACAGTGCTGGATCCCAGTGCAGCAGTAGAGAGAATTCATGTGGCTTCTATTTTAACTGAAGTTTCTGCATCTGACACATGTTCATTGTGCATTGGGTAGCTGAACTGAGCTTGAATCTCTGCAATGCTGATTTGCCCCTGAAGCATGCAGGCACATGGAAGACAAAGTCTTTTCTGGGTAGTGAGGAATATGACCAAAACAAAAGGCTGCCCACTAAGAATGCATCCATAAAAAAAACTGGAGGAGGTATCCATCCTAATGGATGTTCCAGTTACAAGTAGAAATACAAGAAATATGAGAATATAAAGCAATATGACTCCTTGAGATGTTAACAACTCTTTAATAATCAAATTGAAAGATATTGAAAAGGTTTTAATGACAACGAATTAAAAAGTCTACTTTCTAAAATAATCATTAACCTTAGATTCCAAAGGGGATTCAAACCAACAGATGAATGAAGTAAGGAAATTAATTCAAGATATGGACAGGAAATTCAACAACTTAGAATAGATTGAGATCTGAACAAAAATGGAAATCTTAGAAATATTGATAAAATACAATATTACTGAAAGCAATATACAGTTTCAATGCAATTCCCCAAAACATTCCAGTGATATTATTAACTTAAATAGAGAAAAAAAATTCTAAAATTCATATGGAAACAAAAAGACCCTGAAAAGGCAAAACAATCTTGAAAGTAAAAATAAATATCATACCTGACTTCAAATTATACTGTAGAACTATAGTAATAAGACAAGCATGATGTAGACATAAACATAGACCAATCGAATATAGTATCCAGAAATGAGTCCAAGCAGCTTCAGTCATCTGATTTTTGATAAAGGTGCCAAAATATACACTGGAATAAAAAGGCTACCACTTCAACTAGGAGTGCTAGGAAAACTGGATATCCACATATAGAAGACTGAAAGTAGTTCCTTATCTTTTACCCTGTACAAAATTCAATTCAGGGTGGATTAAAAACCTTAATGTAAGAGCTGAAACTTTAAATCTATTGAGGAATACATAAAAGGAACACATTAAGAGCTTGGTATAGGGAGTCACATTCTGAATAGGATTCTAGTAGCCAGAAAATGATGTCAAGAATTGATAAATGGAAATGAACTAATACAAATACCTTCTACACAGTCAAAAGAAATCAGCAGGGCTCTGGTGGCTCTCAACTATAATCATAGCTACTTGGGAGACAGATCAGGATGATCACAATGGTAAGCCAGAGCAGACAAACAGTACATGAGACCCTATATACAAAAATATTCTGAGGAAAATGGACTGGAGAGGTGGCTTAGAATACCTGATTTGCAAGCACAAAGCCCTGAGTTCCAACTCCAATTCCATAAAAAAAATCAACAAAGTGATGAAACAGTCTACGGAATGAGAGAAAATATTTTCCAGGTGTTCACATTACAGTAAGTTAATGTCTAGAATATATAAAGATCTCAAAAATTTAAAAATCAAAGGAGCAATGGATACAATCAACAAATGTGAAAATGAACTGATCAATTTTAAAATTAAGAAATACAAATAGCCAATAGATACATGAAAAAGTGTTTAATATCTTTAGCAAATAGTAAAATGTAAGTTAAAATTGAGTATGGTCAAAATACAGTGTATGCATATATAGAAATATAATAAAACACTTTTTATATAATTAACTTATGCTGATATATTTTTACTTTTTTATTTTATTTTTTTTCCTGGAAATTTTAGTTTGTTTAATTTTCCTCTTTTTTTTATTGTTGTGCTGGTTAGGGGTATATTGTTGCATTTGCAAAAGTTCTTAGAACATATCAAATATATCATACTTGAATTCACCCACTCCTCCATTCTTCTTTATTCCCTGATCCCCCCATTCCTGGAACAGTATGAACAGGTATCATTTTCCCAGTTACATACATGTGTACACAGTATTTGCACTCTACACCCTTTTTCCTCCTTATCCCCCCTCCAAATGGCACCAACCCACCCAACAGGACCCAGGAAGGACTTATTCGGCCCTCCTCTTCCCTGATTTTTGTAAAAGAAAATGAATGACATTTTTGTTTGTTTAAGATAGCTACATAGGGAGTATCCCTACGACATTTCCATGAGTATATTTTTAAAATTAAATAGATAAACAGAGCCTCATAATTTTTTATGATGGTTTATTACTTTTGGAAAGTCATACTTTAGAGCTTAAAAGTTATGGTCTATCAACCCAAAAATTCCAAAATGTTCCTTAAAACACGTCTCATAAATGTAACTTTCAGAAAAATAAATGTGAGGTAATAGGACAACACTTATAAAAAATTATAGTAGAATCATATTATATATTATTATATTGCTATTAAAATAATTAAGTTTGAGTTTTATATGAAGCAGAACCCAAGATGTCATTAGACATGGAAAACATTTACTGGATAAGGGAGTGCAAAAGATGAAGGAAAGGGAAAATGAATAGACTGAAAGATCCTTCAGGATTTGATTCAGATCTGAAATCTTTGCAAGGAAAAGGAGGAGTTTTTGGTAAGATGAACCTTAAGCAACAGCACAGTTCTGGGGAAATTTCAAGTAGGCTGAGGTCAACCCTAGACCAAAGATTGCTTGTTGGGTATTTACATTTCTGTTAAATGTAGTCCACCTCTACTATATCCACCTTACTTGTTGACTAGAAGTGGCCCAGGAAGAGAGTATGGCTTCTTCATTCTTGTTACAGTGGATCCTTAAACAGCAGTGACTATTGGCTGTCTGCCAACCAAACTATACAAAATATCCTCTTGAAAGAGTTTCTATTAGATTCCATGTTTAATTCATTTTGCTTTCCAAGAACATTTTTAAAACAATATGTAAAATGTGGTGCCATTCAAAAACACATAATGATAGATGAGAGATTATTATACAGAATATTCATCAAGATGTCAGCTGTGGGTAAAGGGGTGAGAGGGATGTTAGTTATGATTTCTGGGTCAGTAAAAGACATAGGACTGGTGAAAGAACTGTTCTCACAACATTGCCTGCTTTATATACATGGAAATATACAGTATTATTATTAAAGGTTAAAAAGGTCTACATACTTTGAATGATTAAAATATATACAGTAGAATCAGAAAGTTTATGAAGGCAAATATATGTGATTATAAAGAGCCACTTATTTTTAAATTTTGAAGCAATTTTCATTGTGAAATATAGAACAAATAATGAAAATTTTGCAAAATAAGAGTACAAATTTCAGTTAGTTTATAAAAATCCATTTTTGGAAACCCTCATTGAAATCAGAAAAAGAAAACCACCCAAGATGACATTCACACAATCCCTTCTTAATCACCACTTTCTCACTCCTTTCACAAGTAATTATGCTAAACTTCATAGTTAATCTCCTTTATTCCTTCACATACTTAGATATATGACTGCACATCTAGACACTCAGATTTAATACTATATGAATGTAATAATTACCTACTGTCTTCTGTCTAGCATCTTTTTCTCAGTCACATTACATTTTTTAACATTTATCAACTATGGCTCATTCGTTTTCATTGTTGCATAGTATGAATTGCCAGATTTTATTCAGTACCTAGAGAGATGATTCTTTTATAGTTTTAAATGTTATGACTAACACTATTTTTATATTTTTCCTTTACTATTGTGCTGGGGTACATTGTGGCACTTACAAACGTTTTTAAAATGTATACACTATATCATACTTGAATTCACCCCCTCTACCACACAGCTTTATCCCCTCCCCTGATTCCTGGAACAGTTTCAACAGATATCATTTTTACTTTATATAAATGTGTACACATTATTTGTATGGTATTCATTCTTCTACCCACTCACCCCTGCCACTTCACCCCTCCTACTTGCACCAACCCTCCTCCCCACACCCACACAGGTAGGACATGTTCTAACCTCCTGTTTTAAGATTTTGTAAAAGAAAAAAGATAAACATGATGGTTTGGTATTTTGAGATAAAGATAGCTACACAGGGAGTTTCCTTGTGTTGTTTTCATACACATATGTATTACAGCCCCGATTGGTTCATCTCCTCTAGTCTCCTTCACTCTTTCCTAGTTCCTTTCCCATGGTGGCCCAAGCCAGTTTAAGATATCTGTATTCATTCCTGTATGCAGAGCACATCAACCACATTCAAGTTTTTAGTATCCTTCTCTTGCCCTATGGCTCCCATGTGTGACCTCCCCTTAGTGTAACTAGCATCCCATAATATTGCTGCATTTGTTTTAGGTCTGTATTTCACATGAGAGAGAGAACATGCGGCTTTTGGCCTTCTGAGCCTAGCTAACTTTACTTAAGATGGTGTTCTCCAGTTATATCCCTTTAAAAAATTTTCATTCTTTGTGACTAAGTAAAATTGCCTTGTGTATAAATACCACATTTTCTTAATCTATTCAGTAATAGGAT
The DNA here is from genome assembly GCF_047511655.1 of Castor canadensis. Lineage (NCBI taxonomy): Eukaryota > Metazoa > Chordata > Mammalia > Rodentia > Castoridae > Castor > Castor canadensis. Next base: position 104,609,919 of record NC_133394.1, on the reverse strand, counting down.
GGCATCTTGGCTGTTTTTATAGCTTAGCTCTCATGAATAATGCTGCAATAAGCTTGCACGTGCAGGTGTCTTTGTTGTAACCTGACTCACATTCCTTCAGGTATATCCCTAGTAATGGTATTGCTAGATTACATGGCAGGTCTATCTTTAGTTTTTTAAGGAGCGTCAATATTGTTTTCCATAGTGATTATAATAGCTTACATTTCCACTAGCAGTGTACGAGGGTTCCATTTTCCCCATATCCTTCCCAAAATTTATTGTTGTTGGTATTCTTGATAGTAGCTATTCTAACAGAAGCGAAGTGGAATCTTAGTGTAGTTTTGATTTGCATTTCCTTTATGGCCAGAGATGGTAAGTATTTTTTTATGTGCGTTTTATTCATTTGGACTTCCATTCAGTTTATTTTTCCCATTTCTTCATTTGGTCATTGCCAAATGAAGCTCAGTTTTTTGAGCTTCCTATGTATTATGGTTATCCATCCCTTGTATTTAAAGGCTTATTCACATGTGTGGGCTCATATTTTTCATGGATGGATAGTGAAAGTAGAATTTCTGGGTTGTAAAGTATGTATACATTGAACTGTTAAGATAATACAAAATATTGCCAGAATGAATATAAAATTTATGCTTCTACTAGTATTGTATGACAGTGCAATGTACTTTCTCCTCTTTCCCCAGATATAATTATTAAAAATCTTGCTATTTTGTGTATGCTTACTTTAATAATGATGTCTTCCTAATTTCATGTTGTAACATGTATCATACTTTATTTACTGATTTCAAGTTATAGTTAACATTTTTACATTCTATTTTTAAAAAATCAAAAATATCTATAATATGGCCTTGTCTAATTTGTGTTGCTGTATCAAGATATCTGAGACTCAGTGTCTTATAAAGGAAGAATATGCACTAAGCTTAAGGTTTTCATCCTGAAAATCCAAGCTTTGATAACCACATCAAGCAAGGACGTCATGCAGTGTTCTATAGCAGATGGAATTATCAGGCAGGAATGCAGTTTGTTTTTTTTTATCATGGGACTGGAGCTTGAACACAGAGCTTCACAAAGACTTCAAAGGGCTTGCAAAGGAAGCACTTTACTGCTTGAGTCACACCTCCGGTCCGTTATTTTGGGAATATACAAACTATTTACCTTGGCTGGCTTCTAACCATGATTCTCCTGATCTCAGCCTCCTAATTAGCTAGGATTATAGGCATGAGTCACCAGAACCCAGCAGGAATGTATTTAATAGCATTCTAAGAGTGTCAAGCACTGCATGTAGAAGAGACTAAACACATGGGATCATTTCACTTTATTAAAGCCCACTTTGGTGGTAACTACTTCTGTCCCATGAGACCTAACCTACTTGTGCAAGAGAGGCATTGGTGTCTTTCAAGTATTGTGCATTCAATACTCTAAGTAACTCCCTGTTGGCCTCATTTCTTATAGGTTTCAGTACCTCTGAAAACCATTACATTGGGGAGTCACCTTTCAGAGTGTGAACCTTTGGGAGTTCATCCTATACTCAAACCACAGAAAATATTTACTATGAATTTTGTTCTCCAGTGCAGATGAAATAAGTTTTTATTATTAAAATTTTATTAGGATATATTTGTATGTAGGTGGGATTCATAGTGACAATTCCAATTAGGCTTATATTGTACATTGCTTATATCACCCCCATCTTCTCCCCCCAATCCTCTCCCTGCCCCCACTTAAAGCAAATCCATGAGGCTTCTTTGTTCTTTACTGTATTTCATATAAGTATATGAAGTCCATCAATCACATACCCTCACCTCAATCCCCTTCATTCACCCTCCCTTCTCCCACTAATACTCCCCACACACTGTACTTATTTTACAGTCCTATTTTCACTATTAATATTGAAATTGGTGCTCAGAAGGATTTCTGTATGTATCTCCACTGTTGATATACTTTATTTTGGTCTGTTTAATCCCCTCCATTACTCTCCCCTACACCTTTAGCTCCCATACCCTCTTTTTAAACAACTTTTAATACTAACATCCTCTACCTTCACAGATGTTGTGTTTTATGAAAAAGGTTTTTGATTCCTGATGACATGAAGGCCAACTAGCATTAGTCTTCATATGCCTATCAAATTATTCCACCATAATGTGTTGTAAAAAAATCTTTACTTTCCACACTGTTCTGTAGTGTAAGTTATGTCAATTTATAAATGCTGCTTATGTATTTTTATATATACATATATGCACATAAATATGGATAGATACACAATCACAAATAGGTATTTGTGCCTGGGTATAATTATTAGCATTTTATTTACAAGTTAATTCTGGAGACTATATTATAATTCTTTGATATTATTACAAAAATTAATATCTATCCTTAGTTGGTCATTAAAAATGTGTTTAAAATTACTTTCTTTCCTAAAATGTATGAAAAATAAACTCTGTAGCAAAAGCACATCACCACTTGGGAGGTAGCTGAATGAATTATTTTTGTTGATGGGATAACCTGCAGTGACTATTTTCAATGACTCTATAAGATAGGCACTTATCTTTCACTTTCCTATTTATTCCAGGATTGATTTATTCATTCTCTGATACTCTACTGAATTATTTAATGCATCTACATTTTTTAAAAGTTTACAATTAATTTATTTGTTTTACACATACAGTCAGAATAGTGAATATTAATTGTTGAACAAGATCCAATTAAATTTTAATGACTGCTTTTCTGTTTTTCCATTTCTAGTGTGTGTATGTGTGTGTGTGTGTGTGTGTGTGTGTGTGTGTGTGTGCTACTGGGTTTGATCTCAAACCTTCATACTTGCTAGTCTGGAGCTCTACTGCTTGAGCCACTCTACCCTCTTTTAATTACTCTTCAAGGCTAAAAAGGTATTTTCTACACCATTGTTCTCTTATTGCACTCTTGGTCTTAATCAATGTAAAAAAGCTGCCATTAAATAACATAAATTATTGCAGTAAACTAAGTGATAATTTTACCATTGTTTTTCAGATAGAACCACAGATCAGGGAATTTTTCTGTTTTTCACATACAAATGGGTAGTTTAGGCAATCAATTAGGCTTAGAGTTCATTGATTCCTAGGATATGAAATTGAAATTTTACACAGTGACTGGTCTTTGATCATAACTAGAATAAAATCCAAAGGTCCAGAATTAACTGAAACCTTAGCACAATAATGATTATAAAACATGGGAAAACAAGTACTTCCTATAATAAAAAGTATCTCCTACCAAACTCCAGAGTAGGTACACCTCCTCCACATACATTTTTAGGAGAATTAGGATTAAGCCTCCAAAACTTCAAAGCAGCATTCAGAGTCATGGGGAAATTTATTGTAGATTTAAAGAAAATGCTTACGATGATTTGTAGGCTTTTTATGGACTGTCAAGCTACCTTCAGGGATTATTAATTTATATGTATGTATATAAATTATATTATATATATGTAGAGAATCCTTTAGAATATCATACTTCTAACTACTAAGATTAACTGCTGAATTATTAAGTCTAGTTTTGAATAATTTTATTTCCTTTAGAATAATGTCATAGAGCATACACTTAAGAAGTGAAAATCACTTGGCCCTCTTCAAATCTATTATAACTTTTTGTGTACTGGTACCTAATTGAATACGACATTTAATTTTGACTTGACATGAAATTCTATTAGGTAGTGTATTAGTTCATTTGTCTTCATGTATACTTTCATTGGTGAATTCTGTTTTAAAATACAAAAATGTAGAGCATAGATTTAATTTACTAAACTTAGTGCACAGTGTGTGTTTAAGCAATTGAATTTGAGAATGTCAGTGGTTATTTACAAGAGTGTTTAAATTATTATTTTTCAGAAAAATGAGATGCTTAATTTGTCAGGAAGCAAATGAGATTACAAATTTTTGTCATACCTATGTACATCTTTAAATTTGCTCAAATTTATTTAATAAATATTTACTTATAAACTAATATTATAGTGTGTATTGTAACACTAATCATCTATACATGCATTCACACTTATTGTAAGTTAAAGTGATACTCTATGTTCAAATTTCTATGTATAAAAGGACTATGAAATTAAGATCTGAAGTGCTTTCACTACCCCATCTTCAAGCCAACATAGTCTTCTCTAGTTCACAGCAACAAAATAGAAGTAACATAAATTTAGTTTAACAAATGTTTAATGGGCATATATTCTCTTTAGTGTACCCCCATATTCATACATAATACACAGACACATACCCATTTTTCTCTACCTTTAAAAAAAATTAATTGTCATGATACTGGGTTCTGTAATAAAAGAAGCACACAGTAAAATTTGAGAATTTCTATCTCAAATTTATATTTGAGATATATATCTATATATCTCTCTATATATCTCTATAGAGATATATATATCTCTATAGAGGAGATATATATTTAGAACTACTCTTAATAATAACTGGGTTATAGTTAAAGAGATTAAATCTTTTCAGAATGATGAAATAATGATCTTTTAACAGTCAAAACTAGGTAGGAATTTGAATAGATTACAGATATGGCAAAGACTATTCTGGCTTTACCAAAAGAAACACAAAGTTTATTTAAAATAGAGTGTTAATAAAGAAGGTCTTGTGGTGTAACTGCAGTTCATCAAATGGTCAATTATGGCATTTATATTTTTCTACCAGATATTAATACTAATTATGTAGTAAACAAAATAATATAATCTGAATTCAGGTATAGGATTTCTTACCTAATTGGAGTCTATAATATCATTAATAACATTACTATAGAAACAAAAATATTCATTAAGTAGAAAGTATGATTTTTACACTCTAAAACACTGGGATATAAATTTTTTATAACAAATTTGTTTACATAGATTAGTCTCCAATTTACTTCCACTATTAGTAAAATCAAATTCTGCAGTTAATAAGCAAGATATCTATCATGATACTTTCCTTATGTGTTTGTTTCCAATTTATCAAATTTAGCCCTGATCTATGAAGTTTCCTGTGTTAAATTTCTCTTTTCCAAAGTTTCTGAGAGTGTAGGTGATCCAGAGCTTTTTACTTAGACTTTTTGTCTGTAAATTACCACACAGGAGATCTCATTCAATTTCAAAGCTTTAAGTACATTTTGAGTTCTTTTACTTCTTTCTGTTTCAAGCCACAATTCTTCCTTTTTTTTAATTACTGTATATTAATTGCATAAATGGGCTTCTTTATGATATCTCTACGCATGTGTACAATGTACTTCGATCATATACACCCTTCTGCTACTCTTATCTTGCTCCCTAATTTTCTCAATTTTAACCAGTTTTAATATTCTATTTTCATACATATAATGTATTTTAATGATATTCAACTTTCCACAACCCTGTCCTTTTGTATGCCTCCCTCCAACTAATCCCCCTCCCCCAAAAATTTCTGATTGATATTAGTGACAGATTTTTATATTGTTTTGAAGATATAGATTTTACATATGAGAGAAAAACATGTTATTTGCCTTTCTTAGTCTGGCTTATTTCTCTAAGATTCAAATTCCTTGCTCAATCTCATCTCAGTCTCCATCATTATATATTCAACAGCCTAATTAAGAAGTACATCTAATATTTAATATGTAAATCAAACATATCATGCCTACAAATTAGCTACTTATGTTTCCCCCAAAACATTTCTAGATGTTGCTTTTTGGATTTCAGTTAATTGAAAACTTGTTCTTACATTTCTTCAGAATAGCAAAAAGAAATCGTAATATAAGCCATCAAGAATAACAATAACAAAAGCCACCTATTTAATTTTAGCATTTCTATAGCTAATCCAATTCTGCTAACTTTGCTTTAAATAAATTCGGAGTCTCAACACCTTGCATAATCAGCACACTCTGTCATGTGGATTATGGGAATTGCTTTCAAAATTCTGTATCTGTCTTTGTATCTTGTTCCCACTAGTTTTCAACTTCAACAAAAAAAATGCTTTGATATAAGATTCAACTATGCAGGATGAATAAACTTTGGAGATCTAATGTATTCGCTGAAAACTGTCATTAACACTATTATATCATGTATGTGAAATTATCTAAGAGAATAGATCATAAATGTTCAAATTACAAAAAAAATGGCATCTGTGTAGGTGATTAGGCTGCTAAATAGTTTGATTATAGCAATCCTTCCAGAATGTATATAAAGTATCATGTATACTTTAAATATATATCTATATATATATTGAAATTTTATTTGTCATTTTAAATTTTATTTGTCAATTAAACCTAAATAATTAAAACTGGGAGGAAAATAAAAAATGATTTGTCAATTCCAGATGCTGTGTTCAAATTCCACACTGGTTCTTTATTTTACTCAGAACAAAATTGAAAGTCCCTATAATTACCAACACCTTGCATGATCTCTTCTCAATTTTCACTTTACTCAGCTGTTCACATCATTCATCTATATTGGCTCCTTGCTCATTCTTCAATACTTGCCAATTTTAAGGTCTTTGAATTAGCAATTCTTTTTGATGGAATTACCCCTTCACATGTTGTTTCAAATAGCAATATTTTTCTGAATACCTTTTATTTAAAATGCTGAAGAAAATACTTCCCTAGCTGGAAGGGGTGACATATGATTGCAATCCCAGAACTCAGGAAGATTAGGAGTTTGAGGCCAGCATTGGCTACTTAGCAAACTCAGGTTTAGTCTGGGCTACATAGTGAGAAACTGTCTGAAAGGAGAAAATCAAACAAACAAACAAAAATAATCTATTTTTCAAAATCAGTAAATTATATTCTCCTTACTCATTAACCTCATTCATTTACTAACTGATAACCTCGAGGTACCAACAATTAGATCTCTATTGAATGCAGGCTACTGACAAACAAAGAAAAGCACTGGTGAAAGTAAATAGTAACATACAAGCCAAAATCTGCTAAACATTTAAGAAAGTTCTCTTCTCACAGTAACCACCTACCTGAATAAAAATTATTTGTGTCTCCTTGACACTTAAAATGACATTCATGTTCCCAGAATTTTGTTGTGAAGAGTATGATAACCAACATACAGATACAATAAGTTGTAAATATATTTAAATGCTTATTAGTAATATTGTTAAGATATTGCAGTGTCATGAGAGGGAGAAGGCACAACTCAGAAGTCAACAGGCAAAACAAAATTTACTCTGCAAAAGGGTGTGCCAGAAATAGTAAGAAACACACCCAGTGGGAAGTCCACTAGGGTTTTATCTCTAATTCAGTGCTTCTCCTCCTCTGAATTGGACATAGTTCTACATAGTTCACTAAATGGAAAGGGGACATTGGAAGGGGGTTTTAAAGACAAAGAAGTTCAAAAGTTCAGGGAAGCAATAACTGTTTTAGGTTATCAGTTCTGGAACCAGAGCATCTAGCTGAGGGATAACAACCCTTTGTTCTTAATAGAAACTTTTATTAGGTTAAGCAGAGTCCTTGAAATGAGCATATATGAACCAAGTTGTAACAGCAGTGGTTTCTGATTAAATCCTTTGACAGAAAAGATCCAACCTAAGCTGATTCTCACAATGCCTATTTCAAATGTGGACTAATGTAAAATGGGAGCCATTCAGGGCAGAGCCTGCAGTAATGCTGTGTAATAAACTGGGAATGGGGAGGACTTGATGTGCAAAATTAATGCTAATCAGACAATATTCCCTATTACCAGGACAGGGTAGTTGAGTGGAATTTTGCAGTGACTATAGACCAGTATTTGCTGGGTATCACCTATTCTTTACCATATCCTTCCTTCCTTCCTTCCTTCCTCCCTCCTTTTCTCCCTCCCTCCCTTTCTTCTTTTCTTTTCTTCCTTCCTTTTCTCTCTCTCTCTCTCTCTCTCTCTCTCTCTCTCTCTCTTTCTCTCTCCTCATTCTCCCTCCTTAGGGGTTGAACTCAGGGCTTTGTACATACTAGGCTAGCACTCCACCACTTCAGCCATGTCCCCAGCCCTCTTTACCTTTGTTAATTGATGTTTTTATTATAATTATCTTGTCCTTGTTCAATCACTGATACTGGCCATTTCATTACATCAAATTCATGTTTTACATCCATAGATCTCTAAATCAAGGCAACCACAATTAGAACTCTTATTGTGTAGTACTACTAAAGATAATTACAAACATGAGCAAATAAACATGGTTCATCTACAGATCTTGATCTACAGATTGAAGACTCAGTGTCTTAAATGACAGCATTTGGGTTTTTTCTCTGAGAAGAATATATATATTGCATCAGAAAAGGAGGTTGAATTAGATATTTGATTACCATAGTCATAGATTACAGTAGTTATCATTACTTTTAAATTTTGAATTTTTTTCTGCTCCCAGAAAACAGTCTGATTGATATATGACAATCCTAAATCTAAGCTTTAATAGCCAAATAGGATTGTCAACATTATCTTACCTTGATGTGGTGATCACCAGGGCAAATATTAAGTTGATTTCCTAATGAATTACCCAAGTGGCTAGGATGAACAGTGGTTCTCTAAAGAGCCAAATTGAACATGTAACTAGGACTAGCACTAATCTGTGTTGCATTAAACCACTGGCATTGGGATTTTGGTCACAACCATTAACATAACCTGTCCCATTCTCTATGCTGGCAAAGGATAATAATACATATTCATGAAGTCATAGGTTTTTGTCTATAGGTTCACTTTGTATTTATACTTTAACAAACCTGACATAGCATGCATTTCATAAAAATTTGTTGGATGTTAGAATAAAATAAAAATAGGACTAACGGGTCCCTTCATTATGGCAGGAACAAAGGCAAATTATATGGCAAATATTTCAGAGCAGCTTGTAAATTTGGGAGAGGTTACATGAAATTACTTGTTTTCTCGGTAAAGTCAATAGATATTTACTGAAGAAATAGTCCAACTAAGCTTGTATGAGTCAGTGAATAGAACAAAGAAATAAGTGTGTAATTATATATCTGATATTAAAAATACCTATAAGTCATATACAGGTAACAATATAAAATTATTTGATAATCATAAAAATATACATGAAAAACAATGTAAATATGTGCTTTGTACTTAAATAGCTGATTTTCATTTTAAACATGTAATTTTTCAAATAGAACATTAAAGTTTATATTTTCTAGAGTTATTACTCAAAATTTTAAATTTTTGAAAAATTTTTTTCAAATAATGATTTAGTAGCACAGAAACACTCACCTAACCTATTTCTTAAGGCTTATAAACATCATTCATTCTCTCTGAAGGGACAGAGTGGTTCTTGCTAATGGAACATCTGTTCTTGCAGAAGCAAATGACTTCCCTGAAGGACAGTTAATAAAAAATATTGCCACTAAACACAGCTGGCAAACTGTTAATAAAAATACAACAAACTAAATTGAAAATAATCATGGACTTAATGAATACGAACAGAATACAGAATATAAATTAATTATTTTATTATAAAGTCAATTTAACTATAGCTTTTTTATTTTTAACATAGACATGCCTTATCTTTTGATAATAGCATTTAGTGACAGAAATCACAAATATCATTTTACACTCATAAAATAAATTGTTGGATTTAATTAAATACATATTGAGTCCAAAAATTGAAATGATGTTTCCTTTTGGTATGTGGTAACAATAATTATTACTAAAAAAACGAAAGTTTCTTATCTATTTATCTCTTATCTGTCAATATGAGCAATAAAAACATTGATACCAAATGAACTTGACAGCCTGGTACAGTGGCTCACTCTGCTATTCCAGGTATTTGGGAGGCAGAGATCTGAAGGATCATGTTTGGAGGCTAGCAGTGGCAAAATGTCAAGAGACCCACCTCAACAAACAACCTGGCTGTGATGACACATGCTTGCCATCCCAGCTCTGTGGACACCCAGGATGACTTGGGTAAAACCATGATACCCTATCCATAATATAACTAAAGCAAAAAGGTCTGGGAGAGGTGGAGCACATGGATTAAATGTTAATGTGCCCGCCTAATAACAGCAAGGCACTGATTCCAAACCTTAGTAACACAAACACACAAGAAAATGAACTCCACTACATCAGGTTTGAAAGGCTTTAGTTATTAGGTGAAATTATTAGATTTATTTTAGTCTATTCTGGTCACTGAATGAAGACTTTGAATAAAAATGTGCAATAATTAGTAAAGCTTGGGAGGAAAACTATTTGCAGCACTTTGTAGAAAGAACTGGACAAAGTAGAAGCACATAAAGACGGAGTTGTTTTACTAGACTTGAACTTTTACTTACTCAGCATGATTAAGGTAACCTGTAGACGATGATCCTCAACTTAACACTTGTAACACTTGGAGCACAGAATTATTGGTGGGGCAAGGGGATCTACTGCACATTATCAGATATTCCCTACAGAGACAGGGGAAGGGCTTCAGTGAAAATTGCTCCCAGTTGGAAGCACAGTTTTATAGTGAAAGATTCTTTAATATATGTACTTGACCAATGTCAAAATTCCAACTTTTAGGGTACATATCCAAGGAGGAAATACCATCTTTCAGTGCATATTTTTCAGTTGTACTGTATCTAAACTACCACTGCTTTTTAGGATCCTTCTAATATTTTCACATTAATTTCTTCTGCTTTTTAGGATCCTTCTAATATTTTCACATTAATTTCTTCTCAAGTGTTCCCATGTGAAATTCCTTTCTTCATCAGTTTAACACCTACATTTATTTATTTACATGACAACTTTTAAATAATGAGGATTATGTTGCATTCATCTATTTCACAGCAACATTTTATCAGTGTCCAAATACAGTAGTAGAAAAATATATGTATGTTGAACTGAACAATCACAGAAAAATTGAAAAAACAGAGGACAATGTTCAATCACCCAACTTCTTGATAACTTTAATGAAGGTCAAAGATGTTAAATAATTTTACTGATTCTTAATACTTGGCTTTTGAAACAACAATATATAGGGTCACCCTTTTTTTTTTCATGTGCTCAAGACATAAATTTCTTACTTCATGCCTTCATGTTTGTTTTTCATACTTCACTTTCAGGTAAGTACATCTTTTTTTTATTCGTTTATTCACATGTGCATACATTGTTTGGGCCATTTCTCTCCCTTACCCTCTGACCCCTCACTCTTCCCCCTACCTACCCTTGGTTCAAGGCAGAATCTGTTCTGCCCTTATCTTTAATTTTGTTGAAGAAAAAAACATAAGTAATAATAAGAAAGACAAAAAGGTTTTGCTAGTTGAGATAAGGATAGCTATACAGAGAAATTCCTAGCATTACTTCCATGTACAAACATGTCAAATCCCAAGTTGATTCATCTCTAATTGACCTTTACACTAGATCCTGATCCCCTTCTCATATTGACCTCTGTCACTTTAAGGTTACTGTATTAATTCCTCTGTAGTAGGAACATCAAATACTTTCATGTTTTGGGGTTCTTACCTATCCCCATACCTCCCCAGTGTGCTCTCCCCTTATCATGATACCCAAATCCAAACATAATGCTGCATGTGCCCTAGGTCTAAAGACTGCATATGAGGGAGAACATACGATTTTTGGTCTTCTGAGTCTAGTTAACCTTGCTCAGAATGATGTTCTATAGTTCCACCAGCTTAATGGTGAATTATAAGATTTCATTCTTCTTCAAGGCTGAGTAAAATTCCACTGTGTATAAATACCACATTTTCTTAATCCATACGTCAGTAGTGGAGCATCTTGGCTGTTTCTGTAACTTGGCTACTGTGAATAGGTCTGCAATAAACATAGGTAAGCAGGTGCCTCGGGAATAACCTGTGTCACTCCATTCCTTTGAGTACATCCTCAGGAGTGGGATTGCTGGATCATATGGCAATCTATGTTTAGATTTTTAAGAGGCCTCCAATTTTTTTTCCAGAATGTTTGCACTCTCTTGCATTACCACCACCAGAGTATGAGGGTTCTTTTTCCCCACAACCTTGCTAACACCTGTTATTAGTGATGTTTTTTGATGATGGCTATTCTAACAGGTGTGAGGTGGAATCTTAGTGTGGTTTTGGTTTGCATTTCCTTTACAGCTAGAGAGGGTGAGCATTTTTCATGTTTTTTGATCATTTGAATTTCTTCTTTTGAGAAGAACTATTTAGTTCAGTTGCACATTTCTTTATTGGTTCATTGATTTTGTGAGAATTTATTTTCTGGAGTTCATTGTATATTTTGGTATTCAAAATATGCAATGCATATTTTGCTGCATAGCTGGCAAATATTTTCTCCCACTCTGTAGGTGGTCTCTTCAGTTTAGAGACCATTTCTTTTGTTGTGCAGAAGCTTTTTACTTTTATGAAGTCCAATTTGTCCATACATTCTCTTAGTTACTGAGCTGCTTAGGTTCTATTGAGGAAATCCTTGCCTATCCCTATTACTTCCAGAATGTCTCCTGTTCTTTCCTTTACCAATGTCAGAGTTTCGGGTTGGATATTAAGGTCTTTGATCCATTTTGAGTTTTTGTGCCAGTACCATACTGTTTTTATTCCTACTGCTTTGTAATATAGTTTGAAGTCAGGTATTATGATACCTTCAGCATTGCTCTTGTTGCTAAGTATTGCCTTGGCTATTAGCCATCTTTTGTGTTTCCAAATTAATTTAGGGTAGATTTTTTTAATCTCTATGATGAATGTCATTGGGATTTTGATTGGAATTGCATTAAACATGAAGGTTGCTTTTGGTAGTATAGCCATTTTTACTATGTTGATTTTACCAATCCATGAGCATGAGAAATCTCTCCTCCTTCTAAAGTCTTCCTCAATCTCTTTCTTCAGGGTTTTGTAGTTATCCTTGTAGAAGTCATTCACATCTTTTGTTACAATTACTCCTAGGTATTTGATTTTTTTTTGAGGCTATTGTAAATGGAGTTGTTTTCATGTATTCTTTCTCAATTTGTTCATTATTGGTGTGTAGAGAAGCTAATGATTTCTGTATGTTGATTTTGTATCCTGCCACTTTGCTGTAGTAGTTTATGGTGTCTAGGAGTTTTTAGGTAGCATTTTTTGGGTCTTTAAAGTATAGGATCATAATGTCTGCAAATAGGGATGTTTTGACAGTTTCTTTACCTATTTGTATTCCTTTTTTTCTTCTTCTTGCCTAAATGTTCTGGCTAGGAATTCCAGTACTATGTTGAATAGGAGTGGGGATAGTGGGCCCCCTTGTCTTATTCCTGATTTTTTGGGGAAATGGTTTCAGTTTCTCACCATTTAGTGTGATTTTGGCTGTAGGTTTGTCATATACAGCCTTTATAATGTTGATGTATTTTCCTTCTATTTCTAGCTTTCCTTGAGCTTTTATCATGAAATGGTGTTGGATCTTATCAAAGGCTTTTTTTGCATCTATTGAGATGATCAAGTGGTTTTTGTCTTTTCTTCTGTTAATGTGGTTTATTACATTTATTGATTTTCACCTGTTGACCCACCCCTGCATTACTGGGATGAAGCCTACTTGGTCATGGTGAATGATTTTTCTGATGTGTTGTTGGATTTGGTTTGCCATTATTTTATTGATAATTTTTGCATTGATGTTCCTTAAGGAGATTGGCCTATAGTTGTCCTTTTTTTGAGGTGTCTTTTTGTGGTTTTGGGATGACTGTAATATTGGCTTCATAAAATCAGTCAGGATTTTTTCCTTCCCTTTCTATTTCATGGAACAGTTTGAGGAAGGTTGTTATTGGTTCTTCTTTAAAAGTCTGATAGAATTCAGCAGAGAATCCATCAGGTCCTGGACTTTTCTTTTTTGGGAGACTCTTGATTGCTGCTTCAATTTCATTTTGTGTTATAGATCTATTCATGTGATTAATGTGTTCTTGGTTTAATTTTGGATGGTCATAAGTATCTAGAAATTGGTCCATTTCTTCAGGATTTTCAAATTTATTAGAATATAGGTTCCAAAGTAGTCTCTGATAATTCCCTGGATTCCCATGGTATTTGTTGTTATCTCCCCTTTTGCATTTCTTATGTTACTGATTTGGGCTTTTTCTCTCTCCATTTTAGTCAGTTTTGCCAGGAATCTGTCAATCTTGTTTATTTTTTCAAAGAACCAACTTTTTGTTTCATTGATTCTTAGTATGATTTTTTGGTTTCTATTTCATTGATTTTGGCCCTTAATTTTATTATTTCTGTGCTTTGCTTGTTTTGGAATTTTCCTATTCTTGTTCTCTAGGAGTTTGTGATGTAGCATTAGGTCATTGATTTGAGATCTTTATATCCTTGTAATGTATGCAGTCATGGCTATAAACTTTCTTCTCAGGACTATCTTTGCTGTGTCCCATATTTTCCTGTAGGTCATGCTTTCATTTTCATTAACTTCCAGGAACTTTTTAATTTCCTTTTTTATTTCATCAATGACCCATTGGTCATTGAGCAATGTGCTGTTCAGCTTCCAAATGATTGAATTTTTTTTACTGTTATTTTGTTGTTGAGTTCTAGTTTTAATGCATTATGATCAGATAGAATGCATGGTATTATTTCTATTTTCTTATATTTGATGAGGGTTGCTTTATGCCCTAAGATAAGGTCAATTTTAGGGAGGGTTCCATGGGCTGCTAAGAAGAATGTATTTTGTGCAGTAGTTGGATGAAATATTCTATAGACATCAGCTAGGTCTAGTTGATCTCTGTTGTGATTTATATCTAGGATTTCTTTATTGAGTATTTGTTTGAATGACCTATCTCATGGTGATAGGGGGATATTATAGTCTCCCACTACCACTGTGTTAGAATTTATATGTATTTTTAGGTCCTTCAGAGTATGTTTGATGAAATTGGGTGCTTTGACATTGGGTGCATGCAGGTTGATAATTGTTATCTCCTTTTGATATATTTCACCTTTTATTAGAATGGAATGTCCTTGTTTATCTCATTTGATCAATGTAGGTTTAAAGTCTTCTTTGTCCAAGATAAGTATTGCTACTCCTCCCTGTTTTGGGGGGCCATTGGCTTGGTTAATCTTCTTTCAGCCTTTCACCCTAAGCCAGTGCTTGTTTCTGTCAATGAGGTGAGTCTCCTGTAAACAACAGATTGTCGGATCTTCCTTTTTAATCTAGTTTGCCAAATGGTGTCTTTTGATGATGAATTAAGTCTACTGACATTCGGAGTTAGTATTGATACATATGTGGTGATTCCTGTCATTTAGATGTCTTTTGTTTGAGGGTTTAATTGTGTGCAGCTAAATCAATATTACTCTCTACTTTCTTGCCTTTTTTTCTTCCTGTGGTTTGGTACTTCCTATCCTTTCTTTGTTTTCTATGCTTTCATTTTCCATTTGCAGGATTCCTTGAAGAATCTCTTGTAGTGTTGGTTTCGTGGTCATATATTGTTTAGCTTCTTCTTATCATGGAAGACTTCTATTACTCCATCTATTTTGAATGATAGTTTTGCTGGGTAGAGTATCCTAAGCTTGAAGTTATTTTCATTCAGTGCCCGGAAGACCTCACTCCATGCTCTTCTTGCTTTAAAGGTTTCTTTTAAGAAATCTGCTTTGATTTTTTTGGGCTTACCTTTGTATGGTATTTGTTTTTTCTCTCTTACATCCTTCAATATTCTTTCTCTCTTCTCTGTGCTTGTTGTTTTAATGATATGTTGTGGAGTAGTTCTATTTTGTTTAAGTCTGTTAAGTGTCCTGGAGGCTTCCTGTTGCTGAATATGCATAGTTTTCTCTGGATTTGGGTAATTTTCTGTTATTATTTTGTTGAATATATTATGACTTCATTTTGCTTGCACCTCTTCTCCTTCTTCAATACCCATGATTGTAAGGTTTAGTCTTTTGATGGAGTCAGTGAGTTCTTGCATCTTCCTTTCACAGGTTTTGAGTTGTTTGAGTAATAGTTCTTCAGTTTTTCCTTTTATTTCCATTTCATCTTCAAGTTCTGAGAGTCTGTCTTCTGCTTGTCCTAGTCTGCTGGAGTGGCCTTCCATTGTGTTCTGTATTTCTATTTCATTTTTTTTCCATATCATGGGTTACTTCCTCTTTAATATTGTAAGTTTTGTTCTTAATTCATTTATCTCTCTATTTATGGTACTCTCTATTTTACTTTTGAGTTGATTTAGGGCTCCTGTGAGTTCACTTATTTGTTTTTGTGTTTTCTTGTATTCTTTATTTTTGTTGTCTTGGAATTTCTTGAGAGCCTCTTGTACATTTTGGTTGACCTTGTATATTAATATTTCAATGAAATTCTCAGTGATTTCTTCTGTTAGGATGTTCTTGTGGGCTTCATTATGTTCCTTGGGATATTTATCTTTATTTGTTGGAATCTGGAACTGGGTATTCACTTTCTTCATTTCACTCTGAATCCTGTACTAATTTATTTTTGGGGAAAGAATGGTTTCCATCAATTTTCTATCTTCCCATTTTTTTCACTGGTTCTGTCCCTGGTCTGTGTATAATTTATTATTATTTAACTTACAATAGTGAAACTAATGAAACCTAGAAGGAAAGAGAAAATAAAAAGAAAGAAAGAGTAAAAGAAAAAAAAGAGAAAGCCAAACAATCTACAGGGAGAGTTGGTGGTGGTGGTCTAACAGTGAACAAGACAAGCACTTAGAAGGAGAAATAGACATAGAGAAATAGAAAAAAAATAGAGATCCAAAGAAATCTGCTGGGAGAGATAGTATCTAACAAACAATGAACAAGACAAGCACTTAGAGAGAAAGAGAAAAAAAAAAAAAATTCCAGGTTCAGGAACAATGGAATTTCAGTCTTAGTAGTTCTGGTATTACTCCTTCAGCATCCAATCCTGGTGATTGTATTTAAGCAGTAGCTCTATTGTAGTCGCACCAGGTTAGGAGATGAGCTTTGTGAACAACTCTCTGCCCTACTGTCAGCCAGTTACTGTTGCAGGCTCTGCTTCCTGAATGTTCACTCAGAGAGCTGCCCCTCTCCCATTCTGTGGTGCAGTGTCTTGTTAGCTGGTTACTGCCGTAGGCTCTGCTTACTGAAAGTCACGCAGGGGTTGGTCTGTCCAGGGGTCTGTGCTGGTTTATCCCAAGGGTGGCTGTGGGAATACTGCGTGCCACTTACTTGCTCTCCTATTAGTCCACATCTCCCAAGCAGGTTTGGAGCCAGCATCTGGTGGTGCAGGAGCCCCCCTGTTTTCTCAATGTGATGTGGTGTGGAGAAGCTTTGTATGGGCTGGGCGCTTGGGTTTTCAGAGTTTTGCTTATTCTTGGTTGTCTTTTTCTGCCAAGTGTAGCTCCAGCATCTCAGAAAGAGTTTTGATTTATGGATTGCACTCTGTCTGCTTCCTCCCTCTAATCACCATCTTGTATCTTCAAATAATATCTTGAACCTGTTTCCTAAGATTATATGAAACTCACTTTTCCGTTTCCCCTAATTTTCAATTCAGTGTTGTAATCCAGGTCATTATCATGTCCTCTAAGCCATCAACAGAAGACTGTAGTCACATCCTAATTGGAACTCCTGCCCCTAGGCTTTTTTGCTCCTTGCTGCATCCAAGTGGCACAGACTTGTTCAAAAACTTTCTGTAGATATCATTGACTTCCAAATAAAATGCAAACTCTTAGGACTCAGAGTAAATCAATTTATTGTCTCAAAGTTCACATTTGCATTTCCTTTATGTCCAGGGATGGTGAGCATTTTTTCATGTGTTTTTTGCCCATTTGGACTTCTTCCTTTGAACTACTTTGGTTTAGTCCAATTGCCAGTTCTTAATGGGTCACTGCTTTTTTGGGCAATTTAGTTTTTTCAGCTCCCTGTATATCCTAGTTATCAGTCCCTTGTCTGATGTATAGCTAGCAAAGATTTTCTCCCATTCTGTGAGTTCATTTCCTTTAGAAATGGTCTTCCATTTAAGACCATTTCTTTTGTTGTGCAGAAGATTTTTAATTTCATGTAGTCACAAAGATTGTTGATGTGCTTGCTGTATAGGAACAAATATAGTAACATTAAACTGACAGAGACCACTATGGGAAGAGGACTAAGAAGTACTGAAGAAGTCTGGTAGAGATAAACCAATTTGGGTTGCTACACACATACCCATGGAAACAACACGAAGAATCTCTCTTTAAGCTATCTTTATCTCAAACTAGCAGAAACGCCATTTATTTTTATTATCTGTATGTTTTTTCTTCAACAAAATCAGAGAACAAGAGGTTCTGCTTGGGGGGTGAGGGGTGTGCAAATAATGTATACACATGAAAGTTAATGTAAAAACAATAAAAAAAAAGTTCACATTTGCCAGTCCCTATCTGATGGCTTGTATTCTGATATTTCTCTTTTTTTTTTCTTGTTTTCTGTGGTACGGGGGCTTGAACTCAGGACCTATACCACAAGTTACTCCACCAATCTTTTTTTTTTTTTTTGTGATGGGTTATTTCAAGATAGGTGTCTCACAAACTATTTGCCTGGGCTGGTTTCGAATTGCAATCTTCCTGATCTCTGTCTCCTGTGTAGATCAAATTATAGGCAAGAGTCACAAGCACCTGGATTGCCATTTTTTGTGTTTTCAGCCTTGCATATAACAAAAATTTTCTGCCTGAACTACTATACTCTGTCTGCACATTGCTTTTTCTAGATGCTACTGTCTTCTTCTTCAAGTGACATTTATCATTATCTCATGCTTCAAAGCACTTGACACATTGTCGTAATTTAATAATTGCCATTTTCTCTGTTCTGTGTTATAAACTTAGAGGGCCAAGCCCATGTTTGTCTTGTTTTTTATAGTCTTCTAGTACTGCTGAATTTTATTTGACTTCTAAATGAATAACATTTGCAGAGAGCAATGCACAATCACTTGCCTTTTATCACATACTAGGCTAAGTGCTTTACAATTTCACACAAAGAATTAATGTTTAAAACACAAGCAACTTTACCAAGTCCCCAAGTTAGTAAGTGATGAAGAATAAACAGAAACACAGGAACACATGTCCAGCCACCATGCTTTGTACCATGACAACAATTCTGAAATAATTATAATCCTGGGAAAGTATTTATTTTATGTTGAATGGAATGCTTTAAAATTTATTTCTCCCTGAGAGAAAACACACTTCTTCTCACTAATACCTTTGTGTTTACTTATTTATTTTTATTTATTAACTTTAGTGGGACTGGGGCTTGATCTCAGAATTTCATGCTTCCAAAGCAGGCACTTTATTGCTTGAGCCACAACTCTAGTTCACTTTGTTCTAGTTATTTTGGAGATGGGTTTTTGTGAACTATTTGCCAAGGCTGGCCTTGAACCATGATTCTCCTAATCTCATTCTCCTAAACAGCTAGGAATACAGGCATGAGCCACCAATACCTGGTGTCACTGGTATTTGTATAAGCTTTCTAATTTTATCCTTGCACCTCTTTGCTCTTAAGACACAAGCAAATGATGATACTTTTGTCTTCAATTATTTGACATTCTGTTTTTGCCAGATAGTGAGCTATATTTCCCTCTTTTTTTTTAGTGAACATGACATTAAAAAGAACATATATAAGTATCATTTCATGTATATTATATGTACATATATAGTGTATATAAATAAATATATATGTATATATTTTACATGTATCAATATATCTTAACGTTTCCTTTCTGGTTCACAGCCATGAATTTCTTAAATGTAAATCAAAATCTTACTTCTCACATTCTGTATCTGGTATAACAACATTAGTAAATCCTCTAAAGTATCAAAATTTTAACTCCTGTCAGTCATTGTCTCATGTTACCAGACTTTTATTCCGAGACTGTATTTTATTAATATATTTATATCATTAGTAAATCACTGTCATCTAGAATGATTGAGTCCTAATCTGAAATTCTTGAACTTTGCTTTTTAAACTCTCAGTTAGAAACATTTCAACACTCACCATTCCTTTCCTAGCTAAAATGCAAACATGGTCAATTTTTGAAAAGTTCCCATCCATCACACTCAAAAATGTTCTCCTTTTTCATTGAGAATTAGCTCAGACAAACCACATCATTTCAAATATATGTGATCAAGTGTATTACTCTTCCTTGTAATTATTTAGCTAAGTACCAATATCCTAAATGAGGAGTAGGAGATAGCATTTGTATTTTTTAAATTTTTTTTTAATTGTTGTGCTATGTGGAGGTACATTGTAGCATTTACAAAGGTTCTTATAGTGTATCAAGTATATTGTACTTGAATTCACCCACTTCACTGCTCTCCTTCATCCTGGATTTCTGGAATAGTTTTGAAAGGTATCATTTTTGCATTTACATATATATGTATATACATTATTTACACCATAATTATCTTCCTACCACTTTCCCCATCACAGCTGCCAAATCCCCTCCTGACCACAGAACTTGTTCCATCTTAATATTCTCCAATTCTGTAGAAGAAAAATAAAAAAGATTATAAAAAGAAATATGGCACTTTTGCTGGTTTGAGATAAAGATAGCTCTACAGGGAGATTCTCTGTGTTGTTTCCATGTATATGTGTTTTGTCAATCCCAATTGATTCATCTCTTCTAGTCTTCTTCCTTCCTCCCAAGTTGCTTCCCATGGTGGCCCCTGGCCTATTTAAGATTTCTACATTCATTTCTCTACATTGAACTCATCAACCACATTCAATCTTTTAGTTTCCATCTGTTGCCCTATCCCTCCTGTGCATAGCCTGCCTTTAGTGTGACATGAGTCCCACAATATTGATGTATTTGATTAGGTCTATAATCTGCATATAAGGGAGAATGTGTGGTTTTTGGCTTTGTGAGCCTGACTAACTTCACTTAGGATGATGTTCCCCAGTTCCATCCATTTACTGTGAATGACAAAATTTCATTCTATTTTGTTCCTGAGAAAAATTCCATTTTGTATAATTATAATGTTTACTTAATCTATTTGTCATTAGTGGGGCATTTGACTATTTCCATATCTTAGCTATTATGAACAGTACTGCCATAAATATGGGTGTCCAAGTGCTTTTGTTGTAATCTGACTCATTCTTTTGAATATATCCCTAAGAGTATTGCTGGATCATATGGCAGATTTATTTCCAGTTTTTTAAAAGCCTCCATACTGTTTTCCATAGTAGTATAATGCTGTGATAGCTTACATTCCCACCAACTGTGTATGAGAATTCTATTTTCCCCACATTCTCATCAACATTTGTTGTCATTGGTGTTCTTCATGGTAGCTATTCTAACAGGAGTGAGGTGGTATCTTAGTGTGGTTTTGATTTGCATTTCCTTTATGGCCAGGGATGGTGAGCATTTTTTCAAGTGTTTTGTAGCCATTTGGATGTCTTCCTTTGAAAAAGTTCTGTTTAGTTCAGTGGGCCATTTCTTTAATGGGTTATTGAATTTTTACATATTTAGTTTTTTTGAGCTCCCTCTATATTATGGTTATCAGTCCCTTTTTTAATTACAGCTAGCAAAGATTTTCTCCCATTCTGTGGGTGGCCTCTTCAATTTAGAAACTATTTCTTTTATTTGAAGAGCTTTTTAATTTCATAGAGCCCCACTTGTCAATACTTTCTCTTAGTTGCTGAGCTGCTTGAGTTCTACTGAGGAACTAATTGCTTGTGCCTACTGCTGCCAGTGTATCCCCTCTTCTTTTCTATACTAGCTTCAAGGTTTCAGGTCTGATATAAAGGTCCTTAACCCACTTTGAGTTGATACTTGTACAGGATTAAAGACATGAATCTCCAGTTTTCTGGAGGCAAGTATACAGTTTTCCCAACAACATTTGTTGAAGAGGCTGTCTTTTCACCATAATATGCTTTTTGTGCCTTTGTCAAAAATCAGTGAGCATAGCTGCATGGATTCCTGTCTGGGTCTTCTATTCTGTTCCACTGGTCTTCATGTGTGTTTTTCTGCCAGTACCATGGGGTTTTTTTTGCTGTTTTTCTGTAGCATAGTTTGAAGTAGGGTATTGTGATTCCTCCAGTGTTTCTCGCTTTGCTCAGTATTGCCTTGGCTATTCACAGTCATTTGTGCTTCTTGATGAAATTTAGGGTTGATTTTTCAATCTCTGCAATGTTTGTCCTTGGGATTTTGATGGGAATTAAATTGAACATGTAGATTACTTTTGATGGTATAACTATTTTTGCTATGTTGATTCTCCCAATCCATGAGCATTGGAGATCTTTTCATTTTTGTAATCTTCTTCAATTTCATTATTAAATGGTTTGTAATTTCCCTTGTAGAGGTCATTCACATCCTTTCTTAAATTTTTTCCAAGTATTTGATTATTTTTGAGGCTACTGTAAATAGAATTGTTTTCACATATTCTTTCTCAGTCTGGTCGTTGTTGTATAGAAAGGCTACTGACTTCTGTAAATTGATTTTGTGTCCTGCTACTTTGAGGAAGCCATTTACGGTGTCTAGGAGATTATTTTTGGCATTTGGGGGGTCTTTTATGTATAAGCTCATGTCATCTGCAAGAAGGAATAGTTTGACTTCTTTACCTTTATTATATTTGTATTCCTTAAATTTCCTGGGATGAGAATAATACTGATTTCATAAAATGAGTTATGCAGTTTCTTTCCTTTTCTATTTCATTGAAAAGTTTAAGGAGTGTTGATATTAGTTCTTCATTAAAGGTCTGGTAGAATTCAGCAGTGAATCTGTCAGGTCCTGGAATTTTCTGTTTTGGGAACTCTTTATTGCTTTCAATTTCATTGCTAGTTATGGATCTGTTTAGGTGATTAATAGTCCCTTGGTTCAGTTTTGGATCTAGAAATTTGTTATTACCTCTAGATTTTCCAATTTTTTGAAGATAGGTTTTCCAAAGTAGGCCCTGATGATTCTCTGGATTTCCTTGGTGTTAGTTTTTATCTCCAGTTTTTCATTTCTGAATTTATTAATTTGGGTTTTCTTCCTCCTCGTATTTTAGTCAAATTTGCCAAGGGTCAGTCAATTTTATTTATTTTTGCAAAGAACCAGCTTTTTGTTTTGTTGATTCTTTGTATTTTTTTTTTTTGGTCCCTATATGGTTGCTATCAGGCCTTATATTTATTATTTCTCTCCTTCTGCTTCTTTTGGGTTTAGTTTATTCTTGTTTTTCTAGGAGTTTGAGATGTAGCATTAGATCATTTATTAATCTATGTACTCATGGCTTTAAACTTTCCTCTTAGGATTTCCTTTGCTGTGTCCCATAGTGTCTTATAGGTTGTGTTTTCATTTTTATTAATTTCCTGGAACTTTTTTATTTCCTCCCTTGTTTCTTCTATCACCACTGATCACTGAGCAGTATGTTCTTCAGCCTCCAATTGTTTTCACATTTTCTACTGTTGCTTTTGTGTTGATTTCTAGTTTTACTGCATCATGATCAGATAGCGTGCAAGAAGTTAGTTATTCAATTTTGTATGTTTGTTGAGACTTGCTTTGTGCTCTAATATGTGGTCTATTTTAAAGAAAGTTCCACAGGGTGTTGAGAAGAATGTGTTTTCTGCAGTTTCATGATGTAATGCCATATAAACATCTGTCACTTCCATTTGATCTATGGTGTCATTTAGTTCTAGGATATTTTTTGTTGAATGTTTTTGTGTGGATGACCTATCTATTGCTGATACAGTGGTATTAAAGTCTCCAGTACCACTGCTTTGGGGTCTAAATGTCCCCTAGTGTATGTTTAATGAACTTAGGTGCACTAACATTGGGGGAATATATATAAATTGGTAATTATTATTTCCCCTTGATATATTGTTACTTTTATTAGTATGAAGTTACCTTCTTTCTCTCTTTTTACTAAGTTTGAACTCCACTTTATCTGATAGAAGAATTGTTATTCCTGCCTGTTTTGGGGGGCTATTAGGTTAGTATATCGTCTTCCAGACTTTTACCCTAACCCAGTGTTTGTTTCTATCAATAAGGTGTGTCTCTTATAAAAAACAGATTGTCAAATCTTCCTTTTTAATACAGTTTCCAAAGCATGTCTTTTGATGGGGAAGTTGAGTCCAATAACATTCAGTGTTAATATTGAGAGGCATATGGTGATTCCTGCCATTTAGTTGTTTTTGTTGTTGAAGGATTTGAGTTTGTGGAGCTGATTCAATGTTACTCTCTGAGTACTTGTCTGTTCTTCTCATGAGGTTTAATACTTCCTGTACTTGCATGGTTATTATTTCTTTTTTGTCTTCTGTATAAGATTCCTTTCAGAATCTTCTGTAGTGGTGGCTTGGTGGTTACATATTCTTTTAGTTTCTGTTTATCATGGAAGACTTTTATTCCGCCATCACTTTTGAATGATAGTTTTGCTAAGTAGATTATACTAGGACTGAAATTGTTTCCTTTCAGTGCTTGAAATACCTTACTACATGCACTTCTTGCTTTTAAGGTTTCTGTTGAATATATTACATATCCCTTTGGTTTGCACCTCCTCTCTTTTTCAATGCAGATGATTCCCAGGTTTGGTGTTTTGATACAGTTACTGAGGTTCTGGTGCATTACTTAAACAGTTCTTGAATACTTTGTCTAAGAATTCTTCTGTTTTTACTTTAATATCTGTTTTGTGTTTGAACCCTGAGATCCTGTCTACACCTTGTTCTGGTCTGCTGGAGTGGCTTTCAGCTGTATTTATTTTAATCTAATAAAAATGTAAACAATTTTTATTTTTATTTATTTTTATTGTTTTATTATCCATATGTGCATACAAGGCTTGGGTCATTTCTCCCCCCTGCCCCCACTCCCTCCCTTACCACCCACTCCACCCCCTCCCTTTCCCCCAACCCCCTCAATACCCAGCATAAACTATTTTGCCCTTATCTCTAATTTTGTTGAAGAGAGAGTATAGGCAATAATAGGAAGGAACAAGTGTTCCTGGTTGAGATAAGGATAGCTATACAGGCAGTTGACTCACATCAATTTCCTGTGTGTGTGTGTTACCTTCTAGGTTAATTCTTTTTGATCTAACCTTTTCTCTATTCCTGGTCCCCTTTTCCTATTGGCCTCAAGTGCTTTTAAGGTATCTGCTTTAGTTTGTCTGTGTTAAGGGCCACAAATGCTAGCTAATTTTTTAGGTTTCCTACCTATCCTCACCCCTCCCTTGTGTGCTCTCGCTTTCATCATGTGCTAAAAGTCCAATCCCCTTGTTGTGTTTGCCCTTGATCTAATGTCCACACATGAGAGAGAACTTACGATTTTTGGTCTTTTGGGCTAGGCTAACCTCACTCAGAATGACGTTCTCCAATTCCATCCATTTACCAGTGAATGATAACATTTCATTCTTCTTCATGGCTGCAAAAATTCCATTGTGTATAGATACCACATTTCTCAATCCATTCGTCAGTGGTGGGGCACCTTGTCTGTTTCCATAACTTTGCTATTGTGAATAGTGCTGCAATAAACATGGGTGTGCAGGTGCCTCTGGAGTAACCTGTGTCACAGTCTTTTGTGTATATCCCCAAGACTGGTATTGCTGGATCAAATGGTAGATCAATGTCTAGCTTTTTAAGTAGCCTCCAAATTTTTTTCCAGAGTGGTTGTACTAGTCTACATTCCCACCAACAGTGTAAGAGGTTTCCTTTCTCCCTGCATCCTCTCCAATACCTGTTGTTGGTGGTGTTGCTAATGATGGCTATTCTAACAGGGGTGAGGTGGAATCTGAGTGTGGTTTTAATTTGTATTTCCTTTATTGCTAGAGATGGTGAGCATTTTCTCATGTGTTTTTTGGCCATTTGAATTTTGGCTTTTGAGAAAGTTCTGTTTAGTTCACTTGCCCATTTCTTTAATGGTTCATTAGTTCTGGGAGAATTTAGTTTTTTAAGTTCCCTATATATTCTGGTTATCAGTCCTTTGTCTGATGTGTAGCTGGCAAATATTTTCTCCTACTCTGTGGGTGTTCTCTTCAGTTTAGAGACCACTTCTTTTAATGAACAGAAGCTTTTTAGTTTTATGAGGTCCCATTTATCTATGCTATCTCTTAGTTAATGTGCTTCTGAGGTTTCATTGAGAAAGTTCTTGCCTATACCTACTAACTCCAGAGTATTTCCTACTCTTTCCTGTATCAACTTTAGAGTTTGTGGTCTGATATTAAGATCCTTGATCCATTTTGAGTTAATATTGATATAGGGTGGTATACATGGACCTAGTTTCAGTTTTTTGCAGACTGCTAACCAGTTTTCCCAGCAGTTTTTGTTGAAGAGGCTGCTATTTCTCCATCGTATATTTTTAGTTCCTTTGTCAAAGATAAGTTGCTTATAGTTGTATGACTTCATATCTGGGTCCTCGACTCTGTTCCAATGGTCTTCATGTCTGTTTTTGTGCCAGTACCATGCTGTTTTTATCGTTATTGCTTTGTAATATAGTTTGAAGTCAGGTATTGTGATACCTCCTGCATTGTTCTTTTGACTGAGTATTGCCTTTTGGCTATTCGTGGTCTCTTGTGTTTCCATATAAATTTCTTGGTAGATTTTTCAATCTCTTTAATGAATGTCACTGGAATTTTGATGGGAATTGCATTAAACATATAGATTACTTTTGGGAGTATCGACATTTTTACTATGTTGATTCCAGCAATCCATGAGCATGGGAGATATCTCTACTTTCTATAGTCTTCCTCAATCTCTTTCTTCAGAAGTTTATAGTTTTCCTTGTAGGGGTCATTCACATCTTTTGTTAGGTTGACACTTAGGTATTTGGTTTTTTTTGAGGCTATTGTAAATGGAATTGTTTTCATACATTCTTTTTCAGTTTGCTCATTGTTAGTGTATAGAAATGCTAATGATTTTTCTATGTTGATTTTATATCCTGATACCTTGCTGTAGCTATTGACGATGTCTAGAAGTTTCTGAGTTGAGTTGTTTGGGTCTTTAAGGTATAGGATCATGTCATCTGCAAATAGGGATATTTTGACAGTTTCTTTACCTATTTGTATTCCTTTTATTCCTTCTTCTTGCTTAATTGCTCTGGCTAGGAATTCCAGTACTATGTTGAATAAGAGTGGAGATATTGGGAATCCTTGTCTGGGTTCCTGATTTTAGAGGGAATAGCTTCAGTTTTTCTCCGTTAAGTATAATCCTGGCTGTAGGTTTGTCATATATAGCTTTTATAATGTTGAGGTACTTTCCTTCTATTCCTAGTTTTCTTAGAGCTTTTATCATGAAATGGTGTTGGATCTTATCAAAGGCTTTTTCTGCATCTATTGAGATGATCAAGTGGTTTTTGTCTTTGCTTCTGTTAATGTTGTTTATTACGTTTATTGGTTTTTGTATATTGAACCACCCCTGCATCCCTGGGATGAAGCCAACTTGGTTGTGGTGAATAATCTTTTTGATGAGTTGTTGAATTTTGTTTGCCATTTGTTGAGGATTTTTGTGTCAATGTTCATTAAGGAGATTGGCCTATAGTTCTCCTTTTTGGAGGTGTCATTGCCTGGTTTTGGGATAAGTGTAGTACTGGCTTCATAAATGTGTTTGGCAGTTTTCCTTCCCTTTCTATTTCATGGAACAGTTTAAGGAGGGTTGGTATCAGTTCTTCTTTAAAGGTCTGATAGAATTCAGCAGAGAATCCATCAGGTCCTGGACTTTTCTTTTTGGGGAGACTCTTGATTGCTGCTTCAATTTCATTTTGTGTTATAGATCTATTCTGGTGATTAATTTCCTCTTGGTTCAGTTTTGGTTGCTCATATGTATCTAGAAATCTGTCCATTTCTTTAAGATTTTCAAATTTATTTGAATATAGGTTCTCAAAGTAGTCTCTGATGATTTCCTGGACTTCCGTGGTGTTTGTTGTTATCTCCCCTTTTGCATTTCTGATTCTACTAAGTTGGGTTTTTTCTCTCCTCATTTTAGTCAGGTTTGCTAGGGGTCTGTCGATCTTGTTTATTTTTTCAAAGAACCAACTTTTTGTTTCATTAATTCTTTGTATTTTTTTTTTTTTTGGTTTCTATTTCATTGATTTCACCTCTTATTTTTATAATTTCTCTCCTTCTATTTGTTTTGTGATTTGCTTGTTCTTGTTTTTCTAGGAGTTTGAGATGTATGTATCATTAGGTCATTGATTTGGGATCTTTCAGTCTTTTTAATATATGCACTGATGGCTATAAACTTTCCTCTCAGGACTGCCTTTGCTGTGTCCCATATGTTCTGGTAGGTTGTGTTTTCATTTTTATTGACTTCCAGGAACTTTTTAATTTCCTCTTTTATTTAATCAATGATCCATTGTTCATTAAGTAATGAGTTATTTAGTTTCCAGCTGTTTGCATGTTTTTTGTCTTTACTTTTGTTGTTGAGTTGTAGTTTTACGGCATTGTGATCAGATAGTATGCACGGTATAATTTCTATTTTCTTATATTTGCTGAGGCCTGCTTTGTGCCCTAGGATATGATCTATTTTGGAGAAGGTTCCATGGGCTGCTGAGAAGAATGTATATTTTGTAGAAGTTGGATGAATTGTTCTGTAGACATCAACTAGGTCCATTTGATCTATTGTATATTTTAGATCTTGGATTTCTTTATTGATTTTTTGTTTGGATGACCTATCTATTGATGATAATGGGGTGTTAAAGTCTCCCACAACCACTGTTGGCATTAATATAGGCTTTTATGTCTTTCAGGGTATGTTTGATGAAATTGGGTGCATTGATATTGGGTGCATACAGGTTGATGATTATTATTTCCTTTTGGTCTATTTCCCCTTTTATTAGGATGGAATGTCCTTCTTTATCTCATTTGATCAATGTAGGTTTGAAGTCTACTTTGTCAGAGATAAGTATTGCTACTCCTGCCTGTTTTTGGAGGCCATTGGCTTGATAAATCTTCTTCCAACCTTTATCCTAAGCCTATGCTTATTTCTGTCAGTGAGATGGGTCTCTTGTAAGCAACAAATTGTTGGATCTTGCTTTTTAATCCATTTCATCAAACGGTGCCTTTTGATGATTGAATTAAGTCCATTAAAATTAAGTGTTAGTACTGATAGGTATGTGGTGATTCCTGTCATTTAGTTGCCTTAGTTGTTTGAAGGTTTGCTTGTGCGTGCCTAAGATGAGGTCACTCTCTACTTTCTTGCTTTTTCTTTTCTTGTGGCTTGGTGCTGCCTGTCTTTTCATGGTTAATTTGGGTTTCACTTTCTGTGTGCAGAATCGCTTGAAGAATCTTTTGTAGTGGTGGCTTTGTGGTCACATTTTGTTTTAGTTTCTGCTTATCATGGAAGACTTTTATTGCTCCATCTATTTTGAATGATAGTTTTGCTGGGTAGAGTATCCTGGGGTTGAAGTTATTTTCATTCAGTGCCCAGAAGATCTCACCCTATGCTCTTCTTGCTTTTAATGTTTCTGTTGAGAAGTCTGCTGTGATTTTGATTGGTTTACCTTTGTATGTTACTTGTTTTTTCTCTCTTACAGCCTTCAATATTCTTTCCCTAGTTTCTGAGCTTGCTTGTTGTTTTAATGATAATATGCCATGGTGTAGTTCTATTTTGATCTGGTCATTTTGGTGTCCTGGAGGCCTCTTGCATCTGTATAGGAATATCTTTCTCTAGATTTGGGAAATTATCCATTATTATTTTGTTGAATATATTACCCATTCCTTTTGCTTGTATCTCTTCTCCTTCTTTGATGCCCATGATTCTCAAGTTTGGTCTTTTGATGGAGTCGGTGAGCTCTTGCATTTTCTTTTCACAGGTATTGAGTTGTTTAATTAATAGTTTTTCGGTTTTTCCTTTGATTACCATTTCATCTTCAAGTTCTGAGGTTCTGTCTTCTGTTTGTTCTATTCTGCTGGATGGCCTTCCATTTCTTTTTGCAGCTCTGTTTCTTTCTTTTTTCTGAGGTTATCCATATCCTGTGTGGTTTCCTCTTTAATGTCGTCTATTTTTGTCCTGAGTTCATTTATCTGTTTATTAATTGTGTTCTCTGTTTCACTCTGGTGTTTATACAGTGCTTCTATGGTTTCCTTTATTTCTTCTTTTGCTTTTTCAAAATCTCTATTTTTGTTGTCATGGAATTTCTTGTGTGTCTCCTGTACATTTTGGTTGACCCTATCCAGTATCATCTGTATAAAATTCTCATTGAGTACCTGTAGTATGTCTTCTTTTAAATTATTCTTGTGGGCTTTATTGGGTTCTTTGAAATAGTTTATCTTCATTTTGTTGGAGTCTGTATCTGAGTATCTGTTTTCTTCTTTTCCCTCTTGTTCCTGTGATAATTTTGCTGTGGGTAAACTAGTTTCCCTCTTTTTTCTGTCTTCCCGTCGTTGTCCTTGGTGTTGTTACTGTCCCTGTACTGTGTGCAATTAAATATTTTCTAGCTTGTAATAATGACAATGGTAATATTTAGAATGGAAGGGTGAGAGGAGATGGAAAGCAAGAAGTTAAAGAAAAGGGAAAAACAAATAAACAGACAAGTAGGAGAAAACAAAACAAGGAATCAATCAAGGAAGTTACAAAGGTATAAACAAGGAGTGTTAGTGTACTAATTGACAGTGAGCTGAACAGGCATTAGAGAGACAGAGGATTGAAAATAAAAAATAAAAAGAATAAAGATAAGAATAAAAATGAAAAATAAGTAACTGAAAGAAATATATATATATATAAATAAAATAAAACAAAATGAAAAATAGATAATAAAAAAAAATTTAAAAAACCCTCCAAGTTCAAATGCAATGAAGTTTCAGTCTTAACAATTCTAGTGTCCATCTCAGTCTCCAATCCTGGAGATGGTGCCTCAGATGCTGTTCTGTAGTTGTCTCAACAAAGGGGACACATAAAGTAGAACAAAACTGCACAAAAAAACAAAAAAAACCCAAAAACCCACAGTGTCTCAAGTTCAAATGCAATACAGTTTCAGTAAACTTTTCAGAATGCAGGTGTAGTTTGGTTGTTTTCTCATCAGAGGTAGGGAGAGAGAAAAAAAAAGTATGGAGACAATTCAGTGAATGGTATCTGTGGCTATGGCTCATCTGCCCGCTGCTGTCAGGCTGCTGTTGCTGGAAGCGTGATTTATGCAGATCTCAGGAGTAAGCTTAGCACTCACCTGGCCCCACAGGCTTTGTTTACTCAGAGTTCTCCTGTGCTTGGGGAGATGACATTGCACCCACTTTCTCAGGCCTGTGTGTTTGTTTACAGCTCCTGTGGGAAGTGGGTCTTTCCCCCTCTCCTGTGGAGTTTTCCTCCCACCGCCACTTTTACAAGCTTTCCTGCTCCTGATTACTGGGTGATGCTGCTGCTCCTGCCAGCCACAGTGTTTGTTTACAGTTCAAGTGGGAAAAGTGGGTCTTCCACTCTCTCCTGTGGAGTTTTCCTCCCTCTGCCACTCTCACAAGCTTTCCCCCTCCTGGTTGCTGGGCACACACCCCTGGTACCTCCGGAGCATCTCCAGCCCACCCAGATTGTTTATTTACAGTTCAGGGAAGGATTCCCTTCCCCAATCTTCAGTGCTCAGTGCACCCCACCCTCTTTCCCGGGTGTCTTTATTGTTCGTATTGCTTATAATTCAGTTTCTCTTTTTTCCCCAGGTGGAGGTCGGTCTGTCCAGGGGGCTATGCTGATCTGGCCCAGGGCTGTCTGTGGAAGTACCATGGTACCGCTAAACTCACCTTGTCCGCATCTTCCCAAGCCTTCTGGGTGCGGGCGACTGGTGGCCCAGGGGCCCTCTTGGTTTCTCCATTAACATGAATTGGAGATGCTCTGTGCAGGCTGAAGGTGTGGAGGGGTCAAAGTTTTGTGTCTTCTTGGTGGTTTTGCCTGCAAGGTGTGTCTCCAGTGTCTCTCCAAGATTTCACAATAGGAGGCATGCTTTCTCCTTCCTCCCTCTAGCTGCCATCTTGGAAAACCCTCAATTTTTATTTCAAGGATTTCTCTTTGATGATTTTTTCTGAGATTTTCCATATCTTTGTTAAATTTTTCTTTCATATCTTCTGCTTTTTATTTCAGGTATCTGTTTTTTTTTTTATATTCTCCTTTGTTTCACTTTGGAGTTTATTGAAGTCTTTTATGAGTTCATTTAGTTGTTTCTGTGTTTTCTCAAGATTTTTTTATTTGTGGAGTATTGGTTTTGCTTAAATTCATCCTGTATATTCTGTTTAACCATCCTTTGTAGCTCCTCCATAAATATCTCAATATGTTCATTATTGATTTCCTCTTTGAGAATTGTTTTATGAACATCTTTAGACTTGTTTTGTTGGGATTAGGAATTAGGTATTGATTTTCTATGTTTCCCACTAAATCCTTCAAGAGTTTTTTAAGTATATCTCCTGTGTCATATTATCTTTATGTATGGAGAAAGAATTACATATATTTCTGTTATTTTTTCCTTTTATCTTTTATACCAACTATAAGGATATCTCATATTTTTTATCTCTATTATGTCACTTATTTTAGATAGTTCCAAATATTTTCTCCAAAATTAGAAATCCAATCAGCAAGCTCTCTTGACCAGGTTTATAAATATATTGCCAGTTATACACACTTACATGCACCTACAAACACACACACACACACAACATATAATTCCATGATTATATTCTCTATTTGCATGATCTTATTATTTTAATGCTGTGAGTCACAATCCTGTAAAACAAAGTCATATTTGTTAATTTACACATATTATCAGTTTATAATCTATATGTTTTTGTAAGATAAAAATTACCAGTTTTTGTAGAAAAAACTTGACCCCAAAATCCTTCAGTTTCTTGCTATAAACTTCTAATAATTAAGTTAATATCAACAGCTTTCAAAGATCACATGAGTCATACCTGAAAACTTTACCAGTTAGGAGGATTTGAGCTAAAATTAGTAAAATAACCACCTTAAATCTTCTTAAGCTAAGAGTTAATTTATTATTTCACATTGAAAATAGAGATGCTTGGCAATTCCAGAAATTTTTCCAACATATGGAGAAAAGCAGCCTAACTTGTGTGCTGTCTTTGGTGTATAGAATTACATCCCAGTATTTACCAGCTCTGGCTAGCATAGTAATTTCTCAGAGACTTCCCATAGTAAACAGCTTCATCCAAACTTAGAGAGAGATAGCAGTATGCAATCTCCACATATGTGGCCTATGAGTAAAATGTTTCAAGATAAAAAGTGGGTTAGGGAAAAGAGTCTTTAAATTCTCAGGAAACCTTGAAAATACATCACCAAACCTCCATCTTAACATTGCAGATGATTATTGGTTCAATACAAACAGCTGTCTGATTATCCTGTAAGGGAAGTGATTATTAAGCTAATTGTCTGTATGCAGGTGTACTATAGAGATAAGTACAGTGTTACTAAGTAACCACCCAAGGTCAGCTAGTTATGTAATAAAAAGCTTGATTCACATGCCCTGAAGATGTAATAAGTTGACTGGATATCACTTTTTTCTATATTGGCATAAAATTCACTGCACTGAGCATCCTGGGGCACCTGCTACTGCTGCTGATCATGGGTGGTGACTGACTGACTGATGGCTATAATGGATTAATAAAGCATATAAACTCCTTCCTAGCTCCTGTTTGAACCCTGGGTCTGCTTGAAGCAAACCTACATTCTTGAAGTAGGATATTCTATTAACAATCTGGTGTCAACATTCATTTCCCCACTGTTGAATATCTTCTGAATTTCTACGTGAATATATCTAATTCCCCTTAGCAGTTCATGTGATTGGAGTAGGACTACATTCACAGTAGGTTTATAAGCCCAGATAGGTGCCTTGGCTTTTTTTTTTGTTGAGAATTTACTAAAATCTATTACCCACACACAAACAGCAAGGAATTATCTAATGACACACCATTGATTGTGAACTTTCTTTGTGATATATATCTTGAAACTGCTTGGTTCTGATGTGGTATGAAGCCATTGTATTTTCGGTATGCCCTTTAATGTACAGATATTTTTTATTAAGTCCATTTCAAGAGCATTTATTTACTATAATTTAAAAATCCTGACTAATCCACTCAGTTTCAAAAGATGATGTTCAACAGAGAGAACTCTACATTTTGAATAAAATTAGGACTGCATGTTACAAAGACCTTGAAACAAAATAAGGGGAAAGGAAAATATGTGCAACAAATTCATGGCAAGCACTAAAATCAGAAAATGTACTTTTCACATTCCCATGAGAAAAAACACCATAAGCTATTTTTAAAAAGGCAATTATTTGGGCTGAGGAAGAGCATTCAGAAATATATCTGAGTTTTTCAGATTTCAAAATAACTCATGATTTCAACATTGCCATTTATCATTACTAAATCTCTGTAATAATTCTATTCAGAAACCATGATGTGACTGGGTCAAGGTTGGCATGAGGTTTCTAACTGCATGAAGACTTGTATTGCATGCAACATTCTTCATTAGAATTGAATGTCATTTCTAT
Organism: Castor canadensis; assembly: GCF_047511655.1. Lineage (NCBI taxonomy): Eukaryota > Metazoa > Chordata > Mammalia > Rodentia > Castoridae > Castor > Castor canadensis. Next base: position 104,575,730 of record NC_133394.1, on the reverse strand, counting down.
CAATATAGTAAGCTCCCAATAATAGAGTCCCTGGAGAGGTATAAATATTTCAGATAATGATTATTCTCAATTCAATTTACATCATGATTAAGTGTCAGGTATATATTCAAATAACATATCATCTAAACTAAACTCCAGGAAGATTATTATTATTTAATATAAATAATGATATTATTGTTTATAAATAATATTTTAAAAGTCTATTCTGTTTCTCTATAGTAAGTCTCTTTTCTTCCTCACCTTTCTTGTACTAATATTTGATGCTATGATTTGAATTGGCTTGAATGTCTGCCAGGGTTCATTGTAAATAAAAGCTTGGCTACAGAGTGGTGCCTTTGAGAGGTAATGTGGAACTGTAAGACTTGGGGCCTAATTTTAATTTCCTTGGTGTTTGAGGCTGCTCTGGAAAGGGACTGTGGGAGTCAAGTCACTCTCTCTTCCTGGTCTAAGATATGTGCTTGCATCTTATGAGTGTTCCCATTACAATGTACCTCAATTTGCTATACTCATCAGAGGCCAAACAAACCTGATTTTAGACATTAAACCTTTTGAATTATGCCTAAATAAAATTACTTTATTTCTTAAGTAGCCTGCATCAGGTTTTGTTGTTACAATAAAAAGTTGACTAGTATACATGGAAAATAATTTAGTTACTAGAAAAAAGTTAAGCTTATATAAATGCAGTTCAAATAAATTGAAAACAATGGTATTTATTTTATTTTAGGTAGTGTTCTTTATTTGGAGTATCATTCATTGTAAATGTAAAGCATGCTATAATATGTTTTTAGAAAAAATAAAATAAAATAAAATAATATTGATAAAATGAGACTACACCATAACACAAAACAAATAATAAATTTATGTAAGCAGCACTTTCCCAATATTCTAAAAACAAAGAAATTGTTACTTATTGCTGCAAATAAAAATTTAAAAGGATTTTAAATATAGGACATGAAAGACTTCAACAATGAAAGCTATAAACTTTTAAAGAAATAAAAGAGTACAGAAGATGGAGATATCTCCTATGCTCATAGATCGACAAAATCAATATTGTGAAAAAGGCTACACTACCATCAAAATTCCAATAACATCACAGAGATCAAAAAATCTACCCTAAAGTTCATTTGGAAGTACAAAAGACCATGAATAGCCAAGGCAACACTGAGCAAACAGCAACACTAGAGGTATCACATTACCTGACATCACACTGTACTACAGAGCCATAGCAATAAAAACAGCATGGTAATGTCACAAAAACAGACATGAAGACCAGTGGAGCAGAATAGAAGTCTCAGATATGAAACCATGTAGCTATGCCCACTTGATCTTTAACCAAACACTAGAAACATATAATGGAATATAGGCAACCTCTTCAACAAATGTTACTGGAAAAACTTGATATCTGCATGCAGAAAACTGAAACTGAAACCCATGTCTTTAATCCCATACAAGTAACAACTCAAATTGAATTAAGGACCTTAATATAAGACCTGAAAATTTGCAGCTAGTACAGGAAAGAGCAGGGAATACACTAGAAGCAATAGGCATAAGCAATGAGTTCCTAAATAGAACTCAAATGACTTGGCAACTAAGAGAAAAGACTGACAAATAGGACTAGATGAAACAAAAAGGTTTCTGAACAACTAAAGAAACGGCCATGAGATTGCAGAGGCAGTCCACAGAATGGGAGAAAATATTTGCCGCTATATATCTGACAAGGGATTAATAACCATAGTGTACATGTAGCTCAAAAAATTAAACTCCCCAAGGAATCAGTGACCCAACGAAGAAGTGGACAAATAAACTGAACAGAGTTTTTCAAAGGAAGAAGTACAAATGACTAGAAAAACATGAAGAAATGCTCAACATTCCTGGCAATAAAGAAGAAGCAAATCAAAACCACATTATGATTCTATCTGACTCCTGTTACAATGGATACCATCCAGAACACAAATATCAACAAATGTTGGCAAGGATGAGGGGAAAAAGGAACCTTCTTTCACTGCTGGTGGGAATGTAAACTAGTACAACCACTAATGGAAACAATATGGAGACTCCTCAAAAAACTAAAAATAGGACTGCCATATGATCCAGCAACATGACTCATAGGGATATACCCAAAGGAATATAAGTCAAGATACAATAAAAACAGTCGCACACATTTGTTTATTGCAACACTGTTCATAATAACCAAATTATGGAAACAATCATATGCTCTACAACTGATGAATGGATTAAGACAATGTGAATATGTGTGTGTGTGTGATTTTATATTTATATATATACACTATACTACTACACAGTGGAGTTTTATTCAGTCATAAGGAAGAATGAAACCATGTCATTCAAAGGTAAATGGATGAAATTGGAGGATATCGTGTTAAGTGAAGTAAAACAGGCTCACAAAGATAAAAGGTCAAATATTTTCTCTCATATGTGGGAGACAGACACAATACATATACCTGCAATATTACACACAACAGGTTACGCTAAAGGAAGTTCACTAACAGGATAGGGAGATTAAAAGGAAGTTAAGAAAGTGAACATGGGTGATGTACTTTCTATACAAGAATGAATATGGAATTTTTAAACTTGTTAAACTCTCCATAAGGGTACTAAGGTAGAAAGGAGAAAAATGTAGGGCTGGAGCCAATTTGAGTTATAGTACATATATACATGGAAATGTCACAAAAGAAGCAATCTGTAGAGCTATCTTAAACAATCAAAAATTTTTTTTTTCAAAATAGAGAAAGTACAGTAAAACAGTTCTTATCTGGGGTTTGGTACCAATGGGAGGTGGAAGAATATAAGAAAAGTGTGAAAGAGGCTGAATATAATGGAAATATTACAGACTCACTTTAAATGAAAAAAAGAGACCTGTTGAAACTATTCCAGGAATGAGGGGCATGAAGGAAAAGGAGAATGATGGAGAGGATGAATTCAACTATGATGTATTGTAATAACTTTTGTGAATGTCACCATGTATGCCCAGTAGAAAAATGGTATAATTAAAAAAAGGAAAAATAACAATATTGAAGTTAAATAAACTGCTTAAAATATTAATAATTAAAAGGAGACAAAAGTAAATCCTTTTCATAAATTGCCCAGTACAATTTAAGTGACAGTGTAAAATAATTTGAGGTGTTTTATAATATTAGAAAAATATTGTTGTAAATGCCAGCAAAATATTGTTTTGGAGGAACAGTTATACAACAGGTGATTTGTAAGGGTCAAGAAAGCATCAAGGACAAGTGTCTGAGTTCAAGCCATCATAATGACAAAAAGATGTAGAAGAAAGGAGGAAAAGGAGAAAGAGAAGGAAAAGTAGAAGAAGGGTGATTATTTCCTTGTTGGAACAGGGAAAGAGGAATAAGGAAGCAAACACAATTATAGAGAACTCCATACTGGACTTCCTGGATATATGCTGGATGCCAAGTCTCAACATAGAGTATCAAGAACACTATAAAACCAGGTAAAACTTGAACAGTTAACCTCCCTCCCCCAAACACATAAATGGATGTCAAATAGTACAAAAAGAGTTGTTTTAAAACATTATTATATGAGCTCAAGCTACAGTACCACCCAAAAAAAACCCCACATTATTGAAAAGCTTAAGTTAAACAAAACGTAAGATATACTAAACACCGAGTAGAGTAAGTCAACTATAAGACTGACTGTAATACCAGCTTATAATAATGTAGAGTAACTGATTAATCAAAAAATTTATATATGGCTATCATTAATGAAATTGTATGTAAAGTTATTGTACTATTCTGTGACCATTTCTGAAATATTTAAACCTGCATGTACATATAAGTCCTTCATTAGTCTGTTAGACATCATCTAACACAATTGAAAGCAATAGGATAACAAACGATTTTTACAGTAATGGCTGTTGAAACCTTGTTTATAATAATTACACTGTGGAAAAAAAACCAACATGAACATGTTACAAAATAACCATGGATACATCTCAAAACAATTATATTGAGCAAAAGAAAGTACACAAATTAATAGAAATGCATATTGACATTTGGTATGATAGCTCAAACATGTAATCCCAGCTACCTGGGATGTGAAGATCAGGAGGATCAAAGTTTGCCTGGGCCAAAAGTTCACTATCCCCTATCTCAACCCAGTCATCCAACCATGTGGAAAGCACAAATAGGAGGAACAAGACTGGCTGGGCAAAAATGTGAAACCCTAACTCAAAAGTTAACAAAAGCAAAATGGACTGGTGGCCTGACACAACTAGTAAAGATCCTGCCTACAAACTGTTAGGCCCTGAGTTCAAATCTGCATACCATATACACCCAAATAATTCTCCCCAAAAAACACATTTCATGATTCACTTATATAAAATTCTTGAGAATGAAAATTGAGGTGCAGTAAAAGAAAGTATAACACTGGTTATTTATTGATGTGAGTTGGTGGTGGGGAAGAGAAGGCATGTGGAACCTTTGGGGGATGGTGTTTCTATTTTTTATTTAAATTGTGATGGTTTCAGAATAACATGCATATGTGCCTATGTCAAAACATCAGATTGCTTATATTAATATCTCCAGCTACATGAATATTATACTTCAGAAGAATGTTAATTTTTTTAAAAATTTGTTTCCTGCCTAATCATTTTTGTAAAAACAATTGTATTTTATGCCTCAGGAATTATATATTATAAAATGAAAACTAATCACAAATAAGGGAAGGTATATTACTCAAATCTATTTGATCCACAGTAGAATTCAGTCAGATGTCAAATATGATGTTATTTTATTGAGGTACAGTCCCTTAATCATGAGATTTACCTTCATGAAAACGTTGAGTGTTCAATGTGATATAATTTACTACAGTGGATATGTTGCATAGCAGTTCTCCAAGATTTGTCATGTTGGGTTTTAGTCATTTGACTTGCCAGCTACTAAAAGTAATACAAAATGACAATTGTGCAGTAAAAATATAAACTTAGTTTATAAGAATGAGTTATCTTTGGCTAATTGAATATAATATCTTTGCTTCAGCAGAAAAATATCATTGTTTAAAATATTGTATTTAATCTACAAGTAATAGTGGTTTACGACTTCAATTTTATTAAATTTCAACTGTTCATTCCCATAAACATTAGCTCTAGGAGTAGGAAAGCAAAAATAATGTTAGTAATGCTCTACTTGCTACTTTTCTCTTTCTGCTTTCATTGGTTTCCATTTCTCTGCAAATTTAATTTTCACTGATTATTAATTATCATTATATATTTCTTACTTCCTGGTATGTGTTCATGGTGCCAATATAAGTTTTTCTTTGTTGCATTTGCTTCCTCATGTTCCGTACTTATTACTTTTTCTTAATATATTCGTTCATCATTATTTAAAAAGTTGGATTAATTCTGTTGATCCATCTTCTATCTTCGTATCCAGAGCTAATAGTACATCATTTCATGACTAATGACTAAAACATTATGTTTTGCTTTTTTAACAGCTTGTTGCATTTAAATATAAAAATGTCTACCTCTTAGGTTTCTTTTGCCATTTATTCATTGATTTCCTGAGAAAAGGGAGAAAATTTGTACTTTAAAAAAAAACCTCAGCCTTCCATTTATTATCATTCTCCAGTGTTATGGACAGTAAATAATTTTGTGTGCTGTACTTTTATGAAAGTGGTATTGCATTATGTTTAATGACACTGGGTTACCACAAATATGGAAGAAAAATATTGCACTGTAACATTACAGTGCACACATTGTTAGGCAAAAGAAATTGTTCAGCTATGATTTAATCTTGTGAGAGCACCAAAATATATGCAGTCTGTTCATTGCTCAAAGCAAGATTGTGCAGTGCAGGGCTATACTTTTATCATATAATCATTACTGTATTATTTCCTTTTCTACTCAGTAACCATTTTATTTTTGATGCATTTCAAATTAAATTGCAGGTACTAATTTAGGTTTTCCTAAGTTTTTCACTGTGTATACAAATTCAATATTTGTATTCAGATATTGTTCAATATTTGTTTTACCTCTGCTCTTAAACTCCCAATGAAAGCCACTGCTCCATTTTTTGTCATTCCAAAGGTGTCTTTTTCAGTTCAGGGATTTTATCTAGTTGGAATCATATTGCATGTGCTCATTTATGTATGTTTTCCTTAACTCAGCATAAGATTTTTGAGATTCATCTGTGGTGCTGTGTGAGGCACCATTTTACTGTTTTTTTTAATTCATATGTGAGTACAATGTTTGGGTCATTTCTCCTCCCTTCTCCCACTCCCTCCCCTACCCTCCTACCCCTCCCACTCCCCCCACCCCCTCACTACCTGGCAGAAACTATTTTGCCCTTATCTCTAATTTTGTTGAAGAGAGAGTATAAGCAATAATAGGAAGGACCAAGGGTTTTTGCTAGTTGAGATAAGGATAGCTATACTGGGAGTTGACTTCCATTGATTTCCTGTGCATGTGTGTTACCTTCTAGGTTAATTCTTTTTGGTCTAGCCTTTTCTCTAGTTCCTGGTCCCCTTCTCCTATTGGCCTCAGTTGCTTTAAAGTATTTTGCTGCTGAGTAACCTCATAGTCTGAACATACCACAATCATTTTACAGATTCTCCTTGAGGGACACCTGGGCTGTTTCTAATGTTTTATTATTGTGAATAAAGCTACTGTGACTAATATTGCACATATTGTTTGCTAATGTTTTAATTTTTCTCTAGGACAAATCAATGCATGGGAGTCAAATCAGTAGTGAAATGTATACATTTAGAGATTTTCTTTTAAGAAACTGGCAGATTATTTCCCCAAATAGTTGTTGACATTGATTTCTGCAATATGAGAGTTTAAGTTCTTCTACCTTTTATCAGTCATTCAGTCTTAGCTATTCTAGAAGATGTGTAATACTATTTCATTGTGGTATAGTATACAATTTGCTGGTGATTAATGATTTGCTGCAGTTTTTAATGTGCTTAGTAGCTACTTAGATATTTGTTCAAGTATCTTACCCATTTATTATGTGTTTTTTGCCACTTTATTTTTGTTAGTGTAGAAATTATTTTTTCTTAGATATTTTTATTGCTTTGTCAGATAAATATGTTGTAATTATTAATTTTTTGGCTTTTTTCCATTTTTATTTTTTATTGTTGTACTGGGTAGGAATACATTGTGGTATTTATAAAAGTTATTACAATATATCAAATATATCATACATAAATTCCCCTGATCCACCATTCTCCTTTATCTCCCTCTCCACCCATTCCTGGAATAGTTTCAACAGATATTTTTCCTTTTACATACATGTGTACACAATATTTGCAGCATATTCACCCTCCTGTGCCTTTTCCCCACCTCTTCAGGCCTCCCACTGGTAACAATACTCCCCTCCCCAAGGCAGGACCTGTTCTGCCCTTTCTGTTCTACAATTTTGTAAAAGAAAAAAAGAACTGAAATTTTTGCTTGTTTAAGATAGCTACACAGGGAGTTTCCTTGTGACACTTCCATGTACATATGTGTTATAGTCAAATTTGTTTCATCTCTTCTATTTTTCTTCTTTCTTCCTTAGGCTCTTTCTTACAATGGTTTCAGCCAGTTTAAAAATTCTGTATTAATTCTTGCGTAGAGAGCACATCAACCATATTTGCTTCTTAACTTCCTCCTTTTATCCTCTCGTATGTGACCTCCCCTAAGCATGTCCTATTTTTCATAATATTTCTGTATTTATAAGAGTCTATATTCCACATATGAGAGAGAACATGCAGCTTTTGGACTTCTGAGCCTGGCTAACTTCACTTAAAATGATGTTCCCCAGTTCTATCCATTTACCTGCAAATGACAAAATTTCATTCTTCTTTATGTCTGAATAAAATTCCATTGTAAATAAATACCACATTTTCTTAATCCACTCATCAGTAGTGGGGTATTGTGACTGTTTCCATAGCTTAGCTAGGTATTTTTAAACTATTTCTCATCTACACACATTCAAGATACAGAGGCAAACATAGTATCTTACTATATTTCCTTACATTTCCTTGAAATGTAATATGATTTGTTTCCTAAAAGCCTATCTCTTTTCATCCCAAAATAAAGATCACTTATTGAGACTTGGTGACCAAACCTAACATATGTAGTTACCTGAAGAAAGCAGTTGCTTTCTATACCAAAGTATAAATAGCTAATTAAAAGTAGTTTATGCCTGGCAGATGGTAACATATTCATAGCATATACATTATATGTAGGAACAAGAGAAAATGGAAGGCTGATAGGAAATAATGAATTTTTTAAAAACTTAAAAAACTGAAATACAGAAGCAACAAAATAACTAGAAAGATGTGACAAGAGCCATTTCATGTTCCCTTTTTTTGTTTTGTAATTACTAAAAAACTCATAAGTCTCAGGAGTTCAATAGCTAACTACTTGTTATGTACTCAGTCCTTTGCACTTTAAATATATTTAGGGCAAATGTGCAATAGCTCTCATGTTTATAACAATTGTTCAATGTTAGGTACTTTCCATACATTATAAATGTGTGTACTGTGTAACAGATAAAGGAGCATGGGTACAACTTTGGTGTCCAAAGTTAGCCCTTAATAAATATGCAAAAAGTTCATACGAGGCAAGGACCCCCTACTAATAGAATATGTGGCTCTTCTTCATAATTATTCCATATGTTTTATTCTCTGCCTATGTCAACCTATTCAGAATACATCCCTTATATAAATTATAACTTCAAGTGGAGAAAATCCCAGTGATACTGGTACCAAGTTAGAATACTCTGGTTTGCCAAGCACTATTCTCCTTTATTCTCACATACTCTTCTTACATTTTCAGTGGTTTTATAATGTATAATTTATATCTTCTTTTAAGGCTTTTTATAGGTTTTGTGATATTCAATCAGTGATTCTCTATAGTTCTTATCTTCAATTTTACTTTGATAGTCACAGTTTCTAAGGTTAAATTCTCTGCACTACTTTTCTTCTGTTATCATTGCATGCAGGAAAAAAATCATAAAACAATTTTTAAGTTATTCCACTCTGACATATAGTGATTACTTCCTCCTTTGCTGAAACCTCAAAGAGGTTTCATGACTTTTCTGGTCATTTGCAAATAAAATTTAACAAATTTAGTGTCAAGAATTGTCTGCATTCAGCAGTAAAAATACCCAGAATAGTTTCAATAGTTACATTTCTAAATTTCATTTATAATTTTCCCTCCCTTGAATGGAGCCTACTTCAGGCCAGGATGCAAGTAAAGGGGGTATTATTGGAGGGTATAGTCAAACTCTCACTTATTAAATTCATTCTCACTGAATTTCTCCTTCTTCTAAATTTCATCTTGCTAGACCTTGTTAGGTTTATACTGCATGACTAGTAGGCAGAAACTATCTTACTTTACTTGGACACTTTCGTGTTGAGGCTTCTCCTGTAAATCATTAATATTAAACAATTAATATTTTAGTATTATTAGTTTACTGAAGCCTTCCCACCCTGATTCTACAGTATAGTTATAGACATAAATATCTAATATAAATATAATATATAAATATATTTATACATAATACAAATACACAATTAATATAACAATATAAAATATAATACCATAATGTAAACTCTCCAAGTAGCACTTAGTGTCACCCACATTCACTGATTTTTCTCAAGTGCATAGAAAAATGCCTCCACATGTGAAATACTTGATAAATAGCTATATAATGGATTGATACACTTTTAACATAGATTTAGAACTATACTAAATGGAATTTTAATGATTTATGCATTGATTCAAAATTCTGTAAACTTGCATAGGCAATTTATTTTTATTTTATTTTTAGAGGTCAAACTCAGAATAACACAAGTCATGCAGTGTTGGGTTTCCATGGATACAGAGTATTTTGAAAAGACTTATTTTAATTTTAATTACATGTTATGGGCAAGGTTTAGGAAAAAAGTCTTCTATTGAACTTTGATATGGACACATACATCTAGCATAAAATTAGAGCACAACATTTGCTTAATACTCTAAAATGCTTATATTCATCAAATAATAGTTAATTACTGAATTAATGATTCTGTTACAGATTTCACTGGCTTGTCAATAGCATATGTGGAAACAAATTTAATAATCAAATTAAAATATTTTGCTTCACAAAATTTTAAAAGTGTCTTCATTTGGAGTAATGAAGGAATAAACACTATCAACACGCTTTTATTACTTCTGAAAATGCAATATTTGAGATAGTTTACATTGCCTGTTTTCACTAACAATAAAAAGTAGTTTATTCTGCTTAAAATATTTTCAATGCTATGTCATCAAAAACTATATTGCTAATACATTTAAAACATAAAATAAAGCAAAAACACATACACTGTATTTGAGAGGGAATACTCTGTGTCTGAAAGAATTACTTTAACATGTTTTACTTAAGAGATTACAGTATAAAATTGTCATTTTACAGATGAATGATATGGAATAGCAAACTCAACCATGAGTAATTCAGCATGGCATTGAGAGACATGTGAATTGTTCTCTGTCTCATATCGTTCTGATTCAGAGCTGAATCTTACACAAAGAAGAGTGAGTCTTTTGTGCACTAAATGCTTACTGAGTACCTGCTGGGTTAAAACGGTAGGTAAGACATATGAATGCTACTGTTCCGGGAAGAGACATAATAAAATATCTGCCTTTGCGGTTTTCTTTAAAGGTGAAGGGAAGTATTTGGAAGAGGTAGCATGTTGCACAAATGGCTAGGTGATTAACATATGCTTTAATTACTGGAAGTTGAACAAAGTTGAATTTAGCTAAAGGTGACACTCATTAACATGACACTTAACAGATTTACATCATAGCTATACATACTATTCATGTAAACCTAATAATATAAATATCATGCTCTAAATCTTTTTGTCCCCAACATTCATAGTTGAAATCACCAATACATTTATACTTAGAGGTATGGTCTTTGAGAAGTGGATATGCAACTAATTCTCTTATAAAAAAGGTTCAGTGAGTGTATTCTTTTTTCTGCCATGTGAGGACCCAAGAAAAAGACACTTTCAATGAAGAATTAAGTGATCTCTCGTTGGATGCCAATTCTGCTGACACCTTGATCTTGGACTTCACAAGATCCCCTAAATTCTAAGAATTTAACTTTTTTGGTTTACAAGCCCAGTTTATTATATTTTGTTACAGAAACCGAATTGGCTCAAAGATTTCCTAATACCCTGGGAACTTGCAAGAAGTTATTTAAACCCTTTGGTCTTTATTTTTGTGATATGATAAAATGTTTTTAACAATGATTATTGTCACTTTTGACCACAAAATAAGTAACTTGTGAAAGCACATATGTATCAAGTAAATGTTGAAAAAAGTAGATTCAGATTCACTCTCTTGAAAATAAAACAAAGTAGTTTGAGATTATTACACAATAATTACATGCCCAAAATTGAAATGTCTGACCATATCAAGGATTATAAAAATTTAATTCTAATTCAGTTTCAGATAGGAATTTAAACCAATCAAAACACTTATTTGTACAAAATTTGGATAAATTTATGATATATGACTCTAGAAATACACTCCTCCATATATACAAACTTTAATAATTTGCATGCATATATATGTGCACATGCATATCAGAACATTTATAAGAGCCTTGGTCCCCAAAGCTGCAAATCATCTCAGCATTAGAGGAATGGCTGAACTGTGGTGCACTCAGGCAGTAAAACAGCATGAGTACAATGGAGCGAGTTACAACACATGAATGACTATTACAGAAAAGAAAGTTTGCTGACTGAAAAAGACTAACAAATTACATATCACAACATTTCATTCTGGTACTGAATATATGTACTTTTTAGATGGTAAATTAAAAAGAAACACATGCATGACTTGACACAATATTCAGGTTACTGCCTGTCTCTAAATAAGGGGAGGGACCATGATTTCCAAAGAACACATGGTTACTCTTGGCAATGCTCTGTTATTTGGCATATTATATATTTTGATGTTACATAGCTTTACACACATGCATTGCATTGCAAAATAAAAGTGTCTATAATTATTTACATCCTTATATTAGGATATAAGCATCCTAGTAACTTTCTTAAATTCATAAAATTCTTCTAATCAAACAATATATATATAAAACATATGTTATACATGCATAATTTGGCTTTATGTAGCTCATATCAAAATTTCTCAATCTTGTGTCTGTACACTAACTCACATTAATAAGGAAATGTCTATACTATCTCTAGGACTATTACTTTCCCTAATTTCATGCTGTAAGTTCTTTCATTATTGCCTCTACCTCCCTCCGCCAAATGTAGCTTAATTATCCTGACAATTGTGAAGTATCTCTTATCTCTAATCTCATTTATGCTCACATATGTATTGCAGCATTCACAAAAGCATGTTACATATTTTAATTATCTGTTTACATCCAATCAACCTGATATATCGATCAGAAGTGCTCTATCATAACTATTATCTCCAAGTCTAATTTGTAACTGACTTTCATGGTCAAAGGTCAGAAAGTCATAATTGAAAATCTTGCCCAGATAAGTTAGTTTACTTTATAATGGAAAAAAAAAATCTCCTTCAAGATAGGTCAATATTGGTGTACAACTTTCCATAAGATTGCAAGCTGCATATCTGCCAGACAAGAAAATGAAGCTTGGGGATAGGACTGTGGAAATCTATGATCCTCCACTCTCTGCTTATAACCAGCCAAGCAAGATTAATTATGTAGTTCAAAACCATTCATGCGATTGGCAGTTTCTACCTTTAGACAAAGAAAGAAAGAAGTGGAATTAGTTAGACATTATTTCAGCATTGAGTTTAAGGAAATACGATTAATGAAAATGTGTTTCTACTCACACTCAGTATGTTAAAACTAGAAGAGTGGCAGAAACATTGTCCTGTCTGGGCAAAGAAGAAATTTCTAAGTTTAGCAGACAAAAACCCCAACATGTGGTCATCTAAACTCTTTTAAATATTTTTAAATGAATGAATGCCTGTGCACATGAAAAAATAATAGAAGAATGTCAGTGGCCATACATGGTATTAAAGATGAAGTTCAGCTTCCTGACTTGGAAAAGTGTTTTCTGAACATTAGACATTATTGGCAAAAATTGGCAAGGAGAAAGAAATGATATGGAAGAATAGCACTTGTAAAAGTAATGTGGCATTAAAGGATCAGGTTGATGGAGACATTTTCCTACATTCAGGCCCACAGAGTACTTAGGAGCAGCACTGGAAAGTCAATCCTGTATTCCAGAACAACTGGCCTGTTTCTGTCAAGTCCTTCTTTTCTTTGGGTAATTTGTAAAATAGAGTGAAACAAAGCTTTCAGGTAAGGCTTGCAGAGGTTTACGTCAGCTTTACTTGTAAAGTTATCCTTTACACAAAGAATATTTTCTTCTTTTGAGAAAATATAAGTCTGTCATACAAAATAATTATTAAAAGTGTCCTGTATAGGGCTGTCATTGGTTCTATTTGCTTATGCATTTCAAAATTAATAAATAAATTTAGTCTTCATAGTCATGTATCCAATATATTTTTGAATACATGAGAAAGTGCCTTGAAGCTTCATCAACATAATTTTAGTCTAATGCATGCAAATATGAATTTAATAATGGAAGAATAAAGATTTTGATTTGAAACAGAAGCACCTAAATTGTTATTAAGGCATCATACAATAAAATTCATCGTGACAAATCCTACCATACTCATCACTCATTTCTCTAATGTGTCTTCATTTTGCACTTTGTTTTAAAATGCACATTTCATGCCAGTTTCCATGCCAAATATTAAGGTGTGCCATTTTAAAGAAGCTGTTTACATGTTTTCACTGTGTACATCCATCAAAAAAATCTTTACAACTGAACACGTTTCAAATTTTTACATTTGTCAAAAAATCATGTAATTTGCTATTGCAGAGAATGCATAAGAACTATGAAAGGAAACATATATACTTCTAAAATAAAAGTGTGTCTCAGTATACACATTAGAATAGCTGGTGGAGTGGCTCTACTGGTAGATGCCTGCTTCTTCTTAGTAAGCGTAGCAAGAATAAGGCCCTGAGTTCAAGCCCCAATACCAATTATATATATATATATATAAACTAAAAATAAACCTTAGAATAGTAGTTCATTATTTTCTTTGCTACTTATCAGGTAAGTTGAAAAATAATGACATTATACACACAAAAATAACTTTAATATTTGAACTTTTTGTCCTTAATTTCCTTTTGTCATTGTTACTTTGACATTTAAAAAATTTGTATGCGTATTCTGTATTTCTAAATCTAAATTTCTATTTAATAACTATGAATATACCAATATTTATTCCCATGTTTACTATACTTTTCCTTTTAAATATGTATTTCAATTGAATCTGATCTAAATTTGAATTGTAATAAAAGAAATCCCCCACACATGCTATTTAATATAAGTAGCTTCCCAATTAGCCAAATAATCTGGATAATCTCCACACCAAATAGCTTTATAATTTGAAATTTTAACTTCAGATTGTACTTTTGTTTGAAATCAAGCTTAAAACACTATACTTCAATCACATAAACATTAACATCTATGTTTAAAGAGAATCTATTTTAATATCTTCCACAGAAAATAAAGGTAAATTTGAGATAGGAAGAGCATGAATATGAAGCCTGGTGTGCATTCCACAGTTGCTCTCATTTGGATCTTGAATGTCCCCAAAAGGGCCATCTATTGATGGTATGGTCATCAGGGTGATGTTATTGGGATGAGGTCGAACAAACAAGAGGAGGGATTAGTGCGAGGTCCTTAGGTGACCTGGGCCTTACTCTTCAAGGGACGTGGGATCCCACCCCCTTCTCTTTGCTTCTTTTGCTCTCAATCCATACAAGGCCCACACTCCTGATTTGAAATGCTACCTTGTCATTGGTCTAAAATCATGGGACCATCTGATCAGGGACTAGATTCCCCTAAACTGTGAGCAAAAATAAACATTCACTTTTTATGAGTTGATTTTTTTCAGTTAGTTTGTTATAGTGATGGAAAGCTGATAAATACAATAGGTTAACTAAGGAAGGGGTTATTTTCTTTTGCTTTTGTTTTGTTTTTTGGATTTTCAACAAATGAAACCATCAGAAATCAAAACTACGTTAAGGAGGAAATATGTGAAGAATGGATTTGTGAACAGTAGAAAATGTGGTTTCATGTTCCACATTACATATTATTATGACACTTTAGGAGAACCAGGGAATCTTACTTCTGTGGTCAAGGAATTGTGGTTATACCATATTTAATATTAATGTCACCTAATATTGTATCAACATATTTATGATTTTCATTTTTTAGATAATCAGGAAATAGCATTGTAGGCAATACCTCAGACTTTACATAGGGAACATCATCATTGGTAAGGTATTGTTATATAACCTTGAGTGTGTTATACAATATAGATACTACCCTAACAAAGTCAGTACAATTAGTGGCTTATACAAGCAAGTATCTGTTTTTTATAGTTATAGAGGCTAAAAACCAAAGGTAAAGGTGTCAACAGGGTTGTTATCTTTTCAGGGCTGTAAAGGACAAAATGCTTATGCCTTTCTCCTGGCTGATGGTTTTCTTATTTTCTTTAGCACTTTTTTAACTTGTGAATGTATTACTCTGATATCCACTGTCATCTTTAAATGGTATTTCCCCTCTCTATCATGCCTTTGTCAAAGTTTCTTTTCTATAAATATACCAATAATGTTATACTACAGGCCCACCTTATGCCAAGATAACATTGTTGGGAGATGGTAGAATCAATAAACAAGATGATGAACTGGGGGATGATACAATTTGTCCTGGCTAATGTTATGCAATAGTATGACTGGGAAATGGGTATTATAGTTTGAATATGCAATGTCTCCCACAGGCTCATGCATGGAAGGCTTGGTCCACAGCTAGTGTTGCTATTTTGGGAGGTTCTAGAAAATTTAGGAGATGAGATTAGTTGGGAGAAGTAAGCCCCTGGGGCTAGGCCCTTGAGGGCTAGACCTTGCCCTGGCCCCTTCCTTGCTCACTGATGCCTGGCCTATATCAGAAGAGCAGCCCCGGCTACAAGGTCCTACTGGGATGATATTTTCCCTTTACACAGACCCACAGCAAAAGGCTCAGCAGAACTTAGACTGAGTCCTCTGAAACAGTGACCCAAAATAAGGTCTCCTTTTAAATTGTTTCTCTCAAGTATTTGTCACAGTAATGAAAATCTGACTAAAATGATGGAGTGCCCAGATATTTGATGAATACTTATTTTCACTATATCAGTGTGATTGTCTCTAGATGGGATTAACCTCTGCACACTGAGTAAAATAGATTTATTTTCCAGAAAGCATGTATGTGGAAAAATGGTATTAGAGCTTCTATAGTAATTTTAAGTAGTATAAACAGTAATTTCATGAGGTCAGCATGTGAATATGAGAAGTACAAAAAACCCAAAGACAATGTTGAATGATGAAAAAAATATTATCATTACTTTGAAGGCTCCTGAGATATCCTATGATAAAGATATTTATTGTTTTAATTTTATTTGTTCTTCTTTTATATACATATGCATAAATGATAACACTGAATCTTCTTGTACTTGCTTCTGATGCAAAGTATGAGTTCATTGGCTTTAATGTGGAAGATAGAAGTATATGTGATTAATCACTATTTAATTTACATACTTAAGTCTTTTTTTGAATAATGTCTCTCCATAGCACTTTTTCTCATAGGTACTTTTTCCTGTTAAAAATAATATCATTACCAGAACTTGTCCTTATAAAACAAATAATTGGGGTTAAGAATTGTTATAACCAGTTTTAAAGTAAAACAAATTTACTATAAAATTATGTTTTGATTTTCTCTTTAGATGCAGTTTATTCTTCATGCAGAAGCAGAGACTAATAATTTGAGATTTATGCTGCTAATTTAGATACAGTTTATTCTTCATGCAGAAGCAGAGACTAATAATTTGAGATATATGCTGCTAATTTTTGGATATAGGTATTAAACATAAAAGAAATTATGCAACAAAAAATTGTGAATGAATAAATTTGAAATAAATAACAATTTCAAGGTAAATAATATTTTAACAGATGATTTTGAATTTAAAAGTTTCAAAATTATGGGCCTAGTAAGAAAATAACAAAATAATGATTATCACTTTATTAAAAAAAGGAATAAGAAAAACTACATTATATTTCAAATGTTTATAATGAAATTTATAAAAATATTTGCATACAATAAAATCTATAAATACCCCAGGTAAATGAGGCATTACTTTTAAAATTTTTGTTTATATTTTCTCTTACAGAGGTGATCATTTAGTTATATGTTTGTACCAAAAATGAGAAATTTCTATATTTTATTAATTGTGAAGCAACACAATTTAATTTCTAACACCAGGAAAAATGTTAAATAACTTACTATTTTGTCTAAACTGCTCAAAGCAGAAGCTAATTAAATATTTGAAGTAGTAAATGGTGATATGATACTATGTTATTTTTATTTGAAACAACCAGAGGAAGCAATTCTTCCCTTGCCCTCTACTTGGTTAAACACAGACTAGTATTTACATAATCATTATGACAAAATCTATTTTGTATAACAGTATACATACATTAATATAGATATAAAAATAAATTGTTTTTGAATATTAGTCACTCAATTTATCACAATCATAATAGTTGAATGTAAATCAAATAATGTTAACAACATCTATATGTCAAAATAGTGATCAACAGAAATGAGAAAAAATAAATTGTAAAGAGAAATGGAGGAGAGGGTAAGGATGTAACATTTTAATATCCTTGGATTGTGGTCTAACTTAAGACAAAAGGTTATAAATGTGATATCAAGATGTGGGTTAAAATTTGAAGATTTATTACAGGCTAGCAAAAATTTCATGAAAAAGCTTAACTTTTTAATAATGCTACTGATAGCAAATATTTCAAACAAGGATGAATAGATTAATGGAACAAAGTCTTCCTCATCAATTGCAAATAATTATCAGATTATTCAACAGATAGTGGTAGCTACCGGAAAGAATACAAACATATGCAGTGAGGAGCAATCTTCGGGAGGATAAAATTTTTTACGTACATTAAAAGCACCAGACTTGGTACTTATTCACTGTGTTATTCTGTTCTACAAAGACACATATCCATCCACAAACATAGAAAACTTCTGCTTGTGTATGTATGCAATATTTTTAGAAAAGTATACCAAAAGTTGATGACAGTATTTCACTCTTTAGAGTATAATTGGGGTCTCCTTGAGACTATTTTTCTTTTTAACTTGAAATACTTTAACACCTTAAACATTTTCAAGCACATGATTTACAATAATTACATGTAATCCTTCAGGCAAAAGAATCATTTTATGCATGGTTGCCTAACTTATGCAAAGAAGCTTTAGTTCATTGACCCCACTCTTCAACAAGCAACTTTCTCATCTTCCCCCTTTGTCATTGTGAGATATCTCAGATGGGTAGTCTGTTCATTAATTCTTCATCCACTCTGTCCCTGTAACCCTTTAATTATTGACAGATAATTAAATTTATTCAGTTTCCATTACTCAAATGAACTTGCCCTCTCAAATGTCACCAACATTACTATGTATGCCTCCATCCCAAAGTGTTCATTCCTAAATTCTTTAAGTGTTGCTTTTCATGGATACATGAAGAGTTTTTTAAAATAGTGTATGTATGAAGATAAAGTTTAGAAATTAAACTGTCAAATATTTTTACTAAAATCGCTTTGTAAAAATCAAACTCTACATAATAAAAATGTATCTAGAGCATGCTTTTTAGAAAAAATATGATCAGTAAAATAAATTGATGACAATTTTTCTAAGGAATTCATTTATGCTATCAATTACATTAAGTTCACTTTGTTTATAAAACCAAATTCCCTATTTATTCTCATTTTCCAAAATTTTGTGCATCTTGAACTTTGATTTTTGCACATATGCAGTCAAATTAAGCAAAATATCTTTATATTTGTGTTGCCCTTAGAATAATAAATAAAACTTTCAACATCTCTGCAAAATGACTACAAACCCATATCCCCACCTCCCTTAATTTTGAGCTCCAGGCCACCTATCCTTCCAGGTTTTCATAACTACTGCCTCCTCCTACCATGATTCGCCACAGTGCATTTTTACACTGTGTCTTGAATCCCTAACTACCTTTCACACAACTTTCAGGGTTCACTTTGAATTCCATATCCTTGAGAAAGTTCAGTCTAATTTCCCTAGATCAGGTCAAATGTCTCTTACATTTGTTATGATTAAGACAATCTTTTAAAAATATTTGTAATTACCATATAATTGTACAAGGAGATAAATTGTGACACTTACATGTGTTTACAATATATCTTAATTAGGTTAACTAAAGTTCATTGGTTTTACATAGTGTTAATTTTTATATTTGGCTTTTACTGTTCCAGGATTCCATCACAGATACCTCATTACATTTACTTACTATGTCTCCTTAGGCTCTTCTTACATGTGACAGTTTTTAAGGCTTTCTAGTTCTTGATGACCTTGACAGTTTTGAGAAGTATTGGTCAGGTATTTTGTAGAATGCCCCTTAATTGAGGTTTGCCTGATTTTTTTTTTTAATTTAGACTGAGGTTATGGACACATTAAAGAAGATCACAAAGGTAAGGTACCATACGACATGTACCACAGTACATCCAGGATCCATTCTGCAAATGTTACTTTTCATTGTGGATATCAACTTTAATCATCTGACTGAAAGACCGTTTATCATATTCCTCCATTATTAATGTACTCTTTCTCCAAACCACATGTAAGGAAAAGGAATTAATGATTCCCTTTCTTGATAATATACCATCAGTGTAAATTATTATGTTTTTATAAATTATATTTCTACATTCATTAAATCTTTTGTATCAGTATGAACTCATGCATATTTCTTTTGCATTTTGGGTTAAGATCTGATCATGCATTTGATCACTAATTTAGGAATGGCAGTTTTGGTCACCAAAAATTACTTAATTTTCTCCAGTATTGTTCAGATCTGTCCTCTAGAAGCTTGTTTTTTGTTTACTGATTATTTTATTATTATCCCTCTTTTGCTGGCCTATGACATGTTCTACTTATATTATTTATTTCCTACTGTAGACCTGAAACGTCTATTTCTCAAAGAAGCTCTGGTTAATGTTTTCGGGGCAGAGATGCTAGGGACACTGAAGGTCTTCTGCAGACTAGACAAACTGCTCTACCACTGAGCTACAGCTCAACAGTCCTGCATTTTTGAGTTTTTTTGGAATGATATTAGAAATAGGATAGAGGACCTAGTATGCTCATTTCGTGCTGATATTAGTAACCTATTCTTATCTTCTTTAATCTTGAATATCTAGTCTAGTAGATTATATATTTTAGCAATCCTTTAAAATCACTATTTTTGCATTTACTGATTTTCAATTCAAAATCTTCAGTTTTATTGATTTTTTTAATTCTAGTTTTTGTATAATTTTTCTTGATTTAGGCTTAAATTGAAAACTTTTCACTCTATTTTGCTGAGGTAGATGGTTAGATTGCTGAATTGAGGTCCTTCTTATTTTCTAACGTATATATTAATTCTCTACATTTTCCCTTAAACACTGTTTTTTGTTGCATCTGACACATTTCATTAAATTCTATTTCAATTTTCATTTAGTTTAAAATAATTTTAAAATTTCTCTTGAACTTTCTACTTTGACTAATAGTATTTAGAGAGCTATAGTATTTGGAAATCTAATACTTAGTTTATTCAATTAATTTTCTGTTATTAATTTATAATTGAATTTCATTACAGCGAGGAGATTTACTCTGTATTTTTTAAAGTTATTAATTAACATTTTAATGGCTCAGAATTTAGTTTATTTTTGTGTTTGTCCCGTGCTAATTAGGGAATAATGTACATTTGTCTGTTTTTAGAGAGTATTCTATAAATGTTTTTCACTGATAATACTCATTATGTAAAGTATCTTTTTACAATTTTCTGCCAGCTTGTATTACTGATATCAGTTTCTTAAGAGAGTGTTTAAGGTTACAGCTAAAATAGTGGCTTTGTGTAGCTATCTTTGCAGTAGTTTACATCTTTAATAGATGTGCTTTGATTCTGGATTGTTTCTGCATACTGCTCAAGATTGTTCAGTCTTCTCAAGGATCTTTTTCTAAGAGACTCTTTATGTGATGCTCTACCAATAATATACATCCTTATCCATGTTTTCCTGTTCAGAATTCTGAAGCTAAAAAATTATCTAGGTTGCTTAGATAAGTGATGGCCTGGTAAAATTTATTCTGTGGTTTTAGTTAAATCTTTCTTTGTTTTTATATAGAAACTGGATTTCTTATAGACAAAATACATCTGAGTATTGTATTTGTATGTACTCTTAGAAACTCTGTCTTTTAATTGGCTTTTTAGTTGGTGCCTTTTAGATTGCTCAAATTTAAAGTGATTAATCAATCACTGTTTGGATTAATGGTCATCAGTTAGATAAATATCTCCACAGGTGTAGATTTTCTTTTCACCTAAGTTGTCCTTTGTCCCGTCTCCTTTTTGCCACCTCAGATTCCAATCAAACACTTTATATGGTTCAATTTTTCTCTTCTATTGGCATGTAAGTGATAATCTTTTTAAATTTTTTCAGTAATTGTCCTAGTATTTGCAATATACATTACAGCAATCATAATTTAAGTCAATTTGAAATGCATAATAGATTAAATTTTTAGGTAGAAAACAAACACAAAAATAGGTTTTTTTAAAGAAAAAAATAACATCTTTCACAGGTTGTAAGATGAAACAATTTCACATTTTTGTATCTTTAAAATTGAAATGTGTCACAAATTCAATGGTGTTTCACAACCACTACAGCTTTCCTGTAGTTGGCATTGCCCAGACAAATGTGAACTTGGTCATAGCCCTGAATTTGTTTCTTCAACTAAGTTATGAGAATTTTTGACATTTCACTGTTATTTTCCTTTAATGTGTTTTCAAAAGTACTATACAATATCACAAAATTTAATGAATACTTCCTTTTATTTAATAAGAATAGAACATAAGAATAGACATTGAATTTTAGTGCAGCAAACATTTATATCTGAAACAAAAACTGTAATTCATATTCACTCAAGACAAAGCCGGATACTTTACAACTATAAATATATTCAAAATAGATGAGTATTTACTTTTTAAAATGAAGATAAATCTAAAAAATCTTTACCATATAATTAACAAAGAAATAATAGTTCCAAAACTTACAAAATGTGTGTTCTCTAACTGGAAGAAAGCACTAAAGACAATATTTGAGCACCTTGCTGTGAAATAATGCAATAACACTTAATAGCATAGAGGATGATAACTTTGGAAAAACACATACATTACAGAATATTGATGAAAAGTGATTCAGAAGAAATCACTGAGTGAACTGTGAGGAATACCTTATGCCACTTATTTTGCTTATTTTTATGTACCCACAGAGTGATGGATGTGAAAAATTATGAATTAAAATAACATAATATAAAGTACCATATAAAATAAAAATATAAGTGATAAAGAAACAATAGATTTGTGTTTCAATTAGTACCAGTTTTATAGCAATACACAATATTACCCCAGCACTTGTTACAGTTTATTGAGTGATTAAAAATTAGTAGGTTGAGACAATTATTCTATTTTAAATAACCAAATTAATGAGTTTTGCACCAATTAATTCTTTACTTTTAAATTTTATTTGCTGTAGAAAAAGAACATAGTTATGCATTGGGTTAAATCAATGATGATGTTTTCTGACGGTTTATATCCTGGATATAAATCCTGAAGTTCTACAAATGAGACAATTTCACCAACTCTCTACTTCAAAAATAGAACTGCTATACATGACATTTACCCCATAGCAAAGCCAAGTGTACAATATATGGCATTCATTAAATAATCTTTGAATCAAAATAACAAAATTAAAATATTTTGGTGTTCATATCTATGGATGTTTATAAAATAAAAATAAAAGTGAGAGTTCAAGTGGGGACCTGAACTAGCACGATCATTGTCTTACTAGGAAAAGAGAGCAAAGACCTTGCTGTTCTCTTTCTGCCACGTGGGGACACAGTGAAATGGTCATCCTGTCAGTCAGGAAGAGAGCCCTGCCTGAAGCCAAATTTATCAGAACCAGGATCTTTCCTGTCTGCAAAGCTGTGAGGAAATGAAGTCCTGTTGTTTACCAATCAGTGTAAAGTATTTTGTTGTGGCCACCCAAGCTGAATAAGACATATACTGAAAACAATTATGTTAGAGGGCTGTTGAGGACTAAATAAGATAACAGAACCTCCAAAAATATCCACACAACCACTAGTATATAAAAACTATTGTTTTATAATACTCTACCAGTGTATTTTATCAAGTATCATATCTACAGACATCAAAGCAAGTAAAAACTATTACAATTTTAATATTTACTTACATTTCTAAGCATCCTGTTATAGGAGACTGAAAACACTTCTAGAATCAGTTAGATTAAATTAAAATCAGCCATCTTTTTTTGTGACACTTTTACTTGCCGGTGTTGAAGTGTTTCTGGTGTCAAGGGTCCTTACCTTCACAGGCCCGAGAACTGGCTAGTGAGGAAGTTGAATGATGAGCCAAAGCCAGTATATAAAATAGGATTTATTAGAGAGAAAGGAAAGGCTACAGCTAAGATACTGCAGTGGAACCCGGAAGCCGGTAACTCCCTGCTTAGGTAAAGGCTGAGGTTTTTATGGACAGTTTAACTCTGGGATGGGGAGTTTTCTCATTGGTCTTGCATAGGGGACCAGGAACTAGAGAAAAGATTAGATCAAAAAGAATTAACCTAGAAGGTAACACACATGCACAGGAAAGTAATGTGAGTCAACTCCCTGTATAGCTATCCTTATCTCAACTAGCAAAAACCCTTGTTCCTTCCTATTATTGCTTATACTTTCTCTTCAACAAAATCAGAGATAAGGGCAAAATAGTTTCTGTCGGGTATTGAGGGGGAGGGGGAAAGGGAGGGGGCTGAGTGGGTTGTAAGGGAGGGGGCGGGGGCAAGGGGGAGAAATGACCCAAGCATTGTATGTACATATGAATAATAAAACAATAAAAAAAAAATCAAGGGCAGCCTTGTGGCAGATCTATATCTCTGTATCTCTTATTTAGGATGCAGGAATGGAGGCCTCCATCTCCTCAGGATGCAGGAATGTTATTGCTCTCCAGGGGGGTGATTGGACACTCACTCATCTGCCTTAGGTATTCAGACCCAACAACACTAAATAAAAATTGAATTTATAGAATTATTAACAGCAAGATATTTTGTCATATTTAATTGTGTCAGTCAAGATATATTGATTAAACAAATATCTGAAAATTGTAGTGGCTTAATAACAAATACTATTTTTCTTTCACATTGTATGTTATATTTGCATGAGCAAGAAAACTATTTATGGATCCCAAAAGATAATGACAACTATCATATATTCTCCCACTGTGACCAAGCCAAGAGAAAGAACATGGATCATCATGCACATTCCCTTAAATATTATGCCCCTAACCAAATAAGTATCATTTCCACTCAAATCACATAGCCCAAGACAACTCACATGGCCATGTCTAACTTCACAGAGGAAAAGAAAGGTTAGTACTGTCGTGTCACAAAAAGAAGACAAACTACTTATTGTGAATAAATCTAGGAATAGTACTGACATATTTTTCTGGACTCAAGGATCAAAAGTTTGAGTTTTCAGTAAAATTGAAGCGTTAACTGATATTTTTTCCTTTCTTAAAACACTTGAAGAAACATACTAAGATATTTCACTAAGCATGCAGATATTAACTGCTAAGAAATTTCATGTGTATTATTCATAAAAAACAGCAACTTATTTTAAGCTATCATTACTAATAGCAGGAAACCACTGTTTGACAAAATATGTAATATAGCAATTTCTCATCCTGTTTAAAATTCATAAAGCCATATCCACACAGACAAATGCTTATTAATTTCCAAATTACTTTATTGACTTTCATGATAAAAATACAAGCTGTACAGGCTGAAATACAATTACAGTGAAATTTCTATTGCCTGTGTAGTTGGGCAGACAATTTTGACTAATTTTACATCTTGTAGATTTGCTTAATATTACATTGGATTACTGAGAATGTGAGAATTTCTCAGTACTACATTTTTCAAGACAAAAGGTGTTCAGTTTACTAAAATACTGCTTTATGTCAAATATATGGGCCTCTCAGAATTGTATTCAACAGTTGATGACCTGAGTAACTGGGGAAAAGAACATGGTAGAATGGCAAAATCACTCTCAATTTTCACCTCCCTGTGCATAAGCACCCTTTTCTAGGTGACTTTCCAGTTTCTTCCCTGTCTACACAGTTTATTTGTCCACTTCTTAAATGTATGTTCAAATTGTGATTTTTATTTTATTTTTTATTGTTGTTCTGCATAGGGGTACATTGTGGCATTTACAAAGGTTCTTATAATATAGCAAATATATAATACTTAAATTCACTCCACCAATCTCTTTTATTACCCCCTCCCCCAATTCCTGGAATAGTTTCAAAAGGTATTATTTTCTATTTACATACATGTGTACACAATGTTCACACCATATTCACCCTCCCATGCTCTTTTCCCAAATCCTCCTTCCTCCCACTGAAGCCTACTGTCCCACCCTCCCAGGACCTGTTTTGCCTTCCTGTTCTCCAATATTTAAAAAAAAATAAATGACTTTTTATTTATTTAAGATAGCTATACAGGGAGTTTCCTTGTGACATTCTCATTATAGGTGTATTTTAACCCAAATATACCTCATCTACTTTTTTTCTTTTAACCTCAGTCTGCTTCTTATAATGATTTTAACAGATTTAAAAACTCTATATTCATTCTTGTATAGAGAGTACATCAACCATATTTATCTTGTTAACTTCCTTCTTTCAACCCTGCTGCTCTCTTATGTGATCTTCCCTTAGCTTGACCTGTTTTTCAAAATATTGCTATATTTTTTATATTCCACATGTGGTAGAAAACATATGACTTTTGGCTTTCTGAACCTGGCTAACTTCTCCAGTTCTATCCACTTATCTGCAAGTGACAAAATTTTATCTCACTCCTATTACAATGGTTACCATTAAGAACACAAACAACAACAAATGTTGTTGAGGATGTGGGGGCAGGAGAAGGAACCCTCATACACTGTTGGTGGGAATGTAAATTATATAATCACTATGGAAAACAATATGGAAACTTGTAAAAACAACCTAAAATTAAAACTGCCATATGATTCAGCAGTTACAATCCTCAGGATATATTGAAGGAACATAAGTCAGGTTACAATAAAAGTACCTATACACCCACATTTATTGAAGCATTATTCACAATAGCTAAGCTATGGAAATGGCCAAGATGTCCCACTACTGATGAATGGATTAAGAAAATGTAGTGTTTATGTATAGTGCAATATTATTCAGTCACAAAGAAGAATGACATTTTGCTATTTGTTAACTTGTGATTTGATGGTCAATGGAATGCAATACAATTGACACTGTGACTAGTGAAAGTTAGGAGACAGTGTGCTTTATCTGTATGTCTTTTTGTAATCTTGCCTGATAGTAATAACAAGCTCAAACTAATCTAATAGTGGGATGAGAAACCATGTTGAAGAGAACTGAGTCATCAAAGCCATGACTTTCCACGAACAGCCAAGCTACAGTCTCCAGGTGACTACAGATGTATGAAGAAGCCAAAATAAGGTCATTGTTCCTTATCTCAGATCAGGAGAGCCATCCAGTCAATGCAAAATCTCCATGGGGGCTTGGGAGAATAAACATTTGTTGTGGAATGCCACTATAATTTTATATTTTTAATATAGCATTAATTATGGTCATAAATGCTTCAAAACATTGTTCATGCCTTTAAGAATTAGTTCTTGGAAGGTTTTAGTGTTATTTAATGGACATATGTCAACACAATATATCCATAAACAAGCAAAGCTACATGTTTTTGAAAATGTAAATTTTAATGGCTACATAAAAGTACATTTCATTGTATGTCAAGATTATGGTTTTTACTTATTATATGGCTCATTTGCTTTGCTTTCTAGCATAATTTCTGTTGGAGTGCATATACATGTATGTATGTGCCTTATATAAGAGCAGAAGTACTAACTGACATTAAACTATTGATTTTTTAAAATTAGAACGTGGTGGCTTAATTCTATGCTAGTCTCATTAGTGCTCACAAATATTATTTATAGTGTTTCATTTTATACTCAAATTACTTTCATTCATAAAGAAATGAACACAAACATAGGTAAATGTAAGTGTCAAGATGGGAGAAAGAGTTGTCTCTAGGTGAAACACATTTTAAAAGCACAGGGTATTATAATTCTAAGCATTTGTTTGAGTTTCTAACTCTACTAACAGAAAAAGTGATATTTATTAAATGACTGACAATAAATAATGAATTTCAGGCAAATTTATACCTTATAGCCAAGATAATATGATTTCAAAATGATTTCGAACCCCCCTTACTATTTCCTTGCTGCAATCCACTTCATTATAGTAATTATGTCTCATATTAATTAAATACTTAGTGTACGACACCACTTTCTTAGTGGTGGCTTTAAAGTCATATTTTAATTAGTATTTTCTTAGAAAAAGAAAGGGGGGAAGAGTGAGTGAGAGAGAGAGAGAGAGACAGAGAGAGAACTGAATTTACGTTTTATTGACTCATGAAATTGAAAAGTCATTAGTGAAAAAGAAAAGAAATAGACATTCAAAAAATTGGTTCCAGGAAAATTTGAACACTCAAATTGAGTTAAGTATTTTATTTATTTCACCCTGGTCAAAATGTTACTGTCATATGGTTGACAGCTCCAACATTATCACAAGTAGAGGAGGGGCATTTTCAAGAGTAACATATTCAGAGAAGGAAAATGTACATATATACTGTAATGTGTTACTTATTGAATCCTTTTAGTCACCTTATGTACTTCATGTTTTTTCAATTTACAAACTAAGAAATAAAGATGAGATTAGAAATTTTATTTGGCTCCAGACTCAGCCCTTCCATAAGCTCTTGAACTATTCATTGGAACAATATGGAGAAATTAGCAATGATTTCATTAATTAGATTTTACAATGGCTCAAACAATGTATGTACATATGAATAAATGAATAAAAAAATTATGTGTTGAAATACCTTTGCAGTACACAAGATTGACAACTGACTTAGTCTAGAAGGCAAATCTCCATATAGATACAAGAAAGAGAGTTAAAAACAAACAAACAAATAAAAACATGCTTTTTTTTTTCCTTCTCTATAACCTGCCAATCTGCAAGTATTGATTGAAGTGAGGGATATTATCCCATGATATTAATCTCCAGTCCTCATCATTGAAATGTGACAGTAGGGGAAAATTATTTCAAATGTGATATTTCATGTTTGTGTGTGTATTTGAATGCTATATGTATAAAAATATGTGTATATATATTTTTCCATCGAGTTTGCCATTGTGCAAGAAGATTAACAGTATATAGGGATATCCTGAAGCCTCCTGTGACCTCTGCTGAGTATGCTAACCTTACCCATAGAATGTCCTGACATGATTGAAAATTATATTATTTAATTTAGATTTAAGAGTATGAACTACCCTAAACAGCAATAAACCTTCCATCATATTTTCTAAGTAAAGATTTATAAATATTTTACACTCTATAGTATATTAGAGGTTCTTCAGTGAGATAAAGTAATAACACAGATATTCTTTTAACTAAGGTAAAGCAGGGAAGAAATCACACAAGGTAAAATATATATGGAGACACTCATCGATTGACTTAAGTCAAAACCTATAAACAAATTGATAAAGGCAAAATCATTACTTGCAATTAATATGTAAGGAAATACTTTTACTACTAGTAATGTTAATTTAAAAAATAATATTATAAAACATCTTCAAATTTTAAACTCAGCAAAAGAAAAACAAGTGAGCAATAAAATTTATTAAAAAACCTAATTAATAAAGTGTAATTTTAAATACTCAACCTCAATGCAGAGTTGGTATGGTTTTAAAAAATTTTGCTTGCATCTACCCTGTAAGTTTTTTCGCAAAATGATGTATGTAGCTAACACATTTAAATTATTGTATCTGATTATATCTTAAAATTGTTGTACAATTTACTCCTCTAATGAGAAATATACACTAAGAAAAATATTAGAGTGGAAATTATTGGTATTAAAACAAATAATTCATTGCATAACTTAATAAGAGTTGGTTTTAATTACCTCATAGAGTTAAGTAGAAAGAATTAGAAATGATTTGAATAAATATTACATATGTCTTTTATCTACTACTTCATGAAAATTCCAGGAAACCCGCAGAACATTCCAAGAATATTTAAAAGAATCACATCAGGCATAGGTTGTTTACTTTTTCTCAATTCATCGTGCTCTGGGTGTACCACAATATTCTGATACAAATGCACATTCACATTCTTTAGATAAATGTATTAAATAAGACAGTGGCAGAAAATTTCATGAACTCATGTTGTCAATTAACTAATGTGTCTCAAATACCAATTTTTACTTACAAGTCTTTGCTGGCACATCATAAATTTTATACCCTAATGTATATACTTTATTAAGAGGAGAAATTGATAAAACTTGTGTATAAGTGAAGAGTTTTTGTGATTGGCAGAAAAATGATTTCTCAAAAATTCCCATATTTGAATCTCCAGAATCTGTGAATATGTTACTTTACATATATCACAGGGGATTTGAAACTATGATTAATCTAGGCTCAAAAAGTCAAAGGTCACATGTTTTCCCTCATATGTGGAAGACAGACCTAAGTTAAATGTATATGTAGATGCATATATGATCATATATATGAATACAAAATATACACATACATATGTAGAGTGAGACAGAGAGCAAAATTTTATTAGTGAGCCTGTCTGAGAGGACTACAGGAGGCAGAAGAGGTAAAGAAAATGTTAGGGAATGAAAATTTTGGAACAACCCACCTTTATATGAATACAATATAATGCACTGTACTGCAAATTTTTTATTATTAGGGGAGCATGGTGATAGAAAATGAGTAGGTAATGGGGGGATGGAGTTAATTTGATTAAAGCATGATATATACAAGCCTGACATACCAAGGCAAAATTCTCTTGGACTTCTATACACACTTAAAAAAAATGAAGGGCAGTAGGGAAAAACAGTTCTTTTAGACTAGCAGGAGGTAGATGGACATAATGAAAGGAGGAATGAGAGTGAATATGGTAGAAGTATTTTATATCTACATATGAAAATAGAAGAATTAAACCTGTTAAAATTGTTCTAAAAAAAAGAAGGGTGTAAGAGGGAAGAGGGAGAATGATGGAGGGGTAAATCTAACTAAGATATATTGCAAGCACATACATAAATATTGCAATGTATCCCCCTGTGCAACTATTATAGATTAATAATTTTTTAAAAAAACTTAATAAAAAGAGATCATTCTGAAATATCCAGATAAGTGCAGTATAATTGTTAGAGTTCTAAATAATTTACTTTTAGGAAACTATTTTCATGAAATTATCACACAATCAGGTAAAATCAGGCGCAATAGTTTTCACAGCATTTTATAAAAAAAAACAAGTAAAGAAAATAACTTTGATTCATTTCTACATTGAAATACTATGCATTGTGTTCTCAAAGACATGGTTCTGCCATGATTAAAAGATACACACTTCAGTCTGGGTGTGGTGGTACATAATTCTAACCTCTGTACACAGGAGGCTGAAACAGGAAGATCAGGAGTTTGAGGGAAGCCTGGGCTACATAGACAGAATTTGCTTAAAAAAATTATATACACATTCAAAAATACACATTGAATAAAACATGAATAAAATAACACCACCAATACTCTAAGTGAAATCTGTTACGTCTTTTAGAAAAGCAATAATTCTAAACCATAGTTGTGAAGCAGAATCATCTGAAAACAAACCAAAAATACACCAAATAATCCCATAACAAAATTCTGTGGGAGAAACAGGCACACTTACATTTCCAGTGAAAATAAATAGTTTGTAAAGGAATTTCTAATTTTACTAACACTTATGAGAAAAATGTAAGTAAATATTTAAGTTAAAAAATAAGGTGCTATAAATCGTTTCAATTTATTTTTACTTAGATTTTTTTCTATTTACTCAAATGTTGCAAGGGAGGGTAAAAGAAGTTAAGAAAGCAGACATAGTTATGTACTTTCTGTACATAAATGGATGTACAACTTTTAAACATGCTCAAATCACCGTAAGAGAGAGACTAAGGTAGAAATGAGGAAAATAGAAGGGATGAAACCATTCAGGTTTTAATACATATGTACATGGAAATGTTACAATGAAACTCCCTGTAGAGCTGTCTTAAACAAACAAAATTGGCTTTTTTCAAAATGGAGAACAGGAGGGGTAAAACAGGTCCTGTATGGGGGTTGGAACCAATGGGGGGTATATGGAAAGGGGGAAAGAGGCTGAATATAGTGGAAATATTATGGATTCATATGAGACCTGTTGAAACTGTTTCAGAAATGGGGAACGATGTGGTAAATGAGAATGATGGGAAGGGTGAATTCAGCAATGATATATGTAAGAACTTTTGTAAATGTCACAATGTACCACAGTATAACATTAATGTGATAATAAGAAAGTAAAATATTGTGCAAAACCTTACCCAGAAAGATATATTGGGAATGAACTTTGATAGTTTGAAGGGCATGAAGAACCCTGAACAAAAAATATTGAGAACTACTGCCATAGACATAGTTTGATAATCTCATATAAAATTTTTCATAGATCTGGGCTCTATTTAGTTTTGTGAAATATGTGTTAAAATAGTACTGTCCTTAAAATGAGTAGGGAAAAACACATGATGTGTGGAAGACTAAGAACTACTTAAGAAGGATAAAGTAAACAGATCATGCAACTGGGTAAATATTACATATTTCTAGAATTTAAATGCAGCCAAATAAGTGAAAATCAACAGAATTTTGTTTTTGTTATTATATTTAAAGAAAATATACTATGTTAATGCTTCATAAAAAGTATGATAAGCTCACTGATGCCTTGAAAAGTTCCACTATATCCACATCCAATTAATTATTTAATACGAAAAAAACTTATTCTTAATCATTTGTACATTTTCAGTGAGCTTATTGAACAGATGATATTTATAAAGGATTCTAGAGATATTTTGTAAAATTATTAGCCCTTTGAGTCAGAGAAATTTATTATTCCATCTATATGAAGAAATATATCTAAGCTCTTCTGGGAAACCTAATTATTCTTATTGAACAATCTGGAAATGAGAATGAATTACATCCAAGTATTTTTTTTTTTACAAAAACATTCTGTACATTTTTGAGGTAAGATATATGTCAAAATAACTCTCCCTGAAGTGTAAAAACACAGTGCAGAATTTTGTCATCACTTACAGACTTGATTCCTAAAAATATATTGGATGTGACATTGTCATACTGTGGGGTATATATTTTTCTTCTCAACTACAACTCACAAAGCCCTAAGTGTCCTTGTGTATGCTAATGAGTTGGCTGGTGGCTAGCAGCTCCTAGTTCACTTCTGAATGAGACTTGGTCTTTAGAAAGGCCAGACTTTTGCACAGATTCACAACTTTAAAAAGACCAAAGTTAAGTCACCAGTGGTTTAATTCATCATGCCTACACAAAGGAGTTTCTATACAAATCCAAAAGAGACTAAGTTGACAGTTTCTGAATAGCCAAACATGAAGCAGTTCCTGGAGGCTTATGTACCTAGAGACAGAAAGAAAACTCTCCTTCTTTTCCTACATGCTTTACCCTATGCCTTTATTCATTTTATTATTTGTAATATACTTTATATTTAACCAGTTAATGTGTTTTCCTGAGCTCTGTGAATTGTACTACAAAACTTATCAAACCCCAGAAGGGGGACATATGAACCCAATTTATAGCCAGTGTATCAGAAATTCTGATGCCAAAACTTAAGACCAGTGTCATGTCACCTAACTTGTAATACTGATGCTGATTTCCTACCTGTAGCAAGGGTGAGAAAGTTTCAGTAGTTTCCTACCATAATGGTTCATTTCCTCTTGTCAGTGAACTGGCAAGTTTGGCTAGCTGTTAAATATATCCATTTTTATTATGAACTCAGGTCAGTGATTGAACACAGTATGGGCCTATGGACCAATTATTGAGAGATGGATTCAGCTACTTCATTTGTCATCTGGTTTCTATATGTCCTCATACTCCCTGGGGTGCTAGGGTAATATTTCTCTTCTCCTGTTGTCTTTGCAATTTTTCAACCGCTAAGAAAAAATCCCTTATAAATTTTGGGCATTATTTTTCCTGAGTGAATAGTTACTCTGATAAATGGTTGTAAGTGCCTGTAAAGAATAATTGGTGGGAGTTCAAAATGTTTAATTGTTGTGATTCTTTGTTGATCTTTCCCAATGTAACTCCGACTTCTCTTTAATAAATTTGTTGTATTCCTTAGAATTGAAAACAGAAGGACAAGTCAAAATTTGCTATTGAAATAAACTGGTTTATTAGCTTTTGAAGTATTTTTCAATTTAAGTTAAGCAATGCCCTCACTGGTTGCTCATTCACCTCATTCCTAGGTATCCCATAGTCTATTAACCATCCCTTGTAGATCCCTGAGTCATTCCATCTTTCCTATTTGTTGTACAAACTGTGTAGTACTTCTCTATTAGTTAACTGCTGCCATTATCTTCAGTTTGCTGGAATTTTATTGTCCTTCCTGACACTTTGTAGCTCAGTTATACAATAACCTCTATCATCAATCCTTATCTACAAAGGGTAGAAAATACTGCTTTTATTTTTCTGTAAGTTTTGTT
The DNA here is from genome assembly GCF_047511655.1 of Castor canadensis. Classification (NCBI taxonomy): domain Eukaryota; kingdom Metazoa; phylum Chordata; class Mammalia; order Rodentia; family Castoridae; genus Castor; species Castor canadensis. Next base: position 104,541,819 of record NC_133394.1, on the reverse strand, counting down.
TTAAAGATACCAGTAGCTCTTTCAGCATGCTGCTCATTACTTACCAGAAAAAAAATGTTGCCTGAACCCCACAAAGGAAATACCGTTGATCAAAATTCCTCTAGTCTTATGTAAAATACATGTCTTTTAGCCATGGGAATAAACAACTTTTAACTCATCCATCCTTCAGTTGTTTGCAACAATGTATTGCAACATTTTTACTTAATTTACTATAGATTCCCTTTTGTTTGCTTGTTCATTTGTCTGCTGTTGTACTTTATTCAAGATTTAAGAAATCAACTACATACCATAATAATATCAGTTCAAGAATGTAAGAATGGCAAATATTATGCTACAAAAAGGTGATCCATAAATTTATTTCAATTACACTTCTATTTGAGCCCTTCATTCCAATAACCCAAGCTCTATTCCCTTCTTCCTATACAAGCTTGACCTTGTATCTCTTTTCTTGTTGTTTTGCTGGTTCGTTACTTCCTGAAATAGTGTAAAGATCATGTATTCTGGCCATACTGGAATTTGATCTTAGTTATGGAATTGGCGCCTTTTGAGGCAAATACATCTACATTAGTAGATCAAACATCTTCTCAAGGCATCAACAGGCTTCTATACTAATATAAGAACATTTAAAGGTCAAGGTTCTTAAGCATATCCAACTAGATGTCCCTATCTCTGCAGTCAAATTCTATCAGAGCTACAACTTTAATGAATAATTGTTAGAGCTTTCAGTTAAATTCCTCTTCAGTTTTGCTCTCTGAGGATCAAGTTCCATGTGTATTTTCAGGAAATAGGAGGATACAAGGGTATCTTTAAACATTGTCATAAAGAAATTTTGGCTTTCACAGTACTGGTTTCACATAATTTACTGTCTTAATGATTGGCTCAAGTGTATCATTTTTTTCCCTGAATGTATCAATGACACTTAACAAAAACTAACCAATGGACATCAGAAATCTCACAAGTATCATTTCCATTATTTTTCTGATGCAAGAAAGTTTGCTTCCTTAGTTTATTTTTAGAACCAAATTTCTTTGCACTAGATTTTCCCAGAAGCAAATTCTAATTCCAATATTCAGATCCACATTCTTATTTTGGAGGCACTGAAAAAAAGAAGTTACCAGGGAAGTGGAAGACATGTTACAAAGAAGGAAGCTGCCAAAGTCAGATGAGATATTAAGCCTTGTAGGAAACACTGAAGATTTTATTATCATTTTTGGAACCAAATAAGAGGTAAATATAGCCATCAGTATAAATAGTAAGACAGTCTTGAGTAATGTCAATTATTTTAATGTCAATTATTTTATTACTATATTAAGAACAGGACTACAGAATCACAGTGAAACTGATTAAATTGTTATTAATTAATATACCTTACTGAATTAAATTACTTGCCTCATGAAGACTGTTATAATGCCTAGTTTTTCTTTATCAGAGGCAGAATTGTCAGGTGTATATGAAATGCAGCTCAGGACCTATTGATGCTGAAAAATACTGCGGATGTAAAGAAATAGTCAAGTATTCCTATTTGCAGATGACATGATCCTGTACATCAAAGACTCAAAAAACTCCACCCCAAAACTCGTAGATACTATAAACAGCTTCAGCAATGTAGCAGGATATAAAATCCATTTACAAAAAACATTAGCTTTTCTATATACCAATAATGAACAAATTGAGAAAGATATAGGAAAACAATTCCATTTACAATAGCCTCAAAAAAATCTAATACCATGAATAAACTTAAGAAAGATGTAAATGACCTCTACAAGGAGAACTACAAGCCACTGAAGAGAGAGATCAAAGACTACAGAAGATGGAAAGATCTCCCATACTTATGGATTGGTAGAATCAACATAGTAAAAATGGCCATACTACCAAAAGCAATGTACATGGTCAATGCAATTCCCATCAAAATCCTAATGACTTTCATCACAGAGAGTGAAAAATCAACCCTAAAGTTCATTTGGAAACATAAAAGACCATGAATAGCCAAGCCAATACTGAACACTTTTTCAGTTACAGGGAAGATTAATGTATTTTTGGTAGAAAGAGGTTGGCACAGGGGAGATTTTTTAATTTTTACTGTATCAGATCTTGCTTTGTTCGAAGAAAGCATTGAAATTTTCAGTTCATGTATAAGCACTTGCCTTTGTGTACTAATGTATGTAAATAAGAATAACTTGGGATAACTTTTATAATAAATATTCCTTTGATTCACCAAGGAGAATACTATTTAATTACTTGGATATTCGGTATATTATGATTTTTATAATTTAAAAAGTGCTCAAATTATTTCTTGCCCTCTATATCACCTCTTGTTTTCTGTTTCTCTCTCTCTCTGTTTTTCTTTTATTATTTTTGGCAGTAATGGGGTTTAAAGTCATGGTCTCATGCTTACTAGGCAGGCACTCTACCACTTGAGCCACTCTCTGTCTCTATCTCCATCTCTCTCTCTCACAGTTAGGAAGGTTGTATTTTAAAAACAAAATACAATAGAGAAAGGGAGCTGGGTGTGCAGTTCAACTGATAGTGTTTGCTAGCATGCATGAGATCTTGTGTTCAATAACAGTAACACAGCACACACACAAGCAAATGATTCAGCAAATGAAATGAAAACTGGAGCAAAATTGCAAGGAATTTTTGATACATTTTTATGTTTGTTGGACTAGGGTTTGAATTCAGGGCTTAGCACTGGCAAAGTAGACTCTCAGTGCAGACTGCCTGAACCACACATCATTTCTGCATTTGTTATATTGTAAGCACTTAAAATATATACTTCCATTTTTATAAAAAGATATTCTAATGCTCTTATATTTTATGTGAATATTTCAATTTCTTAAGTAATTTTTATGCAATGATATAAATTAATAATTATTCTTATGTAGTATAAAAAGTATCACATCTGTATATTATATTGCAGGACTTTCATCAATCAAGTCATTTTAAATATTTTTATTGTTTTACTGGGGATATATTGTGACATTTACAAAAGTTTATGCATTATATCTTAGCTAAATTCACCCCCTTCATCATAAGGAGGCACACTATTCTCATTATAAGAAACTGGGCATCAGTGAGGTATAGTTAGTCATCACAGGTTAAATGTAACAATTCTCATTTTTGCATACATCAAATAAAAGTGTCTTCATTTCTGTCTTCATTATCAAACATAAAATCTAAAAATTCATCTCTGTGCTTGAAAACTCTTATTGGCTCTCAGTTCTGTAAGAATTGTTTCTAAGAATGCCTCTGTGTAGGCTGGCATCTGCCTTACTATGCAGCTTAACTTCTCACCACTCGCTATGATTCTGTCTTGATTGGTCCTGAGTGGTTCTTTTCTTAAAGCAAAATACATTTAGTTTAGAAAACTTTAAACGTTCTCAATGATATAGAAAAGAAAATTCAGACTTCTTGTCAGGAACTTAAATCCTCTGCATGCCCTGGCCTTTTTCCTAATTCTTCATTTATTTCTGCTCCACAATCCCTTGTACTCTGCTCCAGTCACAAGAAACATCCATTTCTCAAATGGTTCAACTATTCTGGCACAGAATCTTCACATTTTCTTCCTAATCTCTCATAATCTTTGTGTGGAGTCTTCTCAAATATCTAGTGGATCACCAAAGTTACTTCTTTAAAGAAAATCTCATTGAGTTCTCTGTTTATGGTAGAGCACCACAACCCCCTTTCATTTCCTTCATAGAAAATATATTAGTGTGTAATTCTATGTATAGACACATTCATATGTGTTGTATTTATTTCCCATAAAATGCAAGCCAAACATCTGTATTATTTAACAATATGTGTGCCAGAAATAGCAGTGAATGGCACCTAATATATTATTATATAAGTAAAAAATGAAATTTAAGAGTATATTTAGGTACTATTCTTCTATGCATCATAGTATTTTACTACTACATGTATAGGATTGTTTCATGTGAAACATGAATCTTAAAAGGTTGTTTCATTTTGTTTTTAAAAGAAAATAAATATTTTTGTTAAATATTTGTTTTAAAAATAAATATTTTAAAGCCATTTTACTAAAGTTGTTTTATTTTGAGGGTGCACATTTCATACTATACTTCTGGTAATTATTAACAAAGTTTATATGATTTTAAGCCAATGAAGAAATTTATAAGTTGAAAAAACTGATTCAAATTTAAACACCACCAACAACATGTGTTGGCAAGGATGTGGGGAAAAAGGAACCCTCATACACTGATGGTGGGAATATAAGCTGGTGCAACTACTCTGGAAAAAAATTTGGAGGCTTCTTAAAAATCTAAACATAGATCTGCCAAATGATCCAGTAATCCCACTCCTGGGGATATACCCAAAGGAATGCAACTCAAGTTACTCCAAAGGCATCTTCACACCCATGTTTATTGCATCACTTTTCACAATAGCCAAGTTATGGAAATAACCAAGATGCCCCACTACTGATGAATTGATCAAGAAAATGTGGTATTTATACACAATGGAATTTTACTCAGCCATGAAGAACAATGAAATCTTATCATTTTTAAGTAAATGGGTGGAATTGGAGAACATCATTCTGAGCGAGGTTAGCCAGGCTCAGAAGACCAAAAATCATATGTTCTCTGTCTTTTGTGGACTTTAGATCCAGGGCAAATACAGCAATGTCGTTGGACTTGGGTCACATGACAAGGGGAGAGCACTTAAGGGAAATATGGGAATAGGTAGAAAACCTAAAACATGAAAGCGTTTGATGTCCCCACTCCAGAGGAACTAATACAGAAACCTTAAAGCGACAGAGGTCAACACGAGAAGGGGATCAAGAACCAGTACAAAGATCAGTTAGAGATGAATCAACTTGGGTTGTAACACAGTTGTACATGAAAGCAATGCTAGGAATCTCTCTGTATAGCTATCCTTAACTCAACTAGCAAAACCATTTTGTCTTCCTTATATATGTTATGTCTTCTCTTCAACAAAATTAGAGATAAGGACAGAACAGGTTCTGCCTGGAAGCAAGAGGGGGAGGGGGAAGAGGGTGGGAAATGGGGGGAAGGGAAGAGAAATGACCCAAACAATGTATGTACAAGTGAATAAATGAATAAAAAAAATAAAATAATAGAGAATAGACTGTGAAAAAAATTTAAATGGATAATCACAAATTTTATAACTTAATTTATTCATGTAACTCAGTTTATTATAAATTAATTGTATATACAAAAAGAAAAATTAATTGTAATCATTCAATGACTTGATTAATTTTTAAAAGATATTCAAATTATAAAAACATAATCTTTGTTAATATGGGTAGATGGTTGTTTTCACAATAAAGATCAAATTACCAAGTCAAGGGCACAGACAATTCTACTAACAGAGAAAAAAATTATTTCTTTTATTAAACACATTAATCTTTATTTCTGTGAATTTTGTCCATGCCAAGATTGGTATAAACTGGCAAGGTAGTCATTGGAAGTTTGATGTAGTCCTCGGAAGACCAAGGTGTTCCTGTGATCTTACTTAGAATGATTAACTCACACCAAATATTCATGAGTGTTTCTGGACAATAAAATACTATGAGACCACTGAGAAAGCTGGATATCTGCCTGCAGAAAACTGAAACTAGATCCATGTCTTTCACCCTGTATCAACTCAAAATGTATTAAAGACCTTAATATCAGACCTGAAACCTTGAAGCTAGTATAAGAAAGATTAAGGAATACACTAGCAGCAATAGGCTAACTCAAATGGCTCAGCAGCTAAGAGAAAGATTGAACAATGGAACTACTTGTTCAGAGCTTTTGTTGTTCAAAAGCTTCTGAACAACAAAAAAAGAAATGGTTTCTTATTTCAAGAGGCTATCCACAGAATGGAAGAAAATCTTTGCCAGCTATACCTCAGACATGTAACTGATAACCACAATATACAGGGAACTCCAAAAACTAAATTGTCCCAAAATTAATAACTCAGTGAAGAAATAGGTAAATGAATGGAACAGAATCTTTTTAAAGGAAGAAGTACAAATGGCTAAAAAACACATGATGAAAAAATTCTCACCATCCTTGACCATAAAGGAAGTGCAAATCAAACCACTTTTAGATTATACCTCACTCTTGTTAGAATAACCACTAACAAAACAAAGAACAACAAATGGTGAGGATGCAGGAAAAAGGAATCCTCATACAGTGCTGGTGGGAATGTAGGAACACAAATTAGTACAACCATATGGAAAGCATTATGGAGGCCCCTCAAAAAACTAAAAATAGAAGCTCCATATGATCTAGTAATACCACTCCTAGGGTTTTCCCTGTAGGTGTGTGGATCAACTTAAAATGAAGACACTTGCGCACCCATGTTTATTGCAGCACTATTCACAATGCCTAAGGTATGGATACAGCCAAGATGCCCATTACTGATGAATGGATCAAGAAAATGTATTTATATACAAAGGAATTTTATTCAGTCACAAATAATAATGAAATTTTGTGTGCATGTAATTTGATGGAACTGTAGAACATCATCTTAAGTGAGGTTAGCCAGGCTCAGAAGGCCAAAAGTCACATGTCTCTCTCATATGTGGAATATAGGCCTAATAAAAAAGGAACAACATTCTCAACTGGTCATACGAAGGGGAGGTCATATATGAGTGGGGTAGGGCAAAGGAAGGAAACAAAGAAGATGAATATGGTTGACAAACTCTCTAAATTGAAATGAATATATAATTCTTAAGCCAGATGAAGCAACCATAAGAATGGGGCTAAGGTAGAATTAAGAAAAGTAGAGGAGATGAACCAATTGAGGTAATAATAAATACATACATAGAAATACCACAAGGAAATTTCCTGTGTAGCTACCTATATCTCAAACAAGAAAAAAATGTCATTTTTTTTTCTTTTTTCACGTATAAAATCAAAGAACAGGAGGTTGGAATAGGTCCTCTGGGGAGGTGGGACTGGCACCAATGATGGGGAGAGGTGGCAAGAAAAAGTGTTGGAGGGTTGAAACTGTTCAAAAAGTGTGTACACATGTATGTAAATGTGACAGCACAGATGATTTCAGCTCTTTTAAATTTTTTTATTATTTTTGTACTGGGGATACACTGTGACATTTACCAACTTTCTTGCAATATATCATAGTTGAATTATTCCCTCCATTATTCTTCATTCCCCCTCCCTCCATTTCTGAAATAGTTTCAACATGTCTCATTTTTCCATTTTCATATGTGAGTATGCAATATTTTTGCATATTCACCCTAATGTGAAGTCTCTCCTCTAAGATTTTTGAATATTCAGTACAGTGCCAGGTTTCTCAACTACATGGTAGGCTTCATAATGCAGATACAATAGTAAATAAACATATGCTACTACTTAATACTTGGAATGGCTGCTGCTGAAACAAACATTTAAGTTTTTGTATTTTTATTGTTGTATTGGGTATAGGTACATTGTAGCATTTACAAAGGTTCTTACAATATATCAAATATATCATATTTGAATTATGCACCCACACTTCTCTCCCCCATTACCCCTCCCCTGATTCCTGGAACAGTTTCAACAAGTATCACTTTTGCCTTTACATACATGTGTATACATGTTCTGCCCTCCAGTTCTCCAATTTCATAGAAGAAAAACATAAAAGATAAAATGAGAAACATGACTTTTTGCTAGTTAGCGATAAAGACAGCTACACAGGGAGTTTCCTTGTGTTGTTCCCATGCATATATGTATTATAGCTCTGATTAATTTGCTTCTCCAATCCTCTTCATTCCTCCCTATTCCACTTGCCTTGGTGGCCCCAGTCAGTTTTAAATTTCTATATTCATTTCTGTACAGTGAGCACATCAATCTCATTCAAGTTTTGGGTTTCCTTTTCAACCTCCCTTTAGTGTGACCCGTGTTCCATAATATTGTTGCATTTGTGTTAGGTCACAGTCTGCACAAGATAGAGAACATGTGGCTTTTGGCCTGAGCTTGGCTAATTTCACTTAAGACGATGCCCTCCAGTTCCATCCATTTACCTGTGGATGATGAAATTTCATTCTTTGTGGTTAAGTAAAATTCCATTCTTTGTGGTTAAGTAAAATTCCATTGCATATAAATATCACATTTTCTTAATCTATTTGTCAGTAGTGGGGCATCTTGGCTGTTTCCATAGCTTAGCTATTCTGAATAGTGCTGCAATAAACATGGGGGTGAATATTGATGTAATAAACATGGGTTGTAACCTAACTCAAATTCCTTCTGGTATATCTCTAGGAGAGTGGTTTTGCTGGTTAGTATGGTATATCTATTTCTAGTGTTTTAAGGAGACTTCATTCTGTTTTCCATAGTGATTTTATTAGCATTTATTCCCATCAGTATTGTATGCTGGTTCCTTTCTCCCCACATGTTGGTGTTCTTGATGGTAGCTATTCTAACAAGAGTGAGATGGAATCTTAGTGTGGTTTTGATTTGCATTTCCTTTATGGTCAGGGATGGTGAGCATTTTTCATGTCTTTTTTAGCCCTTTGGATTTGTTTGAAAAAGTTCTGTCCAGTTTAGAGGGGCATTTCTATATTGTGTCATTGATTTGCGGGGAGTTTAGTTTTTTGAGCTCCCTGTGTATTCTGGTTATCAATCACTTGTCTGAAGTGTAGCTGGCAGAGATTTTTTTCTATTCTGTGGGCATCCTCTTCAATTTAGAAAACATTTTTTTGTTGTGCAAAAGCTTTAGAATTTCATGTAGCTGCTGAAACAACTAAATGTTTAATTTTATTTAAAATCATATTGTTAATAAATACTGTATTACACATATACAATTATGTACTCATTGATATGTGCATATACTGACATGAACATACCAATTTGAAGTTACCTTTGTGTATCTGTTTATATATCAGTATCTGTCAATTCAATCCAATACTATGGACCTTATCCTATCAGTCGGGCTTTCCATATTTAGACTTCCTTAATGCCAACATCTTTATATATTTGCTTATTTGTTCAATTATTTGTATGTACTCCATATGTTGTCATATCCTCCTCACCTCAATTGTGGTTTGGTACCTGATTTGAGTTGCCCCTTTAATGGCTGCTGTACATCTTCTCCTCAATCTGATCTGATCCCCAGCCATGCTTGTATATTTTCCTTTGCTCATGTGTACTCTAATATACTGCATGTAGAAGATTTCCTAAGCAGATCTTCTCCTCATCCTTCTTCAGCTTTCATACCCTAACTCAGGTGTCACTCCATGTGGTCACCAAATTCACTAAATTTGGCATACTTCAAACTGCACCATGCTGCCTCTCCTCACCAAAGTCATCCACATACCAGTCAGATTCTACGTACTAAGCCATTCTTTTTCACAGATGCCCTTTTAGTCCTGGACACTGACACATTATTCTGTACTGTCCATCATGAGTACTGTGTGGCTTGAGTAATACTCTTGGCTATGATGCATTTCTTTTCCATTCTTGAGACAGATCTTTTCATTGTACTATTTCAAGTAATGGACTTGGACTGAATATTTCAAAAAGGAAATGAAAAGGAATGAAAAAGTAGATAGAATTATACTTCTTATTTTATTTTCTTTGTTCTTATGATCTATGATTGAGTAAGAAAGTAATGCTGAAATTGCAATACTGTGGTAGTAAGTTTGTCTATTTACTTCATCTTTTTCATCAATTAATTCCTCCTACACTTTGATGCATTTATTAGTTGCATATAGATTAAAAATGATAATATTTCCTTAGGAAATAAAACTTCTTCATTTTTCTTTATCTCAAATAACATTTTGTCAAAAAGCTTATGTCACCCGAATTAATTATATCTTAACAGTTTTGTTTTGTTAGTCTCAATATCTTTTTTTTAATGTTTTCAAATCTGGGATTTTTAATGCTTTAAGCTTTTCATTTGTGACATAATGTATCTGAATTACATAAGTGCTTTCAAAACCAAGTTTGAAGATATATTAATAGGTTATTTAGTCATTTTGTACTTATAATCATTAGCATTATTTTTGTTTTAATATTATTACTATTCAGTAAATATTCACTCTCCCCTTCTCCCATGAGAGGTATGCTTTACCACTTCATTGATTTTGAGTTATGTGATAATTGTTGACCTATGGCATTGAGTAGAACTGAAAGTTTCTTTGATCTGGTAGAATTTTTAAGAAGCTTGCTAAGTTTCTACCCACCCTCTGCCTTTTGTCATATAACATTTAACATATAGAAATTTTTCTTCAACTTATCCGTAAAATGCCGAAGGGCTCAGGACTGCATTCCAACCCAATGAAACAGCAGTATTTCATGAGTCAACATAAAGGCTTTGAGCTATTAATGTTTCTTACTGAAAATCATGGACTTTTTTCTAAATAGTGTGAATTCAACTGAACCTGGCAATGTTGTTTGTAAGAGGAGTGACATAGAGAAATGAGAAAAAAGATTCCAAGGGCTAGAGTTGTGCTCAAGAAGCAGAGTACCTGCCTAGCAAGCTTGAAGTCCTGAATTCAAACCCCCATTCTGCCAGAGAGAAAGAGAAAGAGATTTTGAAATGGAAATTTACTCCTGTGCCTCCAAAATTTCATAGACAGAAAGCTAACTGAGAAAGATCCTCAATCAGCAAGGAAAGAATATTCTTTACTTCTTTTCAAATGTGTCCAAGTAATATAAAGGAGCAGTCACAAATGCTCAAAAGACAGTCAAAACTCATGAAAAATAATGACTTGGCTGCTATTTCCAAGAAACACGGTAAGGGCCTGCCAAAGTCAAGGAATTCTAGAATATTTAAAGACATAGTAATATGAATTCAGGTTTTTCTCATTTGGAATAGGACTGCATTCCACCACCATTGCATTTAGTGTTCCCCTCCTTTCTCTCTCATTGATGTTGTTCTTAAATTCCACTTGAAGACGTACTTAAGCTGAGTCTGATTCAGAAGTTTTCAAAAGATGAAGGCCTTTAAGTTACATATTTTCATTGTTAAAAACATTTGGAATATTATCTTGAAATTTAGGCAATTTGTTCTTTTATTTTGATTAAGAAGACATAAGTATGTGTAACTAAGATAGCAGCTTATTACCAAATAAAGTATTTTTAAACAAAATTTACTTTTCCTTCCTGTAGCCCTCAAGAGACTGCATATTTCCTTGCCTTATGACTCTGATTGATTTATCTAACTTGTTTTGGAAAGTAGAGTCAACATAATGCCAATCTCAAGCAGAGAAGTTCAGATTCATTTCATGCGTTTTGCTAAAACTGCTATGTGTGGCATTATTGGGGTGACTTATACAATCCAAATTTATTTTCTCAGAGTTTGGGCAGCTGCACATCCAAGATTTAAGGTGGAGTAGGTTTGATTTCTTCAGAAGCATATCTCCTTTTCTATAACGTATCGGCTTTATCCCTGTGTCCTCATAGGACCTTTACTCTGTGGTGTATTCCACACTTCTGTTAAGAACATCTGTCATAATGAATTAGGATACCTACCATTATGACCTTATTTAGCTTGCTTCAATTTGCAGCTTTTAGGGGAAAATAATATTTCTACAAGGCACTTCAGTTTGTGTGTATCCATGATATCTTGAACCAGAAGAGAGGACTCACATAGCACAGACCCAATTGTACTTCTCTAATGAGATGGCACCGTTGCAGCTGACTTGCAAAGTTTTGGAAAATAAACATATAAATCACGGAAAATTTTCACATATATGTATTTGAGTTAAAATAGATGCCTAATTGTCATTCATTTGTTCTGTTTTTTATGCTTAGTTTTGTATGCAGTTTATTATTTTTGAGTTGATATCTACATTCTCCCTAATAAGAAATTTGTATTCCTAAAATTATAGTCATCATATAATTATGGTATTATGAAATATGAAAAGATTGCATACATGGTTAACAATTTCATTTCTAACAGCCTGACTTTTCATTTTTTACTGATAATCTACCCATTGTTTAACTGCTGTCCAGCTTTCATTCTGATATTATGTGCATATTTCTGTGATTAAATGTCTATTTCTAGATATGATGGAAAATATCATGATCCTGTGTCATCAATTATAATCAGTTAAAATAGCCCAAGAATTATTTGGTAGAATTTTCAACCTAGAAATCCACTCTAAAAGTTTTTGAAAAGCTATGACACAGAATATTGTATGGAAATGTTTTAGTATCATCACTTTATCTCTTGCAATGTCACAATAGGTTTTTTATATTTTTTAATTGTTTATACATTTATTCGTATGTGTATACATTGTTTGGGCCCTCTCTCTCCCCTGCCTCTGGCCCCCTTCCAATTCCCCCCAGCCCCACTTTAGTAAATAAATTCTGTTCATATCTCATATACTTTCATTTATAGTAATAGTAAGCAGAATATGAACATTTTCTTCTCAACACTGAGAATTCTTAAGCAAATTACCAGTATTTAACATTAACTCATATATCTTATAATAAGATGTTTAAAGAGGTAGCAATAACCTTACAGATAATTTCTTTTTTCTACTATTTCATGACAAGCAAGATAAAGAAATCTATTGACATGCTTGGTCTGTAGTTCACTTCAGTTCACAGATTTTTGAAATGTACAAGGAATTAAGAATTTTCACTAATTTAACAGTTATTTCTTCAATAAACATATGATACCTTTATTGCATAATGAGGACCAGTACTTAATATCTTAAAGCATTCTTTTTCATTATGGGGCTTTAATAAGTGTATGGAGATTTGAGAAGAAAAGATCTTTACTTTTTGGCAACTGAGTCTATAGGCTCCACTCATTCATTTTTATGTTTTTTATTTATGGAATACATGATTTATGAAACTGCACTCTCTCTCACTGATGTTATGATTTTACCAAGGTAATGGATACAAACTATACCTTCTTTTCTCTTCTGTATAAAGCAAACAAAGGAAAGAAAAGCCGACAGACTTTTATAAGTGTCGATTAGGAAGCAATTGCATAGTTGAAAAGCACAAGGCAATGGCATTCCTGACAAGCTGACAATACCTACTGCTCTTGATAGAAATCACTTTGAGTCTGTGTGACTATTCAAAGGTGATGTCTGACAGCTGATTTCTACAAGTAACTAAAGAAGGCAGTATGAGAAACATGAACATATAAAGACAAGGACTGAATAGACTAAGAAAAAAGGTGATGAATGTCTAACTTTTCCTGCAAATTCCATGATACCTCCCTTTTCATTTATACCTATTCTTACTTTTGTAAAAGAAATAAGCCAGGGAATTAAAATAATCATATAACTATATAACAGTTTGTTTAGTTTTTATTATTTACTATTTCCCTCCACATGAATGCTATCTTCAAAGATAAAATATTTTTCTTTGATTCATTGAACACCATAAACTCAAACAGTAGAATAGGAACTTATTCATTGTAGACACACAATTTTTTTGACTAGAAGGATGGAGTAAATTAATGATGATATTGTGTTCACATTCTTTTGAGAGACCTGCCAGTATTTCTTTTGAATATTTATATGACATAATAAAAGTAACAAATGAACATTTAGTTTTTGTTATAGGGGTTGAAAATACATAGCTAAGGTGTTAATGTAAACTATGTATCATTATTATGTAGATATATTCTACTCAATTTGTTCATGATCATACTTGAGGGATTTAGTTCTCTTTAAGTATATTTTTTACACTTGTAATTATAGGAATAGGCACACCAATATCCATGACAGCCTTCCTTTTTTAGGCAGAAGTCTAAAATTCCCAGTCCTGCCAAAGGCATGATTATGTGGCTAATACAGGAAATGAGCAGAAATAGTTATTTTTATTAAATATCTAAAAAAGTGATATTTATGTACACAAACCATAACAGAAAGAATTTTCTTTCAGGAAAATTTACATTTAAATTTTTCAAACTTTGATTGGGTTTGCTAAAGCTAGTATTTTTTTCATTGCATCTAAATGCATGGATACCAGTACAGAAAACTGTAATGCACATGGATGGAATTTGTTACATTTGTGGGTATAGGATAAAGAAGAAAGAGAAAGAGGGAGAGGAGAGAGAGAGGAAGAGAGAGAGATGAAGGGAGAGAGAGAGAGAGAATGAAGGAGAGAGAGAGAGAAAAAAGAAGAAGGAGAAGTTGGAGGAGGAGGAGGAGGAAAGAAATAAGATTCTCTTTGTCCCAAGAAGACCATGGTGGATATTAAACTGGCAAGTAATCGCAGTGCTGTTTTGGAAATGACAGTTTGGATGTATTATAGAAGACTGAATTTGTGATGAGACATCTAGGATAGATTGACTGATATACCAATTATTACGGGGGGCAAGTCCTAAAAATAAGCACTGGTTTAGCATGATTCTATGGGACTGCTTAGCAAACAAGGGATGAGAATGGACTTGTGAAGGAAAATCAATACACATATTTAGCTAGATGTTGGCATAAAAAACTTATTATGAAACATGGTATAGGCCTTTAAATTTGATTGTGTACACAATAAATATATGTGAAAATTTGATATTTCTGGGAAAGATGTAGCTTAGAGTTATTGTTCTTAATATTAATATGTATTGTTAACATAATAAGTTGATGTATTTATTAGAATAGGTAAAAAATATTTGCTGCAGTATCTTTTTATTTTTATTTATTTTTATTTTTTGCATGGGCTTTTCTCATGTCATTCTTTTTATTTTATTTTATTTTATTTTATTTTATTTTATTCATATGTGCATACAATATTTGGGTCATTTCTCCCCCCTTTCCCCTAGCCCCTCCCTTTTACCTTGCCCCCTCCCTCTCCTTTCCTACCTCCTCGCTACCAGGCAGAAACTATTTTGCCCTTATCTCTAACTTTGTTGAAGAGAGAGTATAAGCAATAATAGGAAGGAACAAGGGTTTTTGCTAGTTGAGATAAGGATAGGTATACAGGGAGTTGACTTGCATTGTTTTCCTGTACATCTGTGTTACCTTCTAAATTAATTCTTCTTGAACAAAACTTTTCTCTAGTTCCTGGTCCCCTTCTCCTATTGGTCTTTGTTACTTTAAAGTATCTGCATTAGTTTCTCTGCATTGAGGGCAACAAATGCTATCTAGGTTTTTGGATGTCTTACCTATTCTCATGCCTCCCTTATGTGCATTTGCTTTATCATGTGATCAAAGTCCAATCCCCTTGTTGTGGTTGCCCTTGATCTAATGTCCGCATATGAGGGAGAACATACAATTTTTGGTCTTTTGGGCCAGGCTAAACTCGCTCAGAATGATGCTCTCCAGTTCCATCCATTTACTTGCAAATGATAAGATTTCATTCTTCTTCATGGCTGCATAAAATTCCATTCTGTATAAATGCCACATTTTCATAATCCATTCATCGATAGTGGGGCATCTTGGCTGTTTCCAAAACTTGGCTATTGTGAATACTGCTGCAATAAACATGGGTGTGCAAGTGCCTCTGGAGTAACCTGTGTCATATTCTTTTGGGTTTACCCCAAGAGTAGTATTGCTGGATCATATGGTAGATCTATGTTTAGATTTTTAAGAAGCCTCCAAATTTTTTTCCAGAGTGGGTGTACTAGTTTGCATTCCAATCAGCAGTGTAAAAGGGTTCCTTTTCCCCCCACATCCTGTCCAATACCTGTTGTTAGTGGTGTTGCTAATGATGGCTATTCTAACAGGGATTAGGTGGAATCTTTGTGTGGTTTTAATTTGCATTTCCTTTACAGCTAGAGATGGTGAGCATTTTTTAATGTGTTTTTTGGCCATTTGAATTTCTTCTTTTGAGAAAGTTCTGTTTAGTTCACTTGCCCATTTCTTTATTGGTTCATTAATTTTGGGAGAATTTAGTTTTTTAAGTTCCCCATATATTCTTGTTATCAGACCTTTGTCTGATGTGTAGCTGGCAAATATTTTCTCCCACTTTGTGGGTGATCGCTTCAGTTTACAGACAATTTCTTTGTTGAGCAGAAGATTTTAGTTTTATGAAGTCCCATTTGTCTATGCTATCTCCTAGTTGCTGAGCTGCTGGGGTTCCATTGAGAAAGTCCTTGTTTATAACTATTAGTTCCAAAGTACTTCCTACTCTTTACCAACTTTAGAGTTTGGGGTCTGATATTAAAATCCTTGATACATTTTAAATTAATATTGATATAGGGTGATAAACATGGATCAAGTTTTAGTTTTTTGCAGACTGTTGATCAGTTTTCCCAGCAGTTTTTGTTGAAGAGGTTGTCTTTTCTCCATCATATATTTTTAGAGCCTTTGTCAAAGATAAGTTGGTTATACTTGTGTGACTTCATATCCGGGTCCTCTATTCTGTTCCACTGGTCTGTTTTTGTGCCAGTACCATGCTGTTTTTATCATTATTGCTTTGTAATATAGTTTGAAGTCGGTTATTGTGATACCTCCAGCATTGTGCTTTTTACTGAGTATTGCCTTGGCTATTCGTGGCCTCTTGTGTTTCCAAATAAATTTAACAGTTGATTTTTCAATCTCTTTGATGAATGTCATTGGGATTTTGATGGAACTTCCATTAAACATGTAGATTACTTTTGGGAGTATAGACATTTTTATTATGTTGATTCTACTAATCCAAGAACATGGGAGATCTCTCCACTTTCTATAGTTTTCCTCAATCTCTTTCTTCAGAAGTTTAGAGTTTTCCTTGTAGAGGTCATTCACATCTTTTGTTAACGTTACACCCAGGTATTTGATATTTTTTTGAGGCTATTATAAATGGAGTTGTTTTCATATATTCTTTCTCAGTTTGTTCATTATTACTGTGTAGAAATGCTGATGATTTTTCTATGTTGCCTTTATATCCTGCTACGTTGCTGTAGCTGTGATGGTGCATAGGAGCTTTTGAATAGATTTTTTTGGGTTTTTAAGGTATAGAATCATATCATCTGCAAATAGGGATATTTTGACATTTTCTTTACCTATTTGTATTCCTTTTATTCCTTCTTCTTCCCTAATTGCTCTGGTTAGGAATTCCAGTACTATGTTGAGTAGGAGATAGTGGGCATTCTTGTCTTCTTCCTGACTTTATAGGGAATGGTTTCATTTTTTCACCTGTAAGTATAATGCTGACTGTAGTTTTGTCATATATAGCTTTTATAATGTTGAGGTACTTTCCTTCTATCTCTAGTTTTCTTAGAGATTTCATCATGAAATGGTGTTGTATCTTATCAAAGAATTTTTCTGCATCTATTGAGATGATCAAGTGTTTTTTTGTCTTTGCTTCTGTTAACGTGGTATATTACATTTTATGGATTTTCATACATTGAACCACCCCTGCATTCCTGGGATGAATCCTACTTAGTTGTGGTGAATGATCTTTTTGATGTGTTGTTGAATTTGGTTTGCCATTATTTTACTGAAAATTTTTCTATAAATGTTCATTAAGGATATTGGCCTATAGTTCTCCTTTTTGGAGTTGTCTTTGCATGGTTGTTGGATAAGTGTAATACTGGCTTCATAAAATCTGTTAGGCTGTTTTCCTTCCCTTTTTATCTGGAACAGTTTAAGAAAGGTTGCCATCAGTTCTTCTTTAAAGGTATAATAGAATTCAGCAGAGAATCCATCAGGTCCTGGACTTTTCTTTTTGGGGAGACTCTTGATTGCTGCTTCAATTTCATATTGTGTTATAGATCTACTCAGGTGATTAATGTCCTCTTGGTTCAGTTTTGGATGATCATAAGTATCTAGAAATCGGTCCATTTCTTCAAGATTTTCAAATTTATTTGAATATAGGATCTCTAAGAAGTCTCTGATGATTTCTAGGACTTCCATAGTGTTTGTTGTTATCTCCCCTTTTGCATTCCTGATTTTACTGATTTGGGTTTTTTCTCTCCTCATTGTAGTCAGGTTTGCCAAGGGTCTATCGATCTTGTTTATTTTTTCAAAGAACCAACTTTTTGTTTCATTAATTCTTTGGTTTTTTTTTTTTTTTTTGGTTTCTATTTGATTGTTTTCAGCTCTTAATTTTATTATTTCTCCCTTCTATTTGTTTTGGTATTTACTTGTTCTTATTTTCCTAGGAGTATGAAATGTATCATTAGGTCATTGATTTCAGATTTTCAGTCTTTTCAATATATGCACTCATGGCTATAAACTTTCATCTCAGGACTGCCTTTGCTGTGTCCCCTATGTTCTGCTGGTTGTGTTTTCATTTTCATTGACTTCCTGGAACCTTTTAATTTCCTCTTTTATTTCATCAATGACCCATTGTTCATTAAGCAATGAGTTATTCAGTTTCCACCTGTTTGCATGGTTTTTGTCTTTACTTTTGTTGTTGAGTTCTAGCTTTATTGCATTGTGATCAGACAGAATGCGTGGTATAATTTCTATTTTGTTATATTTTCTCAGGCTTGCGTTGTGCCCTAGGATATGATCTATTTTGGAGAAGGTTCCATGAAATGCTGAGAAGAATATATATTGTGTAGAAGTTAGATGAACTGTTCTGTAGTCATCAACTAGGTCTATTTGATCTATTGTATATTTTAGATCTAGGATTTCTTTATTGATTTTTTGTTTGGATGACCTATCTCTTGATGATAGTGGGGTGTTAAATTCTCCCACCATCACTGTGTTGGAGTTAATATATGCTTTTAGGTTCTTCAGGGTATATTTGATGAAATTGGGTGTGTTGACATTGGGTGCATATAGGTTGATAATTGTTATTTTCTTTTGGTCTATTTCCCCTTTTATTAGTATGGAATGTCCTTCTTTATCTTGTTTGATCAATGTAGGTTTGAAGTTTACTTGTCAGGATAAGTATTGCTACTCCTTCCTGTTTTGGCGGACCACTGGCTTGATAAATGTTCTTCCAGCCTTTCATCCTAAGCCTATGTTTGTTTCTATTGATGAGATGGGTCTCCTGTAAGCAACAAATTGTTGGATCTTCCTTTTTAATCCAGTTTGTCAGACTGTGCCTTTTGATGGGAGAATTAAGTCCATTAACATTAAGTGTTAGTATTGATAAGTATGTGGTGATTCCTGTCATTTAATTGTCTTAGTTATTTGAGGGTTTGATTGTGTGTAGCTAAATCAATGTTACTTTCTACTTTCTTGCTTTTTCTTTTCCTGTAGTTTGTTACTGCCTGCCCTTTCATGGTTATATTGGGTTTCACTTTCTATGTGCAGAATCCCTTGAAGAATCTTTTGTAGTGGTGGCTTTGTGGTCATATATTGTTTTATTTTCTGCTAATCATGGAAGACTTTTATTGCTCCATCTATTTTCAATGAAAATTTTGCTGGGTAGAGTATCCTAGGGTTGAAGTTATTTTCATTCAGTGCCCAGAAGACCTCATCCCAAGCTCTTTTTTCTTTTAATGTTTGTGTTGAGAAGTCTGCTGTGATTTTGATGGGTTTACCTTTGTACGTTATTTGTTTTTTCTCTCTTACAGCCTTCAATATTCTCTCTCTAGTCTCTCTACTTGTTGCTTTAATGATAATATGTTGTGGAGTAGTTCTATTTAGTTCAGTTCTGTTTAGTGTTCTGGAGGCCTCCTCTGTCTATATGGGCATAGTTTTCTGTAGCTTTGGAAATTTACTGTAATTATTTTGTTGAATATATTATGCATTCCTTTTTCTTGCACCTCTTCTCCTTTTTCAATCTCCATGATTCTCAGGTTTGGTCTTTTGATGGAGTCAGTAAGTTCTTGCATTTTCTTTTCACAGGTCTTGTGTTGTTTAATAGTTCTTCAGTTTTTCCTTTAATTACCATTTCATCTTCAAGTTCTGAGACTCTGTCTTCTGCTTGTTCTAGTCTGCTGGATTGGCCTTCTATTTTGTTTTGCATTTCTGTTTTGTTCTTTTTTCGGAGGTTTTCCATATCCTGAGTCACTTCCTCTTTAATATTTTCTATTTTCATCCTGAGTTCATTTTTCTCTTTATTTATCATGTTTTTTGTTTCACTTTGGTGTTTATGCAGTGCTTCTATAGTTTCTTTTATTTGTTCTTGTGTTTTTTCAAATTCTTTATTTTTCTTGTCTTGGAATTTCTTGATTGTCTCCTATAAACTTTGGTCAACTGTATCCAGTATCATCTCTATAAAATTCTCATTGATTACTTGCAAGATTTCTTCTTTCAGATTTTTCTTGTAGGCTTCATTGGATTCTTTGGCATAGTTTATCTTCATTTTGTTGGAGTCTGGATCTGATTATCTGTTTTCTTCATTTCCCTCTGGTTCCTGTACTAATTTATTGCAGTGGGGAAAGTCATTCTCCTCTTTTTTTCTGTCTTCCCATTGTTGCTCTTGCTATTGTTACTGTCCTGTACCGTGTGCAATTAAGTATTTTCTATTTTGTAATAATAACATTGGTGATATCTAGAATGGAAGCATGAGAGGAGAGGGAAAGCAAAGAAGGTAAAGAAAAAGGGAAAGAAACCAAAACAAACTAACACACACACACACACACACACACACACACACACAGAGCCAAAGAAATAAACAGTGAGAGATAGTGTACTAATTAACAGTGAGCTAAATAGACATTAAAGAGAGGATAATAAAAACAAATCCCCAAGATCAAATGCAATAAAGTTTCAGTCTTAATAATTTTGGTGTTAGTCCTTCAGCCTCCAGTCCTGGTGTTGGTGTCTGAGAAGAAGTTCAGTCATTGCCTCATCAAATGGGAAAAGAGAAACAAACAAACAAATCCAAAAAAATCCCAAGTTCAAATGCAATACAGTTTCAGTTAGTC
Organism: Castor canadensis; assembly: GCF_047511655.1. NCBI lineage: Eukaryota > Metazoa > Chordata > Mammalia > Rodentia > Castoridae > Castor > Castor canadensis. Next base: position 104,521,200 of record NC_133394.1, on the reverse strand, counting down.
CTTCAGCATCCAGTCCTAGTTCTGTCATTGTCTTTTCAAAGGAAGAGATAAACAAACAAACAAAGAGTCTGGACACAGCTTTGTGAATGTCTATCTGAGGCTGTGGCTCACCTTCCATCTACTGTCAGCAAGCTGCTGCTGCAGGCTTTATTTATGCAAATGTCATAAATAAACCAAATAAATAAACCAAAACAAACTAACACACACACACACACACACAGAGAGAGAGAGAGAGAGAGAGCCAAAGAAATAAACAGGGAGAGATAGTGTACTAATCAACAGTGAGCTAAATAGACATTAAAGAGAGTTTTATACTCACCCAACTCCTCAGGCTTTATTTAGCATTCTCCTGGACAGATACCCCTTTTGTTTTCTCCAGCATACAGCTGTACCTGCCTGTTGCAATCGCAGTCTTTTTTTCTTATTTAGAGTTCGTGTGGGGAAGTGCCCCTCCCCCACTCTCTGATGGAGTGTGCCACACTTAGCTGCTATTACAACCCTTCCCCTCTCCAAGCACATTGGGGGAGGTGGCGCCTCACCCACTTTCTCTGGCCAGCTTGTTTATTTACAGTTCACATGAAGCAGTGCCCCTCGCCCCTCTCCAGTGGAGCATGCCACACTTTAGCCACTGTTACAAGCTTTGCCTTCTCCAAGGTTGCTGGGTGGGTGCCACGGCTTCTGCCTTCTCTTGCCAGCTTATTTACAGTTCAAGCAGAGAGTACTTCTCCCCCACTCTCCAGACCTCAACGCACCCTGCCTTCTTTGTTCTTTGTGTCTTTTTTTTTTTCAGCTGCTTGTTTATTATTCTCTTTTTTCCCTGGTTGGGGATCAGTCTGTCCAGGGGACTATGCTGATTCGGCCCAGGTTTGTCTGCAGGAGTACCCATGCCACTTAGCTCAGCTGGTGGTCTGCTTCTTCCAACCAAGTTAGGAGCTGGTGTTTGGTGGCACGGGAGCCCTTTTGGTTTCTCTGTTTAATGTGGAGTGGGGATGCTATGTCCAGGCTGGGGGTGTGGAGGTGTCAGAGTTTTGCCTCTTGGAGGTTTTTTCCTGCAAGGCATTTCTCCAGCATCTCTCCAAGATTTTACTTTAGGAAGCATGCTTTCTGCTTCCTCCCTCTAGTTGCCATCTTGGAATCTCTCATGCAGTATCTTTTTGGAATGTCCATACAATGACAGCACAAGGAAGATATATTACAGATACCTACCATAACCTGTTTGTATACACTTCTCTTTATCTTTTGATGTAATTTATGAAGGAATCAGGATTCAGGAGGTTAGAGTTGGAATTTTACACTGAAGCCCATAAAAAGTATACTTCTCTTTATCTTTTGATGTAATTTATGAAGGAATCAGGATTCAGGAGGTTAGAGTTGGAATTTTACACTGAAGCCCATAAAAATGCCTAAATTATGTGAAAGAGGAACCTGTCCCCTTTGCACCTACATTTTATAGCTTACAATAAGTTCCTGTAGTTAATAGGAATGATTTGTTAGAGCATCATTTCTCTAGATATTACTTTTGCTGTATATCATGAGTTTCTATATGAAAGATTTTAATTCTCATTTAGCTTTGGACATATCATTATTATTCTCCTTTGTTTGGATATGCAAAATTTTTATGGTTAGTTTGGTTTTTTAAATTTTGATTTATGAAATTTAAAAAACCACACGTGTTTGATTTTTTAAAAATGTTCCTTGCACTTGTTAGGTACAGTGGCCTACAAGTATCCATTGTATGATGCATGTTTACTTGATTGCTAAAATCCCCTATAATTTGCCAATTTATGTGGAGAATAAATATTATATATGCCTTTTGATTTTCAGTTCTGTTAGCATATTAATATGTGATTTTATAAAATGTGTTTCAGTAAAGGAGTGAAGACAGAAATCAACTTACATTGGATCAAGAAGAGGAGTAAGATAGGAAATTTATGCTATGGCTTTTAAATATTTAATAAAAAATGTAATACTATACCTTGAATTTACTGATTTTTCCATGAAACAAATTTTTTCCCATTTAATTTTCTAGGTTTTTTTGAAGATAATTCTATTTTTCTGTCTTAAAACTTTTTTATAATATTATTATTTTACTGGGGGTACATGATGACATTTTTAAAAGTTCTTATAATATAGACCCCCTCCATCATTCTCCTTTATCCCCCTCCCTGCATTCCTGGAATAGTTTCAATATGTCTCATTTTTCCAGTTTTATACATGAGTGCATAATATTTCTACTACATTCAGCCTCATTCATCCAAGTTGATTTTTTTGCTCTTAATTTTCAATTATATTTTAGTGAGTTTTATAAAAATTGTGCCACCAAGAATTCATACTCAAATATGCAAATTAGAATATATGTGTATTTCTTATTGTTTGTTTGAAAATATGCTAAAGACAACAATTTGCCATTGATAATTACTAGTTAATTATAGGTTATATATAAAGAAACCTCAGAAACATATCTGGCTCTTTAATGAAAGAAATTATGGCTTAAATAGACCACACTCTAATTCTTGACTTTTGTATATTTGCACATACATCTTTCTTATAGCATACTCCATTACAATCATATTCCATGAAAAGTATTATCTCCTAATGTAATCTGATAAATGATTAAAAGTCATATAGTTAATGAATTTAAGAGACTTGACTTTGTATGAGATATTCTCAGAGATAACTAGAATATATAAGTTTAACTCAGAAGGGATATTGAAAGTAATCATGTATAAATCATTTAGAAAAAACATTTAGAAAAATCTCTATACCTTATAATCAATCAAAACTAAAAGTTATTTTTATTGTAGGTACAGGAAATTGTTTTTCTCCTTTACAGATACAAAAGCCATTATCTGCTTTTAAATTAAAAGAATAAAAATCAAGCTGAGCAATGTAGAATACACCTGTAATCCCAGTTATGCTGGAGATGAAGTAGGAAGATCATGGTCCCAGGGCAACATGGGCAAAATGTAGACCCTATTTGAAAGACAAACTAAAACAAAAAGTTCTGAAGCATGGCTGAAGTGGTAGCAGTTGCCTACCTAACAAATTCATGGCCCTGAGTTCAAACCCCAATACTGCAAATAAATATGTCATTAAATAAACAATGTAAACCTGAAACCTACTCTTCTTTAATGTAACATTTGAAATGATACTCATGTCTTCTTGATTCTCTGTTTTAATAATGATGGCTTTAATGTATGTATCATTAATAATTTGGTATATATCTGACTTTCAAAGATATCCTAACATTTCAATTTACTATAATTTTTTACAATTGGCAAATTGGAAGAAAAAATATTATTAGACAACTAGAATGAAAAAAAGCAATGTCAGGACCTCAGTGCCACCAACAAACAAACAAAAATCTTATAACCCAGCTGTGCAAAGAATACTCAAGGATAACTAAAGGGAGAAAAGCAATGCTTCTTCCAATAGCTAAATTTCTCCTTATTCACTTTTGTTTTCAAAATTGTGATAAATTATTTGAAATTTTGGATAGTGATCTCGAAGTCTGGTTATACATCTGGCATTTAATAGCTTCTGAACTTTCACATCCTCAATAGAAAACCATCATCTACTTTGGTCTGCTTCACTATAATCATTTGTTTTGCTTTTATCAGAATGCATCAAAGTATATCAAATATTTGTCCCTTTGCATGGGTGCTTTAGCCTTTTTAGGTTACCTTAACAAAATACTAATAATTGAGTAGCCTGCAAATGAACAGAAATCTAGTTCTTAAAACTGAGAAGTCCACAAGTGCAAGGTGTTAGCAGACTGAATGTCTAGTGAGTACCAACTTTTGTTTTGGAGACAGTGACTTCTCCTTGCATTCTCACAAGGTAGAAAAGGCAAAGAATCTCTCTGCAGCCTCTCACAATGGTATCCATCCCACTAATGTGTGCTATGCTCTCAAGATCTGGTTATACACCACATGTTTCACCTTGGGAATAAAATTTTAAAAAATGCATTTTAAAGGGAGGTAAACACTCAGATTATAACAATAAGTCATAAGTTGCTTGGCAGCAATAACTTTGTCCTTCTGTCTTTTAGATCTTAATTTCTACAAGGCACCTTACTACTCATGAATATGTTTTCATATTCAAAATATAAATGTTCAATGGTAAAGTCAAAACATACAGGAGAATATGACATAAGGGATAACAGCAAAAAATGTTTCACAGTGAGGTTATTTAGAAGTGGGAAATAACAGTTCTTGAAATTACCTGCTGATATCTAACATCAGTGGATCCAATCTGAGGAGGAAAATTTAAAATATTTGCAGAAGTCAGGAACACTTCTGAGGACACAGAGCAAAATGACTTAGTGAGGTGAGAAGTTGAGTTCATACTTCTTATTGAACTGTCCTGAATGTAATCATAGAAATACCCACAGATATACAAGTAGTGCAAGTCCTCCAATAAAACTGACATTTGAGAAAGCATGCTATTCATTTTAAACAAATTTCAGGGCCTTCTTTTTAGTATAGTCCACATAGGTCAAAAAAACTGTTTTCAGACCTATCATGTCATGTACCATAAGTAAATGATTCTTTCAGTATTTACATTGAAAATAACTTAAAGAACTTAATGAATAATCCTTTTTTTTTGTTTGAAAATGTCTTTATTCAACCTGCATAGTTAATTGATAGTTTGGCTAGATAGTTTGACTGATATAATTTCACATGGAAAACAACTTTCCCTTGAATGTCTGAAGGCATTGTTCCATTGCCTACTTGCTTCCAAGGTTAGGACTGAGAAATCTGCTGTATCATAGAGCCTGTCTTTTCCTCTCCAGCTACTTATAGAACCTTATAGACATTCTGGACTTTCAAATGCTGTGTCTTTGTGATGTTGGGTCTTTGTTTGTTTTGATGGTTTGTTTTTGTTTGCTATGAATAATCCTTAATTTGCAGAGACAAGCTAAATGGAAAGGATGAAGAATAGTAAAAATATCTAGGTGTATATGTTGATTTTATAAATCAGTAAAATTATTTACATAGGAGCTACAGATTATAAGGAGACCAGTCTGTATCAAGGCATGTCATGGGGGTTGGTGAGGGGGTAAAAACTATATCTAGGATTGATATTTCTATTATGTTTTCTTGTTTTGTTGCCAGGTAATCTTCTAGCTTTATGACTTTCAAAATAAGTTACTTTGCTGTACACAATTCAGCTACTAGGGAATTTTTAGGATACTTTATAGGGCAGCACATAAATTCTGACACCAATTTTAGTGTTAGCAAAAGTAATGATAACTACTATATAAAAAATACTTCCAAATATTCTGAACAAAACAGAAATATACATGTATATAAATGTATGTATGTATACATTAATGTATGTATCCCACCTGTGTTACATGCTGAACATTCATCCACATTTGATTCAGGAGTAAACTTCTCTATAATTGACTGATGGCTTTTAAGATTGCTGTGGGAGAGGAAAAGAAGAGAAAAATATACTTACATCTTAAATACAATATCCAACAAGTAACAATAATTTCTACTAATTTCTTATTGCTGAGACCACTCATACTCCACAAAGAGAATGTGACAAACCAAACATGATCTGCATTCTGACTTTTGTATGCAGTTCATGGGTATACTTACTGAATAAGTGGGCAGGATGATTTTGTTAAATCTGAAAAATTTAGTATAAGAGAAATAGATAAAATGCTGTGTGTAGAAACAAAGGGTTTGATTAGGCCATATAAGTCAGGTTTTTAACTAAACATGTTAATCTTGAAAATATTAAACAACATGCAACTAAAATTTTCTGCCATAGATTTTTTTTTTTTTTTTGGTTCTAAAACACACACACATACACACCTTGACTTGAAAGTATGGTTTTGTTCTGGAGCTAGCTCACAAAGAAATCAAAGTATTTTAAATCAAAATCCATATTCTCCCAAAGAATTTGTTGTTTGGCCCTCCACAATGCATTAAAATAGAAATCATTTTAATTAAAATAATGAAAAACTATAAATCTTTACCTTGAGAATTATGGCACACATTTGACTGAGAACTTGTTTCTTTAAGCCTATAAGGATATCATTAATCTTCAGACTAGGTCTTATATTTTGCATTCTGGCCCCCTGTTTTTATTTTCTGTATTTTCACATAGTTTTTCAATCCTCCATGGGAAAATTCATCCTTGTCCCCACCTTCAATTCAAATGATTTATATGCATATGAATAACATGTCTGTTTCTTCAACCAAGAACTGGTTCATGCCTTCAGATTCACATATAACAGCCCAGAATATAATTACTACTCTGATATTCTATAAATTTCACAAACATATCTCAAAATAACTAAACAATGCACACACATCTTCCTTTCTCAAATTGCCTCTTCCTTCAGAATTCCCACTGTCATGGAATGAATTCAAACCACTGAATCCACTAAACCTGAAGTCAGTGTCATTCTAATTTTCTTATTTATTAGCACTCCATCCCTTTTATTCATTATTTGACAAAGTTTTCCTATTTATGCTTAGGACTTAATGATCTTTATCACATACCACTGTATTTCTCAATGTGTTCAAACCAATCCCAGACTTGCATTTTGAAGGTTTGTCTCCCAGAATTATTTACAGTACCTCTTACACCATCAGTGAGAGTATTGCAAAAAACATAATGGCATAGTCAATTAAGTATTTTTAATTGACTGTAATGAGACCATTTAAATAGGTGTGACCACTTATAAGGAAATAAGATAAGCACTCCAAATCAGATACTCTCCTGTGAATGAAAAGGAAAGAAGAAAAAACAAAGATCAGATTTGTACCAAGAGAGGGTTTTGTGTTAAAGGCTTTCCAACAGGAACTGTGACATTGGTTGAGGAATGCAGCAGGTTACTGACGCACACCAGAGCAAACGTAAGGAATAAGCACTCTGCTTCTTATTCCTCTTGACTGAAGCAGAAACTGGGGAATAAGGGAGCTCATTAATCAAGTTAGACTCACAGGCTGTCCAAGAGAATGAAGATGGAAATTTATCTGAACGGATGATAGTATAATGCTCCATTGCCATGAAAGAACACACTCTTAGTGTTTCTCAGTAGAATTTAAAAATTGGTATAAACCAAAATTCATCGCTTCCTTACTCATAAAGCAGAACTCGTCTTGGCTTTCCTGTTATTTTCTGCTTCATTGTTTTATATTAAGTGTGCCTCAGGGTGAGGTCAAATATATTCCTTTAATTCTTGCATTGCTGAAGTACAAAATGCCACTTTAAGAGAAATGGAAAATATTTAATATCACCAAGCAATCTCAGATATCAGCTGAATGGGACTTTGCATTGTTTTAATTGAACACAGTATGAGTTGGCTTTATCTTTGAGAAGAGGGTGTGTTTTTCACTTTGTTGTAATTGTTCTTTTAATAATGATGTTGGTATATTCATTATGATTTCAAGACATTTCTGAAACCACATGTCTCACTTCATTTGATTCATTGTTCTAGAGCTTGGGGAGCCCAAGAGCATAAATGCTTCTCTTGCGCAATTGCCTCTGTACTCTGTTACAGCACGGTACATAAGAAAGCATATGCAAGATGAAGAGAGGCATCTGACCACACTAACCCTTTCATTAGGAGTCTATTCTCAAGATGACAATTATCTCATTCCCACAAAAACAGCAATCCATTCATGAGATTAGAACCTTCATGACCTTAAAAGTCCTTACTTCTCAACACTGTGACAATAGAAATTAAATTTCAAAACAGGTTTTGAAAAATGTATTTAAACCATAGCACCAGGCTTCAAAGTTAAGCTAACAATTCTTATAGTTAGTTCTGTGTATATAATAAAGCAAATGACTTCAAACAAGGGAAGTAATGAAAGTTAAGTGCTTTGAGGGGAAGTATAAGACAATTTACAAAAAATGAAATAGGACCTGTAATTCCCTATTTAATAAAATATATGCCTGAAAATTAAAAAAAACTTAAGTATTTGAATAAACATGCAAAAATCTAGAGGAAAATAGATGGATCTGTGAGCGATCAAAGATACCTATAAATATATATACTTTCCATAATTAAGCATGATTTTTAAAGATATATTAAAATATTATACTTAAATGCGTATGACATATGAATGGCAAAAGAATATGAGGATTTTCACATAGGTGGACATACAAATTTTAAAATAAATCATGAAAATTGCATGTTATTTTTTGTTTACCAAGACAAATGAAAAGTATATAACTTCCAACTTTCTGAAATTGATATATTTTGTAGACCCTCAGTGTTGGAAGGAATATGGAAAGCTGGTAATTTATATATAGTACTCCAATGTCATAGTAAACTACTACTTTAAGCAATCAGTATGTTGACAATCAGTGTGTCAAACAAAATGACTCAAATTTAACAGAAATTATTTTTACTAACCTCGCCTTCAAAGACATAAGAATTTGTTGTAGCAAAGTAATTTTCCTAAAGGAAAAAAATGAGACAGGTCATCATCCTCTGATGGCATAATATTGGATGTAATTTACTTGCTCACAAAGGCAATAATATGTAAGTTAACACAAGGCATCATTTTATTAAATATGATTTTATTTAAAACATAATTACATAGGTAATATATGTAACATGGATTATTCTATGAAATAATAATAGCAGAAATTATAATACTAATAAATTAAATTATAAAAATAAGTAATGTATTTTGAGCCAAATGAGAATAAAAACATTCAGTGTTGCTTAAAAACATGATAATAGTTTTTCTCATATTGGAGATATTTTAAAAGGAGAAAAAAAATTTTAGGTCTTTTTTCTCTACTGGTTCTCTATGCCTATAATGGGATTTATCAGATGTAGAACATTTTAAAAATTGCACCAAAAACAATGTGTTTGGGAAAGGGAAAATATTGAACTCTGAGGTTATACAAATAAATGCAACTAATTTCTCTATAACCTCCTTTTTTTTGTATGTTTAGCTGTGAAATTCTGTATGCATACTTTTGAATTCTGCTTCCCAAAATGTAGTCTCACTGTACTTCTCAGTATAGAAAAAGTAGCTGCCAGCAATAAGGATTACAGACTAAATAGAGGAGAAATAAATTAGTTAAGTTTTCAAGTTAAATTATAATGACCCAAGACAGTAAATCATGTAATAAAAAAAAACAGCAAGCAATTTTGGTCAGGGAATATCTTTTAAAATATACAGTTGTGTGAAGTTAACATTTTGTGTAGTAACTAATACAAGTTGTATTTCTTCTGTTTACATATTCTTTATCATTGTCTCAGAGTTTTTCTGATTCTTGGCATATTTTGTGGATTAATGAGATACTCATTTCAATGAACTTATTTTCTGTTATTTGAACTTTTGGTGGCCAAATTAGAAAAGAATATATCTGATTTAATTTGATGATTTTAAATAATCCTTGAAATCTTCAATTCTAAAAACATCTTCATTTCATAATTCTTGCTATCTATGAGCAAATCTTAGCTTTTCTTTGTCTTTGTTAGTTGGAAAACAGGCTTGCCCTGGTTCCCACTATGTCACTTTTAAAACAGACATGTATTTTAATTTTTCAAATTTTTGAATTGAGCCTGTATTTTGGGATACATGACACTACTGCCACCAAAGCAAAATGTAAGACTTCTTTAGTGACTAGATATGACTATATTTAATATTAGTTTTTGTCCATATCTGCAGAGAAAAATTCAACTTAGATTCAGAAGTGGCAGCCATGGAGAAAACTCCTATCAGCCTTACTTTAAAGATAAACACTGCTCCATTCTATCAATTGCACAGTTGGTAGAGACAGTACATTCCCTGATTTCTTGCAATGAACTTGGCATATTTTCTTATACTTTACCACTGAAGAGACAGGTATTTATTTTAAGCCTTCTCTTTTTATAAAAAAATGCATCAACTTGTGATCTGTCCTGACCACTTTGCTATGTATTCATTTGTATTAACCTTTGTAATTTTCTTTGAATAGCTAAGGATGGGGCACTAGGAATTAGTAGTAATTATACTCCAAAGGTATACAATGTATTAAAGCTTTCAAAGCACTTTAATAAACCTCTATCATTAGAAAATTACTTCATGTAAATTAAACCCATATCAAAGATAAATAATTTTCAGCATCTGACTGTATCATATTATTATGAATGTAAAACAGACCCATAAGTTAATCACTTTTCTCCCATTATCAAGAAGCCTAATGCTTCTGAGATACAATTAACCTGAAAAATATACTGGGACAAAGGATATAGTGCAATAATTTTTCATAGAAGCCATATCTGTAAAATAAAAACATGACTAAAAGTAAAAATTATGGTTTGGGTAGTTAATGATAATATCATAGCATCAGAAACCTGAGGTTTAAATAGTGCAAGTATTTTACTAGAGAAATTATTGATATTTATCTTCAAGCCCAAGTATAAGAACAGAACAACTTCCCCTGCTACTTCTTACAATTCCTTTGCTACCTTTACTTTGATAGTCCTTCCTTTTCAATTCTATATTCATATAAGCACTTGATTAGATTTTCCAACCAATTATGTTTCAAACTTGATGCAAAGATTATGACTTTTTCATTCACCATTTTGGCCCAGTGCATGACCATTTTATGAACGACAGGTGCACATCAAAACATGCAATTTGAAATGGTGTAAGGTAACTGTTACCCAAATTTTACATTTTATATTTCTACCATGAATACATTCGAATTTTAAGGAAAACATTGAAGAAACAAATTTCCCTAGCATACACGATTTTTCTCAACTTCCGAGACCAGTAGAGCAAAACTATCTAAAAGACTGTAAATTCTAAAACTAACAATAAATTTGAATGTAGGTCAAAATTCTATTACAAATTTTGAGGCAATTTAATTGGAGATCATTAAATTCTATTCATTTAGTATCTCTACATAATCCTTTCTTTTCCGCAATAATTTCTCAAAGTTTCTATATACCTTAATTTAGTTAATTATCAACTTGAGTGATTACATATGCAATACAATGTACCAGTTACTCTTCCACTAATAATACAATTGATTTCTTCTTTCAAATATAGCCTCTTTCTAACAATCTGTAGTTGTTTTCTTTATTTGTAGCTGCTAAAACAAAATGTGAAATTAATGGATTAAAACAATGCAAATTTATTATGTTAGAGTTCTGAAGTTCAAAAGTCCTATATCAATGTCAAGCTAAAATTGAGATTTCACCAGGGCTCCATTTCTTTCTGGAGGCTCCAGAGGATAATTATTGCTCTTGCCTTCCTTAGCTTCTAAAGATTATCATCCTTAATTGACTATGGGTCCTTTTTGTCTCTGACTTACAATTATCTATTGTCATTTGGCCCATATAGATAATTCTGTCCATTTGCCTTTTCACCACCTCTTTGTTACCAATTTTCCAATCATATTCTTTCATATGTAACCATCCGTGGAAGCTATTGACTATAGATCATAAATTGATATATAATATCATTTCTGACCATTTCTCTTTCCAAGCAAAATGGCCAACCAACTACACTGAATTCACTTTACCAATGCCTCAGGAAAGTTGCAGAGACTGTAGTGCTGGACTTGTCCACATTAAGTCCTGTATGTTTAAAATTCCACCTATAAATCAAGCTAAATCCTCATTTCTTTTGTCATAGTAAATCATACTAAATTCCCAGATTGAGATGCAGATTGAGGAAAGGAAGGTAATATAGCACAAGGGGAACCATGAGAATTTGGGCCATGTTATGTTACTTACTTGTGTCTTCTGTATCGGTTAATCTTGATTATTTACATGACACTTTAGTTCGATGATGTAGCACTTACTCTGCATATACACAACTTGATGTTTATGCTTAGGGGGTCAGGTAACAGTTCATGATGGGAAATTCAGGTAGCATGGTGATTTGATTGTCTATGGTCAACTATTCACTCACTACTAAGGCTCTGTAATAGGTCAAGAACATTCTCTTAAAAAGAGAACAGTTATCTGCACAAGGCGTGCACTGAAACTTACCTATAAGGTCCTTCTCACAGAGCCAAACTTCACCCTATCTCCACTGACACTTTAAACACCATTGAATGTTTAGGATCATGTGGCTCCCATAGCAGACAATGTTGCAGACATCTAGACAACTTATAAGGCCAAGTATTGTCCTAGTCCCTTCTAAAAACTAACAGATTTTCAAGTAATTAGGTAGGTGAATAGGAACAATCCAATGTTCCTAATGTTTTCTAAATGTAATAATGTTCACTAGTTTTGTGGCATTTTCTTTTTTTCATTTGTATTATTATACAAAGACTCCTCCTTAGAAGGAATGATTCTGACATACTCTGCACAACCAGGCCACTATTATTTTTACTGAGATAGAAAATCTCTTGACTTTAGTCAAGTGTGTTTTCTATCCTGTTAATCAGAAATGTCTTACCAATAGAATAGTTGCTACTTCTCATTCACTAGGTCCAAAAAGTATATCACCAATATATACCAATATATCATTGTGATATCCTGTGGAAGGCAAAGGCAAACAAGGTCCCTGTGAGCCAAAGTATGACACAGGGATGATATTGGTTCATATGGGGATGGTGGGATAAAGGAGAATGGTGGATGGGATGAATTTGTAAATGCCACAATGTATACCCTCTCAGCACAACAATTAAAATAAAAAGAATTCAACTTTCAGTCAACACACCAAACAAACTTTAAGCATGTTTTTTTAAGCTGAGCTGCAACGTCAAATGCAGACTCTTTTTTTTAAGTAGGCTTATATTAAAAAATTCAATATAATCCAAGTTGACATTTATTCTGCCATTATCCAGCAACTTAGTTTCCATTCATACACATTTTCCAGATTTTTGTTTTTATAAGATGAAAAACTCAAGTAATTCTTTTGCAATGTAACCTATCTCCTCATGGGTCATATATTATACTCTACCTTTAGACCCCTCTGAGAAATAAATCTAGTCATCATTCTATAAGAAAAGAGGAGTAGTTTGGATGGATCTGGAAGGGAACCATCACTGTCTTGTATGGCACTAACTCTGAGGAAGCCATTATCATTTTCTCTGGCAATTCAGGTATTAAGAATTGGATTTTAAATGCCACACAAGGACCCATACACCTAAAGCTTGGTAGCCAGCATATGGTACTAGTGGGAAGTGTTGGAATCTTTAGGAGGGGGGGCCTGGTGCAAAGAACTTAGGTCATCTGGGGTGTTCCCTTGAAGGGGGTATTGGGAACCTCATCTGCCTTTTACTCGTTGTTTCCTGCTAACCATGGGTTAAATAGGCTTCCCTTGTCACATTCTTCTGTCATGCTGCCACATGTTCAAAACAATGTGACTGAGTGACCATGAGGCAAAATAAATCTCTTCTCCTTATGAATTGATTATCTAAGATAGCTGACTAACACTGCAAAGTTATCCATTCAGATAAAGGTGAAAAGGCCCAAACAACCAGAGTTGAGGAGGCCACTTTTGCTGGTGGTTGGGAAGCTAGTTGTATTTGGGGTAAGGAGGTCCCTTCCACTGAGGATGAGGGAGACTTCTTCTACTGGCAAAGAAATTTCATCAGACTTTAATGGCTCAATGTTTGTAGTTTAATCAGTCTCCCCATGTACCCCCATCTCACTTTATAGGAGCCTACTTTGAAACATTACATGAACTTTACTAAGCCAGATAAATGCTGTATGATTGCAGATACATGAGATATTTGGAGTAAGGGAATTAATGTCACAGAAAACTGGCTCCTAAGGAATGAGGAAATGGGATTTAATATTTAATAGGTATGGTGTTTCTGTCTCAGGTGATGAGAAACATCTGGAAATAGATTAAAATATGTCATAAACAAGTTCATAGATCTATACATCTGTAGACTTCATTATTGCTCAAAGCCACCATATTATTGAGATTAATAATACACTGTTTGAGGGAAATTTACTTAATTATACTTTAAAAATATTCATAAGAGTTGAATGGAGATTAAATTCACAGGTCAACTCCAGATTTAAATTGTGGTATACAATAAATTGAAACCTCTATTCTGCAATTCACCCTCTTTATATTATCTATTTTATGCCATGTTAGAGTTACATAACACTCTTTTAACTTTATTTAGCTATTTCATTTCTGTTGATTTTTCTTATTGAAAGGTTACAGTTGAGATAGACAGCATTGGTTGAGTATAATTAGAGGAAAATTCAATATTTTTACACTATCCTGCCTGATATTTATCTAAAATATTCATTGTATCTTTTAAAAAGCTAAAGATAATGTTATGAAACATTTTATAAATTTGAATTTCAATATTATTCAACATTGCCTAAATAGTTGTTGATTTCATAAATTGTTTGAAAGACAATATTAACAAAACACAATTTTATCCATGAACAAGTCATATAACTTAAGACATACCAAAAAAGTCACTTTTAAGCTAACTTTTCTCTTTTCAAATTAAAAAGGAAGAAATTAATTATATTGTTTTAGACTTAATTTAGAAACTTTAGAATGATAAAGAAGAGGTATCTGAGCTGGAATGTATATTCACTGACCAAATATAATTGTCAATCTGTGAAAAAGGATGCAGCAATAGCTGATATGTGTAAAATATCACAAGACCTGAGGGACTTCATGTGACTTTCTTTTTTACTATGAAATCTATATACTACTTCAAGAACATACAGAGCCAGTGAATAGAACTGACTGAAGTTCATAAAGCACGACATGCTCCCTGCTGGTTAAAATAAAATGGGAATGAAATGATTTTACCTCTCTGCCAATGGAAACACAGGCACTTATTTTAAACATTTACTTTTTAAAGATATAGTTTACATTATAACTAAAATAAAAGCAGTTAAGACTCAAATCTTTTCATTTATAGAAATCATCTTTTAGAAAGTGTAATGTCATGATATAATTCTAAAAAGTTTTTTGTTTTTAAATTTTTATTGTGCAGGGTAGGGGTATATTGTGGCATTTACAAAAGTTCTTATAATACATCAAATATTTTATACTTGAATTCACCCTTCATTGCTCTCTTTTATCCCCCTCTTCCCACATTCCTGGAACGGTTTCAACAGGTATCACATGTACAGTAAATTTAAGCTATGGCTTTTTGATGAGAATCTTATCAAGTACCTAATAGCAACAAATATAATTGGCAGTTAACAATATAATAGTCTCTATGGAAACCAAATAGCAAACTGTAACCTACGTAGTAACATAGGTTAATGTATTATATTTTAAGAGTGCAGTTGTTCCTCTAATGCACCAAAGCACTGCTTTATAGAATTATGTGTGATGTCAAAGCAATGTAATATTTAAATAGGAAAAAATGATTCATATTTGCTTGTAAACTTTAGAATTGGTCTGTCCATTTCCACAAAGATAGTTTGGTATGAGTTGTGGCAGGTATTACGTTAAATCTATAGATCATTTCAGGAATAATTGACATCTAAATAATGGCAAGTCTTCTAATACATTCCTTTAATATCGCTCTTCATTTATTTAATGACTATGCTCAACAATGTTTATTTTTTTTATACTGAGACCTTGCAATTACTTTGTGTCATAAAATATCAAAAACAATTGATATTTTATGCAATTACAAATTGGATGATTTTTCTACTTTTTTCTAATTTATTTGAAAAGTATAATTGATTTTTATTAGAACCTTGCATCTTTTGGATTTGCTGTCTTTGTTCACTAGTTCTAGCTTCATAAGTGATGTTTTCTACATACACAATGATGTCATTTCTTCCTCTATAAAATACATGTCTTTTTTTCTCACAGTAGTACATTGGATAGTATCTCTGGAAAAATATTGAATAAAGTTGTGAGTGAGTATATTTATCTCAGTTCTTCACCTAAGATTAGATGAAAAGCATTCAATATTTCACAGGTAAATATGCTTGAATTTCATATAGATAATTGTTATAGTAATGCAGCAAGGAGGAGGATCAGAAGAAAATAGTTTAGGCCTGAGTCCTGACATAGGAGCAGGGAGGAAGGGATGGCATAGCAGAGAGATAAAACCTAAGAAATCTAAATATGAGGAAGGTCACCTAACACTGAGGAGGGGAAAAGTCATATGGCACTAGGGTAAAATAGCCAATAAAATCAAGTATAACCATATGTGGATTAGACCTTGTTTTTTGCTTCTGTAACCTGCTTTCATGTGTATATAAAGTGAGACCCCTTTGTTCTCAGGACTCAGCCTTTGGACATGAGTCTGCTGGGTCTTTGCTGACCCAGTAAAATACTGCTTCCTGCTAATCTGCCTCAATGTCCTGTATCTCAGCTAGCAACCTCCCACAACCTTTCTTAGGAGCTCATTATCTGGGATTGCAGAGATGGTGAGTTATCACATCCCTTGTCACAGAGTGTGTCCCTCTGGACTGCCAGGAGGAGATACCACCAGGCACCAATGGACAGCTTGATCCAGAGTGGGATTCATCTTCCTAGTGAGTTGTGATGAGGGCCTTGGATGCACAATGGAACCCAGTGAAGTACAGGAACCAGTGAGAGGAGGGGAGCACTGTTCATCAGACCGGTAAGAACCCAGGTTTAAATTCAGGCCTGCCCCAGCAGGCAAAAGGGGAAACTGATCATCTCCCAATGAGACATCCTAGTAACTGCCTTTTTGGGGGTTAAACAGTGTCTCTCAGGTTCAGGGAGTGGGGTGGATGTACTGTGCTGTGTGAAAGTATGTGAAAATGTGAACTGAGATGCACCCCATCTGTGAAGTGAGTGAGGAGACTCCCCCCACTCTGTGTCTGTCTGGCAGTCTGGTAATGGAAGGAGATGTGTGGAAATCAGAATAAAAACACTCCCTTGGAATGTACGATTAATAACTTCAAAAAGGGATTTAATGGAGACTAAAAAGTTAACTCCTAACAATCTAACAGTCCTTTGTGAAGTATATTGACCTTCTTTTTGTGAAGGAAGGTCCCTGGAAGGCTCACTGGATAAAACTGTGGTTAGTGAAGTTTACAGAGTAATTGTAATAATAACCCTAACACCCAGGAGAATAGGAAACGCCAAGAAGCTAAAGTTGGTCTTTAAAAATCAGACTCTGTTGTTTATTTAAATTCAGGTAGCAATTTATTAGGCAGACTGAGGAGCACTCAAAGTTTTCCAGTCTTGATGGGTAGTTTTGGTGCCCTACTTTGCACATCTTCTCCTGAAGGAGACTGAGGCTCAGCACTGACTGAGCTCTTACAAAATTAACACATGAAGGATGAACTTGCACTGATACATAAGATCTGGTCTGACTTGAAATAAAAGGAATGTTTCAGAAGGGTTGTGAATGTAGAGAGAGGGAAGTGGAGGAATGGAAACAAAATTGGGATGAGGTCTTCGTGGATGATGTGAAGAGAGGAGAGAGAGAGAGAGAGAGGAGAGTGAGAGAGGTAAGAAAGGAAAAAGAAGGGAAATGTTCTGAAATGTTTGGAGACAGAAAAGGATGAAAAGTTTAATACACTTCTTCAGTTGATTTTTAAAGTCAAAATAAAAAGTAAATAAAAAACAATTTAGGATTATTAAAATATGCCAGAAATACTGAACTTGCTGGTACCTTTACTTCTAGGGAGCATTAATACCTAAAAGGGTAAGGAAAAAGAGGAGCAACTTTGACTGCTGCTGGTAAAACAAAACAAAACAAAATGTTCCAAAATGTTGGTACAATAAGCTTGGTATGTTATTTAGATAGTCATGAGATGTTTATGTTTCCCTTCAGATTATGCATTCATCTAATGGTGTACTCACAGTGTGTATGTATGTATAAGCATCTTCAAAATGGTTCTTAAAATGCTGCTATAAGGTTAATATGACACTCAAGGTGACAAAAGACAAACCCAGGGTATTTGTTTTAAAGACTCTTTTATAAACTGCTTAGGCTTTTTACACATAAATATGTAAACATCTTGAGAACAGTTCTTATTATATAGTCAATGTAAATTTTTTTTTTCTGTTCTGCTGCTACTTTTTAAGAAAAACAGGTTTTCAAATTTATTTCAATCAGGTCTCATTAAGATGCAGGCATTCAGGGGTTAACACTCCAGCTCAGACCAGAGGAGAGAGAAAAAACAAAAAAGGAAGAAAAGGAGGGTCACAGACTGCAGCAGAAATCTTGGAATTTGGGTAGTTAAAGAAATGACATTCGCATGTTTCATTCTGTCATAAATATGATCTGGAATTTAATTCTGTTTTATAATACATAGGTCTATTAATAAATGGGCTTTCTTTAAATTGCTTTTATACAAAAGGTTGCTTTCATTCTTATTTTTTCATATAAATGTAAGGCTCTAAGTTAAAAGATTTTATGAGTTATTTTCAACAAATAACAAAAATATATAAAAGGTATTAAAGATATGTTGTTTAAAAAGTAAAAGGTAAAAAAAAAAATACTTTTGGATAAAAAAAAGATAAAGACAATCTCCCCCAGAGGATACAAAATAAGTTGTCATAAAGGTACAGAGTAAGTTGTCATAAAAAGTGGAGCTTATACATTTACAGAAAAATTGTCTTAAAATGGTTTTTGTTTTTATCAAGATAACTGTTAGGAATTTTGGGGGCAATAGGTTAACCCACAAATTTGTCAAGACAACAGGAGTTTATTAAAACACAGAGCAATAAGAGGCAACTAAGCACAGGAAATACTGCTGCACTGATATAAGGGTTAAGACAAATTTATTTATGTAAAGCCAAAATCCACCCTCCAGATAGGATTAAAAAAAAAAAAAGTGAAAAAGGAACACTACACTGGAAGTCAAGACTTCCAGTGAAGGTGTTAGTCCTAATGCTTCCACGTGTTGGATGACGGAATTTTTGCCCTGGGATAGCCAGATTGGACCTGTTATTTTAGGGGGGCTCCATTGACTACAGGTTGAAGGATTCTGCTGTGTGTCATGAACAATGTGTTAATGTCAACAATCTGGGATGTGATCCCTTATCAACATCTGAGCAATGATTCTTGGCCACTATGTTTCCTAACTCCACACTTAGTCCTCATAAATATTTATCTGTGTTCTCTGGTGACTTTTGTCAGGATTTTAACTACTAAAGTAACTGAGTCATGTTCATTTAGGAGTTGGTTTATGTTGGGGTTAACAATAAGAACAGCCATGCTAAGACTAGATCCTCTCCCCCTTGCAGATGGCTTACCTTTATCTCCCTGAATAGAAGCCAAGGACAGTTGGGCAGACAGTGACCTAACTACAACTTATCTTTCTTGGTTGCCCAGCAACAATATCCCTTAGTGACCTTCCTGGTACTTTCCTGCTAGCACCCTATGTCTAGCCCAAGCCTTTGTATGGCAATGGCCTCTAGCTCTCTTTCTGTGTTCTCCCTCCACAGGACTCATAGCTAAACAATAAACCCTGTACTGGTGTTTGAGACATCTCTCAAACCTCTTCCATACCTCTTATTTTCTAACAGTTTATATAAAACTTTCTAGATGACCACATGGTTAAACAACTGTTGTCTTGGGTGATTCTAATATAGTTGGTACCCTATATGTGTCTGTGACTGGGCTATTTGGGTTTACTAAAACTGTTCTTTCCCCCTACAACTGATAAAAATCTGAGGTTTTACTTCAAGAACAACTAAATTAATATGTATATATAACTTCTATAGAGCTGTGATGTTGTTACTGGTTCCTTATGCTAAATATATATGTATTTTTCAAGTATATCAAGCCTTCTAAAATACAAAATTTAGATAAACACAAAGTTTAGATAACAAAAAGTTAGTGGTACCAGTATACTGTTCTGTTAGTTGCTAAATTATCCATCAAAATTTTAAACATGACAAGTTTTTGTCATTACAGTTCTGATCCTTCTGGGACATTTACAATCAAGTCCATAAAAAAAGTTACTTTAATAACTACTTATGTGTCACCCAGGTTAGCTTTTTACACATCTTCTTTTGTTAGATTTTGTTTTGCATTTTACTTGTCTAGAACCCCATTGCCTAGAAGGAGAGACACTCCTTCTAAGCCTCTTTGTTGCTTAAATTTGGCCAAAAGGGTCCAGTTGGCACTGACTCTCACCTGATTTGCTCGTTATTTCCTCCCATGTGGGACCAAAACCAACCAAACAAAATCCAGCAAAGAGTAACCAATCAAGAAAGATCTTCAGTCTATAGCCATACCAACCTGAATGTGCCTGATCTCATCTGATCTTGGAAGCTAAGAAGGGCTGGGCCTTGGATTGGAGACAGTTCTTCAGAAGAGACTGCTCAGAGACAAGCAGTTTGTAGACAAAGGGAGGAATGCCATCAAAGTTCAAATGGAGTCACTGAGGCCAGACCTCTTGAAAATAACCAAGGCCAAGAGGATTAAAGAAATGGTTCCTATACATGTGTGGCTATCTTGCATTAAAGCCCTTCCAGACAGAAACTTATACTGATAATATATTGTTGTCATGGTGATTCTACTCAGTTAAAAAATAAATAAATAAAATATCCAACCATTAAAACCCCATTGGAGGGGCCCTTTTGTTGTTATCTTGTCTACTACTCCCACTGCAGTTAAAGTAGCAATGACTGGTCCTTGGATTCACCACACTAGAGTCAAGACAGCTTCTCTTGAGTGGGAGAACATCCCTGATCCAGCTTCAACATATAGGATCACCCTCCAGATACTTCTTCCCAGAAAACAACAGGAGACCAAGAAAAAAGAGATGATAGCCCTGCTGTATTCATCCCCCAGAAGCTGACTAAGCTATGCATGGCAGAAGCTTAAAGAGTCAACTCTCCAACAGGACAAATGGGCTGTTCTTCACACCAGTTATTTCACTGTAATGCATTGTCACCCCTTTTCTGTATCTGTTGCTGTATTTCTCACCCTAGTCTTTGCCATAGGCTTGGCAGAAACTACCCCTGCTGATTGATCTCATGGTGAAAGGTTTTTATTAGCTTTCTCCTATTTCTTTGGGCAGGATGTTTGCTGTTACTAATCTGGTTTAACAGAGGGCTAAATACACAGCCCTCCTTCACAAGGGGACAGCCGCCCCTAACTACCCATGAAACCTGTAGCCCCATAAATTTCACTGTACTTAATCCATCTGATTAAACATGGAGAAAAGTAATTAGTACAAAAATAGATAAAAACCTTGAGAGTCTGATAAATCTCAAATTAGTAACTGTTACTCATGAGAGTTTTTCATACCCAGTTTTTCACTCCTTTTATAAGGAGATGAAAAGTGAATTTTCCATCTCTGCCAAAGTTAAAAACTTGTTCCTCTCATTGGCTGAGTCTTATAGCCCAGACATTAAATGTCACTTCATGCTATGTTTGTGTGAGAACCAACATGAAAGTCCCCATATATATAAAAAAAAAGATTAAGTAGACAAAAATGAGGTGCCTTACAAATTAGCAATTAAAAAGATGACAAATGGCCTCCTGAGTAAATCATCTAGTACTATGGTCCTGGCGTCTGGGCAAAAGACGGTCCTAGGGCTATTGCACCCTTATATATGCTCAACCGCATCATCAGGCTACAGGCTGTTGTTAAAATTATGACTAATAAAACTGCAAGTGCCCTCAATTTGATGACAAAACAAAGCACTAAGATGCACAATTCCAGCTATCAAAACTGCTTGGCTTTAGATTATTTGCTTATTTCTGAGGAAAAAAAGTTTATAAAAAATTTAACCTAAACAACTGCTACTTACAAATTAATGATTTAAAAAAGGTTATAAAAGGGATCACAGACAAAATAAAAAACTTGCCTATGTCCCTGTCCAGACTTGGAGAGGATGGGATCCCAATGGCCTGTTTAAAGGATGCTTTTCTGCCTTAGGTGGATTGAAAACCCTGATAGGGGCAATGGGCCTAATTCTAAAAACATGCTTAATATTGCCGTGTGTGATTCCCCTGGTGCTGTGGTTTATCAAAACTATTAGAAAGGCCATTATGAAAGAAAAACACCCACACGTAATAATGTTATAAAAATACTAACCCCTAAATAAAGATGATGTTCTTTGACGCTAAGTGGGTCCAAGCATCAAAGGGAGGAATAGTGTAGCAGAAAGGAGGATCAGAAGAAAACATCTAGGCCTGAGTCCTGAGAAAGTAGCAGGGAGGTAGGGATGTCATAGCAGAGAGGTAAAACCTGAGAAATCTGAACATGAGGAAGGTCACGTAGCACTGAGGAAGGGAATATCATGTAGCACTAGGTTAAAGTAGCCAATAAAATTAAATATAACCATATATGGATTAGACCTCGCTTTTGCTTCTGTAACCTGCTTGCACTTGTATATAAGATGAGACCACTTCGTTCTCAGGACTCAGCCTTTGGACATGAGTCTGCTGAGTGTGCTGGCACAATAAAACATTGCTTTCTGCTAATCTGCCCATTAGCTTCCTGCTAATATGTCCCATATCTCAGCTAGCAAAAAAAATTCGTCTATAAAACATATGATTTCTCTGAGAGTAGTGAATATTTATCATACTCTTTGGAAAAGGAGCAGGAATTGGGGGTGGGGAGGAAAGGAAGGGAGAACTTCACTGTGTCCATGATGGAACCCTAGGGACACAGGACTATAGGCCCGTTTCACCCTAGTTATAGTGTAGCAGGAAGGAGGACCAGAAGAGAAACAGACAGGCCTGTGTTCTGATAAAGTAGCTGGGGGGAAGGGATGGCATAGCAGAGAGATAAAACCTAAACAGTCCAAAAGAAGGTCACTTAACACTAAGGGTGGAAGGGACCTTTGCACTAGTGTAAAGTAGTCTATAGAATTGCATATAACCATATGTGGGTTAAACCTTGTTTTTTAAATTTTATTGCCCATGTAACTTGCTTGTAAGGGTACATAAGATGAGACCCCCTTCATTCTCAGGGCTCAGCCTTTGGACACGAGTCAGCTGAGTCTGTGCCAGTACAATAAAGCATTGTTTCCTTGCCTCAGAGTCCCGTGTCTCTGCTCCAGTTTCCCATAACACTAACAAAAAGACATTTCAGCAGCAGTGACAGCCTGTTATACACAATGCAGGAAATTTTTATTTCTTTATCACACATTTTATTCATTACAACTCATCAAATTTCCAGTTTAGGTGAATCTCTTTCAGAGGTCTTACATGACATCATCACACAAAAAAAACTTCCCACTGCAGAAAGCCGCCCTGCCAGAGCTTTCCTTGCTCTGGGATATCATTGATTGATAAACTAAAGCAATCTGAACTTCCAGGGGAAGAAGCTGAACAAGGGCAAATCTTCTCACCAAGGAGACCCTGCTCGACAATCACTTTGGACAGTCTTGGGGGCAAAATCTTTAACAAAGTTTTCCAGGACCTTCCTGACCTGGAAATTGAGAGTGGTTTCCATTGCCTATATAATCTGTGAAGTTGTGGCACAGAGAGTGGCTCCTGTCTCTCCTTAGGGGACCTGAGCCTGGGGCCATACACAACCTGTGCCTCCTGAGAGTTCTGTACCCTCAGGATTTGTCAAGATTTGTTATGTTTTTGTCTTTTTGTTAAAAACAATTCATTCTTAATGGAGTGAGGTGACATCTTATTGTAGGGAAGGCCAAAAGGATAAAGATTAAGTTATGCAGTTATCAGTGTAAAATAGTGTATTATAATTAAATCTGTTGTATAAATCTTTATACTAATCAAGAAGCTAAACTATATCAACTTCACAATTGATAAAAGGAAAGGAATCAAAACTTAGCTCTAAAGAAAATCATCAAATCACAAAGGTCAACAAAAGAGGAGGAAACAAAATGATCTACAAAATAATCAGAAAACAATGAACAAAATATCAGTAGCAAGTCCTTATTATTACTAATTACTTTGAATGTAAATTGGTTAAAGTATTCAACAAAAGATCTGTAGAGTAGCTGAATAAATTCAAGAAAAGAATATCTAAGTACATACTTCTTGCAAGATACCCAGTTAGCCTTAAAGATCCACATGGATTGAAAACAAAGGAATGAAAGAAAATATTTCATGCAAATAACAAACCAAAGAAAGCAAGAGTGTATATATTTACAGTAGAGGAAAAAGAATTTGAGTTAAAAAATGTCACCAAAAAAATGAAAGTAAGGGCTCAATCATCAGGATGAAACAATTATAAATATGTATACATCCCAAATTAGTGCACGTAAATGTATTAAGCATATATTAATGGACATGAAGGGACATATTGCAATAAAATATACATTAATAATCCACTTTTTACAATGTAAAGATAAACTAGGAAAAAAATTAATAAAGAAATACTGTAACTGCAGTGCACTTTAGGTCAAATGAACCCAAAAGATACATGTAGAATGTCCACCAATTAGTAGCAGAATTTACCTTCTGCTCCAGTGCATGTGAAGCATTCTCTAAGAGAGATTATATGGTATGTCAAAAAAAAAAATCTTAACACATTTTTTTAAAAATCAAAATTGCATCAATTATGGTTTCTGAACACAATTGTATGACACTAGACATCAATGACGGAGGAACTTCAAAAAATATAAATACATGAAAATTAAACAACTTGCTCCTGAACATTCTATGCGAGTCTTAGACAAAGATTAAGGTCAATCCCAGTGGCAACAATCCATAAGAATCTGGTGAGAACTTTCAGAGCCCCTCTCCAGCCCTATGTTCTATACACATTCTGGTTTAACATCCCACTGACACAGCCTAACATTCTGTTAGTTCTGTGAATCCCTATTGCTTTGTGTTCCATATCTGCAAAAAGTCTGTACAAAGGTCAACTGGAGACTTTATAAACATGTAATTAATGTGGTTTTATTTTACACCAACTTACAGATTGCCATCTTGGTTCTGAACAGACCATATAAGGCAGATTCCTCCTTAGACATCCCCTTTCTGGAAAAACTTTCTCATTTCTTTGGAAACTTATAAAATAAACATGTTTAATCTTCTATAGCCCCTAAAAATGCCTTGTACCCTAGAACTCAGAGCACTCAGCTTTTGGTTAAGCTGCCAGCCCTAAATTTCCTCCCAGTGTATAGTATCCTTGCTTGTAATAAACCACACTGTGTAAAACTTCTCACTGGGTCCATCCCTGAAATATTTTTCAACAAGACCACACACCTCATTCCCATGTTCTGATCCAGCATAAGGATGAAAAAAAAATTTGGTCCCAGTGGATATCTTTAATTTGATCCTGGTATAAAAGAAGGCCATTAATTCTCTCACCACTAAGGACAGTGAGAGCTGTAGCTTTTATGTGCAGAATACACATATCATTTAAGGGAAGTTCTTTGTTTGCTGAGAATTTTCATTAGAAATCAGTGTTACATTTTCCAAATACTATTATTGAATCTAATGATATGATCTTATGATTTTTCTATCTTTGTCTTCAAATACAGCAAATTACATTTATTGTGTTTTTGTTAAAGTAACCATTATTTCAAAGGATAAACCATAATACACATGATATATTATTCTTTTTATAAGTTATGGAATGAATTTGATTCAATTTCTATTATTGCTTTTATCTATAAGCACATTAGAATATTTGCTTCTAGTACATCTAATCATGTGTAATGTCTAATAGAGCTTCAAAGACTAAGTTCAGTAACAGCCCCTTTTCTTTTCAATATCTGGATAAGTATTTATAGGATTAGTATAATTTCTCCTACTATTTGAAAAGGATTATAGAAAATTCAATTTTTGAAACAATTCTATGGCTTAACAAAACTCTTTTAGAGTCAGCTTTCACAGTTTGTGTTCTTCAAGATTTTATACATTTCATCTAATTTTTCACAATATCTATATAAAACTGTTCATAATATTCCCTTGTATTTATATTGTCCATAGTATTATTACTTCAATTTTTGATATTACTAGCCTGTGTCTTCATTGTCCTTGACCATTTTATTCTGGATTCATCAATCTATTTGATCTATTCTAACAGCCAGTTTTATTTGTATTAGTATTCCTTATTGTGTTTTCTGTTCTCTGTGTTATAAATAGATCTTTAAAATGCTTTTCTTTTTCTTATGTTGTGATTAATTTGCTCTTGTTTATCTGTTTTTTTTTTTTCAATACTGTGGAACCCGAAGTAATATCTTTGAAATAATTTTTTTCTCATATGGGTACATATTTTCTCAAATGTCCTTTTAAATATGACAAATTTGGATGTGCAATATCATCTTTTAATTGTAGTTGAGATTATAAGTATAATATTTAATATCCAAATATTTGGGAATTTTTCAAATGCTTAGTATCATTGATTTATAATTTAATTTCAATGTGGTCAATGTAAATGTTTTATATGACTTTTTAAATTAGTTGTGAATGTTTGGGGACCACCTAGTATGTTGTCTATCTTGTTAAAATTTGGGCATTTGCAAAGCATTTGGAGTTTGCTCCTTTGGCTATCTTTGTCCATCTACATGTGAACTGTGCCTCTCAATCTCAGTGAAAGCAAAGACAATCATCAACTGACTGAAGAGTTACCCTTTACGTTTAGATGAAGTTGTTCATTTTAAAACTAACAAAAATTACATCAGCATGGACAGTTTCATTTAAATATTCTTTAGTGTTTTGAAAATTTTATTGCCTGCCTTAGTATTTTTAACCATGAAAAAAAAAGTGTACTTTTGGACTTCAAAAAGGTATCCATAAGCTTGCAGTGACAACTTTCTTTCTCATTGAAACTCAGATTCCCATTAACCTTTCTCTTTCTTTTATTTCCTACCTAGGACCCACTTTGTCATTATACTCATAATATGGTTATCTGATATTCACTAACTAACACAAAAAATTCCTGTAAATTATAAATGACAGTTTTACTCAATATACAACCTGGGTAAGGCAAGATGGAAGAAAGCAGAACAGTCAAATGGGCTTGCATACAGGGAACAAATACAGCAAAGAAGATCCGTCAGCAGATTAGAGAGCCTATGTTAAGGCTGAAGAAAACCAGGAACATTTCTTTGTAATAGATACTTATTAAAATGATTAGTTCAATGTTTTCTAATATTACAGAAATCAAAACATGTTTATGAATAAATTTATCATCTAAAATAGTTTATGTATCAAGTCTGCATTTGAATCAGCCTTTTACATTTATATGAAACAAGAATGTTTGTTGTGGTTAATCTCAATTGTCAAGCTGACTTGATTGAGAGTTGCCTAAAAAATTAATAAAGCACATTTCTGGATGTGTCTATGAGGGAATTTCCAGAGATGACAGACATATGGACAACAACTGAGGGTAAAGGCCCACATTCAAATTTGGGCAATACCACTCAATAGAACCAAATGGAGCAAAAGTTTAAAAAGAGCACTTCAGTCAGTGCATGCAGCCTTCATTTTTTTTCCTGAGTAAATGTGTCTACACACGCTGCTATTGCCTGTACATTAATTCCAGCTTCTTCACCCTTTCAAAATGGACTCACGGGGAACTTCCAGATCTTCAGTCTTCATCACTTTTTCCCCTTGTTCTAAGGCTTCTGGCCTCTTGAGCTGAGCAGATACCAGGTTTTCTTGCTCTCCAGCACACAGACAGACACTGTTGAATTATCTAGCCTACAATTTTGTAATCAATCTCATTAATTCTCTTGGCTCTGCTCCTCCAGAGAACCCTAATACATAAAAAAAAAAAAGAGTTGTGTTTTTTTAATTAAATACAAATTTTATGCTAATGTGTTAATTTTAATACAAGTGCTCTAGATATTTATTGATCTGTAACAATCCCCTACTCATACTTCACTACATTGCAAACAACATTCTCATGTTGTTCTCATCTATCAGGTTTGGAGGATTGACTGTGCTCAATTATTTAATTATTGCTCACTGTCATTCTTCATACATTAACTGAGACCAGTTATTGAAAATTCTTCATTCGCATCGAGCGCCTGGATTGGGAAGACTCAACTATTTGGGAAAACTGAAACTGCTACAACATTTTACTCCATGTGGATGACATATCCTGGCAGCCTCAGTGTAGCTGAATTTCTTACAGGGCAGCTGGAGACCCCCAGAGATTGATCCTAAGAGAAACCAACAGAAAATGCATGCTTTTTCCTAACCTATACTCAAAAATCATACAGGAGTTCTTTGACCCAATATGAATCGTTGGAGAGGTTAAAAGTTCTGTTTAGGTTCAGATAAGGAGGGCAGTAACTCCAACTCTTAATGAGAAGAATACAAAATTATTTACAGATATGTTTCAGAGTTACAGAATAGAAAATGGGCTATGCTTTTATTTAAGCTATAACTTATAAAACTATTTCTTTACTTAAAATAAAAATGATACAGATTTCAGCATTGACCTCATGAATTTACCATAAAGATTTCGCTCTTTTAAAATTTAGTTTATTTAATTGTCTCATTAAAAGGATGTGTTGACAGTTTTTGTATCTGAGATATTAAAATTACATCAAGACTTGAATTCTGAAGTGTAATTAACAAAACTTTAGCCTACAAAATTTAAAAGCAATCATGTGCATACACAAGAAGATAACAAGCTTAATCATTTTCTGCCAGTTTCATAGCTTCACTACTCACTCACTAGGCAGAAAAATGCACCATGATTTAGCACAAATTAAGAGATTTTAGGAAAATGGTAATATGATACTACTATTTCCCATGGTGTACTGCTTCAGATGATTTTCCACATTTCACCTGATAGAAAATAATGATTCTAAAGTCATTATCTCTTTCCAGAACAATAGTTTAGAGGAACAGGTGTGCATCATTTCAGTCTCAGTCTGAGTTTGGCCGCACTTAAAAAAAAAAAAAAAGACAGTGCTATTAGTTGTCTCATTTGTTATAGCCATCTTTGCCATTCTCACACCTGTCAAAGTCCATACAAATAGCCCCCTAGAGGAAGCAGATGTTACAAAGTTATAATTTAGATGTTTGTTTTGCCACATACACAAAATCTGGACAATAAACATCCTGGTCTGTTAAGCATCATTATCAAATGCAAATTGTTGATGAATTTTTTGATTGCTTTGTCACTGCTTTTGGAATTCATATCTCAATACTTAATGCTAGAAAAAATATAATATTCTCAAATGCTAAGCTCTTTAATAGATGGGTAAATGGACAGGTAGGTAGGTACACAGGTAGATAGGAAAATGAATGGTAAAAGAGAGAGATACTTAGTTACAGATATATCTAAAAGCCAAATGTGATTCTTTAATTATACATGGAGTTATATAATGCATACTAAATTCACTTAATATTCAGACATATTTGATTTACCCACAAAATGTATGACACATTTTTTTTCTGAAAATGTTAATAAGAGAACAAAGAAGATACAGATACACTTTAGGGATTCTAGTGCTAAGTTTTTTGGAATTTTTGAATTTCATTTTGCTTATTTATCTGGAGCAGGTACACCTGCATAATTTCTGAATAAGCATTGAGAAGATTCATTTACAGTTTCTGATAATTGTCATGCTATAGCATTTTCATTTTTTGCATACATATTAATTTTTAAAATATAAAATACAAGTGAAGCAAATTGCACCTTTGAATTGGTGGATGGCCTACACATTTTTCTGCTTAATTCTTGCTGCTATCCTAATACTTGTTCTGTATTATTTATTTAGCTTTATGTTCCTCTTTTTTCAAAAAGGAATGCTAGTTCCCTGTGTGCCTTACAATTTGCAAATTTTATAGAATATCTAAAATACTCAGGTACAGTATGCTGCCTTCCATAAGGAACATTTATAGGTAGTCTGTAAATGTTTTCTGAAAGCAATAAACAAATGAATATTGCAAACAGAAATTAATGGAAGAATTAATATTTTAAATATTGTTTGTGATCCCTGGTCAGAGATTCATATAATTAGAAAAAGTAACAATATTATTACTAATAAGTATGTTTATACTGATAAAATCAAACCATAAAAACAAAAAGCACAGTAAGAAAACAAAAGATTGGACCCTATTCTCCAAGTAGATAGAAATTACTGTCTAAATCCTGATTTTGATCCATCAATACTCAAAGGCAAGCTCCACCATCTTGAAATTAAAAATGTAAAATTTTTACTCCTATACCAGTATGTTGCCAATCTAGTGAACATAGGAAATTTATGGCAAAGTGTTTGTGTATCCTTTTTTCTTTTCTGACTAGAAAAGGAATACCTTTACTTAAACTAAATTTGTACAAGGTGGGGTGTACTGCTTTCCTATAATGAATGAAATTCTTACTTAAAAAACTTTAAGCCTTTCAAATTGGGTAAATATACACACATCACATAAAGTCAAAATAAAATGATAAAATATTGTCTCCTTCAATGTAAGAAAATGTGAAACTTTAAAGACAAGCAATTATATAATTTACCACTTCAAAATAAAAATTACAAAGTATGTCATATTTGTATTACACAAACAAATTTGATAATCATCTGTAAATTTTGCTCAATTATAGTTTCTCTCAAAATTCTTTAAGGGTATTATCTGAAATTTTAAAAAAGGTTAACCCTAATTACACTAAATTTCAGATGTAGTCAATAATTTTTCAAGAAATTTTATTAATCCCCAAAACATTAATGTTGCAGAATCTATTTCTTTTTTCTGTTGTGCTGGGTGTGGGGATACGTTGTGGCATTTACAAAAGTTCTTAAAATATATCAAATACATTATACTTGAATTCACTCCATCCACCATTCTCCTTTATCCCTCTCTCCATCCATTCCTGGAATACTATCAACAGGTATCACTTTTTTCCATTTATATCCTTGTGCATACAGTATTTGCACTATTCCTCCTCACCCTCTACACCCCCTTGACCACTGGTACCACCACCTCCAGATAGGTCCTGTTCTGCCCTCCTGTTTATAAAGGAAAAAAAGACGACATTTTTGGTTGTTTAAAATAGTTATTACACAGAGAGTTTTTTCATGGCACTTCTATGTATGTATGTATTATAGCCCAATTTGTTTCATCTCCACTATTTTTCTTCTTGCTATCTTAGTTCTTTTCTTATGGGAGTTTCAACTGCCTTAAAGATTCTACATTCATTCATGTATAGACAGTATGTCAACCGTATTAACCTTCTTAACTTCCTTTGTTTACCCTCCCCTTCTAATATGTGACCTGTTTTTCATAATATTGCTGTATTTGTATTAGGTCTATAGTCCACATTTAGGAGAAAACATGTGACTTTTGGTCTTCGGATACGGGCTAAATTCTATTAAGATGATATTCTCCTGTTCCATCCATTTACCTGTAAATGACAAAATTTCATTCTTCTTTTTGCTAAGTAAAATTCCATTGTGTATAAAATCTTGGCTTTTTCAACTCCCTGTATCCCTGTATATTCTGGTTATCAATCTCTTGTCAGATGTATATCTTAACAGATGAAGGAAGCTAAAAAAAAAAAAAAAGACTGTCAACTTAAGTATCCAAAGCAATAAAATGTCTAAACATATTAAAATATCCAAAATAGTGACATATTATAGTATTAAAAGTGAGATATGAAATGAATTTTAAGGTTTCATGGGAACATAGCCACAGCTTTGTATTAAACACAATAAATAATGCAGACCTACAAGAGTAACATCCTTCTTGTAATTGTTTTAAACATTTGGTGTCCAATATTTGCAAGACTGTACTCTCAAATATGTTTCACATTAATGTAATGCTCCACATCCTACAACATTTACCTTCAAAGCTAACAATGATTTTATATGAGAAAAGATTGATTGAATTGGTTCTATTTTATTTTCATATATAGCTTAAATAAGGTTGTGCCAAAGTGTTTCTTGAATATCTGATCAAAGTAGTTAAAAATGATCTTGAAATAAAAGCTTCAGATTGCTTGAGTTATTTGTAATAAAAATATAATTACCAAGTACTTTGATTTCATTAGAGCTAGACTTGGTAAGTTATGCCTCTAAGAACGTAATCAGTATTGTTTTCAAAATTGGTGCAATAATAATGTTAATATAATCCTCCTAACACTTTTTAAATACCTAAATCTCCTCTTTTATGATTAAAACTTTTTTCCCAAGTATTTTCCCTTAAATATAATTACCTCTGTTCATAAGTTTTACTTATTTAGGAATATGATACAGTTCTTACAATGAACATAGTCATTTTTTGTCATAAAATTGGAGTAGTTATGGCATTTATCTTAATATTTAGTCATATTAAAATTTTTAGTCTGCAAGTTATGATATGTAATATTTGTCTTAAGATTTAATAATCATAAATATAAAGAGTACTAGAATCAACATCCCAATATGTATTAATTATTGACATTTCCAAATAATTTATTTATCATTAACATTATAATATTGAATTAACACTATGTTTAATACTCTGAATTAACATTTTGTAATCACCATCCTAAACGATGGTTCTATTTCTATTTCCAACAAAAAGTGCAGTTAATAATAAAAATGAGCAATCATTTAGTCATACATTTTTCTAAGAATTTGCACTCATCTAATACATAAAATACAGAATACAATTGTTCCGGTGCACTATATTTTCTCAAATGAATCTTTTGGACATTTTAAATTTCCCTTTATTGGATAAATACATTTGAAATTTTCCCCATTTTTATTATAAGAGATTCACATTCATGTTATCAAGTTTTGAGACTATATTTATGAGAAGCATGCAATTAACTTTGGCATTCTAAGTATTCCTCATATGCATTATCTTTTACATTTATTTTATGGATTTGATATAAATATTTATGTGATATGTACTTTAGTACTTACTTGTAGTTTAGTTAATATATGTTGTTTCTCATTTTTACCCCAAAATGATATACTTGCATTTATTACAGTTCCATTCAATTTTTGTACTTTACATTGCCTTTTCACATCATATATATTGATGTTATTTTACTTATAATTAAAATATGGCTGTATTATCGTGTGACATAATTAAATCATTTTGCATTATATTTCTTTGACGTTTCATTCCTACATACTCTGTTTTACTTTGTGGTTAATTTCTACCTACTATTTAATGACATTGTGTAAATGGATTAATATCATGCTCATTCAAATTAACTTTTTGCTTTATGATACACTCCTGAAAAATTTCTTGTTCACTGTTGTTTCAAAAATTCTTGTGTGTTTTTATTTTATAGGTCTTCTATATTCAGAAGCATATAATATTATATGGTGCATACACTCACGCACACAGACTCATATATAATATATGTGTGTGCACATGAATATTGAGATTAATGTACTGTTTCAGAAAAAGTACATCTATCAAAGTAAATTTTGTGAAATACTTTATGAAAATTTAAGGACATTTCAATGCATTCTTGTTTATGTTTTCTCTCATGTTTATGGGAGTCAAGTTAAAGGATTTTTCATTGTTAACATTGATTATTAATGCAATTTAGTTTTCTTTCATTTAAAACATTAGTAAATATATCAGTAATTGATTGAATGGTGGATTAATAAAAATAAAGACTATAGGAGTAAAATATTATTTACATAACAAGTTACTAAGAAATTAAATGTTAAGCCAAAATTTAAAAAGTCAGTAAGTAATGTATATTCTACATATACTTGGATGGATAAATGACATTAATACAGAAGGCAATTGTAAAATAAAATTAACATAAAATAAAGGAAAAGTAGTTGTACATTCTTCAATAGTCTCTTTGTAGAGGTTTAAATCATTTCAAAAATTATATTTGCTATATTTCTTAAAACATGGGGGTTTGTTGTATTTTATAAAATGAAAACATGATTGGCATAATTAGAAAAAAGGGATGTTTTGATATTAGTAATGACCAAAATCTACATCAAAGAAAGAATTTTATAACACAGCAAACACAGATGTAAATATATTATAATAACATACCAAAATTATTTCTGTTGCTTTTGTTGCACTTATAATATACAGATCACTGAGGTTCTCCATGTACCAATGTTAGTTACATTGGTCAAGGTTTGTTGCATGAAGCATTTGGTGCTTGACCTAAAGTTCACTTTATTATCTAATTTGGTGAGAACAGTTGCTTTATATTCCATAAAAAATGAATGAAACAATCAGTCTCTTTCTTGAGTAATATGTACAGTTCAGCAAAAGGTAAGTAGGATAGCTTTGTTATTTGTAGCCAGTGAAGGAAGAGCAATGACTTAAGTAATGTTTTTAAAGTGAATAACAAGACAGAGTTGGTTCATTCTTTCCTCTGTCCTAAATGAATCCCTAAGTGTCTGTGGCTTGGAGTGAATACAACATGTAATCATAATGGCAATAAAAGTGAATAAATATGACATTTAAAGGTAACAGACCACAGGGTTATACAAAATTGGGCATGGAGATCTTCATTTTTCCTTTTATGTACCACAATATCACACTTTGCAACCACATACCTTATATTTATATTATTTGGAAATATATTTTTGCCAACAAGCAAAGGAAAAAAGTATAAAATGTAAAACTTCAGAAAAATGCACATAACTAGTTTGTTATAAAACAGACACATATATACACACACACAGTACATTATTATGTTGAGATAGGTTAAATACAAAACTAATTATAATAAATAAATGTGTTGTTATGTATTATATTTTCATACAATCTGGAAATGTCTATGAGAAGGAATTAATATTTTTGATGATTTACAAAAGTAAATGGAACATTTAATTTAATTTTTTAAATAAAAAAAGCAGAAAATGGGGAAAGTGTAATAGACACAATACATGAAAATAGAGACTACCTGTAGAATTTTATAATAAGGTATATGATGGAATGAACAAG
The DNA here is from genome assembly GCF_047511655.1 of Castor canadensis. Lineage (NCBI taxonomy): Eukaryota > Metazoa > Chordata > Mammalia > Rodentia > Castoridae > Castor > Castor canadensis. Next base: position 104,486,571 of record NC_133394.1, on the reverse strand, counting down.
AAAGTATCTCAGCAGGGTGCTTGATACAAAATAGGCACACATTTCATGCTCTATCTCTCTCTTTATAGAGTCCAAGTTTTCATTCTCCATATATTTTTAGAAAACAAAAGGGTCACAAACCTCAACTTCCTCATAGAGCAGGCAGCCTGTTTAAACAAGTGAAGCCAGCTGCTTGTAGAACTAGGTTGAGTCATAAGAACGATGGTGCTTGGAAAACTTGCATCATATTGTAGTGTGCACACACAACTCTGTAGTTAATGGTGTGTTTTTGTAACCTCATAAGAATTAGAAAACAAGTATTTTTATGCAAATTCTTTAAAACTTAATTGATGCAACAAACTAATCTTCTTTTAAACATTATACAGGACAAATAAATCTTGTGTGTGAAACAGAATCAGTTTGTAGTAACTGACTTTGGTAATGTCATAAGTTAATCACATTTATTGCCCCATTGTGTAATTTGCCTGTATTCTTGGTAATTACACTAACTTCAATATCAGCTGAATAAATAATAATGCTTATTGACAACAAAGCAGGCAGGAACAGTGGATGCAACAAATATGCTTGGAATGTGAATTCCTGTTACAATAGGGATAATTTAACTGATTGCTGTGGGTTTCACTTTCTATGCCTGAAGGTGAAAGAATTGAATCAAAAGTATTTAAGACTCATTTCAAGTCTCAAGTTTTATTGTGAAAACTAAAACATGAAAAATGCTTCTCAAAATTTGGAGTGACATTAGTAAACCAATTTGAATCAGTTGATAAGATTTCTATTTGGGATAACTAAGAAACACACCTTTTGGAGGCAAACTATTTGTTACTTGTTTTTGTATGTTTAGAATCAGGTATTGCTTACAAAGGCAATGTGTTCCATATTGATAAAAAAATTTAATTTCATAAAATTTAAATTTTTCATTGCTATGAAAAATCAGTATAAGAATTTGGAGAATCGTTTTGGTTTTGTAGTAGTGAGGTTTGAACTCAGGGCCTCAAACTTGCTCAGCAGACATTCTACCATTTGAGCCATTCCACCAACCCTGGAGAATCTTTTACATCTCTTTGCATCTTTCTTAATAAATACGTGTTCTATGGTAGGAAGAGAAAGAATATTCACCAGGCAAAAGTTGTACACTGAAATTTTATTCATATTCCTTCTAGCCAATAGCATTGTACTATATAAGATATTTTTTATATAAGAATGAAAAATTAAATAGGACATAGAGGTCAGGAGTGGAGTCTCATGTCTTTAATTCCAGATACTCAGATGGTGGAATTTAAGAGGATCATGGTTTGAGGCCAATCAATGCAATAAATTAGCAAGATCCCATTTCAACAAATAGGCCAAGCATTTTAGGGCATGATTACAATCCTAGATATGTGTAGGTAGGGAAACTGTAGAATGAAGCTAATGAAAACTAAAGCAAAAAACTACTGGGCATGGCTCAAGAGGTTGAAATCCTACCTAGTATGTGTTAGTCACTGAGTTCCAACCCCAGTACCATTCCCCCATCACCTAAAAAGAAAATAAAAGCTGTATCTTCCTAAAGACTAATTTTTACATGTTAACTCCTCAAACAAACAAATGTTACCTTTTATTCTTGATAAAGTATTCTTTAGTAAAGGAAAATATGGGGTTTGTTTTAATGTGTACAGGTCTTGAATGGTGTTGGAGACCTTTCTGTTTCTGGAGCCTGGAGCCTGTCAAACATAACAAAATGATCAATGACTGAAAACATTAGATGAATGGTATTCATAAAAGCTCCAAAACTGGTTTCTTTCTCAGTTACATTTTATCCTATATAATATCTTGGTGTAGTTATATATAATTAGTGCAGAAAATGTTACTTCATTTGTGGATAATTTAGCAACCATGGAATGGATGATGGGAGGTTGAGAAAGAAAAGATGCCATTTCCTTTGATCAAATGCATCAAAGCATGGTGACAAAAATTAGTGTCAGCAACTTGTTCAATTGACTTATTTGTACATTTCAACAATGTATGACACTAGGAAAATTGAGAAAACCCAGGCATCATTTCCTAAGAGGGTTATAGTTTTTTTTTTTCTGATTTTTTGTCATATAAATTAAAACCATAATAGATTAAATAGAATATAGAATGTAGCTCCATCTTAAGACCAGGAAGTTATGGGACACTCACAGTCTGTCTTCTGGTGCCCATGCCAGGCTGTGAGTTCCATAGATGCTCCTCAGGATTGCTCCTTGTCCATCCTCCTGACAGAAGCCAAGGGCATTTTTCTGTGATCTCATTATGAGAAGCTGCAGAGTTCCTAAGGTTCTGAAGCTGTGCAGTTCTACTTTACAGAAAACATCTGGGGGGATTCCAAGATGGCGGCTAGAGGGAGGAAGCAAAGAGCGTGCTTCCTAGAGTAAAACCTTGGAAAGACACTGGAGATACACCTTATAGGAAAAACCACTGAGAAGAGGCAAAACTCCAAATCCTCAGCACCCCAGCCCATGTGAAGCATCCCCACTCCATGTTAAACAGAGAAGTTAGGAGGGCTCCCACGCCTCCAGATACCATCTCCTACCAGCTCCAGAGATGCACACCACCAAGTGAGCTAAGTGGCACATGGTGCTCCCACAAAAAACCCTGGGCCAGATCAGCATAGCCCCCTGGACAGACTGACCCCCACTGAGGGAAAAAAGAGAAAGAAAAAACTGAATAAACAACAACAACAACAAAAAGACACGTAGCAAAGAGAACAGGGTAACTGAGTGCGAAGGGGGGGCAAGGGCAATCCCTCACGGAACTATAAATAAACAAGTGGGCAGGAGAAGGCAGGAGTGGACACCCCTGCCCAGCAACCTTGGAGTGGGAAAGTTTGTAAAAGTGGGTCTGTGAGGAAAGCTCCACTGGAGAGGGGGAAAGGGACACTTTGCACATGAACTGTAAATAAACAAGCCAGCTGGAAAAGGTGGGTGTAGAGCCACCTCCCCCAGTGTGCTTGGAAAAGGGAAAGCTTGTAACGGAGGCAGATCCACCCAGAAGAACTCTAAATAAACAAAGCCTGTGGGGCTAGGTGAGTGTTAAGCTCATTTCTGAGATATGCAATCAATAAAGCCTCCAGCAACAGCAGTATGAGACACAGCAAAGGCAGTCCTGAGAGGAAAGTTTATACCATGAGTGCATATATTAAAAAGACTGAAAGTACACAAATCAATGACCTAATGATACATCTCAAATGAATAGAAAAACAAGAACACACAAATCCCAAAACAAACAGAAGACAGACATAATAAATATAAGAACTGAAATCAGTGAAATAGAAACAAAAAAAATACAAAGAATTAATGAAACAAAAAGTTGGTTCTTTGAAAAAATAAACAAGATTGATAGACCCCTGGCAAACCTGACTAAAATGAGGAAAGAAAAAACCCAAATCAGTAAAATCAGGAATGCAAAAGGAGAGATAATAACAAACACCATGGAAGTCCAGGAAATCATCAGAGACTACTTTGAGAACCTATATTCAAATAAATTCAAAAATCTTATAGAAATGGACAGATTTCTAGATACTTATGATCATCCAAAATTGAACCAAGAGGACATCTATCCCTTGAATAGATCTATAACACAAAATGAAATTGAAGCAGCAATCAAGTCTCCCAAAAAAGAAAAGTCCAGGACCTGATGGATTTGCTGCTGAATTCTATCAGACCTTTAAAGAAGAACTGATACCAACCTTTTTAAAACTGTTCCAGGAAATCAAAGGGAAAGAAAACAGCCTAACACATTTTATGAAGCCAGTATTACACTTATCCCATAACCAGGCAAAGACACCTCCAAAAAGGAGAACTATAGGCCAATTTCCTTAATAAACATTGATGCAAAAATCCTCAATAAAATAATGGCAAACCAAAATCAACAACACATCAAAAAGATCATTCACCATGACCAAGTAGGCTTCATCCCAGTAATTCAGGGGTGGGTCAACAGGTGAAAATCAATAAATGTAATAAACCACATTAACAGAAGAAAGACAAAAACCACTTGATCATCTCAATAGATGCAAAAAAAGGCTTTGATAAAATCCAACACCATTTAATGATAAAAGCTAAAAGAAAACTAGGAATAGAAGGAAAGTACCTCAACATTATAAAAGCTATATATGACAAACCTACATCCAACATTATACTTAATGGTGAAAAACTGAAACCATTCCCTCTAAAATCAGGAACGAGACAAGGGTGGCCACTATCTCCACTCCTATTCAACATAGTACTGGAATTCCTAGCTAGAGCAATTAGGCAAGAAGAAGGAATAAAAGAAATACAAATAGGTAAAGAAACTGTCAAAATATCCCTATTTGCAGATGATATGTTCCTACACCTTAAAGACCCAAAAAACTCTACTTAAAAGCTCCTAGACACCATCAACAGCTTAGCAAGGTAGCAGGATATAAAATCAACATAGAAAAATCATTAGCATTTCTATACACTAATAATGAAGAAACTGAGAAAGAATATATGAAAACAATACTATTTACAATAGACTCAAAAAAAATCAAATACCTAGGTGTAAACTTAAAAAAGGATGTGAATGACTTCTACAAGGAAAACTATAAACTTCTAAAGAAAGAGAATGAGGAAGACTAAAGAAAGTGGAGAGATCTCCCATGCTCATAAATTCATAGAATCAGCATAGTAAAAATGTCTATACTTCCAAAAGTAATGTACATGTTTAATGCAATTCCCATCAAAATCCCAATGACATTTATCAAAGAAAATGAAAAATCTACCATGAAATTTATATGGAAACATAATAGGTCATGAATAGCCAAGGCAATACTCAGTAAAAAGAACAACACTGGAGATATCACAATACCCAACTTCAAACTATATTACAAAGCAATAGCAATAAAAACAGCATGGTACTGGCACAAAAACAGACATGAAGACCAGTGGAACAGAATAGAGGACCTGGATATGAAGCCATACAGCTATTATCAACTTATCTTTGACAAAGGCACTAAAAATATATGATGGAGAAAAGACAGCCTCTTCAACAAAAACTGCTGGGAAAACTGGTTAGCAGTCTGCAAAAAATTGAAACTAGATCCATGTATATCACCCTATACCAATATTAACTCAAAATGGATCAAGGATCTTAAATCAGACCCCAAACTCTAAAGTTGGTACAGGAAAGAGTAGGAAATACTCTGGAATTAATAGGTATAGGCAAGAACTTTCTCAATGGAACCCCAGCAGCTCAGCAACTAAGAGGTAGCATAGATAAATGGGACTTCATAAAACTAAAAGGCTTCTGCTCAACAAAAGAAATGGTCTCTAAACTGAAGAGATCACCCACAGAGTAGGAGAAAATGTTTGCCAGCTGTACGTCAGACAAAGGACTGATAACCAGAATATATAGGGAACTCAAAAAACTAAATTCTCTCAAAATTAATGAACCAATATAGAAATGGGCAAGTGAACTAAACAGAACTTTCTCAAAAGAAGTAATTCAAATGGCCAAAAAATGCGTGAAAACATGCTTACCATCCCTAGCAATAAAGGAAATGCAAATTAAAACCACACTAAGCTTCTACCTCACCCCCGTTAGAATAGCCATCATTAGCAACACACCAACAACAGGTGTTGGTGATGATGTGGGGAAAAAGGAACTCTCTTACACTGCTGGTGGGAATGTAGACTAATACAACCACTCTGGAAAAAAATTTGGAGGCTTCTTAAAAAGCTAAACATTGATCTACCATATGATCCAGAAATATCACTCATGGGGATATACCCAAAAGAATGTGACACAGGTTACACCAGAAGCACCTGCACACCCATGTTTATTGCAGTACTATTCACAATAGCCAAGTTATGGTAACAGCCAAGATACCCCACTACTGACAAATGGATTAAGAAAATTGGGGTATTTATACACAATGGAATTTTATGCAGCCATGAAGAAGAATGAAATGTTATCATCTGCAGGTAAATAGATGTAACTGGAGAACATCATTCTGAGTGAGGTTAGCCTGGCCCAAAAGACCAAAAGTTGTATGTTCTCCCTCATATGCAGACATTAGATCAAGGGCAAACAAAACAATGGGATTGGACTTTGATCACATGATAAAGCAAAAGTACACAAGGAACGTATGAGGATAGCTAAGGCACCCAAAAAACTAGATAGCATTTGTTGCCCTCAACACAGAGAAACTAAAGCAGATACTTTAAAGCAACTGAGGCCAATAGGAGGAGGGGACCAGGAACTAGAGAAAAGGTTAGTTTGAGAAGAATTAACTTAGAAGGTAACACACATGCACAGGAAATCAATGGGAGTCAATTCCCTGTATAGCTATCCTTCTCTCAACCAGCAAAAACCCTTGGTCCTTCCTATTATTGCTTATACTCTCTCTTCAACAAAACTATAGATAAGGGCAAAATAGTTTCTTTCTGTTTGTGAAGGATTGGGGGTGTGAGGGAGTGAGGGGGTAAGGGAGGGGGCGGGGGAAGGGGGAGAAATGACCCAAATATTGTATGCACTATGAATAAAAAAAAAAGAAAAAAAGAACAGGAAGTTAAAACAGGTTCTTCTGGAGGTTGGTCAAGTGGGTGGGGGAAGGATATAAGGAAATGGTGGAGGAGGGTGAATGTACTGGAAACACTATGTATTCATGTATAAAAATGGAAAAATGAGACATGTTGAAACTATTTTGGGAATAAGATAGGAGGGATAAAGGAAAATGATGGAGGGGTGAAATCAATTATGATATATTGTAAGAACTTTTGGAAATGTCACAGTATACCCCCAGTACAACAAAGAAAAAAAGGAAAAAAGAATGGTTCCAATGGAAAAGATTGCTTTGTTTTATATTCATCAACATCTGAATAACAATTCCTTATTACTACAGATTTTCTTACATTTTACAATTGTGTTTTGTTAATGTGTGCTACATGAAAATGATACATGCAAGAAATGTTTCTCTTTAGTGTATTTTGCATCGAGGTAAGTAACTAATGTCTAAGTATTATGTGTTGTTAAAAATGATGATAGGTAAAATCATATAAACTTCTCTCAAACCAACAAAAAACACCACTTTCTTTTTATCAGGCTCCCATAAAATAAAAGGATCTGTTATGACTGAAAACAGGCTAATTTGATCATTATCAATTTGATCATAATTCAACATGATTTTAATAAAACTTTTCATGAAAATCACTCATATCATGATACATGACACTTGGACTGTTGACCTAATGGGTTTGTAATTAAGGCAAACTTTTCTGAAAAGACTGCGTGAAAGAAATGTGGAAAATATAGTAAAATAATTATTGTAATACAAATATGAAAATGTTAACAGCATAGTAATAGCCAGTGGAAATATTCTAGAAGACATTACACTAGAGGCATACTGTTTTACTTGGAGCAGGTACTCTATTGTTACTGAGGTTGTCCTTGTCCTTATGCTCTGCAAATGGAAAGAGTTATGCTTCCTGATAGTCCAACATAATCACCCCCCTCACAAGTTGACATCAGATTTTAAACTCCAAGAATATTGTTATTTAGTTAAGAGATACATTGCTTTTGTTCTGTATTATATAAATTTAGCAACAAGTTATAATATTATTGGATAGTTTCATAAGGAAACTTGGAAGTGAAGTGATTTGTGCCATCTGAAATAATTCGTATTAGCAAGCCAGAAAATGTCAAAATAATGGTGGGGTGCTAATGCAAACCTGCCCTATTTACCCACACTAAGCTTCCTATCACACTTTATTGACCTCCTTTACTATGTAGATTTTCTGATTACCAACCTTATATGTTTTTCAACTACTAAAGAAACTTACTTACACTTAATTTCCTTGTCTCAGGATTTGTTTCACAAAGTACCCAAACTAACATGCATAATGTAGTTTCTGGTTACTGGACTCCCTTCTTCCAAGGGAAGAATCACTTCATTCCAAATCACTATCTCTTAACTCTAATGACTTAATTTTCTGATTTTATTATGAATTTTCTTTTAATATTCACAGTTTGACAGGACTAACCCTAAATTTGACTTATTTCATGTTTCTATTGATTGCTCTTTATATTCATTATGGAAACTCCCTGATGACTTTAACCAAATGATCTGTTTTTCTGCAAATCCTAGGAATTGTTTCTATGTGGTATGTTGGGGTCAGAAGTTAAGTCTATTTTTAGTCTTTTGAGAAAACTTCATACTCACCATCATAGTGGTTCTGCTAGTCATTCCTACCCACACTGTGTGAGTGTTCTTTTCCTGCCTTCTTTACGTCCTGCTCAATTTTTTTGTTTGTTTTCTTGATAATTGACAATCTGACTGAGGTGAGCTTTGGTTATGTTTGAGACAGGGTCTCACAGTTTGTACTGGGCCAGCCTGGGCCTTGATTTTCCTACTTAAGCATTCCATGCAGCTAGGATGGCCGGAGTAGGCCACCACATCCATTTTTTTATTGAAATGGGGTCTTGCTATCAGATGAGCTCTGATTTGGCAGTATTTTCTTTCAGTCTGTGATTTTGTCTTCCTTATTCAGCATCTATGGAAGAATATAGTTTTTTATTTTTTTTATTTTTTAAATTCCACTGATTCATTTAATAAGTGCTATATTTGAGAAATCTTGTTTCACCCAAGTTTACAAAGATTTCTTTACATATTTTCTTTTCATAGTTTTACAGATTTTATATAGTACTCGAATAATTATTTCTGCATATTATAAAGGTTAGAGGAAAAAATTCTCTGATGTACAATTTACCTTCTTGCAGAGTGGCTTAAGAATTAAGAATGCCTGCATAGCAAGCATGAGACCCTGAGTTCAAATCCCAGTGCTACCCAAAAAACCAAAATAACAACAAAAACAAATAAAAAAAAAAAAACGTACAATAGAACTATTAATGTTCTAGTGACAAATGACTGGCACTTATTTCAGAATTATTTGCCCTGAATTCAAATAAGTTTATTTATATAAAGCTTCAGTAGGATCTGGTTCATAATTAGCAGTAAGTAACATGTTGCAAAACTAAAAATGTGACTCTATTTAAATTGCTTAAATAAAGTAGTTAATTTAATTGTGTCATTTAAATTCCATAAGACCCTAATAAAGCTTCTTTTTTTATTGTTGTACAGGGAGAGAGGGACATTGTGGCATTTATAAAAATTCTAATAATGTATCAGATATATCACACTTGAATTCACCCACTTCATTGTTGTCTCTTATCCCCTTATCCCCTCATTCCTGGAATAGTTTCAACATTTTTTCATTTACATACATGTGTACACATTTTTTGTACATTTTTTACCCTCTTACCCTTTCCCCTGCCACCTCCCATCTCCCTTTTGTACCAACCCCCCCAATCCCCACAGGACCTTTCTACCCTCCTGTTCTCCAATTTTGTTGAGGAAAAAAGAAAAATGATATTTTTGCTCATTTGAGATAAAAGTAGCTACATAGGGACTTTCCTTGTGATAGTTCCATGTATATATGTATTATATCCCCATTTGGCTTATCACCTCTATTTTTCTTCATTCTTCCTTAGTCCCTTATCATGGTTTCAACTGGGTTAAGAATTTCATATACAAGAATTCAGCAACTCCATCAAAAGACCAAACCCACAAATCACCGGCATCAAAAAAGGAGAAGAGGTGTAAGCAAAAGGGATATGTAATACATTCAACAAAATAATAGCAAAAAATTTCCCAAAACTTAAGAATGAGCTGTCCATTCAGGTGCAGGAAGCCTCCAGGACACAAACAGGCTTAATCAAAATAGAATCTCTCCATGACATATTATTGTTAAAACAAATAGCCCAGAGAACAGAGAAAGAATATTAAAGGCTGTATGAGAGAAAAAACAAATCACATACAAAGGTAAAGCCATCAAAATAAAAGCAGATTTCTCAACTGAAACCTTAAGAGCAAGAAGGGTATAGAGTGAGGTATGTCAAGCACTGAAAGAAAACAATTGGAGTACTAGGATACTCTACCTAGGAAAACCATCATTCAAAATTGATGGAGGAATAAAAATCTTCCATGATAAACAGAAAATAAAACAATATATTACCAATATGCCACCACTACAGAAGATTCTGAAAGGATTCTTATAAACAGAAGATGAAAACAAACATAACCAGGAAAGGACAGGAAGTATTAAACTTCATGAGAAGAACAAATACTCCAAGAGTAGTTTTGAATCTGTGCACACTCAAATCCTTAAACAACTAAATAACAAGAATCACCATATCCCTCTTAATGCTAACACTGAATGTTAATGCACTCAACTTCCCAATAAAAAGACACCATTTGGCAAACTGAATTTAAAAGGAAGACCCAACTATCTTCTTGCTTACAAGACACCTACCTTATGGACACAAAAAAACACTGGCTTAGTGTAAAAGGGTGGAAGAAGATTTATCAAACTAATAGCCCCTGAAAACGGGCAGAAATAGCAATTCTTACATCAGGTGAAGTAGATTTCAAACTTAAAGTAGTCAAAAGAGATAAAGAAGGTCACTTCATACTAATAAAAAGAGCAATACACCAGGAGGAAATAACAATTGTCAACTTAATATGCACTCAATGTCAATGCACCCTACTTTATTAAACATACACTAAAAGGCTTAAAATCACATATAGACCCCAACACAGTGGTAGTGGCAGACATTAATACCCCTCCATGAACAATAGATAGGTCATCTAGACAAAAAAATCAACAACCAAATCCTAGAAATAAGTGACACCACAGATCAAATGGAAGTGACAAATGTCTACATAGTATTCCATCTTGCAACAGCACAATATACATTCTTCTAAGCAGCCCATGGGATTTTCTCCATAATATATCATAACTTAGGGAACAAAACAATATCAAAAAATATAAGAAAACTGAAATAACCACTACATATTATCTGATCACAGTGAAATAAAACTAGAACTCAACAACAAGAACAGCTTAAATTATTCAAACAATTGGAGGTTAAAGAACACATTGTTCATAGAAGTGGGTCATAGAAGATATAAGGGAAAAAATCAAAAAGCTTCTATAATGTAATGAAAATGACAACACAACCTATCACAACCTATGAAATACAGCAAAGACAGTCCTTAGAGGAAATCTTTTAGCCATAATTGCATATGTGAAAAACACAGAAAGATCTCAAACAACCTAATGGTAGAAAACTGCTAGAAAAACAAGAACAATCTAATCTCAAAACAAGTAGAAGGAGAAAAAATACAGTAAAAAATACTGTATAAATACAGTTAAATACTGAAAAAATACTGTAAAAATACAGTTAAAATCAATGAACTAGAGACCAAAAAAATATACAAAGAATCAAGAAAAGAAAAAGCTGATTCTTTGAAAAAATAAACAAAATTAACAAAACCCTGGCAAATCTGACTAAAATGAGGAGGGAAAAGACACAAATTAATAAAATTAGGGACAAGAAATAGGGATAGCAGCAAACACTAAGGAAATCCAGGGAATCATTAGGGACTACTTTGAGAACCTATATTTAAATAAATTGGAAAATCTAGAAAAAACTGACAAATTTGTAGATACATGTGAGTATCCAAAACTGAACCAAGAGGGTATTAATCACATAAACAGATGTATAACATGCAGCAGTAAAGAGTCTCCCAAAAAAGAAAAGTACAGAACCTGATGGATTATCCACTGAATTCTACCAGACCTTTAAAGAAGAACTAATACCAACACTCTTTAAACTTTTCCATGAAATAGAAAGGAATGGAACACTGCCTAACACATTCTATGAAGCCCATAGCATACTCATCCCAAAACCAGACAAGGACAAATCCAAAAAATATGCCTATAATACCAAAAGCAATCTTTATGTTCAATGCAATTCCCATCAAAATCCCAGTGACATTCATCACAGAAATTGAAAAATCTACCCTAAAGTTCATTTGGAAATGCAAAAGACCCTGAATATCCAAGTCAATACAGAGCAAAAAGAGCAATGCTGGAGTTATCACAATATCTGACTTCAAGATATACTACAGAGCCAAAACAATAAAAAGAGCTTGGTATTGGCACAAAAATGGATATGATGATGAGTGGAACAGAATAAAAGACCCATATATGAATCCATGCAGCTACACATAGCTAATTTTTGATAACAGTGCCAAAAACATATGGTGGAGAAAAGACAGCGCCTTCAACAAATGTTGCTAGGGAATATGGTTATCTGCCTGCAGAGAACTGAAACTAGATCCATGTTTGTCACCTTGCACAACTATCAATTCAAAGTGGATTAAAGACCCTAATATTATACCAGAAATCTTGAAGCTACTTGTTGGTGGTGTTCTTGATGGTAGCTATTCTAACAAGAGTGAGATAGAATCTTAGTGTGGTTTTGATTTGCATTATGTTTATGGCCAGAGATGGTGAGCATTTTTTCTGTGTTTTTTGGCCATTTGGATTTCTTCATTTGAAAAAGTTCTGTCCAGTTTAATGGGCCATTTCTTTATTGGGTCATTGATTTGGGGGAAATGTAGTTTTTTGAACTCTCTGTATATTATGGTTATCAATCACTTGTCTGTTGTGTAGCTGGCAAGGATTTTTCTATTCTGTGGGCATCCTCTTCAATTTAGTTAGGTTACAACCCATATTTATTGCAACACTATTCACCCCCATGTTTATTGCAGCATTATTCACAATAGGTAAGCTATGGAAACAGGCAAGATTCCCCCCCTACTGACAAATGGATTAAGAAAATGTGGCATTTATACACAATGGAATTTTACTCAGTCACAAAGAATGAAATTTTGTCATCCACAGGTAAGTGGATGGAATTGGAGAAGATCATCTTAAATGAACTTAGCCAAGCTCAGAATGCCAAAAGCTGCATGTTGTCCCTCATATGTGGATTGTAGACTTAAAACAAATGCAGCAATATTATGGAACATAGGTCACACTAAGGACAGGCTGTGCAAGGGAGGGATCAAGCAAGAGAAGGAAACCCAAAACATGAATAAGGCAGATGTGCTCACTGTACAGGAATGAATATAGAAATTTTAAACTGGGCAGGGCCTCCATGGGATGTGGACTAGAGAGGTTGAAGACAACTGAAAGAGGAAAACCAATTGGAGTTGTAATGTGCATATGTATGAGAACACCACAAGGAAACTCCCTATGTAGTTATCTTTATCTCAAACTAACAAAAGGTCATGTTTCTCATTTTATCTTTTAAGTTTTTTTTCTACAAAATCAGAGGCAGGAGGGTGGAGCAAGTTCTATGGGGAAGCATTGGCACTGGTGGAGGGGGAATGTGGCAGAGAAAGGGGTAGGATGATGTATATGGTGCAAACAACGTACACACATGGAATCGGGAGGGCATAAGGGGGAGAGAAGTGTAGGGGGAGAATTCAAGTACAATATATTTGATACATCGAAAAAATTTTTGCAAATTCTACAATGTACTCAGACTCAGCACAACAAAAAAATTTTAAAAATAAAAATATGCTATACGAACTATTTACATAGCATTATGTATTTTAAGTCATACAGACATGATGTAAAAATATACAGAAGGATTGTTTGGATGGTCTACAAATTCTGTGCCATTTTACATAAAAGACTTGAATAACTGCTGATTTTGATATCTGAGCATGTTCCTGGACCCATTCCTCACAGACACCCAGGGACAACTGCAATCACATTTTAAATTACAAGTTTCTTGTAGTAACATTGAACATGTTCCCTGTTATTGTACTTTTGCATCTTTTCTTTTCTTATAAATTGTGGAAATGTATATATTTATATATGTATATGTGGCTTGTTTTTCTGATGAAGATTGAAAGCTAGATAGAGCATTCATAGGAATAATAATTACAGATTAAAGAGAAAGCAGCTGGAAGGCATTAAAAGATACCTAATTCCACCTATGCTAAATAAATACCATATTTATATTATTGCATCATATCTAGGTCACAGTAAATATAGCATGGAGAATGACTGAAAGCTGTAGAGCTTGTCATAGACCCAAGTAATATGTATTCTTGAATCCCTTAAAATCTTAAAAGTAATTTTTTTAAATGGAGAGTGTTCAGCGTTTTTTGTCATACTAGAATTTGAACTCAGGGCCCTGAACTTGCTAGGCAAGGTCTCTACAACTTGGACCATGTCTCCAGTCCAGTTTTGCATCATATTAAAAAAAGCTTGTGAATTATGAAAGGAAAGTTGTTATAAGAATTGTATGTCTTACCCTAATCATCAGAAAATTACTCACTTTGATTACATAGACCATTTTAAATGTTTGTGTAGAATTATTGGACCTTCTTTTTAAAGGTCACAATTTTTAGGTTACTTTTTTTATATTCATTTATTCACCTCGATGTCAGTATGTTTATATTCACTTAATTTAGGCCCTACATCTTCTCCTCCTATTATACCTAACAATGCTAGAGCTTTGCTTTGTGACTTGGTTAAGAATATTCTCAGGAAACTATAGACCAAACCAGCTGGAACTGATGGTGAGATGGGAACGCAGGCCACCTTCCATCCATGGATGACTGAGCACTCAGTGTCTACAGTGGTGAAGCGAACTTGGAGCCAGCGGATAAAGTTGTCTATTTCAGTTATTGTCAGACATTAAAAAATCCTTCATAATTTAAAAAGTATACTGAAATAATGACTTTTTTCACAATAAAATATGTTTATAAATTGTTTAAAATTTTCAATTCATATCACAGAAGTACCTGGGTGCTGGCAGCTCATGCCTATAATTCTAGCTACTCAGGAGGCAGAGATCAGGAAGATCGTGGTTTGAAGCCAGCCCAGGCAAATAGCTGACAAGGCTCTATTTTGAAAAAACCCATCACAAAAATGAGCTGGTGGAGTGGCTCAAGGTGTAGGCCCTGAGTTCAAACCCCAGCACCACAAAAAAAAAAAAAGAAAAAAGAAAAAGCTGTTTGATATTTCAAATATAATAATTCATAAAATTATTTATTCACTCAAAGCCCAAAATCTTCTCTGTGGCCCCTGCCTCCAAGCCTTTGTGAATAATAAGAAAAGGACCATTTTACTTTTTCCAATCATTAACTTTAATAGGTATATATTTGAGTTGTCATATTGTGTCATTTTAGCCTATCTTCCCATTCTGTGGAAAAAGACATTGGCTATTTTTATGGGGAGGGGACTGGTTACAACTATATCACATATTCTTAAAATGGTAAGTTCCTTTATAAAATGTGTCCAGAAGGTATTCAGGCATGTCAGGAAGCTGCCAGGGCCTGCCCTGAACCCCTTCTTCACATAGGCCTAACTTTTAAGAAGACAGTAAATTCTGTGGAATCTTCACAAGTGAGTAGTAGATGTTATAGACAGCTGAAAGATGAGATAACTAGATAATTTGGTTTGGCCTTCCACTTATCATTTTTACATTTACTTACATGTGTGTATTTTACACTATTTTAAAATATGATCCTTCACAATAACATATTTTCCAATTTGGACTTGTTCAATGCTATAATTATAACTGAATAATATTCATTTTCATTAAAAAATTCATTTTATAAGTTAAATGATGATGGGAGCTAGACACAGTAGCTTGTGCCCGTAATCCAGAGTACTGGGGAGGCAGGGACTGGGAGGATCATGGTTTGAGAACAGACAAGCAAAAAATTAGTGATTATCCACCCCAATCAGTAAGCCAGGCATGATGGCTTGCACCTGTGGTCCCAGCTACAGAAGAGGCTTTAGGTTGGAGGATCATGGTTTGAGACTATCCCAAGGTGAAAAGATGAGACCCTATCTGAAAAAAAAAGAAAAACCAAACAAAAGAAAAATAAAAGTGAAAAATGGACAGGGAGCATGTCTCACAAGGTAGAATACTTTCTTAATAAGTTCTAGACTCTGAGCTCAAACTCCAATACCCGTTCTCAAAAACGAAAATGGAAATATAAAACTTCTTCATAAAATTGCGTAGCTATTAAAAACCTTTTAAGATACCTGCAAATGAAATACAATGTGTATATCCTTGATTCAATGAAAATTTTATGCAATTAAATTGGTTCATATAACTTTCATACACTCGATCTCCTAACTAACCTTTTCTCTATCTCTAATGTTATCTGACTCCAGATTTATGTGACTTCTGGGGTACTTACCCTATACAAAATGTTCCCTAACAAATTATTTACAAATGTTAATGTTTCATTAAAACCAGCCAATGTTTTAATTTAAGACAGATTTATTTTTATTTATTTTTCCTACATTCTGTTTGCAGGAATCAAATGAAAATTTGAAAAGAAAAGCAAACAAAAAAGAAACAACAACAACAAAAAAACAGAGAGCAAGTATGAGGAATTTAATTAAATAAGTGAAGTGGTCTGCTTAGAACACACATATTCCATAGTTAGCTACATTCAATTTAATTTCACTCAATATTTTCCTATTTATGTTTTACTGTGCTTATTCTCTTAAAGTAAAAACAGTCAAAAGACTTACACATGTTATACATATAAGAAACTTGGGGTCTAGAATTAACTGAGACTTTGTACTTGATTATTACCCTAGTCCATCACAATTTAAGGTAGACAAGAGATGGTTATTATTCTAAAGCATGGAGAATACTATTTTAATTTTTACTGATTTATTTTATAAGGCCTAGGCTTAATTTGTTTCAATTTCATTTTCTTGGTAGGTCTATTACAACATTAGTCTTACAAGGATTTTTTTGGGAAAATAAGCTAATAATCTCATCACACTCCAGAAGCATTTCTTTCTCTAAAATCTTTTCTTATTTTATTTTTGTATTTGATTTTCAAATACAATTAAAATTGTGACTGCTTTGTAATTTACCTAATATTTCTGTATTATAGCAGGGTCACTGGCTTTGCTGCTTGGTCATTTTTAAAGGTCAAGTCCAGTTGCATTTGATATAGCTAGCATATTTGGTGTATAAAAAAATCAACATGTATTTTTTTCCCATTTAACATCTTTGCTCTGTATCTACTTATGTTTCTACTTTGTCCTTTGTTGTATTTGATCCAGTGCCACCAATTACATGGTATTTATATTTCCTCTAACCATTGCATTAATGTGTGATATTCACATTAGCTGCATTTTGATCAAAGACAAATATACACTCTCCATAAAATGTAAATTTGAGAACACTTCAACAACAACATATAGCTGCCCCTGGACATACAAATCCTTTTTCCAATGTACTTTAATTTTCTCTATTCTTTAATTCACAATACATTATTGCTTATCTTTTAAAGTCAGTATTCTTTTATATTTACTCATAATTTCTCACTTTGCTTTTTATTCCTTCTGTATCACTGTATTATCATCTATGAAAATTTATCCTATGAGTATTCTGTCAAATTTAGGGATTTCTATAACAGTAATTTTGAGGTATAGTTAATAAAGAATACAATCTACTGTGTTGAAGGGTTTTGGGACTATTATACCACCATGAATGCACCCACATGATTAAAATGGAAAATATTTGTATCATCTCACCAAATTCTCTCATTCAGTCTACTTGTCAACCTCTAGTCCTTGGTGACTAATGACATCTTCTGGTTAAGGAAAGTTTCTTCTCGTGGAATTTCATAGGAATGGTATTATTGATCGTAAAAAATTTTTTCTGCTTTTCTTCACCTAGCATGACACTTGGTGAGATTTTCTATATTGTACTAATAAACTTTTCTCTGCTAGCACTGAGTAAAATATTCCATTGTACGCATATAGAAATATTTTGATGCACAGAACATTTGGGTTATTTTCATGTTTTGGTTTTATGAAAGCTGCTGAAACATTTGTGCATATGTATTTTTCTTTTACAGTGAATTTCAATTCTAATTGAATGAATGCATATGAGTTTGATACTCTCCATCTTCACCAATGTTTTTGCCAGTTTTGTAAATTTTTATTATTGTATTGACTATGTCATGGTATTTCAATTTATTTATGCTTATTGATATATAAAGTTAGGCAACTTTTTCCACAGTAATCTTTTATTCATTACCATCAATAATGTATTACATAATGTTTTTATTTTAATTAGCTTAAGTTAATTTTTATTGTGTTTTCGATATATGAATTTTTATTGTTCTTCCTGGCATGTTGAATGTTATGGTAACTTTATATTTGTGGGATAATGCCAAAGTTTTCTCTTTATAGCAATATATTGTTTTATGTTTTGATGACTTAAATTTGCTAATGTGCCATTAGTATTTCTGTCTTTGTTCATTTCATTTTATTATAATGACTTGTTGATTTTGATAATAAGATAGTGCTGCCATAACAAAATGAACTGGGAATATTCTCTCTTTCTACTTTCTGGAGGATTTGGGAGAGTTACTTTTTCTCCTTTATAGTTGGTAGGATTCACCAGAGAAATGTGTGCCTGGATTTTGCTTTGTTAGAAATATATCCAGTGTGATTAAGTTTTAATAGTTATAGTTCCGCTTAGTTCTCATTATGCATGTAATGGTTTGGATAGCTTATGTCTTTCAATAATTTGTACGTTTTAGGTAATTCAAGTTATTGGCACAAAGGTGTTTACAGTTTTTACTTATTACACAATTAATATAAGAGGGATGTTTTAGTATTATCCATTCTTTTACACTTATGTTAATTTCTGTTCTCTTCTTTAAAAATCAGACTGGAGAGGTGTCTATCAATTTCATTATCTTCTTTAACATTCATGATTTTCCATGGTTTTCTTATTGCTTTTTATATGTCTATATCATTTCCTCTTAATTATTTTGCTTTAATTTGCCCCTCTTGTTCCAATTTTGAAAAGTAAAGTCTCTAATAATTAGCCTTAAATTAAATGCTTTCCTAGTATACCTACAGTGGTTGTACATTGAGACACCCCATTGAACATCAATTTAAATATTAATAACAAAAAACAGGACTATAAAATAGGTTCAGTGGGAAGGTACTTATAGGGGGGAAGGGTGAATGAAGGAGGTTAAGGTGACAGTATATGGCTGATGGACTTCATATACCTATATGAAACAGAACTAAGAAACCTCTTGCAATTGCTTTAAGTGGGATGGGGAGGGAGTTGAGTGGGGCAGACAATGGAAGGCAATATAACTAATGTACAATACAAATGTAATCAGAATTGTCACTATGAATCCTCCCCAAAGAACCAAAGAAGAGGCTTGAAGGCTTAACACATTTCTCTCAGGGACAGTTCTGACTGTTAGTTCCCTTGTTGTGGATGTAACTGAGGATAGCTTGTCTTAATTTACAGTAGTTTCACTAATGGCTTTCTTTGAAGATTCTTACAACTTCAGTTGTAGCTTATGGATTGGCAGTTATCTCAAGAGGGAATCAGTACTCAAATTTTTGCTCATCTGTCTATTTTTACAGTTCTTTGAGACCTTGCTCCATGGTCGAGTGCTTCTATAGCCAGGAAAAACATTTTGTTTAATACAGTCTAGACAATTGTAATTTGAAGTGGACTTATTTATCTCAAGGGGAAAAAAAAATCTCTCAGTGTTTTCAAAATTATCCTTATGAAATAGATTTGTATTTAAATGTATGACCAAAATAAGAAACATCACAAGCTGTTTCTTTTTCCTATCACTTGAAGTTCCAAAGAGTCCTAAGAAGAAATTCATATGCATGATACAGGAAAAACATAACACAGGAGCATAATAACAATGAAATAGTCAACATAATATTCATCAGCATTCCTGTGGGTCTTTTCATTTTCCTTATCACCCAGGTCTGGACTATGTGTCTTTTTTCAAATCTTTCTTCTGTGTGCTTCTGCATTTTTCTGAGATTACCATAAATGCCCTCATATCTTGTGTTTCCTCTATTGTCCCTTTACAGAGAGATAGCACTGTTTTATGTGTGCTCCCAAAGTACTTAGCACATTCCTCTGTGACACAATTATCACTTTCGATCAGAGATATCTCTGTGCAGCCCAATTTATTCCTGCTAGGTTCAGAATTTCATTCAAGTAGGCATTGTACCTAATCTATCAAAACAGCAGAGACATTTGTCATATTGTAAAATAAAAATCACACACTTCCTACAGTCACTGGTTCTTAACACGGACTCTCACATAAGAGTCAAAAAGTTCATGAATAGAAAATAGTCATCCTGAGATCTTCACCACAGAAATAATAATTACACATTTATCTTCACTTAAGTCTAACTAAAGTTTAGCAATTTCCTTACCTGTAAATGTAGACAAGTCACATTAGTGTTAGGAATATCTAATACCTGTGAATTTATTAAAAGTTCATGAGAGTTTCATGAACTCTGTAGATAATCTTGAAAAATGATTTAAAGTCTCACATTTTCATAGTGGTTATGACTAAGTCATTAGATGTTTTTATTTTCTATATTAATAAGGAAGCTAGATATGTAGATGATTCTACTTCAACATAATTTTTACAATTCTGACTAAAGGCTTTTCTGATAAGATGATCAATGTGTTCACAAAGATTATGTATATGCAAGGCAGAAAATGATTAAATAGTTCTGGAAGCATATTTATTTGAAGGGAGAACTTCAGAAATATTTTGTTAGTGTTAGAAAATAATTTGTTTTTCTACACTCAAAATTAAATTTTACCCTTATTTTTAAATTTTATGTTTTAGTATACCTAGCCTAGTTAAAAGGAATAATGTTAAAACCTCAGTATTTGATGTTTAAAAGCAGAAGAGTTAGTCAATAGTATTTACTTTTTTTACTTTTTTATGTATTTAGTTGGTACTGACTGGGATTTGTACTTGCTGGATAAGTACTCGCCCACTTGAGCCATGCCCCCAGCCTTTTTACTTTACTTATTTTTTGGATAAGGTCTATGTTTTTGCCTGGAGCCAGTCTTGGATCATGATTATCTTACCCTTTCTGCATAGCTGGGATTGCAGGTATGTACCACCTCACTGAGTTTGTTTTGAGATAGGCTTTAGCTAACTGTTTTTATCTGGGCTGCCTCCAACCATGATCCACCCAATTCTGCCTCATACCTAGCAGGGATTACAGATATAAGCCACCATTTACAGACTAAGATTATTTTTTACAGGCATGGTATGATTCTATTTTCAAATATAACAAATTTAAGCAGTGAAATTCCAGAAAGCTTTATTTGTAAATTTATTTATTTTTGTTTGCTCATTTTCTCATAAAGATTAACATGATGGTGAAAGTATTTTCCTTTTAAATTATGTTATTTTGGGGAACAGAAAAGATTAACATACCGTCTATTCTCTTTTTCTCTCTAATGAGGTACAAAAAGTGTTGGCTGTATTATCCTCAGCTCTGATAGTCATAATTCAAGAAAAAATTTCTCTGCAATAACATTTAATAAAGAAATGCTTTGATTAATTTGTGAAAACAATTTAATAGCATAAGGATGAATTTATTTCTTAATTTGATTTCTAATGTGTTAATTAACATGCAAACTTAAAAACAACATTATTTTGATGTAAAGTAAAAGTAATATGAAAGTTATCAAGAAAAAAACTGTCTGAAAGCAATTTGTAGTCAATGTTAATGTAACAACAAGTAAACAGTAAGAAACAAGGGAGAGAAAGAAGGAAGGAAGGGAGGGAAGCTGAGAGGAATACACTTAAAAGCAGAAGCAGAAAACAAGAATAGGATGGAAAGAAAACCTCTTAGTACTTTCTTTAATTATGTACAGTACAATGTAATTCTGCAGTCTTGCTATCCATGGCTTAAAAGCCCATACCTGTTGAAGTTTTGTACTGTAAGACACACTTTATTGCGGAGGTGAGTCCATTTCTAAAACCAATTTTCATCTATTAGTGGTTTAATAAACAGTTTATTAGCATTTTCTGCCCCTTGGAGGCATTTTTAAAATGTAAAACATAGTAAACTTGACACATGCCCTCTGATGATGATAGAAAACTTTACTAAGTCAAAGAAATGACAAGGGATCAGATTCATATGTAATAAATATTTCCTGAAGATATTCAAATTCCAATGTACACTGTGTGCATGGGTGAAAGTAAAGACTGAATTGTTGCTTGTGAAGTCCCTTTTTATTATAATATCTGCAAATTGGATATGGTCATGTGTCACATAAATTTTGGAATAAGAAGCTAGAATGTCAGTTTTATCAAAGTTCCATCTGATTATACTGCTGAATAGCCTTAAGCAAAGGCATTTGAAGGCCCTGTTTCAACTAATAGAGATATGGATAAATTATAAGCTTGCATGCTGCAGTACCATAAGTTACATGGTAGTCATTTCTGTAACAGAAGCAATGGAATGGAAATGAAATTTTCCAACTAAAGCATCTTTTTTTGCATCAAGGTTATTACACTGTGTGAGGAAACATGAAAAATTAACAATAAAATTAATTTGTCTGTAACCAACTAATTTATTTAATTAAAATTGACTCACTTTGGGAAAGTTGATGTTAAATGTCATGAATACATGTAAAATAATAAACACATAGTAATGTTATAGGTACAGGCTCTGACGTTGTATCAATTTGGTTCAAATATCAGCTGTAATACTTTGGACAAAGTCTCCCTGAGCAAGTTACATATACATATCACTTACTTTCTCATATCTATGTTTCCTTATGAGAGCTCTTTTGCAGTTTGCATAGTTAGAAAATCAGTTGATTAAAGCATACAGTCTTATATACTGAAATCTTCAATAATATCAAGCCTAAAATTGAAAAAAGCCAAATGTATATTACTGACTTGCAAGTGTCTTATTTTCTTAAAGCAACCTGTTTTAATGAGATAATTCATAAAACCAAATGCATTAATGTTATGTGATTCCTCAGAGACTAGCTATCAACAACAAAAAAAAGCAATAAAAAACATTTTTTATTATTTGGTTGAGTTTTGAAAAGCCTTTGAATATTTTTCTTAGGAACATTTGCCAAATTATACAAATAATATCAATTTTGAAGTAGGATCATTGAAACTGAAACACTGATAAAAAATATATGATAGTAAGGCTTCTATTGGATAGAAAACACACCTGTATCCATTAATTCCACTATAATTTTTGACTCAGAGTCACCAAATTCTTTTTGTAGTAGAGAATTTGTCCTCCTGTTGCTGTGTGGTTTCCTTAGTGGCATAATCACTGCTTCATCATTGTGTCTATGGATCATCTGCTCACAGAAGCCTTCCCCAAGTAACTTAGTAGAGTCTGTCTTCTTCTATTATACCTTTGAACCTTGTTTTATGTTTTATTAATTATTTACCATATTCAATAGTACACTTAATAGTGCTTTTTGCCACTTCAAAAACTGTGGAAGATTTGCTATGTCAGAAAACACATTTTTATTATAACCCATAATGACTCACTAATGTAACCCTTATGACTATAGAAGTAGCTCTCTATTTTTATACCATATTTTTTAACTGACAAATCACAATTGTGCATTTATTTGATGCTTGGATTTATGTATACTTGAAACAATGAGTGCATATGGCAAAGTTTTATTATTTCAGCATGTGATAAAGTATTTGAGTAACTCCTTAGAATTCCTTTTTAATATTGTTAATTATATTTCATTCGTATTTCAATCACATATTTCTGAAGTCTGACACACATGATAAATTGGCTCTCCCAAGGCCATGATTTTCTCTTTGCATGAAAATCTGTTGGCTTCACAGATTCTCCATGGAGACATGAAAAGAAAAAGAAAATCCACAAAATCAGAACAACAAACAAAAAACCTTAGTTCCCTGACAGATTAGGCTGCATAGGGAACCTGCACATCATGAATCCCTTACAAATACACCTAAATCAGTCATAAATAGAAATCCCTGGGACTGAGCAAAGAACCTGGGGAGAGTTTACCTTCCCAAGTAATAAAAAGACTGAATAAAGACAATTTGGGCATTTCTGATTTATTCCTGATAGAACCATGAATGAAAGGCCCTGAGAAGCATAGTACACTGCAGCAACAGAACAAAATTTCATAGGAAAATACAGGAGGACCTAATTCCTGGATATAAATTTGAGTTGTAATTTCAGATCCAAACTGCCTGATTCCTGAACTGATTTTCAAGTAATATAAATAGATTCATTACCTTGATAACATAGACATAGAGACTCACTTGTTATAAAATGGTTCTTCATATAAATTTTTGTGAAACTTTTCTGAATTGCAAAATCATGCCAACTTTAATCCCTGGAATAGTGAAGTTTTATATTTTTTTAACTCTGCTAATGTGCAAATTACATAAAATAACGTGCTAATAAAAATGCTTTTAATGAAAACCACCCCAATATTTTTGCTTATGTTTTGTTTTTTGAGACAGGGTCTCCCTATGTAGTCCACACTAACCTCAAACTTGCTGTTCTTCTTCTCCATCCTCCTGAGTACTGAGATTATAGGTGCAAACACCATGACCAACTCCCATCAAAATATCTAGCACAACACTTCTTGCCATATTAAGTGTCAGGAGTAGCCATTCATATATGGTGATTTTACAAATAAAAACTCACAAATATTAGCATTAATTCTTTGGGCTATGATTATATGCTTATCAACATACTATGTGCTTTAATATTTTGTAATAAAATGGACATAGTTAGTATCAGAAATGTGCATACACAGGACAAATCATTCTTTATAAAATATCTTAAGAAATAGAAGCTCTACAGATATATTGTTTGCTTAGCATTCTGAAAATATCAACAACACTAAATTCAATGCATGGTGTTTCATGAAAATTGCAGTTAATTTAAAAATTGACCAGTAGTTACAGATGAATACTATTCTTCATTTTGCTCCTAGATGTTTTAATCAACATGCTGGCATGTTGAGATCAATCAACAGAAGCAGTTGTGTTCATTCATCTTTGTCCTGCCATTCAGCCGATGGCAGCAAGGAGCATGCTGTGTAATTGAATTTTGTTGAAATCTAATATAAGAGCAAACTGTGACACGGTAGCTATAATCAGTTTGGTTTAAAAATCTGAGCACATGCTTTTGTTAGCTACTGTCAGGGTGAGGAGTTGGATACCTTGTTCTAGAATTGTACCGTAAAAGAGAGCTTTGAGAGAAACATACAAAACATACTTTAGGATGCGTAAAGTATTTGTGGTTCTCAGGTGAAATATTACAAGTGGTCAGAGGAAAGAAGACAGTCATCAGCTTAATACAATGTTTATAAAAAATAGGGAAAAAAAACCTTAAACCTTAGAAACTTTGCCAGGTTATGCAAACAAGATATTGTTTAAATTTTTCTGTAAGTATTTTCATGTATTTAGGAAAGTTCTATTACATAATAAAGTTTTTTGTTTCAGATATTTGGAAAATTAGGATTGTAACTATTATCTATAAAATTGTACAAAAATATAATTATTTTGTAGTATAATGTTTTGTTTTGCTTCTAGTTACTTTTGAAATGTGTCCAAAGATAATCTGTATGTATGAGGATAATTACCTTGAGTTGTTTCTATATTTGTGGGAAATAGCAAGTTTCTCTGTGAGGCAAGTTCACCATGCAATGAACATGAACTTTTCTGAAACCAATGAGGCAGAACTCAACCCCTATGCAACAAGTCATGTGAAACAGACTTAGATAGGCAGTAAGGGAATAAAAGAAGCCTAGGATCTCTTATAGTGACCCCCATCCCTGGCTCAAGAAGGCAGCCCAGTGTAGATACAGTCTCAAATATGCATGGCCCACCAGAACAAAAATCCAGGGACTCTAAACTCTCCCTTTCATGAGAATATAACTACTTACTGTGCAGAGAGATCTTTTTCTTGCAGCAGAGATGAATAAAGCCCAACTTATCTCTGGCAGTTTCTCCTTACCCCAAGCTATTGAATTCCAACATATCCTACAGTTATGTTTGAGAACTGTAAGCAAGAAATGAAGGAGAACTGAGTTAGCCCAAGGCAACCTGAATAACTGGGTTGTCTCTGGCTGTCAAGGCAACCAAGGAAGCAATCTCCTCCATGGTCCCAACAAGTCTCTAATCATTTGTTTCCTTGAAAATGGATTTTTGTGCATAATTCCAAAGGTCTCATGTAGGACATAAACCAAGAGTTAGTTATACCTCCCGGCATGTTCCTTGAAAGCTGAGTCACAGTGACCGTGTGTCACAGTCACTTGAAAGCTGCTGTCACAGTGAATAGATCTCATTCCAGACATGACATCCAGAGACACCCTGCAGGTATAATGTGCAGGATCCCACCATCTGCTAGCTTCTAGATATGGCATTGCCCTCCCACATTTGAGTCACTTCTGATCTCCTACAGAGAAAAATGTAGCCCTCAGGAACATACAACTCCATTGCCTATTTTTTTATTCAATCATTTGTCATGGGTATGGGGACATTGGCCTTCACCAGCCAATCCTCACTGATGTCTTGGTTGCATGAGTTCATTTCTCCCAGTATGATATTGTTCATGATTCCCCTATAGAGGAGAGTAGAAAATAGTCCAGGTCTTTGCTCATTGGCAGCTCTGGGACACTTCTTCATGTAAAGAAAGAGGCTTGGTTCATCAAAGTATCAGCCCATGAACCTTTTGCTTACTATGGCTTGATACTCTGAGAGAGTATCAGGTAAGTTAACATAAAGAACAGACAGTTCTCTCCCATATAATCAATGCTGGATCCTCACTCTTTATGACAGTTCTGAACCCTGAAGCAGTTTTCCACCACCAGGAAAAGGGAGTCAGTCTGGTGCATGACAAAATGTGGTCTGGGAAATAGAACTAGCACTTTGTTCAAGTTACCCATGCTACCATAGACATGACTCTTAATCTTAGACCCCAAGTAGCCACAACAAAATCAAAGTATTCCTTGTGAGTTACTTGGTCCATTCAGAAAAGGTAGTCACTTGTTCATGGGTACTAATGGCTCCTTGTTGATTGAGTCTAATCTTGAACACACCAAATTTTGTTTGGTAACAGAGCTCCATTGAGCCTGTGCTATTTCGCTGGTTGGATTTGTACTGTGCAGGTGAGAATGAGCAGTTCTGGTTGCAGTTTCACATGTGGTCCATTATAACACAGTCTCCACTAGAGCAGACAAAGAGTTGATATACAAAGGAGCTATATTTGTTACCTACTATAGAAAACTTATGCATACAAAGCCTGAGAGGCTAATACAATGAAGTGGAAGTTTTGCTTTGTGACAAATTTCATTCACTTTGTATGGGGATTAAGGAAACTTAGAACTCAATCAGGCTAGAAATCCCTGAAGGGTATCAGAGGCAGTACCTACACAGTGGCTTCCTGAATGCCTTCCAAAACCTCCTACAGCAAAGGGATCTCTTTCCTTTGGGATTCCACAACCCCAGTGATGTTGTTGGTTACCTTGACTAAGGGACCTATAAGAATATGTGGTGGGATACATACTCTACCCATTACTCAAATACACCTATCATCTGTTAGAATTGCTTTTTTGGTGGGTGCCTAGGGTTAAAATTTTTGCTTGACTGTGTCTAGAATCCATTTTATGTCTTCTTCATGGCCTTGGCATTTAGTCTATGATATGCTGTGTTAGTCTCCAGGCCCTACAGGCCTTTTGACCAAACAAACTCAGCTGTTAATTTGTGACAGGATAATTTAAAGCAAGTCCTGAATCAAGAAAGTAATATCTTGTTCTCCACTTCATATAAAGTATAGTTTCTGTTGAATAACCTGTTGGGGTTTCAGTAACTTAGATAGAAGTTCAACATGGATTATAGCTCACAGTTCTAGCTCCAATTCTTGGCTGTTTCAGTATATGATATAAGGTAGCTGTGATGTTTTAGCCATAGCCACCAAAATTTCAAGGACTATAATGCACTGAGAAGGAGGAACACTGGTCACTGGTACTCAAATTAGTGAAGCAGAAAACACTATACACAACTAATTTTGTGAAGCAAACTTACTATTCACATATAGGCAACAAGGGACAGAAAAAAAAAACCAAGGATCCACCATAAACTGATCTTTCCAAGTCTCAGGAGAACTGCCCAGGGTAAACAGCATCTCAACTGTGTGTGCCCCACTTGTAACACAGCTTAAGGTTCTAAAAGGCAAATGGCACTGGGTTGCATATCTCAGGGGCACCATGACACAATGAGTGAAGCTTTGAAGCACCTCTTACCTCCAGGTAAAGAGGAATAGATCCCAGTCTTCCCCAGGCAATTCCTCTTTTATTTCAAGTCCTCACATTCCCTTAGAGGGGCAGGAAAAAGTCCTAGATCTTTTCAGGTAATTCTTCCCTAGCCAGGATATTGCAGTTGAAAATGCTCTGCAGTTATTCTTGAGTACTCTACCATGAAATACTGGAAAACTGGTTTAGTCAAAGCTACTGAGAGAAATGTCATGCATTCTCCATTCTATTCTGGTCCAGACATATAGGAAATCTCAGAGTGTTTGAGTCTGTATAATCTACTTTTTACTCAATAATTTTTTGTATTGCAATTTCTGGGTTATAGCTGATTGTTCACTTTTTTAGTTTTAAAGCTTATTGTTACTCAAACCACTATATCTTTCCCTCAGGGAGATAACTTGTTATCTCACAAAGACTACATTCTGAAATAAAAGTGTCTCAAACAAGTACTTCTTGTGGGTTAGTTTCGGTAGAAAATTATCATTTTTAACTGTGTTCTTCTTATCGGGCCCTTACACATTTTAAAGAAAATGAACTGAAAGTTGAATAAATCTTCTTAAAGAATAGTCACTAGAGTTGTCTACGCATCCTGTCTTTCAATTATGAAAAAAAATCAGTATTTTTACTTATAAAAGTCAAAATATAAATTATATAATAGTAGCTACCAAATTTTAATGACCACATAGTAAGCGTGATATTTCCTTAATCTATTAAAAGTCAAAACTCTAACTCTTTTCCAATTCTAGCATCCTATGAATTTTTAACTCTATAACAATGTAAATTACCTCACTTATTACTCAGTGATTTTTCATTCCATAATATTTTATGTTTGATTTTTTCTTTAAATTTTATGATATATCACATGAATCAACTGACTAAACTTTATCCATATCAAATAACTTTTTTATACTTCTCTGTGGAATATAAATGAAACCAGGATTTATAGGAATATAATTATAGTCTTCTTTCTTGTACAAAGCCCTGTTAAATATGAAACGTATTTTCTCTCTTACTTTATATGTGGCTAAGGGATTGGATGTAGAAAATATGTTTAGGAAGTTATACATAGTTCTTTGTACAAACTCCACACCCTTTAAGACTTCTCTGAGGAACTACTTCAATGAGGCAGCTTTTATTACTACTGCTATGCTTGATTCATTGTCTTAATTTCCACTTTGACCATACTGTGAAATCTGGACTTTTATAAAACAACAAAAAAGTTTTTTTCAGAGCCTTTTTAGGAGACATGCATATAAGGACTATATTCCACCATGATGGGATTTCAAGATACTTTAATATACTAAGTATTTTTTCTGGGCCAAAATGTATTAAATTAGAAAAAGTGACACACCATTATTTCCAGTAACGACATGTAATGACAACTTTTCATTTATAATGAGTTTATTTGGAGTATAATTTTTAAAATTGTTCCATTAACTGTAGAAATGTTTCAGTGAGAATTAACTCTGGTTCATGTAACTTTGGTTGGTAATGTCGAAGGCATTTATGTTGGGTAATTTTGGTCAATTTTTTTAGCAGATTACTATGATTTAGAAAAGGCTGCATGGTTAATGTTTTCTGAAGTAAATTCAGATCTTTCTGTAGTGGCTTAGTGTGTATTAGATGTATTTTATTTAAAGTCATAATAAAAGTTTACTGGCAAAATATTGTTTGTTTCATTTTAAGTGTTAAAATAAACTGATTAAAATATATTTCATGGAGTTATCTGAGGAGAGAAAATACTGCAGTATGCAAGTAGCAATGTGTTATGAGCCATAAAAGAAAAAGCATTGCATAAGCTGAGTACATATAGAATTGTCCAAGCTTGTAGTTTTATAGTAAAACAACATAGCTATAAGCTTAACAAAATTATATATTCAAGAGTTGGAAACTTCCACATGCTTTTTTATATAATGTGTGGTAAGTGCTAAATGGAGCTTCACAATGACTGAATTTGAATGGAAAATCATGTATTTACCATTATTAAAAATGGATAGGCTGGTAAAAAAAGAGGTGACAACTGTAAATTCTAAGGCACTTTTTTGAGGATAGAATAAGAATGATATTAGAATATTTTAAAATTTGTTTACATTGATATGATTCAAAAATATGTTTTCTTATTCCATTAGGAAACACTGTTGTGATCTGCAACTTTATACTGCTAATTTACAGCTGAGTAAATAAGAAATGTCAATTTAAACTTAACATATTTCAGGGACATACAAGATTTGACATAAAATGAGTATAGTTTCTTCCAAATGAAGCTTTTCCTGTTCTTTTCAATAAAAGTAGTCAATATTAACCCAGTATGTCTTGATAGGTTATTATATAGACTCCTTCAAGAATTTAGTTTGTATTATTAGGTTGCACATACCTATTTCTGTATGATTAAAGTGGTTTACTAAAGCAAGTTTTAAAAGTTATGACTCTTTAAAAAATGAATTTGGAAGACTTCATTGAAACAAAGATGATTCAAAATACTGCTTCAGTCATTATTCTTTCCTCTGTATTTACAAATTGACATTGTTACACTTGACACAAATTTTTCTAGAGAATGAATAAAACCTTATGCTTTTCAATTCACAAATTCTATTATTAATGACTTCTGGAATTATAGAAAACTATCCCTGAAAAAGACCTGGGTAAATTAGAATTATGACCACAGAAATGCTCAGTAGTGAAAAGAGAAATACATTACTTACCTTTTCACTGTAGTTACTATTAAGAATTTGAGAACAACTTGGAATGAGGGATTCAAAAATGATCCCTTCCAATTACAGGGTAGTTACTGTTCCTGAATTCTTTATTTTTTATTAGCATATATTAGTTTTATATTAGTTGTTATCTTAGAATTTAACTGTGTGCAGTCAAATCAATGCTACTCTCTGATTACTTACCTTTTCTTCTCCTGTAGTTTGATACTTTCCATCCTCTGGTGGTTGTTTGCTTTCATCTTCTATGTGCAGAGTTCCTTGTAGAATTTTCAGTAGTGGTGGCTTTGTGGTCATGTATTGTTTTGGTTTCTGTTTATCATAGAAGATTTTTATTGCTCCATCAATTTAAATTTTTTTTATTATTCATTTATGCACATGTGTGTACATTGTTTGGGTCATTTCTTCCCCTTTCCTCCCGCCCTCAACCTCTCATCCCCCCCCCCACCGCTTCTGGGTAGAGTATCCTAGAGCTGAAGTTATTTTTATTCAGTCCCCAAATTACCTCATTCCATGCACTTTTTGCTCTTAAAGATTCCATTGAGAAATCTGCCATTATTTTGATGGGTTTACCATTATACGTTATTTGTTTTTTCTCTCTTACAGTCTTCAATGTTCTCTCTGTGTTCTCTGTGCTTGTTATAATGATAATATGCTATGGGAAGGTTCTGTTTTCCTCAGGTCTGTTTGGTGTCTTGGTGGCTTCCTGTACCTGAATGGGCAAAACTTTCTCTGGGTTTGGGAAATTTTTTCTCATTATCTTACTGAATATATCACATATCCCTTTGGCTTATACCTCTTCTCCTTCCTCAATGCCCATGATTCTCAGGTTTGGTCTTTTGATGGAGTATGAGTTCTCATATATTCCCTTCATAGCTCTTGAGTTGTTTAAGATTTTATCTTTGATGTCTGAGATACTGTCTTCCACTTGTTGTAGTCTGCTGAAGTGACCTTCCACTGTGTTTTTTTGTTTAATTAAAGGGACTTTTTTACTTTCAGAATTTCAGTTTGATTCTTTTTTTCCATATCTTTGTTCAACTCTTCTTTTATATTTTGTGTTTTCACCTTTAATTCATATATCTCCTTTTTTATAGTGCCCTTTGTTTCACTCTAGTGGTTGTGGACATCCTCTCTGAGTTCCTTTATATGTTTTAGTGTCATCTCATGTTCTCTCTCCTGCCCCCCTCTCCCACTCTCTTCCCCCTCCCCACTCACTTCTAGGCAGAATCTATTCTGCCCTTATCTCTAATTTTGTTGAAGAAAAGACATAAGCATAATATGGAAGACAAATCATTTTTGCTAGCTGAGTTAAGGATAGCTATACAGAAATGTTCCTAGCATTGCTTTTGTGTACACATGTGTTACAACACATATTGATTCATCTCTAACTGATTTTTACATTGGTTCCTGATCCCCTTCTCATGTTTTGATAGGCTAGGTGGTAGTTTTGATTGCCCGATTTCTTTGCCTGATTTATTTTCATGTTGTTATTGACTTGGTTATGAACTAGGTTGGTGTGCTATTTCTGTCCATGGCCTGGAGGTGTAATTTACCAATAACAAATTGACAGGCTCAATGCCAGACCAGTTATTTGCATATTATACAGAAAATCCCTTGATGATAGTTTCTATAAACAGTAGGAGTTGGAGTGGGTAATGTTTATTAGGCTAGTTGTAGATTCTAGGGAAGTGGTAAAGGTGACAGTAAAAATGGGGGAGGGTGGGTAAGTGGGAGAAGAGGTATGGGGGCTATTAGGTTTTATGGTATTTGTGTGTGTTTGGGTGTATTTCTGTTGTTGTGGTGGAGGGTGCTTGTGTCCGGGATTGCAGGCAGCTGGGGTTGTTTATAGTTGGTACAGTAAGCTAGTCAGCAGGTGGTGAGTATGTAGGAGGGAGAGTAGTGTGGTGACATTTTGGGGGAGGAAAGGATGGGGGGTGAAGATGAGGATAAGAATGGATGAGAAGGGGGGAAAGAGTAGTTGGGAGGGAGAACAATGGATTGTAGCACAGGAGAAGGAGAGAAAGTGAAGAAGGAAGAATAGGGATAAGAGAATAGTAATGGTGAAGTTAATAATACAGGAATAATAAAAATTAAAATTAAAAAAAAAAGAAACTCAATAATAAAATATACCAGGTTCAGAAACTACAGAAAGTTCAGTCTTTGGTAAAAGTTCTAGAGTTATTCCTT
Organism: Castor canadensis; assembly: GCF_047511655.1. Taxonomy (NCBI): domain Eukaryota; kingdom Metazoa; phylum Chordata; class Mammalia; order Rodentia; family Castoridae; genus Castor; species Castor canadensis. The sequence goes on along the minus strand of NC_133394.1, from coordinate 104,453,626 downwards.
TGGTGGTCAATCCTGGTATTCTCATAGAAATGGAACCTCTGATGTGGTCTCACCAGGTGACTGGGTTGTGAGCAGTATTTCGTTCCTTCTGTACACAAGATTAGTTGGAATTGTGAGGTGCAGTAAATCTGCCTGCTGGTGCACGGTGGCCAGTGCTGTTGTTTTCACCAAGCAGCAGATTCATTGCCCCTGAGCTGCAGTTCTGTTTGGTCAGCTCATCCCCCAGCAAGGTAGAGCAATTCAGTTTTGAACTCAGCTCTCTGTCCCAGAGATCAGCTCTGGGATCCACCACCTGGCCCGCTTTGGGAGGTTGGCCTGTTACTCTACCCCTGCTATCAACCTTTGTGCTTTTCCTGATCTCTGCTCGTGCTAGTGGCTTCTTTGGGAGGTTGGCTTGTCACCTCACTCCTACTTTCAACCTTTGTGCTCTTCTGTTCTCTGTTGGGTGCCAGTGGCTCCTCTGGGAGTTCGACTTATCACTCCACTCAGCTGTTGCTTTACCCACATTAAGTCACTTAGAGTTTGGTGCTGAGAATTTGGCTCCTTGCCTCACCCTAATTTTCTGGGTCAGGTTCAGTGTTCCACTCCCAACTCTACTGTCAGTGTTAAAGTATGCTGTTTACGTTCTTAGTTTTAGTGCAATAAGAATAATAAACAAATAATTGATATGTGAGACTTTATATTTATATACTTTATACCGGAATATTAGGCTTTTCATAATTTATAGCATTTTATTGTTATTTCACTTTTAGTCCCTTTTTGATGGGTTAAGAATAAGAAGAATTTATAGTATGGACATTTTATATGATTACAGTTGAATTTTTTTTTTAAAAAGTCAAAATCAAAAAATAATATAATGTTCATGTGTGAACTATCCTAGAATGAAAGACACTAAAGAAACATAATAAATCAATTCTCTTTAAGTTAATAATAATTAATGTTAACTTTTATTATCTCTTGATAATGTCAATGTGGTTATTTAATATAAAATATTTTTAGGAAAAAATGAACCATGTCATTTTTCTTAATGACAAAATTTTCAAAGCAAATATTTTCCAATAATCTCAATTTTGTTTGTGTATTAGTGAATTTTTCATTGATAATATTAGTGCTAACAAATTTTTCATGATGAATTTTTTTAATACATTATATTATTTAAAGATTTATTAAAAATCATTTAGACATAATTGTAGGGTTACATTGCTTTCATTCCTCATACCACCTATATCTGCATCAACTTTATTTTGATTCATCTTAATTACTTGGTATTATTTTCATGCAACTTTTAAATATGCACACATTAGAAGTCTTCATGTATGAAGCTACAATCATGCATGTGTATACATGTGAATATGAACATACACTTTCTATTGCCTTGCATATTACAGAAAAGCACTTGCTTACATATTACAGATCGCAGTTTTTTTTTCTTTTGAAAATCTGTCCCAGAGTGTTTTGAAATTTAATCTTGTAAGTGGTAAATAGCCTATTTTTCTTTCATCACTTAAGTTAAGCATATTAACTTTTACCTTGCTTTTTTGTCACCATTTACTTTTTGAGAGGCATATTTACACAAAATGAAGAGCAGGGAAACACACAGAAGCTCACAAAGTAGTTTAAATGCAACTGATAATAATGTGGGACTTACTAAGAGCTTCTCAACTGATCTCACTAATGCATGTGTAGAAATTTAAAATTATTGTTCTTGAAGTTTATTTCATTCACTTATTTTTTGACTGTGTATAATAAATCAATAATAAAGGCTGGCTACTATAATAGTAAACAGTGACATATATTGAATACAACTGGTTACACTATATTTAGTGTTTTAGTATGTTGAAAGGAGGCCTTACATTCAAAATGACAAAATTTTAAGGACATATTCAATTGAAAAATTCACAATTGCCAATTATAAATGATAACCATAATCATATTTGATCTTCTGTAAGCTTTGATGTTTAAAAATTGAGTCTTTCTGTGAAAATATTTTGTAGTTATCATTATTTGATCACTAACCATAAATAATTTAAAAATACAAGTTGTTGAGGATTCCAAGATGGCGGCTAGAGGTAGGAAGCAGAAAGCGACCCTCCTATAGTGAAATCTTGGAGAGACGCTGGAGACACACTTTGTAGGCATAATCACTGAGAAAAGGCATAACTTTGACCCCTCCACATCTCCAGCCGGTGCAGAGAATCTCCACTTCACGTTAAACGCAGAAACGATGAGGGCCCCCGGGGCTGCCAGTGGCCGGCGCCCATACGGCTTGGGAAGACGCGGACCAGGTGAGCTTCACGGTACCACGGTAGCCCCACAGACAAGCCTGGGCCAGAGCAGCATAGCCCCCTGAACAGACTGACCTCCACCCGGGAAAAAAAAAAAAGAGAAACTGAGTAATAAGCAATAAGAACAGTTAAGACACGTTGGAAAGAGGGTGGGGTGCCCTGAGCGCTGAAGATTGGGGGAAGGGAATCCTTCCCGGGACTGTAAATAAACAAGCCAGGCGGGCCGGAGAGGCTCTGGCGGGAGCAGGGCACGCACCTAGCAACCAGGAGCAGGGAAGCTTGTGAGAGGAGGGAAGACCCACTTCCCACGTGAACTGTAAACAAACATGGCGGCCGGCAGGAGCAGCAGCACCACCCAGTAAGCAGGAGCAAGAAAGCTTCTGAAAGTGGCAGTGGGAGGAAAACTTCAGAGGAGAGGTGGGAAGACCCACCTCCCACATGAACTGTAAATAAACACGCAGGCCTGACAAAGCAGGGGCAGTGTCACCTTTCCCAGTGCTTGGAAAGGGGAAAGTCTGTAGCAGAGGCTCCCACACAGGAGAACTCTGAGCAAACAAAGCCTGTGGGACCAGGTGAGTGCTAGCTCACCCCAGAGATCTGCATAAATAATGCCGCCAGCTACAGGCTAAGAGCAGCAGGCAGGCAAGCCACAGTGCAGATACCACTCTCAGAACTGTCTCCAGACGCTTTTTTTTCTTTTTCTCCCTACCTTTGATGAGAGAACAACCGAATTACACCTGCAAGCCAAAAAACTTACTGAAACTGTATTGCATTTGAACTGGGGACACTTGGTGGGGCATTTTTGTGTGTGTGTGTGTGTGTGTGTGTGTGTGTGTGTGTGTGAGAGTGTGTAGTTTTGTTCTACTTTATGCATCCCCTTTGATGAGACAACTACAGAACAACATCTGAGGCACCAACTCCAGCACTGGAGATTGAGACGGACACCCAAATTATTAAGACTGAAACTGCATTGCATATAAACTTGGAATTTTTTGGTTTTATTTTTTTTTAATTTTCTATTTTCCATTTTATTTTAATTCATTTTTATATATAGATATTACTTTCATTTACTTATTTTTTATTTTTTTATCTTTGATTTTTAATCCTCTCTCTGTCTCTCTAATGTCTGTTCAGGTTACTGTCGATTAGTACACTAACACTCCCTGTTTATACCTTTGAAACTCTCTTGTCTGATACCTTGTTCTGCTTTCTCCCTCTTGTCTGTATATTTGTTTTCCCCTTTTCTTTAACTTCTTCCTTTCCATCTCAGCACACTCTTCCATTCTAAATATTACCATTGTTATTATTACAAGCTAGAAAATACTTAATTACACACAGTACAGGGACAGTAACAACACCAAGGACAATGACATGAAGACAGAAAAAACAGGGAAACCAGTTTCCCCACAGCAAAAAATAGTACAGGAACCAGAGGGGAATGAAGAGAACGGAAACTCAGATCCAGACTCCAAGAAAATGAAGATAAACTATGCCAAAGGACCCAATGAAGCCCACAAGAATAATTTAAAAGAATACATACTACAGGTACTCAATGAGAATTTTATAGAGATGATACTGGATAGGGTCAACCAAAATGTACAGGAGACACTCAAGAAATTCCAAGACAATAAAAATAGAGAATTTGAAAAAGCAAAAGAAGAAATAAAGGAAACCATAGAAGCACTGTACAAACACCAAAGTGAAAGAGAGAACACAATGAATAAATGGATAAATGAACTCAGGACAAAAATAGACAACAATAAAGAAGAAAACTGCCAGGATATGGAAAACCTCAGAAAAAAGAATGAAACAGAACTGCAAAACAAAACGGAAGGCCAATCCAGCAGAATAGAACAAACAGAAGACAGAATCTCAGAACTTGAAGATGAAATGGTAATTAAAGGAAAAACCGAAGACCTATTAATTAAACAACTCAAGACCTGTGAAAAGAAAATGCAAGAACTCACTGACTCCATCAAAAGACCAAACTTGAGAATCATGAGCATTGAAGAAGGGGAAGAGGTGCAAGCGAAGGGAATGCGTAATATATTCAACAAAATAATAATGGAAAATTTCCCAAATCTAGAGAAAGATATTCCCATACACATGCAAGAGGCCTCCAGGACACCAAACAGACCAGATCAAAATAGAACTACTCCACGACATATCATCATTAAAACAACAAGTTCAGAAACTAAGGAAAGAATATTGAAGGCTGTAAGAGAGAAAAAACAAGTAACATACAAAGGTAAATCCATCAAAATCACAGCAGACTTCTCAACAGAAACATTAAAAGCAAGAAGAGAGTGGGGTGAGATCTTCTGGGCACTGAATGAAAATAACTTCAACCCCAGGATACTCTACCCAGCAAAGCTATCATTCAAAATAGATGGAGCAATAAAAGTCTTCCATGATAAGCAGAAACTAAAACAATATGTGACCACAAAGCCACCATTACAAAAGATTCTGCAAGGGATCCTGCACACAGAAAGTGACACCCAACTAAACCATGAAAAGGCAGGCAGCACCAAACCACAGGATAAGAAAATGCAAGACAGTAGAGAGTAACATCAAGTTAGGTACACACAATCAAACCTTCAAACAACTAAGACAACTAAATGGCAGGAATCACCACATACCTAGCAGTACTAACGCTTAATGTTAATGGACTTAATTCACCCATCAAAACACACCGTTTGACAAAATGGATTAAAAAAGAAGATCCAACAATTTGTTGCTTACAGGAGACTCATCTCACTGACAGAAATAAGCATATGCTTAGGATGAAAGGCTGGAAGAAGATTTACCAAGCCAATGGCCCCCAAAAACAAGCAGGAGTAGCAATACTTATCTCTGACGAAGTAGACTTCAAACCTACATTGATCAAACGAGATAAAGAAGGACATTCCATACTAATAAAAGGGGAAATAGACCAAAAGGAAATAATAATCATCAATCTGCACGCACCCAATGTCAACGCACCCAATTTCGTCAAACATACCCTGAAAGACCTAAAAGCATTTATAAACGCCAAGACAGTGGTTGTGGGAGACTTTAACACTCCATTATTATCAATAGATAGATCATCCAAACAAAAACTCAATAAAGAAATCCAAGATCTAAAATATGCAATAGATCAAGTGGACCTAGTAAATGTCTACAGAACATTTCATCCAACCTCTACACAATATACATTCTTCTCAGCAGCCCATGGAACCTTCTCCAAAATAGATCATATCCTAGGGCACAAAGCAAGCCTCAGCAAATATAAGAAAATAGAAATAATACCGTGCATACTGTCTGACCACAATGCAGTAAAAGTAGAACTCAACAACAAAAGTAAAGACAAAAAACATGCAAACAGCTGGAAACTAAATAACTCATTACTTAATGAAGAGTGGATCATCGATGCAATAAAAGAGGAAATTAAAAAGTTCCTGGAAGTCAATGAAAATGAAAACACAACCTACCAGAACCTATGGGACACAGCTAAGGCAGTCTAAGGAGGAAAGTTTATAGCCATGAGTGCATATATTAAAAAGATTGAAAGATCCCAAATCAATGACCTAATGATACAACTCAAACACCTAGAAAAACAAGAACAAGCAAATCCCACAACAAATAGAAGGAGAGAAATTATAAAAATAAGAGCTGAAATCAACGAAATAGAAACCAAAAAAACCATACAAAGAATTAATGAAACAAAAAGTTGGTTCTTTGAAAAAATAAAAAAGATCAATAGACCCCTGGCAAATCTGACTAAAATGAGGAGAGAAAAAACACAAATTAGTAGAATTAGGAATGCAAAAGGGGAGATAACAACAAACACCATGGAAGTCCAGGAAATCATCAGAGACTACTTTGAGAACCTATATTCAAATAAATTTGAAAATCTTAAAGAAATGGACAGATTTCTAGATACATATGATCATCCAAAACTGAACCAAGAGGAAATTAATCACCTGAATAGACCTATAACACAAAATGAAATTGAAGCAGCAATCAAGAGTCTCCCCAAAAAGAAAAGTCCAGGACCTGATGGATTCTCTGCTGAATTCTATCAGACCTTTAAAGAAGAACTGATACCAACCCTCCTTAAACTGTTCCATGAAATAGAAAGGGAAGGAAAACTGCCAAACACATTTTATGAAGCCAGTATTACACTTATCCCAAAACTAGGCAAAGACACCCCCAAAAAGGAGAACTATAGGCCAATCTCCTTAATGAACATTGATGCAAAAATCCTCAACAAAATAATGGCAAACCGAATTCAGCAACACATCAAAAAGATTATTCACCATGACCAATTTGGCTTCATCCCAGGGATGCAGGGGTGGTTCAACATACGAAATCAATAAACGTAATAAACCACATTAACAGAAGCAAAGACAAAAACCACTTGATCATCTCAATAGATGCAGAAAAAGCCTTTGATAAGATCCAACATCATTTCATGATAAAAGCTCTAAGAAAACTAGGAATAGAAGGAAAGTTCCTCAACATTATAAAAGCTATGTATGACAAACCTACAGCCAGTATTATACTTAACAGAGAAAAATTAAAACCATTCCCTCTAAAATCAGGAACCAGAAAAGGATGTCCACTATCTCCACTCCTATTCAACATAGTACTGGAATTCCTAGCCAGAGCAATTAGGCAAGAAGAAGGAATAAAAGAAATACAAATAGGTAAAGAAACTGTCAAAATATCCCTATTTGCAGATGACATGATCCTATACCTTAAAGACCCAAAAAACTCAACTCAGAAACTTCTAGACATCATCAATAGCTATAGCAAGGTAGCAGGATATAAAATCAACATAGAAAAATCATTAGCATTTCTATACACTAACAATGAGCAAACGGAAAAAGAATGTGTGAAAACAATTTCATTTACAATAGCCTCAAACAAAATCAAATACCTAGGTGTAAACCTAACAAAAGATGTGAAAGACCTCTACAAGGAAAACTATACACTTCTGAAGAAAGAGATTGAGGAAGACTATAGAAAGTGGAGAGATCTCCCATGCTCATGGATTGGTAGAATCAACATAGTAAAAATGTCGATACTCCCCAAAGTAATCTACATGTTTAATGCAATTCCCATTAAAATTCCAGTGACATTCATTAAAGAGATTGAAAAATCTACCATTAAATTTATATGGAAACACAAGAGGCCACGAATAGCCAAGGCAATACTCAGTCAAAAGAACAATGCAGGAGGTATCACAATACCTGACTTCAAACTATATTACAAAGCAATAACAATAAAAACAGCATGGTACTGGCACAAAAACAGACATGAAAACCAGTGGAACAGAATAGAGGATCCAGATATGAAGCCACACAACTATAAGCAACTTATCTTTGACAAAGGAGCTAAAAATATACAAGAGAAATAGCAGCCTCTTCAACAAAAACTGCTGGGAAAACTGGTTAGCAGTCTGCAAAAACTGAAACTAGATCCATGTATATCACCCTATATCAAGATTAACTCAAAATGGATCAAGGATCTTAATATCAGACCCCAAACTCTAAAGTTGATACAGGAAAGAGTAGGAAATACTCTGGAGTTAGTAGGTATAGGTAAGAACTTTCTCAACGAAACCCCAGCAGCACAGCAACTAAGAGATAGCATAGATAAATGGGACCTCATAAAACTAAAAAGCTTCTGTTCATCAAAAGAAATGGTCTCTAAACTGAAGACAACACCCACAGAGTGGGAGAAAATATTTGCCAACTATACATCAGACAAAGGACTGATAACCAGAATATACAGGGAACTTAAAAAACTAAATTCTCCCAAAACTAATGAACCAATAAAGAAATGGGCATGTGAACTAAACAGAACTTTCTCAAAAGAAGAAATTCAAATGGCCAGAAAACACATGAAAAAATGCTCACCATCTCTAGCAATAAAGGAATTGCAAATTAAAACCACGCTAAGATTCCACCTCACCCCTGTTAGAATAGCCATCATCAGCAACATCACATGGTGAGGATGTGGGGGAAAAGGAACACTCTTACACTGTTGGTGGGAATGTAGACTACTACAACCACTCTGGAAAAAAATTTGGAGGCTACTTAAAAAGCTGGACATCGATCTACCGTTTGATCCAGCAATACCACTCTTGGGGATATACCCAAAAGACTGTTACTCCAGAGGCACAATGAATCTTAATTAGATTCTCCTCCATAATTCTCCCTCATCTCTCTTCTCCTCATTATTAGAACAATTTCATCAGATTTCATTGTTCACTTTTCATACACAAATACAGAGTACATCAACCCTCCTTCATTTCTCCACTTACCCTCTGCTCTCCCACTGGTACCGTCCCCAGGCAGAAATTATTTTTGATTCCTGTCCTTTAATTTTTTTTAATGGAGTCCTCTGTATGTCACAATTAAAAGCATGTGAGGTTAGAATTATTTATATACAAATTTTGTAAATAAAGTAATTTTATCAATATAATGTAATAATAAAATGTAATATTGAAATTAAATTCAGGAGAACCATTGGGAGAGAGGGAAACAAGAGAATGATGGGGGTGAATATTATGAATGAGCATTACCTATATGTATGGAAATAGCACAATGAAACACAATAAAAAACTGTATAAAAAGAAGGATTGGGATAAGAGAGAAAGGTTAGAAAGTAAATACAGGGTTGAATATGATCAAAGTACATGATATGTATTATGTAAATAACACAATTTATGTTATTAAAAATTAAAAAGAATAGAGAAAAAAAGGAAGCCTAAAATCTTGACCACAGGATAGCTAGTACTTAAGCTTTACAACAAATATGTACAAGAAGTTTCTGTGCAATTGTAAAATAACTATTGCAGAAAAATAACTATTTATCCATTCAATTATAGAAATGATATACAAGAAAAAATGTGACTGAAAAAAGTTGAAAATAATTACAAAGTTGTAGAAACAGTCATGAAAATTTTAAAATATTTACACTATTAATTTAAAATTCTAGTGTGATTTTACTGGATTCAAAAGTAAATGACCCTGAAATTTATAACTGAAAATGTCATGCATATCTTTATTTTCTCTTTCCTTGACCATTTAACCCTTTCTTTTATGCTGCTTGATTGGCAATACTTAGTCAATTTTTAATGCTTTTGATTCTCTTACATACAGTAAATAAATTCTTATTTTTGGTATTTTTCTTATTTTTTCAATTTTGGCTTCACAGAGATTAAATGAACTTCAGACATCTAGGACAGAAAATTTAAATATTTTAGTACTGTAACAACCCTACTGGTGATACGTATGTATGTTTTAAATTAATAAATGTAGTTTTGATTTATTTCTGTTTTTGGTGCAATAAATATTGAGGTATACATGTATATTATAAAGTCAGGGTAAAATATTAATCTTCATTTTAGATCAATTTTGCCAGCTATCAAACATTCATTTTATGATAGGCACTAGACTATTAGAGATGTGATAAGTAGAATGAATAATCAAGACATCATTTTTTTCTGCATTACATTCACCAATAAATCTAACATTTGGGAAGTAGTTCATACAATAGAAAAAATATTCAAGAAATTGCTTATTCTCTGAATCTAAAATGAGAGTGCAAGATTTTATTTCACCAACTCCTTTCAGTTTTTGGTATAGATAATCCAATTTTTCATTACTTTGCAAATGTAATAATGTTTTTATTTCATTTAAATGTCTACAAACAAAATACAAAATGAGCTATTGCACTGTACTAGGATAAATTACATGAGGTGAAAGTTTTATATGTAAAGTATTTAATTTCTCTTAAAATATTTAAAATTAACTGTGAAAATATATTTTATCTTTGTATTCAAAACTATTCTGCCATGTTAAATGAAATACAAATTTTACCTCAAGTCTATGTTCTTTAAAAGTCATAGGCAATGTTCTCAAGTCAATATTTTATTCAGATAATTACAACTTTGCATATTACCCTTCAGTCTTTTTTCTGAAGTTGGGATGAAAAATAGTAACAGAAAAATTACTAAAATTCCACAAACTTTCAAAAACTTCAGAGTTTGGTAAATATCAAAATTTGAAAAGCAATTTTCTACTTTATAAATGTTTGAATTTGAGGAGTATATAACTATACATGTTTTTGTGGGCAAAACTTAACCCTAACATTCATGCCCATTTTAGCTAACTTGTTATGATACTAGAAATGTATGCATCTTAATAAAGTTTTACAATACAACTCTAAATCAATAAATTTTTTAAATATTATAACATTTTTCAGGCAAAACACTATCCCTCAGCCTTATTTATTCAGCAATTCAAATATATTGATTAAAATCTGTAATTTAACATCACTTGCAGAAATTTTAAAACCTCATCAAAAGCTTATGGTTTGGGCAACAAGGCTTGATTTATTCATCTTTAAAAATGTAATTAAACTCAGATTACCTCACAATCTCATACTTAACTTATGAACTCTGATGAAAGATAATTAACTTAAACATAAAAATAACATTTAAAAAAGATATTCAGTTGTATTTTTTTATCAGTGTCAATATTCATCTTTTTTTTTTTACTGTTTCATCACTTTTAATTTTTCTTACCTTATTTTTAATTGGACTCAGTGTATAGGTATTTATTGTTTTAACATGATATTTTGGGATACCTACACAATTCAAGTTGTGTGGCTCAACTGAGCTAGTTAATACATGCATTATCTCATGTACTTAGCACTTTGGGGGATGACGACCCTTCAGATCTACCCTTAGAAATTTTCAAACTCTTCTTGTAATTTGATAGTGAAAATCATATTGTAGTTAGACTTAGTGTTTCAACTGAGTTTTTCCTTGAGATTCATGTTTCCCTTTCAAAATGAGAAACAACACTTTCAATGTGCCTTGAGGATTAGTGAGAAAATGAAATAAAAATGTTGGAATTGGGTGCTATAAATCATAATTTACAGCTGATATAGAGACATGACAATGTCTAAAGAAGTCTTTCTTTTTCATCTTTGAAAATAAAACTTTACATACATTTTATTTAATCAGGTTTTTATTATGAGGTCCTTAACATATTACTTGATTTGATAAGGACTCAGTAGTCAATGCAAATAAAGTTATAACAGTGGTTAAAATAATCTAATTTACTTTCTAAGGATTCCAGGCAACTAAATAATCTTTTCCTTTTATCCATTTCAGTTTTCTTTGAATTTCTTCACTTTTTGCCTGTCACTAAAAGGGAAATGCATTTGTGAGGAATTTTGTGTATTTTCATAGGAGTTGTTAGTTTTTCTTTATAGTAAATAAACACTATATTCTAATTGGAAGAAATTCATGTGAGAAGATAAATACTAATTAGACTGTGCAAATGGAAATTTTCAAAAGCAGTAACATATAAAAATGTTTGTAATGCTTGTTAAAACAGTAGTTGTTTCTGATCTAAATGCTACATCACACTTTTCAATTAAAGAATAGTGTACATGTTTTGGGATCATAAATAATGATTCAGAAATTAAGGTTCCGTAATGTTGAGTGCATTTGTACATATATTCTGTAAGTTCTTAAAAATGTAATCATGGCTTTCAGTAATCTAACAATAAATTCTTGCAGTTGATGCTGATTTTGAAGCATATTTTGTTCATTTAAATCTTGTACAAATCACATGTGGAGCTTTTATTGCTTCCATTGTTACTTTTCTCATTATTTTTAGTAGCTTGACTTATCATAGTACAATTACTCATGTGTCTTAAGCAGTGAGAACTGCTATGCTTCAATAGCATTATTATTTGACATCTAAGATTGATGACACTGCTACTACCAATTCTTTAAATCTGTCACTTCGGGATTCTCAAGATGATTAGGAATTACTCTTCTGTGGTTGTCATTTGGAAAGAGCAGCTAAAGAAAGCATATAGCACATAGAAGAATTATCAGAAAATAAGAATTCAGACACTGTCAAATGTAGAGTTTCTTGACCTTGAAAAATGATTTTCCCTCACTTTTTTCTAAATATGAATTTAGAAAGCCAGTGTGCAATTGAGAATGTAAATTTGGTTCAAAAGCAGAAATTTGTCTACAACAAACCTGTGAATATGATTGCTTCTTTAATGCAAAGCTAGGCTGGATTCTTGTTCAAAGTAATGTGCATATGAGTCACCTAGGTAACTTGAACCAAATAAATTTCTAAATCAAGAAACGGGTATTGGTGGCTGATTCAGATTTGGAAAGGAATATTCATGGAGCAAGGAATCTGGAAACAAGTGAGAATTAAAACAAACAAACACACAGACACACACAACCTAAAGTCAAAGGAAGTTAATCTTGATGATTTCCAAGCATTAGAAATCATGTTTGTGCATTTCATTGGAGTGCTTACTATTTAAAAATATGAGAAAAGAGATAATTTATGTATCACTATATTACACTATATTAAACATATCAGAAATCTTAAGAACATAAATAATAATGGGAAAATATTATTGAGTTCATTTCATTTCCCAAGCAGTGCACTATAAAGCCTATTTTGCAGCCAGGGTTCATAGTCGGAGCTTGTGGACACCAAGTTGCAGAGGACCAGGCCACAGTGAGCAGGAGTCTGACATGATGCACCAAGCCCTGTCCTCAGATGGTTGGACTGTGGCCTTAAGCACCTTGGCCATCTGTACACTGCTGCTCCCTCAGGCAGAGCCTGTGATGAGGTCATTCTGCATCTTCCTGTGGGGGTGGCCCTGCTCCAGAGGAGGGGGCTGGAGAGCTGCAGAGGTGTCTGCCTGGGTTCCAGAGGCCAGGTGCCAAGCCCAAGAAGTGGTGGAGCCCTCATGGCACTGCCACGGTCACAAGAGAGTGAGGCGCCCTGAAGCACAGCCCATACTAATGGAAATGGAACTGGAACTCACTCTGATGATAAACTCAAGGACCATCAGACAAGATCATGCAGTTTAATAAACAAAGTCTGCAAAAGTAGCTGGCAGGCATGCCCTTCCACCAGAGAAAGGAGGAGGGTCAAGGAGCTACTCTCCACATGAACTTTTAATAAACAAAGCCTGCAAAATTAGCTGGCAGACACGCCTTCAAACAGAAAAGGGAAGTGGAGTCATGGAGCAGCTCTCCCTGTGAACTTTTAGTAAACAAAGCCTGCAATAGTAGCTGGCAGGCACGCCCCACCATCAGAGAGGGGAGGAGGGGTCAAGGAGCTTCTCTCCATGTGAACTTTTAGTAAACAAAGCCTGAAATAGCAGACTGCTAACAGTTGGTGGCAGATGAGTTGCTGCCTGAAATAGGGCAGATAGCAGTTCACAAAACTGTCTCCTGACCCAACCACCTGGCGAGACAGCAAGAGAGCTACTGCTTAAATACCAACACCAGGACTGGATACTGAAGGACTAACACCAGAACTACTAAGACTGAAACTTCATTGTTCCTGAAACTGAGATTTTTTTTTCTTCTTTTTCTTTTTTCTCTATCTCTCTAAATGCTTGTTTAATTCACTGTTGGTTAGTATACCATCTCTCCCTGTTGAATTCTTTGATTCTCTATTTTTTTTTCTTTTTTCTCATCTTTCTTTTCTTTCTTTTTCTTCTTCTTCTCTCTTTGAGATCTCATTACTTTTTCTATTGTAAGCTAGGTAACACTAAATTACACACAGAACAAGGACAGTAACAACACCAAGTGGACTGATGGGAAATGGAAAAGGGATATAAACCATTCTCCCCCCAAACATAAAATTAGTACAGGAGTCAGAGCAAAATGAAGAAAATGGATACCCAGTTCCAGACCCAAACAAAACAAAGATAAACTATTCCAAGGAACTCAAGAAAGCCCACAAGAACACCGTGAAAGAAGAAATCACAATTTCATAGAGATGTTACTAGACAAGGTCAACCAAACTGTAAAGGAGGCACTCAAGAAATTTCAAGACAATAAAAATGAAGAATGTGAGAAGACACAAAAATAAAATATGTGAATACATAAGATCCCTAAACAAATACCAAAGTGAAACAGAGAACACCATAAATAGAGAGATAAGTGAATTAAGAAGAAAAATAGACAATATTAAAGAGGATGTCAACCATGATACAGAAAATCTCAGAAAAAAGAATGAAACAGAAATACAAAACACAATGGAAGACCCCTCCAGCAGACTAGAAAAAACAGAAGACAGAATCTCAGAACTTGAAGATGAAATGGAAGTTAAAGGAAAAACCAAATAACTATTACTCAAACAACTGAAAAACTGTGAAAAAAAATATGCAAGAACTCACTGACTCCATCAAAGACCAAACCTGAGAATCATGGGTATTAAGAAGAACAAGAGATGCAAGCAAAAGGAGTTCAGAACTTATTCATCAAAATAATAACAGAAAATTTCTCAAATCTAGAGAAAACTATGCCCATTCATGTACAGGAATCCTTCAGGACACCAAACAGACTTGACCAAAAAGAACTACCCCCCAACATATTATCATTAAAACAACAAGGACAGAGAATTGAGAAAGAATATTGAAGTCTGTAAGAGAGAAAAAAAATAACATACAAAGGTAAACATCAAAATCACAGCAGATTTCTCAACAGAAACATTAAAAACAAGAAGGGCATGGAGTGAGGTCTTCCAGGCACTGAATGAAAGTAACTTCAACCTTAGGATACTCTACCCAGCAAAACTATCATTCAAAATAGATGGAGCAATAAAAATCTACCAGGATAAACAGAAGCTAAAACAATATATGACCACTAAGCCACCACTACAAAAGATTCTTCAAGGAATTCTGTACACAGAAATTGAAAGCAAACAAAACCATGAAAGGACAGGCAGTACCAAACTACAAGAGAAGAAAAGGCAAGAAAGTACAGAATAACAAACTCTTAGACAACAAAGACAACTAAGTGACAGGAATCACCACATACCTATCAATACTAACATTGAATGTTAATGTATATAATTCCCAATAAAAAGACACTGTTTGACAAACTGAATTAAAAAAGAAATATCCAAAAATCTGTTGCTTACAGCAGACCCATCTCATCAATAGAAACAAGCACTGACTTAGGGTGAAAGGCTAGAAGAAGATTTACCAAGACAATGGTCCCCAAAAACATGCAAGAGTAGCAATACTTATCTTGGACAACATAGACTTCAAACCTACATTGATCAAACGAGATAGAAGGACATTCCATTCTAACAGAAGGGGAAATACACCAAAAGGACCTATATGCACCCAATGTCAATATACCCAATTTCATCAAAAATACACTGAAGGACATAAAAACATATACAAACTCCAACACAGTGGTAGTGGGAGATTTTAATAGCCCCTATCACCAATAGATGGGTCATCCAAAAAAAAAATCAATAAAGAAATCCTAGATCTAAATCACACCATAGATTAAACAGAGCTAGCTGATGTCTACAGAATATTTCATCAAACTTCTGCCCAATATACCTTCTTCTCAGCAGTCCATGGAACCTACTCCAAAATTGATCATATCTTAGGGCACAAAGCAAGCCTCAGCAAATACAAGAAAACAGAAATAATTCCATGCATTTTATCTGGTCACCGTGCATTAAAACTAGAACTCAACAACATAAACAACAGTAAAAAACATGCAACAGTTGGAAGCTGAACAACACATTATTTAATGATCAATGGGTCATTGATGAAATAAAAGAGGAACCTAAAAGAATCCTGGAAGTTAATGAAAGTGAAAACATGACCTATAGGAACCTATGAGACACAGCAAAGATAGTCCTGAGAGGAAAGTTTATAGCCTTGAGTGCATGTATTAAAAGGACAGAAAGATCTCAAGTCAGTGACTTAATGCTACATCTCAAACACCTAGAAAAACAAGAACAAGCAAATCCCAAAACAAACAGAAAGAGAGAAAAAATAAAGCAAAGAGCTGAAATCAATGAAATATAAACAAAAAAAAAACCATAAAAATAATCAATGAAACAAAAAGTTGTTTCTTTGAAAAAATAAACAAGATTGACAGACCCCTGGAAAACATGACTAAAATGAGGAGAGAAAAAAACCCAGATCAGTAAAATCAAGAAATACAAAAATGAGATAAAAACAAACACTATGGAAATCCAGGAAATCATCAGAGACTACTTTTAGAACCTATATTCTAATAAATTTGAAAATCTTGAAGAAATGGACAAATTTCTAGATACTTATGACCAATGAAAATTGAACCAAGAGGACATTAATCACCTGAATAGATCCAGAACACAAAATGAAATTGAAGAAGGAGTAGTCTCCCAAAAAAGAAAAGTCCAGGACCTGATGGATTCTCTGCTGAATTCCACTAGAACTTTAAAGAAGAACCCTCCTTAAACTGTTTCACAAAATAAAAAGGAAGGAAAACTGCCTAATTCATTTTGTGAAGCCAGTATTACACTCATCCCAAAACTAGACAAAGACACCTCCAAAAAGGAGAACTATAGGCCAATTTCTTTAATGAACATTGATGCAAAAATTCTCAATAAAATAATGGCAAACCGAGTTTAACAACACATCAGAAAGATCATTCACCACGACCAAGTCATCTTCATCCCAGGGATGCAGGGGTGGTTCAACATATGCAAACCTATAAATGTAATACAGCACATTAACAGAAGCAAAGACAAAAACCACTTGATCACCTCAATAGATGCAGAAAAAAAGCCTTCAACAAGATCCAACAACACTCCATGATAAAAGCTCTAAGAAAACTAGGAATAGAAGGAAAGTACCTCAACATTATAAAAGCTATATATGACAAACCTACAGCCAAGATCACACTTAAGGGTGAAAAACTGAAAAAATTTCCCCTAAAATCAAGAATGAGACAATGATGCCCACTATCCCCACTCCTACTGAACATAGTATGGAATTCCTAGCCAGAGCAATTAGGCAAGAAGAAGAAATAAAAGGAATAGAAATATGCAAAAATCTGTCAAAATATCCTTGTTTGCAGATGATATGATCCTCTCTCTTAAAGACCCAAAAAACTCTACCCCAAAACTCCTAGACACCATTAACTCCTACAGTAAGATGGCAGGATACAAAACCAACTTACAAAAATCATTAGCTTTTCTATACACCAATAACAAACAAACTGAGAAAGAATATATGGAAAAATTCCATTTATGATAGCCTCAAAAAAAATTAAAATACCTAGGAGTAAACTTAAATGATGTGAATGACCACTATAAGGAGAACTAAAAACCTCTGAAAAAAGAGATTGAGGAAGAACACAGAACATGGAGAGATCTCCCATGCTCATGGATTGGTAAAATCAAGAGAGTAAAAATGTCTATACTCCCAAAAGCAATCTAAATGTTTAATGCAATTCCCATCAATATCCCAATGACATTCATCACAGAGATTGAAAAATCTACCCTAAAATTCATTTGGAAACACAAGAGACCAAGAATAGCCAAGGCAATACTCAACAAAAAGAGAAATGCTGGAGATATCACAATACCTGACTTCAAACTATATTACAAAGCAATAGAAATAAAAACAGCATGGTTGTGGCACAAAAACAGACATGAAGACCAGTGAAATAGAATAGACGGCCCAAACATGAATCCACAGAACTATGCACACCTTATTTTTGACAAAGGCACTAAAAAATATATGACAGTGAAAAGACAAACTCTTCAACAAATGTTGTAGGGAAAAGTGGTTAACCATCTGCAAAAAACTGAAACTAGATTCATGTTCATCAACCTGTACTAGATCAATTCAAAATGGATCAAGGACCTTAATATCAGACCTGAAACTCTTTAGTCAGTACAAGAAAGAGCAGGAACACTCTGGAAGTAATAGGTATAGGTAAGGACTTTCTCAATAGAACCCCAGCAGCTCAGCAAATAAGAAAAACTATAGACAAATGGGACTTCATAAAACTAAAAAGCTTCTGCACAACAAAAGAAATGGTCTCTAAACTGAAGAGACCACCCACAGAGTGGGAAAAAATATTTGCCAGCTATACATCAGACAAAGGACTGATAATCAGAATGTATAGGGAACTCAAAAAACTAGACTCTCCCAAAATTAATGAGCCAATAAAGAAATGGGAAAGTGAACTAAACAGAACTTTCTCAAAAGAAGAAATTCAAATGGCCAAAAAACGCATGAAAAAATTCTCACAATCTCTGGCCACAAAGGAAATGAAAATCAAAACCACACTAAGATTCCACCTCACCCCTCTTAGACTAGCCATCATTAAAAACACCACTAACAACAGGTGTTGGTAAGGATGTGGGGAAAAAAGAACTCTCATACACTGCTGGTGGGAATGCAAACTAGTGTAACCACTCTGGAAAAAAATTGGGAGGCTTCTTAAAAATCTAAATATTGATCTGCCATATGATACAGCAATCCTACTACTGGGGATATACCCAAAAGAATGTGACACAGGTTATTCCAGAGACACCTGCACACCCATGTTTATTGCAGCACTGTTCACAATAGCCAAGTTATGGAAGCAACCAAAATGCCCACTACTGACAAATATATCAAGAAAATGTAGTATTTATACATAATGGAATCCTACCCAGCCATGAAAAAGAATGAAATCTTATCATTTGTAAGTAAATGGATGGAACTGGAGAGTATCATTCTGAGCAAGGTTAGCCAGGCTCAGAAGACCAATAATCATATTTTGTCCTTCATGTGCGGACTTTATATCTTGGGCAAATACAGAAATGTGGTTGGACTTGGGTCACATGATAAGGGGAGAGCACACACGGGAGGTATGGGGATAGGTACAATCCCAAAACATGATTGTATTTGGTGTCTTCAGTGCAGAGTAACTAATACAGAAACCTTAAAGCAATAGAGGTCAATATGAGAAGGATATCAGGAACTAGAGAAAAGGTCAGTTTGAGATGAATCTATTTGTGATGTAACAGTTTTGTACTGTAGCAATGCTACGAATCTCTATGTATAGCTATCCTTATCTCATTTAGCAAAAACACTTTGTCTTTCTTATTATTGTATATACTCTCTCTTTAAGAAAATTAGAGATAAGGGCAAAACAGATTCTGCCTGGAAGTGAGGGGGATTGGGGGAGAGGGAGGGGCTGAGGGGTAGGGGGAGAAATGGCACAAGCAATGTATGCTCATATGAATAAACAAATAAGAAAAAAAGCATATTGTGTTTGAAATAGAAAGAGTGAACTCATTGAATGTTCAGTACAAAATAATTTGTATAAAATATATTTCTCCTCAAAAAATTAATCACAACAACAAAAACACCTAGAATTTAAGAGGAATTATAGCAAGATTTCAGGATACTAGTTAATATAAAAACATCGTAAATACCATCAATGTACAATAGGATTTTAAACCTTGAAACACAGTAGCATTTATGTTAACCCAAAAATAAAATGAAGTCCAAAAGTATAAATCCAGCAATATATGGACAAGATATATGTGAAATCTGAACAAAATGTTAAACTTAAGGATGATATATTCTACGTTTATGTTTAACAGTAAGAAATACTCTTACTGTCATTTCTTACTCTTAAGAAGATAAGTCATTTATCTGTTATTTCTTACTGTTAACATTTATATAATTAACACAGTGCCAATCAAAATTGCAGAAAATTAGGATGTTCAGAAGAGTCAAGATAGAAATGAGAAAAATCAAATTTGGGCAATTAATGGTGATTGACTTCATGACTCACTATAAATTTGCAGTCACCAAGTCTGCATGGTGGCAAAAGAATATATAACTGATCAACAGAGCAAAATAGAAAGCCCAGATACAGAACCATCAAAATAATAAATTAATCTTTCACAAAAATGAGCAAAGGCAATTTAAGAGAGAAAGAGTGGGCCTTTGAACAAACATGTTGGAACATATAAAACGACTGGAAATCCACATTTAAAATAAATAATAAGCATTGATGGACTTCAAGGCTTTTACAAAAATTAAGCTAAATGGATCATACACTCAAATTTAAAATGCAAAACTGTGAAAACGTAGGCGATGACATAGACATGCATACACACATATATACAAATACATACACAAAGCCACAAACACATTACTATCTCAAAAAGATATTATTATGAATAAATAATATTTCTTTAGCCTTCCATAGTGTCAGAAATTATTTAGCCACCCATTAAATTATGTCCCCAATCATTACCAATAGAAAGTTTACTTTTATATTTTTTGTGACTAGAAGGACTGCATTTTGTTAAAATGTCATGTGGCAAAATAGCTTTATTAAAATTGAAATAAAAATGGATAACTTCAAAGGCTGGTAAATGTATTGGTTATTGAAATTCGCTTTAATGATTTTTGGCAATGTGGTTGGTTTTAACTATGACAATTTGCAAGAGAGATGAAATTTGTAGCTATATGCTAATGTGTAAAGAGCTCAATTAAAACTCAATATGAAGATCAACATGTACTTTAAGAATTTGGGGATCAATAAAAAAACTGCTTTTGCAGAGTACAAAATGTTTTTGACAAGAGTTTATAGAGGATATGGAAAACAATTACATTTTGGGAATGTACTGGATATCTTCAGGACAAGTACACTCAAAGTTTTAAAGTTTGGTTTTCTCCGTGTAGTAGGTTGAATCATTCCCTCCAACACACAAACCAAACGTATGTTCCCTAGAAACTCTGAATGTGACCTCATTTGGAAAAGTGTGTATTTTCAGATGTAATTAAGTGAAAAATCTTGAGAATTCATTCTATGTTAGATTGAACTCTAAATCTAAGGACAAGTGAAGTGTATGTATAGTACTTAAATAGGGAAAGATAAATGAAGTGGGGGGAATTGGAGTAATTCATCTATAAGCTGAGAGATACCAAAGATTTCTTACAGTCATGGAAAATAAAAGATAGCAGAGAAACATAAGATAGATTCTTCCTCAGAGCCTCACAAAGGAACCCAGCCTGCCAGTGCCTTGATTTTTAACCTTTGGCCTCCAGCATATTGAGAGATTAAGTTTCTATTGATTTTAAGCCCCTAAATTTGGAGCAATTTATGACAGAGGTCCTAAGAAAGTAATACACTGCTTTTCTGTCACTTATAAATTAAGTGGTTACACTTAATTTAAAATATAAATTATATTTAAAATATAAATTAAGTATAATCACTTAATTTATAGAAATATAAAACTTCTCATTTTATAAAGTTAATATTTTATGGTTTTGACTATTTCTATTTTTATCTATATGGAGCAATTAACTTCCCAAACTGGACAATTAAAAAATGTTTCTAACTGTGAGAAGTAGCTTGTAGATGGTTTTGGAATTTAAGCTTTAACATTTAATTGTTAGTATTAGTACTACCAGTGATGGTACTTGTATGTTTTTTCTTATTTCAGTATTCATTCCTGTTTAATATCCCTACTGAAGTCAATGTAAAGTTCAATTAGCCTAGCAGAGGCAAGAAAATGTACATGGATAGTTGACTAAAAAAATTCTTCCATACTAATACTTACGTCTTAAATACGGTCATTTAAGTAAATAAATAAAACTACCATCTTATAGTGCCCATTTCTTTATATAGCACTTCAATGTAGTATTAAAAGAGTAGTACTTAACTCTATGGGTTCAATCTCTAGTACTGCTTTTAAAGTGGATGAACTAGGACAAGTGATTTATATCATCAGGTATCTCCTATCTAAACTCATACCTAGAAATAAAGTGTACGTGTCATAGTGATTTTATGTTTATCAAATGAATATGTATAAATATCTAATTCCCACTAGAGAGCACTATGATTTAAAGAAAATCATGTTTTTAATTCATCAAAAAACATTTTATACAAATCTTTATGAAAGTTTCCACTTCTCTATCAAAAATTTAATTTGACTTGTCATTACGATTAGAAGGAGTACTCTGTATAGAATTTACTTTTATGGTGGCATAAATAAAATAAGATAGTGCTGTCTCACTATCTTATGAACTTTATTTTTCTTCCCAGTAATCAAACAATATGGAGACAAGTTGGATGTCTTGCAAACTTTTGATGAAAATGCAAATGGTGCAACGGCTATGGAAAATTGTCTGGTGATTACTTAAAAAGTTTAAAAAGCAGAACTACTGTATCTTCCAGCAATCACACTTGTGTGGATCTATCAAAAGAATTGAAGTCAGACTTGATATGTGCACACCCATGTTTATGCAGTGCTTATTCACAATAGCCAAGACATGCAAGTAACTTAAATGTCTGTAGATGAATGAATCAATGTACATACAATGCTATATTGTTTAGGCTTACAAAAGGATATCCTACAATCTGCAACATGAATGAACCCAGATGGAGAACATTATGCTCACTGAAATAGTATGGTTGCTTAATGGCAAATAGTACCTGATTTGACTTATTTTCAGGTTCTATTAATAGTCTAATATCTGAAACTAAAGAAGACTGATGATTATTAGATGCAAGAGGGAGAGGGAAATGGTGAGTTGACAATCAACAGACATAAAGTTTCAGTTATACTCAGGTGCAGTGTTGCACATCTGTAATCCTGACAAACTAATTGAAGAAAATGTGACATAAACTATACTATAGAAAAAAAAAGGATCTACTCCTAGTGGCTCATTCCTGCAAATCCTAGCTGTTTTGGGAAGCTGAGTATGGCAGGATGTCAGTTCAATACCAGTCAAGGCAAGTGACACTGCTTCTCTAAAATAACCAGAACAAAAATGGACTGGATGTGTGACTCAAGTTATAGAGTGCCTCATTTGCAAATATGAAGCCCTGAGTTCAAACCCCAGTTCCACCAAAAAAATAAAAAATAAAATTCATAAATGCATTAAAAAATAAGAATAAAGTAGAATAGAAAAGAGTAGTAAGTAATTTCTTAAGATTCTAATTAGTTCAAAATGAAATAGCTGAGGAAATAATGCTAAAACAAAATCTCATTTTTCAATGAAAGTTTAACATTGTATTTTATTTTATTAATTGATATTCGATTTGCTGATCACATTTGATATTTAATTTAAAATGTGCATCAATGTTGTTTGTATTGGAATCTATAAACTAAATAATAAAAATTCAGTTCATGTGTCATTTAGATTACTAAGAAAGTCTCAGTAGACTCTGCATGCATCTAATCAAGTAGTGATAACATGAGATATATTTCATATACAACTTGACACTGTCCAGATACATGTATTATACATGGTTTTCTGAAATTGCATATGAATTTAAGATGCAGAAACAAAAATGAGTAACCACATGCTACTAAGCGATCATTACATACTCATGTTTTTGGACTCATATGTAAGTTCCCTACCAGAAAAATATATTAAATGTCCTTGCATACCATATTCTGAAGGTGAATAGAGTGGTTTTTTTCTATACATGGCATCATTTTTAAAGGCACCTGTAATCTATTTTAATACATAATCATACATAACTGAAAATAGCTATCCACTTCCAAATCTGGGACTTGATAGGAGTTCATTCTACTATCATAAGCTTTCATTTTCAGTTAATGAAAACTGAGGTTCTGTATCTCATCAGTATGAAATGAGAATTTACAAAAACATAACTCATGGGACACTGAAATTTAATATCTCTGTATAAAATAATTATAAGTTTTAGTGTGCTCTAAACTAAGAAAAATATATCTGGAGATACTATCTCATAGAATTTTATTTTTATGTTTCTCAAGGTCTATACATAATAAAAAATTTTATTCTATTATTTTAATAACTCCTTTTATAGATACTTTGGCATTTATAATCCAAAATTACAATCACATTACAACACATTTATCAGAACATGCTCTCTTCATTAAACAATGTACAACTATATCACACTTATTATTGAACAACCCTAAATATGTCTACAGTAATAATACATATGTATAATATGTAGTCTATAATCAGCATATTTCTGACTGATGTTCAAAAAATTCATATTTAAAATAAAATCTTCACTAGTTTATGGATAAAAAAATGTGTCACAACATAACTTCAGACACAGGGACTAATATGTTTCTTGGCTGAATGAAGTATCCTGACACTTAAGCCTACTATTTCCCTCATGCAAAAATCACCAGGAAGCATTAGTCAGAAAGAATATTAGAATGGTCTATGAAGCCTCAGATAATGCAGAAGTTTAGGGCTCATAACATGTAGGGTCATGGTGAAATTTTCCAGGATTCAGAATGCACTGAAACAAAGGAGGATACACTGTCTAGAAATAGGAGTAACCTCTCTCAGTATCATTCCCAGTGTCCAGTTTACAAAAATTGTCTTTATTTTTCCCAATGAAGGTTATATAAATTAGAATATTGATCAGTAAATCTTCACTCTGCATACTCTATTAAACTGCTCACCCACACTCCATGGGAAGAATATAACACTCTTGCTTTCTTGTTGTTGAACTTGGCCTCTTGGAGTATATCTCTCTGTACTTTGTACTCCAACAAGTGACTTGCCTTAACAAGTGATATGGGAGTACAGGTGACACAAGCAAAGACTTTATTTGTGCTATTTCAATTGAATTTCCAGTGTTATCTCTCTGCCATTACCACAGGAAGAACATATTCATAAAACCTTCTGGTCCCAGTAGAACAAGAGACACCTAGAACACAACCAACCCAGTCAATTACCAGCTTACAGAATTTTTCCCAATAAAGCAATGAGTATGATAGTAAATGCTTCTTGCTGGAAGGTAAAGCATAAATGCATACATATGTATACAAATGGAATAAAATCTCTGGTTATTTACAGACTGAACTCTAGTTGTGACAGTAAACCTGGTTTCAAAAATTCAAATTAAAAAAGGAAGTTTCTCGAGGTCAAGAACTATTCCTTGTGATTTTTCTTCTTTATTTTTTATTATACTACTCCTCTGAGAACATTAGGTATTTGAAAAATTGTGTAGTTATTTATTTACTAGTAAAAAACATGTGAAAACCCATTTAAGTATTTTACACTATCATATATAAGAGGATACAGTACGCTGAACCTTATTTTCCTGATTTTAAAGTCTATTTACTGTTGCTATGAAACATGAGTCAATTTTAAAAATGTCAACACAGATGCACCAATAAATATGCCAAATCTTCACATTAAAAGTAAATGCTGAAAAATTCATGAGTTGTTCACATCTTAACATGAAGTGTGTTCTTTGTGTCATTTCTTTTACTTGGAAAAAACAGAAATAATCAGCTCAATTATGTGTACTTGTATTTCTTCTTTTGTTATCAAGAAAAACAACATTGTTATTTGTGACTTAGTCCATCTACAGAATGTGGACATGAATTTTAGACTTTATTTTGTATTGTAAAGTAAGAAAGCTTTCAATTGTCACAGCATATGACAGTTGTTTAAAACTACTGTTGCTAGTTCCAATCCTATTCTAAACATTTCAGGAAAGTCAATATTTCTGAGAAGACTATTTCCTGACAAGAATACTTACTGGAATAACTTACTCAATTTTGAATAAAAAAGGTTAACTCAAATTGACTAGAAAAAATAACTTCTGCCATCGATGTAGTATACTTTCATTTACATACCACATATTTTTTCATATTGAACACAACTCGGCCAAACCAACTTCCAGGCTAATAATTTTAAGTGCAAATTGCCTAGACCTTCTTCTAGCACAAGTAATGATCTTTTAACAATTTGTCCTGTTGCAAATAGTTCTGTTTAACTCATGTTAGACCCAATACAACGTTTGAAACAGGAAAGCATCAGTGTCTCTCCTATTTGTGATTCACATGTATCATAAGAAAGAAAACATGGTGAATAATACCATATACTGACATTTGGCCTATAAATTGAATTTAACTCATATGCTAATTAGTAAACTGAATTTCTAAAAGGAACAATTAATCACAACATATGCAAAGTGTCTTGTTATGTTAACATTCTTAAGAAATAAAATTCTTAAAATACAAATAGAAAATCAGTGAACTTAGTTCAGTTAGTGTTTATGATCTAATCATATTAAAAGTTTAGAAGTCAAAGTCTAACTATTTAGTCTAGGTATTTTATTCTATTTTATGTGTTACAAAAAATATTATATTATGTATAATGTTTTATAAAAAAATCACAAAAATATATGCAGTTTAATATATAATGAAAATTAAATAAAACACTATACTTTGCTCTTAAAAATTTAAATATCAAAAGATTTTATATTAATTTAGCTATTTATATCCATAAATAGTTTCTATGTCAGTAAATTTTCATGTTCAAATAAATTTACATATCTGAAGCAATAGTGGTCTGATCCAATGCCTTTCAATAATGAAGATGATTCAATGCCTTTCCAATATTTTCTGAGAAAATGTTGGTTGTTTTGGCTTCTCAAGGAATCAAAATTAGCTTTACTCTTATTAAAATTTTGTTTAGCATTCAAATAAATTATAATGGCTCATTATTCCATAGAAGTATATCAGAGAATCAATAATATGGGAAAACATATAGCATGATAAAGGTAGACCTAGAAAAAAATATTGGATATATAAACTATTCCAAAAACAGCAAGTAGGAAAAGGACATATTAGGTTGATAACTTATGTAAGAAACAGAAATCATTGTTAAATATGACAAGGGCACCTTCTAATAGGCCAGGGTCAGGGCTAGAAGTCTATGAACACAAATTCCATCCAAGTAATCATTTATGAAAGAGAATAGTAAACCATACTCAAGTGAAATCCATCCCTCTTCATAATGACAGTTCCATGAAAGCAAATGTTTTAGTCACAGCCATATTCCCAGCACCCAAGACTTCATATAGCATATGGCTACTACTTGATAAATGTGCAATGGAAAGATGAATGAGTGAATGAATGAGTAACCTACTTAAATAGAAGACATTTACAAGTTACATAAAGAGATGAAAATAAAACTTCCATAGACAGGAATGGTGTCTTAAATTTTCATGGTTAACAGAATTAATTATATAAAATGGTACAAGAACTCAAATGGTATTTTATATGAATCACAAAGAACACTCCAGTTTTCCTTGGAAAAATAAACAGATTTAGGTTGATAGAAAAAACACAGATGTATCTGGAAGATTCTACGGAACTATAATACAAAGATCATAGCAGATATTTTTAGTTTTATCAAAAATATCAAAATCCAAGATAAAGAGGCTTTCACTGACCAATACTACTTTATGGATGGAGTATCATAAAATAAATTAATTTCAAAATGATACACTGGATGAGCATGGGTAGAAGTTATAGATGAGGCATGTGTAATTATGAGCTGATAAGTGGGATGTTTAATATATAAGAAAAGTATATGATATAGTCATTGTTGCAGGATATTCAAGCAAGAAAAGAGAGCACCAAGGCTTTTCAGGTAGCAATATTTATTAGCATGCCTGCAGCAGATCATCCAAAGGCTGAACCATGAGAACAAAGGGGCATTGCCTTATATGCCTTTGCAAGCAGGTTACAGAAGCAAAAAGCAAGGTTTAACACATATATGGTTGTATGCATCTCTATTGGTTACTTCACCCTCAGTGCTATGTGACCTTCCTCATGTTCAAATTCTCAAAGTTTTATCTTCCTGCTATGTTGTTCCACGCCTCCCTGCTACATTATTCCCCCTGTTGATGCTGGGACCCATCTAGGATCAAAAACCATCATCTTGATTTAGAGGTCTGTATTTTCATAGCATCATTATATGAGCAGCTGTTTTCCTTTCTATAGTGGCTTTCATAATGGTCCTGATTGACCACAATACAAGAGCACCAAGCAGGGTACTATTAAGCATGCTTCAGAAATATAAATTATTGCCTCTATCATGGTCTTGAATCTTTGCAAAGCAGAGAACCAACCTCCGAACAGGTCATTGGGATTTCATCCTTTCCAAGTCTGGACAGGGAAATGGGCAATCTTTCTTACTGTGCCTGTGACTTTCTTTACAACCTTTTCTTATCATCAATCCATAGACAACAGTTACTTAGATTGAACTTTTCGCATACTCTTCTCTCAGAAGCAAGTAAATAGTCCAAGGCCAGGAGGTTTTGTTATATTGTATTGTGCACCTTTGTGTGCTGTTTGGTCAGTATATTAAGAGTCCTTGTAGTTTTATTAGTTATAATTTCAACTACCTCCTGGAGCTGAATAATGCAATTGAGCATATAAATTGGAGTCTGATAGCCTCAGGACCCATCTTCTGCCCAAGTTGCAGGATCATAACACTGAATGATTCATTTGCAAGGCCATTCATCATCCTTTAAGTTACCAATTTGTAAGGCACACCTTTTTTTTTTTTTTTTACTTGTCTTTTCTTCATGTATGGAGACTCTGAATTTTCCACCTTGTGAGAGTAGGAGCAAGAAAAGGATGGCTGGGTTGTCTCCAGTAGACAGGAACCAAACAAACTGTTTAAGCTTGTTTCCCATTGATCCAATATGGCCCCTAAGGTGTCCAATACCCAGGGTGTCTATATTTGTGGTAAGATTGTTCCAAGCTTTTCCAAGAGCAGAGAAGTTGGCCAACGGGTGGGGCTGCAGTTTTGTGTGGTTTGGAGTTCCACACAATTTGCTCTATTGTGTGGTGTCCTAAACAAGTTAAACTGGCCCTTTGGGAGGGAAATACAGTAATTCTGATGATGGAAATTTTTAGGAGCCAGATGCTTTTCCTGTGGCTGGGGAAGGCAGTTTCATTAAAGGAGTCCTGTGAGTTTAGCTCCTTAGATTCCCATGGCCAGTGCTCTCCCAGGTTGGTTCCTCTACAAACATAGCATGAGGTGACATCGAGAGTCTGGGCTATAGACTCAGCTAGTGAGAGGAACAGGTTTCTGGTCTTGTTAGAGATAGAAAATTCACTCTGAATTTCCTCAAAAAAGGAGTAAAAAACTTTGTATGAGGAACTCTCATGTGTAACAGTTACTACTTTGAGGTCCATTGGAGTCCTGGAGTCAAGGCCTTTTTCATCTACCCTTAAACTAACTCTATGTCCCTGTTCTTAATCAGAGGACTTAAGTACAGCAAAATTTATGGGGTTACAGTAGCCAGAGTTACAGTCATGGGTAGCTGTCCTCTTGTGAAAAAGGGCTGCATGTTCTGCCTTTTCCCAAGTAGCCCATGAAACACAATTTCAATAAGGGCAATAATGGGAGCCTACATCATCACAGGGCCAAGAGTTGTCTCCCTGGCACATATACTTATCATTTGACATATAGGCTCTTTCCCAAGCTAGGCACCCACATTCACAGCCATCCACCTTGGTCTATGGCCACACATACATCAAAGAACATTGACACTGGTTTATCAGAGTTAAACACCTAGGTGCAGCTGATGGGATTCCCAGGGTTGAAGATACTCCAAACCTCTAACCATTGTTCCTGAGAGTGGTAGGTAGGATTGAAATAGATATGCTGATCACCATGGGAGCACACCAAATATGTGGTATGATTGTGGGTGCATGCCCTGATGACAGTGCCTGAACAGGAATACTAATTAAAGTAGAGTTCTGGTGGCAACACTTCCTGATCAAGTAGTATGGCTACTTAAGTCATAATCTGAGATCTGGGAGTTCCTGAGCAAGGCACTGATTAAATTCAACAAAAGGAAAACATGGAAAAGACCCATCCCTAGAGGGAGATGAAGATGACTTCTAAACTTTCTGCCATGTGTACACTAGTTAGCTTCCAGAGTGACTAGAGCAGGGCTGTTTTCCTGTTGTTCGTGGTTCCTTATTGTCTTCCAGGAAGCAGAGTCCTGCTGGGGAAGGACATGGGCATTCCAGAAGGTGATCTTGCATGGTGAGACTGGATCAGGGATGCATTCCCAATTGAGAGAGACTGGCTTTACTAGGCTGTGGTGAATCCAAGGAGAAATCTCTGTTACATTAACTGTGGTGGAGGTAGACAAAATGACAACAAAAGATCTTCTCCAATGACGTTTTAACAGCTGGGCATTTCATTCCTTCACCGAGATGCATCCCCTGGCCTAAAATGGTGTTCAGGAGTTGTCAGGCTAATGGGAAGTCTCTCTCAGATCCAGTCATTGATTTTTAAGAGACTCAAGCTGAGGGCCTGCATCTGCTGTCTGGAGGTGAAGTCTTCTATTTCTTTGAGGTCCCCCATATGCCCTTGATTAAGGAGGGGAGAGAGTGTCCATAAAGGACTTCAAAAGTTGAAAGCCCTGTTTGCTTTGTGTCCATCCTCATTAATGTATGGATAGTAATTGATCCCACTGAAGATAGATCTCCTGACATAGTTTTTTCCAATGTAATTTTAGGGTTCTATTTATATATTCCACTTTTCCTTAACTCTGGGGGCAGTAGGCTGTATGCAAATTCCAGATGATTCATAAGGCCTTAGCCATCAGCTGTACCACCTCATCCACAAAGGCTGGCCCAATAGACACAAGTATTTCAAGTCAAGGGATGATTTCCTTTATCAGACATTTGGCTATCTCCCAAGCCAGATGTGGGGAAAGCTTCCATCCATCCTAAGAAGGTGCAGATGAACACCAATAGATATTTGTGACCATAAAAATAGTAATAATCAAAAACTGGAAAGAAAACAGTTAACCAGAAATACTAAAATTTGTTAGTCAGCCTTATAAAAATTTTTTCCCCAGTAATGTAGTGAGAAAAAGTGAGAATTATCACTCTATAATTTATTTGAATTCCTTTATTTTCACTGGATATTATAATCAAATATACAATTACATTTATGTAATATCACAGGCATGGTCCCTATTTTCTCTTATTATTTTTAATTTTATTTATAAACAAAATTGAAAATGAACTTATAATTAATTTTATACATAAAAACTTATGGAAGTTGAGACTATTTAAAATTTTTTGTTGTGCTAGGTGAGGTTACACTATCATTTACAAGAGTTCTTATAATATGTCAAATATATCATACTTGAATTGACTTTCTCCACCATTTTCCTGTATTCCTCCCATTCCCCATTCCTGGAAAAGTTTCAACAGGTATTATTTTTCCATTTACATACATGCATACACAGTATTTGCACTATATTCACTTTCCCATGCCCTTTTATCAACTCCTCCCCACCCCCACTGGTACTAACCCCCCAGACAGGACCTGTTCCACCCTCCTGTTCTCTAATTTTGTAAAAGAAAAAAATGATTTTTTTTTTCTTGTTTAAGATAGGGAGTTTCTTATTTTCTTCTTACATAGTTAGACATGGTGATGTTAAGATAAATCCATAAAATATTACACATGAAATAGTATCTCAATGGGATTCATATTTCTAATAATGAGGATAGGAAATATAAATATAGTCATCTGTCAAGTACACTCAAAGGCAACAAATCACTTATTTAAATAACTAAACACTTTAAACCTTATTCACATTGCTTTTTCAATATTTTATTTCATACCAATAGTGTCCAATATTTCCTCTGGCAAAAAGAAGAAAATAATGCTTCTAAAGAAAGGGTAATTTTCCAATGCAAAATACCCACTGAACAACCTTCAGATACCAAAACAATGAAGGACAGGCATGTCAAACAAGTGATGTGAAAGGAAGGATAAGAACAGGAGGGCAGGGTAAAAGAATAGGAAAAGGAGGGTATGATTGGTGCATATTTAATACATATATGAATGTAGAACACTGGAACCTGGTAAAGTCATTTTAAGAAAAGGAATGGGGTAGGAGTGACAATAATGCAGGCGATGAGCCAAATCAGGGTATAATATTTGTATATTTGGGAATTGTCACAATGAAATTCCCTGTGTAATTATCATATACTAATACAAATGTTGAAAATGAGAGGGACTTTCAAATATAAACTAGGCAATAAAAATACATTTGTACTCCAAATAAAAATGTATTTGTATTTTATTTATTTTTATATTCATAGAAATTCTCATTTCCATTCATTAGAGATAAGCATAGCTTAACTTAATTTATTTTTCTGCATTTTCCAACTATTTTCATCGAAAGTAAGCTAACTTTTTTATTGTTCTCTTCAAAATTTTTCAGAGTTGCCATGCCAAGGTTTGAAAGACTATCTTTCTAGCAGTTTCATCTAATGGGTTCTTCTACATAGACTCTTCATTTTATATTTAATATAAATTTTCAGAAAACACTCAAATTAATTATTTTGCAGTGGTAACGAAAATCTATTTTAAATAGTTTAAATATCTCTTTGCTAAATTGCAGAAGGACACACATTTTCCCTTACATATCTATTATTTTTTTTCTCAATGTAGACTGGAAGGTTTTATTTTTATTTTTTTTATTCATTTATTCACATGTGTGTACATTGTTTGGGTCATTTCTCCACCTTACCCCCTTTCCCTCCCTCTCCCCCTTCCCCGCTTCACTTCCAGGCAGAACCTGTTCTGCCTTTATCTCTAATTTTGTTGAAGAGAAGACAGAAGCATAATAAGGAAGACAAAACATTTTTGCTAGTTGAGTTAAGGATAGCTATACAGAGAGATTCCTAGCATTGCTTTCATGTACACATGTGTTACAACCCAAGTTGATTCATCTCTAACTGATCTTTACACTGGTTCCTGATCCCCTTCTCATGTTAATCTCTGTCACTTTAAGGTTTATGTATTAGTTCCTCTGGAGTTTTCTACCTATTCCTATATCCCCCGTATGTGCTCTCCCCTTGTCTTGTGATCCAAGTCCAACAACATTGCTGCATTTGCCCTAGATCTAAAGTCCGCATATGAGGGAAAACATATGATTTTTGGTCTTCTGTGCCTGGCTAACCTCTCTCAGAATCATGTTCTCCAGTTCCATCCATTTACCTGCAAATGATAAGATTTCATTCTTCTTCATGGCTGAGTAAAATTCCATTGTGTATAGATACCACATTTTCTTGATCCATTCATAAGTAGTGTGGCATCTTGGTTGTTTCCATATCTTGGCTATTATGAATAGCGCTGCAACAACACAACAAAAAACAACCAAAACCAAACTGAGCACATCTTGGCATTCCTTTAAAGTTTTTAAAAATATTTCTCAGTATCTTAGTCTGCCTTGTTTCTCTATGACAAAACACCACAAGGTGAGTAATTCATAATAAAATTTATTTCTCACATTTCTGGGGAAAAGGAAGTCCAAGATAGAGGGCCTGGCATCTGGTGAGGACCTTATTGTACCACTATAGTACAATAGGACTGAGGCCTTTGAGAATGAGAAACAGAGAGGAGAGAGAGAGAGAGAGAGAGAGAGAGAGAGGAGAGAGGTATAAAGGGTGGCCAAACTCCTCTTTTATAATAAATTTACTGCTACCATAATAAATCCAGTCCTACAAAAAGGGTATCACTCCACAGCCATGGCTTAATCACTTCACATTAGGCCCCATCTCCCACCAGTGGTATACTATGTATTAAGTTTCCAACACATGATTTTGGGTGACACATTCAAATCTAGTACTCAGGCTATAATAGAGTTAGATAATTAATTAACACAGGAAAGTGAATGACATTTAGGAAATTATAGGGAATGCTTTCTGAGCAAAGTTTTCTTTCATTGTGTTATTCATTTGATAAATATTTACAAAAATTATTATGTGCCTAATTATTGCTATGTGTTCCATGTACATAGAAAGGAAGCAAAGGTATGAAAACTGAACGAGTGTACAATTGTTCATATAACCAAAAATGCAACATGAAAGCAAAAGAAACTTACTGCAAGCTATTACAGAGAGTGAAGGGGCCCAACACCAATGTCTCAGGCCTATAATCTTAAGTACTTGGACTACTTGGGAACTGAGATTGGAAGGATTGTGGTTTCAGACCATTAGACCAGCCTGGATGAATAGTTTGATAGACCCCCTCCTCCAAAGACACCAGAGAAAAATGGACTGGAGGTGTGTCTCAAGCAGTAGAGCACCTGCTTTGAAAGTGCAAAGCCCTGAGTTCAAATCCCAGTACCACTAAAGAGAGAGAGGAGAGAGAGAGAGAGAGAGAGAGAGAGAAAGGCAGAATACTGGGAAAAGTGTGTTGAAAATTATCACAGAAAGCTAAATTGAGAAGATATTCAAAGTAAAGTCTTCAGAATGATTTATATCCTGAAAAATGAACCTTCAGATGAATGGCTGCCCTGCCCAATGCCCTTAATCCTCATAAGAGCTTGGAATAATTTGTTGAACTAATTAAACACCAAGTGGCGTGGACTATTGGAAACAGTTATTAGGACACTATGAAATCTGACTGGAGTGTTAAGAAGCCCCATATCAAACAGAACCCTGTATACCAGAGTGTAGAGCATGGATTTTATTCTGAATGGAAACCTGTGAAGTATTCTGAAGTAAACCATGTGGTTGGAGTAAGGTCATAAGTGTTCCCTGGCAAACATCAATAGTGTACAGTTTTAAAAAATGTTCTACCAGGACCATACGAGTAACATAAAATGAATTGGGACTAGTGAAACAGGTGACTTTTTTTCTTACTAAAACTATTATAAGGAAAAAGAGCAAAGACACATTCGCATTTATGAATAGCAACTGTAATGATGTTGGTGTAAGGGCATCAAAGGGCATGGAATTAACTCAGGTGAACTGAAATAGGCTTGATTGGATTATAGGAACTCGACTTTTTGTCCCAAACTTATAATAGTCACATCTTTGTATTTTAGTGATAACCAAGATCTAATATCATAATTTATAAGTGTTTCCAATAAAACCACACATTCAAATGAGGAAAAACATGGTATGTACTATGTTATTATGAAATGAATTCTGTATAGAATTAATTAAGAAAAGTTTGTTAACATTTTTAGCAATATCTAGTGATTTTATAGAGAGCTATTTTAGCACTGTATCAGAATAAAACTAACTTGAAATTGTTTAGGGATACATAAAGAAGTGAGGATGAGATTAACTTTATATAGATATGCTTTTGAAAAATGGTGCTGTGAAAAGAAGTAGGGAATTTATAGTTGAAAATAGGTTCAAGATTGAAGAATATTATTTATATACATGTATGATTTTTCTTTTGAGTTGGGAATTTTAAAGCGTATGTGTATGATTGTAGGAAGCATTCAGTACAAAGTTAGAAACAGTTAATGCATGAGAGAAAAGCAGCTATTCCAGTTTTGAGTCTCGTAAAGAGATATAAAAACTCTAGCAAAAATGGAAGGCTAGATTTGTAAAGAGAAATTAAACATTCACACTAACTGGAAAGAAAATATAGACTATGGTATCTAGTATTACTAATATAGTTATAGATTATAAGAAAAAAAACATCTATTTCTCTTTAACTCAGAATCACTATCTTGGCTAAATGTTATTAAAATGTATATATATACATGGCACTCCATAGGTCCAGGAATCATGATCAACACCTATATGACGAAGAACTAAATATTCTACATTCATGGAATTACTCTGCTTTACCTGGGCACCTCTGACCCCACCAGTGTAATGTCTCTAATTAATTCTATAATATTTAAATATGTACTAATCTTTCAACAATTTATCAATATTTTTGTTGACAAAAAAAATCTACCTCAATTCTAATTACTTCTAATTTTATATCCATAGATATGCTTTGGATACCTCAAAATTGTTTTTCCACATGTAGAAAAATCTATGGAAAGAAAGGAGATACTTACAAGTATATACATGTATATGAGTGTTAAAAGTCACTTAATTGAGAAAAATACTACTTGAAAAAGAGGGAAAATAGACCAATCTTGAATTATATTTTACATATGTATATAAAGAATTAATTGGAGTGACTATTGTTATAGACAAATGCATACAATTTTATTTTTGAATCATTATCAAAATTTTAAAAACCTTGAATCTCTTGCTGTTTTCTTAGCAGTTGATTTTGCACAGCTGTGAGTGATTAGCTCTTTAATCCCCTAATCAACCAAAATGATAACTTGACCTAGCAATACTTACTTCCAAATGTCAGCAGTAATAGAATTGTTATTGATTCCAGTACATGACAATTTTATAGGCACATCTATTTTTAAGGACCATAAAACATTTAACTTCTACTAAAAAAATTTTCCAAGCTGCATTCGGGTTCAAACCAGTGTATTTCAAAATGTTGATTGCTCAACAAAATTCAATAGTGTTCCTGTTTTTATCTTTCTGTTTATTGTCAGTTTAAATTAGTACATTAAAATATGGAAAATCGGGCAGGGGTATGGATTTATTTGTAGAACTTAAGGAGGCCATGAATGCAAACCCTAATTCATATATGTGTGTGTATAGATGTATATGACAAATCTTGAAGCAAATAAAATGCATGTTTGCCATATTTTTCTAAAATATCATTGGCCATCATACCTTTGTTTTATTCACAAAATAACCTACTAACATGCCCTGAGAAATGAGGTACTACATTTTGAGTTATCAGGAAGGAAAATCTTCTTTCAGGCTGCTCAATATGCCTTCATATTGAAGAAGTGAAATAGACTTTGCAGACACACATATATAACAGAAGTACATGTATGTCCATCCCTAAAATACTAAAAACTGTTAAGAAACATTTAGTCCATATACATGTAGAATGATGAAGACCAAGTAGAAACTACCTTGAAGATTAAGTCTGCATGGTTTACAATTTTGAAAAGGGTTAACTATTTAAAAATACATCCTTTTCTCTTTCTGAATACTATACAATAGTTAAAGAGATTCATTCAAATTGCTTAACAGGCCTTTAAAACTTTGTTAGTTACACATGATTTGCAGCTGCTTCCACAGCTGTTATCTTCTTATCCTCAGATTTTATTATTGGAGCACATTTTATTATTATTATTATGCTTGATAGAGGAAAATTGTGGCATTTACAAAACTTCTTACAATATATCAAATATATCACACTTGAACTCACCCTCTCTACTGCTCTTTTTCATCCCCATCCCCTGATTCCTGGAACAGTTTCAACAGTTATCAAGAATTTACATAGATGTGTATATATTTGCTTCCCAATAGTGTTCTAATTTGGTCTCATTGTGCACATTTCCTTTTTTGAACTGATGATATGCTCATTTTCCAACCACATGATTTCTTAAACATTAAGGACTTTTGCTTACTGCCATATTGACTATAAGGCATCAAAGTTTGAACATCAGCTAATCAGTTGTTTCTTAATAATTGATAAACCTAATTGCCTGTCAAAGTCATTTGGTACAGTTTTCACATCTATGTCTTCATTCCATCATAGTCACAGAAAATAATATATTGACATCTGCACTATGACGATCACTTTATTATTGATAAAATTCTTCTATAGGGCAGGTAGTATGGCTCAAGTTGTAGAGCACCTATCTGGTGAGCACAAGACCCTGAGTTCAAAAGTCAGTACCACCAAATTAAATAAAGAAGTAAAAAAAAATCCTTCATTATCTTTATGTTAAAGTAACATGAAATAATTTTCTTTGCTAGGGATCTAACACAGGGCATTGTGCATGCTAATTATGCACTCTACCACTGATTGACATACCCAAGTCATAGGTTGGAAAGGTGGCATACCTTGAATTATGCCTCCAGAGTGAGTGTATTACTAATGTGTGGCTGTAACAATTCTGATCTTAAAACAACTTCACACTATTTTTAAATATTCCCAAAGTCTCATGAATATGTGTTTGATGACATGTAGATTGTTTACAATTTTAAAATATCTTATTTATTTATATTTAATAAATTTAATGAAGCTTAGAAAATTCCTACATTATTGATATATCATTCATTCCATAAATATTTATTTTACCATTATGTACAATGCTAAAAGTGAGGTAAATTATTAATACGATAATTCAGATGTTTTTATACCATGACAAATTTTCATACTCACTTCACAAAGATTTTTGCTCTAATACACTTCTCCTATTAATACTAGGTAAAACATTCATAAAGGAATCACTATTTTTGTGAGATTACAATTTATGTAAAACTCTCAAACCTGGAATCTTTGGTGAACTGATTTACTTAATTTTTATCAAAAGCCTTTCATTTAACAATGTATATAGTAATTCAATAAAATCAGAGACTTTTTACTGTGCAAGGCTTCAGTTAAACCTAAAGACACTACAGTTAACTAAATGGCTATGGTATTCAATTTTGTGGAGCTGCAGGTAAAAATTTAAAAAAATTTTATGAATGTGTTATATGGCTCTATAACTGCTAAAATCACTATTTCAATCTTCAAACCTAAATTGACCTATAATTATAATTCTATTTTAATGGTATCCCTCATATTGTTGAGGAGACTGGAACAATAAGTATGTAATAATACCAGTGAAACTATCGCTTATGCTTCACTGCCACGAGGTACGCTCCTCACCAAACAGCTTCAAAGCCTTTGGTCCCTTAAAAGACATGAAACCCACTCCCATAACTTTTACTAAATGATCTGTTCTTACTTCTTTATGGTCTATTGTATCAAAATAATACCTTACTCTATTCCAGAAAATATAATTTTAGTTTATGCTGTCATCATATGAACAAACATCTCTCCTTCTGAGTAAGTTAACTACTTACTCCTGCACTTTTCCCTCACTTCTTGTGGAGTCTTTCTGTGAACTTTTAATCTCTACTTTTAAGAGATGGCCAATAATATGTCAGTCAAGAAATAAGGCCACAAGAGAAAAAGACAAGTGATCTTAGGTAATCATGGGCAAATTCATGATTTCTCCAGTGTTTTTATGTATTTTATGTAGACATCTTACTGATCAACATATTATGTAAGATCTTAATGCATATAAAATTACCTTAACCTTTATCAATGTTCATATTTCTTTCTTTTTTTGTGTTATGCTCATTTCAGAAAATGAGTTCAAATATGGGAATGGTTTCAGTTACTTTCTCTAGGGAAATAGTCCATAATTTATAATTTCATTTCAAATCTTCCACTTACACCATTAGCTCTCTGTACAGTAATTAGTGTCATTTTCCACTTACTCAAAGAAAACACATTAATGACCTTTGCAGATGAGATGAATAGATTGTATTTCAGATTTAGAGCATTTGATTTTCCTGATAAAATATATAAAGAGATAAAAAGAATTAAACGAAAATGATTTTTCCTGATAAGTTTAGTATAAATATATGCCAATAATATTTCAAACGATGTGTCAAATATAGTATGTGAATTTATATCCATATGATTGATTTAGGGTTATGTTTTCTGATATTAAGAAATTTTGTATAATAATGAAAACTCCTTAATCTTTGGGATTTAGTCAATAGGGATCATAGATCTTATGCCCTAATTTTCATAAGTTACTTTTCTTTCATGAATTATGTATGGAAATGGAAAAATATATGGGTCTAAACTTGATTCCTCCCACAAATAAGGCATAATATCTTTACAATGCTTGGGAAAAGTTAAAACAAAAACACTATATTTTATCAGTCAATAAAATACATTTAATATATTTAATCAGTCAATAATAAAATTGACTGAATATTAAAATTGGTATTTGGTGGAATGAATCATCTTTTCAAAGAGCAACATCATGAATTACTGTTATTTGCAAATATTAAAGAAAGTCCATAATCTGTAGTGGAAAAACAAAGCAGCTTGCTTAGCAATAGGAACTCTAAATATAGCTATTGTATCTCTATAGTCTATAAGGCATTAATTAGAAATTTATGTTACAGTTATGGATTTAGAATTCATTGAACTTGAAAACTTTCTAAGTCTCTTGTGTGACATGCCTGTGTATATACCATACATACACATTTATTCACACACACAGTGTATGGAACTGTTATGGTTAAATAAATTGACTAAAGTACATTAAGAGCAGATAATTGAAGGATGAGGAGAGGTGGTCCATCCTGCCGGTACAGTATAAGCAAACCAAACAAAATCAAACCAAAACAAAAAAATCCTTTATCTTTGATTTCCAAGGTTCTATGTAGAATCTACTACTAAAGTACTTAATGGAGTTAGATTAGAATGAATACTTAGGATATGCAAAATTATGCCTATGTAAATCTTCACTTCTATTTTATTAATATTTGTGTTACTTTGAGGTTCATATTTTGAATTCCTGAGTGATAAAGGGTGTGAATTGGACCAAAATACATTAGGAGCATGCCTAGAAATATCTCAATGAAAACTCTTTGTACAATTAATATACACTATTTTAAAAAGAAAAAATACTACTGAGTTAATCCTGAATTTTTATTAAAATATAAATATTTATTCAAATTCCATATTTTTAAAATTTGCAAGTTCAAAATTTGAACTTTACAGTATGAAAACATCAAGTTGGATTTACAACTAAAATTCTCAGTTAATGACTCAACTTGTGATAAGCATAAGAAATTAGTTAATGCAATTAGATATATTTTAAAAGCAGGATATATTTAATAATACATTTTTGTTGTTTCACAGATAATGTTCTTTGATTTTTATTGAAAATTGTAAGCAATTTGTTTTTCTCCCTTTTAATTCTGCGTCTACACACTTTATTCCTACTGGCAATTCTATAATGAGTACTAACCTTGTTTTTGTTCATAATGAAACTGAAAGCCTTACACAATTGTAATGCCACATAAGGGTCAAGAATGATTGACAACTAATCATGAATTTGATACCATTCTA
Source organism: Castor canadensis (assembly GCF_047511655.1). Taxonomy (NCBI): domain Eukaryota; kingdom Metazoa; phylum Chordata; class Mammalia; order Rodentia; family Castoridae; genus Castor; species Castor canadensis. The sequence goes on along the minus strand of NC_133394.1, from coordinate 104,412,899 downwards.
TTACAAATCACCTCAGTGCATTCCAAAAGAATTATCAGAAATGATTTTGTTTCTTTCTTCTCTCTTATTCATAGATTCTCTCTTATTCAGTATTCAATACCATTATTTCCAATATCCAATAAATTGAACATTTGTAAGATTATATAAATAGTATTTAAATTGATGTCACTGAGCATTTTGTATTGATAAAGGTCATGTTTTCTTGTTCTTATCCTGAAAAAGATTTTCTTTTATATTTTTTCTATTGAAATTATTGTGGTGTATGTAAACTATCTCATGGCTCCATGACTTCAGTGATCTATTACTTTTCAAAATATTAAAAATATAATGTTTAGCAAGATTCATTATAGTGGAATTATTTAAATCTCCATCATCAAATTTTCTTTCAATTAGGCTTCTATTTTCTAATACATTAGTATTAATTATAAATATCTAGATTTATATCAATTTAATGTACATCTCATAGAAACACTATGGATTAGCTTTTTGAAATATTTTAGCAACAGTTAAACATTTAAGTGGCAATTTAGCTTAACAAAACAATTAAACAAGAAATTTGTAAGCACTATTCCAAACTTCCAAAGGAGATTTAGAAAATTCAGTACTTAGAAGAAGGAACAAATGGAAAGAAAATTTTTAATATTAAAATATAAAAGTCATACACAACATTATAGTTATAAACCAAACTAGCACATCAGTGTATAATAGCTAACATGAAATTGTAATTATAAGTAGCAGAGCTTAATTATATTTTATCTCTCTGTGATTTGTCTTCCATTAGAAAGAAATGACTCAGAGGAGCAAAGTTTCTTTGCAATTTCACTTTCCTTAATTTGGATCATAGTAAGTATCTTGTGTAATGTTGCTTTAAATTGTTAACACAGTGGATCTTAAGAGTTTTCACTATACAAATATAATTTTAAAAGTTAACTATGTAAAGAGGAGGATATGTTAATTAACTTGACAGTAGTAAATAGTTAACTATATATGTAACTCAAAATTGTTGTACACTTTAAATATATACAATTACTTAAAGAAAAGAAAAATATTTGGAAATACTTCATTAAAAAGTATCTTGAGAAGTTGTGGCTCAAGCCTCAAGTGGTAGAGTAGTTGCCTAGCATGCAAGAGGCCCTGAGTTTAATCCTCAACATCACAATAAACAAACACAAACAAAAGATATTCTTGATCGAGATATAAGACATCCCAAAAATATACTTTCAAATTAATAATGCCAGATATTTTGGCCCTATCACACTAAGAATTTAGTCAAGACAAATTAATGAAAAGTTAATGCTTTTACTTAAATCTGAAAGTCTTAATATATTTAAAGAACTCTGGTGAAAAAAATATTAAAAATTATATGAAAAGCAGCTTGGGATATTTTTAGCTTGGAATTTTTATATAACAGCTTATGGAGATATAATTGCCTCACTGTAAAATTCATCCTTTTAAATGCATAATTCACTATTTTTAGGATATTCAGAGACTTGCCAGACATCACCAATAAGTCATTGGAAAAAAGTTTTATCATTTGAAAAGGAAACTCTAAACTCATTAATTACTATTTGTTGCTCAGAATTTCCCAGTATATCCAAGCCCTGAAATTCTAAAACCTACTTTGTGTCTCTCTGGATTGCTCTATAATGGACATTTCATACAAATGAGCTATCACATGTGGAAGAGTTTTTTATTTACTTTGTTTACAATGATACAATGCTTTAAAATTCAAGGATTCAAGATGGTGAGTAGGGTGCACAAGCAGACAGTGTGAGCTCCGTGAATCAAAAATCTTGCTGAGATGTTGGAGCCACACTTGGTGGAAATAAACCACCAAGGAGAATCAAAACTTTGACACCCTGACCCCTAGCTTGTAGAAATCTTCTCCACACAAGGATACATTAAGAAAATAGGTGGACTGCTACCACCTCAAGCCGCCAGCAACAAACCTGCTTGGGAGATAGTCTGCAGACAAAATAGTTGAGCACCAAGCATCATGCAGTATTCCTTCAGCCACCCCTGGGATAAACCAGCATAGCATCCTGGGGAGACAGAAAAAATCCCCCAAAAACTGAACAATAAACAATGAATTGAAAATTAGCACACAGCAGAGGGAACAGAAAAGATGAAAGCACACCAGAGAAGAGAGGAGTGTCAAGGAACTTATCTCCAAGCGAACTATCAGAACACAAATGGCTGGAAAGGCAGGAAGGCCAACAGCACGTGGCTGGTAAATCATTGCAGAAGTGGGACAGGTAGCAGACCATGAAGCTTATCTCCTGAGTGAGTGAGCAACACCAAAAGTCAAAAGGCTCTGCAAAAGAAAAATGAATAGTGAACTATCACAACACACTGACAACAGGGGACTGGCTGACAGATCACTGACTTGCCCCAGAGAAAGGGGGCAAGACAAAGAAATAAGTCCCCAGTAAACAAGCACAGCAAAAAGCCAACTCCAAAGCAGAACAGCTGGTGGAATACAGAGCTGATCTCCTGAACCTGAGGACAGCATGCAAACTTAAACTGCCACACCCCACTGAGGGAGGAGCTGACAAAGAAGCTGCCAATGAGAGACAGAAAAAAAATATTACCCACAAACAACCACCTGGTGAGACTATAACAGAGCTTCTGGTTAAATACCAACACCAGGACTGGATGCTTAAGGAGTATCACCAGAGCTTAAACTAAGACTGAAATTTTATTGTTCTTGAACCTGGAGGTTTTTTTGCTTGTCTGCTAGTTTGTTTTGTTTCTTGTTTGTTTGTTCATCTCTCTCCATTGATTAATTTTTTTTAGTTTTACTATTGTGAATTAATTAATACTAAATTACACCCAAACCAGGGAAAGAAATAGCAAACACACACACACACACACACACACACACACACACACACACAGACAAAACTAAAAACCCAATAAAGCCACAAACAAAATTAAACCAAGGGAAAGAAAACAGGTGATTCAAACCACCAACTAGCCTATCAAGAACATTGTTGCACAGTACCAAGTAGGGCAATGAAAAGAAGAAAAAAGGGATGGAAACCATTCCCCCCCAAAAATAATTTAATACAGGATTCAGAGGGAAGAGAAGAAAACAGATACTAAGTTCTGGACTCCAACAAAACAAAGATAAATGATGCCAAGGAACCCATGATGTCCACAAGAACACCCTCAAAGAAGAAATCCTGCAGTAATCACTGAGAATTCGTAATCTATTGAATAAAATAATAACTGAAAATTTCCCAAATCTAGATGAAGTTACACCCATTCAGGTATAGGAAGCTTCCAGGCAACAAAACAGCCTTGACCAAAATAGAACTCCATGACATATTATCATTAAAACTACAAGCACAGAGAATAGAGAAAGAATATTGAAGACTGTAAGGGAGAGAAAATACATACCATACAAAGGTAAGCCCATCAAAATCATAGCAGATTTTTCAAAGGAAACCTTAAAAGCAAGAAGGGCATGGAATGTGGTTCCAGGCACCAAATGAAAATAACTTCAACCCTAGGATACTCTACCCAGCAAAACTATCATTCAAAATAGATGGGGCAATAAAAGTCTTTCATGATAAGCAGAAACTAAAGCAATATATGAGCACCAAGACACCTCTACAAAAGATTCTCCAAAGAATTCTGCACACAGAAAATGAAATCAAACAAAACCATGAGAAGACAAGCAGTACCAAACCACAGGAGAAATAAAGAAAAGGAAACAGAGAGCAACATTAATTCAGCTGCACAATCAAACCCTTAAACAACAAAAACAACTAAATGACAGGAATCACCACATACCTATCAATATTAACACTGAATGTTAACAGACTTAACTCCCCATCAAAACTCACCATTTGGCAAACTGGATTAAAAAGAAAGATCCAATAAACTGTTGTTTACAGGGGACCCATCTCATTGACCGAAACAAGCACTGGCTTAAGGTGAAAGGATTTACCAAGCCAATGTCTCCAACAACAGGCAGGAATAGCAAAGTAGACTTCAAACTTACATTGATCAAATGAGAAAAGAAGGACACTCCATACAAATAAAAGGATAAATGAACCAAAAAGAAATGACAATTATCAACCTATATGCACTCAATGTCAGTGTACTCAATTTCATCAAACATACTCTGAATGACCTAAAAGCATATATAAACTCCAACACAGTGGTAGTGGGAGACACTAATATCCCCCTATCACCAATAGATAGGTCATCCAAACAAAAAATCAATAAAGAAATTAGACAATTAAATCACACCATAGATGAAATGGACCTAGCTCATGTCTATAGATATTTCATCCAACTTCTGCACAATATACATGGGACTTTCTCAAAAATTCATCATATCTTAGGGCACAAAGCAAGCCTCAGGAAATAGAAGAAAATAGAAATAACCCCATGCATTTTATCTGATCACAGTGCATTAAAACTAGAGCCCAACAATAAAAACACAGCAGAATATATGCAAACAATTGGAAGCTGAACAACACGTTGCTCAATGATCAGTGGGTCATTGATAAAATAAAAGAGGAAATTAAAATGTTCCATAGAAGTTAATGAAAATGAAAACATGACCTACTAGAACCTATGGGACACAGCAAAGACAGTCCTGAGAGAAAAGTTAATAGCCATGAGTGCATATATTAAAAGGACAGAAAGATCTCAAATCCATGATCTAAGGCTGCATTTCAAACTCTTAGAAAAAGAGTTTGAAAAAGCAAATCCCAAAACAAGCAGAAGAAGAGAAATCATAAAAATAAGGGCCAAAATTAACAACAACAAAAAAAAATACAAAGAATCAATGAAACAAAAAGCTGGTTTTTGGAAAAAATAAGCAAGATTGACAGATACCTGGAAAACCTGACTAAAATGAGGAGAGAAAAAACCCAAATCAGTAAAATAAGAAATGCAAAAGGGTAGATAAAAAGAAACATCATGGAAATCCAACGAGTCATCAGACACTACTTTGAGAACCTATATTCCAATAAATTTAAAAATCTTGAAGAAATGGACAAATTTCTAGGTATTTATGACCATCCAAAATTGAATCAAGAGGATATAACAACCTGAGTAGATCTATAACACAAAATGAAACTGAATCAGCAATAAAGAGACTCCAAAAAAATTAAAATGCTGGACCTGATGGATTCTCTGCTGAATTCTATCATACTTTAAAAGACGAACTAACACCAACTCTCCTTAAACTTTTCCATGAAATAGAAAGGGAAGGAACACTGCCTAACTCTTCCTGTGAAGCCAGTATTACACTCATTCCAACAACAGACAAAAACACTCCAAAATGGAGAGCTATAGGCCAATCTCCTTAATGAACATCAATGCAAAAATCTTAAATAAACTAATAGCAAGTTGAATCCAACAACATATTATAAAGCTCATTCACCACTACCAAGCTGGCTTCATCACAGGGATGTCAGGTGGGTTCAACATACACAAATTTATAAATGTAATGCAGCACATTAAAATAAGCAAAGACAAAAACCACTTGATCCTGTAAATAAATGTAGAAAAACCTCTGATAAGATCCAACACCACTTCATGATAAAAGCTCTAAGAAAACTAGGAATAAAAGGAATGTACCTCAACTTTGTAAAGGCTATCTATGACAAACCTATAACCAACATCATACTGGATATAGAAAAAATGAAATAATTTCCCCTAAAATCAAGAAATAGACAAGAGTACCCACTCTCCCCACTCCTATTCAACATAGTCCGGGAATTCTTAACCAGAGCACTTAGGCAAGAAGAAAAATAAAAGGAATATGAATAGATAAAGAAATTGTCAAAATATCAGTATTTGCAAAAGACATGATCCTATATTTTAAAGTCCCAAAAAATGCTACCCCAAAATTCCTAGACATCAGAAACTGCTTCAGCAAGGTGGCAGGATACAAATCAACTTACATAATCATTAGCCTTTGTATACACTAACAATGAACAAATTGAGAAAGAATATATGGAAACAATTCCATTTTTTTTAAGTCTCAAAAAAAATTACATACCTAGGAGTAAACTTAACAATCAATGTCAATGACCTAGAAGGAGAACTACCTTCCCTTGAAGAAAGAGATTTAAGAAGACTACAGAAGGTGGAAAGAGCTCCCATGCTCATGGATTGGTAGATTCAACATAATAAAAATGGCTACACTACCAAAAGCAATCTCCTTGTTTAAAGCAATTCCCATCAAAATCCCAATGACATTCATCACAGAGATTAAAAGATCTGCTCTAAAGTTCATTTGGAAACACAAGGGACCATGAATAACCAAGGCAATACTCAACAAAAAGAGAAATGCTGGAGATATCACAATAACTGACTTCAAACTACATTACAAAGCAATAGCAATAAAAACAGCATGGTACTGGCACAAAAACAGATATGAAGACCTGTGGAACAGAATAGAAGACCTGGATATGAATCCACACAGCTATGCACACCTTATTTTTGAGAAAGGTGCCAAAAACATATGATGGAGAAAACACAGCCTCTTCAACAAACGTTTTTGGGAAAAGTTGTTATCCATCTGCAGAAAACTGAAACTACATCCATGTTTATCACCCTGCACTAGTATCAATTCAAAATGGATCAAGGACCTTGGTAACAGACTCAAAACTGAAGTTAGTACAGGAAAGAGCACAGAAACTCTGAAAGCAGTAAGTGTGGGCAAGAACATCATCAATAGAAACTGAAAAGCTCAGAAATTAGGAGATAGGATAGACAAATGTGACTACATTAAGTTAAAAGTCTTCTATACCACAAAATAAATGGTCTATTAAATGAAGAGACTATTCACAGAGTGGGAGAAAACATTTGCCAGCTACACATCAGACAAAGTACTGATAACCAGAATATACAAGGAGCTCAAAAAACTAAACTCTCCCAATATCAATGAACCAATAAAGAAATGGGCAACTAAACTAAACAGAACTTTTTCAAAAGAAGAAATTCAAATGGCCAAAAATCACATGAAAAAATGCTCACCATCTCTGGCCATAAAGGCAATGCATATCAAAACTACATTAAGATTCCATCTCACTCCTGTTAGAACTGCTATCATCAAAAACACCTACAACAACAGGTGTTAGTGAGGATGCAAGGAAAAAGGAACTTTCATACACTGCTGGTGGAAATGCAAGCTAGTTCAACCACTCTGGAAAACAATATGGAGGCCTCTTAATAAACTAAATATACATATGCCATATGATCGAGCAATCCCACTACTAGGGATATACCCAAAGGAATGCAATTCAGGTTAACCCTAAGGCATCTACACACCCATGTATATTGCTATTCACAATAGCCAAGTTATGGAAACAGCCAAGATGCCACACTACTGATGAATGGTATTAGAAAATGTGGTATTTATTCACAATGGAATTTACTCAAAAAAGAAAAGAATGAAATCTTATCATTTGCAAGTAAATGGATTTAAATTAAGAACATCATTTTGAGCAAGGTTACCCAGGCTCAGAAGACCAAAAATCTTACGTTCTCCCTCATATGTGAACTTTAGATCTACAGAAAATGCTGTAATGTTGTTGGACTTGGGTCACATGCTAAGGGGAGAGCACATATGAGAGGAATGGGGATAGGTAGAAAACCCAAAACTTGGAAGTGTTTGATGTCCCCATTGCAGAGAAGTTAATACAGTAACCTTAAGGCAACAGAGGTCAATTTGGGAAGGTGACCTGGAAGTTTTGAAGAGGTAAGGTACAGATGAATCAATTTTGGTTGTAATACACTTGTGCATGGAAGCAATGCTAGGAATCTCTGTGTATAGTTATTCTTAACTAGAAAAGGCTTTGTCTTTCTTATTATTGTTTATGTCTACTCTTCAACAAAATTGGAGAAAAGGGCAGAACAGGTTCTGCCTGGAAGCAAGGGGGGTGGAGGGGAGACAAAAGATAGGGGACAAGGGGGAGAAATGACCAAAACAATGTACACACATATGAATAAATGAATAAAGAAAGAAATAAAAGTAAATATAATTCATCCACCCCTCTAGTACTTCATTTTCATAGATGAACTACATTCCTTTATATGAACATATCACAATTTGTTTATGCATTCTTCAAGTTAAATTCACTCATATTGTTTATACTTTTTGAGTATTATGAAGAGTGCCTCATATGTTTTGTCTCTGTGTCCAACAGTAGAATGGCAGGATAATCTGGGTAATTTTGTTTAACTCTTTATTGTTTCATGGAAGTACTCATTGCAGAATTTCACACAGTGTACAAAAGTTGTTGCATATTTTATGAATCAACTAGTAACATTTGGGAGATAAAATAGTTGCTAAATATATGCTATAGATATTACTTCCTGTCTTATTTATTTTGGCCATCCCAGTGGGTGTAATGTGGTATCATCGTATGCATTTCATGTGTTCTTCCTTCATGATTAGTGATATTAACTTCCTTTTCCTTGGCTTATTGGTCATTTTTGTGTCTTCTTGAATGATTCTATTCAGATGATTTATCCTTTTTGGGTTTTATTGTTGCCACTTAATATTTATATGTATTTGTCTGTCTATCTAATACACAAATATTTTTAAATAATATGCAAGTATTTTCCCCATACTTTGATAGTACCTCTTGACATTATTACTTTGTTCTTTGAAGTACAGAAAGGTTTAGTTTTGATGACATCCAATTTATCTATTTTTTGTTTTTTTCATTTGGGCTTTTGGTGCCATATTAAAAAAAATATTGCTTAATTCAAATTCACTGTTCGGCATGTATGTACCAAATTGTCCTAGTATCATTTTTATAAGAAAAAGACTGGTACACTGAAGAAAAAGTATCATGGAAATAGATTAATGAAATCCTTATATCATGGAAACTCATCATATGACTTCCAGACTGCATTTTAATATTGTTAAGATGATAAAAGTTCCAAAAATTTTTTTTTCATGGCATTGGGGTTTGAACTCAGGGCCTCATGGTTGCTGGGCAGGTGCTTTTATCACTTGAGTCACTCCACCAGCATTTTCCCAAATTGATTTTATAAGTCAATACAATTATGATCTGGAGCAAGTTTTTTCTCTTGTTCCCTTGTTATTACTGAATGTAACTGGGCAGCAATGTGAGATCCAGAAAAGGCACAGGATAAGCAGACGGACAGATAGTGGGATCAGGTGTGCTGGGACCTTGGATGGAAATGCACAATGCTCATTGCTTCTTTTCTCTATTATTCTCTTCATTTACTCTTCTTCTTTTCTCTATCTTTATTCTTTAAGACCTTACTCCTTTACAGTTCTTTAAAACCTTGCTTCTAAAGTCTTTCCTTAAGACATCTTTCCTTAGACTTGCTCTGTCCCATGTTTTCTCTTAGCTGTTCTTTAGCATAATCTCTCTTAAAGTCTTTGCCCCTAGGCTTGCACTGTCCCATGTTCTCTCTTTAGCTTTTTTAAAGCCTCTGTGTTTAGACTTGCAAATAACAACAGTTCCGCATAAAAACTGCAAATGCATAACTCTTAAAGTCCTAGTCCTTAGACTTGTACTGTCCCATATTCTCTTTAGCTTTTCTTTAGATTAACTTTTCTAAAGCATATGTGCAAAGTTCTCATTGCAGACTTTCTATCAACCCCTCTTTAGCAATTCCCCTTTAGCAATTTCCCTTTAGCAATTCTTTTCCTTTCAGAAATCTTTTTCCCTTCCAAAAGCCTCCTATGCCAAAAAGCCAAAAGCCCAAAAGAAAAGCTGGAAGCAAAGCTGGTCCCCAAAGCAAAATCCCCCGAAGCAAAATCCCCAAAGCAAAAAGCCTCCAAAACAAAAGCCCCAAAGCAAAAGCCAGAAAACCTAAGGCCAAAAGCCTTCCCCATCAAAAAGCCAAAAAGCAAAAGCCTCATATCTTCCTTCAGTGAGTCTTTTATACCCAGTGGTAAATAGTGGGGAGCAGCTATTCTCAGGGAGAGGTGTGACATTGTAAGAGGAGAAATTTGTGTTCCTACCTCTATGAACGTAAACAACTTAGGAGAACCAGCTGTTTTGCATCTTCCTCTTCTGTGGCCGGGGGCTGTGCCATTCTTGGCCTACAGATAAACATTTTAGGAAAAGCTATTGAGCTGCATCTCTCCTTTCTTATGTCCAGGTCTCATAGGCTTCTATAATCCACTCTCCACAATGATCAAAATCTCAGGTGATGCTTGCTAAAAATGACAAATGGATCATAAAGTTAGGAAATGTAACCAACAATGAGTATCAAGATTTGTTTAACCAAACCTGGAAAGGAAAAACAAAACTGGAAGGTTCAGATGTCCTGATTTCTAAACTGTACTAATCAGGAAAGAATGGGACTGTCAATTCAAAGATGTAGTGACCAATGCAACAGAAATGCAATTTTACTTCTTGAAATCAGTTTTGGTACTGGATACCTTTTTAGAATTTGTTCACTTTATTTATGCTAATATTGTTCATACAATTACCTTATACCCACTTTTTATATCTGTAAAGTCAATATGGCTGTTCCTTCTTTTAATACTGATTTTAATAATTTGGGAGTTCTCTTTTTCTTTATCATCATACCTAAAGCTTTGTTGACTTTCTTGATCCTTTCAAAAAGGATGAGTTTGGTAACATTGATCTCTATTGTATCATTCTCTTTTACTTATTTTCACAATTATCATTATAATGTATATTTCTCTTTCTTACTTTCAGATTACTTTGCTTCAGTTTTTTGTACTTTTTTAAGTTGAATGGTTAATTTATGGATTTGAATTCTTTCTCTTATTTAAAATTTATATGTTTACAATTTTTTTGATACTAGGGATTGAGCTCTAGATTTCATGCTTGCTAGGAAGGCACTCTATTTCTTGAGCTATCCCCTAGTACTTTATAAATTACCTTCTCAACACCAATTTAGATGTTTCCATAATTTTTGTATATTTTGGTTTTATTCTCATTCTTCTCAAAGTGATTTTCAATTTGAATATTATTTCTAATTTTACCTTTTGATTACTTAATTGCATGTTCACTAAATAATGGATTTTGAATTCAGGGCTTCACATTTGCTAGACAGGCACTCTATCACTTGAGTCATTCCCCAAGTATTCTATAAACAATTCTGTCCATATTTGTGTTTTTCTTATATTGGGTTTATGTTATCAAGCAGATATGTTTGTAATTGTCATATTTTTCTGGTAAATTGACTCTTTTATCATTTAAATTTTGCTTTTTTAGCCTATAACAATGTGTTTCTCAAATTCTACTTTCTCCAGATTACAGTAGCCTTATATCAAACCCCATTTTTATTGAGTTGCATTACATAATATATGTATTGTAAAAGAAGTAATAGCATACATACATATATATATAACTTCTTTAACTTTGAACCTATTCTTTTGAATCTAAATTGTGTCTCATTGAAAACAGAGTTTATAACCTCTTCATTTTTTTCCCTCTGTTTTCATCTCCTCTGATCTCTGCTTTTTGATTGGAATGGTCAATACATTTACATTTACTGTTATTGTTAACAAAGAATTACATCTGTCATTGCACTATTTCTTTTCTGTCAATCATATGTTTTTTTTTTATCTTTTATTCCTCCATTACAATCTTCTTTTGTGTAAAATACATGTTTTCAAATGCAAAATTTTATTTCCCTCATTTTATCTCAGTATATTTTTGAGATATTTCATTAAAGATTTTTCTGATGTCTATAGCTAGCAACTACAACTAGGATTCGTACTGACTTAACTTCAGAAGTGTATAAAAATTTGCTGTAATATAGCTCCACTCCCTGTTCTGTGTACTGTTATTTTAATACAAATTACAGATTTATACATTATAAACACTTCAACCAAGATGGGTACTTATTACTTTCCTAGTTGTCTTTGACAAAGATAGTAAAAGAAGTGAGTTCTATGCAAAAATACATCATGTAATCATTAATATTTGTTTACTTACACCTCCAAAAAAACTTTATTTTCTTATATACACTTTAGTTATCCAGTGCACAGTCATATCAGCTTGAAAAACTTTTTTTTTCAGTATCCTTTGTATGGTGCTTCTTAGAATGACAGACTCTCTGAGTTTTTTGCTCATATTAAATACAGAATTGTCAAATAAATATTTAGTATCTCATGTTTGATGGATGGTTTCACGGATATGGAATTATTGGCTGAAATTTGTTCTTTCAATATGAAATATGTCATTTTAGAAGCGTCTATGGCTTCTAAGGAAAAATCAACTCTTTATCTTATGAAGAATCCATTTCACTTGGAAAGTTCTTCATTTTCTCACTCCAACTTGGCCTCTGTCATGTTTTTTAAAAGGTTAAAGTGATTTTAATACATGTGGAACACTTTTGGTTGATCCAATTTGGAGTTTCTTGGTCTTCCAGAATGTACAGAATAATATTTTATCAAATTTGTAAGGATTTTTAATTTTTTTTCAAATATTATTTCACTTATTTTCTCAGTGCTCTCCTTTTAGATTTCTCACTATACCTATGCTAAGACTCCTTTTGTTGTTGTTAAGATTAAAGTTTATTTTTCTACTTTTCTGTCTGTCTGGTCCACTGAATGAACTCCATGGATTTATCTTCAAATATTCTGATTTTATAAGTTAAAATTTGCTCTTGAGTCTTTTAGTAATTCTTCATTTCCATTATTTCATTATTCACCTGCAATATGTTTTTATATAATGTTTGTAACTTCTATGTCTTTTTAAATTCTCTATTAGTGAGATATTATTTTCATGTTTTCCTCCATTTTTTACATGTGGTTTTGTGTATTTTCATGTATGATGTATTTGATACATTGTAAGAACTTGTGTAAATGCCGCAATGTATGCCTACCCATCACAAAAATAAAGAAAAGAAAACCAAAAATATAAATAAAAATAAAACCATTCCAATGTGTCATTGTCCTCAAAGATAGCATGTATTTATTGTTTTTTTTTCTTTTCTTGTGTATGGCTATATTTTAATATTTCCTTAAATTCCTGGTGATTTTTTGAAAGATAATTATTTTAAATAACATTCTGGCACTTCTGGAAATCAGATTAACCCCCTCAAGCATTCTCCCCATCACCTGGGTTAGAAAGATTTTTAGTTTTAGTTAAATTTACCAAACAAAAATAGTAATCTTTCAGCCTTTGTCAAGAGACTCTGTGTGTGTTTCTGTGTGTGTGTGTGTGTGTGTGTGTGTGTGTGTGTGTGTGTGAGAGAGAGAGAGAGAGAGAGAGAGAGAGAGATTAAGAAACACATTTGTTTTTCATCTTAGTCATTTTATTCTTGTGGAGAACTTCAAGGTCATATAGAAGAGAAGGATTTGGGTTTTCTAAGATCTTTCCTGGTCATACACATAGCTCTGCCTGAATAAGCATGTGGTCTTCTAGATTCTACAATAGACTGTAACTTTTAACCTCCTCTATGAATATCCTAATTCTTAGTTTTTCCTTTAACCTTTCTTGGTTATACCCTCCTTAGTTCCAACTATTAAAACATCTATTACTGCTGTCTTAAACAGACTCTATATTTTTTCAAGAAATTTCTTGTGCATTGTATTATTGATACTGATTGAGGTCTGTCATTATAACAAAGATTCTTTGTTAGCCAAACTTCAGTCATATATCTGAAATGCCTCCTAGACTCATATATCATTAAAATTCAGTTTTAGCAAAGAATCTTACTAAGGCAGTTAAGCAAGATACACACATACTCCCTCCTTGATAGCTGGTCTACTCAAAATCTTATCATGTTCTTCATCCTCCACAATACACTTAGTGATCTCTGATCATTCTTAGGTTTCTTTAACTGTTAGGTTGATTTAGCCAAAATCTCCCTTACTTACGATCTTACCTCTCAGTAATTTCATTCACTAACTCCCACACTGCTTCTTGGCTATAAATTTCCATTCGCCCACACTATATCTGGAGTTAAACCTATTGCAAAATCCAATTGCAGTGATCTCTGTACTTTAGTTATGTTTTTGAATGAATTCTTCTTTGTTGTGCTTTAATGAGTATCATTAAATACATTTTTCTCTAATGATAGCATTTATAGAGAATCATATTTTCCTTCTTTCACCATTCCTTTTAGTCTTCTCTGAATTTGAGGATTTATTTAATAGACTTTTTCTGATGAGAAGATGCTGAAATATTCCATAATATGTGATTACTAATTCACCTGGAAAGAACATACTAGTAAAATGATTCTTTCTTGTTAATCATTAAATGAGATGCAAGCAGGTTCATTTTGTATGACATTTAACTAGAATCAATTTGTTACATAAGTACTAGTCTTTGAATAAAATAATTATACTGAATAAAACTAATACTAAATATTGTACATCATTCTGAGTCTGTTTATCTCAAGTGTCTCTCAAGCTCTTAATACTTGACAAAGTATTTCCCAGAGTTTTAAGAACTGGAATTCTAGTTTTATTGCATTGTGGTCAGATAGAATGCAGGAGGTTACTTCTATTTTCTTGTATTTGCTGAGGCTTGCTTTGTGTCCTAAGATCTGATTTATTTTGGAGAAAGTTCCATGGGCTGCTGAGAAGAATGCATATTGTGTGTTGTTGGATGAAATTTTCTGTAGACATCAATTAGGTCCATTTGATCTATGGTGTCATTTAGTTCTAGGATTTCTTTGTTGATTTTTTTTTGTTTGGATGATCTGTCTATTAGAGATAGAGAGGTATTAAAGTCTCCTGCTACTACTGTATTGGAATGTATATGGGCTTTTGAGTTTTCAGTATATGTTTGATGAAATTGGGTGCCCTGACATTGGGTGCATATTGGATAATAATTTTATTTCCTTTTGATTTATTGTCCCTTTTATTAGTATGGAATGTCTGTCTTTGTCTCTTATGACCAATGCAAGTTTGAAGTCTGCTTTGTTTGATATAAGTATTACTATTTTTGCCTATTTTCAGGGGCCATTGGCTTGGTAAATATTGTTCCAGCCTTTCACCCTAAGCCATTTTTTATTTCTGTCAATAATATGGGTCTCTTGTAAACAACAGTTTTTTCAGATCTTCCTTTTTAATATAATTTGCCAAATGGTGTCTTTTGATGGGGGAATTGAGTCCATTGACATTCAGTTTTAATATTGATAGGCATGTGGTGATTCTTGCCATTTAGTTGTATTTGTTGTTTAAGGATTTGATTGTGTGCAGCCAAATCAATGCTACCCTCTGATTACTTGTCTTTTTTTCTCCTGTGGTTTAATACTCCCCTTCCTCTTGTGGTTTTGTTTGCTTTCATCTTCTGGGTAAAAAATTTCAACATCCAAAGTGATAGAAAATTTTCTGTTAAAGAAAAATATTCATTATTTAATACAAGTCAACACCTTCATAAAACAAGAGAACTTTTTAAAATGAAAAATTCTAGCATGCAAATAAGTTAGTCTTTTTAATAAGAAGTGAATTTTGAATGCCTACCTTCTCTAAAGCACGTTACTTATCCATATTGTCTACTTTTAAGGATTATTTATTTTTCATAAAAACAAATTATTAAATGCAAACCAATAGTGGAAGTTCAAGTGTCAGTGTTAATATTCACTTGACTTATGGAGAATTCTTAAAGGATTGAATATGATTTTCTCAAACAAATAAGTGGGAGAAGATTGAGAAAGAATGCAATATAATCAAAAGCTTAGAGGAAAAAGAATAGGGCACATGGACACATATGAAAAATGATGAAATATAAGCTTCACTGAAGGTTGTGCTGGAGGAGACAAAGCTAGGAGGGTAGGCTGTATTTAAAATTTTAAAATGTGTTATAAACAAACCAGAAGACCTCCACTTACTTAAACAATCATATTCGTGCTGTATTTGCATTACAAAATTTCACACAGAGGTTTTTTTCTCAAATAATTAAACGTTCAAGATTAGAATACCACATTTACATCTAGAAATGACATGGAAAGGACCTAGAAGGGACTTTATAAGGCACAGACTATAGATATTAGTCTACTGTATGTTATATCTTTCTCTAATATGCTTGTATTAATTATCTATGGAAATTTATTCCTTCTGAGACATTTATAAAGTCTTAGGAAAGTTACTTGATTTCAATGCAACATAATTTTTACAGTTTTGAATATATTTATGGATAATGATATACATAAATGCAGAATACAGGGTCAACTAGAAAAAATGAAAACTATAACAATATGGATTTAAAAGCCAGGAACTACCCAATCTCTTTTATATTAATTTTCTAATCTGTGTAACACCAGAAATTTAGTAAATTAAAACAAGAAAAAAACATCTCACAGTTTTCGTGGATTTAATATCTGATATATTTTCATTGATTCTTCTCCTCAAGATCTCCATGTTGTAAATATTTTATATTTTTAGGCACATTAAGATATTTTGACCTCTCCAAAAAACATTTCTGGCTAAGCAGAAACTACCCCTTTGGGGGCTGGTTAATTCTGATCCATAAGAAAAGGCCAGCCAAAAACATATCCCAATCTAATATCTCCTCAATCGCTGCATGCACACCAGGATACAATGTTCCTTGCCTCAAATATAGCAAGGCTGAGAACCAGATAATCCCTATAGCTCAAAATCTGCCCAAATAATTCAAATTAGCTAATCTTAATCTGTTCTCCTTGTCCTGTTTACCCTTCCTTCAAAAACCCCAGTAAAGGCATTGGCCTAAACCTCCCCCTTATTTTTGTCTTCTGCCTCCTGTCCACACTAACTTTTTTCATGCAGACCTGCATGGCATGTTCTCACTCCTTTATCTAGGTTCTATAAAAATAATAAGCTCTTTTTTCTTAACCCCTCCTCTCTCTCTTCTTGTGACCACATCTGATTGTCTCATAAAAAATTAAAAAAAGAGTTACATAGGCTGAAATCAAGGTATCACCTGCTTGGTCCAAAATCTGGAGGCTTAACTAAGGAAAGATCAATTCTTTGCTCCCTCATCTTCTTGGCAGAATTATTTCTGCTGTTTCACTTTTTTTTTTTTTTTTTTGCTTACTGGCACCTGGGTCCTGTTCTCTGTTCTTAGAAGTCAATATCAAGTTATTACTATGTGGTGCCACCACAGTGCTTCTCACTTCATGCCAATTTTTGACTTGAGGCTAGCAGTTGAGTTTGTCTTCTTACAAATCTTCATTTAGTCCAGACTAGGTCTGGACTGATTAGATGAAGTACACACTTTGGATTAATTCAGATAACTGATTGGGGACAAATATGTAAAGTGATATCCCATCATTTGTACAGATTCTGCTACTCTCAGAGGGAGGAGAGCATAACACTCTTAGATTCTAAGATTATCTTAGAATTTTGCCACACATTCTTCTACCTATATTTCATTGCTTTTATTATTCTCTCTCTCTCTCTCTTTCTCTTCTCTCTGTCTGTGTCTTTTTCTCTGTCTCTCTCTCAGCTCCCCCTTTCTCTTACCCCTTTCTATAAAACATACATGTAAATCCATCTATATATCAACCCATAAATCTACTTATACTACTCTATGTCTTATCAATAGATACAGGAATACATACATGAATGTAAGAATATATATTTATAAATATATAAATTTCTGAAAATTTGTCCTGAAAAGGAATTGAGTAAGAATTGTTTTATTAGAGAAGAATATTTATAAAAGTTGATAAAGCAAGACTGGGAAGTAGAAAAAATTGAAATTACATAGATCCAACCTCACAGAACCTAAATCACTTCAAAAGGAAATTCTGAAGCAAGTTATTTCTGAGAAAGTCTTGGATTTTCCCCCTCAAAGACTTGACTTGTAGATGCCAATTTCAAGGACTGATTTGTAATCATACCTGTCAGTAATTATGCTTTGTGGTATAAAAATTAGCTTTCTAGTAACATGAACTACAAATACCATTTAATATCAATATTATTATCCACAATGTGATACTTCCTGGAGTGTGACATCATACAATGGGTCATTTTGTTGACAGATATTCTGAACAGTCTGATGCATCAAAATGGTTTCAATGAACATCTGAAAAATATCTAAGTCCATATTAGTGAAATAAAGTAAATAAAAATCTCACCAAAAATTTAAATATTTCATCAATCTGGTTTGAAGAATAAATACCTATTTTATTATTTTCTGATTCAGAAAGCTTAACATATTCAAGATAAGAAATAAACTTTAATGTTTAAAAACTACAGTCTCACATAGATACCAGAGTAAGTATCAGATACCATGTCACATAATACCAAATTGTACATAAAAAAGTGGTGCAAGCAATTAGTAATATAATTTTACCTTGCTTAATAGAATAATTACTCTTCTATGTTGATATAACTTAGAGGACATGAAATTGCATCCTTTCATATTTACTGAAGTTGAGATTTATCTTATGAAAAAGAAAGCATTCCAAAATGTACTTTTGGCAAACCTAAGTGGATGCTACTGTGAGCCTCCCAGATCCTCTCTGAGAAATGTAGCATTTATTTCTGCATTATTGGTTGTTAAGGAGAAAACATTACTTCTTACTCTGCAGATTGCCTTCTGTTAAAGAAAGCAGCCTCATTCAAGCATGCTACATTGGGGAAAACCAGTCTTGTAACTGTCTGATGGGAAGTTATAAAGGCTTCTTCTCATAGACTCAATTGGGATAATTCTGAAAGGCTTTCCAACTACTGGAAAGTTGGCTAAGATCTATTTGTAAATATACCAGAGTTCAACTGATATCTGTTTAGTAACATGGTTCCTTCAAGTCTTCATAGATAATATTTTGACCAGACTCTCCAACAAACTTCCTTCATGAAAATCTCTTTGTAAAAGGCTGTTTCCAGGGAGCCTATATTGGACACAGAGTATAATTAGCCTGGCAAAAGCAAAGCAAAGATCTTTGTCAGGAACAAGCACAGAACGCTTTCTATAAAGCCTACCTCTATGTGTCTGATTGTGAAGGAATATCAGGTCTACAAAGCATTGCTTATTTTTATGTTTCAATTATCTTTAGTGTAGTGCAGTGTAGAAGACACACTGACTATGAAGTCAGAGAGACCTGGCTGGGAATATCAGTTACAGCTCTTACATGAACTATACCTGAATAATTGTACCTCTATAGTAATTTGAGTGCTGTACATATGTATATAAAACTCTCAGAAAAAAACTTGTTAAATAAAATAGCAATATCAGTATTAGTTATAACTACTATTAGTAATAATTGTTATTACAATTACAACAAATTACATGTCATTAAAAATTTATGCTAGTTGTCACAGAATCACCTAAGGTTAGAAACTTTAACAAAATGAGGTGTTATATTCAGACTCTCAAATGTTTTCACATTTTTTTAACCACAGCAACAAGAGTCAATAAAGAATAAATACTAAGCATTATGTCAATTATTACCTAATTCAAGAAATATATTATCATTTTATATCCCATACCAAATTAAGGTACAGTAAATAAAGCAAGAGTGTCATTTCTCTGAGCCATCATCACTAATACTGGGCAAGCAAAACTAGGCATTTTTTGAGATCATTTTCCTTTTGTTCTATATCTTCTGTTTTGCACTAAAATTTGAAGTATTATCACCGGGGGTTCAAAACAGAATTTTCCTTGTATTTTTCTGGGCTGGTAAAGATGGATTGCAGTCCCCAAACTGATCCATTGGCTTACTAATGTATAACAATAGTCAGAAAATATTCCTCAACACTTCAGAGACATCTTTTTTAATAGCTTTGGACCACACAAAGTAAAGTATTTTTTGCTGGTTCATTTTTTTATTCTTTTAAAAAGTAGTGTAGGCACTAAATACAGTACACTTCATTTTTTCCAGCTTTAGTAGTAGGACAAGTTCTGAAGATTCAATATATGGACAAACTATGCTTTTGATAAGAGAAAGAGCTCTATCCTTACTTCCAACTCCTTAAAAGTAAGTATTTGCTTTTTAGGTTTTTCTTTGAAAGATTATGAAGAAAATGTTAAATGCTGTATTATTTAACATAGATTCTTAATTCAAATATTGGTACTAAAATCGAATGATACTAGCAGGAATATTTTTTCATCTTGTTACCTTATATTTTCTTATTTTCTAAATCATACCCTAAATTACAAAATTCTAATTTTCAAACTATTACTGTTTAAGTCAGGATTTAAGAATCTTGTCATCTGGTGCTCCTCGCTTCTATTTAAATTAAGTACAATACATTTAGCTTTCAAGCAATACATTTAGCTTTCTAGTTTTCTCCTTTTATTTCAAAGAAATACAAAAATATTAAACCAATTATGTTCAATAACTCAGAACTACAAAGTAATGTGAGTATGTATGTTAATTTAGACAAGTGAAGATCAACAAATGTCATAGGGTTTTAATGCTAGATGTCATAGGGAATAAAAACATCTAGCATTATTTTGAATAAGCAACTCACTGTAGTTTAAAAAGAAAAAAATAGGGGAAAGTTGGCCTTATATAAACTACAATATATACCACATAGTTATTTTCTGCATGGAACATGAGATTCATCAAAGCAGCATCCATCATATCAAAGTATTCTTTAAGTTTATATTTTGTATCATATTTAACAGTTTAGTTTTTTATTTGTTCTGCTTTAAGTCTAAATTTTCTACCAGATTTATGTTTTATCATATTAAATAGAGTGAGAAAATATAATTTAAGACCATATAAGTGAATGAAATTTTACTTGCCATTTAAATGTGTCCATAACTACTAAACTTAATATTGACTTCCAATTACCAGTGTTAATTTATGGGAACTGATAACTTCTATCAAAATGGACATTAAACTGCTAAAATCTTTGAAATTGAGTGCATTGAATATACTATAGTTTGGACATTGAATTCTCCCAAAGGTCAAGTATTTAAGGTCTTTATGATGGCACTATTGGATGGTGATGGAATCTGTAACAGAAGATACCTACTGAGAGTCTTTAGGTCATAGGGAGAATGCTCTTGAAAAGAATGTGAGACCATGATTCCTTCTTTACTCTCATTTGCTTCCTGGCCATGAGGTGAATTGATTATCTCTGCCATGTATTCTCTCCTTAATGTGCAGCCTTATGAGCTCCAAAGCCAATAGGAGTATTCAATTATGTACTGGAACTTCAAAATAAATACATTCTGTTTATATGTTCATTGTCTCAGATATTTTGTTATAGTGATGAAAAGCTGACTACTGAAGAAAACTGGTGCCAGAAGTTATGAGATCATGGAGGCTTCCATTGAGATTTCAAAGGAAAGGCTGCAAGGATATGCATTTTGTTTTACAGCCATGGACCCTGAAAGCAGCACCCAATGGTTTTGTTCATGAAGCTGTAGGAGCAAAGTCAAAGCTGCAGTGGGAGACACCAAGAAAATAAGGGTGCTTGCAGTATGCAGTGCCTGAAAAGAAAAGCAGCAATCAGCAATCAGAGCTAGCCAAAGGAAATAGAAATCAGGCTACAACCAGCCAATAAATGCCATTGGAGTAGGGCATCCTGGGCCCTTGATTGCTCACATTTTTCCCCAGAATGTACTGGATTCTAAACAAGAAGCTTTACTATTCAACATTTTCCCATTGAGTTTTAGTCTTGCTTTGGTCTATGCCCTTTTCTCTAGTCCCTTTTTCCTTTCTTTTGGAACAAAATCATAGTTGTTCTTATCTCACTATTTTATTTTGAAAGTATGTAATTTCCTATTTTAAGTTTTTACACAGTCAAATGGCTGAGTTTTTGGGGGGAACTCAGAGGAGACTTTGAACTTTCACTTTTCAGTTAAAAATTTGGAAAATCTTGGGGATGGACTAATGCATTTTGCAATGTGAGATGGACATGGAACTTTGGAGGTGAGGTAGGATGCTATAGTCTACATCTTGAATGTTCCTCGAAAGGCTATGGTTAAAGGTTTGTCTCCTAGAATGGCACTACTGGGAAGTAGCAGTACAATTAGGAAATGAGGCCTTAGTAGGAGGTCTTTAGGTCACAGGGGTGTGTCCATGAAGGGAACAGTGGAATCCTAGAATCTTACTTTTTCTCTTTTGCTTCCTGGCAATGATTTGAGTGTATATGCTTCACTATGTGTTTACAACATGGTGTGCTGCTTTGCCATAAGCTCAAAACTGATGAGACTACTCAATCACTGGTGGAAACATCCAAACTATGAGCCCAAATAACTTTTTCTCTCAAGTTAATTACTTTAGGCTCTTGGTTACAGTGCTGGAAAGCTGACTAACACAGAATTTTATCAGCTTTCTGATAAAATCCATCAGTCAGTAATGGATAAAAACATAGATGATAAAGAACGTATTAGGAAGAAATATGCAGTAATTATGACTAGATTGGTATACGGACAGATGAGATTTCTTGCTTCCCATCTCAACTGAGGGGAAATTTTTTATTGAATTCTTCCATTAAGCTTTATTTTCAACTAGCCATTTATTACAAAAATCCATTTATAAGGAGAAAGTTAAAATAGAAACCTTAGTATAGCACTTCTCTATATGTAGCAGTTTTACCACTGGGTTTTATGAGAAGAGATTTTACATGAGAAGTTTAAAAGATAACTGGATAAAATAAAATAATCTCTTCTTAGACTTTTTAAAATCTTAGATGGCATATCTTTTTAACTCTTCTACATGTTCACCTCATGGAATGGGGTTTCAAAATTATTCTCATTATGATAACACCATTGTTATCATGTTATACTTTCTATTTCATAAGTGAAGGATGTCTAACAGGCTCCTTTCCTTTAACACTGTATTTTCTTCTGGAATGTTTGATTTCATATGCTACCTACATGTTATGCATATTTAATGTTCACTGAAAATATCAAACATAACAATAGAAAATCCAAAAGCTTGAAAGATGAGTGTTTAAGAACATTTATATCTTTAAAGAATTTTATGAATAAATTCCAAGTAGCATTTAAAACATTTATAAAAAAACACAAAGTACTTAAGTACTTAAGCCTATGTAACTCTGCTAGTACTTCTATTGAAAAGCTACTACAGATGTGATGGCTTATACACAAAAACTGATTTCTCATAATTTTGAGGATTGAAAAATCTAAGATCAATGTGCTGTCAGTATAAGATTCTCTTTAAGCCTTTCTTTCTCATTTGACAGAAGTCTGCTAATTCTTACTTTCTTCTTCTGGCCTTTTCACTGTCCCTCCTATCTCTACATCTCACAAGGATACCAGTCATAATAGTTTAGGGTCCTACCTTTCTTCCTTATTTAACCGTAATTATCTCTTTTAAGGCTTCTTCTCCAAATGTAGTCATACTGGGAATTAGGGCTTCAAATATGAATTTTTGGAAGAAAAATATCAGTCTTTAGAACTTGTATAGATAGAATAAATAAGAAGGAAATGTTTAAATAATATTGCCATAATATAAAAATATATCTTCCACAGAAGATAGTGGACAAGTTATATAGGATGTTCAGAGATTCTGTTTTGTTACTGTAAAGTCAGAAAGACTTCATTCCTCAGCCTCCTTGGCAGTAGGCAAGCTCTATCCAAAGTGTCTTGCTGGAATTTCATCATTGTGTGCCAGGCCTTGACAGCCCCTCTCTCTTTGTTGGTTGATCAAGTATCCCTGAGTGTCCATAAGAAAGCATTTGGCAATTCCATATTCAACTGAGAATTTAATGACATTTCATATTGATGAATCATGGAAAATGTAAACTGTTCTGGCAGCTAGTTTTAATTATCTAATATAATATTGATGTTTGTCTTTAAATACCAATGTTTCTATAGTACAAACTAAAATATATGGTGTTGGTTTAATTATCAGTTGGCTGGAAATTAATCCTGACTGGAGTCCAGGAAGTTGTTAATCTTCCTGGTAAATTATGATAAATATTGTGATAAAATACTGTGTAAATCTCTCTTCTCATTTCTGTTATTTTAGGAATCAGAGCATAATGAATCTACAGATAGAAAAAATGAAAATAATTATTTTATGGTGTGTTTGTGTTGTTATTAGCTGTATGTGTCAATACATTCTAATAAAAGATATGTTCTGAAAAGAATTTGTTAATTTGCAAAGAAATGAAAATGAGAGAAATAAATTACATATTTGGGATGTTTTAGAGTATAGAAAAGTTGACTGAGCCTTGATCCACCCCAGAAGAATTAAAATACCACATTTTAAGCAATAAAAGAAAATGAAAGTATGTCTGTTAAATAATTTGACCTGTGTAAAGATTATGTTAAGGGCATGGCATTTCTGTCAATAGGTGACTTCAAGATAGTAGTCAATAGGTATGGAAAAGAAACACAAGAACTAAAATTATAGCTAATGGAAATCTATAGGTATGATTTCTAATACACAAAAGAAACTTGAAGCCAATAGAAAAATATGTTTATCAGCATTCTGAAGGATGTTTAAGATAGCTGCACAGGGAGTTTCCTTGTGTCCATTCCATGTTTATATGTATCATAGTCTGATTTGGTTCATCTCCTCTATTTTTCTTCTTTCTTCCTTAGTCCCCTTCTTATGATGTTTTAAACTGATTTAAAAATTCTATATTCATTCTTTTATAGAATGGGGTTCATTTCTTTTACCCTCCCCCTCTTGTATGTGACCTTCATTAGTGTGACCCATTTTTCACAGAATTGGTATAATTGTATTAGGTCTATATTCCACATATGAGAGAAAATTTTATACAAAATTAGAGAACAGGTCCTGCATGGGGGAGCTTGATACCATGGAGAGGGGGAGGAGGTGGGAAATGATGAAGGAGGGTGAATGCAATATGAATACTGTGTGCTCATGTATATAAATGGAAAAATGTTATCTGTTGAAACTCTTCCAGGAATGGGGAGAGGGGAAGATGAAGGAGAATGTTGGAGAAGGTGAATTCACATGTAATATATTTGATTTATTGTAAGAACTTTTTTAAATGCCACAATGTACCCCAACCCTGCATATACATTTATATGTATAAATCTCAGAGAAATAAATATATCCAATTCTAAACAAAAAAATTTGAAAGATGTATATTGCCAAATGTATATTGCAGATTTTTTTTAAAAAAATTATGTTTGTAACTATTTCCAAATGTAATTTCCAAATGTAAACAACCCTTAGGTCACTGACTTTCCAAAATGTTTGAAAGACTGAAAAATCCAAAGGAAAAGCAATCTCCTTACATTGTAAACAGTGGAGAAGTCTCTCATTGGGCTCAGTTAAGGACCATGGGTGGTGGTTAATGTCACACAAAAATTCATGATTTGAAACTGAAACACAAATGTAAGAGATGAGGCCTTTGGAAAGTAATTAAGTGACCTTAATTAGAAGGATTAGTGACCTTACAAAAGGATTAAAGGGTATGACATCACCAATTATGTGCTTTTTGCCATGGGAAGACACAGCATCAGTACCTTCCAAAGGATTAAGCAACATGGCATCATCTTGGAAATGGAGACCAGGTCCTTACCAGATATGGAACCAACTGGGAATGAGATTTGGGACTTTGGTTTCCTCAGAAATGGGTTTTCATTCACTATAAATTATGCAGACTTGAGTATTTTGTTATAGCAGCACACTGAATAAGACAATAGTTAACAGGAAGAAGGAAATTTTTATTAGAGAGCAATATTAGAAACCTTCTCTTAATTCCTGAGCAATCTGCCCAGACATGTTTCTGGATTCTTTCAGCACTTCTCTGCTTTCTACTTTGTTATTTTCTGAATAAGTGGATTTATTATGATTATCCTAACCTTTCTCAAACTCAGCATTGAATTTGGCTTTGAGGCATAGACTTAACATACTTAGATAAGGATCTATTAAGATAAGGATCCACTTAACTGCAATGTACCATTTCTGGATATGTTAATGAAAATTAAATATCAATACAAAAATCCTGTACTTTGAACAGCAATATAATGACATGGTGGGATTTTGTTTTCCTCTTTGATTGATTAGGAACAATTGTGTGTGTGTGTGTGTGTGTGTGTGTGTGTGTGTGTGTGAAAAACAGCAATTAGATTATCAAATGTAAGAATAATATAAAAGACTGGCCAAATGTCTAAAAGTCCATGTCTTTTTGGTTTACAGAGGAATACTGTAATTATCCATTGTCTCGGAAGGTTAAATTGAACCTTTTGACTTCACAATGGCTAATGAAATATAAGTGGCAATGCTGTATTTCACTTCCATGTCAAATAATGAAATGCTATATCAAGTCTTCTTATCTCCCCTTATTCTTCAACCAGCTATTATAGGGATAAGAAAGATTTTAAGACACCAGGTTAGTATGTAGATATCATAAAGTATAGAAATGCTGAAAGTTAAAAGGAAAAAAGATTTCTGATCACGAGAGGAGGGAGTACCTGAACATACAGACATATGGAGAAGTAAAACTACCTCTACTTTGTTAAGCCACTATGATATTTGATCATTTTTGTTATGCTATCTTGTGAGAAATGCCCTAAAAACATGAAATAATATATCAAACTTCTAGATGTCATTTTTTTCAGCAAATAAATTTTCTCTTCATTATGGATTTTCTTTAATTTAAAATTTCTCATCTCTCCCCCTTCATTATAATGATATCTTAAATGAAAACAAAATTTCAATTGGAGAAGTTACCAACAATATATATATATTTGCCTTTTGTTTTGGATTGGGCTTTGAAACTGGGTCCTGCTGCATTTCCAAGTCTGGTCTCAAAATCTTGGGCTCAAAGGATCCTCCTGCCTCACCCTCCTGAGTAGCTGAGACTAAAGTAGAGTTACAGATTCTTTTTTTTTTTTTTTTTTGGTGTGACAGAGGTTTGAATTCACAACTTCATGCTTGCAAGAAACTATTAACATCCTTACACAGTATTAGAAGAAAAAGGTATATGTACAACCTTGTAGATACTAAAAAAAAAAAGAGTTGTATATGTGTTGCATTTTTCCTTTTATTGTGTACCTGAGAAAATTATTCTTATCAAAAGCAACATAACTGTGTTACAGAGTCCTTAGTAAAGTGTGACCCCCTCATTGATTACTACCTCTATCCTTGTATACACGTGGGCTGTGTTAAGCAGTGTAATAAAAAAATTCTATTTCTTTTTCATAATGTTTGTGCTTGTAGGAGCAGGCATTCTTTTTCTCTTCACTGTCTGAAATGTGAGGATATTTAAATATTCCAAGAGGACTGTAACACACTGGGATGCTGGAGGTAGAGTTTGGGTGCAAAGATGTAGGGATTTAGGGATATGGAATTCTTTTGAAGGTACAAGAGTTGTACCCCTTTCCATGCCCTATGATGGCAGCATTACACACCCTATCATGCCCTTTTCTTTTCCCTCCATTCTTTGGCAAAACAAGACATTTTCTTTAATGTCCTTCATTTTTAATACAAAATTGTGAAACTTTCTCTGTCTCTCTGTCTCTCTGTCTCTGTTTCTCTCTCTCTTTCTCATCCTGGGCATCGATAAGCATAGGAAATCATGCATACTAGGCAAGTATTTAACCAAATGAGCTACACTCTAGCCCATTAATCTGTTTCTGTCTCCTGTCTCCAAGGAACACAAATAAGCTTCATTAAACATCCACTATTGGACTTAAAAACACAGATAGCCCTCAATGCAATGGTGGTGGGAGACTTCAGTACTCTTCTGCCACCAATAGATAGGTCATCCAGCAAAAAATGAACAAAGAAACTCCAGAATTAAATGACATTACAGATCAAATGAACCTGACAGATGCCTACAGAGTATTATCTGGCAACAGCACAATATACATTCTTCTCAGCATCACAAAGAACTTTCTCCATATATACTATATTTTAGGTCATAAAACAATTCTTAACAAACATAAGAAAATAGAAATAACCCCTTGCCTACTGTCTGACCACAATGTAAAAAAATTCAACAACAAAAGAAACAGCAAAAAATATTTAAAAACCTGGAGGTTGAACAAAACATTGCTCCATGATCAGTGGGTCGTTGATGAAATTAAAAAGTTCCTGGAATTAAATGAGAATGAAAGCACAACTTATCAGAACCTGTGGGGCACAGCAAAGGCAGTCCCGAGGGGGAAATTTATAGCCATGACTATACTACAGAGCCATAGCAATAAAAACAGCATGGAACTGGCACAAAAATAGGTACAAAGACTAGTGTAACAGAATAGAGGACCAGGATATGAATCCACACAGCTACACACACTTTATTTTTGACAAAGTCACTAAAATCATATGATGGAGAAAAGACAGCCTCTTCAACAAATTTTGCTGGGAAAAGTGGTAATGTGTCTGCAGAAAACTGAAACTAGATCCCTGTCTGTCACCCTGTAGTAGTATCAACTCAAAGTGGATTAAGGACCTCAATACCAGGCCTCAAAACCTACAATTAATGCATGAAATGTCAGGAAATACTCTGGAAACAATAGATGTAGGCAAGGGCTTCCTCAGTAGAGTCCAGCAGCCTAGTGCCTAATAGAAAGGATGGACAAATGGGACTACATGAAATTGAAAGCATCTGCACAACAAAAGAAATGGTCTCTAAATTGAAGAGGCCATCCGCAGAGTGGGAAAAAATATTTGCTACCTATACATCAGACAAGGGGCTGATAACCAGAATATGCAGGGAACTCAAAAAACTAAAGTCCCCCAGAATTAATGAACCAATGAAGAAGTGGGCAACTGAACTAAACAGAACTTTTTCAAAGGAAGAAGTCCAAATGGCTAAAAACACATGAAAAAATTCTCATTATCCCTGTTCATAAAGGAAATTCAAATCAAAAGCATGCTAAGATTCCACCTCACTCCTGTTAGAATAACTATCATTAAGAACACCACCAACAAAAAATGTTGGTGAGGACTGCTGGGGAAGGTAAGATAGTTCAACCACTTTGGAAAACAATATAGAAGCTTCTTAAAAAGCTAAACATAGAGCTGCCATATGATCCAGCAATACCACTCCTAGGAATATTCCTAAAGGAGTGTAACTCAGATTATTACAAAGGCACCTGCACACACACTCATGTTTATTGCAGCACTATTTGCAAGCCAAGCTATGGAAACAGCCTAGATGCCCCACTATTGATGAATGTATTCAAAAATGTATTTATACACATAGAATTTTACTCAGTCACAAAGAAGAATAGAATTTTGTCAGTCACGAGTAAATGGATATAACTGAAGAACATCATCTTAAGCAAAGTTAGCCAGGCTCAGAAGGCTGAAAATCACATATTCTCCCTCAGATGAGGATTATAGACCTAAAACAAATGCAATAATAATATTTTACATAGGTCATACACTAACTGGAGAATGCACAAGGGAGGAAGAGAGAAAAGAAAGGAATCCTAAAATTTGAATGTGGTTGATGTGCTCACTGTAGAGGAGCGAATATAGTAATCTCAAACTGGCAGAGGCCACTGTGGGAATGGGGCCAGGAAGTAGCAAAGTGGACTGGCATAGATGAACCAATGTGGGTTGTGATACACATGTGCATGGAAGCAACGGTAGGAATCTCTCTGTATAGTTGTATAGCTATTTTTATCTCAAACTAGTAAAAACGCTCTATCTTTCTTACTATCTCTTATGTTTTCTTTCCAAGAAAATTGGAGAGCAAAAGGGCAGTACAGGTTTTACCAGGAAGTGGATGAGGAGGTGGGAGGAGTGAAAGAAGAGGGGAGGAAGGGGCAGTTGGCTCAAACAATGTATACATGTAAGTAAATGTAAAATGATAAGAAAGAAAAACACAGATTTCACAGAAAGATTTCTGTTAGATTCCACCTTGACATCACTTAGACAATCTTAAACTTTACTTGACCCTAGAGTTGTTTGGCTTCAGGAGAGATGGGCTCCCATGGAAACTTTTGTATCCCAGCATGTGTGCCAGAACACCTTGACTATCCCCAGCAGAGTTCTAGTCTTGCTATTGGTCCATGACAGCAAAGTTTCATTTCCCAGCACCTGTACCAGAACACAAGACCCAGTTCTTTGACTACCCCTAGCAATGTACAATGGACAAACCACAATGGATAAATTCCCTCTCCCTTTACAAAGTCCTTCCTTTCCAATAAAACCCACAGTCTGTATAGAGCAGTGGGTTCTAGCTCTCTTATGGAAGAACCCCATCACAGGAGTTTTCTTCTTTTGAATAAACTTGTGCTGACAGCAAGACATCTCTTTGTCTATCTCTTTGTGCTTTTCAGTGTAACAATTTCAAATAAATGACCTAATACTACATCTCAAACTCCTAGGAAAAAAAGAACAAGCTAAACCCAAAAATAGCAGAAGGAGAGAAATAATAAAAATAAGAGTCAAAATCAACAAAACAGAGACAAAAAACAAGCAAGCAAACAAACAAACAAAAACAGAAAAAGAATCAATAAAACAAAAGCTGGTTCTTTGAAAAACCCCTGGAAAATCTGAGTAAAATCAGGAGAAAAAGAGCCAAAGTAATAAAATTAGAAATGAAAAAGGGAAATAACAACAATAAGGAGTCTAGGAATCATCAGGGATTGAAAACCTACATTCAAATATTGGAAAAATATAGATACATATGACTTTCTAAAATTGAACCAAGAAATATTAATCACCCAAACTGATCTATAACACCCAATGAAATTGAAGCAATTATAAAGATTCTCCCAAAAAAGAAAAGTCCAGTACCTGATGGATTCATCGCTGAATCTACCTGATCTTTAATAAAGAACTTATACCAACACTCCTCAAACTTTCCCATGAAGTAGAAAAGGAAGGACCACTGCCAATCTCATTCTATGAAGCCAATATTATACTAATACCAAAACCAGTCAAGGACAAAACAAAAGAATTATAGGCATATCTCTTTAATGAACATAGGTATAAAAATCCTAAATAAAAAATTGGCAAGCCAATTTCAATAGCATATCAAGAAGATCATACACCATGTTCAAGTCAGTTTCATCCCAGGGATACAGGGATGGTTCAGCATACACAAATCATTAAGTGTAACACAGCATATTAACAGAAGCAAAGACAAAAACCACATAATCATCCCAACAGATGCAGAAAAAGCCTTTGATAAAATTCAACATCCTTTCATAATAAAAGCTCTGATGAAATTAGGAATAGAAGGAATGTACCTCATTATAATAAAGGCTATATTTGGCAAGGCTATAGCCAACATCATACTAAATGGGGAAAAACTGAAATCATTACCTCTAAAATCAGGAATGAGACAAGGTAGTCCATGCTCTCCACTCATATTTAACATAGTCTTGGAATTCCTAGCCCGAGCAATAAGATATGAAGAAGAAATAAAAGGACTACAAATTGGGAAGAAAGTAGTCAAACTATCCCTATTTGCAAGTGACATGATCTTATGCCTAAAAGACTCAAAAACTCCTAGACACCTTAAACAGTTCCAGCAAATTAGCAGGATACAAAGTCAATTCACAAATATTAGTAGCCTTTCTGTACATTAACAATGAACAGATTGAGAAAGAATATAAGGAAAGAGTTATATTTACAATACTCTAAAAAATATAAAATACCTAGAAATAAACTTAACAATGGATGTGAAAGACCTCTACAAGGAAAAATATAGTTGGGTGACAGTAGCTCATGCTTGTAATACTAGCTACTCATGAGGCAAAGATCAGGAGGATCATGGTTCAAGGTCAACCCAGGCAAATAGTTTACAACAACCTATCTTGATAAAGCCATCACAAGAAAAGGCCTAATCCATCACAAAAAAGGACTGATGGAGTGACTCAAGGTATAGGCCCCAGTACTGCAAAAAAACAAAAAGACATTGAAGAAGACTACAGAAAATGGAATGATCTCCCATACTTATGGGTTGGTAGAATCAATATAGTGAAAATGTCTATATTACCAAAAGCAATTTGCATGTTGTTTGTAATCCACATCAAAATTCCAATGACATTCGTCATGGAGATTGGAATTGGAATTTTGATGTGGATTGCATAGAAGGTGAGTATTATTCATGTACTTCCTATACAAAAATGAATTTAAACTGGTTGAAACTACCATAAGAAGGGGACTAAGGTAGAAAAAGGAAAAATAGAGTAGATGAACCAATTTGGATTGTAATACATATAAATATGGAAATGTCACAAGGAAACTTCTTGTTCAGTTATTTTAACCAAAATTGTCACTTCTTTCTTTTACAAAATCATAGAAGAGAAGGGCAGAACAGGTCCTGCTTGTGGGGGTTGCTACCAGTGGGAGGGGAGAAGGTGAGGAAAGGACATGGAGCAGGTAAATATAGTGCAAATACTATGCACAGATCTGGGTAAATGATATCTGTTGAAACTATTCCAGGAAGGGGAAGAGGGGGATAAAGGGAAATGATGGAGAGGATGAATTCAAGTATGATTTATTTGATATATTGTAAGAACTTTTGTAAAAGGCACAATGCACCCCCACCCAGAAAAAAAAAGAAGAAAGGGGGTTGGGATGTAACTCAGTGGTAGAGCACTTGCCTAGTATGCATGGACTTCTGGTATCAATCCCTGTAACAAAAAGGAAAACATTAAAAAAAAAAAAAGAAAAAGAAAAACAAAATCTCAGAAAGCAGGAGATGGTAGTTTATTTTTGTAGACATAAAAATTCTCTAAGAACAAATATCATTGACCTGTCTTCAAGTGGTCCAATGTTATGGGAATAGAAAAAATGAACAAGCTTCCTTCCTGACCAATTTACACCTCTTATTCAGACAAGTTCACAAAAATATAGAACTTTCTTTTTTAATTTTTAAAAGTTTCTTTATATGGGATGATTCTGTATCAAAGTGAAAGTCAATTATCTTAAGTTCAGCTCTTTAATATAAGCAGGAGTTATGTACTGTAATTTTTTCATAATTTCTTTTGGAAATGATGGTACTAACTTCCCACTTTCTGTAATTCTGTGGCTTTGTCTGAAATTCTATTGGAAGGAAAATAATCTTTCACTTATCTTCTTTGTTAATACATTTGATGATTAAGTCTATTTAATTACATATTGCCTCCAAGGTTTTACTTACATAACATTTCTGTTTTTGTTTGTTTCTCATTTTATTATATGATTTTTCTTTCTTTACTTTTTTCTTGAGCATGGAAGAAACATCCAATTGATTGGTTTGAGTTCTCTCCCAGTTAACATGGGAAATGTTATTTAATTTTTCTCCTTGTAGTTGCAAAGCAAAGATTATATTCAAGCTAAAATGTTGGTGTGAGAAGAACAGAAATAATCTTGGTGCTGTATCAACCAAATTATACAAATTTCCAGAAGTCAAGTCTATGCAACAGGAATTACTTTATTATAATTGCCCTTTGCCCCCCATCATCTGGAACAGAGGCTATCCAGATATGGTGGCCAATTAATATCTCTAGACTGAATAAATGAATAAGTGATTCAGTAAGGTTTTATTGGAAAAAAAGAACATGGTCATATTATCACCAATTATGTATTTGAAGGGGTCAGCTTAATAGCTGAAATAGAAGTGCTTTTGCTAGAGTTTAAAAAGAGCAAATATGTTGCATGGAAGAAAATCTCCTTTTGAGTTATTTCTAGTATTTCAGAACTCTAGGGATTCTGAGAATTCCATGGATGTTCAGATGTTCAAGGGACATCTTGAACTGCCAAAATACATTTGGAAACAATTAAAAGTTGAGAGCAAATTGAAGAATAAGTAACCATTGTAAACATCGGTCCTTTAACTTTTGTTTTCCTCTTGTGTAAACTGAAACATGCAGATTATTTTTGTTAACAAAAAAGAAGGGTAAAAAGAATGTGTAAGTAGGGTAAAATTAAATGTTTCTTCTTTCTTTTTGTATAGTTTCATATTAGCACATATTCATTGTACAGATTAATGGGTTTAATTATGACATTTTCTTCCATGTGTATAACATACTTTGATTATATTCACCCCACTATTACACATCCTTGCTTCCTCTTTTTCTCTTTCCCAATACTCTTCCTTTTCTTTCATGTTTCTTTTATCTTGATTTCACATTCAAACAATGGCTCACTATAAGCATTAAAAATGATCATTTTAAATAGAGCACAGCCTTTTTGTAATTGGATCCCTAATAATTTCTTGTTACACCGAGCTAAGTTTTTGTTTGGGCTTCTTAGAGTAAAAAGAGACAAAAATCATTCATATCTCTTAAGGACATATGTTTGTCCAAAGCAATGGTTATTTCTATGCTATGTCCAGCATTGCAGTCATTATTTAATTCAATCTTAAAGGATCTGAGAAGACTGAATATTATGAGTCTGGAGTAGAGTTAGCAATACCTTCACCTTCTTCGTGACATTGTCTTTCCATTTCAATTCAACCAAACCAGAATATGCTTGCAAATGTAAATTCATCAGATTATATAACCAGAAGCAATGACTGTGACTGTAAAGAAAAGAAAAGCATTATATCATGATGGCTATCACAGATAGACTCACTCTTCTTATTTAAAAATTATCTTTGGATTGTATTTAAATTGAAATTTGTTTTGTGGATCACAAAGAATAAAGTAAAAAAACATTCTCAATGTGTGGTACTTGCAGGTTTGATTATTTTGAGATATTCCTATTTCACTGTTCAGGTTGCCTAGGAAACAACCATGCAAGAGAGCTAGACTCCTATAATCTGAGACCTACTTGATTGTCTTACATTGTTGTATATTTTCTAATATAGTTGTCAAATAGCTACTTTCGTGCTATTTGTAAGCTCTGGCAATACGCAGGTGTCATAGTTTTGTGTATTTTGCTTCTTTTATGTGGTATTATTGTCTATTGACTTGCTTCAAAGAAGGTTTAGTATTCAGGAGTATGGTTTATTACGTTGCTGATGCATCATATTTAAACAGCTTTGAAAATTAACTGCAGTGCATGCTCAGCAGCTAATTTTCAAAGTTGGAGCTTTTGGGAATAAGTTGGTCACCCATATATTTAAAAGGCAAGAAGATTTAGCCACTTTATTGCTGACCTTTAATACTATTTTGTGAATAATTTTATGATGCCATTAAACTAGTTTGTAAATTGTGGAATGCTGGAACTCTATAGGCTGCACCATCAGAGCAGGGAAAAATTGCTTTATTGAGTAGGGAGCTGAAATTAACAAAATGCTACATGTGCATTATCACTATTTTAGAAATCACAGAATCAGAAAAAAGTATATTTCATTATAAATAAGTGTGAGTATTTGGAGATTCATACATTCCTTGCTTTAAATACGTATCTGAAATTTGGAAATGTGGGATGCTTCAAGCAGAATACAGAAATTTCTCTCTCAACTTTTATAGTACTTGCTTTCCAGTTTAATATATCTATTTACTATACCTGCTTACTGTACCTATTTTTTACAGTGAGCTAAACTAATTAACAATCCAAAGAGATTGCCAAGAACTGGCCTGCTACATAGGGCAACTGTGGTTCCAGACTTGCTGACCTTGGTAACCCATTTAATAAACTAGGTTTTTTTTTTTTTAAGTTGTGATAAAGTTTGCTTTTTCAACTGTATCTACAAAGAAAAAAAAAAAGAACAAATGATAAGTTATAGGTGACCTATAAAATATAAAGCATTTTATTAATTGCTTAAGAAATCTTTTTAAAATTTATTATTATTATTGTTGTGCTGTGGGTGCATTGAGACATTTACCAAAGTTCTTACAATATATCATAGTTGGATTCACCCCCTCAATCATTCTTTTATCAGCCCCCATTCCTGAAATAGTTTCAACATGTCTCATTTTCCCATTTTTATATATATGTACACAATATTTCTGCCATATTCACCCTTCTATACCTCTTCCTTATATCCTCCCTCCTTCCACTGGTACCTACTTCTCAGACAGGACCTGTTTTATCTTCCTGTTCTGTTCTTATAAAAGAAAAAAATGACATTTCTGTTTATTTAACATAGCTATTCAGAGAGTTTCATTGTGACATTTCTGTGTGTGTGTGTGTGTGTGTGTTGTGTGTGTGTTAGCCCAAATTGGTTCATCTCCTCTGTTTCTTTTTTTGACCTTATTTACCTTCTTATGGTGATTAACAGGTTTAAAAATTCTGTATTCATTCTTGTATAGGAAGTACATTAACCACATATCACCTTTTTAACTTCCTTCTTTTAGCCTCCCTCTCTTGTATGTGATCTCCCCTTAGTGTGAGTTGTTTTTCATAATATTGCTTGTATTTGTATTAGGTCTATATTCTACAAATGAGAGAAAACATTCAACTCTTGGCATTCTGAGCCTGGTTAACTTCATTGATGATGATGTTCTACAGATCCATTCATTTACCTGCAAACAGCAAAATTTCATTCTTCTTTATGGCTGAATAAAATTCCATTGTATATAAATACCACATTTTCTTGATCCATTTATCAGTAGCGAGACATCTGGGATGCCTCCATATCATAAAAAATATATTCAACAAGCTTAAGAAATCTTGATATAAAAATTGCCCTTTACATTTTTTTTTCATCATGAGATGCTATACTAAAATCTTGTTCAAAAATTGAAACGTTTTCTTCCTCTGGTTCCTGATCTGACCACTTGTGATGAGTTTCAAAAAGCTGGAGGTTTAATAAATTAACATAGTGAAGGAAAATATCCTGGGAGCATTTTCTTCCATTCTGGACATTGTCACCTTGTTTTTTTCTAGACTCATGGCCATCCATCAAATGGAAATTTAGAGCAATGTTACACCTCTAACCAAGTGATTTATTTTACTCTATCAAAGGGATCTCTTTAGAAATTTGGATTTAAATGTATATAGTAGTTTATTTCTTCATGTATAAGTTAATTTTAACATAGTAATAGTTATTTTGAAAATGTTTTTTATCTGTTATCCTGATTATTATATGATTGCAAATATTACATACTACCAATGTTAGATATTCTTTTTTTTTCTTTTGCAACATTGGTGTTTGAACTCAGGACCTACACCTTGAGCCACTCTACCAGGCCTTTGTTTATGATGTGTTTTTTTCTAGATAGGGTCTAGCAAACTATTTGCCCATGCTGGCTTTGAACTGCAATCCTCCTGATCTCTGCCTCCTATGTAACAAGGCTTATAAGTGTGAGCAACTGGCAATATTTGATATTCTTAAAATGTCTATTTTGAAGTGTAGCAATTAATTGGAAAATATGTTGTTTA
Source organism: Castor canadensis (assembly GCF_047511655.1). Classification (NCBI taxonomy): domain Eukaryota; kingdom Metazoa; phylum Chordata; class Mammalia; order Rodentia; family Castoridae; genus Castor; species Castor canadensis. The sequence continues at coordinate 104,375,897 of NC_133394.1, read as the reverse complement.
GCACATTTAGTGGACTGATAATGGTATAATACAACACATACCTAATACCTCTTTGTTATTTGTTAGTTGCTTTGAAAACTAACAAGCTTGGCTTACTTAAATGCATCACAACCCCAGTTGTATTTCAGAATGGATGGTGGGCATACTGTTTTGTTGTTTGTTTTTTTCATAAGCTATAAGGTGTCTAGTAGAGCATTAGTGTTTTTAAAATTTTATTCCTATAGTATTTATTAAATCAATTAATTTTGCTGAAATCAAGAATTCTTATAGATTGAGTGTTATAGTGTTACAGCTGGTCCCAAACCTTCCAGAAGCTGCTTCTGCTGTTATCAGGAGTTATTCATGAGATGTCATAAGATACTACTGATTTCAATGTGAAAACATTTTTAACTTACATTTTTCTTTGTTTTTACTCTGTTTTGTTTAAGTGACATCTTACAATCAGACTGAAATGAATTATTATGGTTAAGAAAAAGTGTGCAGCTAAGATAACACACAAGAGGTAGGTTCAAAAACTTGAACCATGAACTTTCTCAGTAGCTGAGAATGGCTCCAAACCCTAATGAAATTATACTGCTTTAGAGATGTTTATCTATTTTTCTAAGTAGGCTGTTTTTTGTAATGCATTTTTTTCCATATATTTTATGTAGGTAAGAGAGAAGTGGGAACTTTGAGTCTACACTCCACTTTTAAACAGATCAATAGATAATTTTTAAATGTTCATATCATAAATTTTTAGCACATTCAGAGGTGCTAAATTCGCATAAGCAATAACGTATAACTTTTCAGGAGGTACATATTCCTATTGACTAAAAAATAAACTTAAACAGAGGGGATAGCGTGATCTCCTTTCAATTCAATAATTTAAAATTAGAGTCTTAGGTAGAAATTCAATTGATTTTTGAATGTTAATTTTGAATCTTGTAAATATATTGAATTGATTCTGCAGTTTTAACAGGTTTTTTGTGAAACCTAGTGGAATTTCTTAATGTCTATTCAGTGTTTTATTGAAAACTGAGAAGTAAAATATTAAAATAAAACATTTCAAAGGTAATTGTCTATTGACTCAGGAAACCAAACACAAAAATATATGGTATTTTCACATGATGAGTACTTTGAACTAAAAGATTTTGGAAGGCCTCAGAAGGAAAGATCTAATGGCCCAAACAATGTACACACATATGAATAAATGAACAAAGAGAGAAAAAAATAAAAGCAAGAAGAAAAGTTCTCTTTGTCCTGCTCATATTGTACTGTTACCTTTCATACTCTTCTGAAGTAATGTATACCCAACTTGTTCATAAACCAAACTATAGAAACTAGAACCTATTTTCACTAGAGCCATCTGTAAAAATTATTACTCTAAACTTCCTTGATCTTTCTGTCTTAAAGAAAGGCATGAAGAAATTCTCTGACTTATGCTTTTAGCAATAGAAATAAGACTCTATTCCATAGGAGAAAATAGACTGAATGACAAGGGAAGAAAAACCTGGCCAAGCCTTACTAGTTACACCAATCAATCTATTACTATTAGATCATAACCTTTTGTCTAATTAAAATTCTTCACAACTGTCCATTTAATGTAAGCCTAAAAACAGTCAGTTTTCCAAGGATATTTGGGTCTTGGTTCAGAAGGCACATGTATCATGCAAAACTATGATTGAATTGCTTTGCTATGTTTTCTCTTGTTAACCTGTCTTTCATCATAGGGATGTTAGTTGTGACCCTTATGATGTGTGAGAAAAGTATCACTTTATTATTCTATCCACGTTATAATTACTAAAGAATTTTTGTTAACAACAGCAATGTTCATGAAGTTTTGCTATGGGGAAGATGATTCCACTTCAGATTCTTTCAAAAATTGAAAACTAGTCACAGATCTAGGGATGATTTTCCTAAATGGAAATTGTATAAAGGAATTTTGTCTTACTGTACAAGATACCAAATATAGGAAAACTTGTATAACTTGTTTTATCAAAAGATTAACTGATCATCACTAAATATTATTTGTCATAAATATATATTATATATATTCTAAAAAAGGTTATTGAAGTAATCACTTCTATGCATTACAACAAAAATCTATTTTTTTCATATTAAATATCACTTTGTTATTTGGGAACTTATAATGGATGAGTTTAACAGCCACATCCACAAATCTCCTTCTGCTTAACTCTTATGTTGTCTCTTTTTTTACACAAATGAATATTTTAGCATAGCCAATATGTATGAAATTTGATATCCTTAAAGCAAAAAGGCAGCATTTTTTTCCAGATTACTTTCTTATACTAGGTAGGCCCTAACAGACCAAACTAGAATGGAGTCACTTGAGCTAAGCACCAAGCAATTAAGTTGAACTTGGAAATGGGCCAATTTTCCTAAAAAATAAATAAATCAGGAGATGCCAATCAATATGAGCTAGTATAATAAGGAATGAGTCCATGTTTTAATAGTATAACTTGAAATGATCAGTCCAGTGTTTATTCTTTTCTCAGGCCTTATCTTTCTGTAAAGCCTGTCTCTTTGCTCACCTTATCAAAATGTTAATTTTATTTAGAGTGAGGTATTTCTTAATTCTAGAATTGAAATTTAAATTCAACCAAATTTTTAAACTAAATTTGTTGTAATTCTGTCTTTTTGACAATACTTTTCAAGTGTATATTTTAGAGTCATAATTTAAATAATGATAATACCTTTGCTGAAAATGTATGGGTACTTTTGAAATGCACATAATCCTATATATTTTACAGAATAGAGTATTTAAATTTTGAAAACACAACTAAAGTCAATTTCCATTCACTTTTTATAGAAAATGTAATTCCAGCTCCATCTTGTGGTTCATAATTTGTTTTTTAAAATGCTACATTATTATGATTATATTTTATTCCTCTTGTCTTATCTTTTCATTGAATCATTATTTGAAGAGCATCTGTAATTCCTTATAAAGAGGTAGGTTGTATACTTTTACTCATTTTCATACAAATATGTTTCTTTTTAAAATATATCTTAAATAAATATCTTAATTATTATATCTATTTTATGCAAATACAAAAAAGAAAGCAAATATTGATGTTTTACTAATCTATATAAACCTTTCTTAATATATAATCTAAATGCCTAATTAAAATTTTACTTAAATTTACTAAGAACTTTTAAAAGTACAGAGTAATATTAGTTTTTTTAACAAATTATACCTCCTAGAAAAATAGTCTTACATTTCAGAAATTCACTGATTTCTAAATGGTGCAAGCAAATAAGTTTTATTTGGCATAGATATTTGATGCTACTATTCTTTACACAATTGAAATTATCTTCAAATAATTTTCAAATTAGTCAGTAATTATAAAGTATCTATTTTAGTACAAAATAGAAATGTTGAAACATAAAAGGAACTCAAGTGGATCTCAGTTTAATGAACATTTACACTTATTTTAGGTCCAAAAAACTATGATTTCAGAACATTGCTAATATTGCTTTCACTCTATTTCACCAACTCAGTTGACTTAAGTTTGTCAGTATGTATCCAACATATAACTAATAAAAAACAGAACTAGTCCTGCATCTGTACTCTTAAAGGCAAAAGGGACAACGTAAGATTCATAAAGGTTTTCTACTTAGTTTTAACAATTCATATAAATTATTAGTTTGAACCAATAAGAATCATAATTGCAATATGGAGGAAGAATAAATCCACTGAAATACTTGACATCTAAGATAAAAACAAATTCTTTTAACTCTGGTTTACTGCATTTAATATGCTACATTTCTTATGCATTAAGAAATTACTTTTAACTTTATGACATTTCAAATATCAGTGAAAGAAGAACAATTGCATTTTATAAAAAATAGTTAACCAAATATTTAAAAATCAAAAGGTTTCATATTTTAAATATAAATGTGCACATATAAATGCAAAATTAAGAAAAACATTAAATAAGTTTGCAAAATAATCAATTTCTACAATATTTTAGAAAGGAAGTTCTTTCTAGCTCTTACTTGATATGTAAATTGAATTCCTTGTTAGATAGCACAATCAGAAAAAAGGTATCTTGACATAAAAAAGTGTTTAAATAAAATTTACTTTACATACATTATTGATTCTCCAAACTTCATCATAAAATAAAATATAGTGACATATTATAACTTTAAAATATAAAGTTTAAATATAAAATATAAAGTTTAAAATATAAATATTTTTTATAAATACATAAATATATTTTAAACTTTAAAATATAAAGAGGATTTAAATCTTGGCATGCATTTTCTTCAGGGAACTCACACTTTCTCCTCCCATCCCAATCCCTCTTCTAGTTTTTTTAGTACGAAAACCTTATTGTATAAAATTATCTCCTTGCCACAGGTTTTGCCTTACTGAATAAATTGATCCCATGTCTCCTTATTTTTTTAAATTAGAGGAATGAATATGGACAATGTTATATTCTTATTTAAAAAAGGATGCTATAAAGTTATAGAATTATTAGAATCTATGTTTCTAAATTCATATTAGAGCTGTATCTATTTGGGAAAAAGAAAGAAGCCTATTTACAAAGGGGAAAAGAAAAAACTCAGTAGTCTTTGAACATGGAAGTTCTCATTTCTGTTGGTGAGATCCAACCACATTTCTACACTTGCATGTAGCAATGCTAGGAATTTCTCTGTATAGCTACCCTTATCTCAAATGATCAAAAACACTACATTTTTCTTTTTATGGCTTATGTCTTCTCGTCAACAAAATTGGCAAAGAGGGAAAACAGGTTCTGCTTGCAAGTGAGGGGATTGGAGGGGAAGAGGGTAGAAATGGCCCAAAAAATGTATGCACATATGAATAAATGAATAAATTTTAAAAATAGAATAAAAGAGTCTTAATTTACAGATGAATCAACCCTTTCCGCTCATGCCAATTTAAATTTCATTTCATTCACTCAAGTCTAAAGTTGCCTAATTTAAAAGAAAGATAAATTATATTCATGCAGTAGTACAAAAGGCATTATGGAACAGCACAACCTCTTGAACCATCATTAATCTTCTTTTTTCAAATATATTGAACTATTTAAGTAGTAGAATTTATTAATAAAGGTATTTGGCTTTTCACAACTTTTTCATGTTTCACATTCATATTGATTAATAATCCCCTTAAAAGCACACTTGCAATGTATTCAAACCCCCATACCATTGGATTCCATATTCATGGAATTCAACCAACCACTGATGTAAAATATTTTAAAAATGTGTCTGTACTGAACACATACAGACATTTTTCTTGTTTATATTCCATAATCCATGCAGTATCATAACTGTTTACACATTGTTGATGTGGTATTAGGTATTATAAATAATCTAGAATGATTTAAATATATATGAGGATATGCATGAATTATATGCAAATAGGCCATTTTATATAAGGGAAATAAGCATCCACAAGTTTTGTACCCATAAGACACCTTACCAAACCCTCTCAAATAGTGAGGGATAAATTTTTTGACCAATCTATAGCTCCACAAACATACCCCTGTACATACCACAAATACATACAAATGTGTGATCACAGTGGATCAGAAAAATGGTAAAAAACAAATGTGGTTGTTACTCCACCAATGTTTTTAATCTTGAAAGTAATACATTATAGTTTTTACATACAAAGTACTGTGAAATTTTAAAGCCAATATAAAGGTCTTGGAAACACAAAGACAATAAGCTACATTATGCAACATATAATTTTGGTTTACTAAAAAGTAAGGATAAAAATACAAATGTTAATATGTGGAAGGTCCATAAATTGTCAGAATATAGTTTGATTAATGTTTTAACTATTTACTTATACATACTTTCATTTGTTTTTTTTCTTTATTCATATACTCATATGTGCATACATTGTTTCAGTTATTTCTCCCCCCTTCCCCAACTCTCTCCCTCTCCCTCCGACCACCTCACTTCCAGGCAGAACCTGGTCTGCCCTTTTCTCCAATTTTGTTGAATAGAAGACGTAAGCAATAATAAGAAAAACAAAGCCTTTGCTATTTGAGATAAGGACAGCAACAAAGAGAAATTCCTAGCATTGCTTCCATGCAGAAGTGTATTACAACATGAATTGATTCATCTCTACCTGACCTCTTCACTACCCTGGTTACCTTCCCATATTGACCTCTGTTGTTTTAAGTTTACTGTATTAGCTCCTCTGCAGTGGGGACATCATACACTTTGAAGTTTCGGTTTCCTACCTATCCCCATTCCTCCCGCTTAGCGTGTGACCCAAGTCCAACAACATTACTGCCCTTGCCATAGATCTAAAGTCTGCATATGAGGGAAAACATATGATTTTTGGTCTTCTGAGCCTGGCTAGCCTTGCTCAGGATGATATTCTTCAGTTCCATCCATTTATTTGTGAATTATAACATTTCATTATTCTTCAGGCTGAGTAAAACTGCATTGTGTATAAATACCACATTTTCTTATTTCATTAGTCAGTGGTGGGGCATCTTGGCTGTTTCCATAAGTTGGCCATTGTGAATAATGTTGCAATAAACATGGGTGTGCAGGTGCCTCTGTAGTAACCAGTCTCTTTCCTTTGGATATATCCCTAGGATGGGGATTGGTGGATCATACAGCAAATCCATATTTAGTTTTTTAAGAAACCTCCATTTCTGTTTTTCAGAGTAGTTGTACTAGCTTGAATTCCCACCAGCAGTTTATGAGGGTTCCTTTTTTCCCACATCTTTGCCAACATTTGTTGTTGGTGGTGTTTTTGATGATAGCTATTCTAACAGGAGAGGTGGAATCTTATTGTGGTTTTGATTTGCATTTCCTTTACTGCCAGACATGGTGAGCATTTTTTCATACGTATTTTGGCCATTTGAATTTCTTCTTCTGAAAAAGTTCTGTTTAGTTTAGTTGCCCATTTCTTTATTGGTTCATTGATTTTCCAGGTGTTTAGTTTTTTGAGCTCCCTGTATATTCTGATTATCAATCCTTTGTCTGATGTATAGCTGGCAAATGTTTTCTCCCACTCTGTGGGTAGATGCTTCAGTTTAGAGACCATTTCTTTTGTTGTGCAGAAGGTTTTTAATCTTATGTAGTCCCATTTGTCCATCCTTTCTCTTAGTTGCTGAGCTGCTGGGGTTCTATTGAGAAAGTCCTTGCCTATAACTATTGCTTCCAGAGTATTACTTGCACTTTCCTGTAGTAAATTCAGAGTTTCAGGTCTGATATTAAGGTCCTTGATCCATTTTGAGTTGGTACTAGTACAAGGTGATAAACGTGAATCTAGCTTCAGTTTTTGGCATGCAGATAACCAGTTTTCCCAGCAACATTTGTTGAAGAGACTGTCTTTTCTCCATTGTATGTCTTTTGCGCCTTTGTCAAAAATAGGGTGGGGCTAGCTGTGTGCATTCATATCTGGGTCCTCTATTCTGTTCCATTGGTTTTCATTTTTGTTTTTGTGCCAGTATTATGCTATTTTTATTGCTATTGCTTTGTATTATAGTTTAAAGTCAGTTATTGTGATACCTCTAGCATTACTCTTTTTGCTGAGAATTGCCTTGGCTATTCGTAGTCTCTTGTGTTTCCAAATGAACTTTAGGGTAGATTTTTCAATCTCTATGATGAATGTCATTGGGATTACTATGGGAATTGCATTAAACATGTAGATTGTTTTTGATAGTATAGCCATTTTTACTATGTTGATCCTACCAATCCATGAGAATGGGAGATCTTTCCACCTTCTGTAGTCTTCCTCTTTCTCTTTCTTCAGGGGATTGTAGTTCTCCTTGTAGAGATCATTCACATGCTTTGTAAAGTTTACTCCTAGGTATATGATTTTTTTGAGGCTATTGTAAATGGAATTGTTTCCATAGATCTTTCTCAATTTGTTCATTGTTGGTGTATAGAAAAGATAATGATTTTTTAAGTTGATTTTGTATCCTGCCACTTTGCTGTAGCTGTTTATGGTGTCTAGGAGTTTTTGGGTAGAGTTTTTTGAGTCTTTAAGATATAGGATCATGTCTTCTGCAAATAAGGATATTTTGACAGTTTCTTTACTTATTTGTGTTCATTTTATTTCTTGTTCTTGCCTAATTGCTCTGGCTAGCAATTTCAGGACTATGTTGAACAGGAGTGGGGATAGTGGGCAACTTGTCTCCTTCCAGATTTTAGGGGAAATGACTTCAGTTTCTCTTCATTAGTATAATATAGGCTATAAGTTTCTTATATATAGCATTTACAATGTTGAGGTGTATTTCTTCTAATCCTAGTTTTCTTAGAGCTTTTTTCATGAAGTGGTGTTGGGTCTTATCAAAGGCTTTTTCTGCAGCTATTGAGATGGTCAAGTGGTTTTTGTCTTTGCTTCTGTTAATGTGCTGCATTACATTTATAAATTTATACATTTATGCATGTTGATCCACCCCTACATCCTTGGGATGAAGTCAACGTGGTCATGGTGAATGATCTTTCTGATATGTTGTTGGATTCCATTTGCCATTATTTTATTGTGGATTTTTGCATCAATGTTAATTAAGGAGATTGGCCTATAGTTCTCTGCTTTGGAGGTGTCTTTTTTGTTTTGGTGATGAGTGTAATACTAGCTTCATAAAATGAGTTAGGCAGTGTTCCTTCCTTTTCTATTTCATGGAAAAGTTTAAGGAGAGTTGGTATTAGTTCTTCGATAGAATTCAGCTGAGAATCTATCAGGTCCTGGCTTTTCTTTTTTGGGAGACTTTTTATTGCCGATTCAATTTAAGTTTGTGTTATAGATCTACTCAGTTGATTAATATCCTCTTGGTTCAATTTTGGGTGGTCATAAGTATTTAGAAATTTGTCCAATTCTTCAAGATTTTCAATTTTATTGGAATATACATTCTCAAAGTAGTCACTGATGACTCCCTGGATTTCCATGGTGTTTGTTGTTATCTCCCTTTTTGCATTTCTGATTTTACTGATTTGGGTTTTTTCTCTCCTCACTTTAGTCAGGTTTGTCAGGGGTCTGTCAATCTTGCTTAATTTTTCAAACAACCAGCTTTTTGTTTCATTAATTCTTTGTATTTTGTTGTTGTTGTTGTTTCTATTTCATTCATTTTGGTCCTTGTTTTTATTATTTCTCTCTTTCTGCTTGTTTTAGATTTGGCTTGTCCTTGTTTTTCTAGGAGTTTCAGATGTAGCATTAGGTCATTGATGAGATCTTTCTGTCCTATTAATATATGCACTCATGGCTATAAACTTTCTTCTTAGGACTGCCTTTGCTTTGTCCCATAGGTTCTTGTGGGTGGTGCTTTCATTTTCATTAACTTCCAGGAACCCTTTAATTTCCTCTTTTATTTCATCAATGACCCATTGATCATTGAGCAATGTGTTGTTCAGCTTCCAATCATTTGCATGTTTTCTCTTGTCATTTTTGTTCTTGAGTTCTAATTTTAATGCATTGTTATCAGATAGAATGCATGAGATTATTTCTTTTTTCTTATATGTTCTAATGTTTGCTTTGTGCCCTAAAATATGATCAATTTTGGAGAAAGTTCCATGGGCTGCTGAGAAGAATGTATATTATGCTGAAGTTCAATGAAGTATTCTGGAGTTATATGTCTTCAGGTAGATCCATTTGATCTAAGGTGTGATCTACTTCTAGAATTTCTTTACTGATTTTTTTCGATGATCTATTTACTGGTGATGGGGCAGGTATTACAGTCCCTCACTACCTCTGTGTTGGAGACTATATACACTTTTTGTTCCTTCAGAGTATGTTTGATGAAATTGTGTGCACTGATGTTGGGGACATATAGGTTGATAATTGTCATTTCCTTTTGGTGTATTTCACCTTTTATTGGTATGGAATGTCCATTTTTATCTTATTTGATCAATGTGAGTTTGAAGTCTACTTTGTCAGAGATAAGTATTGCTACTCCTGCCTGTTATTGGCTTGGTAAATATACTTCCAGCCTTTCACTCTAAGCAGCTGCTTGTTTCTGTCAATGAGATTGGTCTCCTGTATGCAACAGATTGTTGGATCTTACTTTTTAATCTAGTTTGCCAGATGGTAACTTATGATAGGGGAATTAAGTCAGTTAACATTCAGTGTTAATATTGATAGGTATGTGGTGATTCCTGTCATTTAGTTGTCTTTGTTGTTTAAGGGTTTGATTGTGTGCAGCTGAATTAATGTTACTCTCTGATCCCTTGTCTTTTCTTCTCCTGTGGTTTGGTGATGCCTGTCCTCTCATGATTTTGTTTGCTTTCATTTTCTTTGTGCAGAATTTCTTGGAGAATATTTGTAGTGGTGGCTTGGTGGTCATACTTTTTTTAAATTCTGTTGATCATGGAAGGCTTTTATTGCTCCATTTATTTTGAATGAAAGTTTTGCTTGGGTAGAGTATTCTATGCTTGAAGTTATTTTCATTCAGTGCCTGGAATACCTCAATTCATACCCTTCTTGCTTTTAAGGTTTCTGTTGAGAAATCTGCAGTGATTTTGATGGGTTTACCTTTGTATGTTATTTGTTTTCTGTCTCTTACATCCTTTATTATTCTTTCTCTATTCCCTATGCTTGTTGTTTTCATAATATGTCCTGGGGTAGTTCTGATTTGGTCAAGTCTGTTTGGTGTCCTGGAAGCTTCCTGTACCTGAATGGGTGTAACTTTGTCTAGATTTGGGAAATTTTCTGTTATTATTTTGTTGAATGTATTGAAAATCTCTTTTGTTTGCACTTCTTCTTCTTCAATGCCCATGATTCTCAGGTTTGGTTTTTTAATGGAGTTGGTAAGTTCCTGCATATTCCTTTTACAGGTTTTGAGTTGTTTTACTAATAGCTCTGTAGTTTTTCCTTTCATTTCCATTTTATCTTCAAATTCTGAGATTCTGTCTTCTGCTTGTTTTAGTCTGCTGGAGTGGCCTTCCATTGTGTTTTGCATTTCCATTTCAGTCTTTTTTTCTGAGGTTTTCTGTATCATGGGTCACTTCCTCTTTAATGTTGTCTATTTTCATCTTCAATTCATTTTTCTCTCTATTTATAGTGTTTTCTGTTTCACTTTGGTGTTTATACAGGCCTCCTTTGAGTTCATTTTTTGTTTCTTTGTTTTCTGGTATTCTTTATATTTGGTGTCTTGAAATTTCTTGAGTGCCCCTTGTATGTTTTGGTTAACCTATCTAGTAACAGCTCCATGAAATTCTCAGGATTTCTTCTTTGAGGTTGCCCTTTATCTTTGTTTTGTTGGAGTCTAGAATGGGGTATCCATTTTCACCTCCCTCTGAATCCTGAATTAAATTATTTTTGGTGGGGAGAATGGTTTCCATCTCTTTTTCATCTTCCCATTGCCCCACTTGGTACTGTGCAACTATGTTCTTGGTAGGCAAGTTGATTGTTTCAGTCACCTGTTTTCTTTCCCTTGGTGGTATTAGGTTTGTAGCTAAGTGTGTGTGTGTGCTAATTCTTTCCCTGGTCTGGATGTAATTTAGTATTTGCTAATTCACAATAGTAAACTTAACAACAAAAAAAAAGAAATCAATGTGGGGAGATGAACAAAGAAACACAAACAAACAGGAAACAAAATAAACAAACAAACAAACAAACAAACAAAAATTTCAGGTTCAGGAAAAATAGAATTCCTGTCTTTAAGTTCTGGTGTTACTCCTCCAGCATCCAATCCTGATGCTGATATTTAAGCAGAAGCTCTGTAATACTCTCACCTGGAGGTTGGGCTTTTTTTTTTTCTTTTTTTCCTTTTTCTTTTTCTTTTTTCTTCTGTCTTTCAGAAGCAGCTGCTTGGTCAGCTCTTCCCTCAGTAGCGATGTTTAAGTTTGTATGTTGTCCTCAGGTTCTGGGTTCAGTTCTGTAGCCCACCAGCTGTCCTGGTTTGAAGTTGGGTTTTCACTGTGCTTGATTACTGGGGGCTTGTTTCTTTGCCTCACTCCCTTTCTCTGGAGCAAGGTTTTGATCCATCAGCTGACTGCTGTCAGAGTATTGTGAAGACTTGCTGATTATTTTTAAATTTTGCAGTAGCATTTGACTTTGGATTTTGCTCACTTGCTCAAGAGATGAGCTTTGTGGACCACTACCTGCCCTATTTCACGCAACAGTTTATCACCCACCTACTATCAACCCTTCTTCATTTCCAGCCTTTGTTTACTGAAAGTTTGTGTGGAGATCAGCTCCTTGCTCCTCCCCACTTCTCTGGTGTGCTTTCAGCAACTCTGCCCCTCTGCTCTGTGTTAGTTTTTAGTTCCTTGTTTACTGTTCATTTTTGTTGTTGTTGTTGTTGTTTTTTTGCAGTGGAGAGGGAGTCAGTCAGCCCAGGGTGCTATGCTGGCTTATCCCAGGGGTAGCTGGGGGAATACCATGTGACACTTGGTGCTCACCTGTTTGGTATGCCAAATGTCTCCCAAGCAGGTTTGGAGCCAGGTCTGGGGGTGGTGGGAGCTCTCCCGTTTTCTCAGTGTAACATGGTGTGAAGCTTTCCACTGGCTAGGGCTTCAGGGTGTTGAGTTTGATTCTCCTTGCTGCTTTACTTCTGCCAAGTGAAGCTCCAGCATCTCAGTAAGGTTTTAGAGTCACCAAGCTCACACTGTCTGTTTCTGCACCCTAGTTGCCATCTTGGATCCTCTCGCTCATTTGTTTATGAGCCTCCCCTCTAGTGTTTGAGACCAAAATAAAGAAACCAATTCCTCAATACTAAATTTCCATCACTTATCCTAATGTAGCTCACAGGATTGCATAAACAACAGCATTGTGGTTTTAGAAGTAAAATAGATTCAGACAAAAACCTTGGAGACCATTTACCTGATTTTACTCTGAGCTTATTTTCTTACATATAAAATATTAATTAACAGCTACTTGCATGTGATAAAGATTTGAATATGAAATTCCCACTTATTAACTAGTTAATTTTATCTATTTTTTAAAAAGTTGTTCCTCTTGTTTTTAGTGTCAATATTTATGCTACATTATTGTTTTGCAGAGAAAATTGAAAATTACTTTCAGAAATGGAGAATTTTTAAAATTGTAAGATTATTTCCCACTGAATTTAATTAACCTAATTACTTACAACAATTTTGAGTTTTGTTTTTGATTTTCCTTGTTTATTAATTCATTGAATCTGATTTGAGAGTTCTACACATGAACACACATATAATATACTTTGATCTTAAATATTCCCCAAAAACATTCCTTCTCCCAGTCCCATTCCACCTAATAATCCTTCCTTTAGATTAATATCCACTTGTGGGTGGGTTTAGATTGATGGATTTAGATTCAACATATGAGAGAAAAAATGGAGTATTTGTCTTTCTGAATCCAGCTTATTTTGCATAATGTGTTGGTCTTGAGATCCATCCATTATTCTTGCACATGACAGAATTTCATTCTTCCTTATGACTGAGTAATATTCCACTTAGTCCTTTCATCTATTGATGGACACCTAAGCTGATTCTGTAACTTGGCTATTGTGAATTGTGACACAAAAAGAATAATACATGTGTATCTGTATTGTCTGACTTACATTCCTTTGAGTATATGCCCAGGAATTGTATGGGAAAACCAAATGCTAATTCTAATTTTAGTTTTTTGTGGAACTTCCATACTGATTTCCATAGCATTCGCACTAATTTACTTTCCCACCAACAGTGTATAACTATTCTTTCCCTGTCCCCTAGCTCTCACCCTTGCATCCTGGTCAGCAGTCATTGTTTTTCATTTCTTGATGTTAGTCAGTCTCACTTGGATGAAGTGAAATTTCAGTGTTATTTTGATTGGCATTTCCTTTGTGACTGAAAATGTTGAGTGTTTCTTCATGTGTTCATTGGCCATTTATACTTCTTTTGAAAACTGTGTTTAACATATTTGCCCATTCGGGTTAATTGATTCTTTTGGTGTTTAATTTTCTGAGCTCTTTATATATTCTGAATATTAATCCCTTTTCATATGAATAGTTTGCAGAGATTTTCTCTCATTCTGTAGGCTATCTCATCTCTGTGATAACTGTTCCATTTTAAGTGCAGAAGCTTTTTAAGTTGATGCATTCCCATTTGCTACCTCTTTCTCTTCTTTCCTTAGCTTCTGGAGTCCTATTCGTGAAATATCTTCCTAAGCCTATACCTTGCAATAATTTCCCTATATTTTCCTTTAGCAGCTTCAAAGTGTCATATATTACACAATGAGTCTAATCCATTTAAAGTTCTACAGGGTACAAGAGAGGAGTTTAGTTTCAGTCTTCAACATGTGAATATCCAGTCTTATCTGATCCATTTGTTAAATAAGCTGTCTTTTCTCCAACATATGCTTTCAGTATCTTTATCAGAAATCAGATGGCTATACCTTTGTGGGCTTATTTCTGGGTCTTTAAAAGGGTCTATGTGACCTCATTAATGTGAGGTCATTTGTAGTATCATTTGAGTATGGATATTATGATACTTGTAGTCTTGCTCTTTTATTTGTAAACATTTGTAAAACAGGAGCCAAAGAACTTATTGTAACCCTAAAAGGATATATCTCCAAAATTTAATTATTCTCATAATTGATGCATTTATTAAGTATTTTACTGATAAACACAATTTTAATATCTTTAAGGATAAGCATAACACAACTAATTTCCTAAGATAATATGTTAATTGAACATATTTATGCACTAATTCAATGTCAGAAAATAAGAACAAACAAAATCATTTTTTATCTTTCATGATTCCATCCACAGTCATGCAGAACTGTGCATGTTTCAGTCAATAAGAGATGATACATTTTTTTGCTGGCATAAGATTGTGCAACCTGGTAATGCCATAGTCACCTTAATTTTCTGAAGAACACTCTATGTGAGTCTATACCACTCACCCCACAAGATGTAAAAGAGAACCCACTAGGAATTCTTCAAACCTGATACTGTACCAAGTTTTGGATTTGGTTAAAAAGGTGGGGAATACAAAGTAATAAGAAAATCCATATTTTACATTAGTGTACATGTTTCCATACACCTGAACTTTATATCACCATATATATGTTTGTGTGGCTATGTGTGTGTTTAGATTTTTATTTAATTATTACAAGTATCCAGGCCTTTTTATTGCTTCAAAAATATAAATCTTCTTCCCTAATTTTGTTAATGATCCAAAAGCAATTTTGAGCTCTTTTGTACTTCCAGTTTTCATTTAAATATCATGTTCTCAATGAGAATTTCTAAGAAAACCCAGCCTCTTGGATTTGGCTGGGTTTTCTTATTATTATGTTGCAATTGACTATTATAGCACATATCTTCTTACTTCTCTGCCTCATAGTTACTGGTATATGATATTTTATTAAATTTTCTTAAGAAAATCTTTTTATGAATTAAATCTTAAAAAATTGGCATAAATGAATAATAAATAGATAAGTTAATTCTTTAATGCTTTAGATTACTTTTAAAAGTTATTCAAATTTGATAAACAAATAGATATGAAAACTACTTTGTATTCATGTGTCTGGTTACAAAAGTATGTACATTCCTTTGATTTACATTTTTGTTTATTTTCACACTCCAGTCAATATGATATACTATTTCTATTTTTCCAAAATTGTGAGCTGAATGTGACTAGCCTGCTTTGCAAAATTTGATGTTTGATTTTCTTGTGCTCCCCCATTTCTTATTTAATAAAGCTGAAGTATCTTATTGTTGACAAAGAAGAGTAGTTTTAAGCTAAAATCAGTCACTGACCAGTCTCAGTATAACATTATGCTCTAACTTTTTGGCTGTTCCTTAATCAGTTATTCATCACTATAATGAAATACCTGAAGCAGGATACTTTATAAGAGAAAGAGGTTTATTTATCTCACAGTTTAGGAGGCTGGAAGTTCAAACAGCATGTCAAGGCGCTTGCAAGGGCTTACCTTGGTTGCATTGTGTCATCATGGAAGCACATACATATCGGAATTTGTGTGGTATCACTCCCTCTTCTCATCCACATTGCCAATCCAGAGGGTCTCACATTCTGATTTGATTTAATTCATTCACTTTCCCCAAACTTTATTTTTTAAATAAATTTTTATTGGGATATATTCATGATAGAGGGGCTTCATGGTGGCAATTCCAATTAGACTTATATTGTACATTGGTTATGTTGCCCCCATTGTCTCTCCCCCTCAACCCCTTCCCCACCCCACTTAAAGCAAATGCAAGAGGTTTTCCAGTTCTGTTTCATATAAGTATATGAAATCCATCTACCATATACCTTCACCTTAATCTACTTCCTTCACCATCCTCCCAAATAATACCCCCCAGAGAACACACACACACACACACACACACACACACACACACACACACCCTATGTCTATTTTACAGTCCAGGATTTTGTAATTAATATTTGAGTTGACATTCAGAGGGGAGCCTCATTGTATGCCCTCTGTGGGTTCAATCCCTTAGAATACTCTCCCTTACCCCTTTACCTCCCACCCCCCATTTTTCAACATCTTTCAATACACATCCTTATATCCTCTACATTTGCATATTATGATATGCAATATTATTGTTTCTCTATCATTCTCTTTTCCTTCCTCTATTTCTCTGAGTTCCATAGGATAGTTACACTGTTACAAACATGTGCTGTTACTGAGTTTGTATACGAATATGTTTGTTTTGTGTATGTATTTATCTTGGGATCTAGATTCCACATATGAGAGAAAACATGCATCTATTGTGTTTCTGATTTTGCCTAACTTCACTTAACATGATGTCCTCTAATTGCATCCATTTACATTCAAACACCATACCATTATTCCTTGTGGCTGTGAAATACTCCATTGTATACATTTATTACAATTTCATGATCCATTCATAAGTTGTAGGGCATCTGGGTTGATTCCTGAGCATAGCTATTGTGAATAGTGCTGTGAAGAACATTGGTGTACAGGTGTCTCTACAGTATCCTGTTTCACATTTTTTTGGGTAAATACCCAGGAGCACTATCACTGAATGTGATATGACAGTTTTATCTCTAGTTTTTTGAGGACTCTGTGTATTGTTTTCCACAATGGTTGTACTAATTTGCAGTCCCACCTGTACTATATAGGGTTCCTGTTTCACCACATCCTCACCAGCATTTGTTCTTGTTATTATACTTGAATCTGGCCATTCAAACTGGGATGAGATGAAATCTAAGTGTTGTTTTGACTTGCATCTCTTTTATAACAAACTGGCAGATTTTCTTCTATACTGTTGGCTATCTCTTGAGTCTGGTGATTGTTTCTTTGGCTGTGCAGAAACTCTTTCATTCAGTCCCCTTTGTTCATTGTTTCTCTTAGATGCAGTACCTTTGGAGTTCTGTTTAGGAAGTCATTCCCTATACTTATCTGTTCCAGTGTAGTTCCTACTGCTTCTTGGAGTTGTTTCAAAGCTTCAGGCCTTATATTAAGTTTTTTGATACACTTTGAATTGATTTTGGTACAGGGTGAGAGAAAAGGATCGAGTTTCAGTGTTCTGTATGTGGATATCCAGTTTTCCCAGCAGCAATTTGTTGAAAAGGCTGTCTATTCTCCATTTTGTGTTTTGGGTTCCATTGTTGATGGTCTGCTGGCTACAGATGCATGGGATTATGTATGGACCTTCTATTCTGATCTATTGGCCATCCTGTTTGTTTCTGTGCCAATAACATGCTGTTTTTATTGTTATGGATCTTTAGTATGGTTTGAGGTCAGGTATTGTAATGACTCCAGTATTAGCCTTTTTGCTCAGAATTGCTTTCGCTATTTGAGGTCTTTTGTGTTTCCATATATACTTCACTATTGCTTTTTCTATTTCTGTGCAGAATGTCATTGCAAGTTTGATAGGGATTGTGTTGAACATGTAGATTGCTCTTGGTAGTATGGCCAATTTCATAATGTTCATTGTACCAATCCATGAGCATGGAAGGTCTTGCTCAATTTCTTCAATTTCTCTCTTCAGTGGTTTACAGTTCTCATTAAAAAGGTCTTTGGTTTCTTTTGTTAAAATTATTCTGAGATATTTTATTTTTTTGAAGCTATTGTAAATGGGATTGTTTCTCTAATTTCTTTCTGTGTGTGTACATTGTTGGTATATAGAAATGCTACTGATTTCTGTATGTTAATTTACATATCCTGCTACTTTGCTAGAAGAGTTCATGATTTCTACAAGCTTTTTGGTCAAATTTTTGGGGTCTCAGGAATAAGAGAATAGGTGTTAGTTTTTTGTTAAAGGTTTGGTAAAACTTGGCCTTGAAACCATCAGGTCATGGGCTCTTCTTTGTAGGGAGACATTGTATTGTTTCAATTTCATTGCATGAGATAGGACTATTTATTTGGTTAATATCTTCTTGATTTAATTTTGGTTGGTTATATGTACCTAGGAGTTTATCCCATTTCATCTAGATTTTCCACTTTACTTGAATATAAGATTTGAAAGTATTCTCTATTTTTGAACTTTTGTCAGTATTTGTAGTTATGTCCCCTTTTTCATTTCTGATTTTATTAATTTGGGTCTTCCCCCTCTGCCATTTTGTCATATTCGGTAAGGTTTGTCAATCTTGTTAATCTTTTCAAAGAACCAACTTTTTTTCACTGATTCTTTGAATGGTTTTTTTGGTTTTGATTTCATTTGTCTCAACCCTCATCTTTATTATTTTTCTCCATCTGATGGTTGTGTGATTGGTTTGTTCTTGTTTTTCTAGGGGCTTAAGGTGCATCATTAGATTTTTTTAATTGAGAGGTCTCTGTTTTTTTAATGGAGGCACTTATACCTATAAATTTTCCACTTAGCATGGGCTTTTCTGTGTCCCACTGATTCTCATAGGTTGTATTTTCATGTTCATTGGATTCTAGGAAATTTTTTATTTCTTCCCTTATTACTTCAGTCATCCACTGGTTTTTCGGCAGTCTGTTGTTCAGTCTCCATGTGTTTGAATATTTTCTGGGGTTTCTTTTGTTTTTGAAGTCTAGTTTTATTCTGTTATGGTCTGACATGATGCACAGGGTTATTTTGATTTTACTGAATTTGTTGAGAATTGCTTTGTGTCCTAAAATATGATCCTTTTTTAGAGACAGTTCCATGAGCTGCAGAAAAGAATGTGTATTGCCTTGTTGGTGGGTGAAATGCTCTGTAGATATCAACCAAGGTTCTTTGTTGATCTTTTGTCTGGATGGCCTATCTATTGGTGACAGTGGGATATTCAGGTCTCCCACTATAACTGTGTTAGCATCTGTCTTTGCTCTTAGGGCCATTAGAGTTTTTTTGATGTAGAAGGATGACTCTGTGTTTGGTGCATATTTGTTAAGGGTTGATATTTCCTGTTGATGAATTGTTCCTTTCTTGATGAATTGTGACCTTCATTGTCTCTTTTGATTGATTTTGGTCTGACATCTACTTTGTCAGATATGAACATAGCTACTTCTGCTTGTGTACGGCATCCATTTGCTTGGAAATTTTTTTCCACCCTTTCACTGTAAGCTAGTGTTTATTTTTTTCAGTGAGGTGAGGCTCTCGCAAGCAACATATGGTCAGTCTTGTTTTTTAATACAGTATGCTATTCTATGTCTTTTGATTGGGGTACTGAAGCCATTAATGTTCAGTATTAATATGGAGAGGTGCTTGTTGTTTCCAATCATTTTTGTTAGACTGTTGTTTAGTTTTACCTATTTCTTGTTTACTGGTCTGCTTGCTCAAAAGGGCTTATTCTTTCTTGAGCCTTCCTGTCTCATTCTAATTTCTTCTCTATGTAAAAGTCATTTAAGTATCTTCTGTTGTGCTTGTTGGTGGTAGAAAATTCCTTTAGTTTTTCCTTGTTGTGGGAGGTTTCAATTTCTCCTTCAATTAGGAATGATAGTTTTGCTGGGTAGATTAGTTTAGGTGAACAGTTGTTTTCTTTCAGGGCCTGAATTATGTCTTTCCATGACTTTCCTGCATAGAGTTTGAGTTGTGACATCTGTTGTTATTCTAATGGGTTTGCTTCTATATGTGGCTTGTCTTTTCTCTTTTGCAGCTTTCAGAATTCTTTCTTTGTTCTGTGTGCTGAGTGTTTTCATTATGATGTATTTGGGGTGTTTCTTTTTTGGTCCTGACTGATGGATGTTCTGTAAGCTTCCAGTACCTGGGTGACTCTCTCTTTCTCAAGGCTGGGGAATTTGTCTGATATTATTGTATTGAATAGGTTGTCAATGCCTTTAGTTTGTATTTCCTCTCCTTCTACACCCATGATTCATAGGTTTGGTATTTTCATGGTGTCCCAAATATCTGGCATGTTCCATTCATATTGTCTTAGCATTCTTTCATGATCTTTTACTGTTTGGTCTAATTCTTCTACTTTTTCTTATGTTCCTGATATTCTATTTTCAACCTGCTTCATTCTCTTCACCAAGCTTTTGTGTGCAATATTTATTTGGGATATTGAGTTGTATATTTCATATTGATTAGTTCATGGTTCCCATATCTTTATTGATTTCCTCTTTCATATCCTGGATAGTGTTCTTATTTTCATTCATGTGCTTATTTATATTCTTTTTGAGCTCATTTGTTTATTCATGTCCTTTGTGAGGTCAAGTATTAACTTTTGTGTTTCTCTTTTTAAGGTTGTTAACAATTTTTGCTGTTGCTTTTTGGAATTCATTATTTGATGCCTCTCCCTCTATGTGGGTGTTTGGAATCTTAGTGGTGGAATTGGCTTTTGATGGGGAGTGGTTGTCTTCTTGTTTCATTCTGCATTGTAATTTACCCATCTGGAATTGTTTTTGGTTAGGGAATTAGTCTTTTATGACCCTGTTCTTGGTGTTTTGAATTTTCTTTTTTCTCCTCAAACCTCAGCAGTGTTCCTCAGAAGGGTTATGTTGGATATGTTACCCTTTGAAGGATTTTTATTGTGGTGCTAATTACCTCTTATCTCCTCTCTGTGAGGGAAGGTGGAGTTCCTGTTCTTTTCTATTTCCAGAGTATCAAAGCCTAGAGCCTGGGATTTACTTGGGTGTGTGGTGGCAGACTCCTGGCACTGAGTGGCAAATTGTGGGATTTTAGTCACCTGTTATCTTTCCTTTGACTCAATTGCTGTGCTATTACTGGCTTAGTTATTAGCTAGGTTGATGTGCTATTTCTGTTTCCTGCCTAGGTGATATGTTAGCAATAACAAATTCACTGTTATTTATACAATATGTAGTGAAACCTTTGGTGACATTATCTGTAATCCATGGAGACTGGGGGGATAACAGTTGTTTAGATAGAGAAAGGAAGGAGGGGAAGATGCAAAGAGAGAAATAAATACTGAGGCAGAGAAAGGAAAGTGGGGCAATAATGGACTGAACAAGTTAGGACAGAATGGAGAAGAGAGTTAGGTAACATTAAAGTGGAAGAAAAAATGAAGAAAATAAAAGTTAAAAGTAAAAAATGAAAAAACGTGCAAAATATATAAAAAAAGAAGAAATTAAACTAGAATAAAAGTGAAATATAAATATATATTTAAATAAATAAATGTTCAATCACCAGCCCCTTCCACTCACAAGGCAAGCCTGTGGGCTAGAAATGAGCTTTTCTTTTGGTAAGACTTTCAGTTTCATCTTGCTCCCACCCAAACCCTATTTTAAATGCTATAGTCACATTAAAATTCTACTTAACATAAGATTTAGGGAATCAAACCCTTGCAGGAATTTGGAGGGACAAACCAGTTTCAAACACTAGTCATAACCATGTACTTTCTCACCATCCCTAGCAATAAAGGAAATGCAAATTAAAACCACACTAAGATTCCACCTCACCCCTCTTAGAATAGCCATCATTACCAACACCACTAACAACAGGTGTTGGTGAGGATGAGGGGAAAAAGGAACCCTCTTACACTGCGGGTGGGAATTAAACTAGTACAACCACTCTGGAAAAAAATTTGGAGGCTACTTAAAAATCTGAACTTTGATCTACCATATGATCCAGCAATACCAATTTTGGGGATACACCCAAAAGAATGTGACACAGGTTACTCCAGAGGCACCTGTACACCCATGTTTATTGCAGCACTATTCACAATAGCCAAGTTATGGAAACAGCCAAAATGCCCCACTACTAATGAATGGATTAAAAAAATGTGGTATTTATACAAAATGGAATTTTATGCAGCCATGAAGAACGAAATGTTATCATTCACTGGTAAATGGATGGAAATGGAGAACATCATTCTCAGTGAGGGTAGCCTGGCCCAAAAGACCAAAAATCATATGTTCTCCCTCATATGCGGACTTTAGATCAAGGGCAAACACAACAAGGGGATTGGACTTTGATCACATGATAAAGCAAGAGCCCACAAGGTAGGTATGAGGATAGGTAAGACACCCAAAAAACTAGATAGCATTTATTACCTTCAATGCAGAGAAAATAAAGCAGATACTTTAAAGCAACTGAGGCCAATAGGAGAAGGGGACCAGGAACTAGAGAAAAGGTTAGTTCAAGAGAAATTAACTTAGAAGGTAACACACATGCACAAGAAATCAATGAGGGTCAACTCCCTGTATAGCTATCCTTATTTCAACTAGCAAAAACTCTTGGCCCTTCCTATTATTGCTTATACTCTCTCTTCAACAAAATTAGAGAAAAGGGCAGAATAGTTTCTACCTGGTAGTGAGGGGTAAGGGGGGGGTAAGGGAGGGAGTAGGGGGGGTAAGGGGAGTAGGGGGGGTAAGTGAGGGGGTGGGAGGAAGGGGAAAAAAAAGAGTCATGTATTTCCTTTCCACATCCTATTAACCAGTTAGTTTTTGTTATACTCCCTTATTCAATTTGGCCACTTGGTGAGCACTTCTTCATTCTTTAAGATTGAAGAAAAAAGACTGGAGGCATGGTATCAAGTGATAGAGCACCTGTGTAGTAAGTGCATGGCTCTGAATTCAAACCCTAGTACCACAAGCTCACCCTGCCCCCCAAGAAGATTGATGAAATAAACATTCCTTAACCACCTAGCCAGGAGCATTTCTTTCATTTATCTTTTCTATATTACTTGTTTATACTTGAGGAATAGTTAGCTGTATTTTCATTATCAACCATTTTTCTCCCCACTAAGGTAGAGATTAGAACATTAGAAGCCAAAAGTACTTCATTCAGCCAACACTCACTAGTTGACAAAGAAAGCAATATCAACAACCAGGAAGAATTTAGTGATTTTAAGTCAGTTTTACTATTTAGGTCAATTTATCCATATTTAGATGGCAATTGCTAATATTTAGCTATGAAAATGTATCATATAGATGAAGAATTTTTAACCCTTTATTGTAATTTATTTATTACCAAATATAATTTAAATATATTATAAAAATACTTCATATGGGCTATAATAAAGAATTCTGCTTTAACAATTTTAAGGTTTTTTATTATAATATAGCAATCTAATTAGAGGAATAAAATTCTAATGAAGATATTAAAGTGAATATTTTTAAATGTGATAATTGACTATGCCAAGAGTTTTATATTTTTTCTCTAAAGTCCCAAATTAGGAAAAGCATAAAATGCTCTGACTTGCTGATGCTGTTAGTGAGACAAATTATGATAGATTTAAATGAAGTATTTTGTTCTTCCTTCAGGGATAGCTAACCTTTTGGTTTCAGTTTCATATATTCAGTGTGACCAATTAGAAACAAATATCAATGGAACCAGTTAAAAAAAAAACAAACCACCACATTATGTTTACAGAATCTCCGTGCTGTTCGATGGACCCTTGGGGATGCTTCACAGTCCACAGAAACCAATTTACGAGTATTGTAGAAATATTAATTTTGGAACTACAAAAGATAGAACATTTTAGAAAACCAGTCTGTCTAAGTGCTGGTGGCCTAGAATCCTGATAGTTAAATGTGTGAAATTTGACTTAAACCGCGCTTTAAATACTGTGAATGTATTAAAATCAAATTATCAAGTCAGAATGTAAGCAATTGGAAAAATGGGAATTAATTTTTATCATTGAATTATATATTCCTGAAAAGAATTAAAATAAAGTTAATGATACAATACATAGATAGTAATATGAACACCATTATTCATAAAGATAAAATGAAGTAAAAAATATCATATATTCATATAGATTATTTTATTGCT
The DNA here is from genome assembly GCF_047511655.1 of Castor canadensis. Taxonomy (NCBI): domain Eukaryota; kingdom Metazoa; phylum Chordata; class Mammalia; order Rodentia; family Castoridae; genus Castor; species Castor canadensis. The sequence goes on along the minus strand of NC_133394.1, from coordinate 104,351,889 downwards.
GTGCTGGGTGAAGTTACATTGTGTCATTTATAAAATTGTTACAATGTATCACCCCTCCATCATTCTCTTTTATTCCTCCCTTCTCCATTCCTTGAATAGTTTCAACAGTTGTTATTTTTGCATTTATATACATGTATACACAATATTTGTACCATGTTCATTCTCCCTCACCCTTTCCCATATATCCACCCCTCCTCCATTGGTAAAAACTTCTCCAGGCAGGACATGTTCCACTCCCCTGTTATTCAATTTTGTAGATCAAAAAAAAAAAAAAAAACAGGAAATTTTTGCTACACAGGGAGTTTCCTTGTGATATTTCCAATTATAACCTCAATTGGTTTGTCTCCTCTAATTTTCTTTAATTGCTCCTCAGTCATTTTCTTATGGTGGTTTCAGTCATATTAAGAATTCTGTATTCATCCTTGCATAGAGAATATATCAACCATATTCACCTTCTTAGTTTCCTCCTTTTACACTTCTTCTCTCATATGTGTCCTCCCCCTAGTGTGACTGGTCTTTCACAATATTGCTGTATCTGTATTAGGTCTATATTCCACAGATGAAAGAAAACATCTGGCTCTTGACCTCCTGAACCTGAGTAACTTCACTTAAGATGATGCTCTCCACTTCAATCCATTTACCTGCAAATGACAAAATTTCATTCTCTGTGACTGAGTAAATTCCATCATATGTAAATACCTCATTTTCTTAATCTGTTCACCATATATAGATTTGTTTCTGAGTTGAAAAATGTATTTAGTTTATTACCAGTAGAATTGATCTCATTATTTTTCAAGTACATTAGAAATTCCCTAGTGACTAAACCTATGCCAGAAATGTGAATTTAGATATCATTTAAAATACAGAGCATAAAATATATCCTAAAACATACTTTGAAATTATACCTCTCACAATATTTTCTCAGGAAAGTCTTAAAAGATATTCTGTAACTGCATAATTATTAGAGGTCTTCATGATTTCTGTGGGTATTTACTTTATGATACACTTCATAAAATCACATTTTTTCTGAGAGCTTTAAAAATGTTTCAAGGTACAAAATAACTAGTAGTGAAAAGGATTTATTAAAACTTTGATCATTGGAAAAGTAAGGTGTGATTTTATGCTAATTAGAATTGGTAATATTGACTGTAACTTGTGAATTGCAAGATAACTAAATAAGCAATTCCCATTTGCTTACCTGTAAATTTTCCAGTTGTCTCATTTCTAATTCAATCTTGCTGTATTTATACAATGAGAGACATTATCCTTTTTTTGTTAGAATTTCTTTTTAGGTCTTAGGATGGGACTCATTTAAAGAACAAGGCAAAAAAAATCAAGTAAAACCAAGCAACAACTTTTTGTCTTATTCCAATTAAGTGTTTTTCCTTTTTGTCTAGTATGCACTGTATTCTATTTTCCTCCTTTGTTCCTAACATCTGGCAAACAATACTGCCTCAAACTGTCTTTCTTTTTTTTTGTTTTTTGATAAATTTTTAATTGTGATATATTCATCATACAGGGGTAGTTCATACTGACAATTCTGATTAGTCTTATATTTTTCATTATTTACATTATCCAAACCATCTCTCCTCCTCAATCCACTCTCAACCCCACTTAAAACAATTTCAAGAGGTTTTTTAGTTCTGCTTCATATAGGTATATGAAGTCCATCAACCATGTACCAACAGTTTAATCACCTTCCTTCACCCACTTCCCTTCCACTAGTACCCCAAACACACCCACTGTGCCTATTTTACAGTCCTGGTTTTCATTATTAATATTTGAGTTGATGCTCAAAGGGGTGTTTTAATGTATGTCTACTGTGGGTATACTTTAGTTTGGCCCATTCAACCACTTCCATTACTCTCCCTTACCCCTTTACCTTTCACCCTCTGTTTTTCAAAAGTTTTCAATACACATCCTTATATCCTCTACCTTCACATATCATGTTATGGGATATTAGTGATGCTCAACAATTCTCTTTCCTTTCTCTCTTTCCCTGAGTTCCATAGAGTAATTCCACTGTGTAACAAATATGTTCCACAACTAAGTTTGTATATGATCATGTTTATTTTTATGTTTAAGTTTATGTTTGGATCTATCTTCCATGCATGTGAGGAAACATTCATCTTCTGTGTTTCTGATCCTGGCTAACTTCACTTAACATGGTGTCTTCTAATTGCATTCATTTACATTCAAACCCCATATCATTATTGTTCATGGCTGAATAATACTCCATTGTGTATATATACCACCATTTCATGGTTTATTCATCAGTTGTAGGAGATCTGGGTTGTTTCCAGAGCTTACCTATTGTGAATAGTGTTGCAATGAACATCAGTGCACAGGTGTCTCTATTGTATCCTGTCTTATGTTCTTATAGGAGATGCCCAGGAATGGTAGCATGGTATCATATGGCTGTTCTATCTCTAGTTTTTTGAGGAATCTCCATACTGCTTTCCATAGTGGTTGTACTAATTTACATCCCCACCAGCAGTGTATAAGTGTTCCTGTTTTCCCACATCCTCATCAGCATTTGGTGTTGTATTACCCTTGATTCTGGCCATTCTAATTAGGATGAGATGAAATCTAATTGCTGATTTGATTTGCATCTCTTTTATAACCAAGGAAGTTGAACACTTCATTTATTTACTGACCATTTGTACCTCTTCCTTTGAGAGTTCCCTGTTTAATTCATGTGACCATTTCTTCATTGGGGTGTTGATTCTTATGGAGCTGAGTTTTTTGAGTTCCCAGTAGATGCTGACTATTAGTCCTTTGTTGGATGAGTAACTGGCAAAAATTTTCTCCCATGCTGTGGGCTTTCTCTTGACTCTGGTTACTGTTTCCTTTGTGGTGCAGAAGTTCCTTAGTTTAATGCACTCCCATTTGTTCATTGTTTCTCTTAGATGCTGAGTCTTTTGTCAAACTCATTTTTTTTGTAATCTATATTCATATGAAAAATGAAAAAGAGAAAGATGAAGAAGCAATGAAGGAGGAGGAAACAGTTCTGAAAATATTCATAGATATTAAAGTTCTTCTTCTCCAGTGATCTCATACCAGTTCTCATCCCTTACTGTTCTTCTTGGATTGATGTTAGAGGCAATTCTTATTTATCACTATGAAAACCTAGGGAGTTTTTAATGTTGAATAAATATAATGAAGCATAGATCACTGACTTCCTTCTCCAGAGATTCTGAGACATGTGTGGAAACTACTTGAGAATCAAGATTTAAAGAAAAAAACTCTAAGTTACTCTAATGGGTGGCCAGAGTTAAGAGCTACTTCTTAATTTGTCATACAAATCTCCTAAATTCAAACTGAACACACTATACTCTTTTATGTTTTCGTATGCAGTTACTGGTCAGAAATTTATTAGTATTCTTCAAATAAAAACATCTTGCTCTCTTCTTTCTAAAAAATATGTCAATTTTAAAAGATTGTAAAGCATGTAAGTTATCTGTATGCATTTTAATAGTGAAATTTTATTATAAAGTATTACCTAATTATTCAATCAATCCAATGATACCTAAACTCCATTAAGATTTGATATCCATTTTCATCCAATAATAAATGTCATGAACAAGCTTCGTTTTATTAAGTTTTGTCAATGGAATATATCATAGCACATTTAAGTAATGAAAGTTTTTCATTTCACATGCTTTGATATTTGCTACTATACATCAATTTTAAGGACTTGTATATTTTTGTGACCCCTAAAGTTACATGTGTTGACATCTAATCTCCAAGATGATGGTATTTAGGAATGTGATATTCTGAAAGATTATTAGTGAGGATTCATAACTCCTTAATGGAATAGTGCCTTCCAGCAGGTCAGGACACACTAATGAGAAGCTACCATGAATGAATCACAGAGCAGAGCCTGACCATACATAAAATCTTTCAATCCCTCAATCTTTACAATCACCAGATCAATAGAAAGTACATTTCTGTGGTTTATAAGCTACCCAGGGAATGAATATTTGTTACAACAATTCCAACACACTAAAACAAATATATATTTCAATTAAAAACATAATATTTTGTTTTAAAACTTCCCATGATTGTATTAGTATTCAAATTATTATTTACATTATTTGTACCAGCCTCTTCTTAAAACATTTAGATACTTAAAAATAATTTTAAAATTATAATATTTAGTTAATTGTACATCTTTTAATGGGATTATTATAACCCTACAAATTAGTTTCTGTGTCCATGATGAATATGCTTGCTGAAACAAAAAGGTAAAATTCATTTGTTTTTGCTCATTTTTTTATATATTTAAGTGCTGCAAAAAGTTTTTATAAATATTTAGAGCAAAATACATTTTAGTTTAGCAATGAAATTGTTTTTCAAACACCTAAAAGTATTTAACTCAATCTCATACTTCTGCATCATTACATTTCATTTGAATCATCCACTACTTTAAAAATACCACTTTGGACATATTTAGAACAGATAGTCATAATTATTTATGTAAGAAAATATTTATACACTTTTTGGTCACTTACCTTTTCTATAAATGAATCAGTCATTACAAGTTGTTCCTTAGTTGATATATCTCTGGGTAGTCAGTACTTGAATGGGAAAATGCTTTGCTTTCTTCTCTAAAGCAAATGGTACTATAAAGTCAAAATGTAGGTGACTCTCAATTTACTATGGTTCAATTGATTATTTTTTGAGTTTGTGATACTGCATAAGTGATATGCATTTGGCATAAGCTGTACTTCAATTTTCAACTTTTGTTGATTTCCTGCACTATTGATATGCAGTAAGATAGTCTTCCATGATAAAGGCAGTAGCAGCCAGTCACAGTGCTCAGTCAGCAACAGGATCACAGGTAAAAAAAAACAAAAAAACAGCACTCCCTGGTGAACTGCACTGCCAGTAGGTTTTTAGTTTTTTTTTTTTTTTACAATGTACATTCCTTTTATTTCCAGCTTCAGCAGAACTTTTATCATGAAGTGGTGTTGAGTTTTATAGAAATCTTTTCCTGCATCTATTGAGATAATTCTGTGGTATTGCCTTTGATAATATGCAGTATTACATTTAATGACTTGTGTATGTTGAACCAGCCCTGCATCCCTAGGATAAAGCTGACTTTGTCGCAGTGAATGATCTTTCTGATATGTTGTTGGATTTGATTTGCCATTATTTCATTGAGGATATTTGCATCAATATTCATTAAGGATATTGGCCTGTAGTTCTCTTTTTTTTGGATGTCTCCTTGTCTGGTTTTGGGATGAGTGTATACTGGCTTCATAGAATGAGTTAGGCAGTGTTGCTTCCCTTTTTGTTTCAAGAAAAATTTTAAGGAGTGTTGGTATTTTTTATAGGTGTGGTAGAATTCAGTGGAGAATCAATCAGGTACTGAACTGTTGTTTTTTGGGAGACTGTTTATTGCTGCTTTGGTTTCATTGTGTGTTATATATCTGCTTAGGTGATTAATATTCTCTTGGTTAAGTTTTGTATTGTTGTATATAGAAGAAATTTGTCCATTTCTTCTAGTTTTTCCAATACATTTGAATACAGGTTCTCAAAGTAGTCCCTGATGAGTCTCGGGATTTCCCTGGTGTTTATTGTTATCTCCACTTTTTGTTTCGGATTTTACTAAATTGGTTCTTTTCCTTCCTCATTTTAGTCAGATTTGCCATGTGTTTGTCAATCTCCTGTATTTTTTTCAAAGAACCAGCTTTTTGTTTCACTGAATCTTAGTATTGTATTTTGGTTTCCATTTCATTGATTTCAGCCCTTATTTTTATTATTTCTCTGCTCTGCTTGTTTTGGGTTTAGCTTGTTCTTGTTTTTCTAGGACTTGAGATATAGTATTAGGTTGTTTATTTGAGGTTTTTCTGTATTTTAAATATATGCACTCATGGCTATAAACTGTCCTATTAGGTCTGCTTTTGCTGTGTCCCATAGGTTCTGATAGGTTGTGTTTTAATTTTCATTAAATTCTAGGAACTTTTAAATTTCTTCCCTTATGTCTTCTATGACCCACTGAACATTGACCAATGTGTTGCTCAGCCTCCAATTGTGTATTTTCTGCTGATTTTGTTGTTGACTTCTCATTTTATTGCATTTTGATCAGATAATTTATAGCTGGTTATTTCACATTTCTTATATTTGTTGGGCCTTGCTTTGTGCCTTAAGAGAAAGTTCTAGGGGCTTCTGAGAAGAATGCATATTGTGCTGTTGCAGGGTGGAATGCTCTGTATATAGCTGTCAGTACCATTAATTCTATGGTGTCATTTAGTTCTAGGATTTCTTTGTTGTTTTTTTGCCTGGATGACCTATCTATTGTTGATAGAGTGGTATTAAATTCTCCCCGTACCACTGTGTTGGGGTCTGTATATAGTTTTAAGTCCTTTAGTGTATGTTCAGTGTAGCTGAGTACAGGGACATTGGTTGCATAAAAGTTGATAATTGTTATTTCCTCTTCATGTGTTGCTCCTTTTATTAATATGAAGTGACTTTCTTTATCTCTTTTGGTTACTTTAAGTTTGAAGTCCACCTTACCTGATATAACTATTGCTACTCTTCCCTGTTTTCAGGGTCTCTTAGCCTGCTAAATCTTATTCCAGCCTTTCACTGTAAGCCAGTGTTTGTTTCTGTCCATTAGGTGGGTCTCTTGTAAACAACTGATTGTTGGTTCTTCCTTTTTTAAACCAGTTTGCCAAGGGTGTCTTTTGAAGGGGAGTTGAGTCCATTAACATTCAGTGTTAGTATTGAGAGGTATGTGGTGATTCTTAACATTTACTTGTTTTCATTGTTTGAGGATTTGAGTGAGTACAGTTGATTCAGTGCTACTCTGAGTACTTGTCTGTTATTCTCATGAGGTTTAATACTTCCTATCCTTCTGTGGTTTTGTTTGTTTTCATCTTCTGTGTGAAGGATTCCTTTTAGAATCTTCTGTAGTGGTGTCTTGGTGTTCATATATTGTTTTGGTTTGTGTTTATCATGGAAGACTTTTATTCCTCCATCAATTCTGAATATTAGTTTTGCTGGGTAGAGAATCCTAGAACTGAAATTGTTTTCTTTCAGTACTCAAAATATGTCACTACATGCCCTTCATGCTTTTAAGGATTTTGTGGAGAAGTTTGCTATTATTTTGATGGGTTTATTTTTATGTTATTTTTTTTCTTCCTTACAGTCTCCAATATTCTTTCTGTGTTCTGTGCTATTTGTTTTAGCAAATGTATTCTTGGTGGTATTTTGATCAAGTCTGTTTTATGTTTGGAGGCTTCCTGTATCTGAATGTACTACTCATTCTCAAGATTTGGATAATATTCTGCTATTATTTTCTTAAATATATTACATATTCTTTTGGCTTTCACCTCTTCTTCTTTGGTGCTCATGTTACACATCTTTGCTCTTTTGATGGAGTCACTGAGTTCTTATGTACTACTTACATAGCTTTGTCTAAGAGTACTTCTGTTTTTGCTTCAATATCTATTTTGTCTTCAAACCCTGAGATTCTGTCTTATATTTGTTCCAGTACTGCTAGAGTGGCTTTCCTGTGTATTTTTTATTTGATTTAAGAAATTTTTATTTCCAGGGTCTCTGTTTCCAAAGTTTTGCATTCATTTTTAAAATTTTTTATTAAATTACTCTATCATATTTTTGTCTTCTTTATTTCATACATCTCTTTTTTTATAGTCTCCTTCATTTCACCTTGGAGTCCTTTCTGAGTTCATTTTGGTGTTTCCATGAGTTCAAGATTTTGTGTTGTTTTGATATTGCTTTAGTTCACGTTATACTTCCTATTTAATAGTGTCTTGTAGCTTCTCCATGACTATCTCAATGATTTCAATCATAATTTCCTCTTTGAGAGATTTTTTATGCACTTAATTTTGCTCATTGGTTATAATTAGAATTGTTCTCTTGGAGTCAGGAACTGGGTATTCACTTTTTTTCATTTGCTACTAATCCTCTATTGAATTGTTGATCTTTGAAGAGGGTAGAATTTCCAGCTTCTTCTTCTCCCCATCCTTTGATGATGTGCTGTGCTTCTATGTTATTGAGTGGCTATTTGGGGATTTTGATCACCTGTTATCTTCCCCTTGACTCATTTAGTGTGCTATGTCTGGCTTAATCATTAGCTAGGTTGATATGCTGTTTCTGTTTCCTGACTAGGCAGTATAAATTAGCAATAACAAATTCACTGATTCAGTGTGGGACCAGTTATTTACAAAATATGCATGAGCCCCTTGGGGATATTATCTATAAGACAGAGAGATTGGGGACATAATGGTTGTTTGGGTAGAGGTGGATACTTAGGTATTGAAAGAGTTGGCACTGGAGGCAAAGGCAGAAAGGGGGGATTCCATAAGGGGGGATGGGTGTGAGGCATGGGTGTTCTTGGATACTAAGTCTCTAGTGTGTGTTGAGGTTTAGTTCAGTTGTTGTGGAAGAGGGTGCCATAGTCAGAGATGGCTGAAGAATAGGAAGAATGGGGAAATGTGTGTAATAGACTGGCATAATAGACTGTTCAATAGGTGCTGTGTATTGAGGAGTTCAAGGTAGTGGGAGGACATGGAGAAGATGGAGAGGAAGGTGAGGAGGTGAAAGGAAAGGTGGAGATGATGGAAAAGAGAAGAGAATGAAAAAAATGGGAAAGAGAAAGGGAAGTGGGGCAATAGAGGGCTGAGTGAGTTAGTGTTACAACATAATGGGGAAGGAGGTAGGTAACAGTAAGATGGAAGGTAAAATGAAAAAACAAAAGTTAAAATTAAGAATAAAAATTTACAAAACATATACTTACCTGGCAGGGGAAATTTATAATTGACCTTTCATTTTTAAATTATCTGTATTTTTGCTGTTCAAAATTCATAACTTTTAATATTCATTGCTGATCCTGATATTCCTATGCTTATTTTTTCTGTATTCCTAAATAATCACTAATTCAACTATTCTCAATCTTTCTCAATTATTTATATTCAAAGTCATTATATACTTTTATTCCTAATACAATATCATGTGCAAATTATACAAATTTTTAAAAAATAAATTCCTTGTTACTGTAGAAAATCAAAGGAAATCATATTTCTAATAAACAGAGATAAATACTATTAATAATGTGCCATGCAGATTTAATTTTTCTTTAATGTTATTTAATAAATATTGCACTATGAAACCATAAAATAATTTTAACTTATATTTTATTAGTTCCAGAATTTAATTTCTTCTTTTAGATTTTCCAGAGATACAATAATGCTAACTTGAAAAGTGAATTTTCTCCTCTCTACTTTAAAACAAATACTTTGTCACCAAAACAGATGGCTATCTGCCATATTAATATTCAGAAAGCTCATCCTTTTCTCTTCCTGTAATTGTCTGATTCACTCTATAGATGTTCTCTACAGATCTTTCTTTGGTTCCTCAACTGAAGTTACCATTCCTTTCCCATTTCTTGATTCTGACTGGATTTTAAAACAAACAAACAAAAAAACCCAAAACCTAAAACAAATTCTCTTTAGTCTAGTCTCACATTTATTAGTTTTTCCTCTATGTCAGGCTTCAAGGAATCATGTAAATTGTTGTCCTGCCCACTATTCATATCTTTGTAATTCTTGTCCCACACTTACCTATTTACTCTCTCATACCTTTAGTGATGGTGCATTTACTCATTAAAATCCATGAATTCAATGTATTCCCTTTAATAATTTAAATATTTTAAGTGCATGAGCATGATTAAAAATTCACATATTATACAGAAAAACTGGAAACAAACATAAACCAACTGTTTTGGTGGTGTGATTCTGAATAGAGCACTTGCTTAGAATGTGTGAAGCCTTGGGTTTGACCACCAGCAATGCAAAACAGAAAAGAAAAGAATTAATTTCATGGTTTGGAACCATGGAATGGAGAAAGTTCCAATAGAACGAGCATGAGAACCACAAAAGAGGGACAAAGACTGAAAAATATGGCAAAACAGAAAAGTGATAGAGTAAACTAAGAAACATTTTCCAGAATCAACCCTAACACTAGGAGGAGGGGAAAGAGCTGAAAGGAATAACCCAAAGCTTTTACTTCAAGTTATTCCAGGCAGCCTCTGCAACAGACTGGAAAACCTAGTTGCAGAACAAAAACACACTTCCTGCAAATCTTAACACCAGTGAGGGGATTTGACAGGACAATGACTTCCCTAGTGTGAAAGGCCAGCATGAAACAACACAACCTTTCATTCCCCATACCTCAGAGAAAAGTGAAAGGGCACCATCTTGAGAGATTGCCTCCTTATTAAAACTGAGGCAATGGGGTGGAGAGTATTGAAACAAGGAGGAGTCCCAGCTCAGGATATCTTGAGACAACTGACCAAAGTGTATGAGAGGGTACATGGAGACAGCCTTGACTTGTGGCAAGGTGAGAAGTTAAAGGGAGCTTGGGAAGGGAAAGATACAGTGTTATAAGCCCTTCCCTATCTATCTATGGAAAATTACAAAACAAAACCTCTAGCCTCTGTTGGCAGAGAATTCAGGTTAGAGAAGCTGCCTATAAACAGCCTGTAGACAGGTGAACATTGAGACTGAGCAGGCTAAGGATTTGAAAAATCACAGGCCAGTTAATTTTCAGATTCCTAGCTAGTGTTGACAGAGAGAGACAGGCAGGAAAAGTGGTCAAGGAAAGGGAAGGACATTGACACAACTGAGCTGAGAAATTGAAGTAGCACCAGGAGCTCAGGTAATAATGGGCTGGTGATTGGTAGCCCAACCCTACTTGGCTAGAACAAGCCCCAGTGCCAAGAAATCACTGCAGAAATAGGATCACACCCATGGCTAGCAGAATGTGCAACATGCAGGAGCTATCTGGTAACTTTGGTGAGATTGCTGCCAAGGGTGGCTAAAAGCCCTGAGCATGGGAATGAGGCTCATGTATATCACCCAGCCTCATCCTTTCTAAGGGGTGATGGACTGCTAAACTGGGTCTGAAAGAACTAAGATAGAATGCAGAGAACCTGAACACCACAGTGCTCCATTACTGGTGCAGAGCTCAGTGCTTCAATTGTTTCCTCCTCTATGAGACACATTTTGGGGACCTATGAGACATGCAAGTGTATTTCCCCAAGGGGCACAAATGAAGAGACATGTATAGTAAGTGAGAACTTACTACCCTATATACTAAAAATAGAATGCAGACACTAGTGGCTTCCAGTACACACAGAAGGAGAGCCTCCAAAGTGAAAACGTCAGAGAATTAGACTACTGACACTGGGCCAGCCCTGCCCATCCACTAGAAAAAACAAGAGACTCCAGAAACTCCTCCTCTATCTGTGTGGTGCTGAGGACTGGGCCTGGTACCTTGGACACTGGGCAGTAGCTTTCCTCTGAAGCTATCCTCCAATCTAGTGGCGCAAAACTACACTGTAACATTCTCACTACATGTTCCTTTCTGAACACTGAGAATATTTCAAATGCAGGTCACTGGTGTTTAAAACTTCCAACCAATGAATTTAGCACCAGATGAATATATTTCAACACAGACATACAAGAAATATGAAAAAACAATGCAACATGACAATCCCAAAAGTTTGAAACCTCACAATAAGAGATGCTAGGGATAGTGAAGAGTAAAAAAGCCCAAAGAACTCTAAAATGTGATTATTAGAGTGAGTAAAGAGGACATGTATGAAAAGATAAATCATCAATTGAAAGATGATACAAAACACTGAAGAATTTTGTAAAAACAGAGCAGGACATGATAGAGGATTTCAAAAAAATATGATACAAGGATGCTGAAAAGGAATCTGAATTTGGGGAAATAGAAACTTCAACAGCTCAAAGAAAAAATTTAGAACAAAGACTTGTCAGTAGAGTTGATGAAACTGGAGAGACTCTCAGTGTTTGAGACAAAGTAGTTATAATAGAACTGTCAATTGAGGAAAAAAGCAAAAAAAAAAAAATGGGAAGTACAATGGATATTGCAAGAACTGTGTGATTCCATTAGAAGGCCAACTTTTGAATCACAGGCATTGAAGGAGAAGGGGTACAGGCTAAAATCACAGGAAACATATGCAAAATGATGATAGCAGAAAACATCTCAAGTGTTAAGAAAGAGATGCCCATTTAAGTATAGAGTCCTCTAGGACTCCAAACAGATATGACCAAAATAGAACCTCTCCACAGCATATTATAGGACAATATTAAGCACAGAGAACAAGAAAAGAATATTAAAATCTGCAAGGAGAACTGCCAAATCAAATATAAATGGTAATCCATGAGATTGACAACAAATTTCTCAACAGAAACCTTAAAAGAAGGTATTTCAAGCACTGAAAGAAAATAACTACAATCCTAGATTATTCTATACAGCAAAACTATCATTTGTAATTAAAGGAGAAATACAAACTTCCTATGATAAAAGCAGAGCAATTCATGACCCCTAAATCAGCACTCCAGAACATAACCCAAAAGTGCCTTATACATAGAAAAACAAGATAAATGTAGCTATAAAAATACAGGAAAAAGAAAATCTCACCAGACAAGCATATAAGCAAATAAAGGATAGAAAAAAATCAATCAGGAGTAATTCAATGAAAATAAAGGTATTAGTGCAGTTTTTCAATATTAATAATGAATGTTAATGGTCTCAATTATCCTATTAAATAGCAGGTTGCAACAAAAATCAAGACCTTGTCATTTGTTAACTATAAGAAACACATGTCACTGACTAGAGATGTCTTAAGGTGAAAGATTAGAAAGATTTCCAAGCAAATATACTCCCAAAGCAGACAGGAGTAGAACTACTACTTTCCAATAAAGTAGACTTCAAGCCAAAATTACAAGAGATTAAAAAATATTACTTCATATTAATAAAGGGAACAATAATCAATCAAGAGGAAATAACTATTGCTAATATATATGCACCAAATGTTCATGGATCAAACTTCATCACACAAACACTAGGGATTTAAAAGCTCAAATAGACTCCAACATAATAATAATTGGAGACTTCAATTCCTCACTCTCACAACTAGATAGGTCTTCAGTGCAAAAAAGTCAACAAAGAAACTTCAAAATTAAAGAATACTGTACACCAAATGGACTTAGCAGACATCTACAAAGTATTTAATCTTGTAACCGTACAATACATTTTTCTCAGCAACCCATGGAAATTTATCCAAAATAGTTTATATCTTAGGACACAAAACAAGTCTTAGCAAATATAAGAAAAATTTAAAAATTCCCTGTATCCTATCAGATCATAATGGAATTAAATTTAAAATTAACAGCCAAAGAAAAACAACACATAGTCAAAAAAAAAATCATGACTGAACAACACATTGTTGAAACCAGTCAATCATTGAAGAAATGAGGAAGTAAATCCTAAAGTTCCTGGAATCCAATGAAAATGAAAACATAACTTTGAGATACAGTAAAGGCAGTGCTCTGAAGAACATTTGTAGCTATGAGTGCCTACATCAAAAGAAAAAAACAGAAATATCTCAAATAAACAGCCTAGTGATGCACTTCAAGATGCTAGAAAAACAAGAGCAATCCAACTCCAAAATTAGGAGACTGAAGATTTAATAAGGATCAGGGCTCAAATTAGTAAAATAGGACCAATAATCTGTAAAAATAATCAATGAATCAAAAAGTTGGTTCTTTAAAAAGATAAATAAGATTGATAAACCCTTAGACAGTCTAACTAGGAAGAGGGAAATGACCCAAACTAATAAAATTAGAGATGAAAAAGAGGATATTGCAACAAATTCATTGAAATCAAGAGGGTCAAAAGTGAATATTTAAAAAAAACAATAAATTCATATGAAGATAGCATAATGAAACCCAACAAATACTGTTTAAAAGAGAGAGAAAGAGGGAGGAAGGGAATGGGAATATAATAGATGCAATGAACTTGTTCAACAAACACTGTAACACAAGCATTGAATTATTATAGTGAAACCCCCTTGTATTACTAATGTATGATAAATAAATATTTAAAAAGAAAAAATATTTTGTCTCATCTTTTACCATTGTTTTTCTTCACAAAGAATGCACTTATGAACTTGATATATGTTCCATTGTTTGAAGCAAATTGTAACTATTAGAAAAATGCAGTTTGTTCAATTCACTGATTTGCCAATTTTAGAAGTTCTTACTTTTCTGAGACAACATGAAGAGGTCTAACTTTGAGGACCATCACCTACCTATGTTTCACTTCTCTTATTGTAATCTTATCTTCGGCGGGATTTGTTCTGCTTTCTTGTTGTCTCATTTTGTAGAAGAAAAAACAGGAAAGATAAAAGAAAAACATGACATTTTAGCTTGGTTGAGGTAAAGGTAGCTACACAGGGAGTTTTCTTGTGATAATTCCATGTATATATGTATTAGAACCCCAACTGGTTTATCTTTAATTTTCTTCATTCTACCTTAGTACCTTTCTTATGGTAGTTTCAGTTGATTTATGATTTGCATATTCATTTTTGTATAGAGAGTATATCACCAATATTCAAGTTCTTAGTTTTTCTGTCCCTTCCATGTGTGAGCTCCTTTTAATATGACCAGTGTTTCAAATATTGTTGCATTTGTATTAGGTATATATTCCACATAAGAGAGAGAATATGCAGCTTTTCATTCTATTGTCTATTTTCATAGGCTTTGTTATTCAAACCTCTACTTTTACATGAAAGAGAAGAGTATGTGTGTTCTGCTCTATAACCAGTTTACTCTATGTTGTTTGTGTGCAAAACTTTTATCAAAGATTTGAAAACAATACAAGAATTTTCTCTATCACATCAAAAAGATTGTTTCCTACATATCCAGGTATTTTGTAAACTTAAAGTATTTCTCAGATTTTATATGATCAGATCAAACCTACTAGTTTTGAAAAGTATTTACAGAAGCTGTGGAGCAGGTAACTGTGTAGAAATGATTTGCTCTGTTTGCTGGAGTTTGGATTACTTAGAAAAACTTAAATGGCAGGGGACTAAAGCCATTAGTCATTTTCTTTCACATGTGCTGTACCTGAACTGCTATGAATCAGAGACTGGATTCAACTGGAAACACCATCCAGAAGTGGTACACATGCATTCTCATGTAGCCATATGGTTTGGTTTCTTTTTACCATGGAAGCTTCTGAATCATTGAATTTCCTGCAACATAGCTCAGAACAAAAGAAGTTGGAAGGTCTTTAATGACCCTATTTCAAAAGTCACAAAGTAGCATATCAATTTTCTCATTATGGGCAAACAGTGATAAGTAAAAAAATAGTATATAGATCCCACTTACTGATAGGCAGAATGGTAAAGAATATCAGATATATATTAAAAATAATATGAGGCACACAGTTAAGTTATTGAAATATAAATGTAAACAAAGGAGGAAACTTTAACAATTGAACTATACAGCACATTTTAAAGTATAAATTGAATGAAATTCTGCATTTCATCATTAGAAAAGTATCACATAAAGCTAGATGTAGCCTCATGGGTTATTGTAGTTATATGTCATTGCCAGTGACTTCATACTGGGAAAATTGGCAAAGTCTACAAGCAGTAGCATTCAAGAACTTACGACTGATTTTCCTTTCTACTTATGGAAATATTTCTCAGTACCTGAAACAATAATTTTCTGGAGAATATCAAAACTAAGACAATTCTATTTGGTTAGCTGGAGTAAGAAGTGTAAATTGATTTATATTTATGTGTTTCATTAAGTTGTTACAAGTCTGATTTGCATCAAAGGGATAACAAAACTTGAATCTGTTGAGGAAGAGATTATTATCTGTATGTCTAATAAAGAATGTTCCAATAATTTCATGCTTTCTGAAGCAAGTTTTAGCATGTATATATGAAAATCATGAGTTATATATTTGTAATTATCATACGGGTTATAAAGAACTATGACAAAACAACTTTATATTTTCTTATACAAGATACCCAAAGGAATGCAACACATGTTACTCCAGAGGCACCTGTACACCCATGTTTATTGCAGCACTATTCACAATACCCAATTTATAGAACAGCAAAGATGCCCCACTACTGATGAATGGATCAAGAAAATTTGGTATTTATACACAATGGAATTCTACTCAGCCATGAAGAAGAATGAAATCTTATTATCCTCAAGTAAATTGATGGAACTGGAGAACATCATCTTCAGTGAGGTTAGCCAGGCTCAGAAAACCAAAAATTGTATGTTCTCCCTCATATGCAGACTTTAGATCTGGGGCAAATACAGCAATGTGGTCGGACTTGGGTCACATGATAAGAGGAGAGCACATACAGGAGGTATGGGGATAGGTAAGAAACCCAAAACATGAAAGTGTTTGATGTCCCCACTGCAAAGTAACTAATACAGAAACTTTAAAGCAAAGAGGTTAATATGAGAAGGGGATCAGGAACTAGTGAAAAGGTCAGTTAGAGACAGATCAACTTGGGTTGTTAACACATTTGTACATGAAAGCAATGCGAGGAATCTCCCTGTATGGCTATCCTTATCTCAACTAGCAAAAACACTTTGTCTTTCTTATTATTGCTTATGTTTCTCTTCAATAAAATTAGAGATAAGGGCAAAATAGGTTCTTCCTGAAAGAGAGGGGAAGTGGGGGGAAGAGGGAGGCAACAAGGGGCCAGGGGGAGAAATGACTCAAAAAATGTATGCACATGTGAATAAATGAATAAAACAAAGATATCTATTTCTTTAGCATGTTTCAATAATAAAATAAAAAGTCATGAAGTAGCATTATTACTTCCATTTTGTTGATTGCAAAGTTCATCTTCCTGCAGGGGATATTGGAAAATATTATGGTCTCAACCTTTAGTTTAGAATTAATGTTATTGCTGAGTTTTGGTATTACAAATAGCTATCTATTCCCACCATAACAACAAACAACCTTTACAAAGGACTTTTTATAAACACTGTTTTGCTAGGGAAAATAAGTTTATTGTGTGAGCGCTACTGACATAGGGGATAAAATCTAATACAGAAAGGTTATAGAATTAACAGGGAAAAACAACATTACTTCTATTGACGTGCTCTATTTATATGGCAAAAACGTCGACACTTTTGAATAAATTTTTTTTTAGTATTCTTGAAAAATTACATGTTACCTACACATTTTATTCAAGAAGTTCTAATATATACATACATATTTGTAACAAGGAATGCCAATTCTTATATAAATTCAGCACATTTAAAAACAGACTTCAATATTGATGTTATATATTTTATTTTGCATTAGAAGCACAGTTCTAAAATCATAGAAATTTTCTTTTCATTTTTAAATGACATACTGAAATTTTATAAACATATTAAATTAGGCTTTGGAATAGTAAATTTTTTTCATCATTTCAGGGAATTTTCTACTCAGATTAATCAATAACCAAGTATAAAATATTTTAATTTTCTTCTTTAGGAGACATAAAATAACCTGGTAAAGTCCTTATTATCTGTTTGCAGGTAGTATGTTTCATTGAAACTAATAACAAGTTTATAAAATTGCCTAAGTAAATATGGAGTTCACTGCACATTATTTCCTTTAGGCAGCCTTTGACTCGATAGGACAGAAATAATAATGTCTTTGTTCAAAGATTAAGTATGAGTATCCTAGTATAGAAATAATTAGTGTACTGACTGTGTGATCATTAAACATATCACTAATGAGAAGTGACACAAGGGTGCTAAAGATAGAGCATGAGTCAGAGTATGAATATCCCTTACTGTTGCCAAGGTCATTTTATTAAGGAGACCTAATTATACGGTCTTTATAAGCCTTCTACGTAAGTTTTTGTTTTATTATTTCTCAAGAAATGAGGTTTCCAAATACCAACCAAATTTGTTACTCATTACAATGTTCAGGAATAAGTATGTAGGACAATGTTTTAGTCCTAATTATTGTTACTTTGACTTTGTGTTTGTCAAGCATTCATCTCTGAGACAAAATACCTGACACAAACAGCTTAAAAGGGAGAAGGTTTTATGTTGGCTCAAGGTTTCAGAGGTGGACTGGTTCCATTATTTCTTGTGGTGGTGAAGTGGAAACATCATTGTAGAAGAGTGTGGTGGAGCAGGGCTGCTCACCTCATGGATGCCAGGAAGCTGAAAGACAGGATGGGGCCATAGATAAACCACCAGAAGCACATCCACAGTAAGCACATTCTACCACCCAGGCCATTTTCTACCTTGCACTACCTCATAAAAATCCCATTAAATTATGGAACCATGTATGGATTAAGCCATTGATTAGGTCAGAGACCTCAGCATTCATTCTCCTCTAAATGATTGGATCTACCAGCCAGGGGCCAAGACTTCAACACATGAGCCTTTTGAAGGAAGTCTCAGATCACAGTGGTCATATTGCATAAACAATTTTATAGCTGTGAAAAACAGCTATTGAGTGACAATATTCCAAGACATATTTTAATATGATAGTATAGAGCAAATAAATTTAATAACAAAGTTTGGATAATCTCATTAAATATACATATTTTACAATTACTTTAAGAGTGTCATTACTTATTTTGAGTGCAAGATCTATTTTTTTAAGAAAAGATATAGATGTACATACATTTTTGAAAAGCTTGAACCAACATAATTAGCAATAAATAACCTCACTTTCATTGACTTAAATCATGTTCTCCCAAATTTTACATACTTCATGGGAATTATGTCACTTTAATTTTTAATCATTATTCATTGCTTAAAACTTTATCAAACACTCTGATATTACTGTGAGATTAAACA
This sequence comes from Castor canadensis, assembly GCF_047511655.1. Lineage (NCBI taxonomy): Eukaryota > Metazoa > Chordata > Mammalia > Rodentia > Castoridae > Castor > Castor canadensis. Next base: position 104,333,197 of record NC_133394.1, on the reverse strand, counting down.
CAATAAATATTTATAATTGTAAATCAAAACTAAATTCTTGTATGCCTGCCAAAGAAATCAAAACTTAAATTTTATGATTTTTAGTTAGCCAAATGTTTCCATATTAGCAGGGAGATGACTACTGAGGAGCTGAAGAATTAACAGGAAAAAACCTCACAAAATGGTCTGTATAAAGGTTCTATGATTTTATAAGTAACTAAAAATAAACTAATTTTTTTAAAAACTTACAATTAAAATTCAACTTTGCTTTTAATGAAAATCTTTATATTAAATTATATACCTCAGAGTTTCCCCTACTTAACTGATTACCACACATAGTTTCACTTTTAATTTCTGGATCAATTGCTTTCCTACAGAACAACTTTTGGAAAACACTGATGTAGGTATTTGATTTTAATGAGTTTCAATTTAATTCAATAGTAAAAATGTTATTGCATAGTATTTCAGTTTTTAAGTGACTAAAAATTTGTGTTGTAATGCTTGGATTGGGTAGGTGTACACAAATTGGTCTAAATGTGTGTTTGTATATTTCTTCATGGAATTTAAGATATTATTAGATGCTCTAGAAAAGTCCGTATAACTAAATCTGAGGTGCTAATTCTGTATTGCACGAATTAGGGCAAGAATTAGAGTGAGTAGAAAGAATTTCAAAGGAAGAATTCTTAGGGAGTAGTGCCAGATTTTAGAAAGAATAGGGATTAAAATGAGCACAGGTTATAAATATAAGATCTAAGAAGATTTGTAATAAATGAAAAATGAATAGTTAAGCTAGTTTGAATTCTATGACAACTGGAAGAATTTCTATAGTGTTTTTGTTTCTTTTGTTGTGGAGTATACAATTACACTGTGTGTATTTATGTGGACAAGCTAGATTCAAAAATGTTTCAAAGAACTCAAAATGCATCACTGATTGCATCAGTTGGAATGTAAGAGTCATTTATCAATGTAATGATACACAGCAGTCGATGTGAAAATAAAGTGGACTTTATTTCTAAGGAAGGCTTTTCCAGGGTAATGAATGGTGAGTGTGGGAAGGGGATGGACAATTTTAAGCAAGAAGAAAGGAAGGATAATGGAATAAAAGAAAAGTGAAGGAAATAAAATGAAAAAGGAATGTGAGAAAAATGATAGCACTCAATTTCAGAATTTTTAGACTCCTGTCTTAACTTAAAATGATGTATTTTCTCAATAATTTAAGGAACATAAAGTGAATATAATGAAGAAGCCAAAAATTCTAGCTTTGAGCAAGTTTCATTCTAAGTTGCTGATACTGATAATGTATTTCTAAAATATAGACACGAATGTATGTACTTAACATTTAGAATTAGATCAAAATCAGAAAAGTACTTATCACTATTAGTAGAAAATTATATAATAATGTAGCTTGCCAATTTTGTAAAAATATATATATAAACCTGGTATACATTCTGGGGTTATTAAGCAAATATTATTTTAAATAAATTGATGATATTTACAAATATATCTAATAAACTGTCCAACGCTAAATATTTTAGGATTTTTAAGTTGAGGAAATGATATCTGTATTCATATAATAAATGTTAAAATATGTTTCCATAAAATTTTGTCTTATTTTTGAAAACAGTAAGAGTAGATTATTTTTATTTCTATAAATAATAAGATGATATTTTGAGAGACAGTGATAAAATTTTACCTAATCGGTAGTCAAAGTGAGTATTCTCTATTATCAAAATTGATTGTAAGTATTCATCTATTAAGGATGACATATAATAAGATTTTGCATATTTCAGCTTTGAAATGCCTTTTTTATAGATAGACATTTCAAAATAATGTTACCAATCCAAAAGCATATGATTTGTTGTAAGATATTTATTTCTATTAAAATCTTTCCTTGATATCTCTACTTTAACATCTGTTAATATTGAAGATTAATCACTTCTAAATAAAGGTTATATAGAAACTTCTCAATTTCACAGTTAAATAAATTTTGAAGTGTGGACATTTCCCTTCAGACTTACATTAAGGCCTAAAAATGATGTTAGAACTGTGTTGAGTTTGCAAGATGTTTCTGAGTATGTATTTGGAGAAAAGACCTTTGTGAGATAATGAGGGTTAAATGATATTATATTGTTGAAGCTCTAAGCCAATGGAACTGTAGCTTTATAATAAAATGGGAAGCACCTGAATTAAGATAGTCTGCCCCATTAAGTGAACATTTGTGCAACTTTGGGATTCTACTTCCGCAAGGAAAAAGTCATTCACTAGATGTTGTGCTTCAACCTTGATAGCCTTCAGAACTGTGATCTGAATAAAGTTCATTGTAACTTACCAACCTTAGGGATTTTGTTATAGTAATAGAAAACAGGCAAACACAACTCTCAGCTGCAACAATCACAATCAAAGTTTCTGATTTTGAAGACATGAAGCTCATGTGATAGAGCAAATCAGATATTCAGTTGCCCTTTATGCAAAAATTCACAAAATTGACAGCAGTTATTTCCATGAAAAATAAGTTCACTATTGATATTACTGGCTCAATTATACATGATAAATTTAAATATTTTCCATGAAGTATCTACTCAAAAATAATGCTCTTAATAGGCTTTAAGTAGTTTACATTTTCAAAAGCTTTCTGGATTTGTTCAACTCTGGCTTTTCCTATAGATTTTCCCACAGTTAGCTATAAACTTTCACCACAGTTAGCTATAGAACATATTTACCAGATTCCAATTCAAGTTGTAGTGAACTAAACTAAGCATTCATTCTTCAAATAAACACTGACTTTGCAGTATCAGAATCTGTGAACAGAACCAGAGCCAATGAAAACCTCTTGAAGTCATTTCTCTTTTTTGAAAATGAATATTATGTTACACCTAACATCCTGAAATTTTCAAGCAGCAATTCTTGCTGCATGTTAGTAGTCTTGAACAAGTTCATTTTCTCTGGCCAATACAATCAAGTATCATTTAAAGAAATCATTATCAGCAAGCAATTTATTTGCTTAGCAAAAAAGAATGTGTCTCTGAGAAACTTAGTTTGATTCCAATCTCATTTTCATTAAAAATTGTCAAGAAATTCTGATAAGACAAAACATTTCTGGTTAAATTTTCTAATTTTTTATCATTGCTTTTCATTGCTGTTGAATAATGTCACAAATGTTGTCATATAATAAGCACAATAGTCTGTCTTTCAGTTTTATGACAAAATAATCCACAGCACTTTGTGCTTTAAAATATGACATTAAAAGTCACTTTATTTTTCTTGTTGTAATTTTTCCATGATGGATATACCTTCATAATACAAAACACAAACAAAAGTGAAACAGGCAAATTATAACTTCATCACTGTAATTTGTTAAGAGTACACTACAACAGCTATACAAGTAATGGAAATAAATAAGCATGACTGTATTCCAGTTAGACATATTAAACTGTGGAATTTTAATTGTCTTTAGTGTTCATTGCCACAATATATCATTCTTTTGATTTTTTCAATCATTAATAATCTAAAAATTGCCTTAGCTCATTTGTCATATAAAAATTAGTGACAAGTGTTTATCTGCAGACCATAGTTATCCAGCTCTTCTAACACACACACACACACACACACACACACACACACACACGCACACACACACTTTGCTTTTATAAAAAAAACTCATCAATCACTAAGACTTTTCATGCATACTTTCTTTAGCTATTGTTTTAGGGAGGGTTTTCCAAAGCATCTCATCTGATTAGATTCTGTGTGTGTGCAATTTGTTAAGGTGGTGAATCAAGAGGAAATCATGAGAGGTGAATAACCAAAACAGAGGAGAAGAAACTAATTAAGGATGTATTATAAGGCAATGACCCAACCTCAAACTTATCTGAAGTGTAAATTAGACCTCAGAATCAGTGTCATTTAAAGGAAATAGTTTGGCTTTCCCATCCTGCCCATCAATCAGTCATTGAACTATATCACAGGTGAGAGGAAGAGTCATAGCCCTGTGTCCAGAACAGCTCTAGTAGCAGAAAGACTCTAGAGAAGGCTTATCCATTAGAAATGAAGCATAGACATTTCAAGACAGAAGATGGACACATGGGATGGATCTGAGGATAAATAAGTTGAAAATTAACTATTGTCACAGCTGTAAAATAGGGGTAGATATTACCTAATATTATTGAGATGTTATTTCATTTCGAACATCATGGAAAGCACTTTAGCTTATTTTTCTATAAGATTATATTTATAATTACTATTTACTCATTAATATGACAAAATTCAGCATGTTATATGTACCTTCATGTGACAAAGAAAGGAAATTGCCAAGCACATAGGAGAGAGAAAAGACAGCCTCTTCTACAAATGTTGCTGGGGAAAGTGGTTATCTGTCTGCAGAAAACTGAAACTAGATCCATGCCTTTCATCCTGTACTAGTATCAACTCAAAGTGGATTAAGAACCTTAATATCACACCCCAAACCTTGAAGTTAGTTCAGGAAAGAGCAGGAAATATACTGGAAGCAATAGGTATAGGCAAGGACTTGCTCCATAGAACTAAGAGGCTCAGCAATGTAGAGAAAAGATTGACAAACAGGACTACACAAAATTAAAAAGTTTCTGCACAACAAGAGAAATGGTCTCTATATGGAAGAGACCATCCACAGAATGGGAGAAAAATCTTTGCTAGCTATACATTAGACAAGATACCGATAACCTGAATACACAGGGAGCTCAAAAATCTAAAGTCTCCCAAAATCAATGAACCGATAAAGAAGTGGGCAACTGAACTAAACAGAACTTTTTCAAAGGAAGAAGTTTAAATAGCCAAAACACACATGTAAAAATGCTCACCATTCCTGTCCATAAAGGAAATGCAACTCAAAACCACACTAAGATTCCACCTCACTCCCATTAGAAAAACTATCATACAGAATACCACCACCAAAAAATGTCGGTAACCATGAGGTGGGGGAAAGGATCCCTCAGAGACTACTTGTGGGAATGTAAGCTAGTACAACCACTACAGAAAATAGTATGGAGGCTTCTTTAAAAACTAAAAATAGAAATTGCCATATTATCCAGCAATACCACTCCCAGGGATACCTGAAAGACTGTGACTCAGGTTCTTACAGTGGCACCTGCACACCCACGTTTATTGCAACACTGTGCACAATGGCCAAGCTATGGAAACAGCCAAGAAGCCACATTACCAATGAATGGATTAAGAAAATGTATTTATTTATGATGGAAATTTAGTCAGCCACAAAGAACAATTAAATTTTGTCATTTTCAGGTAAATGAATGAACTGGAGAACATCATCTTAAGAGAAGTTAGTCATACTCAGAATGTCAAAAAACACATGTTCTCCCTCATATGCAGATTATACACCTAAAACAAATGAAGTAATACTATTGGAAATGGGTCCACATACTAAGGAGATACTGTGCATGAGCAGGATATGGAAAGGGAAGGAAACCAAAGACGTGAATGTGCTTAATATGCTTACTGTATAAGAGTGAATATAATAATCATAAACTAGTGGACTCTGGGAAGGGGACTAGGAAGTAGTGAAGAGGTCGGGTAGAGACAAATCCAATTTGGGTTGTAATACATATATGTATAGAAACAACACAGGAATCTCCCTGTATAGGTATCTTATCTCAAACTGGAAAAAAAAAGCTATGTTTTTCTTATTATCTTTATTTCTTTTTAGTTCTTTGATTTTACATTTACTTACATGTGTATACATTATTTGCCACCCATACACAATCCCATCCCTACCTTTGCCTCTGGGCAGAATCTGTTCTGTCCTTTTTCTCTGATTTTGTTGAAGAGAAAACATAAGAGATAAGAAAGACACAGCATTTTTGCTAGTTTGAAGTCAAGATAGCTTTTATGTTTTTTCTTCAACAAAATTGGAGAAAAAGAGGGCAGAATAGATTCTGCCTGGAGGCATGGAGGTGAGGGAGGGGAGATGGCCCAAATAATGTGTACACATGTAAGCAAATGTAAAAAGTATAAAATAAAAGTTAAAAAAAATTAAAAAGAAAGGAAATTGTATGACTTTTTGAACATTAGAATTTGTACAATTATTATCAGTTTACTATTTAATCTTGTGTCTTATACTAAATTAAAAACTGCTAGAGTAATTAAAATTGAACTTGTAGAATCCTCGTGGATTCTACAAGTTCCAAGTATTTTAAGATAGGAAAGAATAGATAGGAATCTTGTGTCTACACAATTATATCCAAGAAAATCTTGTTGTTCATTCTAGGTGTGCATCTGCAACATAGTTTAACTGTACCAGGAAAATGTAGTATTATAATTGCCATATATATGTGTATATATTTATATATATATGTATATGTATGTATTTATATGCACACTTTTTTTTTACTTAATATGATCATCAATTCTGTCCACTTTCCTGAACATGACACAATTTCAATCTTCTTTATGGCATAAACTTTTTTAAATGTTAATATTAAGCAATATAAAAATAATTTTTATTTATCTGGTCCTTCAAAAATTGTAATAAATTAATGCTTCAATCTTAGTCATAATTATATATAAGAACAAGAAGTTTTTAAAGCACTTCATTTTGTCCAAAGGCTGAAAATGATGCTGAGCCTTTTATTTATGTACCTTTAAGTAGTTTTCCTTATGACTTAAAAGTTAATGAGAGAGGTATAATCTATAATCTAGGTTGTGGCAGAAAATATCCAATGGATCAAAGAAGGAGTGGTCTTTCTTTTGCTGTTCTGTTCATTTACCAATACATAAGGGACAATAGTTGTATAACAGAAAAAGAAGGTGGGTTAAAATATGAAAATGACTTAGGGATTTTCTAGAATTGGGACATTTCCAAGTTAATTTTCATTATACAAATTATGTTTTGATACAAAGATGCTAAGATGCATTATTAAAATTCTATTCAAAGAAAAATATTCCTCAGATAATATTATCCTCATACATTATGCTCTTTAACAGATAAATCGCTTCAGAGGTAGATGAAGGAAAGTATCTCTTTTCTTTTTTTCCATTTTCTATATTTCTAATGTAGCAGTAAAATTATATCATTAGTCTCCATCTTCTTTCAAGTACAGAAAAGAAATGTGTCCAAAAATTTCAAAAACAAATACATTTTTCTGTTTCCATTGTTAGTTACTATAATCAGAAAAGTTTGTCGTTAGAAGATTGATTTACACAATTATGTACTTGGAAATATGCAATTTATATTTACTGTAAATTCTATCTTAGTAAATCTATGACAGAACATTGTCATAACAGAAAACATCTGCTTAAGAACAAATTGACTGGTACATGGATATGTATTATTTTGAGGTTATTAGATTTTAGTAAATGATTTATTAAAACTTCTATTTATTTATGTCATTATTTTGCTGGGTGGAGGGTACATTGTGACATTTACAAAAGTTCTTATAGTGAATCAACTATTATCATTCCCTCCATTGTTCTCTTTCATCCCTCTCAGTCACTTCTATGATTGGTATCTCTTATCTCCTAAATTTATCAGACTTGTAGAAATTAGTAAGGTTATCTGCTTATATATTTTCACAAATGTGCTATAAATTGCTTATACTGTATTAGTTTTCTATCATCTGGTCTGTCCCTTCTTAAGGAGAAGTTTGGTTAATCAAAAATATCTAACTTTATAATTTTATAACAATATATCACTTTTCACAAAGCAATGAAATATGAGGCATAATTCTGTGGATAATATATTCACCTAAAGTAGCAGCAGGCAAAACTTAAATATAAAATATGATATTTTTATGAAAGACATTCTTTTATTCCTCTGATGTGATAATTTAGTAATTTGATACTACTGGAATGGCATATTGGTTATATTTTCTTAACAGAGTGGCTCCCATTGTCACACCACAATACCAGTATTAAATCATCTTTCTGTTTGTTGAATAATAACTTTCATATGAGCAGTGATTTACCACTTTGAAAGACCACTTTCACATATTATTTCTTCTGTTCTTCAGAATAACTATATGGAGGCAGATAACTGTTTTCCTTATTTAATAAGTGAAGAAGTAATGGTCTAAAGAGGAGATATAGCACAGCTATAGCAACTTTGAGTAATTTCAACTTGGATTCCTGTAGTTTAACCCTGAGTCCAGTGTTTCATACCCTAAATTACACTGAAAATTGAAATATAAAATTAGCAAGCATCATAACAAATTAAACTTCATTTAAATCATAGCAATCACCTGGATAAAAATCAGTATATTTAAGTATAATATAAACATTTACATACATCTCATATTCCAAATTTATAGCTACAAATCAGCCAATTCTTTATTAAACTTTCTGGAACATTGATGAAAATTCAAATACTTAGCAACTACCTGTGATTTGTCTGAATTTAGTTTGAAGTGAGTCAAACACGATTCAGAACTATTTTTGTCTCACAGGACCACTTTCAAAGTAAAATCCACTACTGATTTCATCTAAATTATGGAGAACACACATTTTTCTTAATGAACTTTTTAGCTACTTATTATTTAGACCAATTTTGCAGTTCAAATAGATGCAAATAACTGTGGCAATGACAAAGTCTCCAGGAAAACAGCACAAGTTTCAGACACAATGAATGTTCAGATGCTGTCAAAAAGTCTGCTCCTGTTCTAGTCCTCAGTGAAAGAGAAATCCCATCCTATACTTGCCTAATTCACTTGCTTTCAAATGCTCAGGATCTTTTATGGCTTTTTAAAGATGTCAAGGAGGCTCCATGCCAGATATACAGGCTTAATGAACTTGCCGATTGGAACACTACCCTCAGATGTGCCTCCATTGCAGGGTGCTCAACTGTTGTTTCTCTGCTTACTTACCACCTTCCTTGAAAATACTCATGGTCCTTGACAACTTATGTTGGTTTTGAGTGATCGTTTCTACGTTGTGATCGTCCAAAAACTATATGCCTTCAGTAGGAATTATACTTCAAATTTTAAATTTTGATATTTTCCTGGGTTAATGATACGCAGTTTGAAACTCTTTTGATTCAGGGCAGGCTCAGTGACTGTAAAGGTCAACAAACAACACTGCATGTGGCCCGATTTGTACCATTCTTATGTTGCTCATAGAGACTCAGTACTCCACTAATGCTATCATGTTTTTGGAGTTCATGTTCTATGGTACACAGGTAATTGTATATTTAGACTTGATCAAATAAATAATCTATGGCTATTGCCTTTCACTCTACAGAGTGTTGGCTTGGTTTTATCCTGTACTATACAAATGAATTTAGTTGTATGTTTGGTTTGAAATTCTTCACAGGAATTGAAAGAATACAAACAAGTAAGTTCTTCAGTTGGATCCAAAGAGCTTAGCAAAGGTTGCAATGCAATGACAGTTTTAAATACAGAAGGCTGTTTCCATAGCCTATTAAACAATTTGTTAGGGAATAGCTTCCAATAAGAAAATAAATTTGGGAAAATACGACTTGATGCTATGATTATATACTATAAATTAATAAAAGTGATGTTATTAGAATCAGCATTACTTAAAGAACTTATTAAAATATAGCTCATTTAGCAATTGGCAAATGTTTTTGGCACTGAGCTTGGATAACAAATATTTACATCTATTACAGTGATTTTTATGCTAAAAGAAGTTGTCGAATGTAAGAATGAGCTATTGGTTATTTGTATTTTTCAATTGTTTTAGATTTTTCTACCAATTATTTCCATTAACAAACAAATTGAAGCACTTAATTTATTTTCAAAATCCAGACTTCAGTTATATCACTTAAACCTGGCTTCAACTCATGCAGTACTTGAATACACTTTTAGGTATTTGTGGCTGACAGTGCACTAGTGGAATTTTGTAGCATGCAAAAATTGTTTATATTTCCATGAAAACCAGATGTTTACACACATATTTTTTGAATTATTATGTGTTGTGATTATACCCAAATAATGTTGTATTAAAACAAAATCAAATTCAAATCCCACTTGCAAACAGAATTACTTTATTAGTGTTAATGATTTTTTGCCTAATAAGCCAAAATGCATTATGACTGCATATTGTGTGTGAGTTTTATTGGAAAATGCACTCACTTGACCAAAAATGCTCTTAAAGTTGACAGTTTTTAGAATCCAAAAGAAGTGATCTGAGACTGGCAAATCTGATGTCTAATGTCTTGTTCTATAGTTTTCTTCTAAGGTCTTCAGTTACTTTGTGGTCACTGAACAGCTTTCAGTGCCATAATCTGTTTAAATATTGGGTTCCTTTCTTTTTGTGTTTACAGAGACAAATATTTGATGTTGCTCAAGTTGATCCCAATGAAATGAGGTTAGATTATATCTTTGCCTACCTATATAATACTCCATTAATTATATAGAACTTACTGTTCATCTGGTAAATTTCTTAGAAAGTCATGAACGTTAACTCAATCTGCTTTTCAAATAACCTACTGAGTTAAGTAATCTCCCAAAGTTCATATTGCTTGGAAACAAGACTTGAACATTACTCAGTCACTTTGGCTCTAGGAAACTATCCTTAATTTACAGCTTAAGACTGTCTTCAGCACTTCCTGGAAGTCACAGCTTTCACTTAAATTTTAAATTAATAAAAATAATAAAGCAGTTGTAACCCAGACAGATGCTTCCCTTCATGCCCTTGGGGCTTTTTGTTAGGGTATGTTTGAGCAAATGGCTTGGTCTCTTAGCAACTTCCACATTGGTCAGAGGATTTCCTATCTATGGGAAAATTGCAAGTACTTCTATTTAAACACTACTGTGAGGATTCTGAAGCATTCCAGTTCTACTTTATACTAATTAACTATTGAATTACTCCACTCCAAATATCCTTCTCCTAGAAGAAAATTAGACATAAAAAATACTGTCCTATCCTTGTGTCATGACATCATCTCAAAAATGTTCTCAAAACAAGACCCAAATAACTGTTGAAATTTTCAACCATGTCTACCAGTTTTGTTATAACTATTCAACAATAGACATTATTTACTTGTTTCCTAATTGCTAATCCTTTTATTTCTAGATAATATTGTACAAATTTATATCTGTACCAACAAAATGCTCCTCTCATTACACTTGCCAGCATAGAATTTGTTCATTAAAATGTAGATAATATTGTGGGAGAAATATTACTTCTGCATTTTAGTTGGTATTCCCAGTTGTAATAGGTACTTATTGCATATTTAGAAATATTTACATTTACATACATTATATTATCAATTATTTGTTTCCTTTTCTCAATTTTACTAATGCATCAGAGCTTTACTCATTTGTTTATACTCTTTTTTAAATAAAATTTGCAAGAATATTTTATTATATAAACCATCAACTGATAGCTTAATTTGATCCTGCTCACATCTCCATCTTAAATAAAAATCTGGATTATGTTTTTGTATGCAAAACTAAATTATTTTCTAATATATATAAATGTTTGAATCTCAAAGATTGTCATGCATAAAAATTATTTAGAGAACTTAAAATAGACACTATCTATTTTCAATTTTAGGCTCCACTTTCTTTACTCCTTATAAAACCCAAAAATGATTCTATGGTACATCAATCACTAGTTGAGAATGGCCATTTGTCTGAAAGGATAACATCTGAAGCAATTCTGCAGATGAAATTTTAGTATCCTTCTCAGGCTGTGATTGTTGGAAAAATGTGGAATTGCATGATCCTCAGCATACATTGCTCACAAGCCTCAATTTGTCAATATGCATCTAGCTCACCTTAATTTTTATCACTATTATTTTCAGAATGCATTGTTCTATAACCATCATATGGAGGGCAAGCCCATCTGCCACTCATTTCCCACATTTTTCTCCTTCTTTTATAGTCACAGTAACCAACTGGTTAGTATCTAGATTTGGATGAAGAGAACATAATTTCATTCTAACACAAACCAGTTACATCAGCCAACTACCATCCATATTCAGAAACATGGTTACTTTTTGTATGAGAGTTTACTTTTTTTTTAATTAAGCTCTCAATAGCAGGTCAAGGTCAAAAGATTTTTCTAAGTACTCAAAGCCTTCCATGTCTTCTGTTTGGGCAGCATTGCACCTAGGGAATGTTGTCTCTGTCTAAAAATGAACAGATTTTTCCAAATGTTTCACTGGATGCTTAATCTTTTGAATAAAACCATGTAAGCTGTTTTCTATTATAGTACGAAATTTATAAACATTTTTTGAATACTGATTTTATATAGCAGATAGCACTATAAAAATAATATTGATGATATTGCTCCGTTTTTGGCTGGTTAAAGGCTGACTGGTTGATATGTCAGTGGGGTAGGGGAAGTACAGATTAGTGAACTTTATTTTCTTTCTCTGTTGAGAGAACATAAAATTTTAAAATAATTATATTTTAAAAGTTATTTTTCCCACTACAGATAAGTGGTTGCATATTTTTGTGGACTCTAAATCAGAAATTCATAACGGAATTTGATGAATTCTAATTAAATTGAGCTTTAATGATAATGCCATAAATATAATACCAATGACTAGTGTTAAAGCAAATTATTTAATTCCTAAAGGAAACAGTAGGAAAAGAGAATTGTATATAGAATAAATTATAGGACACTTTATTCAAATTAATATTGCTAAGCAAAGATAATAGAAACATGTATCCATATTGTATTAGTGATTCATTTGCTTGGTGTACCATTAATCTTCCAGTGGCATTTATTATTCTAATATAGAGAGAATTTTTTTTTTACAAGAACAATGGTTATGGCAGTAAGTTTACATTTTGAAATTTCTAGGGGAAAAAACATGTAATTAATTCTCATTGATTGGCTTTAATTTGCATTTCACTTTTTATTCCATCATTCCAAATTCTCATTGGCACTTAGAAATCAATTAACTGAGTCAAAAACTACACTAATAACACTGCTTTTTCAGAAAAATCTTTAAGGACATTCAATAAGAACACTCTAAGGCAATAAAAAGAAGTAAACTAAAACATTCAAAGTCACCTGAGATTCATTCTCATGATGCCTTTTCATGCAACATGTTTCTAACAACTAAACTTCATACTGTTTGTTTCAAATCAGTAGGCTTTTAGTAACTAAAAGCAAAGGTTAGCCAAGTCTAATGACAAATAATATTATTAATAAATAATGTTAATCTTAAACCTCAGGCAGTACTCTAAGATAATGCACATTTTGAGCAATTATAAACTAAATTAGGTGGACCTGTGTCTGATACTTTATACATCAATTTAAAAGACTTTTTTCAAAGAAGTAACCTTTAAATGTGTAATCACTAATTTGTTCTTCATATTTTATAATATATTTTTCTTGGAACTATTTTAAATGTGATCTTATATTTCTCTACCTATAGATTTTAATTTGTTAGTATATATTTGTTAATAAAAGCACTATTGTTCTATATGCTATTTCATTGAAAAATACAAATTATATGAAGTTTCTCAATATAATTTTTTTAGAATTTGTAATTTATTTTGTATACCTTTTCATCCAAATTGATTTAATAAAAATGTACAGTTTAGAGGAATTTAGTTATTTCTTTTTTATAATTAATCTTTTATATCACTGCTTATTTCTTTTTCTTAAAGTCTTTACCAGTATGTTTAATTTTGCAGACATGCAGGTGGCATACTTTGATCAGTTTCCTCCTTTAAACCTCTTATCTTTCCTCACGCTCACCCTCTTTCTCTTCCCTAAATCTCTTCCCTCTACATCTACTTTCATATCTGTTTATTTGCTAACACTCAGAATTTTTAAAATTACCTTATGTAGTTGTACAAACTAAGGTGTTTCATTATTACATTTCCGTACGTGCAAACCATGTACTTTGATCATATTTACCAGCTCTATTACTCTTTCCTCTCTCCAATCCCACATTCCATTTTCCCCTGTCACTTCCACATTCCTAATCATACCACTTTTACTTCATGTGCTTTCGATTTTTTTATAGATTCCACATTCCATTCATTTTCCTGCAAATGACATGATTTCATTCTTTTCATTTTTTATGTATTTATTGGCCATTTGTTCTTAATTTGAAATGTGTCTGTTCAATAGCTCATTCATTGGTTGGATTATTGACTTTTTTATTATTTAAATATTAAGTGCTTTACGTATTCTAGATATTAATTCCCTATCAGGTACCCTGTATCAGGAGCTTTCTGTATCTCTGACTCAAAGTCTTTCCCCTATTGATAGATAACTCTCAATACCAGTGAATAAGCACCTCATCCTGGTTGTTGTTTCTAGACTTAAGACAATGCACTCAGGACTCCTGATGCTATAGATACTAGATACAATAGGCTCCTTTCAAAATGGCTTCCACTGAGTTCCACTGAGGTATGACCAAATGCTGACAAGAAGACAGAATTGTTCCTGTGTATACAGTCTAATGTATACCCTAGGGCCCCTGTTTGGTTAGATTGCAACGTGCTTGGTAATGCGTGTTCTGGGGTGCTCTGGAGCATTTTTTCATCTTTCCTGCCACATACCTCTGCCATGAGAGTTTTGCCCAGTCTGCTCAATGAGTATCTCTCTCTTCTCTCTCTCTCTCTCTCTCTCTGTCTTATAATCTCTGAATTATGTTTTATTTTAAAAATAAGATCCTGTCTGTTTACAAGTAATATGGTGGTATATATTTTCTAAGACTCTCTTTTCTTTCTTTTGCCTGGGTCCTGAACTTCTGTAGCTGTGTGTGCTCCATGCTCTACTCTCCACCCACAGGAATTGTCTTGCTCTCCCTCTGTTCACCTTTCCAAAATTTTCTATTTTTACTTTTGGTTTTTTTTTTTTTGGCATGGTCTCATTTTTTGAAAAAAAATATTAGTATATAATTGTACATAGGGACTCATTGTGAAATTTACTTATGTGCTTATAATATATTATAGCTAGATTTATCCCCTCCATTACTCTCCCTCCTCCCTATTCTTAGAACAATTTCAACAGATTTCATTCTTTTATTTTATATATGAATATAAAATGCATCCACCATATTCACCCCCATTTACCCTTTCATTATATTCACCCCTCCAACTGGTGCCCACCTATGGAAAAGACCTACTTTATCCTCCTGCCCTTCAGTTTTTAAGTATATATTGATGGTCCAAGAGGATTTCACCTTGGTAATTCAGGTATATATATATATATATATAATTATATTATATTATATATATAATATCATTAAAGCATGATCATGCTTTAATTAAATTAAGACCCCATTGCTTACTTTTTCTCTATCACTATGCTCCGCTAATATTCAATAGCTTACAGTATTATTATTCATTATATTGTATTCTTATACAGATGGGCTGTTTCAATATTTTTCCTTCTCTAATGTTTTCTTTCATTCTTCCACCTCCCACAGTCACCTGTGACAGAAAATCTAATGCAATTTCATTCTCTCTGTCAATATATGTGTGTGTGTGTGTGTGTGTGTGTGTGTGTGTGATCATATAAGTTATCTATATATATACATTTAACTTGCAGGCCTATCAAAATTTCAATAACATCCTTCACTGAAATAGAAAGGTCAGTCTTAAAGTTCATATAGAAGCAAAAAGACCTTGAATAGTCAAAGCAATCTTGACCCAAAAGAGCAACACTGGAAGCATCACAATACCTGACTTCAAACTATACTACAGAGCTGTAGTGATGAAAAGAGCATGGTATTGGCATAAAAACAGATATGAAAATCAATGTAATTGAACAAAAGACCCCGACACAAACCCACACAAAGACAGCCACCTGATTTTCAACAATGGGGCCCAAAATATGCATTGAAGAAAAGAAAATCTCTTAGACAAATGGTGTTGAGAAAACTGGAGTTCAACCTGCAGAAAACTGAAACTAGATTCCAATCTCTCATCAGGAGCTAGAATCAATTCAAAGTAAACTAAAGATCTTAATGTAATATCCAAAACAGTGAAAATAATCCAGGAATTAAGAAAAGGTTTTGACAAATGGAACTGCATGAAACTAAAAAGCTTCAGAACAGCAAAGTTCATGGTAACTACACTGGAGACAGCCTACAGGATGGGAGAACATCTTTGTCAACTATACATCTGATCAGGGATTAAAAACCAGAATATTCATGGAGTTCAAAAACTACCCTCTCAAAGAATCAACAACCCACTGGATAAATGGGCAAATGAACTGAACAGATAATTCTTGGAGAAGTACAAATTGCCAATAAATGTATGAACATCTTTGGCCATAAAAGAAATGCAAATCAAATGGCATTGAGATTCCACCTTTACCCCAGTCAGAATGGGTGTCATCAATAGCACAAACAACAACAAATGCTGGTAAGAGGATGTGGGGACAAAGGAATAACTTTTACACTGTTGGTGGGAATGTAAATTAGTGCAGTCACTATGGTAAGCAATATGGTGTTCCCTCAAAATCTAAAAATAGGACTATAATATGATCCAGGGATACCACTCTTGGGCATATAACTGAAGAAATGTACTATAGGATATGATAAAGCCAGTTGCACACCCACGTTTATTGCAGTACTATTTACAGTAACCAAGCTTTGGAAACAGCCCAGTGACCCACGACTCTTGAATGGATTAAAAAAGTGTGGTATATACCAAAGGAATGCAATTTCGGTAACTTCACAGACAACTTCACACCCATGCTTATTGCAGCACTATTCATAATATCCAACTTATGGAAATAGTCAAGATGTCCCACTAGTGACAAATGGATTAAGAAAATGTGGTATTTATACACAATATAATTTTACTCAGTCATGAAGAAGAACAAAATCTTATCATTTGCAAGTAAATGGATGGAACTGGAGAACATCATCTTGAGTGAGGTTAGCCAGGCTCAGAAGACCAAAAATCATATGTTCTCCCTCATATGTGGACTTTAAATCTAGGGCAAATGCAGTAATACTTGTCTTGAGTCACATGCTAAGGGGAGAGCACATACAGGAAGAATGGGGATAGGTAGGAAACCCAAAACTTGAAAGTGTTTAATGTCCCCACTGCAGAGGAGCTAATACAATAAACTTAAAATGGCAGAGGCCAATATGGTAAGGTTACCTGGAAGTAGTGAAGAGGTCAGGTAGAGATGAATCAATTCGAGTTGTAATATACTTGTGCATGGAAGCAATGCTAGGACTCTCTCTGTACAGCTATCCTTATCTCAACTAGCAAAAACGCTATGTTTGTCTTATTATTGGTTATGTCTACTCTTCAACAAAAATGTAGAAAAGGGCAGAACAGGTTCTGTCTGGAAGCAAAGGTGGTGGGGGAGACTGGCAGGAGGTGGGGGTAGGAGGAAGAAGTGGCCCCAAAAATGTATGCACATATGAATAAATGAATAAAAAAAGAAAATGTTGTATATATACACAATGGAGTTTTATTCAGTCTTAAAGAAAATGAAATTATGTTGTTTGAAGGTAAATGGATGGATTGGACAACTTCATTTAAGGGATGTAAGCCAGGTTCCACTAGTCAAAAGTGTCATGTTTTCCTTCATATGTGGAAATATTCTATTTATAAAATATGGTTCTGCTTATTCAGTACTAAAACTTTAGTGACTTCCCACTGCCACCCATCTGGAAATGTAGTTGTTCTACAGCTGGTACAGGTTCATCCTTCGGATGTACTATGATTCATGAGGGTCATTAGTTAGCTACCTTTTGTCTCCACCTTGCTTTCTCATTTCTATTGAATTCTGTGGTAACCATTATTTTCTTTTGACTTAAAGTATGAGTAGTTTCCTGAATGCTCCTCAGATTTATATTCTTCACCATCATGGGAATGCCTGAAATGCATCTGTACTATCAAGATTTTCATGATCTGAGAGGCTGATATATTTTTACATATTTTTTCCACTTGGCATATCCAAAATGGAAAGTTACACATTTAAATTTCCAAATAATCAGTTTCTCTCCATTATTCTTCTCATCTCCATGTTAAAACTAGAGCTGTTGTTTGGGTACATAAACAATATTGGCATTTTTATTTCTATTTTAAATTGTATTTAGTAATATAAAGTGCATTTCTTTGTAACATCAAACAAAGTGTTCCCAATGTATTTCCTTTTCTGATAACAATACTACATTTTCTCATTACTTTTAGTGTCTTGAGGTCTTGAGGTTATATTACTTTAGTTGTATCTCTTATATAAAACACTGAGTTTAGTTTTGCTTTTGTAAGCCAATATAAAATAAAGTTTCTTTTGAAAGAGCAATTTGAAACATCTGAATATTTATTGGTATGATAGACAAATGTGTCATACAATTTCATGTTTTATTTTTGGTGCATAATGTATTAACTCATCTACGTTTGTATTAATTTTAGTCTAATGTAAAACATTGCTTTCTTTTGTTTATATCTCTTTAGTTATTTTAGGAAGTTATGTAATTCTAATGGAGTTTTTGCTTTATGTTGATATTTTTATATACTTTGTGACCATTTAGCCTCCTTTTCTCAAACTTTGCCAAATTTAATGAATTAACTTATTTTCTTTTTGTATTCTCAATAGAAAGAAATACAAATTATTATTTGTGCACTAATCTTGTATTCTGCAACCTTTTGAAAATCACTATTAAATGGAGCATTTTTTTCCTATTGGAATTGTAATGCATATATTATCTAAATATGGACATTTTATTCCTTTCTGATATTTATGCCTGTAACATATTTGTTAACATTTTTATTTTATGGTTGTGATGGGTGGGGATACATTGTGGCATTTACAAAGGTTCTTACGATGTATTATATATATCATACTTGAATTCACCTTTTCCACCATTCTCCATTAGCTCTTCTTTCCCCCATTCAATGAATAGTTTCAACAGAATTTTAAAGGCTTGGAACTGTTTTACAATGTCTAAGAGAGATGGAAAGATCAGTTATGCTTGCCATGATTCAAGTGTTTTCAAACAAATATTTTTTTCTATTTTATTATTGATTTTTTTTATTTTTAAAAATTCATTCCATTCAGGTTACTATGAATTTTATTAAAATTTGTCATACGATTTTTCTTTATAAATAATGAAGAAATTTTCTGTCATTGATTTTTGAATGTTAAACAAAATTTTCTTCCTGAAATGTAGAAATTCACCCCCTTTTATCTTGGTGAGTTTGCAATGATTCTCATTTATGCATGTAGGATAGTTATGCTAGGTGTTTTTTGTATTGTTTGTGTCATTTTGTGACATGGGATCTCTCTCTGGTGTCCAAATATGCCCTGAACTCCTGAATTCAATAACTTATAGGCATATGACTGGCTTGTATGGCAGTTTTTTTCAAGAGGAAATTTTTATTCAAATTATGCATAGTTTACCAATGAAGGCATTTCTACTGGAAGTATTCTTGGGGGCTGTATTTTAATTATCACAGAAAATTTCAATATGACACATTTATTTGTGAAGGTACAACTCAAAATAGTTCTTTCACTACTACTTAGTTAACAGAGAGAATGTTATAACAAGTCAGAGTAATACTTAGTTCTACAACTTGTGTTATTCTTTCCAGGAAATTATGTTTATATTTTTAAGCCAGAGGCTATTATTAATCTTATTATATGGTCTATGTTATTTTTAATCTACTCATATTTGAGCAGGGTATTGAGAAAAGTATTAACTGCAAAGGGACATGTATCTTGACATGAAAAGTGTCATGTATTTTGAATATGGTGTTTTTGCATACCAAATACATTGATTTGTACAATTAAAACTGGTAAATTTTATTATGTGTTATTAAATTTGTTAAAACTAATTTTAAAGAAAGCACTAGTTATGCATTCAATGTTAAACACCTTGAATTTATGTATGCATAAAGCCAATATATATAGTATAAATATATGTATTTGCACATGCTATGTAATGCAGGTTTACAATATCACTTGAGAAAATGCTAATAATTTTTGTAGTTTTCCTTAATCATTGAAATGTTTAATTTTAAATATTTTGTAAATATCAATGTTTGATAAAATTACTGCTAAATTCTACAAAGCATAGTATTTAGGAATATTACTTAATAATAGTTTTAACTTTATGTTTTAGGAAGTCTATTTACTGATTTTGCAGTTTGAGGAAAGTTATCTTCAGATCTGGTTAGCATATTATTTTAAAATAAAATAATCATAATGAATAATATTTTAAGAAGTAGTGATATAGCTTTGTTATAATTTTTTCCACTAATTCTTTGAATTATTCATGTCATTTTCAATGCAAGTTATATTTACAAGAATATAAATTTATTCTTTTTTGAAGATTACATTAGTGAAAATCAGACTATCCTATAAATCCATTTTGGAGACAATATTTACAATGAAATTTGTTACCATACAATGACAGTCAACAAAGGATGCAGACTACCCCCTCTTTTTCAGAATACTTCATCGAACAAGACAAGAGATTAGTGGATATCTCCAAACGATATTTCTGCAATATTCTTTAATTGCCACTAAAATTAAACATTTAGCTTGTTAGAAAATTGTGATCCCAAATAGTTTAATAATTCTTAATTACTGAAATTAACTATCACATAAAATCAATTTAGGAAATTCATAACAAATTTTAAAATTAAGTTTAGATTAATTCAATTTGAGCGTGAATGGAATTAAAAAGTTGGACAGAAATTCCTAATTTGTTACATTTATAAAAATGAATACAACTTAAAATCCCCAAAGACAATCATTCGTATACAATTTCAGAAAGGTTTTAAATTTAGAAGAAAGTAATATGATTAGATTTTGGGTAGCAAAAGATCTTACATGTCTTATACCACTTAATGGGTAAGGGTTACTAAATTTAATTAATTTTCAGCTTGGGAATTATTTTTTGTGTTTCTCATAATTTTGTTGGCACCAATTAATAGAATAAAAGACTTTTAAATTAAAAAATAACATTTGGACATTGTTTGACTTTAGATACTGGAGTCATAACAGAAAAATGCCAATATGGTATAATGCTATTTGTTACTGGGAAATGAATGTATCTTTTTACTGTAGGTTTTGCTGATTTATTATTTCAATTTCCACTTTAGTTCCATTTTGTTGTTTTCATACCTGTTATTTTTGAGTGGCAACAAAAATCTGTTTGGGATATTGCTAACAGAGTAGAAAATAATAAAATGTACAAGCCACCTAGTTCAGCATTTAAAATGCAAACATTAGTGTTCTTAACAGTCTTTGCTGCAAAGTAAGCTAAAAAACATAAAAGTGGTAAGCTAAAAAACATAAAAGTGGTATTAACTAAATTTTCTCACTTTTTCTTTACAGACAACCACTAGGTGTGGTTTGTCCAATGGAAATCTGATGTTTCTTGGCAGGATAGGAACCAGTTCCATCGATTTCTCCTTGAGAAGTTATTCCGTGAAGTGATGGTTTTGCACGTCAGACTTTTATGCATTGCTAAAGACCTTGATATATATCTGATATAATTCCCATTGTCTTGTTCCAGTGTTTATCATGTCAGTTGAATTATTACTCTTGACTGTTCCCACTTTCCCTATTTTCTTATCTATCCCATATGAGTTGGCAATATATTGATTAAGTAGATCAATGTTGTTTTAAAATAACATAAAAGAGTAAATATATTTAATGCCAGATGTATTTATTTCTAAATCTCTTCACATTCAAGTGCATCAACTAAATGACAATTAAAAAGAAGAATCCTTTAAAACATTTTGAAATGTATATTGCAAAGTTTCTTAAAATTTTGAAAAGTAAATTGATCTTTACTCTTTTGAAAATTATAGGCATTTTGTTATGTGGGAAATTTAATTAACACTTGAATTTAAAAAGTAAGTCAGAATAAGGAAAATAATAGTTTAATAATAAAATGTGGTTTTGATCAGTTTTCATTTAAAAATTACTTTATTATTATAATGATGGTTAATATTATCAAGGCATCCCTTAAAGGAAGGATACATAATTTTCACCTATCTGTTCATTTATATATTTTATACACATCTTGTTATTATCTATATATCTTTCTATCTGTCTATTATCTATTCAATGATTTATTGATATAATCCTATACATATAGGCAAATTATTTTGTAAACAAAAGCTAGAGTTATGAAAATTATTAACAATTTATTTATTAAATTTAAAAACCTGGCATTCAGGCCAGGCATGGCTCAAGCCTATAATCCTAGCTACTCAGGGAAGCAGAGACTGGGAGGATTATGGTTCAAAGCTAGCCTGGGCAAAATGTTCATGAGATCCCCCCATCTCAACCAATGGTTGGGAACAGTGACATGTGCTTGTCATCCCAGCTAAATAGGGAATCATGTAAATGATGATCACGTTCAGAATAGCCAAGACATAAGGTGAAAACTTATCTCAGAAATAGTTAAAAGAAAAAGAGTTGGCAGGGCAGTTCAACTAGTAGAGTACCTGCTAGCAAGCATGAGGTCCTGAGTTCAACTCGTCAGTAGTGCAAAAAAAAAATAAAGCAAAAACTAACATTCATGTTTTGCTTTTCAAATATGTATAGTAGTTAAACTTAGAATTTCAAAGAATAATATTACTTTACTGGGAAATATTAATTATAATGAGAGAACCTGGAGACATGTTGCACTTTAGACAAAGAAGTATGGTTTATAAAATTTGTGTTCTATAGTAACATAATTTTTTTCAGTAGGTATATGCCTTTTGCTTTGATTATCATATGATTTGTTTGAGATTCTAAAGTATATTAATAAGTCAACTTGATCATTTGATAATTTGAGATCTGCTCCTCTTCAAAACTGGTAATACATAACTATGACAAACTTTAAGAAAAAGATGTCTGCTCCCTGATCTTTGCATATATGAACGCATGTGTGAAGGGAATGAGGGAACATGGAGTGAGGCTAGACAAACACATACTTGGAGAGACAGGTTTGTTTATGAAATTCCCTTTTCTAAGGAATCTCATTTTTAAAAAATCACTAAATATACTCACATCTGTAACAGAAATCTTCTCTTCCAAGTTATTATTTTTAATTGAAATTTGGCTTCTTCTGCTTGTTCCTATCTTGTGAATGTTTACACACAAAGACTTCTTTTCTCAATGATGCAAAACACATCTTTGCTGAGGTTTCCTGATATTATAAATGTATCAGCTATTAAATCAAACCTTTTTAATTTAATGCTTATAATAGTTTAGCATTATGACAGTTTCCCTAGATTAACATTTAATGACTTTCTTTTCTTATTCTGTATATGAGTATATATCTTCCTAAACCAGAGATGTGTGAAATGAAAAAAAATTACTGATGAGTCATATAATGTTTGTTTTGTAAATTTGAAAAAAATTGTTTATTTATGGTAAACACATAATTTTTTAACCACTATTAAAAACTTTTCTATCTTTTGTTATTTGAGAATTGTCCATTACTTGGTCTATTGTTTGATAAACTGTTATTAATTTTTCAATATGTGTATGTAGTTACTTTTATATATATGATTTTACAAAATGCATAGATTAAACACCCATTTGCAATATTAAATACACATTTGTAACTACAGCATCTAAGACAATAGGGGAATAAATGATACCAATTTGGGCAGATTTTATTTCTACATTATAAAAAGTGTTAAAGACTAAGTTGTGCTGAGTGTTTATTATAGTCTGGAAAGGGATATTTTTCAACATTTCTTCACTGAAGTCCTATGATGTATTTAAATACTTAGTATTATTACATGAACTTTATAAAAAAGGAAATACAAATTTAAGACTTAAGGAATGCATTCAACAATACATAGCTTAATTTTGAGAGAGGTTTGGATTTGATTTGCAATGCTTTGGCCCCTCAGGCCTGATGTTCATAAAAGAAAGAAAGGGAAACCTCAGAGAATTACTTTTCTATGTACCGTACTCCAGCTATTCTAAAATTAAAAGTTTGTGTGACTTCTCAAATTCTTGGTAGCAAACTGGAAGAAAATATTTTTATCTGCTTGTTCCCTGAATATTATCCTTTAATATTGGTATGTCTAGGAGATATAATTTTCTAATTTGCAATATGTTAGAAATCTGGAACAGTCTTCCTCATGGTAATGATAGTCAGTTTATGGACTGTAAAGATGCAAGCTTATGTATTATTTACCTTAGTGAACAACCTTTCTATCTATATCTATCTATCTATCATCATCATCTACATACAGTCCTGTATATATGGGTCCCACATCTACGAAATCAATCAACTACATATCAAAAATGTCAGGTAAAATATAGTTATGCCCATACTGAACATTTATAAATTTTTCTTGTAATTATTTCCTAAGTAATATTGCAAATGACACTGTATAACATCTATTTATATAGCATTTAATTCCACTACTTTTTACAGATTATCAACAGAGAATTGAAAATATAAGGGATAATGCATGTTAAGTTACATTAAAACACTAAAGCATTTTGTATAAGGGACTTGAGCATATTAGGCTTTGGCATCCACAGGAATTTTGGAACTAAACCCTCACAGATATTGGAGAGCGCAGTAAAAATGAATAGAAAAATAAATATGGTTTAAAAAAGAAGAGAATTTGGATACATGAAGCTTAAGAATGTGTATGAACAGTAACTGCGATAAGGATAACTTTGAAGGCATAACTACAGGTAGTGGGGTTAGTAAGCCTTGTTATAATAAACACAACTTAAGGAAATGGAATTTGGAAAATGTACTTCCCAACTCATAGGCACTATTCCGTTGCATTGCTGAAATTCAAAACCCAACAACAGTGACTTCATCTTTCCATAATCTACTGAAGATAACTTATTGTACATGCAACGTGGATGATAACCTTAGAATCTCTTTTAAACATCTAGCTACCTTGAGCTTTAATTCTGCCATTTTGATTTCATTGTGACTAGTTTTTATCAGATGTGGATACATATTAATAAGTATTAATGTTGATACAAGGTGTATTCACTTGTAATATTCTGATTATCTACAGAAGAGAAAGGTCAGAATTGCAAATAGCTTGTTTTTCAAGTATGCAGTTAATAAGATGTTGACTAGATTATTTGGAGTTTTTTAAGGTGGTATTAAGTACATTCACATTTGATTTTCAGTTTTTACTTGATCTGATCTTCAAAATCTCAAATCTTCTTACAAGTGCTTCATACTTGCCAGTGAAAAATCTTTAAGATAAATCACTGACTTATTTCCCATAGGAATTATGAAATAGTAATGGAATTGGCACTGCATAGTGTATAATGAAATTATTTAATAATTTTTAAACTCATTTCCAACAATTCTTTATCAAAGACTGGTTTCTAGGTCAAAGTATGTCTTTTCAGACGTAAATGCACAACTACTAGTTTAAGTAGTAAGGAAGGTATTGAATAAGTCTGAAAATTTTATAGAATTTTAGGATGGGCAAGATAAATAAGGTTTCTGTTAAATATTAGAAACAACTTCAAGAACCAAGCACACAGCTTCCTAAAAAATAATCTTGCAGGTTCCTATAATCCTACTGCATGATTTCTATGCATCAATAAGAAAACTTCTGCAGCAACTATAGTTTCCAGATATATACTACTTGGACTTTCACCTGTATTAACAAAATACATTACCCAAGCCTAATTCATTTTGTAGTTTTCTCTTCTGAAACAAAGTCCAATGCTTGCATTTGATGGACAATCCTTAAATTCTATGTTCCATATACTTGCACTCTGATAATAAGGAAAGCAGAGAAAGGTACTGGTTTTTCTGTTGTTGTTTCGATTTGGCTGTAAATACCATGATTGGAATTACAATTCAAGAACCCATTATAATTTAGAAATGATAGTGTTCAACTTATTTTAGACAGCTACAAATGAAAGGCAAACATTTAAATATTAAAATTAACAAGAAAGCAAAAGAGTGAATACTAAGGAGGTGGAAGAGGAAGGGAAAAGGTGAAGGGAGAAGAGGGGTTAAAGAAGCATTATACAGGGGCTGAATATAATCAATACACACCATACACATAATGAAAACCTTACTATGTACAATTTTAAAAAGTGTCAATAAAACATACTTAAATATATGTTGTTATTAAATACTTCTGAACAACAAAAGAGAGCACTCTTATGTGATACAAATTAGAGCTAGGGATATAGTAATATCAAAGGAAGGTTCATAGGGCAAAAAATCCATGATGTATTCATTCCCAGGTGTAAGAAGGAGCCTAAATTACAAGTTGCAGATCAACTACAGCTGGATTATGTTTTCTCCTTGGTTAAATGAAGTCTTTCTATGATATTCTATCACTCATGAAAAAAATTACAGATCTTACTATAAGTAAAGTATTAGTTATTGAGGAAAAGGATAAAAATTTAAAGTGCCTAAGTTTAAACATATCCATAGTCATGGAAAAAGAAACTGTGTGCAGTTACTATAATTCTTTTTGCCACCATGACTAGTGGACTAGGGAGGAGTGAAGAGGACTGCAAGAGATGAACTAATTGCTGGTGTAATACCTATATGCATGGAAACATAAGGAAACTCGCTGTGTAGTTATCTTTCCCAAACTAGCAAAACATGTTTCATGTTTTGTCTTCTACAAAATCAGAACAGGAGGGCAGATGAAGAGGGTGCTGTTTCTTGTGCTCCCTCCCTTGCTGAAGCAAGATTTTCTGTCTTTCTTCTTGGTTATTACTGGACCTAACTGGGCTTAACTGGAGGTGACTGGAGATTTTAGAAAAGATACAGGATAGACAGAAAGAAATTTGGGGTCAGGTGTGTTGTATGCTCGGCTGGAGATGTACAACCCTCATTGTTCTTTTTTTTCTGTCACTCTTTAAGGCCTTGCTCCTTGCAGTTCTTTAAAACCTTGCTTTTAAAGCCTTCTTTAAAGCCTTGCTTAAAACCTCTCTCCTTAGGCTCCCACTGTCCCATGTTTGCTCTTAGCTTATCTTTAGTTTAATTGCTCTTAAAGTCTTTTGCCCACAGGATCGCACTGTTCCATCTCTCTTTAGCTCTCTTAAAGTGC
Source organism: Castor canadensis (assembly GCF_047511655.1). Taxonomy (NCBI): domain Eukaryota; kingdom Metazoa; phylum Chordata; class Mammalia; order Rodentia; family Castoridae; genus Castor; species Castor canadensis. The sequence continues at coordinate 104,306,303 of NC_133394.1, read as the reverse complement.
TACAAACTTGCAAGCATCCTTGTTTACAACCTGCAGGTTTTGCACTGTTCCCTGTCCCTTGTTCTCTTTGGTTTTTCTTTAGCTTTCTTAAGGCCGATGTATGAAGTTCTTTCTCAGCTTTGCTTTCTGAAGCCTATGTTAAAGTTCTAGGTTCAGACTCTCTATCAACCCCTCTTTAGCATTTTTCCTTCAACAATTCTTCCCTTCAATAATTCTTTTTCCTTCCAAAGTTTCCCACACCAAAATGCCCAAAGTAAAGCCTCAAAAAACAAAAGCCCAAAAAACCCAAAGTAAAGCTCCAAAAGGCAAGGGCCCCTCTTCCTCCTTCAGGGGTCTTTTATAAACAGCAGCAAACAGGGTGGAGCCATGGGGAGGGGCTTGGCCTTGTAACAGGAGAAACCTGTATTCTTGCTTCTCTGAATACAATTTAGGAGACATAGCTGTTCTGCCTTTTCATGTTTAGTGAAGGGGGCTGTGCCTATCTTGGCCTCCAGGTAAAAGCAATTAACTGCATCTCTCCTTGCTTGTGTCCTGTTCTCATAGGCTTTAATCAGCTCCCCACAGTCAGAACAAATTCTGCCTGGGTGGTGGGGGAAGTTGTCACTTGTGAGAGGAGGGAAGTGGTGGGGAATGGGTTGGAAATAATGTATACATATGTATGTAACTAAAAAAATGATACCTATTGAAACTGTTCTAGGAATCAGGGGATGGGGGGATGAAAGAGAACACTTGAGTGGAAGAATGCTTTAGCTTCAGTGGGCTAGAATCTGTAGTTCCTTCTTTCTTTTTTTTTTTGTTATGCTGGGTAGAGGTACATTGTGGCATTTACAAATGTATCACCCCCCCTTCACCACTGTCCTTGCACCACCCCCACACAACTTTATCAAATTAAGAAGTACATTTTGTGACTGCCTTTGCTCCCGCAGACTCTTTTTTCCCTCTCTTGCATTGCTTTCTTATGAAGTAAAATCTGATACCAATGCACACAATTACTAGAGAATTTGTTTAAAAGATTTTTACAGTGATTTGTTTAAAAGATTTTAAAAGATTCAGTCTAACATCTATCCAAAAAATTAAACATTAATTATACAGTTGAAGATATATAAAAATACCAATGATGCTTCCATCTGGTTTGACAAGTTAAACACAACAAACCACCTTTGTGTACAGGAAATAAAGCAAAGTTGGCACAGTTACGAACACATTGCATACTATATGGGATCTCTGTAGACCTAGCACATGAAAACATACCAACCATATTTATAAAACTTGAGAAAATATACTGGATCTGCATATTACGTGCATATTGTGTATGCACCTCATTGCAGTATGTTGCATCACTCTATGATACCACTTTAGACTTCTGAACTGAGAAGAAAAAAGAGCGAAGTTGTATATGCCACTAACAATTTCTTATTTGAGTATTAAACATAATTTTTATCCAAACAATGTCATGGGTGATCTAGTACTTCATCCTTGGAAATATGGGGATTAATTTCAAACTTTTCATTTCTAGATATCATGATAATAGTTAGAAATAAAAGTAGGCTGCTTTTCTTCAGAAAAGCTTGTAAAAGTGGTCTTACTCAATAAGTATGTTTTTTAATACTATTGCTGGAACTTTGTATATCAAATATGCATATATGTAAAATGCTAAGAGCTGTAGGGACTTTCATGTACTTATGAACAAGATAAGACATTTCAATTTTGGGGCCACAATCCAGGGATGTGAGCATGATTGTGACATTATTTGCACACCAGTTCTAGGTTTCTTACCCTTGGATTTATAATAGAGAAAGAAAAATATAAATCTACTCCTTTCTAAAGTTAAAGAATTCCTGTTCTTGGCTGCTAGGGCTAAATGTGCTTTCTATATAATATAAAATAGACACTGCTTCCACATTTACAATGGAACTAGTGACTTTTTTTTTTAATGTCTCCTCTTTTCCTCTCATGTATTGTATGTGGAATTTATAAAAGCACAGTGTATTTCTTACTTCCTGTTGTCCTCTAACTGCATCTTTAACTTCAATAACTTTGATCCAAACAACAGGGTTGGTGTTTTTTAATTTTAATAATCAAAGTTTTTAACATGTTGGAGCTTTGGTTTTCAAAGCAGTAAAATACTTAGCTGAAGTAAAATGATTTAACAAAAGGGAGTTATTTGGTGTTATCTAAAGGAAGTACATTTTAATTATACAAGCATTTACAAAAATTTAGAGTCTATTTAGAGGTGTGTGTTTTGTTGTTTTTTTTCTTTTTGTATTTTTTTTTCTTCCTCATTCTCCTTGTTTTTCTTCCTCTTCTTCTAAATCTCATCCAAACATTAACAAAATTTTTTTAGTACTGGTTGAAATAATGCTGCCTGAAATGTGTAAAATTTGGCCATTTCACTCCTTGGTGCCTTTTTCTTTCTCCACTGAAGGGTTGCTTTACTCTACTTGGAGATTTTTAAGAGCTGAATATACTAGAATTCTCCATGAAGAGTAGAGATGCCTCTAGCTCATTAAGATAATTTACAGATTTTAGCAAGATTTGGAATGGTTGAACCAGAGTGACTGTTTCCTTAGGATGAAAATAACTTCATCCTTTGAAGTTCTTTAAGTTGTAACTGTCAATTCTGTGGAAGAAGAACTAGAACTTGAAGAAGTTCAGCCATGTATCATAAACTACTAGAGGATCTCATTAATCTAAATCAACACCACTGTTAAATGAGTGCTTTAAACAGTTAAAACTAAAGAGATATGCTCATAAAGTAAGTCTTTTGTAACAACTGGGCTATATCCTGGATGAACATATGCCTAAGATACAGAAAGCCCATCTGTGCTAAAATTAATAAATATGTTGTTTGGAATAAATGTAGGCCTTCTAAGAATGGAAGCAAATACTATGCTTGTTGATATGGAAATAGTTGGAAATCACATATTCCATGGTGTATGATAGAAAAGAGTTTTGTAAGTGATTGTGAATATCTCTATCAAAACAAAGTCATAAAGGGTGCATAAAGGGGCTGAGAAATTTAGGGTCCCTTTCTTATGATAAATGATAATTTTTGATTTCTGAAAAGGCAGCCAGCACATTTGCCTCTTCTCCCTTTCCAATAGTTTCCTAGGAGATCTGTTTCTAACTTCCTTAGGAAAATTTCTTCTGATTTAGTATAGCCACAGTGTTCTCTATTGTTTTAATTCAAGTATGCTCTTACTGAAATGCCAGAAAATGAAAATTATTTTCCTATTATGGCATTTTAATAAATAGTAAAGTTGCAAAAATGTTATATTTTAATTTGGCCTTACCATGACTAACATGCTCCATTTCATATCTCAAAACCATTTAAGGGGACAATGAATATATGTTCTTATATTTTGCCTGAAAAAAATCATAAATCAATTGCTGTCACTTGTTGGAATCACTTAGGGAACCATCTTAGTGGATTTTTCTAATAATTGTTTCTGTTACATCACAAGTGACCTTCCTTAGACATTTCTAACTTTTGTGATGCAATGTGCCAAATAAATTGTATTTTATTTTATACTTTTTTGCCTTTAGTGCATTATGCATATTCAGTTTCAGTAGTCCCCTCATATTCCATTTCATGAAAAACCTAATACTTACAGTTATTAATTTTGATTTAATAATATTTATTAAAGTAATTATACCTTTTAAAAGTGTCATATTTTATTTAAATTCAAAGCAAACATAAGTAAAATTTAAAGCCAAACACTAAAGGCAGGTGATTCTGCAATTGTGTTAAAATATTAATGTTTTTCCAATTTTTAAAATTTCTTTAATATTTCTCCTTTACATTGTTTACAATTAAGATATACTTAAATTATTAACTTTGAGATTCAAAGAAAATTTAATATTATTTAGAAGCATGACATTCATGAAGACCAAATTTGTATTATGATAAGTTGTTTGGAACAGAGTAATATTTAATTATTCAGGTTTCAAGATAGTAGCTCAATACCTTTTTCTGTCTTCAACTACAACATTTTGCTGCACTCCAGTGTTTGAATTATAGAATGAAGTAAATTGTATGTTAGAGAATTATTTGTATATATTCAGAAGAAATCAAGTTTATATGTAAATGTATATTTAATAAGCAATTGAAATATGATCCTATTGCTAAAATTTTCCCAAATTTTTATGCACTAACATCATCTGGGCTTACAGTTTTCTATTTAAACATGATGAAGTTTCAGGTTGAACATTAAATGTTAAATTACATTTCTTTCCCACTCCTAATTAAATTTGACAGCCAGATATTGAAACATTTATTAATAATAAGTATTAAACTACTAATATAGCGATTGTACTTGTGAAGTTTTTTTTAAAGAACAGTATGTCCTTCTTGTCTGTAAATGTGAATTGCAGTAAAAACCAGCCAAACAAAGGAAAAAAACAAGTTGTATTGGATATATTTTAATTATCTGATTCTTGGTGAAACATTGAAACAATTGGCACTAGCACAATTTCTCTGTAATTGACACTTGAAAAATATTCTTATTAATATTTTGTATTCTAAAATAGAAAAGAGTGGTTGAATGAGTTAATTTTCATGAGCATTTTAATGAAAGACCCAGAGGTAACATAATTGATCATGATTGATGCTATATTTTAAGAATTTATAAACTGATTTAGATTGTAAAAATGGCTGACTTTATTATCCTAGCGGTTTATATTGTTGGACTGCTAAAATCATCAGTAACATTAAGCGAAGAGTTTGCTTCTGCTACTGACATTGAAAAACTTGGGAAAATTTTTAGATATAAAAAAATACACTTTCGTTTTCACTATTAATTGGCATTGACTCAAAGATGAGCAGTTGGCAAGGAATCACTCATAAGAATATCTGGCCTAAGTTTCTTTCATAAACCAAGTTCCAGAATTATTCACGTCTTGTGTCGGGATTGTGCCTACAATGCACAAGGAAAAGCAAAGAGCCCAGTTTTGCTGGAGCTGATGAAGAAAGAGGCAGAGAAGATGTTATAATATTATTAGTGTATTATAATTCTCCTACTCTCTTATTTCTACATTCATTCTCTGAGTGATCTCTTCCAATAGTCTGCTCTTTAATATAATGTATATGCCAAGTCTGTTATATATAAATCTAATCCTAACACTTGCACACCTAAGGAATATACTGCTATCTTTCTATATATAATTGGTCTCACAAATTTAATGAGTTCAAATCAGTACAACTCTTTCTCAGTGATCAGAAGTTATTTTTCCCACTGATTAATTTTCAATGGTATTTATCTATACAGATTATATTTATGAGAGCATAAGTAAAGTGCTATTTGTGACTTTGAAATGTATAATATGGCTAGATCAATTTGTATACTTTCCAATATATTCTTATGAGAGGTCTTCAATATTTTGAAGAAATTGCTAGTATATCTGAGAATATTAAGCTTATATTTGGCTTATTATTACTACAGTTGGAAATGGTAATCTACTGTAACAATTTTTATACATTGTTTGAGCTATTTCCACTCTTTAGGGGAAAGAGCTGGCAGGTTATAGCCAACTAGTAGGGTGATTATACACTTTATGTGAAGGAGAATATAATTGCATGTGGATATAGATGGATATCACATATTGAGGATGAAATTAAAAAGAAAGATATTGAAATGGCTGGAAAGCATTGCCAATGGCAACATTATTTAAACTAGGCTGTTTAATGCTAAATAAAACGTCAATTTTCATTTATTTGTTTTTGGCGGTAACAGTACTTTCCTGCTTCAAAAATGTGATGAAATTTTGAAGATTTTTATCCTAGCCTTTTTAGTAGGCAAAGTATTCTTTTTGCAGATTTAGGTATCAATAGTCAGAGGAAGTATTTGGTATGTTTCACAGTTCTGTGTAGGACTGAATTATTAAAGTAAGATTCATGAACATTTTTGGGAACTGTGGTAGTGCAATAATGATTCTTTCTTCCTCAAAATAAATTAGTGGAGTCTTTGCTCCCATTTCCTGTGTGGGAAACAGGAATTGTTTCTCTCTTTCTTTCCCACCAGCCTTTGTCTATATCTTATCCTGTTATACTAAAATAAATCCTTGTTAAAACTTAAGTAAATAAATAAATAAATTAGCAGTAGTCCTTCACTTTCCTGATAGGATGGGAAATTCTCTCTAGTCTTCTTTTTTCCCACTTATTGTTGTGCTGGGTGAGAGCACACTGTGGAATATACAAAACTTCTTACATTGTATCAAATATACCATACTTGAATTCACCTCCTCCACTGCTCTCCTTTATCCTGCCCCCACCCACTTCCTGAAGTAGTTTTAACCAGTATCATTTTTGCATTTACATGCATGTGTGCATATTTTTTGGACCATATTCACCCTCCTACCCCATTTCCCTGCCACCTCCCTGCTTTCCCCCCACACCCTGGTAAGATCTGTTCCACCCTCCTGTTCTCTGATTTGTAGAAGAAAAAATAAAAAATTTTAAAATGACATTCTTGCTTGTTTGAAATAAAGGTAGCTACACAGGGAGTATCTCTGTGATATTTCCATGTATAGATGTATTATAACCCCAATTGGTTTATCTCCTCTAATTTTCTTCATTCTACCTTAGTATCTTTCTCATGGTGGTTTTAGCTGGTTTAAGATTTCTTTATTCATTCTTGCCTAAGAGTGATGTTTCCTTGAGAAGTCTTAGCACATAACTCTGAAGAAGTAGAAATTTTTAGAAGGAGACTTTTTCACTCTTCTATCAAAACATCTTCAAGAACTATTTTCTTTAAAGGAGTATTTTACATTATTCTGAGAATGTGAACAACAAAGAAATGTTTGGAGCATTATTGCAGCAAGTATTTGGAACTGACATGGAAAGTTTATATGGCTGTATAATTAAGTTGATTTTCCCAGTGTGATTTTGGGTGAAAATGAAGCTCTTAGTTGATAATGATCTTTAGGCCAGTTTGTATTACAAGACCAAAAAAGTTGAAGGAACTTCTTTGTGAATTTCTAAGCAGAAGAAAAAGGAAGATTCATCTTGCAAACTGTTTTGAACCATGACATATTGCATCATAGAAACATTAATTCATAAAAACTTTAATTTTTATTCTCAAATCAGAGGTAAAATACAATATTTCATTGATTTAACAACTAGGTTTTAATTAAGAACCATATGGGGTCTTTCCTAGTGGAATTCTCTCAAAATGAAGTTTATATTATTATCACAACTTCTCAATGAGGAGAGAGACAGATCCATGTCGGAAAGGAAAATAGTATCATGATTACAGTAACACTGTCATAGTTGTCAGCATTTCAAGCTTTTTTGACACAAAGGTGAGAAAAGTTTACATATTTATAGTATTATTCTTCCTAAAGTACGCAAAATGTAACCATTGAGTTCTTGTAGAACTTCAGAAAATTTGACTTTGATAGTAAATAATCACTGATTATAAGAACACTGTGTAGTTTTTACCACCTATTACAACTGTACATTAGGAAAACTGAAAGGCTGACCTAGGAAAAGGGATATAGTACTGCAATTACTATTCAAACACCTAAATTACACCCGGGGATTATCTTGAATCTTAGAACATACCCAGGGAAAGTTTCTCCAGGTGCTGTCACAGAACCTGTATAGAAAATCAAACATAACTTTGATACCATGCCTTCAAACTTTCAGTCAATGCTTTTACTTGGTCCTGATTTCTGAACCATCAGGGAAAGTCTTTGTAGTAGAAATTTCTCAGAGGTCTAAGAATTAGCTCTTAAAATACTGTTTTAAATATGTGGAACAGACTGATTTGTACAATAACTATTTTTTAATATCCAGAAATCCTATCAGAATAAATGCCACTTGCCAATAATACAAACACATGAAGAAAGTTACTAAGAGAAAACATGAGAGATTCAGATAGGGTGAAACCAGTCTGGGTCCAGGCTAGCCTTCTCAACACAAAAAGTGGGCATGGTGGTGTATGTATAATCCCAGTCATGCAGGAGACAGAAAGAATTGCAGTCTGAGGCTATCTATCCTTAGTCAAAAATGGCAGGGTGCATTGCAATCCTGTGAAGTCCATCTTAACCAGTGACTGGATGAAGTGGTACATGTCTATCATTGAGAAGCACAAATTGTAGAATCACAGTCCAGTCTAATCCAGACATAAAGTGAGACCCTATCTCAAAAATAGCCAATGCAAAATGGGTTGGCAAATTGGCTCAAATAGTGGAGCACTTGCTTAGCAAGCATAAGGCCATGAGTTCAAACTGAAATATTACCAAAAAAAAAAGAAAAATGAAAAAGAGTAAATATGGTGTGTTTTAAATTATATTTATTTAAGGATCTATAAAAACAAACAAAAATCTTTATTAAGCACTCACATTGAACCTAGAAAATACTTGACATCAAGTGTATTAACTTTGAGTACTATTATTTACTACTTGAGTTTTCAAAACTACTTATTAAATATTTAAAATATTCTTCTTATAATGCTTATTCAAATGTCTGTAAGATGCTGAAGTGCTAAGCTTTGAATTTTATACTTTCTCATCTAGCACATTATGTTGTTTTGTGGGGTGGAGAGGAAATACTGGGCTTGAACTCAGAGCCTCATGCTCGCTATGCAGGCACTCTACCACTTGAACCATACTGCTAGCCCCTAAAACCTTATGTTCTCTATATACATGCACAAAAATTTATAATGAAGAGTAGTAGCCGTATATAGATAGTTTTTATAGGAAAAATTTGTTATCAAATAAAATCTAAGCAGTTTTAGATTTCCACAAAGATTCATATTAAAGAGTCCAACTAAAACAGCCCCATTACAGTAGAAGAAATACATAGTTCTAAAGCAGAAGACATTAAGATAATCAACATAATGAGAGGATTAAGATATAAGAAGAAAAGTAGAAGCGATGAAGCAATTTGGTTATAATGCATATGTATATGGATATGAAACACACTGTATAGATATTTTAAACAAACAAAATATATATGCAAAAATGATACCTTTTGAAGCTATTACAGGAATGGGGGTAGGGAGCATAAAGGAGTGTGGGAGAGGGAATTAATTCAAGAATGATATGCTTAATACACTGTAAGAACTTTTGTACCCCCACCCAGCAAAAAATGCCATTTTTTTTTAAAAATCAGAGAACAGGAAGGTAAAACAGGTCCTGTCTTAGGTTGGTACTGTTGAGAGGGGGGAGGATATAAGGAAGGGGTTTAGGAGGCTGAATATGGTGGGAACATCATGTATACATATATGAAAATGGAAAAATGAGACCTGTAGAAAGTATTCCAGAAACGGGGGGAAAGGAAGAATAAAGGAGAATGAAGGAAGGGGTGAACTGAACTTTGATATACTGTAAAAACTTTTGTAAATGTCACAATGTGCTCCCAGTACAATAAATGATAATAAAAATAAATAAATGGTAAGTAAATAGTAAATTGACTTTCATAAAACAAAAATACCCTTACAGATGAAACCCGAAGTGTGGTTTACTAATTTTCTAGGCATCCCTCAGAAGCACTCAAGATAACTACTAAAATTAATCATCATAGCCCATGCCTTCTATTACTTCTCATCATTTCCTTTTTGAACAGAAGTATTTGTAATGACTGCTTTGTCTCTGTTCTGTTCTGTGCTTGGGTAAAGGAGAGAGGGAGGGTCAAATATCTGATCTTTTTAATGCATGAGTTTTTTAATTAAATGGAAATAGTTCTTATCACATTGCAGATTATAATTTCTTGCTATTTGAGTTTGATAGAATGATTAGATGGGATACTTTAAATGAGGGGCTAAAATAAAGGAAAACATACATTCATGTGAGAATCTAATACACAGCAAGGAAGGTCTGTGTATGTACTTCACTGGTGGAGATTTTACTTAGCATGTGAGAAGCCCTGGGTTCAATGACTAGCATCAGAAACAAAGGGAAGAAAAAAAAAAAAAAAGGAAGATCGTGGTAAATACAATATCCAATGATATGCATACCCATCCAACCTGTCACTATAAATTGATCTGTATTAAAAGTATGACACATGCTTATATTCTGTAGTTTCAGTGCACTTACCCATAAATATAGGTTCCTTATAAAGATTCCCACGTGTTATCAAATACATATTTCTAATGCCTGTGGCTCAAATGCTGAAATTCTGTCAAGTTAACACTTTCATCTCTCCCAAGTCACCTGCATGTTATGGCCATCTTTGTAGCAATGACAATTGCCTACATAACTGAAAACTTTGGCTCCTAAAGATTCTACAATTACAAGGACTTCTTTCCACAATAGTTCTGGGGTAAGTCACCCTGTTTCCTTCTGTTATACATATATCAGTTAGGATAAAATAGAGATTTGCCTCTGGTGAAGCCTTTTATATTTAAGAAGACAGACATTAAGTATCAGTTTTTGTTTTACATTTGTTTATTTTGTTTCCTGTATTTTTCTTTCCTTTTAAATTACTCAGATCTATGTATCATGAAGAATTGACAGGTAAAGGAAAACATCTTCCTTTTTCTAAAACAATCCTAAGACAAAGTCTTCATGTAAAGGTTAGGTTCATTACCTGTTTCTTCACTGGAGATAATTTATTTACACGAGACAGAAAAGTTACCAAAAGATTAAAGATGTGGTCCTGTGAGGTCTGAAGATGCAAAGAGTGCTCTTTGCTAATTCTAAGCCCCATTAAGATACAATTGCATCAGTGAATAGGCAGCTTTAAGTGATTAAAAACACTACTAATTCAAACTTGCATTTCTATTACCAAATATTACTTATGTCTGATATACTATGAAATATTTATATGTGTACGTTATAACACATTTAAGCAAAAAAAGCGCAAATTCCCTTAATCTTGTTCAAAAGGTTTTTTTTCCATAAAATTTCTACCTTTCTTATCTACAATTTTCCTTTGAGCAAATAATAAATGTCCCTTGGTATTCCTTACTTTTCAGAATTTTTGCATACCTATGGTATAATTATGTATGGGCAATGATTGTAAGAATAGTGAAATATCAACTGAAAACACAAATAAAATTGCAATTAAATTGCTTTAAACTTAAGTATAGTTTTTATGATTTGTACTGAATTTCTGTTGAAAAGAACCTTTTGTTTCTTATTGATATTGTCAATCTCCTTATTAACAGAATGTTATGCTAATGAAAGCTTTTACTTTATTGCTATTTAATGGCAACAATTTCCAAAATTCACTTATTCATGTCTTCATAAATAAATCATTGATAACCTAGACATGAACTTTGCCCAAATAATCATTTACTTTAAATGAGTGAAACATAATTTAATAAAAATTTTAATACAGTCCTAGTCAAATATAAACTCCTACTTAAGGGTGAATTATTGATATGTGATCATCATTAATGTCATTATTTAGTCTACATTGCTTTAAGTTTTGGAATGAACCCAATATTGTGGCCTACAAAGTTATATACTGACTTATCATCTTTCCAATGTGGTGTTAGGAGATGGTGGCCTATGGTAAACAACTAGATCACAAGGGAAGAGGCCTTAACAATGAAACTATTGTCCTCATTTGAGTCAACTTACATTAATTTTTTTGAAATTATATAAATATTAATAGAATTTTAAAAATTGTTATTATTGTGCGAGGTGAGGGTACATTGTAGCACTTACAAAGTTTCTTATCGTGTATCACATATATCATACTTGAATTCACCTCCTCCACTGCTCTCTTTTATCTCCCTTCCTCTAATTCCTACAACAGTTTCAACAGGTACCATTTTTGCATTTACATACATATGTATGAATTATTTGCACCATATTCACCCTCCTACTCCTTTTCTGCCACCTCCCCCTTCTCACAGGTGCCAAACAACCCTTGCCTCCCCTCCCCCATGAAAACCTGTTCTTCCCTCCTGTTGACCAATTTTGTAGAAGAAATAACAAAAAACATAATCAGAGAAACTTGGCGTTTTGCTAGTTTGAGATAAAGATAGCTATACAGGTAGATTTCTTGTGTTGTTTCCATGCATATACATATTACAGCCCAAACTGGTTCATCTCTACCAGTCCTCTTCACTACTCCCTAGTCCCCTTTCCACGGTGGTCCTGGCCAGTTTAAGATATCTATGCTCATTCCTGCACCATGAGCACATCAAACACAATCATTTTTGCTTTGCTTCCCTTGCTTTATACCTCCCATGTGCAGCCTCCAGTTAGTGTGGCCCATAATATTGCTTCATTTTACATTAATTTTTAATGAAATTATCAAATACATATTTGTGTGCTTCTTTTGGAAAATGTTTTCTATACTTTATATAGTTGGTGCAACGTAATAAATAAGTGTATGTACACACATATACATATATATAGTTATCACTTTTAACTTCAAATTCTAATAAATTCATTAATGCCATAAATGCATACATTAGTACCTTGAAGGTACTAGATATATTTTTCAGTGTTTAGGAAATAAGTATTATTCATTATTTAATTCACTTTATTAGCTAGCTCTTTAAATTTGCTTCACATTTAATAATATAAATGAAACTATTTAAGTAGTGATATTCATTACTGATTTATGTTTTCCTGTGATTAATGTATATATTCAATGTACATTCCAGTTATTTTTAAAAGAAAAACCTAATATCCCATTTTCCATATATATAACCATCCTATGGGATTCAGAGAAACTTTTTATTATTTCCACTTTAGATTCCTATGCTAATTAATACTGATAAGTAATGATAATAAAATTCTAAAGCCATTTTCATTGATCATTAATTTTCCTATCTAATTTATTGTATCACTTAAGTAACTATACTAGATTAAGAAAATGAAGTATGAATTTCATTATAGTTCATAACCTCCAACAAAATCTCAACTAAATGCTTTGTATTGTTTTCAAAGTAAGAAAAGATTGACTAACTTAGCTTATTTAAAAATATAAAATTTCAATATAGGGAGCTTCTGATTTTTTTTTTTTGTGATACTAGAAGTTCACATCAGGGTCTCCTGCTTACTAGGTGGGCATGCTACTATTTGAGCCACCTATTCAGCCGTTTTTGTATCAGTTATTTTGAGATAGTTTCTTGCTTTTTGCCCAGGTCAGCTGGATAGGATCCTCCTAGTTATTATTTCCTGCTGTCACTGGGATAACAGATGCACCCCACTGCTCCAAGCCACTGATTAAGATGGAATGCCACGAACTTTTCCCTGGCCTGTCATTATGTAATGCTCTGGATCGCCATCTCCCAGTAGTTAGGATTTCAGTGTGAGTCATCACTCTACTTCTGATTTCAATTTTGATATTTAAAGAGCTGAGAAAGTCATTATCTAAATCAAGCAAGACAAAATATTGAATAAACTGAAAATCAATAACTTTTGTTACCAATCTCAGGCCTGCGATATGTAGGACTAACTGCCACCCTGACTGAAATCTTCAAGCTATATTCAACTAGCATGTTGTCATGGGAGGCAATAAAATAGACCAAAAGTATAACTCATAACAAAAATACTATATAAGCTAATTGTATTGAATGTTGTCCCTCTATTCAATTGATTATACATATTTAATTATATAGTGTTCTCACAACTTGAATTTATAATTTAGAGATATCATTTTCTTTAAATATTTTTTTGAAAACTAAGTTAAGAATTCAGAAGTAGAAGTGGCTAAGAAAAATAATACAGTTTTATAGACATAAAAAAGTAAAAGTCTATGTATATAATAACAGAAAAAAACTGTTGCTTATTTTATGCCGATGACATAATAGTTTACATATTTTTTAAATTTAGGAGTACATGTGTGTACCACCTAAAAATTGAGGACTTAGTAAATATTTTTTTTTCATCTCACCAGTTATGACAATGATAATAATAAATAATGCCTTTTCTTTTCTTTCTTCCTTTTTTGAAGTCAGGTTTTGCTACATAACCCTGGCTGGCCTGAAATTTATGATCCTTCTGTTTCAGCCCTCTTACAGGCATATACCACTTAACATGGCAATAATGAATATAACATATTGACTCTAATATAGCCAAATCTCCATGTGTAACTATCTTTAGTTTATAGCTAATTTAAAAGCAATTAATTTAAAACCATTTCAACATAAAAACAATTGAACATTATCTGAATTCATAATTAAATGCTTTATAGATACACATCCAAAATATTTGTAGTAGTCATTTTTATAATACTGAATTTTAGGGCAGATATGAAATGTCCTGCTCTTTGAAGGCTTGATGGAATTAATTCACAATGGAAAGCTTGACAGGAGAAAAATATATAAAAATTTATTTAACATGACAGTAGAAATCACAGGAATGAATACACAATAATTTAGTAAGGTTTATATGCCTATTTTAAAGGATTAAAAGGGAATGTATATAATTTTGAGGAATAGTAAAGGTCTGGGGTTGGGGAGACCAATGGACTCAGGAGTCAGAAGTGGGCTTCTAACTGATTGTCTTTAAGAAGTAATATGTGAAAAACTCAGAGAATAGCTTGAGAACATGTGAAGGCAATGGGAGGGGCAGACCTGATCTGGGAACAAAGGTTGTGTTATTATACAGCTAACTCTCCCAGGTAATCTTATCCCTATTCTGAGGACAGATGAAATGTCTCTCTGCACATTGATGACCACTTCTAGTTTCTTTTTTTTTATCTACTGATTATTCTTACCTTCTTATTTAATAATATTTCTATGAAGGGGATCTCAGACAGTAGTGTTTCCTTTGGAAGAAGTTTCCTCTGTCAAGTAATAGAGTGCTCCTTTCTGTGCTTGTGGGACATGGGGAAAACAAGAGAAGGTTAGAAAATCTTTAGTTCTGAGCCAGCTTCTGAAGTCTTCCAGTTCACTTTTAATTCAAAATTGCTTAGCATGCCAAAAAACCACTTTCTGAGCAGCAAAAAAGTTTACTGGCATGTTAAAAAATAAAAAGATAAACATATTTTTGAATTATCTGAACCACAGAATACATTTCTAATGATCTGACAACAGATAGGAATAATCATCAAATTGTGTAGCTACAACAGATTTCTTTAGCTACTTTAACACATCAATGTATTTTTGAAGTTCCAGAAAGTGTCATTTGGGAACCACACATTCAAATAAGTACTTTGCATTTATGACTGTACATTTGTTCTGTTCTTGTGTTTAAACTAATCTAACCATGAATCTGTTACCAGTGGGCAGCAGTTGGTGAGAGCAATGGCATTGTCATGGCCATGGTTCTTGGGAACAGTGACTAAGAACACCTTCCTGGCAGTTAACAAAAGAAATCAGTTAGGAACACAGCAGACAAAGAGGATTTTACTGTGAAAAGAAAGGCTTTTATTAAAGATGAAAGTAGCTATACGTAAGGTTCTTAGTTCAAAGACAAGAATCTGACCTTCAGAGTCCTCTGTTAGGCAATAAGGAGGGGAAAATCCACTCATTGGAACAAACTTTGGGCTCTACCCTTAAACCACCTACACGGGTCAACGCATGCATACCCATCACCTGATTATGAAAAGGTGACACCTGCACAGTGGCTGAAAATGAGGCCAGGCACATGTGTGGTGGATATTTTGTGCCCTTTTCCTTTCAGTATTACATGCAGGTCATCTGTATTTTATGTTAAATATACATATATATATATATATATATATATATATATATATATATGCTTGGTTTTGAAAGGAACACATGGAATCCAGAAGAACAGTGTTTATTTATTGTGATCTCAGAGTGCTTCTTATAATTGTAATGTCCCAAATGTGGGGGTAGGGTTTGGCCTGTCCTGTTTCCTGTCTTTTTTGGCAATCTGCCTACTCTAATATTCCACCTCAAGGACTCCAAGCTCTAAAATGTCTTAGGAAAAAAGGATATTTCATTCATAGTCATCTAACTACTTTTTATTGACAGAAGATGATGTAGGGATCGTTAGGGCTGGGAGTTTTGTTCTCTGTTGAGAAATGAGGAAGGGGACAAACAGCATCCCTATGAGGATGAACTTGTGAGTGACGTTGACTTGCTTCCTTCCATGAGCCAATAATAGTCCTGGACGGAGAGGGTGATTGTATCCAGAGAGAAAGGATTTGCTGGTAGTTGTTGATTTTGTCACTGGACCAGGAAATTCTGTGGGTGAGAGTCAGGAATTTGGTGATTGTACTGAACACTAGGCAGAGTGAAGATGGTAAGAAATGAGCTGAAAAAGAAGACCAGGAGAATCCAGGGCAAAATTGAAAAGAAGGGCCTTATAGTGAGTCTCCTGAGCTCATGAGCTTTGTCAGTCTGCTTTAAAAAATGTGTAATATTTTGTTGTATGTTTATTTACTGGTTGACATGCTTTTATGTCATTCGTCTATAAGATAGACAGGGGTACTTTCAGTAGTCAGTGAATCAAGGGCCTGTGGTTCTGAAGGACTATGGATGCCAAAGAATCAAGCTGTTCTTGGAACTTAAAAAAAAAAATAAATCTGTGTTTTTTTTCTTTCTTTTTCTTATTTATTTGTTTATTTATTTCTTGTATGGCAAAGGCAGAGTTGGTGGAGCTGGGAGAATTTACAAAGGGAAGTTCCTCTGACAGATGAACCTGTCAATCCCTGTGTATGGCCCACAGCCACAAAGATCAGAGTGAGCCCAAGATTCTTTTGCATCCTGAGATGGGCAAAGACAGGACAGGGAAATGTAGTGTTATCCGAGGTTATCTTAATATGCCTGGCCACATAGCCCAGGGTCCTGCTCCATTGGTAGTATGGCCCCAAATAAGCATTTGTTCCATGAGATGAAATAAGAAATAAGAGTCTTAGGTTACACTTAGTTTATCAGACAAGTAAGTATACAATACTTTGATGGGTTTACCTGAAGGAATTTTTTGGATTTCCCTGATAAAAGGAAATTTCCTTTATTTAGTAAGGTTTAGGTACAGTTGTTACTCCATGGGCTGCCAGGACAGCCACATTTAAGGGTGAGGGAAGACGTTCAGAAGAGAAGTCCTTTTTGAACAGAATGCCACTATTTGATTCCTATGAAAGTGCCTGGTCACCCTATGGTGGTGTGACATTGGACTGGGGAAAGGTGTGATTTAGGATCTGAGTGGATTGGTGGTGATGGTGGTAGGACTACCCTGACAAAGCTAAGAGGAATTAAAGGATGGAAATGGTAAGAATATGGAAAAAGGTTAGAATATGAAGACAATACCTATATATATATATTTTGTTTTTTTTTTGGAGTTTAGCTGTGACAGTCAACTAGACCCAGACTGGCTTATTGGTAGATGACCCTTTCTTTGACAGGGATATGGAGGACATGGTTGTATTGATCTGACATCAGGTTTCCTATGTAGGAACCCAACCCACCAGTATGGGTAATGTAGAAAAGAAACTTAGTGGACTGTCAGTTAGGAATGAGGAAAGGGTTTTAGTAAGAAGTTTAGAGATAGACAGTGGCCAAGAAGGGGGTGAGTTGTTGTGAATACTGGGATATAAAGTTTGTTTGAAATTTGTTAAAGGTGCCAATCCCAGCCTAGTTAAAGAGTATTGTTGGGTAGAAGAGGAGACCCAGAGTTCAGAGGGGTTGAGATTAGAAGAATTGAATATGGAGACACAGTAGTTAGTGTTAGAAATGAAAGAGGCATGGAAGAAGCAGAGACGCAGCTCAAACACCGGCACAGGGTTTATTGTGCTGGCAGAAGCCCTGTGAAAGGGGACCCCAGCAAGAGAATTAGAGCCAACTGCTACACACAGGCTTGGGCTAGAAATAGGGGGCTAGTGGAAAAGTATGAGAAAGGATACCATTGCTGGGCAACCAAGAAAAATGAGTTGTGGTTAGGTCACTGCTCAACTGCCCTTGCACCCATCCAGAGATAAAGGTTAACAACTGTCCTTTTGTCAGTCTTTGGAGTTGTGTGGGGAGTGTCTAGTAAGCCACCTGCCAAGGGCTGGGGGAGGTCTGGTCCTAACATAGCTGTCCTCACTGTTAACCAAAACAGTTAGCAAAAGTGAAAAAACACTTTCAGGGGTTAAAGAGCAACTGTGAGTAGTAAGATGAGGAGAGTAGTTTGAATAAGAATAAAACAAGTTCCTGAGGGATGAATTCCATAAGATTGCCAAGAAGGAGGTCTCACACCAGGTCTTTGATGTAGATAAGATATCAATGGGAGAAGCCTAGAGAATTAGGCTAAGTTGTAGGTAATCAAAATGAATAGAATAGCTATAGCCTTAGGAAAATCACTTACAACTGAGTTTATCATTGGACTTTACTTGCATTTCTTTTAAAGAGGTATTTGAAGTCCTCCACAGATACAAATGTATACTGGGAAGAGGATAGTACTTTTGGAGTTTCTGAGCTGATTTTTACTGTGGAAATGTTTATCCAACTTGGTATTTTTGGAATCTTGATCACCATAAAGGTAGAAAGGCCTTTTCAGAAGGGTTCTAGTGGGCCATAAGAGATCCATCCCTATAATTTAATAAATATTTAACTCCCAGGAAGGCAAAGGTTAGACCTCTTAGGTTTGTTAGTGGCAAGCAATAAGGCATTCCTATACAGCAATATTCTGGCTTGCACTTGCTTTAGGTTTTTTTTTAACATATGGTTTAACTTTTAACATTTTAGTGTTAAACAAAAAGTTCCTTTGGAAAAAAAGGCTTCCCATAATAGATTTCAGAAGCACTTAATTGAAAATATACTATTGACCTACTAAAAATGTTTAGAATTAGAAAATTGCTGTTTTTATTTGTTTATTTAAATGTAAGGTCTTGCAAATGGTATGTTTACCTTTTGTGTGGAAGGATCTCATGGAAGGGCTGTAGTGTTAATAACCATGTGTAAAAATCCTTTCTTCTTAACCTCTCAGCTTCAGTTATGGGTTCAGGATCGACATAGTAATTCCATTTGTATTTTGACAAATTTCCCACTTGTGTCTGAACAACTTTTTTCTGAAGACATTGTTGATCAATAAGTATATGGTTTGGCTTTAACTTTTCCTGATCATGAGATAAGAATTATCCCAGTTGGTTTCACATGGAGTGGGGAAGTAAGAGGATGACAGACAGGTAGGAATCAGTACCCATAAGATCCTCTAGGCCGAATTTAAGCGACTAAGAGGCATAAAAGTTAGAGCTTACCTAAAGTCCATTTTTAAGTTTTCATTTTTTTTTGTTCTGTAAGTTTGGTTTGTTTTATTAGAAGTTGTACTTCTGGAGAATACCAACAGGTAGCAGTTACAAATTTCTGCAAGAAAAATAAAAACTTTTTTGTTCAACAAATAAGTACTTGTTAGAGTCATTTGTTTTATGTTAGATTGTAAATATTTTAGAGTTAAAATGCTGGTTGACAAATGGCAGTATAGTAATTGTTAAGATTTTACAGAAAAATCAGTGATTAACAAAAGAGTCTAGCTATTTTTATTGTGTACAGCCTTTCATGATAATAATCATGATTGACAGCATTATTTCTCACAGGATATTGTTAATTACACATGAGTAATTTCTGTCAGACTCTAATAGCTACCACAGAGACACTATCATAATTTGGTGGGATAAGGGTCTGGTCGAGGTATCTCTAAGCAAGATCATAGATAAGTGGGGGTTTTGAAACCCGGAGATATATATGAGATATATATTTCCCAATTAAGACAGAACTTTAAATCTTTGATAGAAAAATAACTTAAATTTGTCTGGGTGGCTCTGTGATGCTCACAACTTCCTTCATGGCTGTGAGCGTCAAGTATGATGGGAGGTTAGTCTTAGCAGGAGACCCAGGATAGGTTTTGGGAATGCCTCCTCTGGAATGGTTGGGGCCTTTTGTATAGGTTCTGGGGAATATTTTGTAATGATGGTGAGGGAGTTTGTGAGGTGTCAAGGGGCTCTGTGTGGTTCTTTTGATCTATCCCTTGGTGGAGAGTCCAGTTTATGCAAAGAACTGTGAAAGCTCTTTATGGACCTGTGGGGCTCTTTCTGGCCAGAAAGTCAAGCTCTGACATTCTCCTCTTGTCAAGGATGACATTTAATAACAAGGTTATTTCATCTTCCAGGAATTATTTAAGTCAGGTACTGTTATAGAAAAAGATGACATATTTTTTATCTTGAAGGTCTCAGGGTCACATTTGTTCCAGTGGCACAAAAACACCTCCCAAAGGTGAGTCCTAGGAATGGAGGATTGGTTGTCAATTCTGAAAATAAGAGTAGAGAATAGTCTATAAACCAACCATGTAGGGTATCCCCTACATGGTCCTCCTTGATTACCTGACCAAGAGAAGGGTGTGCCCTGTAAAGAAAGTGATTATTAAGCTAGTTACCTATATGGAGGTACACTCTAGAATACTTAGTGTTGCTAAGTAACCACTCAATGAAAAGTAGTTATGTAATGTATTCACATGTACAATAAATGTAATAATTTGGCTGGATGACACTTTTGTCTGTATCGATATAAAACCCACTGCACTAAGCAGCCTGGGTTGTCTTGCTACTGATATGCTGGTGCTGATGGGGGCTGACAGACAGGCTGATGGCTGCAGTGGATAATAACACATATTGACTCCTTCCTGGTTCTTGTTTGAACCATGGGTCTGCTCCAGCAAAGGACCTATCTGCTTGAAGTAGGATATTCAACTAACATGAAGGAGGAGGGAAAGTTCAGAATGAGAGGTTGCCTGAAAAAGTTATATATATATAATGTTTTATTAGGATATATTCATTATGTGGGGGGATTCATAATGACAATTCTGATTAGACTTAAATAACCTACAATATAAGCCTGAAAGTGTTTGAAAAGGAATAGAGAAGCATACTTTTGTACAAATGCAACAGAATTAACAGTGGGCAGAGGGAATGTCATTGGGAGGTGAGCACTTTGCAGGCTTCTCTCCCTATGATAGGCTGGAGACATAGAAGAAATAACTCTGATCAACACTGCTCCTGAGGAGAAATCTAAGACAGTGGTTAGAGTAGGGATGCACATGTGAATAAAAGAATAAAAAAAAGAAATCCTGAACTCTGACTCCAGAAACCACCTGAAGATATGGAAACTACACTTCAGTAATTCTGATTACTTCTAGCCAAAATAACAACCATCAACACATTAGGTGCACATAAAATTCAAGGACTGATCCAAAAAACAGCTTTAAATTGCACCTAACAGTCAAAAAATAATGGTATAGCACAACCAACAGGGCATGTCTGCCCTGGGAAAAAAGTCCCAGGCCATTTCTCCCTTTTTTTTTTTCCTTTTAGCAAGCAGAAGGCAGAGCATAATCAGAATCAAATTCTGTGACATCCTGACCCTTAACCTGTGGAAAGACCCCCTCCCCTGCCCTGCTGCACTAAATCCAGTCCCAGTAAGTATCTGCCTTGAGAAAAGCAGCATGCTATTTCTCTCCGCCAGCCTACTTCAAGCAGCCCATGTAAACCTGCAGACCCAACAGGTAAGCAACACACACCACATGTGACTCCCTGACCAATCATCTGGGACCATAATCCAGTGCAGGCCCTGGGCAGATTGAACTCCCCAACCCCCATACCAATCTGAATGTGCCCGATCTCATCTGTAATCTAACACTGACCCTGGTGGTGGGTGGAATACTGAACTACCTTGGAGAATAGGGGTAAGGCAAGGGGCAGAGCTATCAGTGAATTAAAGCGGGAAAAGTAACAAAGGCTGAGAGCAGGGGTGGGGCAACAAGCCAAACTCCCAAAGCAGGACTGAGGTGGATTGCTCAGCTAGTCACATAGGACTAAGGGCAGTACTCAAAACTGAGTTGTCAGACTGGAGGAGTAGCTCAAGTGGTAGAGTACTTGTTTGCAAGAGTGGAGCCTTGAGTTCAAAGCCCAGTCTCACCAAAAAAAAAAAAAAAATGCTAAAGTGTCCCACCATGCTAGTAGGGGAGATGACCAGCTAGAGTTTCAGCTGTGGGGCAATGCAGCTGCCTCCTGGTGAAAACAACAGATCTGACAACCTTGCACAAACTGGCAGTGAGTTACCTCAGGTCCCAATTGCAAAAGCCTTGTGGAAAGAAGGAACCAAATACTGCTCACAAGCCAGCCACCTGGTGAGACCACTTCAGAGCTCCTGCTGGTAATGGATGGACCATAAGACCAAGGAAAGTGGGACAAAAAAGAAAAAAATACCCTCCAGCCATCTGACAAGAGAGCACCCTTCCCCACAAAGCCCAGAATCCAGAATACCAACCACCAGCACCAGGATTGAATGCAAAAGGAATAAGTGGAGAACTTTTACTGAGCAGAGTGAACTTTTTGTTGTTGCTGTACCTGTTTTGTTTTTTATTTGTACTATCAATTTTACTGTCACTATTTTCTTATCACTGTTCTTACCCCCTCACTTTCCCTCCTTTTCTTGTGCTACAATTCATTGCATTCCCTTACAAATATTCTTTCTGCCCCTTATCTTCCACTATCTTCCCATCTTTACCTCCCCTATCACCACACTACTCCTCCCCACTGCATACTTACCACCTACTGACTAGCCTATTGTACCAACTGTACACACCCCCAGCTCCCTGCAATCCCTGACACAAGGACCCTCCAAAACAAGAGTGGAAATAAACCTTAACACACACAAGGATCACAAAACCCAACAGCCCCCATATCTCTTTCCCTACCCGTTATCCTTTCCCATACCTCCTTTTAGTGCCAGCTTTACCAATTATCCAAGTTTCTAACTCTAATGAAACAGCCATTAACCCCTTCTCCTTAATTCCCACTGTTTGTAGATATTATCACCAAGGGGTTTTCTATATAATAAGTAAACAACTGGTCTGGCATTAAATGTGTGAATTTGTTGTTGCTAATTTACACCTCCAAACCAGGGACAGAAATAGCACACCAACCTAGCTAACAAGTAAGTTCGTCAAAGCACAAAAATTAAATCAAGGGAAAGAAAACAGGCAGTTAAAAACCACCAACTAGCCTATCAAGAATATAGTTGGATAGCACCAATTAGAGCAATAGGGAAGAAACAAAGGAAACTATACTGATCAAAAAAAAAAAAATTCAATAGAGGATCTACTAGGAAATGAAGAAAATGGATATCCAGTTCTGGACCCCAAAAAAACAATGACAAAATGTCACTAATGAGCCCAGTGACATCCACAAAAAAAAAAAAAAAAAAAAAACACTAAATGATGAAATCATGGAAGAGGTCAATGAGAAACTCTTGGACAAGATACTAGACAAAATTAACCAGAAACTATAAGGTGAGCTCAAGAAATGTCAAGAAACCAAAAATAAAGAACTTGTGAAGACACAGAAATAAATAAATGAACTTAGAGAGGAATTCAACAAAAACCAAAATGAAACAAAGGTCACTATAAAAAAGAGATATATGAAGCAAAGAAGAGAACACAGAATATAAAAAAGGAGTTAAACAAAGATATGGAAAACCTCAAAAAAAAAAATCAAACAGAAATCCTGGAAATAAAAAGTCCTTTTAGTCAAAAAAAAACTCATTGGAAAGCCATTCCAGCAGACTAGAACAAGTAGAAGACAGAATCTCAGAACCCGAAGGTAAATAAAAATTGAAGAAAAAACAGAAGAAATCTTAGTCAAACAACTCAAGAGCTGTGAAAGGAATATGCAAGAACTCAGAGACTCCATCAAAAGACCAAACCTGAAAAACATAGGCATTAAAGGAGAAGAGGTACATGCCAGAAGGATATGTAATATATTCACGAAAATAATAACAGAATATTTTCCAAATCTTGAAGAGGATTTGCACATTTAGGTATGGGAAGCCTCCAGGACACCAAACAGGCTTGACCAAAATAGAAACTCTCTACAATATATTATAATTAAAACAGCTACCACAGAGAACAGAGAAAGAATACTGAAGAGGATATATAAGAGAGAAAAAAAATAAGGTATGAAGGTAAACCCATCAAAATAACAGCAGATTTCTCAAGAGAAACCTTAAAAGCAAGGTTTGGAGGGCATGGAGTGATATGTTTTGACCATTGAGTGAAAGTAATTTCAGGCCTAAGATACTCTATTCCACAGAAGTATCATTCAAAATTGACAGAGGAATGAAAGTCTTCTATAATAAACAGAAACTAAAACAGTGTATGACCACCAAGCCACCACTACAGAAAATTCTACAAGGAATTCTGCACACAACATATGAAAGCAAACAAAACCAGGACAGAATAGGAAGTAGTTGCATACACTCAAATCCTTAAACAACAAAAACAACTAAATGGCAGGAATCACAGCATACCTATCAATATTAACTCAATGTCAATGACTCAAGTCCTCCAAGCAAAAGAGGCAATTTGGAAAACTGGATTAAAAAGGAAGATCCTACAATATGTTACTTACAAAAGAATGATGTTATTGACAGAAATTAACACTGGCTTAGGGTGAAAGTCTGGAAGACATCCTAATGACCTTGAAAGCAGGCAGGAGTAGCAGTACCTATATCAGACAAAGTAGACTTCAAACTTACGTTGGTCAAGAGAGACAAAGAAGGTCACTTCATACAATAAAAAAGGCAACACACCAAAAGGAAATAACAATTATCAATCTATATGTATCCAATGTTGGTGCACCCAATTTCATCAAACATACACTAAAGGATGACAAAGTACATATGGACACCAACACACTGGTAGTGGGAGACTTTAGTATCCCTCTGTCACCAATAGATAGGTCATCCAGACAAAAATCAATAAAGAAATCTTAGAATTAAGTGACACCATTGATCAAGTGGACCTAACTAATGTCTCAAGTATATTTCATCTGGCAAGGAAGATTGCAAATAAACAACCTAATGCTATATCTCAAATGCTTAAAAAACCAAGAACAAGCAAACCCAAAACAAGCATAAAGAGAGAAATAATAAAAATAAGGGGCAAAATTAATGAAATAGATGCCACAAAAGCCACAAAAAGAATCAATGAAACAAAAAGCAGGTTCTTTGAAAAAATAAGGCTCTGGAAAATTTAACTAAAATGAGATGGAGAAAGAAACAAATTAGTAAAATCAGAAACAAAAAAGCAGAGATAATACGAAACGTGTAATAAAATGAAGACAGCAATAAAGAGTATATCAAGAAAGAGAAGTCCAGGACATGACAGATTCTCCACTGAATTCTACCAGACCTTTAAAGAAGAATTAATACCAACACTTATTAAACTTTTCCATGAAATAGAAAGGAAGGAACACTATCCAACTCATTCTAGGAAGAAATTATTAAACTCCTCCCAAAACCAGACAAGGACACATCCAAAAAGGAGAACTAGGTCAATCTCCTTAATGAACATCAATGCAAAAATCCTCAATAAAATAATGGCAAACCAAATCCAACACCATATCAGAAAGATCATTGACCATGACCAAGTTGGCTTCATACTAGGGTTGCAGGAATGGTTCAACATATACAAATCATTAAATGTAATACAGCACATTAATAGAAGTAAAGAATGAAACACTTGATCATTTCAATAGATGCAGAAAAAGTCTTCAATAAGATTCAACACCATTTCATGAAAAAAGCTTTACGGAAATTAGGAATAGAAGGAATGTACCTCCAGATAATATTGAAACCAATCTCCTCAGTGCCCACTCTCTTCAGTCCTATTCAACATAGCCTTGGAATTTCTAGCCAGAGCAATAAGGCAGGAAGAAATAAAAAATATGCAAATAGGTAAAGAAGTAGTTAAACTATCCCTAGTTGGAGCTGAAATGATCTTATACATTAAAGATCTGAAAACTCCATGATACCATAAACAGCTTCAACAAAGTAGCAGGATACAAAATCAACTTACAAAAATCAATAGCTTTTCTATACACCAACAATGAACAGGTTGAGAATGAATATGACAACAATTACATTTACAATAGCCTCAAAAAATCAAACACATAGGAATAAACTTAACAAAGAATGTAAATGACCTCCACAAAGAGAACTATAAACCACTCAATAAGGAAATCAAAGAAGACTACAGAAAGTGGAAAGATCTCCCACGCTCATGGACTGAGAGAATCAACATGGTAGAAAATGGCTATATTTAGTTCACATGCCCATTTCTTTATTGGTTCATTAGTTTTGGGAGAATTTAGTTTTTTAAGTTCCCTGTATATTCTGGTTATCAGTCCTTTGTCTGATGTATAATTGGCAAATATTTTCTCCCACTCTGTGGGTGTTCTCTTCAGTTTAGAGACCATTTCTTTTGATGAACAGAAGCTTTTTAGTTTTATGAGGTCCCATTTATCTATGCTCAAAAGAAGAAATTCAAATGGCCAGAAAACACATGAAAAAATGCTCACCATCTCTAGCAATAAAGGAATTGCAAATTAAAACCACGCTAAGATTCCACCTCACCCCTGTTAGAATAGCCATCATCAGCAACACCACCAACAACAGGTGTTGGCGAGGATGCGGGGGAAAAAGGAACCCTCTTACACTGTTGGTGGGAATGTAGACTAGTACAACCACTCTGGAAAAAAATTTGGAGGCTACTTAAAAAGCTGGACATCGATCTACCATTTGATCCAGCAATACCACTCTTGGGGTTATACCCAAAAGACTGTTACTCCAGAGGCACCTGCACATCCATGTTTATTGCGGCACTATTCACAATAGCCAAGTTATGGAAACAGCCAAGATGCCCCAGCACTGACGAATGGATTAAGAAAATGTGGTATCTATACACAATGGAATTTTATGCAGCCATGAAGAAGAACGAAATGTTATCATTCGCTGGTAAATGGATGGAATTGGAGAACATCATTCTGAGTGAGGTTAGCCTGGCCCAAAAGACCAAAAATCGTATGTTCTCCCTCATATGTGGACATTAGATCAAGGGCAAACACAACAAGGGGATTGGACTATGAGCACACGATAAAAGCGAGAGCACACAAGGGAGGGGTGAGGATAGGTAAGACACCTAAAAAACTAGCTAGCATTTGTTGCCCTTAATGCAGAGAAACTAAAGCAGATGCCTTAAAGCAACTGAGGCCAATAGGAAAAGGGGACCAGGAACTAGAGAAAAGGTTAGATCAAAAAGAATTAACCTAGAAGGTAACACCCACGCACAGGAAGTCAATGTGAGTCAATGCCCTGTACAGCTATCCTTATCTCAACCAGTAAAACCCCTTGTTCCTTCCTATTATTGCTTATACTCTCTCTACAACAAAATTAGAGATAAGGGCAAAATAGTTTCTGCTGGGTATTGAGGGGGGGAGCGGGAGGGGGCGGAGTGGGTGGTAAGGGAGGGGGTGGGGGCAGGGGGGAGAAATGAACCAAGCCTTGTATGCACATATGAATAATAAAAGAAAAATGAAAAAAAAAAAAAAAAGAATTAACCTAAAAAAAAAAATGGCTATATTACCAAAAGCAAGCTACATGTTCATTGCGTTTCCCATCAAAATCCGATGACATACATAACAGAGATTAAAAAATCTACCCTAAAGTTCATTTGGAAACACAAAAGACCACGAATAGCCAAAGCAATGCTCAGTAAAAAGAACAACACCGGAGGTATCAAAATACTTGACTTCATATAAGGGAGAACCTAAAATTTTTGGTCTTCTGAGCCTGGCTAACCTCGCTCAGAATGATGCTCTCCAGTTCCATCCATTTACTTGAGAATAATAAGATTTCATTCTTCTTCATGGCTGAGTAAAACTCCATTGTGTGTAAGTACCACATTTTCTTAATCCATTTATCTATAGTGGGGCATCTTGGCTGTTTCCATAACTTGGTTTTTGTGAATAGCGCTGCAATAAACATGGGTATGCAGGTGCCTCTGGAGTAACCTGTGTCACATACCTTTGGGTATGTACCCAGGAGTGGGATTGCTGGATCATATGGCAGATCTGTGTTTAGATTTTTAAGAAGCCTTAACTTTTTTTTCTGGAGTGGTTGCACTAGCTTGCATTCCAACCATCAGTGTATGAGGGTTCCTTTTTCCCCACATTCTCACCAAACCTGTTGTTGGTGGTGTTTTTGATGGTAGCTATTCTAACAGGGATAAGAATCTTAGTGTGGTGTTGATTCTCTCTCATATTCAGACTTTAGATCTAGGGCAAATACAGCAATATTGGTGGACTTGGTCGGGATGTTTTGGAATAGGTAGCAAACCCAAAACTGAAAGTGTTTGATGTCCCCACTGTAGAAGAGCTAATACAGAAACCTTAAAGTGACAGAGGTTCATATGGGAAGGGGATCAGGATCTAGTGAAAAGATCAGGTAGAGATGAATCAACTTAGGTTGTAACACATTTGTACATGGAAGCAGTGTTTGGAATCTTTCTATATAGCTATTCTAAACTCAACTAGCAAAAACGTTTTGTCTTCCTTATTATGCTTATGTCTTCTCTTCAAGAAAATTAGAGATAAGGGCAGACCAGGTTCTGCCTGGAAGCGAGGGGAGGTAGGAAGGGAGAGGGAAGGGGTGGGGAGAAAGGGGGAGAAATAGCCCAAACAATGTACGCACATGTGAATAAATGAATAAAAAATTTTTAAAAATCCTTGACTTGAAACTATACTAAACAGCCATAGCAATTAAAACAGCATGGTACTGACACAAAAACAGATACGAAGATGGAACAGAACAGAGGATCTGGATGTGAATCCACACAGCTACGCCAATGAAATATTTGACAAAGTTGCCAAAAACATATGATGGAGAAAGACAGCTTCTTCAACAAATATTGCTTAAAAACTGATTATCTGCTGCAGAAAACTAAACTAGATCCAGGCCTGTCACTCTGTAGTAGTACCAATAAATATCAGACCTGAAACCACAAAGTTAGCACAGGAAAGAGAAAGGAATACACTGGAAGCAATAGTTATAGGCAAAGACTTCCTCGGTAGAACTTAAGTGGCTCTGCATCTAAAAGAAAGAACTAACAAATGGGTCTACATTAAATAAAAAAGCTTCTTCACAACAAAGGAAATGGTCTCTAAATTGAAAAGACTATGCACAGAATGGAAGAAAATTTGTTAGCTATATATCAGACAAGGGACTGATAACCAAAATATACAGGGATATCAAAAAACTAAACTCCCCCAAAATCAATGAACTAATAAAGAAGTGGGCAACTGAACTAAAAGGAACTTTTTTAAAGGCAGAAGTCCAAATGGCCAAAAAAACGAAGAAAAAATGCTCACCATCTCTGGCTATAAAGAAAATGCAAATTAAATTCACACTAAAGATTTCATCCCACTCCTGTTAGAATTGCTACCATCAAGGACACCAACAATAACAAATATTGGCTAGGATGTGGGAACAAAGGAACCCTCACCAACTGCTGGTGGAAATGTAAGCTAGTATAACCACTATGGAAAACAATATAAAGGCTTCTCAAAAAACTAAACATAGATCTGCTATATGATCCAGCAATACCACTCTTAGGGATATACCTGAAGGAATGTGACTCATGTTACTACAAAGGCACCTGCACACCTGTGTTTATTTTAGCACTATTCATAATAGCTGAGCTATGGAAAGCCAGATGACCTACAATGGAATTTTATTCAGCCTCAAGAAAGAAAATTTTGTCATTTGCAGATAAATTGATGAAGCTGGAGAACATCAACTTAAGTGAAGTTAGTCAGGCTCAGAAAACCAAAAATCGCATGTTCTCCTTTGTATACTGCTTATAGATGTAAAATAAATGCAGTAATATTATTAGACATGGGTCACACACTAATATGAGACCACACATGGCAAGGATAGGGAAAGGGAAAGAAATCAAAAATATGAATATAGTTGATATGCCCACTCTATAGGAGCAAATATAGTAATCTTAAACTGGCAGAGACCACTATGGGAGTCTAGGAAGTAGTGAAGAGGTCTGGTAGAGATAAACCCGCTGGGTTGTAATACACATATGCATGGAAGCAACTCAAGGAATCTTTCTGTATAGCTATCTTTATATCAAAGTACCAAAAATGCTATAAACCTTTTATGTTTTTTCTTAACAAAATTGGAGAACAAGAGGGGAGAACAAGTTGTGCCCAGAGTGTGGTGGAGGTGGTCCAAATAATGTATACACATGTATGTAAATGTGAAAATGGCGAAATAATTTTTTTAAAAAAATAAGTGAACAACCAAGATATGGTGCTTATGGCAGGGCAGAAATTGAGGGCCAAAAATAGAGGTAAAATGTCACCTCGAGTTCACAGAGATGGTGGTAGGATAGGGACAAGGACAAGAACATGGTGAAATCCAAGTTAGTGTACCAAATTTGTTGCATGTGGTGGTCAGTGGTTGGTGGGGACAATAGTTTTCTGGGGCAGTGTCTAAGATTAGAGCACTTTACAGGCAGTGGGAAAAAAACACAGCAAGGCAAAGAGGAGCACAGTAGAAAAAGAACATTTTATTGTGAAAAGAGATGCTTTTATTAAAGGTGAAAGGTAGATCATATGTGAGGTAGGAAGTTTAGAGAGAAGATTCCGACTGCTGTCACCTTTATAGTCCTCTGTTGGGCACTCTTGGCTCCATTCTTGGCTCCACCTACCAGGGCCAGACATATGTACACATTGCCTGATTTTGGGAAGGCAACACCTGTGCGGTGTTGAAAATAAGGTCAGTCAGGCAGTGGATCTTATTTTGTCATAGACCTGGTAGTGGTCATTTGTGGCTTTTATGTCAAGATGTGCATGCTCTGCTTTGAAGGAAGATCTACACCTCTGTAGGTGGCTGTTTATTAGTTATAGCCCAGTGTGCTGCACTGGAAATTTCCCAATGTTGGTGTGGGATTTACCCTCTCCTCTTTCCCACTCATGTCTGGATATCTACTTTAACCTATCCTCCATGTCTAAATAATGATTTATTTCACAGATAGGTGTATAACTAAATGTTTATAATCACTACTGTAAACCAGTAATTTCTGCTGCAATTTTATATTGATAAAGGGAAAATACTTAGGTGGAGTATTTGCTTTAGATACTTCCAATGTGATTTTGACTCCTTACTGGCTATGTTTTTACATTTTAATTTTTTTCTTAATGATATATTACAAATCTGCTGATTAGTTGACTCTTGGTCACTTCTATCACATCATAGTTTTTTAGTTTAATACTTATAGAATGTAATTTTGTATGTATATGTAGTGTAAATATAATCCCATATGTTGATATGAATTCCATCTCATCAGTAATAGTAGGCTTTATTTAGTTGAGAATTTTGTCAAGGATTAAGACAGACAAAAATATTAGGTCTAATCTCTGTCATATATCATTTCAATTGTTTCCTCTAGAAGAATTTTACTCTGAGTTATGCAATCTTTCTAAACTAACTGAAATCAATGCTTCCAAAAAACTATTTTAAATATAATATCAATACTTGCAATAGAAATTTGAAGGGCTTAACTGTGATCCTGCAGCCATCTGTATTGCTTAAGAAATTGCCTCTGGTGCTGTTCCTCCTTTTGCATCTACAACATGCTATTTAGCCACTTATTTCCTTGAATTTTCATCAACTTGAATGTAATAGAAAAGGAAAATAATTTTGCTCCTTATGTGGTGGGTCATCTAACGAGATTGGAATCTCACATGAATAAATTATAACAATAAAGACCAAAGGAGACATCAACAGAGGCTTTACTGCTGCAAAATCCATTTGTTTAATACATTGATTCTTTTCTTCCCTGAAATTTGTTTAAGAGGACCCTCAATGATTACAAGTTTCATTTGATAAGCAGCTAATTATTGAATTTAGTGACAGATTGGTTTTTTCCTATTTAATTTCAAATAGGGACTTGCAAATTTTTCTCACATATTTCTAAATAAGGATATGAAATTTCATGCAATGAACAAATTCTACAGTTTGAGTTATTGCAAATTCTTGGTTCAGCTACTGTTAGCAGAAGCAAACAGATACATGAATACCTGTTAATTAATACTTACCCAGTTTTATTTTATTTATTTTTGTTAGTTTATGTTTAGCTTTAACAATCTATTAACATAACAGCTTTAGGTTTAAAGTTCAAATAAGTTATTCTAATTATATTGATTTTGCTATTTTTTTTCATTTATTCTAAAAAAGGATACTAAAGCAAATCAAATCACTTTAATGCTTAATATTTAATCACCTCCCTGTGTTAGCATCATGAAGATAAATACTAGCACTATTCAGAAATCATGCAATTAATGTCATCTTGTTACACCATTATTACATTATCTACAGCATTCAATCTTTTTTTGTAAAGAAATATAGATATGATTCATATTGTGCTAAGATGGCCACAATAAGATAATTTAATTTCTTTCAAATTAGAAGAGTGAAAAAGTTTTTTAATAGAAGCAATACATTTCATAACTGATCTGAATAATATGGAAAAACAATGAAATAAATCTTACAGATGCAAACATTGTAATACTGAATTTTCTAGGAATCATCATAGTCAATGACAAAATACAACTTTTTCTGTAATTTTACAGTAGAATTTTATTTGATAATACCTCATCACAAATCCATTCTTTTTTTATTCAGTAATTGATATATCTTCATACTCTGTTTTTAAAACAGACTCAAGGGGAATGAAAATAAGTAAAATCTGATAGAAATCAGGAGTTGTAAATTCTCTTATATTTATTTCTACTACTGAAAATATATCACAAAGTCAGACATATTTATGAAGAATAGGATTTAGGATCACATGAGATGTGGGAAAATAGAATATCCATAAAATTTTGTGCTTTTTAACAAGCATTGTCCTCACTTAATAAAAAAAAAAATCTTAAAAATTTCACATTTGCTCAGTCTTATTTGTACTCAGTATTGAATGTGTGTATTTTCTATACAATTTTATTACAGGTCTATAGTTGTGTATATGTGTCCACTGCCACAGTCAAAATGGAATACAGTTTCATTATTAAAAGAATGGATTTATAAGAAATATATTAATCTCCCTTTCCCAGCTCCTGACCACTCTAATGCAGGCCCCTCTGTAACAAAATAGTCTTTTCAGCATATTCCATGAGTGGAATTATGTAGTATGTAATGATTTGGAATTGGTTGCTCTATTTCATCTAATCCCTACAGATTCATTTAAATTTTTGTGTGTAGCTGGATTGTTCTTTTCAATGGCTGAGTGATAATCTTTGGTATGACTGTAACATATTGTAATCATTCATTGACTGTAGTACATCTGCATTAGCTTCACTGGGAACACATCAGAATATGTTTCTACTTCGGTAGAATAATATGAAGGGTGCAATTCATGGATATTATGAGAATTTCATGTTTAGTTTTTTTTTTTAATTTTAAACTGTGAAACTCTTTTCCGCAGTGGCAGTCCCCAGTTAATGTTTCCATTAGCAATACTTAAATGACTTGAGTCTCTTCCCATGCTCATCAAGATTTTATAGGGATAGTACTGTTTATTTTAGCCTTTGATGAGTCACAGTAGGATCATTTTTTTTGTTTTCCAATTTGAATTTCTGTAATGGTGAATGGTAATATATTACACTCCTGTAATCCCAGCATTTTGATGTGGAGGGAAGAGGATCCCTACTTTGACATCAGCCTTGGACTAATAGCATGGTCCTCATAGTTTCATGAGGTTTTATTTTTACTAATTCTATTTTATCCACAGAACATTAATGTGAAGTATAAGAACTCTTTCTCTATGTTTATGACCAAAGATCCACATATAGTATTACCTAAACTTTTTATAAACTTGCATTTTACATTTCAGTGTCTGAACCTTATTGAGTAAGTTTTTCTTTATGTTGTGAAGTTTGGGTTAATGCTTATTTTCTCCCTAGAGATA
This sequence comes from Castor canadensis, assembly GCF_047511655.1. Taxonomy (NCBI): domain Eukaryota; kingdom Metazoa; phylum Chordata; class Mammalia; order Rodentia; family Castoridae; genus Castor; species Castor canadensis. Next base: position 104,272,637 of record NC_133394.1, on the reverse strand, counting down.
TTCAATGATAAAGCATTTGTTCAAACGCTACTCTCAGGAAGTGGGGGATGAATCCCAGTGGTAATCAGCATGCTTAGTATGCACAGGGTCTGGTCCTACATTCAGTGCACAGAAACAAAAACAAACAAAGTGCTCTTCTAACCTCAAATTATTCTTCATCAGTGCCTAAAATTAGTTGGTAGTACTTGTGTGAACCTATTTTGTGATTTTCCATTGTATGTATATAATATGTATACACACACACATATATATATGTCTATGTGTGTGTGTTTGTGTATAATGTATCAATATATAATATATTTAAATATATATGTTAATATATATATATATGTCTATTCCATTGTCCCCCTCATAGTCTTGTTTACTTATAACTATGTAACATGTTATAATTAAGCAGACTAATTCCCCCAAATTTAGTTTTAAATTTATTTACCAGCTACAATATCTTTATATTTCTATAATATTAGGGATTGTTGTGAAAGTTTTTGTTCCCTCAAAATTCATATGTTGAAGCACTAACTCCCAATGAGATTGTATTTTGAAGTGGGGTCTTTTTAAAAAAATATATTTAACTGGGCGTGATGGTACACCCCTGTAATCCCAACATTTGGAGGTAGAGGCAAGAGGATCCCTACTTTAAGCCAACTTTGGACTACATAGCATGGCCCTTTCTCAAGAGTAAAACACAAAAACAAAACAAAATTAGAGAAAAGGTTCACATAAAGTTCTAAGGGTGGGCCTGTCTACTGGGATTAGTGTTCTTAGGAGAAGAAATCGAGAGAACAGAGCTCTTTTTCTCTTTGTCATTTAAGATGTAGTGAAAAGCAACTAAAGAGAGAACGTGTATATTAGAATGACTATGTCCCTCCAAAGTTTATATGTGAGAACTCAGGGCGATGGTGATAGAATGTGGGGCCTTTAGGAGTTAACTAGGTCTACACAAATCAAAGTAAAATGCTTATGAAGGACTTTGGGGAACTCACTAAGCCCCTTGCCTTTTTTCATGTGATGATGCAATAACAAGGCACCACCTTGGAAGGATAGAGCTCGCCCTCAACAGACCCTAAATTTTCTGTCACCTTGGTTTTGGACTTCCTATCTTCCAGAACTGTGACAATTTTCTATCAGTTATTAATTATTAATTGTATGACATTTTATTATAGCTGCAGGAACAGACTATGACAGAGCCCTCTCTTATGCCTGGCTATGTTTGTACTCTGATTTGAGGCTAAAGACTCTAGAATTTTAAGAAATCTTTGATGTTTAATCCACCCAGTCTACAGTATGGACGCTATGGTATAGCATCCTCAGTAAATGAAGGCATAAATTTTAAAATATTCTTGCCTATATATTTTTTTTCAAATATATCTAGAATTTTGATAAGAATTTTATAAACCTATACATCCTTTTGGAGAGAACTGACATATTTATTCTGGTCCTCAAATACATGAACACAATAGGTCTCATCATTTCTTCATATCTTTCCTTTCATCATTGTTCTCCAGTTTTCTTATAAAACACATGTACATATTTTGTTAGATTTATACCTAAGTAGTATTGTACATCCACATGCTCAGCAATGGTGTCTATGCATATGACTGATTTTCCATTATTTGTGTACTGTACCCTGCAATCGTTTTATACTCACTTGTTAGTTTCTATTTGATATTTTAGGTAATTATTGAGAGGTTGGAGCTCTAGTTTATCATTTTTTATTTGAATTTTCTTCTATTTCCAGGAGGAGCTGATAATTCACATAAGTTTACTTTAAATACCTACAGCATTACTAATAAAGTTGTATACATTACCTACCCTGAAATATCAGTAAATCAATACAGAATCTTAAAATGTTCACATAAGTGAACATAAGTGAAATGATATACTGGAAAAAGGAGAATGTGGTGACAAAAGCTTTGTATGTCTACGATCTCCCACCAAATATAGATCACTCATGTTCATCTAATCATGAGCAAAACCTCAGACAAATTCCAATTTGTGAGATTCTGACAAAAAACCTGATCACTACTCCTTAAAACTATTGACTATCAAAAATAGAAAAATAATGGATTCAAAAAAATTTTAAAAACTATCAAAGCCAAGAGGAGCCTAAGCACACATGATAAATAAATATAATGTGTTCCCTGTATGGGATTCTGAAACAGAAAAAGAAAATTGGCATCAAGTAGGGACATCTAAGTAAGTTGTAAGCTTTAATTAATAATGATGTATAAATAAGAGTTATTTATTGTATTACAAAATGTAAGCTGCTAATGCCAGGGGAACCTTGATGCATAATTCATGAGAACAAAAACATGGGGAATGAATTACAGCACAAGTAGAAAGCAAAAAGAGGATGTTGTTGTAATAATCCATACTCCAGATTATATGGACAATCTTAGGAAAGTATCAATAAAGATCAAAAGTAGATAAATATTTTTCAGCAGTAGAGTAGAAATGGTTAATTATTGGTCTAGGCAAAACATCAAAGAGTTAAGGATCACAGGCAAAATTTGATAAATAGATCAGTATATATATCACTGAAATTCATAAAACAGAAAGTCTTTGGGAGAAGGAGATATAATGAAGTTTAGTAATAGGCTATCTCTCAGTCTTCATGTACAGTTACATATGAATAACTAGTGTGTTTTTAAAAGAAAATGCATTCAAACAAACTGCATTAGTGTAAAGCAAGTTAAACTAAACAGATTAATGAAATTGGCCAAGGTCTTTGGTTTTACAATAACCACAAACTCAAATGATAGATGACTTTCAAAACTGTTTTCTCCTATGAAGATGATTGGCATAATTATTCAATTTGCTTCCTATTCACATGTTTATTCACAGTTTTAATATTTTAAATTTGGGCTAATAAAAATAAAAATAATAGAAATGGAATAATTTTGAATCAGTCTTAGAGACTGTGGATATTCTTCTTGGACTTTATATGAGAGCAATTCAAAGATGATTGGAGTCATAATTTTATTCTGTCTTTTATCAAGTGTAAGTTCAGGCTGATAAGCCCTAAATGGAAAGTAAGACCATCATTTATCTCTTCTTACATAAGGACATATGCCCCTTGCTATGGAGTTGATAAATCAGGTGAATGCTATAATTTTAGTTGTGTATACAACCCATTTTAAGAATAAAATGTCTTGCACATATTATTACATTTCATATATAGAGGACACATTTTATGACCAAAAGTGCCAAAACTAAATAGAATATGACATTATCATAAAATGAATGAGTCAGCCAATTAATCATTTACACCTTAACTAATTCCCCTACATTAGTCTTTGTCATTAGACATCTCTGACACAGAACTAGTGAAAATGTAGTAAGTGTTACAATGAAAAAAATAAAATCTCCCTTCAATTAAAAAAGCATAAAACTGAAAATACCATGAAAGACATCATTCTCATTTTCTGAGTTTTAAGCTATTTTGTTAAGTCTTATTGAAATGGATACATCATCAATGTGTCACATCAATTATTTCTTTGTCATAATTCCCTAAGAATAGCTGTACTTGCAGATGTGTTTCTGGGTAACACTACATTTTTCCCTTTAGGGCATGATAAGTTCTTAGTTGTGAAGCCGAAGTCAGCAAATTCTACTACTTTGATCTTCATAAGGTTATGCTTTGAAAATTAATGGGACAGCTATACATGAAATCAAAATCAATTTACTGTTTTCTACAGTGGAGAAAGAATGAATTGTCCAATATAAAGTGTGGAGCACTATAACAGCTGGAATCTCATCTCACCATTCTTATGTTTTTTAATAAACTGTTCATGGTTTATTCTTGTACTTTATTATATCAACGGGGCCCTTCTGTAAAATTACAGCAATAAATTTCACCTGGTGCTGGACAGATTTTACTTCTTCTTTTCTGTCTATCTGTCATCTTGTTTTGCAAATAATCAAGACATGACAAAATTGATTAAAGATTTATCTTCCCTTCATGAAATTCAATAAATGCCTTACAGAGCAAAAAATGGCACTGTAAAAGCAGAGCTAAGTTTAAACCAAACTGCTACTGTTTTACTCTACTGAGAAAGCGATATTCAGGTGAACCAAAATAGTTGTCATTATTGTCAGTGAATATTTAAATTTTTGTAGTCCCAGATAAAGTAAGTTTCATTATTACACTAGGCTTTGGCAAAAAAAAATAGTGTTTGCTACCATGTGCTGTCACATCTGGTTTATAATTACATGTGTCCACAGTGATTATGTATAATTCCAATACATAACAGATATTTCTATGTGTATTTTTCAGTGTTAAAGGTAAAGACTTTCAATCACTGAAAAAGTATTTATGTTTGTTGCCAGAACACCAAGACATCAATTTCTTTTTCATAAATACTTATAATTACTTACCGCCAGAATTATAATGAGCATTGAAATTCAATCATTTATTATGATTATTTATGAATATTTTTTATTTGTAGATTTTGACTTCATGATATCTCTTTATTTCCGGTTACTACACAATTAATTTACTAATATAGAAAAAAAGCTACAAATGTTGCATAATGAATATAAAGAACATTTACTGTCAATTTTTCTCATAACAACATTTCTATTTTTTTTTTGGCAGTACTGGGGCTCAAACTCAGGGTTTCACGTTTGCTAGGTACTGTACCACTTGAGCCATTCCACTATCTCCTTTTGTATTGGGAATTTTGAAGATAGGGTCTCCAGAACTATTTGACTGGAGCTGGTTTTGAAACATGATCTTCCTGATCTCTGCTTCCTGAGTATCTAGAATTACAGAGTGAGTATATTGAAACACAATGCATCTGTGTCTGAAGATAGTATAACGTAATGGACTGTAAGCTGTTGAGTAACGGGAGCAAGACTATAGAGAAAGGGTAAACCATAATAGAAGGGGTTAATCTGATTTGAGTATGACACACACATGGCTGAAATACCAAGGCAAAACTCCCTTGAACTATCAATATACACTTAAAAAATTGAAGAACAGAATGTAAAATAGTCCTGTCTCAAGAGGTTACAAGCAGGAGTGGTAGGATAAACCGAGAGAATTAAGGAGGATGAATATGGTCAATATACTTTGTATACGCGTATGAAAATAGAACTATAAACCCCGATGAAATTGTTCTAAGAAGCAAGGAGAACGGAAGAAGGACAATGATGGAGTGAATGAATCTAATTTAAGGCATTTTGTAACCACACATGTAAGTGTTACAATGAAGCCCCCAGTACAACTAATATACACTTATAAAAAACAAAATAAATAAAAATAATATAATCAAAACATAATATTTTAATTTTTTTTAATTTTAAAAATAGCCTTTATAGCTGTTATCTATTTTCATTTTCATTTTTAAAAACGCCTGTTAAAAGTGAAATCTGGAGATGATTTTATGAGAAAAATTAACAGGGTTATACACCACATTAATTGAAGAAAGTAAAAGAAGAATTCTAGGAAAACAATTTATAATTCTGTACTTTTTTTCTGAATAAGTATTGCTAACCAAATAAAAATAAGCAGTTTGTTATGATTTTTATGTATTTCCTTCAATATTCAAGGGTTGCCAATGTGATGCTGTTAATGGTAGGGCTTTTTAGAGATGATTAGGTTACATGGGCTTCTCCCACGTGAATGGGATTAGGTACAATGAGAACGGGGCCAGAGTGAAGAACAAAGGAGTTGGCCCCTTTAGCCCCTCTACTTTCTGCCAAGTGAGAACTTAAGATCACTCCCCTCCATAATGCTTAACATTTAAGGCGTTATCTTTGAAGAAGACTCTAGACTCCATAGGGAATCATACACCTCAATCACCAATGTCTTCACTTGTACTTCCTTGTCTCCAGAACTATGAGAAATAAATTCCTATTTCTAATAAGTTACATAGTCTGTAATATTTTTATGACAGCCTAAATTGGACTAAGATTTGAGTATAACAATTTTAAAAGCTAGTGCTACTCTATACAGAGTCTAAGCTCAGGAAAAATGGAGAAAATTATATATAACCTACAGAAAATTAAGTATTAAATAAGTCCTACTATTTGTATGGCTTGAAATGTATTTTTCACTTTAAAAATAGGTATTTATAATATTTTGCTTTAATATATTAACTTAAGGAAAAATATACTTCATATATTCTACAAACAGAGTATCAAGCTTGATTTGAACATAAAACGATTTTGTTTCACAATTAAAATAGAGAAAATTATTGCTGTTGAATAAAGTTTTGACATTTGTGGCCTGGTGGAGTGACTCAAGTGGTTGAGTGCCTGCTTAGCAAGCACAAGGATCTGAGCTCAAACTCCAGTACTGCCAAAAAATGATGACATGTGATAGTGATGTGGTTATTATGACAGAATGCAATAATGACCCTATTTCACTAATTGTCACTTATTATTAAAAATGTCAGCATATACTCACAAAGTACATTACAATGACTTTCTGTGGGACAATTGGCTAATCTTGCTAGCTATCAGCTGCAGTTGATCACCATATTTCAGCCACAAGTGCAGAAACCACATTTTGGGATTAGAATTTCTATCCTAGTATTGGGGATGATCTGGGAAAAGACAATGACAAAACCATACATGGTGAAAGATGGGAATCTAGTTTCAGTCTTCTGCATGTGTACATCCAGTTTACCCAGCAATAATTGTTGAAGATGCTGTCTTTTCTCTGTAAAGTGTTTTGGGCTCCTTTGTCAAAAATCATTTGGTTGTAGCTGTATGGATTTATGTCTGGGTCTTCTATTCTATTCCATTAGTCTTCATGTCTGTGTTTGTGAAAATATCATACTGTTTTTATTGTTATGGCTTTGTAGTATATCTTGAAGTCAGGAATTGTGATATTCCTGCAGTGGACTTTTTGCTCAGAACTGCTTTGGCTATTCAAGGTCTTTTGTGTTTCCATATAAATTTTAGGATTGATTTTTCTCTATCTGTGAAGAATGTCAGGAATTTTGAGATAGGGGTGGCATTGAACTTGTGGATTGTTTTCAGTAGTATAGTTATTCTTACAATGTTGATCTGTGGATTCATGAGCATGGGAGAGCTCTCCACCTTCTGATGTCTTTTTCAGTTTCTCTCATTGAAGAAGTCTTTGGTTTTCTTTATTAAATTTATTTCTAGGTATTTTATTTTTTTTTTGAAGCTACTGTAAATGGATTATTGCCTTGGTTGCTTTCTCAGTCTGTTCATTGTTGGTATATAGAAAGGCTACTGATTTCTCTCTATTGATTTTGTATCCTGCTACTTTGCCAAAAGTGTTTTTGATTTCAAAGAGTTTTTAGGTAGAGTTTTTAGAGTCTTTTATGTATTGCATATCAGCTGCAAATAGGGATATTTTGATTTTTTTCCTTCCCTATTTGAATCTCTTTTATTTCTTGCTCTAGTCTTACTTCTTTTACTAGGAATTCCAAAACTACATTGAATAAAAGAGGGGAAAGTGGACATCATTGTCTCATTCCTGATTTTAGTAGGAATGACTTCAGTTGTTTTCCATTTATTGTAATGTTGGCTGTAGGTTTGTGATATATAGCCTTCATTATGTTGATGAACATTCCTTTTATTTCTAGTTTCGTCAGTGATTTTATCAGTGCTGAATTTTGTCAAAGACTTTTTCTACATATATTGAGATGATCATGTGAGTTTGTCTTTGTCTTTGTTTATATGCTTCATAACATTTGTAGATTTGTGTATGTTGAACCTTCCTTGTATCACTGGAATGAAATCAACTTGGTCATAGTGTTTGATTTTTTTTGATGTGTTGTTAAATTTGGTTTGCCAGCATTTTGTTGAGAATTTTTGCTTCTATATTCATTAAAGATATTGGTCTATAATTCTCTTTTTTTTGCATCCTTTTTAAGGTTTTGGAAAGAGTGTAATGCTGGGTTCACAGAATGAGTTTGGTAGTGCTCCTTCCCTTTCTATTTCCTGGAAAAGTTTGAAGAGTGATGGAATTAGTTGTTCTTTTAAAGATCTGGTAGATTTCAGCATTAAATCTCTCAGATCCTGGGCTCTTCTTTTTGGGAGACAATTACTTTTTCAATCTCATTGTTTATTGTACATCTACTTAGGTTGATATATTTTTTGTTCAATTTTGGTTGGCAATATGCATATAGAAATTTCATCTGGGTTTCTAGGTTTCCATTTCATCTAGGTTTTCTAGTTTACTTTAATGTAAGTAAACTCCCTAATGATCCTCTGGATTTCATTAAGATTAGTGTTTATGCCCCTCTCCACTTTGATTTTATTAATTTGAGCTTTTTCCTTCCTCCTTTTATCAGATTTGCTAAGGGTTTATCAATCTTGTTTATCTTTTAGAAGAACAAACTTTGTGTTTCATCATTTCTATGTATAGTGTTTTGGTCTCTATTGCATTGATTTCAGCCCTTATTTGTATTAACTCCTTCTGGAGCATTTGGCTTTGTTTGATCTCTTTTTCTAGAAGTTTCAAATGCTGCATTCTATCATTTATTTGAAATTTCTCTTTTTATCCTGTAGGCAATTATAGCTATAAATTCTCCCCTTTGTACTAGCTGTTCTGTATTACATAACTTATTGCAGGTTGTGTTTTCATTTGCATAGACTCATAAACTTTTTGATTACTTCCCTTATTTCTTCAATGATCCACTGGTCATTCCTCAATGTGTTGTTCAATCTCCATGTGCTTGAATACTTTCTACTATTTCTTTTGTGGTTGAGTTCTAGTTTTATTCCACTGTGGGCAGGCACAATGAAGGGGATTATTTCAATTATTGTATATTTGCTATGATTTTCTTTCTGTCCTAAAATGTGATCTATTTTGAAGTTCCATGGGTTGCAGAGAAGAGTATGTATTTACTGTTGTTGGATGAAATACTCTGTAGATGTCTGTTAAGTTAATTTGGTTGATGGTATCACTCAATTCTGAGATTTCTTTGTTGATTTCTTGTCTGAATGACCTATTTTTGATGACATGAAGTATGAAGTCTTTTCATCACCACTGTGTTGGAATTAATTTGTACTTTTCAGTTCAGTAGTATTAGTTTAATGAAGTTGGGTACACCTACTTTGCACACATATATGTTAATAATTGTTATTTCCCCTTGATGTTTTATTCCTTTTATTAGTAAGAAATGACCTTCTTTGTCCTTCTGACTGATTTATACTTGAAGTCTACTTTATTCGATGTAAGTGTTGGTCCTGCTGCCTGTTGTTTCTTAGGGGGAGGATATTTGCTTGGTAAATCTTTTTCTACCCTTTCACTGGAATGCAATGTTTGTTTCTGTTGGTGAAAAAGGCTCTTAAACTCATAGGGTAAGTTTTTAAATAGTTTTCTGCTTTTCAATTGCATTAAAATCTCACATCTAAACGTACTAATGAAAAAAGACTCCCCAGCTAGTGGAAGGCTCATAGCCCTGCATGATAAATTTTAGTAGCACTGTAGGTGTTCTTTGTGGACTGGAGGTTACTCTGGTGTAGAAAACAAAAAAAAAAAAAGGGAGGAAAAAAGACAGAATACATACGTAATGTAATTATGCATTTTCCTCTAGGCACACCCCCACCCCCACCCTGTACCTGATTCAGATTTGCACTTCAAAAGGCTTATTTATAGGTTGGTCATTGTAGATATGGTCCACCTATATGTTGGCGATCCACTTATTTAACAAACAGTAAGAAAAATTTCATAAAATTTTGTGTTTGAGATAATAATGTCAATAAGATTAAAAGCCATAAGATGATCAGGTTTACCTCAAATTAATAAATCTTATTCATAAAACTTATTTAACAAATTTATAAGAGGGTTTACAAAGAGGGCGTGAGTTGAAGAGAGAGTGTATGAGAAACAGTAATACAGGCAGTGAGTATGATCAAAGTACACTATATATATGTGTAGAAATAACACACTGAAGACCCCCACTTTGCACAATTAGTATGTAGTAATAAAAAATTAAATTTATTAAAGAAACAAAAGAATAAGAAGTAATAAATACTGTCTGCAACATTATAACAGGTTTGATTAGCATATAAAACCATCTATATATATAAATATACATATGCATAAAATAAACCATTACATTAAATACATTTAAAATATAACTATTTTATTTAATATTTAAAGAGAGTCTAATATATTACACAATGAATACCATTACTTTTAATAAAAGCACTAAAATAAGACAAAGTGCTATAATTTTAAAAACTCATGGCAATACAGTACAAGTATTGTGTTTCTTTCTTTCCTGGTACATTAGAATTCTTTCTGACAACAAAAACTTTAATCAATGCATATTCTTTTGGCAGACACTAGTCTACACAGAGGATATATAATAGTTAACACAATAGAAAAGTGATTTCTGTTCATATAGTTATTCCATTATGGTGCTATTATGATGGTAATGTGTTTTGTTAGTTCATGCAATTATACTGCTATACTGGTTATGCATTTAAAAAATAAGAAATATGTTTCTCCTATTTTACTATGCTTTCATTTGGCTGTTAATAACTTTTGATTCTAAATGAGAAATCATGAGCAGGAAAAACAATGCTATCAAAATTCTCTAGCAAAAATCCTTGAGAACAGGAATAATGATTGTGATGTTTACTAGTTTCTAGCATCTAGAATAGACCATGGTACAATATAGGCAATAAATAAATATCTGTTGATTAAATGAGAGGAAAAGTATTGATTTTTATATAATTATTTTAATATCTAGGCACTTTCAACTACAACTTTTGTTTCTAGTTTTTCATAATGGGACATATAGTGCCTTTCATTGTGAGGTAGAGAATACTTGCATTTAATTTACTATATAAAATATACCCTGCAGATGGCTCTTAGAGTATTGTTTTTAAAATAATGTGATATCTGCATTCAATAGGTTTCCAATTTAGTCAAGAATAAAGCAGATTATTTTTCTTATCATGAAAAAAATTCTTAAACTCTGAAGAAGCCATTCAGCCTAAACTATAATTGCATACATATTAAGGTAAAGCACATCTCTTTCCTTCACCTAGCTACATTATGCATCACAGATGGAATAAAAACAGCAGGATGATATAGTGGCAGGACTCTCCAGTGCCTTTGTACTACAAGGCATCAAGGCAAAATACACCTGAACCTTTGTGGACTTCCTCAAGAACATTGTGCATAAAGATAAGTACAATGCACACAACAATTAATGGCTTCCCTTGATAGGCCTTTATCATTTGAAAACTTCTCTTTTCAATTAAAATTGTAAGATATTATCACAAACATAATCAAAGAACAGTTTTCAGCACAGTAGCCCCATCCTTAAGTAAAGTTCTGCTTTTCCTATTCTTCCTGAAGAAGGAATTCAAATTTTGAGGATCAATTTTCATCAATGATTTGGGACAAACCTGCTACAATGGAAAAAATAACTCATTATTCATGAACTTTTTCATTCTTAAGATTTGAAGGAAAATAGTGAAAAGTTTGTTGATTTTTCATTATTTAAAAAATAAGTTTTGGATGTAAGTTTTATATTTAAGTTTTAAAATATTGTTTAGCAATGCTATAAAACTATTTTTACTCCATATACAAAAGGATATTTCATAATTAGATATTTTATGTGAAAAAGAGAAATTAATGTTACAGGTAATCTGTGTACTCTTTCTAAGGACAAGGTTTTTAATCCTTCACATGCTAAATTGGAGTAGTTTTGTCATTAAGGATTTGTGATTGCATACACTTATGTTTGCTCTTAAAACTCAGGGAAAAGGTAAGCTTTTGAATAGTTTTCTTCTTTTCAACTGCATTAAAATCTCATATCCAAAAGTACTAGTGAAAAAAGACTGTACAATAAAAGATGCTTTTGCAATTTCTTTTAATACCATATTCAAAATATTCAAACATGAAGATGATAAGAAAAATCTATCAGTGAGAAAGAAAGAAAGGGAAAAACTCCTTATCTGGATATAAATAATGACCAAGCTGTTGTATTCTACTGTTACTGATAAAAGGAGAGGTCATTTTTGTACATATTTTCTGACAGAATGAGGACGCTCATGTTATCCCTGATTAGGTGAATAATGTCCCATGGCATTTATTCCACTGATGCAACTTAGAAATGACAGCCTCATTTGCTGTTCACCCTGACCTTCCTTTTCTCCTCTTACCATGTTCTCCTTTCACAAACAGACTTAGTGATCAGTATGTTTGAAGCTCTAAAAATAAAATGCAGGAATTTTTTCTAGGTGTACAATACAAAAATAATAAAATCCTCATTAATATTTCTGCTTACATGTTTCTTTTAAAAAGTGTACATCTCTAAAATAAGTCATTAATCTTTATAATCACTTAACTTAATAAATAATAATATATTATCCAAAGAAACTTGTGTAATAGAATTGAAGTCATTAGTCTGTTGAAAACTTTAGCATTGGATATGTAAGTGAAATAAAATAAAAAGGTGATCCATAAATCTATCTAAAAGTTAATAACAGTCAAATCCAAACAATCTAAGATGAAGAAAATGGTAATGATAAGAGCTGAAATTAGTAACAAGAAGTAATTACTTAATAGAGAAAAATCATCAAACACAGACTTTGCAAAAATTATTGCAAAACTTTGCAAAAATTATTGCAAAGTCTGAAGCTCTGAAAAGTAATCAAGAAAAAACAGAGAGGATAAAAAGTAGAGAGGATGAAAAGAACTGAGTATGGTGGCATGTGCCTATCATCTCAGCTGCAGCAGGAAGCAAAAAATAAGAGGATCTTGGCCTCAGACAACGTGAGAAAAAAGGAAGAACTTATGTCCAGAATTATAAGAGCAGAAAAGACTAGGGGCGTGACTCAAACTGTAGAGTGCTTGCCTAGGAAGTGCAAAGTTCTGAGTTCAAACTCCAATACTGCCTTCCTCCTAAAATTCTTATTGAGTCCTTTATAAAATTGTTAGTAAATCACTGACTTAAAAAAATAGGAATATCAGTAATTTGTTTCTTGTCTAATTTTTTTGAGATTTAATTTTTAAATATTTTCAACAGAGCAGATTTTATTTCATTGATTTTTTTCACTACTGCTTTTAAGCTATCTTTTTCATCCATGTCAGTTCTGAAAATTGAGGTCTTTTCCTTAGTACTTAACAATATAAATATCACTTTTAATTTGGCTTTATTGGCAGCCTACTAATATCGTGTGGGAGGAAGAGTTCCACTCTATCACTCCAGACCCTTTGTTCATATGTAGTGTTTTTGAATGGATTTAGTAAGCAAATTAATAGAAGCCAACTAACAGGGAAATATATACACATTTTATTAATTTTACATTAACATGGGGGATCTTTGCAAGAGATAGAAGCATTATGTAATAAATTTGTGGAATAACAAGACAAATGGATCCCTGAGTAGGGTCATAAATTTTAGCGTAGTCACTAAGTGTATGGGAGAGTGTAAAAATTAACTGTAGTAAAAGTTACTACAGTGAGTTTGTTTCCAGTTTCATCACAGTTCCAAATACCAATCTCTTGAGATTGAGGCTATTTCCCAAACACAGTATAGGAGATTGTTGCTCCACCAAGGATTGTTATCGCTTGTAATGTGCAGTAAAAGACTAGATCAAATAACTGTTTCTGAAATTACATCTCCTCAAGTGAATTCACTTTGAAATAATGAATATACACATTCAGCATATGAGATGGCACAATCTGAGCTCAATATGCTTTGTTGGGAGTTTAATTCATTTTCTAACTTCACTTTTGATTTCATTTGACCCATGGGTTATTAAAAACGTGTTATTTTGTTTCTGATCACTTGAATTTAGCTCCTATATTTCTGCTTATTTATTTCTTATTAAATCCACTGTGGTCACAGACAAACTCTTTGTATTACTGGGATCCTTTAAAGTTTATTTGAACTTATTTTTTTGCCTATATGTCATGTATTTTGGAAAATATTCCATATACACTTAAGTAGATATCTGTCACTATTGAGTAGAGTGAACTCAAGGGTTAGCACTATTAAGACTTCTGTTTCAGTAATTTCCTATTTACTTATTTTATGTTATTAAAAGTGTTATTAAAATCTCTGCAAATTGTTGAATTTGACTTTTTGCTGTATACAATTTTTATCATTGCATACATAAACTTTAGGATTCCTGTATTGTTTTATTAATTTTGTCCTTTATTAGAAAACAGTAGTTTTATTTTAATTTTATTGCTGTGCTAGGTGGGGGTACATTCTGTCATTTATTTGAAATTCACCCTGTTCACCATTCGTCTTTAACACACCCTTCCCCCATTTCTGGAATAGTTTCTGGAAAAGTATCATATTTCCATTTACATACATGTGTACACAGTATTTACACCACACTCACCCTCTTACACTCTTTCACACCTCCTCCCTCTGGTACCAATCCCCAGACAGGACCTGTTCTGCTCTCCTTTTCTATTTTGCAAAAGAAAGAAAAAATAAATCACATTTTTGCTTGTTTAAAATAGTTACACAGGGACTTTTCTTGTGTCAGTTCCATGTATATATGTATTGTAGCCCAAATTGGCTCATCTCCTCTATTTTTCTTCTTTTTACCTTGGTCCTTTGTTATTATGGCTTCAATTGGTTTAAAAATTCTATATCGGGAAGTGCACAGGCTTTTGGTTAGCATGCTGCCTATAGTTTGTGTGTTAATTTCTCAGGTAATATATGGTTAAAAGTTTATGGAATAAGTGGAAAAGGAAGATACGTGCTGAAAAGAGAAAGAATGCCCCAAAAGAGCTCAACAGACTTAAAAGTCTTCTCAAAACAGACAGTGATATATTAATGAAAGACGTTCAAGAAATAGCCAAGAGAACATTCAAAGTGTAGAGGAGAATGAAAAACATGACATGAAAATGGAGACTGAGAAAAAGAGGAACAAAAAAACCCTTCTAGACTAGCAAGGACAGTAGCCAGTGTGCATGAACCAGAGACAGATAAAAAAGCTAAAGGCAAGCATGGGAAAAGAAGGGGGAAAATGGCAGCAAAGGGTTTGATGTGGTAGACTCTGTAAAACTTAAATAAATGTTTGATTAGAATGTGTACATCAATTTCAGCTCCCACTCAATGAAGACTGTTGTTCTTTTTTCTTCTAAACTTCAAAAATAATTCCTCAATTATATTTTGGGAACTTGAATAAAATATTTTCTTTGATGAATGAAAGTTGTACTGATATTTTAGTTGTATGCCACCCAATGTCTAGCTATTATCAGACAACAAAATCTTGCTGAGTATGATTGTAATTGTTCTTCCAACTTGGTAATTAAATTCAATAAAGACAAAACGAATGATGTACTGACAAATGTGAATGAACTCAAATTTTTATGTGATCATTTAAAAATATAACATCAGTGGAGCTTATAAACAGTTTTTTCTTCTTTGGTGTTTTTATTTTGTATAATTCAGAATAAAAGATATTTTGTGTGTAAAAAAATAAAAATTCTATAATCATTCTTGTATAGAGAGTATATCAACTATATTTATCTTCTTAACTTCATTCTCTTACTCTCTCCCTCTCTTCTGTAACTCTCCTTTGTGTGGCCTGTTTTGCATAATATTACTATATTTGTATCAGGTATATATTCCACACATGAGAGAAAGCATGCAGCTTTTGAGCTTCTGTACCTGGCTAACTTCACTTAAGGTAATGTTCTTCAGTTTATCTATTTACCTGCAAGTGATAAAATTTCATTCTTCTTTGTAGTTAAACAACATTCCATTGTATATAAATAACACATTATCTTAATCCATTCATTAGTTGTGGGGCATCTTGACTGTTTTCATAGCTTAGCTATTGAGAATAGTGCTGCACTAAACATGGCTGTGCACATGTCTTCATTGTTACCTGACTTATAGCCCTACTGGTATAACATTAGGAGTGGAATTTCTGGATTATATGGCAGCTCTTGAAAATGCCTGTCTTTATTAAGTATAATATTTGCTCGGTTATCTATTTTAATTTATGATAATAGCATCACTCTGGTTTTCTTTTGTATACAACTTCATATAATTCATATTAAGCATTTTACTGGGTCTTCAATTTTATCCAATTTGGTAAACTCCATATTTTAAATGAGATTTTACTTTCACAGTAATATGATTATGACTAAGGTTATAGTAAATCTATTGCCTTGCTTTGTAAAAATATGTATCTTTGATACTGTGTTAATTTAATAGAATTAGAAGGCAATTAAACCACCTTGATGAAGCAATGCTAAAGTTTGGAAATTTAATTGTTTAAGGCTATATTATCTGGAATTAGCACATAGAGCCTATTAGGACAGTTAATAAATTTTAAATTAATTTTAATTAATGGAATTGTGTTAACCTTGTAAAAGATTGGAAATAAGAATTTAACTTTAGGCACAGGATATGATGATACACACCTGTCATCTCTGCCACACCAGGGACAGAGATGTGAAGAGCATGGGTCAAGGTCAGAATATGCAAGAAGTTAGCAAAGCCTATTTCATCTGCACCCCCAACCCTCCCCTTTTAAAACAATTTTTAACAAGATTCATCAATATATTTTCATGCATATATATGTATTTATATTATATCATTAAGAGTAATAGAGGTGGTGAATTTGATCAAATATGAAAATATCACAAAGAAACCCCTTTGTACAGTTAATATATACTAACAAAGTTAGTGAGACTCTATTTCAAAAATGCAAGCTAGGTCCTACTATGCATGAGGTGGAGATAGAGAATCACTGTATAAGACTGACCAGGGGAAAAAAACATGATACTCAACCTAAAAAATAAAGTAAAGCAAAGGGATCTGGGTGTATGGCTCAAGTGATAGAGCTCTTGCCTAGCAAGTTGGAGGTCTTGTATTCAAACCCAAGTACCACCAATTAAAAAACGTGTATAACTTTATAGAGTAATATTGATCATGAGAAGAAAGTGGCATATAACTTCATATAGTCTACCAAGTGCTATCAAATGTAACCTGCATGAATTTTTACTTATTATTCATATCATACTATATAAAATATTCATTTATTCATTCATGGAAGTAGCTGTGCTTTGTCCTGTCCTACAAGCTAAACATTATTTTAAACAAAATATTTAATTGAGGGTGTTATAATTACATTAGCCTTTGGTGGTTTTATTTTGAACCACTTCCAGTTGTTTTCTAATTTTTATTTCACAGTTTAATTCTCTGTACCGTGCATATTTTTTCTTTCAATATGTCGGGGTAGAAAATTTCACTGAGAAATTACATACTTAGTCCTATAGTCATTTGTTTAATTTGCAGTCTGATTGGATTTCGACAAAAATTAATATAAAAGTGCTGTGGCTTGGGGCTCAATATAGAGTGCTTGCTAGCATGCACATGGGCCAAGTTAATCTCCAACACCCTATGTGAAAAAGTTATGCATAAAATTTTCAATAAACTTCATATTGCACACCCCAGGTAATAACATATTTGAAGCCATGTATATAAAGTAGTAAAAATATGTTGCAGATATGTGTGCACAATTTCACAAAAAGGCAATTTATATGTGTGATAATGGCATGTTTGTGTATTAGTGATATTTAAGAACATAAAAAGGTCCTTCTTCATATTACATATTAAAACAAAGATATAAAGAAATAAAATATTTTTTTCTTAGATTTTTACTTTGTGGTTTTTTGAATTTATTTTATCGTTTTTACTTTTACTCACATGTGTATACATTGTTTGAGCTACCTCCCCTCTCCCACCCCTCTTCCCCATTTCTTAAACTCAGTTAGTTCAAACTAGTGATTAGATTCTGTTGCTTCTTTTTAAATATATAAGATATTGAAAATGGTATAAATGTAATTATATAATATATATGTGTGTTATTTTGCAAATGTGTGAGTATATATATGTTGATAGGTAAAAGTTAAGTGTTCTGGCTATCAAAGGTCTTAAAGATACTATAAATTTAGAGTAATCACCATCCCACCTTTTATACAAAAAAGATGCACATACAATGTAGCTTCAGTCATATCATGAACATTTTTAAGTGCAAAACATACACATTTGCCTTATTTCAATCTCAAAAGTCAAAAGTCTGTATTAGTACTTTGATGCTTTCTGATATAATGTATGCTTCATTTTCTGTGATGGTTAAATAATTTTGTTCTAAGGTCATTCCCTGTATATGAATACATCCAGTCAAAATTTAATCCTACTTTTGCCTAACACTCCAGTGTAGAACTTTAACATACTAAAAACCTGTTAATATATCATTTCTTTTTTTCTTCTCTTTTTTTATTTTTCACATTCATGCATGTTGTCATAAATGCCAGAATTTAATTTTTATTTTTATAAAACATTTTTATAGTGTATATGTATCACATTTTGTTAATCCATTCATTGTCGGTAGATATTTTGGTTGATTTCATACCTTGGGTGTTGTAAATGGTCCTACAATGAAGATGGAGTGTAATGTACAGATTTCATTTCCTTTGGATATACAATAGGTAGTAGGTTTTCTGGATCAGATGGTTATACCATGCTGTTTCCTTGTTTGCTTTGAGGAATCTGTATTCTGTTTTTCATGAGAGCTGTATTAACTTACATTCCTGTCAACAATGTATAAGGCTTCCTTTTTGCTCATATATTTACCAGCATTTTTTTATTACTTACCTTTTTGATAATATCCATTCTAATTGGATGAGGTGCTATCACATTGTGTTTTTGATTTTCAACGTCCCAAAGATTAGTGATATTGAGCATTTTTTCATTACAACTGTTGAACATTTGCATGTCCTTGTTTAAGAAATACCTGTTCAGGTTTTTTGCCCATATTTTGATGAAATTATTTGTTTATTTTACTTTTGAACTGAGTTTCTTAGAGAGTCTAGATATTAACACCTTATTAGATGGATATGTTTCCAAATATTTTCTTCCTTTTTGTATGTTATTTTTTTGTTCTTTTGATCATTTTTTTGCTTTAAAGAAGTATTTCAGTTTAATACGATTCCATTTTTCTATTTTGTTTTTATTGGCTATGATTTTGGTATTTTTATCCAAAATACTTCTTGCCCATTCCAATATCCTGAAGCATTTCCTCTATGTTCTCTTCTAGTAGTTTCATAATTGTGAGTATTTGATAAAAATTTCTCATCCATTTTAAGACTATACTGGAGGGTCAACTCAAGGCCACACACTTGAAAAGCAGACACTCAATCACTTGAGTTATAACATCAGCCCTTTTTGCTTTTGGTAATTTCTGAGATAGGGTCTCACTTTATACCCAGACTGGTCTACACCTCAATCCTCCAATGTATGCTTCCCTATTTTACTAGGATGCTTGGCATCTACCATCACACCTAGCTATTGGTTAAGATAGGGTCTTGTGAACTTTTTGCCTGAGCTGGCCTTAATCTTCAATCCTCCCAATCAGAGGCTTCCAAGTAGATAAGCTTATAGCCATGAATCCAGTTTGAATTGTTTTTGTATATGGTGAGAGACATGGGTCAAGTTTCTAATTGTTCTTCTACCACTTATTAAAGAGAGTGTATTTTCTCCAGTGTGTGTTCTTAACACCTCTTTGAAAATCAGTTTGTTTTGGATACCCTGACTTATTTCTGGGTCCTCTATTCTGCTGGTTTATGTGTGTGTGTTTTTATGGGAATATCAAGCTGTTTCAATTATTATAGCTTTGTAAGTAGATTTTGAAAACAGGTAATGTTATGTCTCCATCTTTGCCTTATTAAAATTAATAAAATAGAACATTTTCACCAACTGCTGCAGGAAGAGAGGTTATAGTTTATTTTGACTCGATTTTCCACAATTCTTGGAGTTTCATGCTTTTTTCAAAGGACTTTGCTCTCTTTTGATTTCTCCCTGATTTTGATGAAAAATAAACATTTGATTTGTTGGTAATTTTAATTTAACATATATATAAATCTACAAACTTTCAACAAAATAAATGTAGAGAGGACAAAGTCCAAGTTCACTATTTTGAAAGTTTTCAAATGTAATGGAAAAAAGAGATAATCTGAAAATTGCTATGATTAAGGTATAAATAATAGCATTACAGAATGTAAACATAATAGAATTGTTGCTTCTGTCCTATCTAATCCATTAAATTCATCCACTGAATTACTTAAATTAATTTTTGTACATTTATTTAGGCTTAATTTCATTATTTACTATATTTCCATTTTCCTATAAAACCTAAGCAATTTTTTTGTCAGTCTAGTTTTACCATTTCTTTCACTAAATAATGACGGTTGATTTATTATCAGTTTATGATTCTAATGTGATTGATACTAGGATAAATGTGTATCTTTGCTTCTGTCCAGTGGCTACCAACACCAGATCAGCTTAATTGAATCAGATATGGATATGATTAAAAGGATTTCAATTTTATTTACTTCTTTAGAACACTGATAGATAGAATTCCAATTTAAATCCGTAGTTTCACTAGTACCTTTCCTCCATATTAAGTACTGCATATAACTTTTTGCTTCAAAATCTTGAGTTTCTGAAGCCTATGGTTTGTACCTATAAACCCAGGTACTTGATAAGTAGAGATAGGTGGTTTGATGCCAGCCTGAGCAAAAATGCAAGACCTTTTCTGAGAAATAAACTAAAGCAAAATGGGCTGCTGTTGTGGCTCAAGTGGTAGAGTGCTTGTTTAGTAAAGGTTGAGGCTCTGAATGCAATCTTCAGTACAGCCAAAAAAATAAACTAACCTAAGATTCTGAAAAGATGGTTAGCTTCTTAGTTTCTACAACATGTTTTCATCATTAGCTAACATCTATTAGGAATGTGGCCTAAAATGCTGAGTTCACCTATCCCGGTACTTCTCTTCCGTCATATCTTGATCCTGTAATTTTTATTACTCCAATAACTTACAAAGAAACCTACAAATATGCATACACACTATTTTTTAACTTTATTTTATTCTTGTGCTGGATAAGTGTGGGGAGCAGATTATGAGGATCCTATGAGAACTTGACATAAGCAAGGTATGCTCAGTAATCTACAGACTGAGTTGGCACAGCCCCAGCCATAGGAGGGAGTGAGCACAATTATGTCCAAAAATCTGAAAGCTTAGTTGGCACTAACCCAGCCACAGAAGGGGCAAGGGTAAAATGCAGCATGGTTGCTTTTCCTAAGTTGTTTACATTCAGAGAATAGCGATCACAGGTTTCTCTTGTTATAATGCCATGCGCCTCCAGAAGTGTTGCTCTACTTCCCTGTTTGCCACTGTACATAAAAGACTCCCTGAAGGATACCAGGGGCTTGGCTGCTTGCAAGGTGTAATTACTGTGGATGATGCTGGCGGTGGCTGCTGTTGTGTGTCTGCAAGTCTAAGGACCAAGACTTCAGGAGCTATGCCAGAGATTAGAGAAAACATGGGACAGTGTGAGTCTAAGGACCAAGACTTTAAAGAATAGAAAAGAAGACAGGCTTTAAAGAATAGAAAAGAAGTAAAGGTTTTAAAGAATAGAGAAAAGAAGCAAAGTAAAAGAAAAAAAGAATAGAGAAAGAAAGTAATAAAGCTGTCTCCAACTGAGTGCCCAGCACACATGACCCCAGCTTTTTGCATGTTTGTCATCATATTTTGTCCTTTCTACATCTCCAATCACCCCCAATTAGGTCAGTAGGACAAGCTCACAGGGGTTGCAAGAGGTAGGGTCATTGTTGCATTTACAAAGGTTCTTACAATATATCAAATATATCATACTTGAATTCACTGCCTCCACCATTGTCCTTTATACCCTCTCCCCCAGTTTGAGAAATAGTTTCAGCAGGTGTATTTTTCTGTTTACATTCATGTGTACACAGTATTTGCACTAGATTTACTGTCTTACACCCTTTCCCCACCTGTCACCCTTCCCACTGGTATCAACTGCATCTGGCAAGACCTGTTCCACCCTCCTGTTCTCTGATTTTGCAAAAGAAAGGAAAAAAAATGAAATTTCTGCTTATTTAAGATAGTTAAACAGGGAGTTTCCTTATGTCACTTCTATGTATTATAGTTTCATTTAGTTCATTTTTTCCTCTTTCTACTTTTGTCCCTTTCTTATGATTGTTTCAACAGTTTAAAAATTCTATATTCATTCTTGTATAGAGAGTACATCAACCATATTCACATTAACTTCCTTCTTTTACCCTCCCCCTCTTATATGTAACTTCCCTTTAGTGTGTCCTGTTTTTCCTAATATTGCTATAGTCATATTAGGTCTATTTTGCACAATTGGGAATGTGGCTTTTGGTTCTCTGAATCTGGCTAATTTCACTTAAGATGATGTGCTCCAGTTCCATCTATTTACCTGCAAACAACAAAATTTCATTCTTCTTTGTGGCTGAATAGAATTTCATTGTATATAAATGTCACATTTTCTTAATCCATTCATCAGTAATGGAGTATCTTGGCTGTTTCCATAGCTTAGCCATTGTGAATTATGCTGCAATACAAGCTATTTTGTTGTACTCATTCCTAGTAGGATGCTCAATAAGTCATTGTCATGGAAAACTATCTAATCTGTAGGAAACATTTGCATCACAGACATTAATTTTTTGAAACTGTAACACTGTTTCAAATGAAAGTATAAGTGAGTTTTCAGGATAATGCTTGATACACACATGTAAAACCTCAATATGAGAGCATTTGCCACATATCCTTTCTTATGTGTATTTTTCAAGATGGAGTAGAAGCTTAGATGGGAAGCATAAGGATAGATGCAAATAGTCTGCATATTAGAGGAATTTATATTTTGGCGTCAAAATATTATTTTAATAATAAGTGTATTTTACTAAAGTGAACAAATGGTTCTTGTCAAGTAGAGATTATTGGGACTATTAGTTTTACATCAGAAAATCATTCAAGAAAATATTTTAATCTTCATGGATTGCAATGTAGTCATGATTATTGTTTTCTAAATTATTATAATGTTTGGGACAACCAATCATTTTTTATTTCCATTATAACTTTGACATTTAATTTTTTTCTGTAAGAGAGTTTTCCCCTTTGTATGTCTTCTTTCCACCTCTGTGTCAGTTCTGCATAATGTAATGCAGTCTTCTTCATTAAAAGATTGTAATTCATTATTATTGATAGTTGTGCTCACATTACCGCCTATTTGTGCAGTTCAATACCGCATCATTGTGGCATGCTTTTCATCATTCTCTGGGCATTATCTTACTTTCTAATGCAAGATGTTTTGGGGTTGACTTTTATGTTCTCAATCTTAGCCTTGATACTACTGATTTCTCCAAGCATCCCTGTTTTTTCTCCTTAAGACATAGTGTTAATTGAGTTCATTGTAACTAAGGTGACATTGCCTCTAGGCCTCTTCAGTGGCTTTGTAGGTAGGAAATGATTACCATAAATATGTACTTGTATCTTTCTTCTCTGATAGTGAGAAACCTGGATTTTTTCTTCACACTACATACAAAATATGACTTTTGCATGCATATATTTATACATATGTAAATAACCACTCCCTAAGTAATAGTATGTTATTGATACAAAGACAGACTAATAGACCAATATTAGGTAATCATGCATCCAGAAGGAGGAACACACCAGCGTACATGTAGACATGCCCATGTGACCACACATATTCAATCATTTGCTTTACAAGGAAGTTTCTATTTGAGAAAAGTAGTACAATGATGCAATTTTAAAAAAATAGTACTTGGTCCACTGCGTACCTTTGTAGTATAAATCAATGAACATTAATTTCTACTTAACATTAGAATGAAAATCTCAGATGATTGTAGTTCTAAGTGAGACAGAGAAGATGAAGTATTAAAAGTTAACTGGAAATATGTTTTAATAAGTTTGTATGAGGAAAAGCATTTTTCCCCATGGAAAGGAAATGCATGAATTGGGAAATTTTATTTGCAATAAATATATTCACAAAGATGCTAATACCATAATTAACAAGCCCTCACAAATTAAAGGGAATGCAACTGAATGCTCCACTCTCACTGCATCATGGATAGAATAACTAAAAGGGAAAATCACAACTACGATAAATATTCAAACAACCAAATAGTATATATCAATAAAAATGACCAAAATATATTTCCTTGTTCAAAGGAAAATCTGAGAAAAAGAAATCAAAGACAAAACCATATCTAACATGACTTGTCCTTCATAAACATTTCAAAAGTGGGTGAATTTAATTTAATTATAAGTAGGTGAAATACCTTTGAAGATTAATTTTCGAGGAGGTAGTGTCATGATCCAAGCTTCTCAAATGCAGATAATATTTTGCATTTGAATGTGCGAGATGATGATAAGAATGCTGTCATTCTATAGAACCTCACATTCAGTTTTCTGTAGGTTTGTTATGTTTCAATGATTTATTTAAATACATTTTTGAGACAAAGCTCAGTATGTATGTGAAATAACTTCATGCACTTTTAACAGGAATAAAATGAGTGTATAAGTTAATGAACTGAGCAATCCTCACAAATATCGAAAAAAGAATATATCAGGAAATCCAAAATAAGAAGGCAGATTTAAAGAGGAAGGCAGGAATAACTTTAGAAATGGAAAAAGTGAAGAAATTAAAAAAATACGTATTTACTGTCTGAAAATATTAGTGATCTACCCTGATCCTTAGCTTTATCTAATAAGAAAATAAGTATAGTAATACTTTATATGTCATAAAAATTTATTGCTAATAACTGAGAAAATAAAATATCCATTATTATATGATGTTTGGGAAGAATAGCTAAAGATGGCTAGTCCTGGTGGCATATGCCTATAATCCTAAAACTTGGAAAGCTGAGAGGAAAGGATTGTGATTTTGAGACCAGCCTAGTTTACATAGCATGATCTTATCTCAAAAGGGAAGAAAAAGAAGAGGAGAGGGGAGGGAGAGAGAGAGAGAATGACTAAAAATGAGAAGGGGTGGGAAGGAATGAAATAAAACTACCAAATCCCAGCTGAACATCATATATATAACTTGTATATGTACATATATATATATATATATATATACAATTATATATTTATGCGTGAAGTGCATGTGATTTAAAGGTTGAAGCCTAAAAGAGAAAATTAATAAAATAAATATTTTAGAATATTTTTGTGACATTGATCTTCATAAGTAATACTGTGTAATTGCTATGGTAAAAATGAAATGTCTAATTTAGTGGATTTAATTAAGAAAGGGTTTAATTTATCAAAGTTTCTTCTGTTTATTGAAGGTTACAATGAGTAGAGTTAATGCAGGTATGTCTGATGGGGAAAATAATTGCCAAGTTGAAAATGACAAGGGAGAATACTAAAGTTCTGAATCTTATTAACTGATACAAAGGCAGCAAAATACAACAAAATATATGAAGAATTTGAAAAGTTTAGACCAAAAAAAAATGCTAAAAATGATATGAAGTCCTGCTTAAAATAATCAGCAATCAGAGAAATGTCTGAATAAAATGTCATTTATCATACTGAAAGGATTACAAAAGCACAGTTAATGTCAATTGAGAACTTAGAGCACAAATAGACATTTCTTAATGTGGCTTACAAAGATGGACTTCAGACTGAAGATAGATGATTCCTAAAGGATAACTTAAGAGGCAAGAAGGAATGAGGAAAAAAGTAAATGTCATCCATATAAACATATATAGAATGTTTTAGCATTCTATATAAAATGAAAATAAATTTTGCCAGATTTGTAGGTTCAAAAGCAAGAATTTAAGTCTTAGAAATAATGTGTTTGTGGGTGTGGTAAAAAAATTATGTATTCTAAGATTACTGTAAGATTTAGGAGAGAAATAAAGATATATTTCCCATGATGTTTATTATTTGTGAAATTCTGAACAAAGTTTCAAGTTTAAATACTACAGAAAAGGACTGAAGAGTACAAATGTCAAGTGTAGCTCAGGTTATTACGAAGGCACTGGCAGACCCATGTTTATTGCAGCACTATTCCCAGTAGCTAAGCTATGGAAACAGCCAAGATGCCCCACTACCGACAAATGGATTAAGAAAATGTGGTATTTATACACAATGGAATTTTCCTCAGCCACAAAGAAGGATGAAATTTTGTTCTTTGCAAGTAAATGGATGGAATTGGAGAATATCATCTTAAACTAAGTTAGCCAGGCTCAGAAGGCCAAAAAATCATGTTCTCCCTCATATGCAGATTATAGACCTAAAACAAAAGCAGTAATATTATTGGAGATGGGTCACACACTAAAGGGAAAGTGCACATGGGAGGAATAGGGAAAGGGAAGGAACCCTTCAACTGTGGTTGATGTGCTCACTGTAGAGTAGCATATATAGCAATCTTAATTGGCAGAGGCCACTATGGGAAGGGGACTAGGAAATAGTGAAGAGGTCTGGTAAACATGAACCAATGTGGGTTGTAACATACATGTGCATTACATGTGTATTACGTAGTAACAGAGTTACTATGAAAGGGGAAAATAATTCAAAACAAAGGTGCAATAGTTTAAATATATCATAACATGGACATCTAATTTTTATTTAGTACAATTGATGTAGAGAATAATACAACCATTGGTATAAAAGCTAAATAAATTACTAAATTGTTTGACTATCTCTCAAAATAACTCAAAGTTTGGTTTAAGTGCAATTTCTAGCAACGCTAGAAATTTCTCCATATATCTCTTCTGTTTTTCTCTTCAAGAAAATCAGAGAAGTGGGCAGAATAGGTTCTGCCAAGAGGTGGGGCAGGGTGGGGGGGTGGATGCTGGTCCAAACAATGTATATACATGTGAGTAAATGTAAAAATGATAAAATGAGGAAAAAAAAAAAACTATTGAATACCAAAAAAAAAAGTAAAGTTAAAAAATAAGTATTTGAATAAGAATACGAAGTAGACCTCCATACTTAATCAGTGTATTATGGAATGAAAAAAAGGCAAATAGAAAGTGCTTGAAATTAAAAAAAAACAATGATGGACTGAAATTCAAATATATTAATGAGCACCCTAGTTTGTTATGAACTAAGTACATAAAAAATGCAGAAAGGTAAAGCCATTGTTGTTTTAAAAAGCAATATCAACAATAACAAAGCCCCACACAATTTAGCTGTTCTGGCTGTGTTCTATAACTGGTCTAAAGATAAGAATCATGAAAAGTTGAAAATCAAATTATTTAAGCAGATATTCTAGGAAAATATAACCAGCACTCTTGCTTGTGTGGCTATGAAATGTAAATATTTGCTTCTGTACACACATGTAATCAATAACAGAGTTACCATGTAAGAAGAAAATAATTCAGAACAAAGGTGGAATAGTTTAAATGTATCATAACATGAACATCTAATTTTTATTTAGTACAATTGATGTAGAGAATAATCCAACCATTGGTATAAAAGATAAATAAATTGCTAAAGTGTTCAACTATCTCTCAGAATAACTAAAAGTTTGGGTTAAATACAAAAACACTTTGAACTCCCTGGAGGTCCTGAGAAATGAAAAATTGCATGAAACTTCTGGAAGGCTTTCAAAACATTAAAGCAGGGTGGAAGAGGAATGATTGCAAATAAGTACATTGGTTTCTTTCTGGAGTCATTCAAATATTCTAAAAGCAGATGGCAATAATACTTGCTCAACTTTCTGACTCTACCAGATGCCACTGATTTAAATACATTAAAATGGTGAATTATGTAAATTGTATCTCAGATATTACTGATTGGATAAGGTTTAGTTATGTTTTTATTTCATTTGCTTTTATCTGAAGTCTGGTCTCATATTTCAACACCTTAAGGAGGCACATAAAAATCTACTATTTTATTATCCTTTTGATGTAAAAGAAGACTCTGGATAAACACAGGCCCTGGAAAATGATCAGGTTCATCTTAAAAGGAAAGCTATATAGTGGAGTACACAATATGCTTATCACACTGTGCATGTTTCTGATTGAGCCTTGAAACATTCAAACATGCAGCATAGAGCTAAAAACTTAAGACATAAGGAAGGAATGGTGAATTGAGTGTAAACGTTCAGTGGAAATTAAAAGGTCATAAAGAAATGTTTACATGAAAGAAAATCAGAATGCATCACCAGCAGATGTCCAGCAGGACAGATGTTAAGGGCATTCATTAGATGAAGAGAAATCAACCAGATAGAAATAAAAAACTATGATTGAATAAAGAAAGAATTCATAAGAAATACCATATATATTGATGGATACAAAATATTTGTCCTGTGTAGTTTGTTACATTAACATTTAGTATTTTTGCAAATCAAATGTAAAAGCATAATATATATGGATGCAGTGACAGGATAGAGAGGTATGAAATGAACCCAACAGGAGGATACAATCTGCTTTTCAGTGAATTACAACTCATATTATAAAAAGTTAAGGATAGCTGTTATTGTCCATAAAACAATTAATATCTTAAAGCAGATGGGTATGGCTAAAAAGTAAGTAAGCTAAGCAGTAACTCTAAAATATATTAATTATAATTACAAAAAAGCAGAAAGGAGCAGCAACCAAAAATAAGAAGGATGAAAATATTTTTGTATGATGTATATAACTCCAACCTTGTCAATAATTATACTTAATGAAATAAAAATTATTAGACTGATTTAAAACAAAAGATCTAACCATAGGCTGTGTATGAGAAATTCATTGTAAATATAAAGAAAAATATGTTTTGAAAACAGGAAAAAAATTAATAGAGTATGTAACCAATAAGAGGCTAATAAAGTTATATTAGTATCAGACAAAATGAATTTCAACATTAAAAGCCAGTCTTAAGATAAAGAGCAGCATTAATTCTAAAGACTGAAAATCTTATTATATAATTTACTAATTTTCATAATTACCTCAATAGATAAATGGGCTAGAATAGAGAACCCCGAAATAGGATTTTCACTTTTAAGAACTACTGACTACTAACATATGGCAAAAGAAACAACTTTGAGTATGTTTATATAGATGAAACAAAACAAAACAAAATTTTGGTCCTACTTTATGTTACTTATAAATAATTTGAGGTTAATTTATCTATAACTTACTCACAAAACTTAAAGTGAAGTATAAGCTCTTTGTGACTTAATGGTATGTAAAATTGTCATAGAGAAATCATAGAAGGGTTTGGGCTTGGTGACTTAAGTCAAGAGATCAGAAAGATTGTAGACTAAGGCCAGCCCATATAAAAAATGCAAGAAACAACCATCACAAACAATGCCTGTGCAAGGTGGCATGCACCTGTCATCACAACTATGGAGGGAAGCACAAATAGGAGCACTGTGGTCTAGGCCAGCCAGGGGCATAAGGTGAAAAACCTATCTCAAAAGTAATCAATGCAAAAAGTGCTGGCAGAGTGCCTTGTGATAGAGCACCTGCCTAACAAGTGTTAGGCCCTAAGCTCAATCCCTAGTACCACTAAAAAAATTAAAAATCACAAAAGGAAATAATTATAATTTTCTAGGTGAATGATACATTGGACGTTAAAATTATAATCAAAATTGTAACCTACTGACTCATCAAACTTTACTCCACTAAATAAAATATAAAAAACAGGCCACAATACAAGAAAAAAATTATCCATATTGCTTATTTCTGACAAAGAACTAATTTATAGAATTTGGTTGGAACATCTAGAAGTCAATTATATAAGAAACATCCCAGTTTTTATAAAGTAAAACTTTAAAGTTCAACAGATACTAAGTTAAAGAAAATGTAAATGATCAGTAAACACATGCAAAGTTTCCTAACATAATTAGACATCAGGAAATATAAATTAAGAAAATGAAAGATACAGTCTTATATACAAAAGAATTACTAACTTTGAGAGTATGTGAAGCAACTAGAAATTTCAGTTTCTTGTTCTGAGTGTGAAAATAATTAGATCTTCAGGTAAAGTTTTAAACATTTCTTATGAATCTAACCATACACTTATTGATGACCCAGAAATTCTATTTTCTATAAATTACACAAGAAAATTAGAGTATATCCACCCTTAATTTGTACACGAAGCTTTATTTTAATAGCCACAAACTGGAAACTACCTTGGCATCCATCAGTAGTTAAGTGGACATGTGCATCCATGGAAAACACATAGCAAACTGAATGAATATAAATAATCCAATGGTGACCAAGAATACAGCTTCAGTAGAGAGCAAATACTTTATATTTCCATTTATTTGAAATTCTAAATATTCATATACATGAAATTAATGAATACAACAAATATTTATGAAATTTCTATTAGATGAACAGATACATGCTCACTGTAAAATTCTTTCAACTTCTATGCTTAAATACATTAAGAAAAAATCATAAGTTGACAAATAAGGAAACACATTTAGTATAATTAATAGAAATTTTACATTCACATTTCACAGATTGATAAGCAGATAAACATAGAATAGTCATCTAGTTTACTTCAGTAATCTTATTTCACCCATAAAATTAGTAACATTAGCAAGCACTCCTATTTGACTCACTTTTTGCACTTTGTTCATTTAGCTTTTAAGAAACCACACTGTTCTTTTTCTTCTTTTCTTCTTTTTTTAAGTGGATTGGGGGGACTTTATTTTACCAGATTCTTCTCAATTTTCTATGCTGGTTGCTCAGATGCTTTTGATAACCATTGGTGTGACCCAACATTAAATGCTCCTTTTTCCTCTTCTACTTACAGATACTATCTTGAGTAAAAATTGTATGAAATGATGTAAAATTATATTTCCAATTTTATTTATATTTCCAATTATTTTTACATATTTATTATATATTTATTAATCATATATATATATTTTTCCAATTCATAATTCTATAGTTCTTGGGTCTACCACTTTTCTAAACCTCAGACTCTTCCTTTTCAATATTTCCTTTTGGAGGTTGTCATCCAAAGCCTATAATATCTGAAGATGAGCCACTGGATTTTATCAAAATATTCTGTATCTTCAGTTATGCCCTATGTAGTTAATTATGATACTGTCCTTCCATCTACTAAAGCCAAAATATTCAGAGTTCTCCTTGATGGCAATTTCTTTTTCTCTCATTCTTAATCCTCCTTGTAACAGTATTCTATGAATTTTACCTTCAAAATATATCCATAACCTGGCCACTCTTCATTATCTCCATTCCTAGCACCCAGTTCTAGCTCCTTCATTTCTGTCTAGATTTGAGCTCAAGCCTCATAACGGCATCCTTCCATGAAATATATTCAACAGAGCCAGGAAAGTAATTCTATTAAAACAGAGGGCAGATCATGTCATGATTCTTCATTTCAC
Organism: Castor canadensis; assembly: GCF_047511655.1. Taxonomy (NCBI): domain Eukaryota; kingdom Metazoa; phylum Chordata; class Mammalia; order Rodentia; family Castoridae; genus Castor; species Castor canadensis. The sequence continues at coordinate 104,241,502 of NC_133394.1, read as the reverse complement.
TTGTGTAGAAGCCTAAATATTAAAATACAGTCTAGTTCCTTCTAGTTTCTTCTCTGACTTCATTACTTAGCACTTACTCAAGTATGTTTGTTTCACTCCAGCAAATTTCATTTCAAAATGGTTAGGGATATTCCCCAACAAGGGATTTGCTCTGGCTGTTTTTTCTGCTTGAGTATATAATATCTATATGGTTCAGTGCCTCATAAACATGACATCTGTGCACAAAAATTGCAATCCATGAATGCCACCATATTAGCAAGTGTTAGTGATATATATCACCATGTTTTTCCTCATTCAACTTATCATTTTTAATTTATATTTACTTACTATGATGATCATTCTTTATGCATCTTTAAAATACCAAGTCATCAGAAATAGGATTTTGCTTATTCTGTCTACTTGTCCTTTTCAGTTAAATAGACCAAAGCCTAGGATACTAAAAAATACCAGTAAATATTTCATTAATGGCTCAATTTAAATAGTATAGTTAATAAAAATCAATCTAATGTGACCATTCATTTTAAAGTTAATAATGGAATAATATACATTTACTTTAAGTATCCAAAATATATAGGTGGTATAGATTAGTGGGAGAACCCTTGCCTAGCATGCACAAGGTCTTCAGTTTGATCTCCAGCAATGCAAAAAAAAGATAAATAAATAAAAACAAAAACACACTTGTGTACACTGAAATCAAGGTGGGTTATTAAAGAAACTGCATAAATTCAAATGACTTCTATCATTAAATCACACATTCTTACAACACATTTAGACAGATATTAACAATGCATAATGATAAATTTAAGCATAATTATACATTTGGAAATTTATAAACACAACATGAATGATGTATGAGTCAAAGAAAAACAGCATTCATAAATATATTCTAATGTACTATTAAAGAAAATTTATTTTTCTGTTTATTTATATTTAAAAATTTCTCATATTCATAAATATATTCTAATGTATGATGAAAGAAAGTTTATTTTTCTGTGTATTTATATTTTAAAATTTCTCAGATTTCATAAAAGAAGCAATGACCAAATATTTAAATAATTTGAATTGTTCTTTGAGGAAAATTTATAGTCATTTATGATGGTATAAGGGAATTAGGAAAGCTAAACTTATACATTTAAATTTGCTAAGAAGTTCAAAAAATAAAATACTTTTTAAATTGTGACAGATTTCATTTTCCAAGGTGAACCATGAGTACATGGTCTTCCAACAATGTGCATGACACTCTTCCCATCAAGAGATGGTGTCTCCATTTGCTCCTGTTGAATAAAAAGCTTGACACAATTCATTCTAATAAAGATGAGGAGAATGATGCTAAGTCACTTGTGAAGTTTGGTCATAAGTGCATAGAGCTTCACACTGACCTCTCACTCTTAGGAAAGAACACATGTTGAGTCTGAGCTTCATGTCAGAAATCCAAATACTGTGAAGCCTCCATCTCAGAGAAAGCACATATAGGGCTCCCATAAACAACAATTGTCCAAGGTCTTTGATCTCAGCTCTTTGAGTCTTCCCAGCTGTAAGCACGAGTGTTGTAAATCAGCATGTTCTGAGATAATTCCATCTCATAACCTTCAAGTTTCAACTTAAGATGCCCACTATGGCCTAGACAGATCTTCCTTGCCAAGTCCTGTCAAAATATGTGGCCTACAGATTCTGAAAGCATTAATTGGTAGTTATCAACTTGTCTAAAATTAGAAAATATATTTCCCCATATTACTCCTTCATTTATTGACTGCAAAAGGAAAGTGGGTAAGATTTGAAAGTAGACAATAAAGAAATGGCCATTTATTCCAAAGATCTAATGAGTCATACAAGTTGAGAAAAAGACATATAGATGTTCAGTGTTTCTCCAACTCCAGATGATCATCCAGAATACTGTCTCTGCCAGTGAGAAGTGGATCTGTTAGAAGCCACATCCTTCAGTAAACTTGCCTCAATGACAGCAGTGTTTACAGATTTTCCAACCAATTGTCCCTTTATCATTTCACTTGGAGATATGCACCATGTCTAGGATTTTCAATAAACTCAAATCCACTCAACTGCTTCAATGATTGAGGCTGTAATTGAAAATGATTGTACCTTATCTTCCAGTTCTTCTCTTTCTTTCCTCTCACCAATAATTTCCATATTTATATAAGTCAAAATTTCAATATTAAATTCCATAGCCCCATAATATTTCTACTATTCGAAATAAAGTGGTTAAAACAACCATGAATTTAACACTTATTATATTACATATCTACAGCAAATACAAATCTCTAACTCTCTAGCTCTTAATCGATGCTATATTATTGGCAAAGAAACCTTGAACATAAAAAATATGTAAAATGACATAAATTTAAACTTCAATGATTTTCATAGCTAGAGTAGGGCTTGGACAAGCATTTTGTAAATGACTAAATGATACAAATTTTATAATATTTAAATAGCAAAACATACTGTTTGCATTACAACTTCTGAACTCTCCCAATACAATATGATATTAGCCACAAACAGTATTTAAATGGGTCCCTGTTAATGTGTAGCAATAAAACTTTATTCACAAAACAATTTAGTCGGCCAGAATTGGTTTATGGGCTGTAATTTGCCAATTAACACTTTTCTGTGGCTTCTCTATTGCATGAAATCTCAAATCAGACATCTAAAATGGTACTATAAAATAATTGAAATATTTTCCACGTTTCTAAAAAGGGCAGAAAAAAGAGAAGTGCACATCACAAGGGAAAGTAAACATACATTTCTATCTTATTGGGATGCATTTATCTTTCAAAGACTTGTCACAACTGTTTTTCTCACAAAAATTTCACCTTTTTCTTCTTTCTCCCACATTCCACACTGATTGTTTTTCAATAAGTAGACACATGAATTTTAAGTATAAATATATTTAGGTAATTAATTTATAAATCCAGTACAAATGACTTCTGTTTCATAAAATTAAACTGTAACACTCATGTTAGGTCCCTGGCATCCTTGGGGTGGGCAGAGAGTCCCAAGGCTGACATTGAAACCAGACCCCCCTGATTTATGACCGCTTGCAAAACTCTCTTGCTTGGTTCCCTGTTTGCAAAACTTCAGGAACTCCCATTGCTCAACTAGCTATGCATGTCGACCCATTTCATCTGGTGATAAATGATAAATGGAGGCTAGTGGCACTGCTGTTCTCTGGGAGGAACACCCTCCTTCCCTCATGGTGTGGCCACTCCTATAAAGCTCTCTACCCATTCCAGCCAAGCTGCTGCACTCTGATCCCGATGGAGGCAGCCCAGCAGTCTATACTTCAATAAATCTTTTCTACACTTGGTGTGGTCTTTGTTCAGCAGTTCCTTACAACTCATATGTCTTAAAGTGAAGGCAAGAGAAAAAACATAACTTCAAGTTATTCCAGCAGTTATCTAAAAGTACACACTAACAAACTGTAAATGATGACTAAGAGAAGATATTGTGGTTATTTCTCTCTTGCACTTGTAATTCTTTTCTGAGTATATTATATTTAGGCTTTTATCTTAATTGGTCATTTAATTTTAAATATATGTTGGTCGACACAACTATTTTATTAATGTCCTTGAACTTGCTTTTAAAAATACTTGTAATTGAACTACATATTTTGCTTTCAAATGTGAATAATTAATTGTGGTATTCACAATTAATGAAAAGTGAGTCAATCAAGTAGTCTAGTATAAACCATATAAACAAATGGAACATAAATTTTTATGTGTGAAGTCTCCTACATATTTCAATATTTAATACATAATCAAATGTTTCACTATAATTCTTTTTCAGTAGATTCTTTTTGTATAGAGGCACTTACATTTTATTTTACTTTGGAAAATTCCTGTCTTTAATTTACCTTTCTGAAATTTAGTTTTGATCATGCTCCAATTATAATATTTAATATCTAGGGTCAGCCCAATATGCCCAGTGGAAAAGATTGTTTGCTTTATTAGTGTGAAATGCAGTATCTAAGTGTGTTCATTGCACTACATCATTGAGTATGGTATACAAACTCAAGATCTGTCTAATGAAATTCACCTGGTGACTAAAGTACAAATATATGTGAGTAGCTGATGGCTGAAACTGACCTGAGGTATTCAACATTGTGGTGTTTCGAAGAGTTCATTACCAATACTCATTGCATCCTATTCAATTCATTATCCTGATCATTTCAGTATTGTTTTTTATGGTTTATTTTTTAGAAACTGAAATCAAAGAATTTTCAAGACGGGAGGTATTTTACAAATGACATACAGGAATGTTAGTGTATGTTCTTTTATTCAGTCTTTTGAAACTATACTGTTTTAGTTTAAAATCAAATCTTATGTAAGGATAATTAGAATTATGCCTAATTATATATGTCCTAATCTAGCCCAGAACTTTGTTAGATGAACATGTTTCAAAGGTTGAATTTTTTGTTAAAAATTACTTTGAATAAGAAGGAGATGTATCATTAAAATTAATCAAACATCCAACAAAAACTTGGTCTTTTATAGTGCCATATACAGACAGCAGTTAATTTTCTGGCACATTCATTGGAAAATTTAATTACATCACAATCTTGTCCTACACTGCAGGGTCAAATGTCATTATAAAAATATGATCAAAATCCTGTTTGACTGGATACCTGTTGAAACTATTCTAGGAATGGGGAAAGGAGAGATAAAGGAGAATGGTGAATGGGCTGAATTCAACTATGATGTATCTGGTACATTGTAAGAACTTTTATAAATTCCAAAATGTATCCCTACCAAGTACAACAATAACAAAAACAAAAAAGAAAGAAAATCTTAGTTGACAATACTTTTATCAGCACACAATGTTATTCATTGATTTCAGTCATAGTTTGTTTTTGTCATTTCTTTTTTATTCTGTTCAAGTTATTTTTGCTTATGATGTGGATTTGATCTGACTCTTAAAAGACTTTCAATCCAGAGACAATAATTTTAAAGTCTAAGTTTCCAAACTAGGATTAAAAGCCTTCATGCTGTGGTTGTTATTATTTTAGGTAACAAATATTGGAAATTATATTTTAATTCTACTATCATAGTTATCATTCTTCTACTAATGATCATTTAGACTCACAGTGTAAAAAACATAATGACACTCTTATTCTATATACACTTCAGGGCATTTTAGAGGCAAAAATCTATCCATGTACCTTAGTGAAACATAGATTCAAAATACCAACCTGAGTTAAATTAAAAGTGGAAAACATCTCTTACTTAGAAAGAAGCCTGACATTCACTTTAAGTCTCTAAAATTTATGCTCAGTGCTTTAAACTTTTTAGTAATGCAATGTCATACCGAAGAAAATAATGAATCCTCTTAAGCAGTCACTGTTCAAAGTCAAAACCAGGCAATTTAAATATTCAGTAATGTTTCAACTCTTGTTTATGTAAAAACAGATTTTGTAGCTGAAAATGTAATTCTCCCTTCTGAGAGTATATTATGCAAATCTTACATTAGAAGTATTTGCAGATGAGTATTTTTATTGTTTGAGTGGTACAAACAATGTGTGTGGATATATGCCAAGTAAAGATGCACTTTAAGCAGCTTCGATTTGGTATAAGAAAGGAACAGCTGGTTGTCTGCAGTGTTTACTGTGACTTCAACAGACAATAGCTAGAGAATGCAAAGCCTAATGACTCTAAATCTGCTTGTGGAAAGAATTACAAGTGTTGTGGAATGTCACAGCAATTTGATTCCTTCTAAAAGCAACCAAATAAATCTGAGTTCATGTAGCCTGAAAGAGGTGAAGTCTATAAGATGCAAATGTTAATAAATTCTTCAGGTTCTTTGAACACCTGTTTTCATTCTTCCTATTTATCAATCCTTACGTACTATAATAAAAAAGAGCAAAGGGACTATTTCCTTACATTTGTTGGACAAGTTAAATTACTGTGCTACATGTTCCATCAATTTGTATTTTTTTCCCCTTATTTCCTGTGACATTATCTGAGTGGGATCCCACATATTTAACAGGTTCCACAGTGAATATTGGGGGACATCAAATAGGATGAGCTGATACACAGAGATTGTAAGAGCGAACATGAAAAAATAAATGTTATTAATTTCCAGAAAGAACATGCATGAGTGATAGAAATTAAGAAATCAGTACTGATTAAGTTAGGGAAGTATAAGAAAATATATTTTATACATAACAGTTTCATGTATTGAATTGAGTAGACTCTAAAGCCCTTTTAAAAGTATAGAAAATATTTATTTTATAATACCATTTAGATGTTGATTTGTTTTCATGCAATAGAAATCCAATGAAAATAATTCAGTCGATTACAAAGGTTTTTTTTATTTTTTAAATTGCTAAATTGCATAATGTTTTGTTTAATGTCAGGTGTCAAAGCACACGCCTGTAATCCCACTAGTTGGGAGATGGAGGCTGGAGGAACTTGAGTTTGAGTCTAGGTCTGACAAAGTTAGTGAGACCCTATCTTTATCTCAAAAACAAAATAAAAGCAAAAGGGCATGAGACAACTCAAGTGGAATAGCACTTGCCTAGTATACTTGAGGCCTTAGATTCAATCCCCAGTACTGCAAACACAGATTTAATTTGAAAATAAAAAAAGAACTGCAACTTTAAAATTTGCATGTTTATTTCAAAAGTATTCTGTTGATAAACATTTTTACTTAATTAAAGTAAAACCTTGCCTTCCAATTCAAAGCTTTTCCCTAATTCTGGGGTTACTTGTAACTGAGGATCTCACATTTGGTCAGGATTCCTGAGAGCTAATAAGCAATTATGACAAGGTTGTAAGGAACACCATTAATATACACAGGTCAATAGCTTTCCTGTTATCAAAAATAAACAAATGGAATTTAACATTAAAAAATATAATTTACCCTGTCATTCTAAGAAATGAAATTTATACAAATAAGTATAATCTTTGTCTAAGGAAAATCATAACTCTGGTAAACCAAATCAAAGAGAAATGAAGTAAGTGGAGTACTTAATTTCTATTCTTTCATTGTGGTTAGTAGGTCTATAATGATCATGTTTATAGGTGGTAATCTTTAATTTCTCATATTTTGAAAACTGTCCTTGAAATAATTTTAATACATTGTTTGTAATGTTATGTCTATTTATCCTCTTATAGGATTGAATTGAAATTTAGTATTGAATTCTATCGTTTGTATATGATTTGAATGTGTGCTCCACCCAGAGATTCAGGAGGTGAAAGACTGGTCCTCACTGTTTCAGGGTTAAAAGACAATGGAACTTTGAAAAAGTGGGTCCAAGAGGGAGATAAATGAGTGATGAAGACCTGTCTGCAACATGGATTTAAAGTTGACCTCATGGAATAAGTCAGTTCCTGAGAGTTAGCTGTTAGAAAGCAGCAAGACTGGCCCTTTTCTACTCTGACTTCCAGCATACCATTCTATCTCTTCTGCATGCACCCCTATACTGTGATGGTATCTGCTATGAGATCCTCACCAGGTGCCAGATTGCTGGAACTGCCAAATCTTGATCTTGCAGCCTCCAAAACTGAGAGCTATGAGTAACCACTTTTCCTTTGTGAAGCATCAAGCTCCAGGTATTTTATGATAATAATTATAAATACATCGTGTTCCTTCATCTTTATTAAACTTTGATATTATCAAATTTTCAACATGTTATTAATAAAATATACATTAACATGAACCATTATTAAATATATAATACGGTTTTATTAACATATGAATATTGTTGTATAACAACTGCTACTATCACCTTTTGTGATTTCTTCTGGAAAAACTAAAACTCATTACACATTCACTCAACATGCTCCTACCCAGAGCCTCCACCATTCTACTTTGTGAATGAACAACACTCAGTATACCACATAAATGAAACTGCATGGTATATGGATTTATGTGATTCAAATATTTTACTTATGATACTGTCCTCAAGATTCATACATATCACAGTATGTGTCTGAATTTCTTTTAAGGCTGAATAATATTCTTGTATGCGCATATATGATACACTGCCTATCCATTTGTCAATGGATACTTATGTTACTTCTAGTGTGAACAAAGCCGCCTGTGAACATGGGCATGGAAACACCTCTTTGAGCTCCTGATTTCTATTTCTTTAAATGTATAACTAGAGGGTTGTGTGGGAATTCTATGTTTAATGCTTTGAGAAACTACCATACTGTTTTCCACTGCAGTTATAAAATTTTACATTCCTATCTATTGTGCAATAGTGGTAAATTTTCCACTCATCCTTAATTATGTAGAAAAGAAAATGTAGAGTTTAAATCAAATTTATCATGACACTATCTTTTAAACTAGTAGTTTAAGTCTATATATATATTTAAAGTTATATATATCTACATATATATATAACTCTCTTAAATACATGTAGAAACCAAAAACTAGAATTATAATCCATTCATACAATTATTGTTACTTTATATTTGCACATCCTTTTAGATTTATTAAGCTTTTTATCTCATCACATGGTTTCAAGTTCATGTCTAGTGTTTCATTTCAGCACTAGGGACTAATAATTTTTGAGAGGAGTTCCTGTGGTGAAAAATTCACTCTGCTCTTGTTTATCTGGAAATGTCTACAAATCTCTCTCACTTTTGAAGGACAGAGTTTCAAGGTTCTTGATTTGCAAGGATTTTAAAAATACCTTTTTCCATTAGAAATTTAAATATATCAGCCCACTCTTTTCTGGGCCTTGAATATTTTTAATGCTAAATCTACTGAAGAGAGTCCTTTGTGATGAGTTGGGGTTATTTTTTGTATGTGTACATGTGTTTTGTGTGTGTGTGTGTGATGACTTTTTTGCCATTCTTTTTTTTTTTTTTTTTTTTTGTTTTGTTTATTCACTATGGGGGACCAAGCCCAGGACCTTGCACATGCTAGCAAGCACTGTCTCCCTTAGCTGCATCCCAGCCTTTGTTTAATTTTGAGACAGGCTATTACTTCATAGTCCTTCTTGGCATTGAACTTGAGATCCTTCTGCCTCTGCCTGTTAATGCTGGGATTATAGTCATGCACCACCACACCCAACTGGTTATTTTTTATTGTTTTCAGGATTTATTCTTTGCCTTTCTTTTTTAATTAATATATATTCATTATACAGGGGCAGGGATCTGCAGTGACAATTCTGATTAGACTTGTATTGTACATTATTTAGATTTCCCCGTGGTCTCTCCACTTCAACAACCTCCCCACCCCACTTAAAGCAATTGCAAGAAGTTTCTTTGTTATGTTTATATAGGTATATGAAGTCCATCTTTCATATACTGTCATTCCTTCACACTCTCCCACTCCCACTTGTATCCTCCCCTCCACTCACTGTACCTATTTTACAGTCCTGGTTTTTGTTATTAATATTTAATTTGATGTTAAAGGGGTGTCTTAATGTATGCCCACTGTGGGTATACTGAACCATGGTCCATTCAACAACCCCTTCCATTATTCTCTCTTACCTCTTTACCTCACACCCCCCATTTTTCAACAGCTTTCAATATACATCCTTATATCCTCAAACTTTACTACTGCTGATACTACTGATGCTCTATCACTCTCTTTTACTTTCTCTCTTTCCCCAAGTTCCTTAGAGTAGTTCCACTGTTACAAACATGTTCTAAGTCTGTGTTTGTATTTGATCATGCTTTTTGTGTATATGTGTATCTTTGAATCTATCATGCACGTATGAGAGAAAACATACGTTTTTTGTGTTTCTTATCCTGGCTAACTTCACGTAATATAATGTTCTCCAGTTGCATCCATTTGTCTTCAAACCACATGTCATTATGTATAGCTGAGTAATACTCCATTGTGTATATATACCACAATTTCTTGACTCATTCATCAGTTGTAGAGCAACTGTGTTGTTTCTGAAAGCTTGGCTCTTGTGAATAGTGCTGTAATGAACATTGGTGTACAGATTGTTTGTACTGTATCCTGTCCTACATTCCTTTGGGTAGATGCCCAGGAGTGGTATCACTGAATCATATGGCAGTTCTATCTCTAGTTTTTTGAGGAGTCTCCATACTGCTTTCCATAGTGTTTGCACTAATTTACATCCCCACCAGCAGTGTATAAGCATTCTTTTTTCACCACATCATCACTTCATTTATTGTTATTACCCTTTATTTTGGCTATTCTAACTGGGGCGAGATGAAATCTAGGTGCTGTTTTGATTTGCATCTCTTTTATTTTTTTTTCATTGTTCATGTCTCTTTTATTATTCTGAAATTACAAATTTTAATTAAAAAATTTAAAAATGCAAGAGTACATTTTTATTGTGAAAATTTCGTATGAGAGTATACAAAATAGGAAAGCTTAATTCCTTTTAACTACTCCAAGGTCCCAATTCCTTTCACAGAATAACAGCAAAAAGGCTTAAGCAAAAACATACAACTTTCCACACTTCACTTTTCATAAAATACACATAGTATTATAGCATGCTGTACATAGGTAAACATTTTGCTGTTCTATTTATTTACTTTTGGCAGTGCTAGGGTTTTAACCCAGGGCCTCATGCATGCTAGGCAAGCACTTGACCACCGAGCTCTACTCCCAGCCCTGCTTTCCTGCTTCGTATATATTACAGGTCATTCCATGTTCCTGCACAGCAGCGTCATTTTGTTCTTTCTCATGCTTACATGACACTATGCAGCAGAGGTGCTGTATTAATGGGCCTTCTCACTGTTGATGGCTTAGTAGCAATGCTGCTGAGTGCATCTTTTTGAGCATACCTGAGCCCACTGCACAGTTCTGTGGGAGATGTCCACAGGTTGATGTCTCTCCATAGGCTACATCTCCTTTAAAGTTCTCTCTAAGCAGTTCTTCCCTTCTCTGTTTCAGTGTAAATGTTACTAGTATGGTATAAAGTTGTCTGAATCATGCCTTTATCAGAGAAGACAAATAACTCCAGTAAGATGACAGCTTGGATATCATCATCTGTATCTTACAAATCCTTGTATTTGCATCTACTTCAATGCCTGGCACATGGCTGACACTTGGTAAGTGTGTGTTGGATAGATAAGGAAAAACTAGACACAGGTATAAAATGGAAGGGTTCATATCCGAATGGTCTTAAAATTAGAGATCAGGTCTTAGCCAGGTGCATGGTACTGTAGCTCTGGACCTTGTATTGAAGAAAAAAATAGCTGGCACCAGTGGCTCACACCCATAATCCTAGCTACTCAGGAGGCAGAGATCAGAAGGATCATGGTTCGAAGCCAGCCAGGCAAACAGTTCCTGAGACCCTATCTCAAAAATACCTAACACAAAAAGCGCTGACTGTTGACTCAAGGTGTAGGCCCTGAGTTCAAGCCCCAGTATGCCAAAAAAAAAAAAAAAAAAGGAAAAAATCAGGTATTAAATTCGTTAGTGAATCAAGATTTCATTTCATCCCATGTTTTGCATCTCAGATCTAGAAGCTAGGAGATGTTTTATTAAAGTTTCTTAGTTTGGGACAGTTGCAAGATGAATAAAAATTATTACTGAAGTTCTCAAGGAACTTCAAGAAATGAAGGGAGAAAGAAAACACAAGACTAAGGACTAAATAGCAAGTGGGAAGATTAAAGCACAAAGTTATGAACACATTTGCATTTATTCAAATTTCACAGAATTATATTAAATGCCTTTTAAAGTAAAAATATATGCCAAATATATTCCATTCCTCTGCCCTATAGAATGGTGGGCAGTTGAACAGATGAAGGAGCACATTTACCTTTACTCATGCTTGGCATGGAGCAATTCCTCCAGGCAGAGTTGTGGGAACAAGGCAATTCTATCTCAGAAAGTCCACAGGCAACCTGGCCTTGGAGATAAGCAGATGGAAAGGAAGGTGGAAGTGAAGTCAACTTTAAAGACCACTGCATGTAATGGTACAGTGTTTGTGTGGTTTGGGAACAAATAGGACAAAAGTCCAGAGTGGAAGACTTTTAGGTCAAAGGAATAGAGGAAGTATGAATGAATTTGTCAATTTTTTGAAAAAAAAAATGATGTCTTGTAGTTTCCATAAGAATGTTAAAATTTCATAATGAAGGGCCAAGTTTAGTTGACAATGTAACTAGTATTTATACCTATGAATACTACTAGGCTAACAGATAAATGTTCAAACAAACATTCATTGAGGATGAGGGCCAGGTTTGGTACTAGGACTATTATACAAAACCAGCTGGGACTGCCATGGATTTAACTTCTCCTAAGTGTTCTTAAGAGTTCTTAAGCTGCAACTGAGCTTCCCCCACATCTCTGCTGTGTATTAAGTGGAAATGGCTAGAAAACAGCCTTCCAGGCAAGTTTTCCCCTGGCCTTCTCTCAAAAAATATTTCTACCTCAACATTTATATTCCAGTCCCCTCTTCTGCATCATCATGAGTGTGACTTTCAGGCAGAGGCAGAGGGAATAGGACACATCTGCCAGGGGGCGGAGCACTCTCTGTGAGCCCTTGGCCTGAAGGCCTTCACCATGGTAAGCAGCTGTAGTTCAGGACCAGAAAAGACTCTTACCTTTGAAATAGGAAAAAGTCCCTTGATGGCAGCAAGGTGTGGAACAGGTGTATCTAATATTTTTTGATTGGTATATATTACACAACACCAAGTTTATGAATATGAAAAAATATTCCCGAAGAGTCAGAAAAAAGTCTAGGACAACAAAAACTCCCTTTTGTTTGTGTACAGTACTCTGGAAACTTTCTCCTTTTGCATAGAAAAGGTGCCTGAGCTGGAAGCCATGCTGATTTTTGCTGAAGGACAACCTCAGGCCTTCTTTTCAGGTGTCTGTCTCCCAGCTTCCTTTGAATCCAGTTTTTGATGTTGTAGATGGAGGCTGTCTAGCTTCTGCATAACTTCTGTAAAACCATTTCTAAGATCTTCATTGTTTCTCAAAAATTCCTTTACCACTTCCAGTTGATTGGAGATCTCTTCAGAAAACACTTCTTGTTCTTCCGCTTGCCAGTATATCTCTTGTAGTTTTTCCTTTAGTAATTCCATTTCGATTTCATTTACTTGCACACTCAGGTAACTTCCTAGTTCACATTCACACCCATCTCGTTGATCTTCCTCAGGGATGTGAACAGCCCAGTCAGATGTCAATAGCTGTTCTATTCTGGAGTATACTGTCACAATCTCTGGGATGTTCCTGAATTCATTCAGAAAATTTTGGATCTTCTTATGAAAATCTCGAAGCCATGTAGATGAGCCTTTCATCTCTGAAGATGCATGATCTCATTACGACACTTGATCACCTCTGTGACTTTCTTTCAATCAACCATGAAGTGATCACAGGAGTTGATAAGACTTAAAAGAGCTGCAGCATCACACTCCTCGGGATCTCATTTGTCTGCCAGTCCTCGGGGCATGAAGGCCTTGGCCACCTCCCACGCGTCGACGGGCCACCGCCCGGCTGGCAGTTCCCCCAGTACACGTCTCCATTTCTGTTGAGGTGATGTTTCAAAATCTCCCGTTTCCACTCTGCGCACGCCTGGCACTGAGGCTGAAACTGGCGAGCGCGAGCGCGCTGCAAGAGGCGCAAAGGCCCAGGCCCCGGGCGGCGAGCAGGCCGCGGTGGAAGGAGAGCACCTCGCGACCGATGAAACCCTGCAGGCACCTGCATAGCAGAAGCAGACAGTGTCCTGCCTTCACCCAGTTCTTGTACTCGGCGCAGTTGAGGCGCACGGCCAACTCCGACAGCACCATGTCCGGCTCCGAGGCCGCCTGCATCTTTTATAACCAGAGAAGTTGAACACTTCATGTTTTTACTGGCCATTTTCACTTCTTCCTTTGAGGATTCCCTGTTTAATTCATGTGCCCATTTTTTTTCATTGGGTTATTGATTTTTTGGGGACTGAGTTTTTTGAGTTACTGTAGATTCTGGATATTAGTCCCTTATTAGATGAGTAGGTGGAAAAGATTTTTTCCCATTCTGTGAGCTGTTTCTTGAGTCTGATGACTGTTTCCTTTGCAATGCAGAAGCTTGTTAGTTTGATGCAATCCCATTTGTTCATTGTTTTGCTTAGATGCTGAGCCTTTTAAGTTCTGTTTAGGAAGTAGTTCCTTATACCTATCTGTTTTAGTTTTCCTACTGCTTCCTGGACTTGTTTCAAAGTTTCAGGCCCTATATTTTGACTTTAAGTTGATTTTGGTACACAGTGAAAGACAGGGATCTAGTTTCAGTCTTCTACATGTGGATATCCAGTTTTCCCAACAACATTTGTGAAAGAGACAGCCCTGTCTCATTCCTGACTTTACTTGGAGTTGTTTCAATTGTTCTCCATTAAGTATGATGTTGGCTCTGGAAGTCTGCCTTTGTCTGTCAACATTTGATTATAAGGTGTCCTGAAGTGGATTTTTTTGTTGTTGTTGTTTTGTGTGGATTGGTCTATTTTCATTCTTAGTATGAATCTTTATAGGCTGATCCAACCTAGAGTTCACTGAGCTGGTTGGACGATGAATTAATTTTTGCTTAATATTTCATGTTTAACATTTGAATTTATTTTATAAGTCATAAAAATAAACATGTTTTCACATATCTTGTATTAATATTGTTTTGAGTTTTAAAATATCACTTTATGCTTTAGAAGAACATTCTAGCTCAGTGAATTCAAAGGAGAGCTTATATATTTAGTACTTCATCCTTTCTAATGTGTACTTATCTTATCAATAAATCCATGTGTGAGTTCTACATTTATGTTTCACCAAATCATTTAAAAAACTTAATCAACATTTATGCTCATAAAATGAAAGAGTCAAAAAACCCCAGGGGCCAGGTGCAGTAGTGCATACCTGTAATCCCATGTATGTGAGAGGTATAGGTACTACGGTCTGAGGCTGGCCCAGGGCAAAATCATGGGACCCTATGTGAAAAATAAGTGAAGCAAAAAAGGATGTGGGAGCATTTCTCAAGTAAAGTGCCTGCCTACCAACTGTGAGGCCCTGAGTTCAACCCCAGTATTGTAAAAGCAAAAACAAAACAAAAACCCCTCAGAAATCCAGGCCTGGTGATATATGTCTGTAATCCCTGCTCCCTGATACTTGAGAAACTGAGCCAGAAGAAGAATAACAAGTTCAATGCCAGCCTAGACAACTTAGACAGATTCTTTCTCAAAAATATTTTTTAAAAACACAAAAAGTAGAACATTATTTTCACTTACATTCAAATTTATTTTAAATCCACAAGTTAATTAATTTGAATATGCTCAATAATAGTGACAGATAATTACAATGAGGGCATTAACATTTCTTTTATTTTTTAAAGCTTGTGTATAACTAGTCTATAATAGAGCACCATTTTATGTGCAGTGAGGTGGGAATCAGTTGGTAGAAATAAATTATTGTTTATAGCAAAACAAGTAAAATTATAACATACTTGAAAGAATGGTTTACTTTAATGTATTTTCATTTTGTTTGGTTTTCTTTATTTTTATTTTCATTAAGTTATTGAATAATAATAAAACCACCACATTAAGAGAGATTAGGTATATTCAAATACTGGAAGTGCACAAGAGAATTGTTAAAAGGAAGATATTTCCAGACAAAAAAGAATGCATTGAGGGAAATAAGAGAAATTTCCAATAGATGTAAGAGCCTAAAGTGTGCAGAATTGGAAATTAACCTGTAATCAATAAATGCTGTTCTCTTGAGGTGACTTTAGACACTAAGTCATCAATTTCTTGCACAGAATTTGACATCTGCTTGGTAGGGTCGTCTAAAATTCTGGAAAGTGGGCTAAGAATAGCATACATTTTAGGTATATAAAAAACTCTTCATTTATGGATTTTGTTATGCATTAGATCTAAGATGTCCTTCAAAGGAGTTATGCTGAAGGCTTGCTAGCCAGGAGCGGGGCATTTGGGAAGATATTGGACAATGTAGGTTCTGATCTTATTGATGTATTAATACACTTATGGGTTCATAATTTGATGGGCTATTGGGAGGTGATGGAAATTTAGGAAGTGGAACCAAGTTGAAGGGATTGGGTTCTTGGGACCCAGCTGGGTCTTGGGTAACCTATCTTCTCTCTTTCTGTTTCCAGGCTGCCGTGAGATGAGCAGCCTTGTTCTGCCATGTGCTCCTTGCCGTGAGTCCTGCCTCTCCACAGAAACAACAGAGCCATGTAACTATGCACTGAAACAACCTACATTGTTGTTCTCAGGTATTCTGTCACAGAAACAGGAATGGATCAATGCAGAGCTAAAATCTAAAAGATAATTGCATAGAGTGATATAAACATATATCATTTTCACTTGAATGCACATGTATGGTTATTGATGGTACTTATGAATCAGGAAAATCTTCCACATGAAAAATTCATAGACACTAATATGCTATCCATTATGTAATTTTAAAACCAAATTTTATATAGTATGCATGTCTATTAAATATGGATGAAATATTTTAAATATAAAATGCATATATCTTTTTTTAGTTTCTTATATACAGTGAAATTAATTTCAGGATAGTTGGAAGTACTGCTTTATAACTTACAAATAATTATCTCTAACAAACACCAGTATGATCCAGGGAATCATTAAGGATTAATTAAAAACCTATATTGAAATAAATTGGAATATCTAGAAGAAATGAATAAAGTTCTAGGCACATATGGTTAACAAAAATTAAACCAAGAGGATATAATCACCTAAATAGATCATTAACATGTAATGAAATTGAAGCAGCAATAAAGTCCAAGTCCTGACACATTAACTACTAAATTCTACCAGAACTTTAAAGAACTAAGACCAACACTCTTCAAACTTTGTGTGAAATATACAGAAGGAACATTGCCAAACTCATTGTATAAAGCCAGTATTATACTCATCCCAAAACCAGACAAGGACATAACAGAAAAGAGAATTATAGGCCAATCTCTTTAGTGAACGTAGATGCAGATATTTTCAATAAAATACTGGCAAATTGAATTCAACAACATATCAAAAAGATCATACATCATGATCAAGACATCTTTATTGTAGGGATGCAGACATGATTCAACATACACAAATAATGAAATGTAATACAGCATATTAACAGATGCAAAGATGAAAAGCACATGATCATCTCAATAGATGCAGTCAAACTTTTGCAAAATTCAACATCATTTCAAAATAAAGCTCTGATGAAACTAGAAATAGAAGGAATGTGCTTCAACATAATAAAGGCTATATATGACAAACCTATCTATAATACCATACTAAATAAGGAAAAGCTGAAACCATTTCCTCTAAAGTCAGGAATGATACAAAGGCGTCCACTCTTATTCAAGATAGAGTGAAATTCCTACCAGAAGGATGAATCAGGAAGAGGAAATAAAAGAAAGGAAAGGAAGAAGTCAACCTATTCTTTATATGCAGATGAGGTGATCTTATACTTAAAAGATCTGGAAAACTGCACTAAAATCTTCTAGACATCATATCATAAACATCTTCAGCAAAGTAGTAAGACACAAAACCAATGTGCAATTATCAGTAGAGTTTCTATACACCAACAATAAAACAACTGAGAAGATATTTAAGAAACTAATTCCCATTCATAATCACCTCAAAAAATAAAATACCTAGGAATAAACTCAGAAAAGGAAGTAAAAGACCTCTACAATGAAGACTATGAACCACTGAAGAAAGAAATCAATGACACCTTCAGAAGATGGAAACATATGCCATGCTTATTGATTGGCAGAATCAATATTGTGAAAGTGGCTATATTACCAAAAGCAGCCTACATGTTCAATGCAATCCCAGTTAAAATTCTAATTATAGTCATCACATAGATTAAAAAATTAACCCTAAATTTCCTATGAAGCACAAAAGACCACAAATAGCCATGGTAATACTGAGCAAAGAGAGCAAGTCTAGAGATAATACCATACCTGACTGCAAACTATGTTATAAAGCCATAACAATAAAATATCATGGTACTGGCAAAAAAAAAAAAAAGACATGAAGACCAATGGAACAGATTGAAGATCCAGATATTAATCCATTCAGCTACGTGCACCTATTTTTAACAAAGGTCCCCAAAACATACGATGGAGAAGTGACAACCTTTTCAACCAATGTTGCTGGGAATAGTGAATATCTGCATGCATAAAATGAAACTAAATTCATGTCTTTCATCCTGTATGAGTGCTAACTCAAAGTGGATTAAGGTCCTTAATACAAGTCCTGAAACTTTGGGAGTAAGGAATACACTGGGACATATACACATAAGCAATAGCTTCCTAAATAGAGCTTCAATGACTGATCAACTAAGAGAAAGTATTGAAAAGTGTGAATACAAGAAACTAAAAAGGTCTGTACAAAAAAAGAAATGGTCATGAGATTGAAGAGGCAACCCACAGAT
Source organism: Castor canadensis (assembly GCF_047511655.1). Taxonomy (NCBI): domain Eukaryota; kingdom Metazoa; phylum Chordata; class Mammalia; order Rodentia; family Castoridae; genus Castor; species Castor canadensis. Next base: position 104,223,179 of record NC_133394.1, on the reverse strand, counting down.
TGGGAGAAAAATTCTTGCCACTATATATCTGACAAGGTATTAGTAGCCAGAATGTACAGGGATCTCAAAACACTAAATTCTCAAAGAATCAATGACCCAATGAAGAGATGAGCAAATAAGTTGAACAAAGGTTTTTCAAAAGAAGCATTCCAAAAGGTCAAAAACACATCACATCTCTGTCCATAAAGTAAATGCCAATCAAAACTAAGTTAAAATTCCTCCTCACTCCTGTTAGAATGGCTACCATCAAGAACACAAACAACAACACATGTTGGAGAGGTTGTGGGGAAAAAGCAACCCTCATACACTGCTGGTGGGAATGTAAATTAGTATAGCCACTTTAGAAAACAGTATGCTGGCTTCTCAAAAAACTAAAAATAGAACTGCCATACAATACAGCAATTCCACTCTTAGGAATATACCCAAAAGAATATAAGTTAGGTTACAAAAAAGGCACCTGTACATAATGCTTATTCCAGCATTATTCGCAATAGGTAAGCTATGGAAACAGCCGAGGTGCTCCATTACTTTTTGATTAATGGTTTAAGAAAATTCAGTATTTATTTACAATGGAATTTTATTCAACCACAATGAATGAAATTTTGTTGTTTGCATGTAAATGGATGGAACTGGAAAATACCATTTTAAGTGAAGTTAACCAAGTTCAGAAAGCCAAAGGCCACATGGTTTCTCTCATGTGTTGAATATAGGCATGACACAAATACAATCAATATCATATATACATATAAAATATATTCAGAACATGTACCAAATATGGGACTTATACAGGAGACTAAAGGAAGAGGAATGAAAGATAGCAAATATTAATGAAATGTATCACATTTGTGTAGGAACAAGACACAAAGAAACATACTGAAAACTGTTGAACAACCCAGGATGGGGGAAAACAAGAAGAAGGGCAGCAGAGGAGGGTTAGACTGATTAAACACAATACATTACTGGTAAAATACAAGGCAAAAATCCCAGTGAACAATTAACAGACATCTAAATAATGAAGGACAAGAATGTAAAACAGATTATGTTAAGAGGAGAGCCCTAATGAAAGGGGTAGAGTAAATGAGGAAAGTAAAGGTGAATATAGATGATGTACTTTCTGTACAAGTATGAATATGGCACATTCAAACCTGTTGAAATCACCCATTAGAAGGGGACTAAGGTAGAAAATAGAATAATGGAGGGATGAGCCAATTCAGGGTAATATATATATATATATATATGGAAATGTCACAATGAAACTCCCTGTATAATGATTATAAACAAACAAAAATGTCTTTAAAAAATGGACAAGAAAGTAAAACAAGTCTTATCTGGGGATTGGTGCTAGCGCAAATGAAGTGGGGAGAGCATAAGGAATAGGTGAACAAGAGCCAATATGGTGGAGGTACTATTGTACTCATGTATGAAAATGGAACAATGACACCTGTTGAAACTGTTCTAAGAAGAGGGTGGGGAGATAAAAGAGAAAGATGGAGGGGGTAAGCCTAACTAAGATACATTGTAAACACTTTTATAAATGTCACAATGTACCCCTAGTATAACTACAATATGCCAATGGATTTTAAAAAGTTTGTTTTTAGTAAAATATACATTAAAGCCTGTTTAGTAATAGCTTTTTAAAGTGTTTATTAACCACTAATTTGATATATACTAATTTTAAATTTTGTATCTGAATTTTCAAATCATTACCCCACAGTATAAAATATTTTATGTAGCTGTGTAGCAAAATCACATCCTTATGAGGTAAAAATGCAGTTGAAATATAAATTTATTATAGTACATTTTCATGAACATGTTTTGAAAAAGACAAAGCTAAGTTATACAGAGGTAGACTATAGAAGGCTGAAGCAGAAGTGTCATGATTTCAAGGCCAGCCTGAACCATATAATGAATTTGAGGCCAGCTTAGGCTACCACAGCTGGACCTTATCTCAAAAACAAGACCAAAAAATCCCCAAAAAACAAAGGCATTCTAGTCTACAATTATATGTATCAAAGAACAAGTAAGCTATTATTTTCATTTCTAGTTAATTGGTTGTATCATTGAGTCATAATCTCTGTCTAGTTCTGGTTTGGACTATATTTAAATACACCTTTGCTAAAGTTTTTTAGTCTGTTGCTGTTTCTCCCCTGTTTCAATACTCTGATATGCACACAGAGAAAACTAAATTCAACAGTTTATTTTAAACACTAAGTAGAAGAGAATAATATTTAAAAAATATATCTGCCTTTGTGTTTTGTTTATTGCTATACTAAATCCACAGAATTTAAAAAATATAATAAAGGACAAAATAGTTTCAAAATGATAGTAATATATAACATGGAAGAATAAAAATATCAATGGGGACATAAAAACATACCTATTGAATGTCTGAGTTATGATAAAATTTTAATGGTAACCTTTTAACAAGTGATTTGAAATATATAATAAAGTGATGCAAAAGAATCATATTTAAAATATAACTAACAATTATATTCTTACTTAAATTAATCCAGTAGGATTGGTACTGTTATTCCTTTGTTACCTGTGAGAAGATATACCTACTCTTAGTTAACTTATTTTTGTAATTATGTGTTTAATCATTATGCCACTTTCTTTTCAAGCCTGTACCTTTTTCTCTTCTCACAGAATTATTTAAGGAGTCCAAATTTATATATGTGTGATCACACTGTATTGTATACATTTTTGCAGAGATTACTTACCTCTAATATTTTCAGACAAAGAACATTAAAATCTGCAAGTGAGAATATGAGAAAACCACATTCATTTTCACATATGTCTTGCTCTAAATAATGTTAAAACTAGTGCCAGAGAAAAACAATTTAATGAGATCAAGGACATTGATCTGAAATAATGATAATAAAACTAGTATGGACAGACATAATGCTAACACTAAACTCATTACTGTGAATTAGTCATTGCTGTCCTAATGAATGATTTAGTCATTCATTGTAGTGAATCCTAAAATTTTTGAAATTTTATCATCTATAATAAATTCAATAGGTACTAGAGTACAATTTGAGTCTGGGTAACTCTAGTTCCATGATTTACTACAGGAGAAAAAGTGAAAAGACTTTCTAGGGATTGGTAAACTTTGAGATGATTTTTGAATATTGGCAAAACCTGATATGAGATCAAAGTTGAGGTATTGCAAATAATGTGCTGCAACTGGATATAAGTGAGTGCTCTGGCTGCACAGGAAATGCAGGTGGCTATGCCTTGGTTTTATGTAGAACCCCCCACATCACAGTTACTAGCTTTATCTTAGTTCTAACATCTGTGGGGAATCACTCACCTTATACATGGGAGAGATACGTTCAGATTAGCATCTGATAATGTCACTTTGTCTTGTTGCAAATATGTCTGTATCAACTAAAGCAACTTTAATAATGCCATAAAATGGGAAAGTTAATGAACACAAGAAGATATCTACAGAACAATTCATGATATACTTTTAATAAATATCTTGTATTATATTGTCAACCTGTATTATAAATTACTTTGAAATTATTTTATTCCAGGACTGCTAGTTACTGAAAATATGATTGTAGGCACGTTAGCTATCTGATATATCAAATTATCAGTGTTGGCACCATTAATGTTTTAAAATAGATAACACCTTAATTTGTATTCTAAGCATGGTAAGACATTTAAAAGCATTTCTGATTTCTACATTCCAGATGCTGGTGGTCAACTTCATGTTGTGACTACTGAAAATATCTCCAGAGCAGTAAAATATCTTCTGGGGGACTAAATAACTTCTGGATGAGAACCAGTGCTATTGGAGCATAAAAGGGGATGCCAAGCACTGGGGAGGGGCTAAGCACTGAAATTGTTGTAAGGGAAACTCTACACTGTCCTCTTCCATTTCAGATAGCTGGCAGATTATTAATGCAAGGGGCCTTGAATGCAGGTAAAAGCATCACATGTCATGGAATCTCATTTGTTACTGAAGGGGAAAACTCTACATATTATGGTTGAAAACCAGTGAATCTGGTAGCATTTTAGTCCAAATCAAAGTAATTGACCTTGGTTAAATTTAAAGAAAGTTTAACATTATTTTTAAACATTCACATTATATATGCATATATACATATAATCTAGTATATGTTATTATATAATATATAATATATATGCATTTCTGTGCACACACACATATAATGTGGCTGTAAGTAGCTGTAAAGTAGCATGAGCGTGTCTAGGATTCTGGTAATATTCTGCTTCTGAAATAATCTGGATATGCTCTATTTTTAAAAATTCATTTGTATGTAGAGTAATGAAGTTTTTGGCATATACCTTATATGTGAATTTGAGTTTCAGAATAACTTCTTTTTAAAAAGAAGAGACTCTTAAAAAGAGCTCATACTGTACAGTGAGAAGTACATATGAAAATCAGCCATACAAAATTATCTGGAAAGTTCAATACTTATTAACATGATTAGTGTTCCTTGAACATAAGATTCTAAAGATACATGTTTGGCAATGACAGTAGAGAAGAAAATAGATGAAATACTCCATTAAGTTTTTTTTCAAAACTCACGATAGAGGAGAGTACTGCTACATGGAACATTCAGAAAACATAAAACAGTAGGCTAGTATTTCTAGCCCCAAATAGTTGTGAATAATATAACTGAATTTTTCTGTTACTTTTGTCCTTATATTATGACTATATATACTTTTATCTTCCTTGGGCATTTGTCAAACTTTTATCTTTATTGGAATTTTGTTAAAAATATTATGAAGTGTTTTAAAATACCTAAACCCTGGGTAAAATGTTTATCCAGTTTTACATTCTCCTTCTTTAGTCTCTGATATGAGAATTTAATATGCCAATTGAAATTCATAGAATCTGAGTTATATTTCAAAGACAACATGATATTTGATGATTTAGTTGCAGCATGAATTGATTTGTTAGATCAATTCCCTTTTTAGTACACATTTAATATCTGCATATGGATTGACATGAATATACATATAGATGTAGGTCTATATCACAATACTTTCTTATGTAAAATTCTTCATTTTGAAATCTTGTCTGATTCATAGTGCTACATTTGAACATATAGCACACTTTTAGAATACGGTAAATCTTTGATTTTGGTTGAAGAATGTTCAGAAATTCCTTTGTTCTTTGAAACAGTAATTAGACCTTAATGAAGGTTGCTGAATTTATTCAACCTCTGAATTCCTTCTAACATTTTATGGCTCTAATTTGTCCAGATATTTGTGGAACTAGAATAAACAAGCAGTCTCAGATGAATAATTAGACTGACAGTTTATCTTAATGGTGGCACTGTTCAGATAGCTCAATATATATGACATTGTTGGTTTGGGAGACACACCAGAATTTCTAAATTGATTTCCTCCTTAGAGTCATTTTATATGTTTGGAATAATCCAGTTTCTGTCCATTCAATCCCTCCAGAAAGATTAATTTAGGCAGATTTGTAGACTTTGATAAAATCCTGCATGTTCACATAGTTTTGAGTCATGTTTGGTAAATGCAGGAAACAATGGATTCTCTGTTATTAACTCATTGAGGAGTGTGGACTCATTGTCAGTAGGATGGCTTCTCCTTTACTCAGGCTAATAAAACAGCTTTTGTAAGAATGGAATGCATACATATCTTGCCCTCACTCCAATTCTTCCCTGAAATCTAGAATGCTCACTAGATTGTTGTGGTAACTTTTGTTCACTTTATATAGCAAAAGCAAAATCCAGAACATCACACAGAAAATAGTTTTTCCCACTTGGATATTAATATATTCTTCTTTTCCCATAATGTTAATTTTTCCACACATGAAACAGAATAATACAGAATAATATATCTTAAAATGTGTATTGGATCATATTGTGCTTTGATTTCCTTACATAAATGACCTTTCTTTCATTCAGAATAAAATCTAAACTGTATTCTATATATACTGTAGGAAATTTTCCAGATATTCTTGATTTCTATCTTTTCATCACCATGTTTTCTTGTTGTTTGTAACATAATTGAATATTCTAAAATAATACACATTGGACTGGCCCAAAGACCCATGCATGACATGGTTCAATGTCTTTCTGGTCTCAGCATTTGACCCTTCCTCTTAACCAGTTCCTTCCAAGTACATTGGGTGACTGTGTTTTACTGTTCCTTAAACACAGCAAAGTGTTCTGGTCTCAGTACTAATTCTGTTAGAGTTTTCTTTGTTTTTGTTTTTGACTTTTATTTTTGTTTCAAAATGTTCTGCCTGCAACCTTCTGCCTCTTTGAATATTTCACAGATGTCAGCTGAAGAGTTGTGTTCATTGACTATGAAATCCATATCAACTTTGTGAAAACATGTGTTATTCTTTCTGGCATCAGTGAGACTACAGTTGCTTCTCACTCACTTCTTTGCTATATTCTAAGTTTTTACTCCAACTGAAAGCTCCAAAGAAAAAGGAACCCTGTTTATTTTAGTATAGTTCAGAACTGTTTTCAAATACAACACATTAGTACATATCTTAATAAATTTATAAGAAATTATGTTATCTAAAAATAAACATTGTTTATATAATTCAAGCATGGATCTTATAATGTACAATTTTGGAAGCAAAAATAGTTGATTATTATTTGAACAAACAAATTTTTATAAGACAATACAGAGAATGCATGTGATTATGGCTTATATTTCTAAATATCTCATTTTATAGATAAGAGAAAAATTATAGGCAAACATGTACACACATCCAGTCAATATCAGTTTTACATAAACTGGTTATATTTCCTATATGACATTTTTTCTAATACCATTTGTTTGTTCTTAAAGTAACAGTACTTGACAAAAAAAATTTATTTTCATTATATGAACTATTTTGTTCACTGCTGATTTATTCAAAAGATGATTATAATGCAGCATTCCTCTTATTTGGAGACACTATGAAGAGGTATGACAAGACTTTTGGAAAATAAAGCACCTATGGAATCTGGGTGATCACTGACTGGACAAAAAAGAATTGTGATAGTTCTTGAAAGAAACCATGCTGATTCATGAGCTGATTGAATATGGAGCAGATAAGAAATTATGCTTTTTTGTGATTGTTGTGAATATTTCTTATATGTGAGGCTAATAAAACTTTTTCTGGCATCACACTTATAGGATTTCATTTCTTAAATAGACAGTATGAAAATATGTCATTCATAGTCTCAAGAAAGTAAACCTGGGCAATTGCACAGTGATTTTGTAAATATTCCTGAGTATTCATTTCTCACAATTTTCAAGCACCTTTACTAAAGTAAAGTTTAAGATTAAGATTGCATTTTATCAAGGACTTCTGTCTTTGGAAATTCTTTCGTACATTCCTACAACCAAACCTTCTCTAAAGGAAGTCTAATTTTAGGCTTCAGTATGCACCTGGGTGAAAAATTGACTTTTAAGAAGCCTTTAAAATAAATGTTCTTAAATTTTTATTATTATCCAAGAACTTCATAAAAGATTTTAATTGTTCTTATAAGGCAACATTTGCTGTAACAACCTTAAAAATGTTGGAACAATCATAGGCTTTTCTTTCCTTTTTTATTTAATACAAATAAAAACAGAAGAAATTCTTATGATTGATTCTCAGATAATTTTTATTTGATGAGCATAAATGTTAAATTGACATATTTCAACTGCTAAAGTTTAAAATGTATGGAATGTTAGTTATTTAAAATTGATCTGAAATACCTTGAAAATCTGTTTACTGGAAAAGTCTAAAGGTCAATATGCGAACACAATCAGGAATCTTGTGATTTCATTCAGGTTATGTTTTGAACATAGAGAAATAAGATTTAAAATATACAAGTTTAAAATGAGAATATTTTCATTTTGTATGTTTTATTTAAAATGTGATGCATAAACTGGGTCCTATGTGGTGTGTGTTCATATCTGTGTATGAGTCAGGGGATAATATTTTTTACCCACAAAGTTTGTTGAAACAAATATCTAAATTGTCTAATTTTAATCAAACATAGCCAAAGAAAAATTTAAAATATAAACATCCAAATACACTTTAAAGGAAACAATTTGAAGTAGAAATTATGAAGGGGTGGAGTACAGAAACAGTATACTGCAATAGTGTGGATGGTAGGCAAATAATGTTTTCTTCTTTTGATATTTTTTCTCCTACAGCTATTTTTTTGCATAGAGATGCAGTGAAATAAAGGTGTGGTATTTTAAAAGCACTGTTTTTTTTGTCAATTAGGGACAAAGTATCATTCAAAAGAATTATTCTAAAAGTAGCCATTAAAGCTTAGGTTAAATAAACTATGATGTTTTCTTTTATTACTATAAGTAATCAAAATGTATTATTAGATTTTCTGATGTTACTTAATCAAATTTCACAGGTTTAATTATAGTAAAATTTTAAGTATTTAACTCATTGACCCTATTCTCAACACTTTTCAAATGGAAGGCACAAAGCTACAGCTTAGCAAGAATCAAATAATCATTGTTTTAAAAGATTTGGTGGTAGTGACCAAAGTCTATGATTCTATTTTCTGCTTCTGCTTGAGATTATTTCTACTTTTTTGTTGGAGTACTTTATTGCTGAAAATATAACAGGTTTCTGTTATATTTTTAATGTTGGGTCTTCAGGGTCTTATGTATATTGGGCCAGTGTTCGAACATATGAGCCACTCTCCCAGTTCTTTTGCTGTTATTTATTTTTTTTTTTGACACAAAATCTCTCATTTTTGTCTGACCCAGCCTCAGTCTTTCATTTTCCAACCTTCATCTCCTGTACACAAGCTGGGTGCATACTACTTGTTTTTAAGTCAAGGTCTTGCTAACTTTTTGCCCAAACTGGTCTTGAATTGTGATCCCTCTATCTCTGCCTCCAGACCAGTTAGGATCACAAGGGTGTGCCACTATGCCTAGCTTTGCTACTTTGTTGCAGGGACCAACTTAATACATTTATCTTTGATGTATTAAGATGCTCTGAACTGACTCTTCTTTGAATTTGTGACTTACAAAATAAGCCAATGGATAACCTAACCTGCAAGATACCATTGGCCGTGAATGTACACAGGTATACATTTCTTTGAAGAATTGTTTATAAGTAGTAACTGCTTACTTTTAATTTTTAATTTTTTTTAATTTTTATTTTTTTATTCACATTCATTTCTCCCCTCTGCCCACCTCCCCCCGCCCCCCGTTCTCCCCTCAGTTCCAGGCAGGTCGTGTTCTGCCTTTATCACTAGTTTTGTTGAAGAAAAGAAGCAAGCCTAATAAGGAAGAGAAAGCGTTTTTGCTACTTGAGTTGAGGATAGCTATACAGAAATATTCCTAGCATTGCTTTCATGTACACGTGTTATGACCCATGTTGATTCATCTCTAATTGATCTTTACCCTGGTTACTGATCCCCTTCTCATGATAACCTCTGTTGCTTTATGGTTTCTGTATTAGTTCCTCTGGAGTGGGGACATCAAAAGCTTTCATGTTTTGGTTTTTCTACCTATTTCTATATCACTGAAATGTGTTCTCCCCTTATCATGTGATCCAAATCCAACCACATTGCTGCATTTGCCCTAGATCTAAAGTCCACATATGAGGGAGAACATAGAATTTTTAAAGTGTATTGTTTTATTTAAATGAATGATATATTTTGCAAAAGAGATAAACATGAAAGCAAAGGTATCTTAAAAAATTATAATTGAGAAATGGCCATAAGAATGACTAACTGTGAAAATAAGATTCACTGTAGACCTTAAAAACACATTTGCAGTTTGGGGTAATAGGTGTCTAACCATTTAAATCCCATGTAACCCAACATAAAGAATGAAGCATAGAGAAAAGTTAATATTGCTTTTAATGCATGTACTTGATTATATTTCATTAATTCTCCTAAATATATAAAATATGATGTTTTCCCTACAGAAACTGTTTAACATATATCCTGTTTTTAAAAAGCTAAAATAATTTCTATATCACAAGAATAAAAACTGTTGATTTGATTATAATTCAAGTTCTGCAGATTTCTGCAGGGAGGGGGAAATATTTGTATGATTTTGAGTGACAGAACGTAAAACAAATGTGTTTAGTAACAATAATATTTCTTTAAGAACAGTTATTATTACCTATTAAGAATTTTGATCATCTAACAACTATAAAATTGGCAACAATAAGAACAAAACAACAAAAATTCAAACAAGTCCAAGAGAATTATAGGAGGCACAGGCATAATTTCAAGTGTCACAATTAATGTGGATGGTTTCAGAGAAGCAAAAACTGTTTTTGTGAAGAGGATAAAATGAAATTGGATCCCAGGCATGGGTTCATGATCCAAGAAAGATTTCATGATCACTGTTGTCAATTTCATGTCATGTTCTAAGACATGCGTATTTTAAAGGATATTTAATTTGAAACTTAGCATGATAATTGCTCAAGAAAGTATGTGAATTTCAATTATGGCTTAACTTGTTTCTCTAGTAAATAAAAGTATTATCAAACAAGGCACGCTGTGTTAAATCCTTCTTTTTTTCTCATTGACTGCATGCATTTGACATTGTGAATCCATCCAGAAAGTGGATTATGAGACTTTGGATCTAAAGTAAGAGCATCTCAGCACTTTTGTCTAATTGGTACGTGCCTCTCCCAAAAGTCAAAAAATTTTGGCAAACCCGCTACCATGCTTATGATGGTATCAAGCATATATCCTCCCAAACAAATTTGAAACAAGCCCTATATGTTTTCTCCACTGAAAGAATGAGATTTCTGAGTTGCTAATATGTTTATAATGCTTACCTTGACAGTAAAATGACCTTGTTAAAAATATGCATGTGACAATTTCAGAATTTGAGGATGTAATTTTGATATTTACAGGATTAGACAATGAATATGGCATAATGAAATAAGGTTAGGGTAGAATATTTAATAAGTAATTATGACAGTAATTTTGTAGACACAATGTATATACCACAAGCATCTATATTTTTCTGAACTTAATTTTTCTTGACTTTTTTTTCTATGAACATGAGCTAATTAGGTGATATACCTTGAATAGAATTTGTCATATTTTATTTGGGGCTTTAACATCATTGTTAAGTTCTAAATTTTCTGGAATAACTTAGAAATTACTCTTGTCCCTAACACTACATCCACAGACATATAAATACTATGAAGCCACTATAACTAATCTATGCTGCTTCTGCAAATGAAACAAGCTGAAATTAGGTTTCCTGGGTCTGTGCCAATGAAATATGTCAGAGAACATAGGAGATTGCCATAGATATTTTCTTCATATTACAAGAAATACGTACTTTCTTGTCAATTTTGTTTTCAGCAATGGGGATCAAAACCAGGGCTTTATGCTAATTTTGTAGCTAGCAATGCAAATTCATTGTTAGCTGATTCTTAAAAACTTTATTCTTAAAGAGTTTGGTTCTAGTTTTTACTTTAACTGAAGTGTGTCTGCCAACCATAAGATCATGATTAATGACCCAAATATGTTGAGCAACTGAGATAAGGGAATATATATATACACATATATAGCATATATACACATTTATATATATATGAATAAATATATACATTTATATATATCATCCTTTTGCCACAATGATTTCCTAGTTATAGTATCTTCTGGGATTAGTCAGGATTCAGGAACCAAAACAAAAACTCCTCTTAATGTCTGCATGAAGGAACATTTATGATATGTAGGTGATTACACACTACAGCTGTATAATCATTACATACTACAGTAGCTACATGTGGCTTAATGCATTAATGTTTCCTTTTAGACTACTGAATTATATCATACTATTTTGTAGTAAGTCATATAGAGTTAAAATTTTGAAGCTGTTTTCTCCTTTCTATTATATCAGTATATATTTAGGAATGATAATAAAGCTTTCAAAGAAGTGGTTCTTTTGTTATTTCTTTAATAGATTGCTTTATGTAATGAATTACCTGGTGAATACATGTATACATTAATCAAGATATTTTGTCATATATGTATATAATCCAGATGCTCTAGTGATGAGATGTTGTAACTCATGTGTATAATCTTAGAGCTGAAAGACTCTAGAAGCTAACCAATGTCAAGAACCTAATTCAGAATTTCCTTAAAAAATTTTAATTAAAATGTATTTTGATTTTTATGACACCAGTCATCTCTGACAAGTACATGTGCATGTTCACATACACAAACACACACATACACACCTACACACACACACACACAAACATGTTTGCTCAAAAGCTCCACAAGAATAAAGGCATATTGTAGTATAAAAGTAAAACATAGTATATTTCTATTGTAAATGTTCAAATGTACTTATTTGCTATACAATACTTTGAATTATGTTTGTTTCTAAATATATATATGTATAAATATAAATGAATAATTTATAAATATACATTTCATAATATTTTATACTTTAAAAGATTTAGCTTGTCTAGAGAAATTTCAGTTATTATCTTTTCAGAATAGTAACATGCTACATATAGATTATGACTAAAAAAAGATCCATGGCTTACTTATGAAAATTTCACTTTTAACGTAAGTATAGTTTTCAGAAGCAATTGAGATAGTACTATAAGATGTTTAACAGTAACACACTTAACAATAAAGAAAACTAAGCTATCAAGATAATATGTGAAATTTAAGTAATTTAAAGCCATATGTTCAAAAATATTTACTTCAGAATTCAGATATTTGTGTTATGAAAATAATATTGTGAAATACTAATGAGGTAAGAAAATTTATTCAGAGATCAAGTACTTGCTGATATATTTAATATTATTTTTAATTAATCATATTTTAATTCTTACTTTTTATTACCTTATGTTCATTATGCTGCCTGGTTAAAGGATGCCTTTTTGTAACTTTGCATAGTTAAAAAATACTGTTGTTTCTGAATTACTACAGCACAATATTTAGCCATAGTTGTCTATATAATTGAGCACATTTGCACATTATTTTTGATATGAGATAATACTTATTCTTTCTTACAATATGAATGGAATTATTGCTGATTTCATATGCATATCTAAGTTGAATTTCTTCAGATAAATCTTATGCTTCTTTTGTGCCCACAAACACATCTGGATACTCATGAGAAGTGTAAATATCCCAACTAGAAGAAAAAAATAAATATTTATCCTTTTGCATTTCTATGATTGATATGTTAAACTGTACTAGGAAAAGAATCAGTAATATATATAACCTTTAAAATATTTCTCAACTGTTGCAAGGTTTCTTATTGATTTCCTTTTATTCAAGCAAAACAAATGTTCAAACAATATTTATGCATGGCTAAATAAATATAAAACATTGATAGCAAAGTTTAAATAAATTAATATTTTTATATCTTATGGTCACAACATACACCCAAAAAGAAATTTTTATGAGTAGATTTAGAAATAGCTTTCAATATGTATATAATATCCATCTACATATATACACAATATGATAAATCACATTATGATTCAAAATTATTATCAACAAAACAAAGAATGAATGAAATAGGTATCCACATATCCCTTCTCGTTCTGAGTTCTAGTGCAGCTCAACTTCTATTGAGTATTAAAATGCCCAATATTCAAGACTGTGTCCTCAGTTCTCCCCAGACTTCTCCTGATAGGTTCACTTGAACACACAACATAAACACCTGTCTGTACACATGCACACGAGAGAGTTTCAAGTGAAAAGTATAGTTACTACTACTTCTTTTTAACAAAATCTCATTTCTTTATAAATATATTTGAATTTTCTTTCCAAGCTTGGATTAATTTTCCTTTTTTGTATCAAGCAGCAATAATTTAGAGATAAACAACAAATAATGTTTCAATTATTTGCTAGAAAATCACAACCAAAATCAAAATGAAAGCATAAACTCCTTTTGCAAACTCTACAATTTAGTAATAAGTTAACTTATGCTAAGAAACCACTTTATCTAAATGTGCATTCACTTTGGTTAATTGTCAATAACCCTTACCTGGTAGTGTTTGTGTCAAGATGGTAAAACTAATCCATGATCCAATCTGTAAAATTACAAACATAACAGATACTTGTGGTTGATATGGTCATTTGCTCACTTGTGACCTTAAGTAAGTAATTTGAAAGCATAAAATATTATAAATGCTACAAATAAGAAGAAACTTCCAAAAAACTGAATTTTTTACTGACTGTCACTGATTTCATACAGTAGTATCATATTCATGAGGGAGAACATTGTTTTGGATAACATTTAAAATTTTGAAATATCTTTATACATTTTGTAAAAGGATTGAAAAATCTTTAAATATGCTCATCTTTATGGGAAAATGCTCCTTTTTTCTGAGAGAAAATTATTTTTGTAAAAACTTATTTTTTAAAAAAATTTTTCTTCATGCCAGAAACTTGAATGAAATCTATATTTAAGACTTGTACACATTTTCATTTATATCAATGTAAAATATATGCAAAATAAACTTGTGGATTTAGTATATCATCAAATAATGTTCAGTTATTTAGATACAAAAATAGCATACCTCATATGTGTAGTTAGGACATGAAACCAGGAAAAACATCCATGTGAAGGGGTTACAATTTGGCCGGGGAAAGCAGGCATTATTTCCTTTTAAAAAGGAAAGTAAAATGTCAATGATGTTCTATATTGCGAATTTGATCACATGCTTGTTTTATAATACTAAATTTCCAAGTGCAATTTTATAACAAATGAAATGTCATCATATATTTATAGCAATCTATTTCATAAATTGCTCAGAAGAGACCTACTTTCAAATGTTATGACATTTTGACTAGATAGAATAGCTCTTTATAGCTATGTGGGTGAAAAATTGCAGAATAAACAGAGGATAATAATGTTTTAAAATTTTAAATAAAATAATATATAAGGTTAGCTTATTTAATAACTGTAGCAGTATTATATACTAAAATGTAAAATATGCATTAACAATTGCATGCTTCCTCACATTCTGTTTTACTGTCAAAATACATGTGTGTGGTTGAGACTATGAAATACCTCAAAAATCTCTTTGTATTAATTTAGTGAAAATCCTAAGGGAATTTTGCAAAAATGTCATTTATATCAGAAGAGTATAAAAATCTGTCATAAAACGATTAAACTAAATCAGTATAATTAATATTCAGAAACATCACATAAATTATTTCTGCTCAGCAATGAGAAATGTTATTTACAGCTCTCATTATATTTAGCATATTGTCACTTAATTTTTAATTTTTCTCCTAGCAATTTTTTTTCAAGAAACATTTTGGAAAATAATTAATAATGATTTCAATTTGAACTTTGAGCTGTGACACTTGTAAAAGTAAATATGAATCAAAAGATTGCTGTTTTATTCTCCATAATAAAATTTAATCAGATAACAAATCAACTAATCTCTTTTAGTTACAACTTTAAAGTCATAATGAAATGTCAGTATGTTGTTTTCAAAATTATAACTGTGGTCGGAATATCAAAGTAAAAATACATATTAAGTGCTGTGCAGATTTCATGATAAGGATAAACATATATGCCACATAATATTACTGGGAATGTTGTAACATGTATGTAAATACCATTGTTTAATGTCCATATATAGGAAAAGGAAAGACAGTGAAGGAACCTACACCACTTCTAGTCATTGAATTTCAGAGGTGGAAGATGCATACAAGATAACCTGTCTTAAGGCATCTAGTTCCTTAATTTTCTTCCCCTGGAGTACACAAATCACATTTCTTCTTGATGTAATTTTCAGATTAAATAATGAAAATGTTTTATGATGTAAAACCACATATGTGTATAAATGTATACAGTTGCTATCAATTGTAACAGCATGTAAGTTTGGGTTTGTTACTAATTTAACACTATCATTCTCCATGATATGTTTTTTCAACCAATAGTTTTTATAATAAAATTTTTATTAAATAAAACTGGAAAAAATTCTACATTATCCAGATTCATCCTAAGGCATAAAGAGATTATTCCATTCCTTCAAGTAAAGCTCCTAGAGGAAAACTCTCACCTCTCAGTGTGCACTGTGAGTGTTTCTTTTTTTAAAAAATTTTTTCTTTATTCATTTATTCATATGTGCACATATTGTGTGGGCCATTTCTTCCCCCGCCCCCCACCCCCTTACTTCCAGGCAGAATCTGTTCTGCCCTTTTCTCCAATTTTGTTGAAGAGTAGACATATGCAATAGTAAGAAGCCGGCGTTTTTGCTAGTTGAGATAAGGATAGCTATACCCAGTGATTACTAGCATTGTTTCCATGCACAAGTGTATTACAACCCCAATTGATTCATCTCTTCCAGAAAGCAACCTAAACCAAGGTTACACTACCATTTTAGTTTGGTCTTAATTCAGTCTTTTATCAATGTGGTAAATTTATGACTGAATTCCAAACAACATTCATTCTTCATCTTAGCTTTAGAATGTTTATTACAGATATTTATTGATATCTTCTTGATCTCAATTTCTTACTTAAAAATGAGGTTTTGGTTTTTCAATTTTCCTCTCATCCCACACTGTTTCCTACAAAACTTCTGCATAATTTTCTCCATCTTGGTTTCTGCATCGCAGAAAATCCACTCCGAGTCATTGGCACCAAAAGTGGCTGCTGATTATAGACACATTACAGGTAATAAAAGATAATAAAAGATGAGGAGGAAGTATCCTAACAGGTCAAGATTTTGAAGTTGAAAGAGATGTGTTCATTGCTACAATATATATTGAATCACAGGCATTGGCAAATGAGCAAAAAAGTCAGGATTGCTAACCTTCCTGTTAATATATGTGGGCATGAAATGTCAACATCTTCCTATTGCATATCAATAGCCAATATGAGTTATCTATGACAGAAGAAGGATTTGATAAGAGGAAGAAAAGATGACTAAGACAGTTGACATTAGCCCATTTCTGTAATGCACCCAGTTATGGTAAGTGGGTATAGGAATGGATCATAGTGTCAGGAATAGAAGATAAGTTTGGGCTCAGTGCCATGGGTTTTTACCTACCAGGGAAGATACAACTACTGACACTGCCAAGAGTCCAGTGCGTTAGCAACAAATAACTATAATGATACCATAATAAGGCAACATTCCTTGAGGAGACTAAGTAGCAACCTGAAATCAAAGTGATTAACTGAACTCCATTTTTTTTATGAAAGGTAAAGCAATTCATATTTCTAGGAAAAGATGAAATCCTTAAAAAGTGTTCCTTCATTCTTTAGGTCGTGAGTTGTTTTTATTTTCTGAGGACATGCATATATACTTCATAATGTATTGATAGATTATGGAATCCACATATCAAAACAATATCAACTTGAGGACCCATAACTCTGGAACTTACTATTCACATCAAACACTACATTATCACAAATTGTCATCCTAATGGATAAAAGAACTGGTCTGTTGAAGATATAACAAAAGTGCCATTTTAGATGTAAGGCATATCATTAACTCAACAATATAACTTGGCTCATTGTTGATTAAAAATATTTCTGTGTCCCATGAGAGAATATTTTCCATTTGGCAACAGAGCTCTCAAATTTTGAAGACCTCAGGGTTAAGAGGGAACTACCACTGGCAAAAAAATTGTGCCTGACAAGTAGGAAGGAGACATATGTGATGTTCTACAATGGGGAAGCAGAGTGTTATTTTGTTCTAGGTAATCCACGTGAACATCTGTCAATAGTTCTTTAATCCAAAGACAAGGGCAACATCTATGTCCTGATAAGGGCTTGGAAACAAAACCTTAGCCACTGAGACAAGGATCCAGTTTATACTGATAATCCCTGAAACACCAAATGTACCAGCTGAGGATAAGGGAAATTTAAGGGTTTATCTGAGAGGAAAATAGTATAAATTCTTATACCAAGACCATAGAGAGTGGCAGACATGGTATAGTTTCCTGCTAGCATGTTTCTTTTACATTTTCCCCCAGAAAAAGAAGCTGGTTAGCATCGTGGTGAGACTGTTCCCAGAAAATAAACAAAGAAATGGATCTGTAAAATAAATGTAACTGTAATGTACAATGTAATATGTTGTCAATATTTCTATTAGGAAGGTTTGAATTTTCCTCAATTGCTTTGAATGCTGTAAGCAGACAGTTTTACCTGTCAGACTCTGTGACTGGATGACTTTTTCTAAAAGAATGCTGTTTGATCCAGAGCTACTCCCAATTCCCAAGAGGAACCATATTCAATTACCTTATCTCCAATGTTTCTAACAAAAGACCGCTCTGAGGGACTCTCCTAGCCTCAGGTACCTTACATAGTTTACTGGGGTGACTCAACAACTGCACCATAATGTTCCCTCTTTCCACACTTCTAATTACTCTCATTTAAACTACTTTCTTTGTCAGATTCTGTGCCCCCAAGAACATAACTTGTAACACATTACTTGAACAAGCAATATTAAATGGTCTTTTTATACATAACACATGCCTAAAGCACATCCAACAGACTGATATTACTACAAATTTTAATGAATATGGGAATGGGAAAACAAACATTCAACACTGCCAAACTCATTCTATGAAGCCAGTGTTACACTCATCCCAAAACTGGACAAAGACACAGCAAAGAAGAAAATTATAGGCCAATCCCTTTAATGAACTTAGATACTTAAGTTATCAATAAAATATTGATAAACTTAATTCAACAGTATATCAAAAAGATCATACACCATGAACAAGTAGGTTGCATCTCAGGGAGGCAGGGATGGTTCAATATATACAAATCATCATACAGCACATTAACAGACACCAAAACAAAAACCACATGATTATCTCAATGGATGCAGAAAAAACTTTCAAAAAATTCAACATTCCTTCATGATAAAAGCTCTTATGAAACTAGGAATAGAAGGAATGTACCTCAACATAATAAAGGCTATATATGACAAACGTGTAGCCCACATAATAGTAAATGGGAAAATATGAAACCATTTTCTCTAAAGTAAGGAATTAGACCAGGGTATCACTCTCTCCACTCCTATTTAACATAGCTATGGAGTTCCTAGCCAGAGCAATAAGATATGAAGAAGAAATAAAAGCAATACAAATTGGGGAGAAAGTAGTCAAACTATCTCTATTTGCAGATGATATGATCTTATAGTTAAAAGACCCAAAAAACTCCACCAAAAAATTCCCAGACATTAGAAACAGCTTCAGCAAAGTAGTAGGCTACAAAATCAATAACAAAAATCAATAACCTTTCTACACAACAGTAATGAAATAAAAAAAATAAAATATCTAGGAATAAACTTATCAAAGGTTGTGAAAATCTTATACAATGAAAACTATAAACCACTGAAGGAAGAAATTGAAAACTGTAGAAGATGAGATCTCCCATGTTCATGGATTGGCAGAATGCATATTGTGAAAATGGCTGTATTACCAAAAGCAATCTATATGTTCAATGCAATCAACATCAAAATTCCATTGATGTTCATCAAAGAGATTGAAAACTCGGGAGAATTCCAAGATGGCGGCTAGAGGGAGGAAGCAGAAAGCGAGCCTCCTATAGTGAAATCTTGGAGAGACGCTGGAGACACACTTTGCAGGCATAATCACCGAGAAAAGGCATAACTTTGACCCCTCCACATCTCCAGCCGGCGCAGAGAATCTCCACTTCACGTTAAACGGAGAACCGAGGAGGCCCCCCGGCCGCCAGTGGCCGGCGCCCATACGGCTTGGGAAGACACGGACCAGGTGAGCTTCGCGGTACCGCGGTTCCCCCACAGACAAGCCTGGGCCAGAGCAGCATAGCCCCCTGGACAGACAGACCTCCACCCGGGAAAAAAAGAGAAACTGAGTACTAAGCAGTAAGAACAATAAAAACACGCGGGAAAGAGGGTGGGGCGCCCTGAGTGCTGAAGATTGGGGGAAGGGAATCCTTCCCGGGACTGTAAATAAACGAGCCGGGCGGGCCGGAGAGGCTCTGGCGGGAGCGGGGCGCGCCCAGCAACCAGGAGCGGGACGCTTGTGAGAGGAGGGAAGACCCACTTCCCACGTGAACTGTAAATAAACACACAGGCCTGACAACGCTGGGCAGTGTCACCTTTCCCAGTGCTTGGAAAGGGGAAAGCCTGTGGCAGAGGCCCCCCCCCCACAGGAGAACTCTGAGCAAACAAAGCCTGTGGGACCAGGTGAGTGCTAAGCTCACCCCAGACATCTGCATAAATAACGCCGCCAGCTACAGGCTGAGAGCAGCAGGCAGGCAAGCCGCAGTTGCAGATACCACTCTCAGAACTGCCTCCAGACGCTTTTTTTTCTTTTTCTCCCTACCTTTGATGAGAGAACAACCGAATTACACCTACAAGCCGAAAAACTTACTGAAACTGTATTGCATTTGAACTGGGGACACTTGGGGGGGGCTTTTTTTTTTTTTCTTCTCTGTGTGTGTGAGTGTAGTTTTGTTCTACTTTATGCATCCCCTTTGATGAGACAACTACAGAACAACATCTGAGGCACCAACTCCAGGACTGGAGATTGAGACGGACATCCAAATTATTAAGACTGAAATTGCATTGCATATAAACTTGGAAGTTTTTTGGTTTTTTGTTTTGTTTTTTTTTTTTTTTTAATTTTCTATTTTCCATTTTATTTTAATTCATTTTTATAAATAGATATTACTTTCATATACTTATTTTTTATTTTCTTTTATCTTTGATTTTCAATCCTCTCTCTGTCACTCTATTGTCTGTTCAGCTTACTGTCGATTAGTACACTAACACTCCCTGTTTATACCTTTGAAACTCTCTTGTCTGATACCTTGT
Source organism: Castor canadensis (assembly GCF_047511655.1). NCBI lineage: Eukaryota > Metazoa > Chordata > Mammalia > Rodentia > Castoridae > Castor > Castor canadensis. The sequence goes on along the minus strand of NC_133394.1, from coordinate 104,202,430 downwards.
TCTGCTTTCTCCCTCTAGTCTGTATATTTGTTTTCCCCTTTTCTTTAACTTCTTGCTTTCCATCTCAGCTCACTCTTCCATTCTCAATATTACCATTGTTATTATTACAAGCTAGAAAATACTTAATTACACACAGTACAGGGACAGTAACAACACCAAGGACAATGACAGGAAGACAGAAAAAACAAGGAAACCAGTTTCCCCACAGCAAAAAATTAGTACAGGAACCAGAGGGGAATGAAGAGAACAGAAACTCAGAGCCAGACTCCAACAAAATGAAGATAAACTATGCCAAAGGACCCAAAGAAGCCTACAAGAATAATTTAAAAGAAGACATACTACAAGTACTCAATGAGAATTTTATAGAGATGATACTGGATAGGGTCAACCAAAATGTACAGGAGACACTCAAGAAATTCCAAGACAATAAAAATAGAGAATTTGAAAAAGCAAAAGAAGAAATAAAGGAAACCATAGAAGCACTGTATAAACACCAAAGTGAAAGAGAGAACACAATGAATAAATGGATAAATGAACTCAGGACAAAAATAGACAACAATAAAGAAGAAAACAGCCAGGATATGGAAAACCTCAGAAAAAAGAACGAAACAGAACTGCAAAACAAAACAGAAGGCCAATCCAGCAGAATAGAACAAACAGAAGACAGAATCTCAGAACTTGAAGATGAAATGGTAATTAAAGGAAAAACTGAAGAACTATTAATTAAACAACTCAAGACCTGTGAAAAGAAAATGCAAGAACTCACTGACTCCATCAAAAGACCAAACTTGAGAATCATGGGCATCGAAGAAGAAGAAGAGGTGCAAGCGAAGGGAATGCGTAATATATTCAACAAAATAATAACGGAAAATTTCCCAAATCTAGAGAAAGATATTCCCATACAAATGCAAGAGGCCTCCAGGACACCAAACAGACCAGATCAAAATAGAACTACTCCACGACATATCATCATTAAAACAACAAGTTCAGAAACTAAGGAAAGAATATTGAAGGCTGCAAGAGAGAAAAAACAAGTAACATACAAAGGTAAACCCATCAAAATCACAGCAGACTTCTCAACAGAAACATTAAAAGCAAGAAGAGTGTGGGGTGAGATCTTCCGGGCACTGAATGAAAATAACTTCAACCCCAGGATACTCTACCCAGCAAAGCTATCATTCAAAATAGATGGAGCAATAAAAGTCTTCCATGATAAGCAGAAACTAAAACAATATGTGACCACAAAGCCACCATTACAAAAGATTCTGCAAGGGATCCTGCACACAGAAAGTGACACCCAACTTAACCATGAAAAGGCAGGCAGCACCAAACCACAGGATAAGAAAAAGCAAGACAGCAGAGAGTAACATCAAGTTAGGTACACACAATCAAACCTTCAAACAACTAAGATAACTAAATGGCAGGAATCACCACATACCTATCAGTACTAACACTTAATGTTAATGGACTTAATTCACCCATCAAAAGACACCGTTTGACAAAATGGATTAAAAAAGAAGATCCAACAATTTGTTGCTTACAGGAGACTCATCTCACCGACAGAAATAAGCATATGCTTAGGATGAAAGGCGGGAAGAAGATTTACCAAGCCAACGGCCCCCGAAAACAAGCAGGAGTAGCAATACTTATCTCTGACAAAGTAGACTTCAAACCTACATTGATCAAACGAGATAAAGAAGGACATTCCATACTAATAAAAGGGGAAATAGACCAAAAGGAAATAATAATCATCAATCTCTACGCACCCAATGTCAACGCACCCAATTTCATCAAACATACCCTGAAAGACCTAAAAGCATATATAAACGCCAACACAGTGGTTGTGGGAGACTTTAACACTCCATTATCATCAATAGATAGGTCATCCAAACAAAAACTCAATAAAGAAATCCAAGATCTAAAATATGCAATAGATCAAGTGGACCTAGTAGATGTCTACAGAACATTTCATCCAACCTCTACACAATATACATTCTTCTCAGCAGCCCATGGAACCTTCTCCAAAATAGATCATATCCTAGGGCACAAAGCAAGCCTCAGCAAATATAAGAAAATAGAAATAATACCGTGCATACTATCTGACCACAATGCAGTAAAAGTAGAACTCAACAACAAAAGTAAAGACAAAAAGCATGCAAACAGCTGGAAACTAAATAACTCATTACTTAATGAAGAATGGATCATCGATGCAATAAAAGAGGAAATTAAAAAGTTCCTAGAAGTCAATGAAAATGAAAACACAACCTACCGGAACCTATGGGACACAGCTAAGGCAGTCTTGAGAGGAAAGTTTATAGCCATGAGTGCATATATTAAAAAGATTGAAAGATCCCAAATCAATGACCTAATGATACATCTCAAACTCCTAGAAAAACAAGAACAAGCAAATCCCAAAACAAATAGAAGGAGAGAAATAATAAAAATAAGAGCTGAAATCAATGAAATAGAAACCAAAAAAACCATACAAAGAATTAATGAAACAAAAAGTTGGTTCTTTGAAAAAATAAACAAGATCGATAGACCCCTGGCAAACCTGACTAAAATGAGGAGAGAAAAAACCCAAATTAGTAGAATCAGGAATGCAAAAGGGGAGATAACAACAAACACCATGGAGGTCCAGGAAATCATCAGAGACTACTTTGAGAACCTATATTCAAATAAATTTGAAAATCAAAAAGAAATGGACAGATTTCTAGATACATATGATCATCCAAAACTGAACCAAGAGGAAATTAATCACCTAAATAGACCTATAACACAAAATGAAATTGAAGCAGCAATCAAGAGTCTCCCCAAAAAGAAAAGTCCAGGACCTGATGGATTCTCTGCTGAATTCTATCAGACCTTTAAAGAAGAACTGATACCAACCCTCCTTAAACTGTTCCATGAAATAGAAAGGGAAGGAAAACTGCCAAACACATTTTATGAAGCCACTATTACACTTATCCCTAAACCAGGCAAAGACACCTCCAAAAAGGAGAACTATAGGCCAATCTCCTTAATGAACATTGATGCAAAAATCCTCAACAAAATAATGGCAAATCGAATTCAGCAACACATCAAAAAGATTATTCACCACGACCAAGTTGGCTTCATCCCAGGGATGCAGGGGTGGTTCAACATACGAAAATCAATAAACGTAATAAACCACATTAACAGAAGCAAAGACAAAAACCACTTGATCATCTCAATAGATGCAGAAAAAGCCTTTGATAAGATCCAACATCATTTCATGATAAAAGCTCTAAGAAAACTAGGAATAGAAGGAAAGTTCCTCAACATTATAAAAGCTATATATGACAAACCTACAGCCAGCATTATACTTAACGGAGAAAAATTAAAACCATTCCCTCTAAAATCAGGAACCAGGCAAGGATGCCCACTATCTCCACTCCTATTCAACATAGTACTGGAATTCCTAGCCAGAGCAATTAGGCAAGAAGAAGGAATAAAAGGAATACAAATAGGTAAAGAAACTGTCAAAATATCCCTATTTGCAGACGACATGATCCTATACCTTAAAGACCCAAAAAACTCTACTCAGAAGCTTCTAGACATCATCAATAGCTATAGCAAGGTAGCAGGATATAAAATCAACATAGAAAAATCATTAGCATTTCTATACACTAACAATGAGCAAACGGAAAAAGAATGTATGAAAACAATTCCATTTACAATAGCCTCAAAAAAAATCAAATACCTAGGTGTAAACCTAACAAAAGATGTGAAAGACCTCTACAAGGAAAACTATACACTTCTGAAGAAAGAGATTGAGGAAGACTATAGAAAGTGGAGAGATCTCCCATGCTCATGGATTGGTAGAATCAACATAGTAAAAATGTCGATACTCCCCAAAGTAATCTACATGTTTAATGCAATTCCCATCAAAATTCCAATGACATTCATTAAAGAGATTGAAAAATCTACTGTGAAATTTATATGGAAACACAAGAGGCCACGAATAGCCAAGGCAATACTCAGTCAAAAGAACAATGCAGGAGGTATCACGATACCTGACTTCAAACAATATTACAAAGCAATAACAATAAAAACAGCATGGTACTGGCACAAAAACAGACGTGAAGACCAGTGGAACAGAATAGAGGACCCAGATATGAAGCCACACAACTATGAGCAACTTATCTTTGACAAAGGAGCTAAAAATATACGATGGAGAAATAGTAGCCTCTTCAACAAAAACTGCTGGGAAAACTGGTTAGCAGTCTGCAAAAAACTGAAACTAGATCCATGTATATCATCCTATACCAAGATTAACTCAAAATGGATCAAGGATCTTAATATCAGACCCCAAACTCTTAAGTTGATACAAGAAAGAGTAGGAAATACTCTGGAGTTAGTAGGTATAGGTAAGAACTTTCTCAATGAAACCCCAGCAGCACAGCAACTAAGAGGTAGCATAGATAAAAGGGACCTCATAAAACTAAAAAGCTTCTGTTCATCAAAAGAAATGGTCTCTAAACTGAAGAGAACACCCACAGAGTGGGAGAAAATATTTGCCAATTATACATCAGACAAAGGACTGATAACCAGAATATACAGGGAACTTAAAAAACTAAATTCTCCCAAAACTAATGAACCAATAAAGAAATGGGCAAGTGAACTAAACAGAACTTTCTCAAAAGAAGAAATTCAAATGGCCAGAAAACACATGAAAAAATGCTCACCATCTCTAGCAATAAAGGAAATGCAAATTAAAACCACACTAAGATTCCACCTCACCCCTGTTAGAATAGCCATCATCAGCAACACCACCAACAACAGGTGTTGGCGAGGATGCGGGGAAAAAGGAACCCTCTTACACTGTTGGTGGGAATGTAGACTGGTACAACCACTCTGGAAAAAAATTTGGAGGCTACTTAAAAAGCTGGACATCGATCTACCATTTGATCCAGCAATACCACTCTTGGGGATATACCCAAAAGACTGTTACTCCAGAGGCACCTGCACATCCATGTTTATTGCGGCACTATTCACAATAGCCAAGTTATGGAAACAGCCAAGATGCCCCAGCACTGACGAATGGATTAAGAAAATGTGGTATCTATACACAATGGAATTTTATGCAGCCATGAAGAAGAACGAAATGTTATCATTCACTGGTAAATGGATGGAATTGGAGAACATCATTCTGAGTGAGGTTAGCCTGGCTCAAAAGACCAAAAATCGTATGTTCTCCCTCATATGTGGACATTAGATCAAGGGCAAACACAACAAGGGGATTGGACTATGAGCACATGATAAAAGCTTTAGCACACAAGGGAGGGGTGAGGATAGGTAAGACACCTAAAAAACTAGCTAGCATTTGTTGCCCTTAATGCAGAGAAACTAAAGCAGATACCTTAAAGCAACTGAGGCCAATAGGAAAAGGGGACCAGGAACTAGAGAAAAGGTGAGATCAAAAAGAATTAACCTAGAAGGTAACACCCACGCACAGGAAATCAATGTGAGTCAATGCCCTGTATAGCTATCCTTATCTCAACCAGCAAAACCCCTTGTTCCTTCCTATTATTGCTTATACTCTCTCTACAACAAAAATAGAGATAAGGGCAAAATAGTTTCTGCGGGGTATTGAGGGGGGGAGCGGGAGGGGTTGGAGTAGGTGGTAAGGGAGGTGGTGGGAGCAAGGGGGAGAAATGAACCAAGCCTTGTATGCACATATGAATAATAAAAGAAAAATGAAAAAAATAAATTAATTAATTAATTAAAAAAAAAAAAAAGAGATTGAAAACTCAACCCTAAACTTCATTTGAAAGCACAAAAATTCAGAAATATTCAAGGCAATAATGAGGTATCACAATTCCTGACTTCAAAGTATACTACAGAGATCTAGCAATTAAAACAGCATAGTACTGGCACAAAAACAGATATGAAGCCCTGTGGAACAGAACAGAAGTTCCAGCTGTGAATACACGTAGCTATATACACCTAATTTTTGACAAAGGTATCAAAAACATATAGAGAAAAGGCAGCGTCTTCAATAAAGGTCTTTGGGAAAAGTGGATATTTGTCTGAAGAAAACTGGAACTAGATTCATGTCTTTCACTCTGTACAATATCAACTCAAAGTGTATTAAAAACCTAAATATAAGACTTGAAACATTGAAGTTCATGAAGGAAAGAACAGAGAATACACTGGAATTATAGGCGTAGGCAATGACCTCCTAATGGAACTTAAATGGCTCAGTAACTAAAAGAAAAGATGGACAAATGAGATTACAAGAAATTAAAAAGCTTCTGTATAACAAAGGAAATGTTCACCAAATTGAAGAGGCTGCCCACAAAATGGGAAAATAAAATCTTTGCTAGTTGTTCATCAGACAAGGGATTAATAGCCAAAATATACAGATCACTTAAAACTAAACTCCCCAAAACTCAATGACTCAATGAAGAAATGAGCAAAGGAACTGAATAGAGCCTTTCAAAGAAAGAACTCCAAATGGCCAAAAACACATGAAGAAATGCTCACCATCTTTGTTCATAAAGAAGATGCGTAGCAAAACCAGGTTAAGATTTAACCTTACTCCTGTTAGAATGGCTATTATCAAGAACACAAACAACAATAAATGTTGGCAAGGTTGTGGGAAAGAAGTAATCCTCATACAATACTGGTGGGAATCTAAATTACTACAACTATGGAAAACGGTAAGGAGGCTCCTCAAAAAAATAAAAATGGAACTGCCATATGACCCTGCAATTCTACTCCTATGGATATACCTGAAGAAATGCATGTCAGTTTACAAAGAGGCACTTGCACACCCATGTTTATTGCAGCATTATTCACAATAGCTAAGCTATGTAAACAGATGGCCTATTACTGACCAATAGATTAAGAAAATGTGGTATTTATATACAATGTCATTTTATTCAGTCACAAAGAAGAAAGAAATCTTGTTGATTATAGGTAAATGAACAAAACTGGAGAACATCATCTTAAGTGACGTTATCCAGATTCAGAAGGTCAGAAGCCACGTTTTCCCTCATATATGGAATCTAAACCTAATACAAATACAGCAATATAATGAAAAACAGTTCACAGCAATGGGAGGCCACCTACAAGAGAAGGAGGGTAAAGAAGGAAGTTAAGAAAGTAAAGTTGATGTACTGTCTATACAAGAATGAACATAGAATTTTTTATCCTGTCGAAATCACCATTAGAAGGGGACTAAGATACAAAGGAGAAAAGTAGAGGAGATGAACCAATTCAAGTTTTAATACATGGAAATGTCACAAGGAAACTCTGTACAGCTGTTTTAAACAAACAAAAAAGTCATTTTTTTTTCTTTTATAAAATCAGAGAACAAGAGGACAGAACAGGTCTTGTCTGGGTGGTTAGGTACAAGAGGGAGTGGGGAGGATGTGGGGAAAGGGTATTGGAGGGAAATTATCCTGCAAATACTGTGTACACATGTATGTAAATGGAAAAATGAGACCTGTTGAAACAATTCCAAGAATGTGTGGCAGGGAGATAAAAGAAAGTGATGGAGAGGGTGAATTCATGTATAATATATCTAATATGTTGTAAGAACTTTTGTAAATGCCACAATGTACCCCCAGCACAACAATAAAACCAATTTGAAAAAAAAGAAAATAAACATCCAAGAACAACAGAAACTCATTTAGCTGACACTGGAACTTTGTTTGGGTAAGAAATTTTTAAGGAAAATTAATGTATTGGACAATAGATACGTAGAATTTATAATCAGAAGGTGAGAGTCCAACCTCAGAAAATATCTGAAACCTGATACATCACAATACAGCAACTTAAATGAAATGATTTGAAATTTGTGAGGTCAAAGGTTTTAATCTTAAAAGGCATTGTTTCAAGAGAATAAACAGTAGAGTGGGAAGGCAGTTCAAATGGGAATGGCAGCACTTAGAGGCTTAGAAGAGAAAGGACAGAAATATACAAGTTGTAGGAATAAAGAATTTAGAAAAGAATCTTAGAGGAACAAAAGACACAATGAAGCATTTTTAAGAATAATAAAAATAAGGCTGGGGCATAGGTCAAGTGGTAAAGTGCTTGCCTATTAATCTCATGTCCGTTACTTTGATTCCTAATATCACACAAACACACACACATCCCATTTTTTTCATTGAAAAAGGAAACTATTGAATACTATTCATATAATATTTCAGTATGAATAAATTGACTTTTTTCTTCAGGTAGAAATCTCTAGTCCCCGCCAGAGAAAAAATTAACAGAAAGCACAGAGCACACACATTTGCAAAAAGAAAATTACCAAGGACATAACCATTAAAATCCAAAATTCAAAATTGATATGGCTAAAACAAGAATATTAAAAGGAGTAAATTGCACTCAAGAAATGAATTGCATAATAGAGCAGAGTGTTCAATAGAATAAGCGATTGCAAAATAGATGAAAAATAGTCAAAACAATATAATAATAGAAAAAAGTGATAGAGATTACAGAGGCAGATGTTGTAATGCAGGTATAATGTAATGCCTTTTACATTCTCAGATGTAACAAAACTAACTTTAAAAACTATAGTCCAACACAAATTTCTGTAACTGAAAAATACATCAATCAACCTACCAAATTATCTAATGTCCCGGGGAAAAGACTTGGGGTTACCAACTCTTAAAAGGGATTATAAGAATAAATAGACTTTTATGATCAAGAAAAATCCATCTGAGTCTTAAGGCAAAAATACCAATTCATTTAACCAAGGAGAGAAAATAAAATGGCATCTGATTTCCTTTGAGAAACACAAAAAAGCAAGATAAAGTATGGAATAAACATTGAAGTGGAGGTGCTTTCTCACAAGATTAATTTCAAAATTGCAAGATGACATTAAAAAATAAAATGACTGATCATTTTATTTTGAAATGATCAGGTCATACTCCAAATAGAGAAAGAAAGATGATGAAGTTAAATTACAATTGGGTCCAAATTAAGACTAAAATTTATAATCTTGGTGAAAGTTAACATATTTATTAGGTTAGTTTGTGTTTTGCTTTGAAAGTAAAAACATTAGACAATCAGAATATTTTTAATATGAGGTATACATACTTCAAAAGAAAATTCATTGTATCTATCAAGTATAAGTAATATTTAACCCCTTAATAAAATGTGGGATATACTTAATACAAATGAAGAAAATAAATCATAATGACATCTGCATTATATGCATTTTTTCATCTTGATAAAGCACAAGTATTTTCAGATCATAGTATAGCTAATTTAGATGTTCATAGGAATACTCGATGAACAACCAAAACTGAAAAAGTTGAGTATTAATCATAATATCACAAAATATTGTAATAAAAAACATATTATTACATTAAACTTATTCATATATCCACAAATATTCTGTTATGGTATATTCACTTTGCAGTTCAATGTATTTTAATCTGTATAACAATCATTTAGAAAAGTGCTTAATATGCTTCATCAGCCTACCATAAATAACATAAGGAAAGAAAATGTGAAGAAATTCATTTGTTAAGCCATGCTTAAAGAGTCAAGGATGCCTTTATGTTTTTCATCACAATTTTTATTAACATATACTAATTATTCAAATAATGGGTTTCATTATGACATTTTTATGCATAAATACAATTTATTTTGATCATTTTCTTGCCCCTATTACCCTTTAATATGAAGCTCAAGTGTTGACTATTCTTATTGGAAATTTTGTATTAGATATAGTAAGCATTCAGAAATCCAACATATAAGCAAATGAAAGGACTGATTTTCCAAAAATATCTTTAAATGACAAACATACTCTCAACATTTTAAATGTAAGTCGGAAAGTACTAAATTTAAAATATTCATCCAGGGATTGATATTTTCAATGTCACAGTTTTTCAAAACCTATCAATCTCATTAGAATTTGGATGGGATTACATAAATGCTGGCAAACCATATCATATGGAGCTTCATCAGCTAATTTCAAACTGCTTTATTTCTTAATTATTTGCTCACTTTTCACCGATGTTACCAATTTTCATTTGTATGTGTAAGGGTGACATGGTTGTATGTAAGTAAGCACACTGGCGATTATGATTTAGTTCATGTATTTGGAAAACAGGGATAACAGTGAAAAAATTTGGTACTCTTTCCAACTATTATTATTTCCCCTAAAAAGAAGATACGAGGCTTTTAAAAATAATTAACAAAATTCACTCTAAGTGACAGAAAAGAAAAAAGAACTAACCTGTGTGATTAGGATGAGCCAAGATTACATTGATGAAATGATTTCCAGCTTCACAAATCTACAAAACATATTAAAACTTTTCAGTGTGATCCATCTGTGTCTATTTAAATATATATATATATATATTCTAGAGATGTATAAAATTCATGTAATATATTGCAATATTCAAGAGATACATATTTACTGTAATAGTTAGAAAAGAAAAAATAGTGGTTCTGGGGTTTGAATTTAGGGCTTTGAGCTTCCTAAGCTGGTTTTCTATTTAATCCAGGCCTCTAGAATTTTTCAGCTATGGTCTCAGGTTTTTGCCAAGAGTAGTTTCAAAACATAAGACTCCTACTTATGACCTCCTTTGCAACTGGAGCCATAGAAGTGTACCACCACACCTGGTTGAGATGGGGTCTCACTAACTTTTCTTCCCAAGACTCGTCCCAAGATAGTCCTTATCTCTACCTCTTGTGTTGCTGGGATTACAAGTGTGTACCGCTAGAAGAAGAAATTTTATAACAATGCATAGCTCAAGTAGTAAAGTCTGTTTTAGAAGCACAAAGGCCTGTGGTAAAACCCCAAGCCCACAAAAAAAAAAGTGAGACATTCTTTCAAAATTAAATATAAAACAGACTTGAGCTTGGATGAAGTAGTAGAGGACTTGCCTAGCATGTACAAGGAAAGCTCTGGATTTAAACCCCCCAGGGTGGGAAAAAGAACATCATCAACAAAATCACATAGGGTTCATTATCTGCTTTGTACTTGTATTTGTTACTCTGAAAATATTTTATTACCATGAAGACACATCAAGGAAATGTTCCTGAAGTTGCACTTGGTAAAGGTGTATATTCTCAGTTCATTAACACAGAAGCAGCTTTTCTAGTGCAAGAAGACAGTTTGAGTCCCAGCTGGTTTCAACTCAGTTTAGAAAACCTATTGTAAGAGGTATGTCTCCACAGGACACTTGCTTGTCTTCTAACCTCTTGAGCTTGACTGTTTAGTAGGCTACTGAGCTCTTCTAAGAAGTACAAGTGTTTACCAGGAACTCCAGGGACTAATAAATGTTGCTAATTTGCAATGCATTTGAAGGTAAGATTCTTCCTTTGTCTGCAATATTTGACTTACTGAATTTAGCAAAAGGCATGTTTTCCTCTCAGAAACACTTACATCGAAAGTGGATTATGTCACTCAAAAAGCTTTACTTATTGTTTCTTCAACCTTTACATATATCTCAAAAGTGGAGCGTTGTTTTAACTCAGTATCCAATTCTTCTGGTCTCTTAAAATATATTTTTTGTGTGTTTTCTTTTTCAGTACTGGGATTAGAATTCAGGAGCTCCAGTTTACTAGGCAAGCGCTCTATTTCTTGAGAATCACTTCCAGTCCAATTATATGATTTTGTTATTTTCTTCTAGACTTTTCTGTATGCATTTGTTCACATCAAATAATAGTTCTATGGACTTTATCTTCTAGATAATTTATTCTGAAAATCTGGCATATATTTAACACATTCTAAGTGTTAGGGAAGTAATTGAAAGTGAAAACAAAAATCTCATGATCTACTCTTTTATAAAAAATGCCATTTTAAACAATCATCTTCATTAATTTTCTTAGTACATGATGTTAACAAATACTCATGATAAATTAAAATTATATATGAAGAGTCAGGAAACACTGTAATACTGATTTCAGACAAAAATAATTGTACACAATGATTGTAGGAAATGCTTTTGATTTCTTGAGTTACCATCAAAAAGGAAAAGCTGAATTTAAAATTTTTATATAAAAATCTTTAGTTTATTTTACATTTGATAATAGATAAGAGTTTGGGTTTTTGACTGCATGAATCAGTGGGTTTACATGTCACCCTTTCACTTACTAGAGATGAAGGATGGAGGAAGTGAATTAGACACAGAAATTTGTCTCTTCACCTATGTACAAATACAGATTCTTAACCGTAATGAAATTTAGGATGATGAAATGAAGTAGTTGGCACACATTATGTGATCAACAAGCCTCATATAATCATTTTGGATATAAAAGTAATCAATAAAGATTGTCATGCTAAATTCATCTTCTCTGAATTTCTGTAACACACATGGCTAATAATACTTAAGGTACCAAATTAATAATTTGTTATATGTAGTTTGGTTTTCGTATCTTGTGTATCATACTTTTTGCACAATACAAAACAAAATATTACTATTGAGCAAATCTTAACAAAATATTTGTGAAATGATGAAAAAATTTAAAATATGGCTCTTTTGAAACCATATTTCTTTTCTGTTTTCACTGAGACTATCGATATTTTATGCTTATGTACTGAAACAAATATTTGCTACTTCCTGTTTATCACAACAAAATCAAATAATAAAGTTATCAACATCTACTCAAAGTCTGGGCTATAAACAAAATATCATTTAGGTATCAGTTATATCACCAGAGCATATATTATTATCTTAATTTATAAATTAGTTTCCTTTCCAGAAACATGGAAATTATATACTATAAAAAATATGAAATTTATTAAAAAAATAGAAAAATTGTAAAGAAGACAAACTTTTCATGTAACCATTTACTGATAAAATAACTATCTACACATATTCTGAGGGTATATAGAACATCTATATCTATATATTTATAGATGCATAGTGTATTTTCAAGATAGAAACTTCCTAATGAATTTTAAGAACAATTGATACTATACTAGTAGTAATTTTCATCTTACACTCTAGATTTAAATTTCTAGGTCTTGCCATAGAAGTTGTAATACTAAGTGACCTCAGTAAAGTGTGGTTGATAAAATTTCCTCTTATGTCAGAGGTAGGTAAGATTATAAAGCCCTGTCACTGTTATAAAACTCAATATATGGTCCTATCCCTGCTTAAAAATTCAGTAACACTAATATTAAGCATTGAAGTATTTCTCAGAATAATTTACATATTTCTTCCAGATTTACTGTAATTTAAGTTAGATGTCTTTGTCATATTATAGGTTAACAAAATGATTTAATAAATAAGGAATTTCCTATCATTAGGTTTGATGTTATAATTGATTCTCGGCCTTTTGGCTAAGATTAAGTGTAGATTTGATGTTACATTATTCAAAGTATAACTTTATTTTGATAATGAAGTTGTTATATCTTGTGGTCCCTGTATAACACATATGGCAGAGATATTATAGACAACAAGCATTCAGGACAACAAAAATACTAAGGAAACAGTGTAAAAAAAAAAGAAATAACACAAAATATGCAAGAAGCAGCATTATTGATTGCATTATAATAGTGTAACCAATGAGTTAATAATGTCATATCTAGCTTACTACTCCAAAATTAATGACTTTAAAAAATTTCCTTTTTCCAACAAATTTGATGTAATAAAAAGAATGAGATTTTGTAAACATCCCAGAAAAAGAGGTGTAAGATTTCAGAGCATTGCCAGAACTGCCTTTGTAGTCAAGACCAAGACAACCTAAGTTTACAAAGTCATTAGGTGCCTTCTGCACAACACGTGAATATACTTGACACTACTCAAGTGTATACACAGAATATGTAGTAAATGTTATGGTAAAGTTTATATTATATACTCTTTTACCATTAAATTAAAAAAATCAATAGTTTAGGTGTTTTAAATAAGAGTGAACTTTAGAATGGGAAGTAAGGGAAAATTCAGATGGACTTTACATTTGGATGCACATGTATGGTTTAAAGTATGTTTTAAAAATATTAATTTGTACTTAATTTCATATAGTCTTCATTGAATGGCTTGACTATTTGCTTCACATTAGTATTCACTGAATAATACAAGAATGTTAATGAGTCAGAAGTACATTCTCTTTTTCTGAGTTTTCATCATATGAACAAATATGAAAAAGCCAACATAATTGAAAGAATCATGATACTAACACAGGAAAAATCATCTTTTCCTTAACCATGTTTATTTCTTTATCATTCTCATTCCTCTCACTTCTCTGACATTTTAACTTCATTTTTAATCTGTACTACCAAATATTTCACAATGTAAGTAACAAAGTAATAACACACAATGGATATTGGTTAATATATTAAAAGTGATGACTATGCAACATAGTGTGCTCTATTTTTTTATGAAAATATCCCCATTATATTCCACTGTACTGAGATTGAAAAATGTAATTGGATCTGACATATGGCATTGCATCAGTAAAGACACTCATTGTTCGCTGCTAAGGAATTGTGCTTTGGTCAGTAGCATGTTGTATTTATACCACAGTGACCAGTCAGAAAAAGAAAGGGAGGAGAACAACTTTCAACAGCTCATTATTACACTATGTACCCATAGTATGTTCATTCTAATAAGTCAATAAAATGAACCAATTCCTTCTTCAGTTTCTGAAAATGATGTTTCTGTAGAACAAAATCCAAATATCTTACTATAGAAATAGTAACCACCAAAGTCAGGCTCTATCATTTTGCTTTACTAAAATTTCTCAGGTTTACACTTAATCCTAATAGCATAAACTCATCATATTTTATAGGAATGAAAATGTTCTGTCTTATCTTTGCATGCAACTTTTCTTCTCATGTTTTTATTTGTAACTATTATTTACTATCATGAATAAATATCAGATGAATCGCTCACTTGTAAATTTTTCATTTGTGAAATAACTGATAGCAATTTTATTAATTCAATGGAAATAAAGAATCTTCTAAAATATTTCAAACACCCATTCTTCGGTTTATTTTAAGTCTCAGCTATTTTTTTCTATTTATGGCAATAACAGCAAAAACATTATAATTTGTATTTATTTTACATTAGCATTTCAAAAATAAAAAAATTTCTTGGTTAGTGTGATTATATCAGTAACTTCAACTTTGGGGATCAGTTTCAACTTTAGGAGATCATGTCTATACACGTAGAATGAAATGCTTTTTGATAATGTAAGCCCATAGTAAATTCAGCAATCATAAATCTTACTTATGATAATTTACATCACTGTGTTTATAAAATTATATACAATTTCCAATGGCTAATTTCTACACATTTATTATGGAACCCCTTAATATACCTAAAAAATACTTTTCTGATAACATGCATTCTGTTTCAGAAAAAACACATTCAGTAGATTAGTTATAGGTTAGACAGAAAAAAAGATGTTATAGATTAGTTATAGTAGCCAATGCATTTTCACTTTTGAAAATAGATAATGTTAGAAATTTAAATAAAAGTTCACATATTGCATTTATACTACTGCATGATATAAAACATTTTATGCCATTGTTTTCGTGAACTTATTTGCTGCATAAAAAATATTTTGTGCATTAACTATGCTGTAGCAAATTATATTTTTACTCAGTAAGTCATAACTTACAGAATTTGATTTTAAAATTGAATGAATATTTAAAAATATTTCACTTTTATTTCTGTGGTCTATCACATTACCACAATTTTGGTATTACCTGAAATATTTTTAAACCCATAGGACATTTGTGAAATATTGTGTAATACAAGGATTTCAATACATAAATATAACATACATTAAGTGTTTTTTTAAATGATAGTTTACATGTACTAACTGTATTAAAATGATGATTAAAATGTCAGCTGTGATTTTTTTCTTCAGGAATTCTTTTTCTATTAGCTTTGATACATACTTAATCCACTATTCTTAAGGCTTTATATTTGCCATTGATTTGAATTTAAATCAGTACTATGGTTTCCAGAGTTTTAGCAAAAAGCAATAATGATCATAACAAATGAAAATGAATAAAATATAATATCTGCATTAATATTGACTAATTAATTTTCCATCTCCAGTTTTAAAATAAATTTTTGTTAGACAATGATTAGCCAAATTTAGATATAAAGTTTGATTCCTATGTTTGCTATTATTTGTACCAGATGCTTCAGAAGATTCAGAAGAAACATACAGCAAATGATGACAAAATGCAGAACTGCATATTTTAAGACTTCAGTGAGAAATAAATGCAAATTCTTTTACAGTATTTTCTTTTTATTATGCTGGATGGGGATACATTGTGGCATTTATGAAAGTTCTTACAATATATCAAATATATCATACTTGAATCACCCCTCCACCATTCTCCTTTATTCCCTCCACTGCTATTCCAGCAACCATTTCAACAGGTGTCATTTTTCCATTTCCTTCATGTGTACTCAGCACTTGTACCACACTCACCCTCCCATGCCTTTCCCCATCTCATCCCCCTTCCCACTGGCTCAGCTCCCTCACCCCAGACAGCACCTGTTCTGCCTTCCTGTTCTCAGATTTTGTAAAAGAAAAGAAAGTGACATTTTGTTTCTTTAAGATAGCTACACAGAGAGTGTCCTTGTGACATGTAAATCCTTTTATGGGTATCTATCAATGAAGGGGAAAATGTCTGTCATTACTAAATCAGAGCAGAAAACTGAAAATGAAGCACTTCATTCTGTAGCAGAATTTCTTTCTTCATTCACTGCATCTGTAAATAACAATTTTCCAAAAGCATTTCCTGGCCATTCTGTGGTTCTTCAGCAAGGCTCTGCACTCTGCCTTTATTAAATGCTATGATATACTACTTCCAACATCGTGTTCACCAACAAAAAAATTCCGTTCTATGCCTGAAGCTCTTTTCAGCTAAATGTTACAAGAAATTATGTGCCTACATGATAAGAACATTTTTTAATTTAATTTTTGTGTGTGTGTGTGTGTGGCGTTTTAATTCAGGGACTGGACTTGACAGCCAGGAGCTCTAACACTGGAGCCACACCTCCATCCTCAATTTATAAATTTGTAATAATAAAACCCTTTAAAGAATGAGTGAGTAACTAATGGGGACGGTAAAGAAAGACCAAATTAGGGAAAAAATTGTTGTTTCAGGACTTTGCTTACCATGCCTTAAGTGTTATCTTTCTTCAGTTTTGTAAAGTAGTGAAGACTTTATGACAAGTAAGGAAAAAAAAAACCTGTTTTGGTAAAATACTCATTGTGGAATGAATTAGCAAGCTGTAATTGCTTTCTGTAATGCAACAATAAACTGAAAAGGAATAGAAAATAAGGGAAATAAGATTGTATTTACACAAAACATATTCAGCTTTGCAAGTTTTTACAAGTTTCTTAATATTTAATTTATTTTTTACTGTTGTGCTGGGTAGGGGTACACTGTAGAATTTACAAAAATTCTTGCATTATATCAAGTGGGTGTAGGAGGGTGAATATAGTGCTTTGCAATTTTGATTTCGGAGCTCTTACTTGTTGCTTTTTTAGTAGCTTTGGATTCAGAGAATGAAAACTGTTCCAGGCATGGGAAGATATTAAAATATAGCACGCATATTTACAGCAGAAAAACAAAATGGAAACTAAAATTTGTAGAGAACGTTACACTGCCGTCTTTATAAATTTTCCTTTATGTGATCCTGCCTGTTTTCTACTTTGGGTTTGTGTTTCCTGAAAGTATTTGCATAATCAGAATTATATTGAAAGTCAAAGAAAATTTAAACAAAGGACAGGTAATAAAATATTATCAGAATATAACATTGTTAAGAAAAATTTATAAAATCAAGTGATTTTCACCAGAAATTATTAATCTAATTTTGTAGTATATTATAGACCTGTGTTTTATTTTGCTTACAATGTTTTAAGCAAAACATTAGATAACTCAGAATAGAGTACAAAGAAATTAAAGGGAACCAAAGAGAAAATTATAATTGTAAATAGACCCAAAAATAGATAATCCATATGTGAGAAATTAAGAATTAACTATAATAGCATTCAACATAATTATAATGTATTATCTTCTTACCAGATGATAATCTGATTCTACATTACAATGGAAACAAAATCAACTTAAATGAATGCTTCTTTCATATATTGAAACAGTACACAGATCAATAAATGAAAATAAGAAGCTTTGCAAACATAACATTTGATTACCAAAAAATTTGGTGCCAGCAATTGAGATACATATTTATGGTTGAATTGTGTATTGTTCAATATAGATCATTATTTTCTCTTTCAGTCTTTGACACAGTAAATGATTTGACTCTATACCATTAGTTTTAATGTAAAATAACTTAAAATTCTCCAATCTTAAAATGTACTGCTTGTTCTTTTCAAATAATCTACACATATACTATTTGCAATGCACAAGAAACATTCCTATGCACAAATCTAGTTATTAGGAATGAAAAACTGAACTTGGAGTTGCAGAATGTTAGTCTTTCAATACATATATGTCTCCTGAATTTAGATCATATACCCAAACTTAATCAACTCATTAGTTATTATATCCTTTAGTAGCTAAGCCTTTTATTTTATTAACAAATATTATTTGTAGAATATAAATGTGCCTTGCTTTCATTGATGATTTTTAAAAAGTGCCACAGCTCTCAGGCTTTTTTATTTTATTTGTTTATTTATTTTGTGGTACTGGTGCTTCAACTCAAGGCCTATACCTTAACCCACTCCACCAGCCCTTTTTTGTGATGGCTTTTTCGAGACAGGGTCTGGAAAACCATTTGCCCAGGGTGGTTTCGAACTGCAATCCTCCTGATCTCTGCCTCCTGAGTAGCTAGGAAAACAGGCGTGAGCCACCAGCACCCAGCAGACATTTTCTATTTGTCATCATAATTTATATTGTAAGAGAGTAACAACACCTCTTATTTCATTCATAAATTTTGGTTTACTATAATATACTATTCAATGTTTTCACTTTGAAGAAAGATTTTCACATATCCTTAATACTATGTGTAATTAAAATCATAAGTTTTCTTTTTTTAATCTTAACAAATCAGTCTTAAAAATAATCTTTAAGGCTGGCAGAGTGGCTCAAGTGGTAGAGCACCGGCCTACCAAGTGTGAGGCCCTGAGTTCAAACCCCAGTACTGGCAACAAAGAAATGTTTAAATGTAAAGATCACAATAATTTACAAATCTTTGAATTTAATTTTCATTATTTTTTTTAGCATAGAGTGTTTATTTAACTTACAAGATTTGAAAGATAATGCTGGTTTAAATATTCAGATTTTCTTTTTTGTATTTTTACATCATTGTTGTACCAGGAGTACATTGCGACATTTACAAAAGTTCTTAATCTACACCATAGTTAAATTCACCCCCTCCATCTATGTTCTTTATCCCCCTTCCCCTCATTCGTAGAATAGTTTCAACATGTCTCATTTCTCCATTTTCATACATGGCAATATAATATTTCTACCATATTCACCTCCAATGCTTTCCTTTAGGTTAAAAAGGTGAATAAGTTTGATGTACTTTCTATACCAGAATGCATATAGAATTTTTAAACCTGTTGAAATTACCATAATAAGGGGACTAAGGTAGAAAGAAAAAAAATAGAGGAGATGAACCAATTTGGATTATAATACATACATTTAAAAAAACATCACAGGGAAACTCCCTGTGTAGGTATCTTAAATAAGCAAACATGTCTTTTTTTCACTGAATCTTTATATCTATGAGTTGAAAGACAATGATTAAAAATATGGAATTAAAATTGTCACATTTATCTACTACATCTGAATTGTGTATATTTTATTCAGTAATTGTCAGTATTTGTTTAATTTGTCCTTTTGTGTTTTGCTAATTTTTCCCAGACAGGGATGTATAAAATAGCACTGACAAATAAAGGTATATATAAAATAGAAGAAACAGTATCTTAGTAATGAGAGTTTTTTAATTACTGGGAGAACAACAAGGTTTTATTTAAAGTTACTTTAATTTTTTGACGTGTTGTGGCTTAAGTCTGTGATATTAGCTACTTGGGAAGTGGAAATCAGAAGGATCACCATTGGAGGCCAGCCTGAGAAAAAAAACATTCTCAAGACTCCATCCCAACCAATGGCTACATTTGATGGCAGTGCCTGTCATTCCAGCTGCACAGGGATGCACATAAAGGAGGATGGCAATCCAGGCCTGGCAGAGCATAAAGCAAAACCATATCTCAAAAATAACTGACACAAAAAGGGCCAGAGGGATAAGTCAAGTTGTAGAGGACCTGCCTAGCAAGGCTGAGGCCCTAAATTCAATCACAAAAAAAAAAAAAAAAAAAAAAGCAGTTATTGGAATTTTGCTTACTTCTAAATATTCCTCTTTTTAAATTTCTGCCATCACTTTTAGGAAAAACTGTAACTTTCATTAAAATTTTCTTTTCTTTTTTATTATTCATATGTGCATACAATGCTTGGGTCATTTCTCCCCCCCTCTTATGCAAATACCTCACATTCAAGAAAAGGGGATGAATACTGTACGTACATAGCTATAAATCAGCAAAATGGAGTAGTGTTAATAAATTACAGTAAAATGGAGCAAAAAAGTAGAGAACAGCATCATAAAGAGAAAATCCAGAAAATTAAATTGAAAGAAATAAATTAAAAGAAAATACAAATTTTGTTTTCTTTTCTTTTCTTTTTCTTTTCTTCTTTTCTCTTTTAATCAGTTCTAGGGATTGAACCCACAGCCCAGCACATGCTAGACATGTACTCTACCACTTGATCTATACCCCTGTAGCCTTGTTTTTATATTTAATTGTTTTAAGACAATGTCTCACTGCCACTTTTGCAAATGCATTCCTGAAACTCACAATCCTCCAACCTCAGCCTCTCACACAGCTGAAATTGCAGGCCCATGCCATACCTGGCTCATTTGCTCAAATTTACGGAGTAGTTAATATGAAGAGGACATTAGACTTAGTACAACATGGGTTAACAATAAAGACATTATAACAAATGTACCACGGTATTGTTCCTTATCAATAATGTATATCTGGAAATTATACTTAATTTTAATAAATATGGTTACTTATATTTCAACATATTTGCTAAGATATTCTAAAAATGAAACAATTTTGTGTTACTTATTGAAGCAAGTAATGAGTCTTACCACATGCAAATTTGAAAAGAAAGAAGAAAAAATACCCAAAAGAGAAATGTTTGCCATTAGTTAAACTATACCTGGGCACTATAGGCTCAAACCTGTAATCCTAGCTACTCAGGAGCCAGAGATCAGAAGGATCACAGTTCAAAGCCAGCCCAAGAAAATGGTTTTGAAAGACACTACCTCAAAAAACCCTTCACAAAAAATAGGTCTGGTGGAGTGGCTCAAGGTGAAGGACCCGAGTTCAAACCCCAGGACCGCAAAAAACAAAAAACAAAACAAACAAATAAAAAAAACTATAAGCTATGTGTATACATACAGAAGGATCACAAAAGAATTCATCACAAAAGGTGGTTTGTAGTATAGATTTGCATTGAATGGTAAGGTATAAATTTTTCAGAACAAATTTCACAAGGAATATGAACTTGTGTATAGTTCATTGAAGTTTATCAATCTATCAAGAACAGTACTAAGGGAAGAACTTGAACAAAGAATAAAAGCCTAAAGTTATACTGTATGTGAGAGTGAAATCAATATTTATCTACTGAAATAATGCATTTCAAAGAATAATACAGTATCTACTGTAACCAGGTTGAACTGTACATAATTCAATAAAAGTACATATAAAGTCAAATAGAATGATATAAAGAAGTAAATTGAAAGCAGTTGGAAAAAAAGAGCCAAGGACTTGTGTTCAATCCCCAGCACCAATAAATTTCTAGATAAATAAATAAATAAATAATATAAAGCAAACTTTATCTTCATATTGTATTACTTAAAATAAGAGTTTCACTGAAATGTTTTGGATGGTTACCTGTTAGGCTTTAAAACATATATTTATTTTTAACACTTACAGGTTTATAATTTGCTGAATGTATAGAGGAATAATAAGGAATAAGGGGAATAATTAACTACATTCTTTCTAATATCTACTACTTTTCAACTAATTCTAATCATCCTTTACAGGTGACTATACTTTAATAGTTTTAGAGAACTAATGACGAGATTATCAAAGGTTATTTTGTTTGCTTTCTTTTTTACCATTGTATATCTGGTATAAAATACATCATATTTTCTATATAGCAAATTTCCCAGGGCAATGTATTTTGCATTCTTAACAATATCAAAGTTAGAGCATGGGTAGCAAAGAGTATGTACGATACATACCAGAAAATTGATAGCAGATACTGTGACTTGCCTGTTTCCACATGCTAGAGGGTAGGAAAAGAAGATGTCATGAAAATATTCATATTTTGGACAATCACATTATTGACATAATTCAGTCAATGTTTATCAGATATAACTATTATCTAATCAATAATACAGTGTGGTAAGTATTTCTCTTTGTGGATGATACTTTTACGAATTAAAGTGATGAAATACTTTGGTATTTACATGTAAAGTACATGAATTCTAAATATTATTTACATGTTGAAGGGAACTAAAAACATTTTTAATATAAATGGAATCTCCAATTATTAAACTCTTTGAAATCAGATTTCATTTCTCTCATTTCTCATTCTAAAACCACACATAATATGATCTAGCAAACAATAGTACCACATAATATCTGTTTTTAATGTTTAATAACTAAAAGAAGAATGATAACACTTATTTGTATATTGCTTCATTTCAGAATTAACTATTTTAAATGTGAAAATTTGTGGGAGTGTTTTGTAGTAGACATTATATTAAAAGCTTTATATTTTATCATACAAAGCAAATATGTGAAGGAAGTATGTTTTCAACCTAAAGAAAAATAAAGATGTACAAATTTCCAAGATTATACAAAGTGTAATGGACAAAGCAGGATTTAAACAAGTGTATGAAGGAAACTTGGTCATAGTGAAAAAGATGAGATATACAAAAATTCTAAAAACAAAATTATTTGAAAAGGTCATCATGTGCATAAGACATTAAATTTCCACTTGCTTTGTGTGTGTGTGTGTGTGTGTGTGTGTGTGTATACGCGCGTGCATGCAAGTTGCATTTATTTATACAAATACTTCTATAAATAAAAATTAACGTGGTGACATGTCAGAGTTCTCAGGTACAAGGGAGATGGAGCCAAAAGGTTCACGAATTTGAAGCCAGTCCTGGCAAAGTAAGAGAGAGCCTATCTCAGAATACAAAATACAAAAACAAAAGGGGTGAGGGGGGCTAATGTGATAGAGAATTTGTGCAGAATGTTATGGGCCCTGGGTTCAATCCCCAGTGTCCCACACCAAAATAAATAAATAAATGTCATATTATTTTGAAATTTGCTTTGTTTATCTATGAATATTTTAAAAACTTTCTCAATACTATTAAATACTACTATTAAATATATACTCAATCCTATTAAATGTTAACTACTGTGCTAGAAACTAAACCTTAATAAGTTAACTACATGTTCAATCTTTAAATATTATCTAGTTTCTGAAGAACTATGACCCAATGAAGAGAATATCTAAAATACTGAGCTCTGATAAGTAAAACAGTATTTTAAATAGTGAAAAAATTAATTTCCTACCTGATAAATGATAGTTTGTTTGAATGGATTAAAAACTTACAAGCATATTTTAGTTAAAATTATGTATTAGATACATACAGACAAAACATATGTGCATGTATTAGAACCTCTGTTTTATAAAGCACATATATCACATGATAAAATGAAATACATTAAAGGTGAATGTTTAAAAATAAAACAATATAAGGGTAAGGAAAATATGCTAAAAAATCCTATCAACTATGGAAAACTAGTTATTACTTTATTTTTCCCTATAAGGTATTCATTCATTGGACATTTTTATAATATTTGATAGAACAATTTTATAGCCATCTATTCACATAATATTGTACAATTTTCAGGGGCAATGAAAGAAAATTGCATTATAAACATAGATTTTGAAGATAATACAAAATCTGGCTCAATGATCTGTTTTACAAGTTTAAACAAATGTGTTTAATGCAACGCACAATTGGAGTAAAATATCTTAAAATAAAGAAATGTCTATCTTGCTTAGTTACAATGTTTGTTTCATTTTCCTCTCACAAAATTTTCCTTATAATCTAATTATGTTGTAGAAGGTGTTGCTCAAAACAGCCTTAATGTGTTCTGTTTCCTCTTAGGTTACCTTGCCATGATCTGTTCTTTAAATATTATGATCATTATTTAAACTGTTTAGCTCAAAAGTTAGATAAGAATGTGTTTTAAAAATATTTAGTTCTAATTTTTAAAAAATTGTACATATTTACATTGTACTTTTAAATTTTATTTCATATCACCTAAAGGTAATATCATTTGGAGTATTTTTGCTTTGTGGGTATAACATTGAATACTTATCATCTAATACATGGTCCATTTTTAAAATTTTAAATAGATGATCTATTAATTCTAATATAAGCTACAAGTCAAAGGAAAACTCAAGAACTCTTAGGAAGATATAAGAAATGCAAAGTAAGATTTTTGTGTAGCATAGGTACATAAAAGTGAAACTCTAAGAAAAAATACAAACTATTAAATGACATACAAATTGGATATATTAGATCATTCATGTGTTAGAAGTGTAGGCTAATTATCTGAGATGCATATCACTATCAGCTTAAGAGTAAGAGCTTCTTATACACTGATCAAAACTCAAGATCAAATCAATATAGTTTTTTGCTTACCTGTGCCCATGATAATGTCTATTCAGAATTTACCTTCTGACACGCTATGCATTGGCCAGTCCATTGTTCAGTTCCCTTTATTGCATTACTTGTATAAACTATGGATTCTCTCCCAGTCATTTGCTGCTGGAACTTAGAAAATCTGCCTACATTTCAATTTGGCCTCCTCATCTTCCTAATGGGAATAGCAGTAGTATACTTTTCATAAAGATTGATCGAGAATAAATACATCAATTGCTTACCACAGGGACTGAAACACAGGCAGCCCTAGAAAAAGTCAATCCGTAGCTACTTTATTATGTTTGTGAGAGGAAGGAGCCACTTTGTCATGTGCTGCTTTAGCAGTCACATCTTCATTGTTCCCTTTAAAATTCTTTCCTTGGTGACATCTACTCTATGAGGATTTGCAGTTTTGTCATTATTCTTTATGATGCATTGTGAACTGAAACTCACAATGGATAAAAAAGAAAAATTCAAACAATATAGGTTGGTAGACTGACACTACATTAAATAATATGAAGAGTTATATTCTAGTCTAAGGAATTAACTAAAATGAATGGAATGAATTTGTGATTTGCAGATGTGTTTTCCTCTATGAGGACCTGGCATTATCCTGGGATATTACAGATAACTCTATGGATATTTGTTGAATTAAGAAATAAATGCCTAACCCAACTGTGCTGTATTCCATTTTTGTAGCCCATTGCATCTCTAGAGTGGGAAGAATTTTTGTTTTAATCAATGAGGTTTACTTCTGGAAAACAATCATGTCTCATGTTTTTTTGGTTTGCATTTTATGTAGTGCATCAGTTATAAAAGTACATGAGCATGTCCCAATAAATGTTTCTCAAATGTTCACTCAAATGCTCTTCTCCTTGCAATGGTATACTCTAAATTGATAAATGTGAGGAATGTTTACTTTGAATGTTTGTGCAAAGAAGAGACAAATTAAATTATTCTAATTTGGAAATAATTTATGTAACATTAAAAACTGTTTTACTGCAAAAATGTGATAGCAATACCATTTATTTATAATCAGCAATGTAAACTGTTAGAATTATTGCCACAAAACTTGATTCTGACTGAAATCTTTCCATACTTTGGTGAATGGTCAAAATGAGTTCTTTTAAGTTGGTTCAGTTTCAACATTTTTTTTTTTCTACTTTCAGTGTGGGAAATAACTGCAAGAATTCCTTTTCTTTTTTTTTCCTTTTGGTGGTTCTGGGGTTTGAACTCAGGGCCTCACACATGCTAGGCAGGTACTCTACCACTTGAGCCACTCCACCAGTCCTATTTGTGGTTTTATTTTTTTTAAATATATTTTATTCATATGTGTATACAATGTTTGGGTCATTTCTCCCCCCACCCCCATACTCCCGTGCCCTATCTCTCCTCTCCACCCCCTCTCTTCCAGGCAGAAACTATTTTGCTCTTATCTCTAATTTTGTTGAAGAGAAAGTATAAACAGTAATAAGAAAGACCAAGTGTTTTTGCTAGTTGAGAGAAGGATAGCTATACAGGGAGATTCCTCGCATTGCTTCCATGTACAAATGTGCTACATTCTAAGGTGATTCTTCTTGAACTAATCTTTACTCTATTTCCTGGTCCCCTTTTCCTATTGGCCTCTGTTGCTTTAAAGTTTCTGCATTAATTCCTTTGTATTGAGGACATCAAATGTTATCATGTTTTTTTGGGTTTCTTACCTATCCTCATACTTCCCTTGTACGCTCTTGCCTTATTATGTAACGAAAGTCCAGTCCCCTTGCTGTATTTGCCCTTGGTTGAAAGTCCGCGTATGAGGGAGAACACACGATTTTTGGTCTTCTGAGCTTGGCTAACCTCACTCAGAATGATATTCTCCAGTTCCATCCATTTATTTGCAAATGATAAGATTTCATTCCTCTTCATGGCTGAGTAGAATTCTATTGTGTATAAATGCCACATTGTCTTAATCCATTTGTTAGTAGTGGGGCATCTTGGCTGTTTCCATAACTTAGCTATTGTGAATAGTGCTGCAATAAACATGGGTGTGCAAGTACCTCTGTAGTAACCTGTGTCACATTCTTTTGCGTATATCCCCAGGAGTGTGATTGCTGGATCATATGGGAGATCTATATTTAGATTTTTAAGAAGCCTCCAAATTTTTTTCCACAGTGGTTGTACTAGTTTGCATTCCTACCAGCAGTGTATGAGGGTTCCTTTTTCCCCACATCCTCACCAACACCTGTTGTTGGTGGTGTTTCTAATGATGGGCATTCTAACAGGGGTGAGGTGGAATCTTAGTGTGGTTTTGATTTTCATTTCCTTTATGGCTAGAGATGATGAGCATTTTTTCATGTGTTTTTTGAATTTCTTCTTTTGAGAAAGTTCTATTTAGTTCACTTGCCCATTTCTTTATTGGTTCATTAATTTTGGGAGAGTTTAGTTTTTTGATTTCCCAGTATATTCTGGTTATCAGTCCTTTGGAACACAAGAGACCATGAATAGCCAAGGCAATACTAAGCAAAGGAACAATGCTGGAGGTATCACAACACCAGACTTCAAACTATATTACAAAGCAATAGTAATAAAAAAAAAGCATGGTACTGGTACAAAAACAGACATGAAGAACAGTGGAATAGAATAGAGGACCTGGATACGAATCCACACAACTATACCCAACTTATTTTTGACAAAGGTGCTAAAAATAAATGATGGAGAAAAGACAGCCTCTTCAACAAAAGTTGTTGGGAAAACTGGTTAGCAGTCTGTCAAAAACTGAAACTAGATCCATGTTTATCACCCTGTACTAGTATTAAATCAAAATGGATAAAGGACCTTAATATCAGACTGGAAACTCTGAAGTTAGTACAGGAAAGAGCAGGAAATACTCTGGAAGTAATAGGTATAGGCAAGGACTTCCTCAATAGAACTTCAGCAGCCCAGTAACTAAGAGAAAGGGTGGACAAATGGGACTTCATAAAATTAAAAAGCTTCTGCACAACAAAAGAAATGGTCTCTAAACTGGAGAGACCACCCACAGAGTGGGAGAAAAAATTTGCCAGCTACACATCAGACAAAGGACTGGTAACCAGAATATACTGGGTTTTTTTGAGATAGGGTCTCACAAACTATTTTCCCCAACTGGCTTCAAACCTCTATCCTCCTGATCTCTGTCTCCTGAGTAGCTAGGATTACAGGCATGAGCCACCAGTGCTTGGCAAGAATTTCTTTAATGTAAACATTTTGCTATCAGTAATTTCAGAATATTTTCTGCTTTTCAACAAAACTACTTTCCAATCTCATTTTCAGCATTATCTCTACTTGTTTCTTTGCTATACTTTCATCTTTGTTGGCCCATTTCCCTTCCAATAATCCATTAAAATATATGATGGGGTCTATTACTGGTGAATAAGAAAACACAGCTTCATGCTTTGCTGATTGTGAGTGGATTGAATGACAGATGTGTAGTGACTAATCAGTGTCAGACATGAGGTACATGTCTTGATTACATAGTGGTATGCAGACTGAAAAGTCAGCTGTAAAATATGCATTTTTCACAATTGAAATTTTTATACTGTTGACTCCAATATGAACATGGTATCTGAGATTAGTATTATTTAATTTAACAGTGATAACTAAAATTCTTGGATTTTAAAAACATGTAGTGTGAGTTGTCTATACAAAGTACTCAGTTTCCACTTGAAATCAGTATGCAATAAATGGTTTTTTAGAATTTGAATCTTACTTACATCTTATGCATTTTAGGATCCTGACCACATTAAAATTACTTTTTGAGTCTTTTTTTTATAAACCATGCTGGGAAATATTAACAATTATATAATATTTCCAAGTTCAAAAATATGACAAATTTACATTTTATAGTAGTACAATTTGTTTTTGAACTCAAGGCCTTGCGCTTACCACTGAAACCACACCCTCAGCCCTTTTTGCTTTGGTTATTTTTTAGAGAGAGTCTGACTTTTCTGACAGGGCTAGGATTGAACAAGATTCTTCTAACTCTGCTTCCCACACAGGTGGAATTATAAGTGTGAACCATAATGCCCTGCTTATTTTTTTAGATAGGGTCTTCCTAAATTTTTCCTGAGCTTGGCCTTGAGCTGAAATACTCTTATTTTCACCTCCCAAGTAGCTTAGATTATAGACATGAGCCATGTTGGTCAGCTGCAGTTTAAAAATTTTTAACAAACATTGTTTACAAAAAATGTTTTGCACATATTAACAAGATCCACCATTATTATTATTTCATAACTGATATAAGAATGTAGCATTTTCCACAGGGTCTTCTTATTTAACATAATAAAAAGCCAATATCTATCTATTCTTGTTCTATAATTAATGATTACATCTTATGTTACAATATTTGAAAGCTCAATTGTATGAGACCAGGAAAATTTCTCCTTCAATACGAATAGTTTAATATTTAGAAGAGTTAAGATTTTGAATATTGTGACCAATTCCTCTTTACTTCACAAACAGAACTAGTTTTGTTGATCTTAGTAAAACCCCTGAGCAATATAATAGTCTGTATCAGTATTTCAGCAAAAGAATTAGCCATTTTAATTTATTTTCTAAAATTTAAATAAAGCCTGAAGAAACTAGTCATTTCCACTTATGAACTTTACAAATGTCAGAAACGCAATAGAAAAATTATTGCAACTCAGTGGGAAACATTTAATCACTGGACTCGTGTGCATTCTTGGTTGTAGTAAAAGCTGAGGAGAAAAGTCCACATTGAATAAAGCAAGGGGTTCCTCAAGTAGGATGAAACCATTTACTCAAAATGAGGAACTCAGCATTCAGGCTTGTACCATTGAATTTCCTCCAAATTGCTAATCTCAGTCAAGAGCCATGGTAATTAATAAATTCAGTTGTAATAAGAACCTATATGTTATGGAAAAAATTACCTCTATTTTTTCTCAGTGAATGATATTTAAATAATAGTTATATGTTTACTTAAGACAATTGATAGTTAATTAGTAGTATCTGCTTATATAATTTGACTGAATTTTTCTTACTAATCTGTTTTCTCATTTATTTTGTCTCATTATGAAGGTTTACAAATTAACCAATTTTTCTAATGTTCCTAAAGAAAGAATATAATTTGAAATCAGTCAAATTTACTTTTGTAAGTGTACATGAAAAATTAATAGACTGTGAAATGTAAACATTTTAAAATGGATAGTTCATTAATTATGTATATCCTTTTGTTCATCTTCTCTACTTTGAATCAGAGCTTGATATTTGTAAATTAGTATGGAGTTAGTTAAGAAAAAAGTTCCACATACATGGTGGTGTATACCATGGATGATTAATGTAGTAGGCAATCCAAGAAGTGAATCCCCAATAAAAGGCACAACCCTAAACATAAAACAAAGCAAACCAAAAGTTATGGAAAACATAAAGATACATCATTTTTAAAAACCTCATACATTTGTATCAAGTACTGCAAAACATTAGTATAAAATTTGACATAAAGTGTCTAAACTGGATGCATGGAATTTTTCTTCACCTTAGCCAGCATTTACTCAGCTCCTTTTCTGATATCACTAAAGAAATCTGTCCCTTTGTTCCTCATTTATTAATACTAAAGGATTTTTGTACTTTAGGTACAATGTAATTTTTATATATTAAAATGATCAAGAAAGATTTTTATATGCATGAAATAATAAGTGATTTACTGCATAAGATGTTTTGACATCAAGTGAATAAAGTGATGAATCACTTAATCGTCAGTACCAGCACATGTTGATTAATTAGAAAAGAAAATAGACACATCTGCTATTCTGATATGATAAAATTTTTTGAAAGCATCTTAATGTTTATTTGAACACATAAACATAATTATATTGTAACTTTCTTCTTTCTCATCCCAACTACAGGTGGTTTAATACACTTTTGGGAAACTGTAAGACAGCTATTCACAAAATCTGGGAGAAATATTTGATAAGTGTTAAATAAGTGATCCTTTGAGTAACACTGCATGACATCCCATGACAAATGAGCTCATTTAATTCTGACAATAACCTCTGAGAAATGTGTGTATTATTTTCATCATAATTATGTTTGTATTACAAATGACAAAATAAAAATATGAAGAATTTAGGAGTATATATTATGAGGATAAAATGACAAAGTAAGTAAATAGCAAAGGCAGGATTTAATCCCAGGAACCTCTATTCTGATTTCTGTATTCTTTCTATTATATGTTTGGCTTTTCCAAACTTAGCACTACATGTGTTCAGCAAGTCTGTATTTAGTAGGAAGTGGGGAAATAGAAGATAAACTTTAATATCTTCTGTCAAAAGTGAAATGTGTCAACATAATTCTGAGGTTTTTTTCATCCTAGAATTTACAATTTTATTAAAAAAAGGATAATAGATTAGCTGTTTTTTTAAAAATATCCTTATAAACAAATATTTTCCAAATATGAAGACATTCTTTGAAGGACATCATTCATTAAAAGAAATTTTAAATTGAAATGTAAATTACATGAGTTTGAATTGAAAAATTGAAGTGTACCATATTGCTGTGAATATTTCCAATTCAATGCTTCAAAATTCTTCCAGTTTCCATGAGTTATTTGGTGGTTGAAAATTGATGAATTTACCTTTTCTTGAAGGGAAAAAAACACTGACAAAACATTGATCACTATTATAAATATGGGCTATAGTGTCTTAATTTTAACTACACAGAGATGAACATTTTAGGAGTATCTTTATGTGAGATTCCTTTTTTTCAGGTGGCACTTAAAAGATCTGACTTCAACATCAAAAATAAAATGTACATATTCCAAAGATTCCTAAGTGAGAAACATTGCTTGCAGTATTAACCTTGTAACATATGGTCATGACAAATTTTTCTTTACACATTAACTATGAGGGCAGATCAAATAAATAGATCATCCACAAATACGCAATATATGCACAAACCAAAAGATTAAAAAGAAAAAAGTCAGGGGAAAAAGACAATGAGATATTTTACTAATGATTCAAAATACAACATTTCTCAATAATATTTAAAAATACAAAGCAAATGCATCCCTACCATTATTAAATTTTTCAAAGGTGTATGTCCTGCAGAAACCTTGTGAACAAATAAAGTTTCCAAAAGTATTCGAATGTAGTGTATAGAATGGCAGAAGCAGGCCAAACTGAAAAGAAAAAGAAGAAAACAGTAAAAATATAAGCATTAAATTTCCCTTGAATCTTGGCTTGTCTTATTCATGACACTTTTTCATTTTTTTATTAATTTCCTACAATATTCTATTTGTTAGAAAATATTCTTTTGATTTTGCATATTATTTTCCATTTTTTATTGCTGTGCTGGTTGGGGTACATTGTGCCATTCACAAGAGTTCTTACAATATATTCAATATATCATACTTGAATTCACCCCCTCCACCATTCTCCTTTATCCGTTCCTGTAAGTCAGGCTGCAAGAAAGGCACCTGCACACCCATGTTTATTGCATCATTAGTAAATATTCTTTATGATAATCAAAAATAAGTTTTGATTTAAACATTTTATTCTAGGAACTTTCTAAATTCATTTGCTAATGAAAATAACTATTATGAATCTCTAAAATTACTTCTGATCATAGTTGAAATGTTTTAATATGAGGCACAAACTGTTATGCTCACACCTGCACCAGGAGTAGGTACAAATATTAACACTTCAAAAATTATCATACCAAAGTACCTCATGAATGAAGCAGATATGTTGCAAGTTTAAAAATATCCAAAACCTACTTGGAATTTATTTCACATTTTGTAATACAATGAATAACTTTTTAATTTTCTAGTCCTTTAACATGCAGCAAAATTAAAAATGTTTGAGTTTAATTATCTTTGCAGTCATAATACAGCATTTGGGCTTTTTTATTTGTTTGGTTTCTTCCTACTTTACATACTGTAATATTTTGTCTCTGTGCCTTTGCTTTTGTTATAGTCTATCTAACATCTCTTGTCGTTCTTCTATGACAACTATTTTAAAAGTAATTGCTAAATGTGATTTACAGAAGCATATTTTTCAGGATATACTAAAATGATTCCATAAAGATCTATGCCAATTTTCTTATTAGCAAAAAAATTAAAATCTCAAAATATTTGGCTGTTCCTAAGAAAATCGGTATGGATCAATGATGATATAATTTACCCAATAAAGGTTAAGCATAAAAAAATCTTATATCATTTACTCTATGTAAAATCTGACATTAAATTTATCTATTAGACTTTTCACTTATTTTAAAAACTATGAATTAATGGTTTCTGGAATGAGTGATGTCAGGGAAAACAAAAAATAAACATTAGCTTGATAAACAGAATATTTTTTATTATTTTATGAAAATATGATTGATTGCCTATTATGTGAGATACACATTCTAAGCAATGTGTAGATTTTTAATTAACAGCAAACTCTGAAAAAGATGAAAGAAACCATATAGGTGGGGGTAGGGGAATCAACTGTCTAGGCAGCAAGACCAGCAAAAACTAATGTCCTGAGATGGTAGGCTGCCTTGTAAGTTGTAAGGATTGGTAAGGGAATAGAATCTTTCCTCACTTTTTGATTTCTTTGTAAAAGTGGTTGTAAATATGTTTGAGTAATAACATTGCCCATTTTGTAAAACAGCAGAAAATTTAAGGTAAGCCTAGTAGTGTGGCAGAGGCTGAAGTAAGAAATCTTGTTTCAAGCGATGCTATCTCTAAAGTATGTCACCAGTTTGTTTTATGTTATAACACAAGGACATAGAAAAACAGTATAGCATATGTATCTAGAGCCCTGGTTGTATGTATGCAACATTAAACACTATTTGTAATTCACTAAGCAAGTTTGATTTCATTCAAAATAATATAATTTTATTTAATTATGTTTGACCTTCTATGAAACACCAATTTTGTTTCTGTTCATTGCTAAACTAACTGTACATCAATTTGGATTAAATTATTTTTTCCAATCATAGTAATTGAAAATATCTCATCCTTTATCAAGTAAGTTTCAAGATATAAGGGCCAAGACAAAATGCACAGCTCTTCACCTTTATAGATCTGTAAGGAAGAAAATACACCAGGTTACCACTGAAAAGATGAAGGAAATGTTTAGATAAGAGATTGATGTTCAGAAAATACTTGATGGAAATGAGATTCGGCAGGAGCTATGCCCTTAGTACCAATGTAGAGGTTTCTAAGAGATTCAAAGTATATGCAAATCGGCGTCCTGGATGAGCTTAAAAAATAGTATGATTGAGTGCTAAGATTCAAGGCATTTTTAGAGGCAACATTTGAATATGTGTCCATTAGGTATGGCATTTGAAAATTGACCTTAATCCTGAGAAATGACATTATCCTGAAATTGGGGTGCCTTAGAGGCTTTGAGCTTATTTTCAAAATCTGTACTAAATACCCAATTTCAAAAGTAGTTTGTGTGTATCTTCTGGAAGATTATTCATATGAACTTCACATTTTTGCTGTTTCAGTACAATGTTGCATAAATAAATTTATCACTGAGGTGTTATTATACATGCTGTATTTGTGTGTAATAGTAACCGCTGTCAGCCAATTTCTTAGAGAATGCTGCTAGAAAGTGTTCTTTTTTCACACTGTGCTATATATCTTTTACATGTAACATATTTGCTCCAAAAAAAAAAAACAATAGTGCTGTTATGTTCTGCTTTTGAGCTCTCCACCTCTCTCTTATTCTAAATGAATTGGTCAGTACTTTTCACTTAAGAGACAGAAGTTAAAATTATGAATTTTCCTAGATAAAACCATCATCTTCAAGGCAATTCCCCTTACTCTATATTCCTGGCTACACTGGCCTTCCTTGTGCCCTACAATTCACAAAACTGTTCTATAGATCATATCTGTATGATAATTCATCATATTCACTGACAAATCTGACCCATCTCTGGAGTAAGCAAAAGTTTTAATGTCACTTTCTTAGAAGCACTATCTTAGAACATGCATTCAGATCAGGTTGTCCTCTTTCGTCCTCTCAAAGCACATAGACAAAGTAAATATGTGTGTAACTAGTTCATTTTTCTAGTCATTCAAAATATCTTATTGAGAATCATCTGAATCAGATAATGTGTTAAACAGTGAAAGTAAAATGGACATCTTAGTACATCTATTGTAAATCTTAAACTATATTAACAGAAAGCAAAAACAAATGAGTAAGTGAAAATATAATTTTAAAATAATAAATTTTTAAGGGAAATTCATCTTTGTTATGTAAGTAGTAGGAATGGTTATTACGAGTTAAAAATATTGACCTTCTCTTTGAAGTTTGAATAATAGGAAAGAAAGAGAATGAGGAATGGGGGATGACATGTAAATGACCTAGTATGATAAGAACATGGTGAACCATGAGGACAAGAAAGGCAGATAGTGTGATTGGTACACAGTGATTGAACATAAGGGAAAGACTAATTTGAAATGATAATGTCTGAATGAAATTTGCTCTGTATGTTTTAGTATCATATGACCTAAATATTAATATTTGGCTTCTTTATTCACTTGGGATATTTTAATGCATGGAATCTGCTGGTTCTTTTCTTTTAAAAAATATCCACCTGTATATCTAAATGTGACAGTTGGCATGCCTTTGTGAAAGGCACAGAGTGAGAGAGAGAGAGAGACAGAGACAGAGAAGAAGAGAAAGAAGAAGAGAGGAAGGAAGAGGAGAAGGGAGAAAACCAAAGGAGGAAGAAGAGACAGACAAAGAGACAGAGATACTGTCTCCACTGTATGTCAACTACCATAGCTATATAGTTATATAGCTGCCCTATTTTGTGAGATATTCTGTCACTTCAAAGTGCTTTTAGTTTTGAATTTTGAATTTTAAAAGTAACCAATAAACTTTTATTTTCCTAGTGGGTCATTATTTCTCTCTTATGCAACATTGTGAATGTTGTATAGACAAGTATTTATAATTTACACCCTATACTTGTCCTCTCAGGTTCACTCTTTCAAGCTTCTTTTCTAACTTTTTTTATTGCTGTGCTGGGTAGGGGTACATTGTTGCATTTGCAAAAGTTCTTAAATATATCATATTTGAATTCACTCCCTCCACCATTCTCGTTTATTACTCACTCCCCTCATTCCTGGAATAGTTTCATAAGGTATCCCTTTTTCCATTTGTATACATGTGTACACAGTATTTGCACTATATTCACCTTCCCACACCCTTTCCCCCCAACCTCTCTCTTCCCAATGGTACCAAACCCCACCCCTACAGACAGATCTGTTCTGCCCTCTTGTTTTTCAATTTTGAAAAAGAAAAAAAATGACATTTTTGTTTGTTTAAGATAGCTACACAGGGAATTCCCTTGTAACTTTTCCATATATATATATACGTGTGTGTGTGTATTATACCACAAATTGGTTTCTTTTAATGATTTCTAAATTTCTTTTGATGATTTCTAAATTTTCTGATGAAATCTAAATTTCCTAATCTGTCTTCTTGATCTTCAAGATCATTTTGACTTAAGTTACCCCTATTTGAGGTATACTTAATAGATTTGTGTTTATAAAAGAACAATCTAGTTAGTATACAATATTTATAGATACTTTAACTAAATCTTACAATTTATTCTACTTTAATTGTGCTTACAAACCACCTTTTGAACAATATCTGCTTACTACAAAATGCACTGAACTTAAGATGGTTTCATGTAGGATTTTTCAACTTCACTATGTATGAAAGCCATATTTATTTACTAAAAAATTACTTTGAATTATGAACTTTTATTCTCAGGCTAGTAATTAGTGAGATGATATTCTGTGCTGATGGTGGGCAACAGCAGCAAGTCTCAGACATGTGATTGTGGGGGTGAACCACTGATGTACTGATCCACTGAGGTACTGATATAACATCACTGATGTGGTGTTACTAAGCTATGATGCTCTTCTCTGAAAAAAACACTTAGTAAGTGCATTTTAACTTATGAAATTACCATTTTACTGTGGGTTTATTGGGACCTAACCACATTATAATTGAGGAGCATCTCTAGTCCATTTTCTGTATCAGCTGTGTGTATTGTATGTATCACTTACTGTACCACAGGGTGGCGTAATCTTCTAGAACTCTCTTTCACATCATATATACATGAGATTCGTAGATAGAAAAGGAGGTATATTAGCAAAGGTCCTGTGTATTCAGCCAAAAATACCTGAAAATAAGAAGGCAATTTAGATTAAACAGTAAGGTTAGAGTAGTCTTCAATGTTTACTTATGTTCAGGAATGCAGCTATTGTGTGAATTGGTAAAATGGACAAGCGGATATAGATTCTTCTAAAACAATTGATGTAAATCCCAATACAAATAAATCCTCCTTGGAATAACCAGCCAAGAGTTAATGAGAATGAACAACATATAAATAGTTACCTTAAAATAATAATAGTTTTGAACCTAGTAACATATTTTATTAGTAGAATTTATTTGGCTGAACAAATAATGTTAGATTTTTTTATTTCTATATCTAATATACAATTAGTATCTATACAAACTAACCCTGTAACTGAATCTTTTCTTTCGTCTTTTAAATTTCAAGTCCTGCCATCTTGAACTCAATTGATTTGATGCTGATTCAATTATATATTTTATAGATAGTTAGATAGATAATGTTAGTGTAGCTAAGAGTGTCGACTTCTGAGTGGTAGAACCAATATAAACATAAGTATGGGAAGAAATTCCTGATCTACAAAGAGACATCAACAATAGTTGGAATATAAAATTGGAAATAAGATCATGAGATTCTAGAAAGATTAACTGACTCACTGATTTTATGGCAGCCTTTGGAATCTAGTAACTGCCCATTACTTAGATTGGTTTTCATGCTGTTGCCAGGTCAAAGTCACTCTGGACTATTCAGAGAAGGAAAAATAATTTATTTCTGTGCATTCAAGAAGAAGAGAAAGGAAAAAAACTTTCCATAATTATGATTTGAAGATTTGAATCTGCCCATGTTTTGCTCAAACATGTAGCTGTGCACATTAGAATCATGTTCTACAACCAGGTGAGAATTGCTGCAGTTGTACAATTTGACTATATGATATGTATGAGTGGTTTTATACATATTCTCACAGGATAGGCATTATGGCACAAATCTATCCTTTTAGCACTTTTAGGCTCAGGCAGATGGATCATGAGTTTGAAGGCAAGCTGTATTATAGAATATATTATATAATGAGTTCCAGGCTATCTTGGATTACACAGTGAGGTCCTGTGTCGTATAAAGAGTATGTGTGTATGCGTGTACATGCTTCCATATGCTTATAAACATATATTATGCATAATAAAGGCTTAAATATTAAATATATACAACATAAATATCTACTACACTCATATAGGCTTTTTCACTTTCATTTCTTTCTTTTACCACTGTATGTTTCACAAGCCAAGATTCGAAAAGGTGAAACAGCACACCCATACAGATCAAGTCATTGTAAACACAACCTCATTCAAAAGTCTACATTAATTTGTTGCTCTGGGCATACCTGATTATTGAGATATCAGGAGAATTTTTATCACTGTTTCTGTCTACTGATAGGGTCTAGTCAACAGATGAAATAGATGAGGATGGTTATTATTGCACTTACTTCAACTCCATTTTATCTAAAAACATAAAATTTGAGCGCATTCTATAGGAATGAATCAGAAATTAACAATGTTACAAATAACAGTTAACCTGGACCAAATGTCACTACTTATTATGTTGTTAAAATCCTATCAGTTACATGAAATTCCTTTGGTTCAGAAAAAATTAAACTATATTTTTATTTTTTATCATCACTTAAAAATAATTCAGGAAAAATTATTGGGTACATAAATATATTTTATGAGCCCTGATACTTTATCAGAAATATTGCTCAAGCCAAGACATAAAAGTTAAAACAGTACCACAATAAGAAGCGCTAGAAAATGAAAATAACTTTTGAACAGTGCATCTTTCAAAAAATTCATTTAGATGTAAATATAAGCAAGGATAAAAGATGTTTTATAAAATTTTTAAAAAATCAAAAATAGATTTAATATAAGAAACAAGGTCTATATAGACAAATATTAATATTATAGCTTAAATAGAAGAATGGAATTTCTCTTTTATTAAAAAGAAAATAGCCAAGACCAAATAAAAACAAGAAAACATGCATGAATATATGATTCAAGCAAATCATAAAAACTTACAAAGAATAAAAAATCCATTATAATCCAAAAGTAGAAATTCTATATCACAATAAGCAGCTATGACTTTATGTTTGGTGATAAAACTACACTTATATTCCAATTCATTTCATTTATCAGATTTTATTAATGTTTCTTTTATCTACAATATTCTGTGTATTAAAACAATGCTTTACCTCTAATGAAAATTCATTACTTCTATCTGGCAAGCAAAGGTCCTACACTGATCCCTTGGTGTCTGTGGGGCATTGGTTCCAGGAACTTGTGGACATCAAAATCCACTAGGATCAGGTACCTTATGTTAAATGGCATAGTATTTGCATATAACCTACACATATTCATCTGTATATTTTAAATCATGTTTATATGTCTTATGTTACTGAATATGATCTAAATACTATGTAGCTACTTGTTATGCTCTGTTCTTTTAAAAATGTCAAGAAAGAGAGATCTGCTTGACTAGCATTGGCATAACCATTGTAGCCTAACTTTGCATTATATCATGGTAAGTTGAATCTGTGGATACTGTGCACACAGAGATGGAAGGCCAATTCTATGTTTAAATTAAGGAGAGAAGGCAATAACATGTTTCAATAAATGGAAATTAAAACTTGAGACTGAATTGTGAATTGGTTAGGATTTATATACTTAAAATTTGCTCATTGTACTTCATCCCATTATCTTACCCTCGGTGGGGGAGTCTTTAGTGCTACCATTATTACAGTATTGATGGATTTATTTCTTTTCCAAAACTACAATGACCTTAGAAACCAAAAAAATTTACATATTCCAGAGCTGTTACTACTTAACAGCAAAAGCAAAATAATTCCAAACTTCATGTACTCAAGAATGGAGAGCTGTAAATAAAACTATGAGATCATTGCCTACTTCCCAATAGTAACATCTCTTTGCATTAATGAAATATTGTTGAAATCATGTTAATTGAAATTTGTTTTTATTTCAAATGTTTTAGCTTCATTTTTACTGCAAAAAATTATGTATTTAATTATGATATTTTGACAAATGTACACAATACTCTTATCTATGTCTACCTTCAAGTCCCTTCCTTGTCCCCTTTCCATACTCCCAGTCCTTCTGCCACCAAATCATCCCCGATTTAGGTTCATGTATTTTTGTTTGTTTGTTTGTATTTATGGAAATAAATTTCTCATATGAGAGAAACATGTTATACTTATGCTTCTGAGTCTAGCTTATTTCACTAAACATATATTGATCTCCAGTTCCATACATTTTCTTGCAAATGGCATGATTTCATTCTTCTTTATGGCTAATTCATGTATCAATTGATTTGTTTTATCTACTGATTGATAGACATCTAGTGTGATTCATAACTTGGCTATAATGAATTGTGCAACAATAAACATGGGTTTTAGGTATCTCTTCTGTATGTTGACTTACATTCCTTCATGTGTAGTAGACTCTTGGTATCAGTGGGTTCCTAGGTGACTGCCATTGAGGAAAAACTGCAAATGTCCAAGATGCATAGAATGCAGTACTGTACTGTGGATGCTTGATTGATTATTTTCCTCCAGTGTCACTCAAATTCTGCTAAAGACATGTTTCCTTTCAGGAAATATACATTTTTTACTTTGTCACTTAAATTGAGCATAGTAAATTATTCTTGTTCTTTGGGCACCATTTTTTGAGTCATATTTTCATAAAATTAAGGGCAGGAAAACATTAATCAGATCATTCAGTGATTTAAACACAACTAACAATAATGTAGTACTGACTGAGCACTGAGCTACATAATATGTGCAGAAATTTAAAATTTTTGTTTTGGAAAATATCTTTTTCAGTTTTGGCTTTGGTTGCTAAAACTGTGTGTAATAAATAAACAAACTATAGAACTCAGGGGAGGAAGGAAAGAAAAGGAAAATGATAGTCAACAATATTGAAATTCATTGCATCTGCACAGTCACAGGACATGAGATATGCTGAAAGCTGTTGAATAATGCAGAATAGGAGGGAAAGGATAAGGGAGAGTATAAGAGGAGGTTTCACTGACCAAAGTAAAATTTGTTTACAGCTAGGATATATCTGGAAATCCTTTTGAACTGACATTGAAAGTAAAAGTGAAAGCTAGGACTGTGAAATAGGTACCAAAGGGGAGAACTTGTGGAAGGGAGAGGATGAATGGAGGAGATGAAGGTGATGGAATATGGTTGATGGGATCAGTACACATATATGAAATAGAATGATGAAACCTCTTGATGCTATTTTAAGTGGGGTGAGGAGAGGTTTGGGGGGAGGGAAATGGTGAGGGCTATCTAACCAATATTCAATGTAAGGCTATTCAGAATGGTCACAATGCATCCTCTCCTGTACAATGAATATATGCTAATGAAAATGAAAAATAATTTACAAAAAAGTAACAGTAAATGAAAAAATAATTAAAAAAGAGAAAGAAAGTGAGAAAAAAATCTACAAATAAGGCTGTCTTACTGGATATGCACAGGAGTAGAACAGCACAGTATATAGTAATGGTAACAAGAAACAGCAACCCAAAGCATGTCTGCTACATAAATGTAATACAAAAATAATAACAATTAGAAGCATCAACTTCACCCTAACTCACTTACAAAAAGAGAAGAACTAGGACAATTTTAAGATATGCTAGGAGTTTAGAAGTTATTACATCTGTAGATATTAATTAATAGGTACTGAAAAGGAAGCAGCAATGAGGAAGGAAATAAAAGAACAAGAAAAATAGAAAAGAGAGGAAAAGACTATGTTGTGGACATATAGGGAATGTTAGAATAATGGTAAGAGAGACCAGGATAAAATAAGTTCAGCAAAAGACAAAACAAACAAACAAAAAAAGAACAAAATAACTACAACAAATATGAAAAATACAAATAAAATAAGATAAACACCAGTCAATACTTCTTGCTTGCTGAGAAAAGAAGGATGAATTTCCACTTGCCTATCCTAGGATTGACTTCTCAGTTTTCTTTGGTGGGAGCAGATTTTTTATTTGTCTGCTTTTATTTTCCTCAATGAACTTGTAAGAAGTTGGAGTGGTGATATCTATTTACAAGTTGTGTCTTGATCTGCCTTCTCTTGGGGAGTTCAATTCAAGATTGTGTGTACCTCTAAGCAGGTCTAGTAAAATACAAGCAATGAAGATTTCAGAGAACTATTGAGTCTCTGAAAAATTAGATGAAATTTTTTGAAAAAAGTCTTTGGAGAACTAATTGAACCTAAAATTTGAAGCCTGATGAGAGCGTTGAAAAGCAATAATAACAGCTACATGAAAATCTCCAGATGTTTTGACCATGCGTGGGAATGAAAATAAAATCTGTTGTTCGCTATCACTCAGGGAAATACATGGCCTTATTAACAGTTTTCACATGCACTGAAACTCAGCTTGAAATGTTTTCAGTCACTGATTGGGTCAAGATGACGGCTTCTACCCTGAAATGGGGAGATAAACATGTAACTAAATGTAAAAACAATAACATAAAAAAAAAGCACATATTGAGTCCAAAACTCAATTGTATGCCCCAGATAGTTGGAAAATTATTTGCATAGATACATGTACATGGATGCTTATAGCACCTTCACTCATATAGCATATGACTGAAAGTACCCAACTATTTTTCAAAGGGTAAATGGTCAAATGAACTCAATTACTTCCATGTAGCCAAATATTGCTTACCAATGCAATGGAGCCAAGTATTGATAGATGCAATAACCAGGGTAGATCTCAAGAGTACAACACTTAAAGAAAAACAAATGTCAGCTTCAAAATAGTATTTGACTTCACTTATAAAACACTCTCCACGTGAAAAATTACGGAGAAGAAAAACAGATTAGTGGTTGTCCTATATGTAAGAGTAACTTGACAGAATTCCTTTTAAGGTAAAAAACATTTCTTTATCTTGTTTTGATGGTAGATGCATGAATTTGTGCTAGAGATAAATTGCTATGAGCTACACACACACACACACACACACACACATACACACACAGGAAAAATATGGAATTGGTAAAAATTAAGATATTTCATTAGTAATATTTCTATAATGAGAATTATTCATTATTATACTAACTGTTCATTCAACTCTTTTAATACAACAGAAATTTCTTTCAATATTTTGTGACACTCTTCCTTGGTAAAAATATTATTCAAATCTTAATTTTGACTTTATTAAAATAAATGGATTTCAAAAAAAAAACTTTAAAATGCTTTATTATAAGAATATATTTTAATATTTTGCAAATGTATAAGAATGTTATACATGGAGAAAAATTGATTTTGGTGTATAATTGAGTTGATATAAAGTGGCTGCGAGTGTAATGTATTTATTTTTAGCAATTAATAGAACTGACTCATTTGGAGCAAAAGAATGCATGACGCACTGGGATGATTTAAAAATATCCAGCCTATTTCCAGAGTTCTCTTTGTCACTTAGATGACTTTCTTCTCAAGGTGTAATTTTCTAGTACAGTTCTCATACAATTCCACTTTAGTGCTTTTTCCTTTCAGTGCTTATCCAAATGATGCAGCTGGAAATTTCTAATGAACTCATGGCTAGCGCTGCTCACTCTGACAAAACTTCTACAAACAGAATTCTCTTTTCATCATAAATGTGTTCATTTTAACCTTTACAGATCCAATCTGCATATATAAATTCTCTTTAAGCAGAGATATGTACATGTCACGTGTAAATATTAAAAGCTTTGTTTATCAATGGTTTTTTTCTAAACACTCTATTTCATAAGAACTCAAAAGATTCTAAACTTGGTTTTTAGTGCAACAAATTAGTACTCAGAAAACAGAAGATAGTAAAGTTAATTATCCACCTTTATTGTATTTAGATTATGTAGTATTATGATACAAAAAAGCATTAAATGTTTCAAAATTCACTGAGTTTTATTCAACTGAAACTAATAAATAAAGATGTAAAGAAAATGTAAACCTTAGAGGAAATTTGTTTAGGTGGAGTTTGAATCTAAAATAAAAAAATGATGGTTTGAATGTGAAAAAAAAAAGAAAACAGAAGATATTTTTTAAACTAAAATTTTTTTAGCAATAAATAAACCTCACAAAAATAGAACCCATAATCTAAATACAAGAAAAAAATATACCTCAGAAGGCAATATTTTAATAAATAAATGCAAATTTAAATTTGTACTTTAGACAATAAAATAGCAATACATGAACTAACCTGCATTTATAATATTTTTTAAATTTGAGTTTTTACAGAGGAAAGTTCAAAGCACTATGAATGATAACGTTAGTTTTTAATGTTGGTAAAATCAAACACATTTTGATAGAAAATATTAAAAGCAGTCATATTACAAATACAGCATGGAACATAATAAGAAGCAAAAACTTTCAAAACTTAAATAAAATACATAAAAGAGTGTTCTTTGTGAAACAAATTAATTGAAAAATACAGTGCACTATTTTTTATATTAGTGTCAAAATTATTAATCAAATAGACCCTTTTAATGCCACTGGCTCTTTACTAAAAATACTGTATTATTTCTTCTTGCTGCTGAACTTTTTCATTGATTTATTTCATCACTTATGATTAGTTCAATGTTTGTGATCTAGTCACAGGTTTTTAAAATGATTCTAAGCCCTTCATTCCTTCAGTGTAATACTTCTTCTTCTCATTGAATTCAGTTGTGTCCAGTTTGAATACTCCTATTATCCTCCCAGGAGAGTCAAAGAAGACCCCCATAATCTGAAAGAGGTCTTACTTACAAAGTGTCATCCTTTACTCTTAGAATCTCCTTTCCCACAGTATTCTATCTCTCCTTATCCCTGTCAAGAGGGTCTTTGATATCCTTAGACTTCTTGCAAGTAACAGTAAAGAGATACCCTTCTACAACAAGGAATAGGGGAAGCAGAGAGGGAGCCGGGGCATAAGGTGAGTTGACATTAAAAAAAATGAATTTGTTTCTTTTAATCAACCATGGATTTTCAATGCTCCAATTTTGAATAGAGCTTCAGTCATTGAGCACATTTAAG
Source organism: Castor canadensis (assembly GCF_047511655.1). Classification (NCBI taxonomy): domain Eukaryota; kingdom Metazoa; phylum Chordata; class Mammalia; order Rodentia; family Castoridae; genus Castor; species Castor canadensis. Next base: position 104,157,512 of record NC_133394.1, on the reverse strand, counting down.
AATATTAAAATTAAAAATGCCATTCTATACAATATTTTGTTTCAATGTGAATTCATTTGATAGAAATAGTTTATCAATAAATTAAAGTAAAATATGGTACATGTATATTGCATTTCAAGTTGACACTTACTGTAGTCCAACTGACTTGTCGACCTAAGTCTGTAAAGTAGAGTGTGACAATGGAAGAAGCTGCAACACTTTGAATAGTGATGTAGTCTTTCAAAAAAGGTCCACCTAAAACAAAAATACCAAGAAAATACTATTTAAAGCAGTTTCAAAGTAATATGATAAACAATTTCTTAAACCAATGAATACTAAGGATTAACTTTATATGGATTTTACAATGTACAACAATTTTCAAATTAAAATCAAATGGGAACAAGGTTGTTTTTTTAAAAACATATTTAGCAACTTTTGAAATGCACACAAATTTCCCAATTCTAATTGAACACAGATTACCATTGACTACCATTCAAACATACATGAGAAAATTTAATATTAGGACCTAATCATATAAGAAACAGGATTTGTTTTGCAGATAGGTTCTCATTGTGTTGTGACCTCAAATCTGTGATCCTACTGCCTAAGTCTCCCAAGTGCTGGAATTACTGTTGTGTGCCACTATATACTGCACACAATATTTTAAAAGTGTAATTTCAGGTGCTAATAGACCTAAAACTCAATTATTACTTAAATGACACGATTTACCTTTTCAAAAGATTAATGAATGCTGGATAAAAAATGAGAAGGGAAGCAAAGGAAATTATTTTGGAGACACTGAAATTGATCAAGCAGGAAATGGTGATCATGCAGTTTAAGGAGCAGCTGGTGGAAATGTTGATAATTTACTCATTCTAAATATGTTTTGAGCACAGTACAACTCAGTGGTTGATTGGTAGAGAGGAATGGACTCAGTGAGATACAGAAAGTGCTTAGACTATTGGCCTTAATGCTTAACTATATTCTGGTATTATTAACTGAAATGATCCCTGTATTTCTGACTATGATAGGTTATCATTTTGTTCATTAAGGTGTGTTTCATGACTTTAAAAAAATAAATGAACCAAGTGAACCTGATCTGATATTGTGTGCTTTAAAAAAAAATCTATGCATAGAGGTGAGAAAGAGAAGAATTAGCAGATTCATTTGTTGGCTTGAAGATAAAGAAGGCCACATATCAGGATATAGGTGGTTTCACAAAACAGAACAGCCTCTAGAAACTGATATTAGTACGGAAAGTGATGTCTGTCATAAACTTAAAAAAAAAACAAGACATAAGCAAAAACAGAAGCTTAAAAAAACTACACACTTTCCCAACAGTGTGAATGAAGAGGGAGGGGTTAAACTCGAGGTCTTCAGATAAGAATTCTGCTCAGCCAACACCTTAACTCCAGCCTTACCATATCCTAAGCAGAGTCTCCAACCATTAAGTCTATTCAATCTAGTAAATGGGACTCAGTTCTAAACCGCTAAGTTTTTTAAACCTGTTACACAGATTTAATACAATATGGGTCAAGGCAAACAGGTTGATATCCAAATGGTCAATAATATTATAACAATCATGTGTAAGAAAAAACAAAATGTTAATAAAGTAAAAAAATTCTGACATCTTTTTGTTCTTCATAATATATAATTTTATTTAGTTATTGATTTTTTATTGTTTTGCTGAGTGGGGGTACATTGTGGCAATTACAAAAGTTCTTACAACATATCAAATATATCATATTCGAATTCACCTTCTTCATCTCTCTCCTGTATCCTCCCGATCCCCCTATTCCTAGAATAGTTTCAACAGTTTGTACATCATGAAGGTATGTTGAAACTACCTTTTTCACACACATTTATTTCACCCTTGGAGAATAGAGAAGTTTCTACCTCTCTGCCATCCTTGCCAAACTCAAGCATTGGCATTTTTTAATGTAATCACAGCTACATGACATTTTTTTTAAAAAGTTACAACACAAATGTTATCATCAATCACACCACCCATTGACTCAGGAATCGGCACCCTTGTTATATGTCTCCCATAAATATTTTCTTTTCCCAGAGGAGAGAAAAATGTTTCTTTTTCTAGATCACATTCCAGCCAGTTAAGGGCCTCAAAATTCCTGCTGAAATTAGTCCAAGCATTATTTTGTCTTTGGATATTTCCTCCCAAGATTGGGATGGACCAACACTGGGCTGCATACCCCTAAACTCAGCTTGTCAAGGTTGTCGTATGAAGGTTGTGGATAAAGCTTTTATGTATTCTTTGGAGCCAGTGATAAAAAGACAGAAAAGACACTTCAGCTAATGCTTCACATGTTTAGTGTGGCAGCCCAATAACTTTATGAATTAGAAATTCAGCACAGTCATTCGAGGTAATTATGAGGTGTTTAAATAAGGTAAGGTAGAAAGAAATGTATTTTACTTACCAATTCTTGTAACAGATATGTTATAACAATGGCTGAAATTCTTAATTATTTCTGTACCTATTTCGTTAACAGTAAGGCTGAAGTTCCTTATATGACAGTTGGCATTTACTTTCCTACTTTTGAATATATCTCATAACTTCAGTTGACTGAAAGAGTGTAGGGCAAGTGATCATTGGTCATTTCACAGCTTAGTCTAAAGAATTAATGGGTTCTTTATTCATTCTTTATAACCATGCTTCAATTATGTGAACAAGCCCAGCCTGTTCTACTAAATGATGACCGATCACATAACACAAAGAGGAGTTCCTTCTGTTGTGTCCATGCTAGATTATTCTCTAAAAACTGAAAGTGGCTTCTTGAATGAATCTTGCCAAGTTTATTCAAGTTCAATACAGTTTAGAACAACTGAGTTAAATAAGTGTTTACCATTTTACCCATAAAAACCAAGGGAATGCTTGCTATTTCATTGATAGTTTAACTATGTCTGTGGTGTGAGAAAATTTTGTAAAACTGTAATTTCACATGAGGTCATTGTTTTGTTGTTAAGTAATTAAACTGGTAAATAAATTCAGGCAGCAAACATATGTAATTATTCTGATTCTGCTTTGTTTTGGTATTACCTTAATTCCCTTTAGAGAAATAATTATAGCTATAATTGATGAAACAGATAGCATATGCCAATCATATATGTTTTATAAACATAATCTGATTTAGCACTTAAAATGATTTAAGTTCCTTATTAACTATACCTTAAAAAAGAAGACCTTTAAACAGTCAAGTAAAAATTATGAGTTAATTTGAATAATCTTTTCTTTTCACTGTAATCTGTTTCTTGAAGTAAATTAATTGACTCTTTTTCCAAATACATTATCACATTCCTACTCAAGTACATATCAAACACCTGAACTTTGCTCAGCCCACATCCTGGTGCACTTTACCAGATAAATAAGTGCAAGGAAAAGTAAAATGTCCTATTCACCAGAAAAGTTGAGCTCAAAGAAATTTCTTAGTACCTTACAATTTTCGTTAGATTGAATTGCATTTGATATTGATGCCCATGGCATTATTTGAATCTTCTATATATTACAGTCAAGTTCAGAAAACAATATTGCTATTCATTTCGTATAACTACTAGACTCTGTGTAGACAAAAATAAATAAGACAGTAATTTTCCTCCCTTAAAGTCTATTCACGCAGAAATTTGATTTGAATATCTGAGCAAGAAAGATTTTGAATCTTTCAAAAGTATGATTCTGATAATGCTGTGGATTCCTATATTTTCTATATATAGTCCTCAGAGAAAGATACAGTATTTAAAAAAGCAGTGATAACAACTTTGACACATTAAAGAAAATCAGCGTTTGTCATTAAATAGCAAAGGTAATAAAAAATCAGTTTCTTATTCAATGAAAAAAAATTAGAGATTGTGATTCCATATCAAGTCCCTTGGTATCTTTACTACTAAAACTTTGAGTAAGTAACACATCATTTTACAAAAAATGTATATTCTACCCACAATATCTATTAAAATTAGAAGCACCAAATTCAACTTCCAATTGATGCTATGTGAATAATGATGCTTCTCAAGCATGACCCATTTTTTAAGTGTATCTATTGAACTTTCTGAGAGATGAGGGTTTGAAATTCTGATAAATTTGAGGATCAGTAGTAGATATAATAGTTTTATTTGAAGTTCATTAGTTTTTGCTCTTCCTTGCCTTTTTTACTTATGCTTTATGACAGATGAAAGAAAAGAGAAAAAAAATGATCATTAGGCATTATTCTGTAAAATGAGAGTAATATAGTAATTAAAATCTTGGAGACAGAAAAATGTTAGTTTAGAAACTACCTCTGATGCTCAGAGACAGTGAATATGTGAAAACAACTCCTGAGAATAAAATTCTTTATCTATGAAAGTCGAGAATTAATTTGTTGGGAGATAATATTTCTATTTATGAACTAAGTGATAATCATTTGCTAAAAAGGAATGATGAATTAAATATGGGTAAGTAAACATTGATACTTACCACATTCTATCTGCAGGCCAACTTGGGATGGGTACCATTTTGGACCTGTTTAACGAAAAAATAACATTTGATTATCACAAAAGCATAAAAATCTTTTAAATCTAATAGTTCTCATCAGAAAAAAGATTAGATATTACTAAGTCAATAAAATGATTACTCAATATAAAATCAGAAATAGTGGTTATATTTTGCAGGGTGCTCATCAGTATTAGTAGATGGTGAGTACAAGAAATCAAGAAAGCTGCAAAAGACAGTACTTACATCAAGTGGAAAATGCAAACAAACCATTTCTAATCTCTTTTCAGCAAGAACAAAATAATGACTGGAGTATTATTTCTTTTCCTCTTTTTTTTTTTTTTTTTGCTTGTTATGCCTTTCTCTGTACTTATTTTATTTGGTTCTCTCTCACAATTATTATTTCTCATTCCTTAATTCCATATGCTTTTCTTGATTTTTAAATCATTCTTCTCTTTTTTTCAGTAAGACTTCTTTTCATGACTTCTTTTTGTGAATTAACTAATACCTTTAATTCTAATACCTTTTAAACTACTGCTTTAAATTATAAGTATCCTTTTTCCTTTGCTTTCTAAACTTAGTCTGCATGCAGTAGATATTTTCAATTGGATTTTAAGTTTATTAAAAATCTGGCTTGGTTTTGAATTGTTTATATTGTTGATTTTTGATCTCTCTTCTCTGAATGGTAGTAGAGAGTGTGATCTTTCAATAAAAATCTGACCACTAAAAATCACCTATAAAAAAAAACCTGAGAGATAGGCATTCCCAACAAATGTGCAAACTGGAATGAAAGAATACAAGAAATGTGGATAACAAGGAAAGATCACTTTTCCTAAAATTTACAACTCTTCAATTCTGAATTTAAAGATACTAAAATAGTTAAAACAGCAGAAGAAGAATTCAAAGTCTAAACTTAGAAAAGATCCATGATTTCAAAGAGGATTCAAACAACTGAATGCAGTAAGGAAGTCAGCTCAACACCTGAACAATAAAGTCAGCAATGTGGCTTAGAAATTGAGCAAGGAAATTGAGATTATGGAAGAAAAAAAAACACAGAAAGGTTGGAAATTTAAAAAAAACTTCAATGAATATAATAAAAATCACTGTAAGAATCACCAACAGACTAGAAGAAGTAAGAATATCAAGTATTGACAATAAGGAAGAGGATGTATTACATTAAGGAAATAGTAATGAAGTAGAAAGCATGAAAAAATTTAGAACACTGAGACATGATTAAGAGAACAAAGCTATGAATCCACAGAATAACAGAAGTCTCTGAGATACAAACAGAAGTTATAGAAAAGCTATTCAAAGAAATTAGAGCAGAAAATTTATAAAATCAAGGAAAAGATACAGTAATTGTCTGTAACTTCAGTACCCAGATTTCATCAATAGATAAACTATCCACATGGAAACATAAATGAAAGAACTTCTGAGTTAAATTAAATCATAGATAAGATGTACTTAGCAGATATCTACTGAAAATTCTATCCAATAGATATAGAATACACATCGTAGGTAAATGGATGAAACTGGAGAGAATCATCTTAACTGAAGTTAGTTAGGTTCGAAGGCAAAAAATCACATTTTCTCTCAGATGTAGAATATAGACCTAATACAATACAGCAATATTATGAAAAACAAGTCATTTTAAGGGGAAGTCACATATGAGAAGGGAGGGTAAAAGATAGAATGAAGAAAGTGAATATTGTTGATGTACCTTCTATTCAAGAATGAATATAAAATTTTTCAACCTGTTGAAACCATAAGAAGGAGACTAAGGCAGAAAGAAGATGAACTAATTCTAGTTATAGTACATATATACTTGCAAATGTCACAAGGAAACTCCCTGTGTAGCTACATTAATCAAAGAAAAATGTCATTTTTTTTCTTTTAAAAAATTGGAAAGCAGGAAGGCAGAACAGCTCCTGCCTGGGGGGATTGCTATCAATGGAAAAGGGGAGGAGGTGACAAAAGGGTATACAAGAGTGAGTATTGTGAAAATACTGTGGAAACATCTATGTAAATAGAAAAAGCATATCTTTTGATACTATTCTTGGAATGGTGGGGAGAGAGGAATAAATGAGATTTATGAAGAGGGTGAATTCAAGCATGATATATTTGATATATTTTAATAACTTTTTTAAGTGCCACAATGTACACCCACCCAGCACAACAATAAAAATAAAATCAAAATGAAAAAGAAGCTATTGGGATTTCTCAAAAATATATCACATTTTAGGCTATAAAACAAGTCCTAAAAAAGCAAACATATTGAGAAAATTTCTTGTATGTTTTCTGATCATAATCAAATAAAATTAGAAATCAATAGCAAGAGAAACAAAAGAAACTCAACAAATGCATAAAGATTAAATAATACAGAATTTGATAATCAGTGAGGAAAATTTTTTAAATATCTGAGATTCACATGAAAGTAACAACACATCTTGGCAGAAGTTTGAGATACAGCACACAGACAGTTCTAAAAGGGAGGTTTACAGATATGAATGCCTACTTTACAAAAACAAGGAGAAGACATGTGTGGTTATCCATTCTTGCAATCACAGCTTCTCAGGAGGTAGTACAGTTGGGCTAAGAATTTGAAGCCATGCAATGCAGAGTTATCAAGGCCTTGCTTCATAACAAAATAAAAGCAAAAGGGCTGAGGTATGTGGCTCGAGTGGTGGAGCACTTGTCATGAAAGCAATAACAAAAAATATTACAGATATCTCAAATAAATAGATGAATGATATATCTCAAGGACTTAGGAAAATAAGAACAAGCCAAGCTGAAAATTAATTGACGGAAAGAAGCAATAAACATCAGGGTGGAAATTAATGAAGTGATGACTAACAAAACAATACAAAAAATAAATGAAACACAGAAATGATTGTTTGAAAATATAAACAAGATTGAGAAACCATAGAGAAACTCACCAAAAGAGACAATGCAAATTAATAAAATTAGAGATGATAAAGTAGATATTATAATAGATATCAATGAAATCCAGAGTATGATTAGAAAATATTTTAGAACATATTCCAATAAATTGGAAAATCTAGAAAAAATAGTAAATCTGTAGACACATATGAAATTGAACCAAAATTGAACCAAGAGGATAGAAATGACCTAAAAAGATCTATAAAAAGTAATGAGATTGAAGTCTAGACCAGTCAGATTCACTGTGGAATTACTCCACATCTTTAAAGAAGAAATAATACCAAGGCTCCTCAAACTATGCCATAAGATAGAAAAGGAGGGAATACTTCTGAACTCATTCTACAGAGAAAATAATAACCTGAGACCAAAAGCAAATAAAGACACAATAAAAGCATAATTATCAATCAATTTTCTACATCAACATAGACATAAAATCATCAGTAAAACACTTACAAATTAATTTAATAATACATTAAAAGGCTAATGCAACGTGATCAAATTGTTTTAATTCTAAGGATGCAAGAATGGTTCAACTTACATCTTAAGTGAAATACAGCACATAAATTGAATCAGGGAATAAAATTGCATGATTTTATTAATAGATGTAGAAAAATTGACAAAAATTCAATATACCTTTTAATTAAAGCCCTAAGGAATCTAGAAACATAGGATAATACCTTAAATAGACTATATATGACAATCATGCAGGCAACATTATACTGAATAGGGGGAATGAAATAATTTCCTTTAAAATCAAGAATGAGACAATGGTGGACATTCTCTCCACTTATTCAGCAGTGGTGGAATTGCTGGAGAACTAAAGCAAGAGAAAGAAATAAAAGGAATACAAACAGGAAATGAGGAAGTCTAGAATTATCCCTGTTTGCACATGATATGATCCTATATTTAAAGACCGCAAAGTCTCCAACAAAAAAAACTCTTAGAGTTGGTGAATACTCTCAGCAAAACAGCAGGACACAAATGAAGATACACTTGTCAATAAGTTTTCCATATAGCAATAAAGAACATGCTGAAAAAAAAAAGGAAGCAAACAATCCTATTGTCAATAGCCTTAAAAAATATAATATCTAGAAATAAATGAAAACGTAGTAAAATATCAGGACAATTAAAAGTATAATTATTTATAGTTTTATTTACATAATTGGAGAAGGAAATTAGACACTGGAAGAGCAAATGACCTCCGATGTTAATGGATTAGCAGACCTAACATTGTGAAAATGGCTAAAGAACTGCAAGCTCTCTACAAATTCATATAATCTCCATCAAATTTCCAACGTAATTCTTCACAAAACTAGTAAAAATAATCTTAAAGTTCATATGGAAGCACAAATAGTCAATGCAATCCTCAACAAAAATAGCAACGCTGGAACGTATAACAATACTTGATTTTATATTATACTACCCAGTCATGGTAACAAAAATAAGATAATTCTTACAGAAAAACACGCATGAAGAACTAAGGAAAAGAATAAAAGACCCAGAAATAAGCCGAGACCACTATTGCCATTTGATTCTCAACAAAATGTTTCCAAAAATATTGTAGTAAAGACACCCTCTCCAACAAATGGTGTTGGGAAATCTGGATGTCCACATGTAGAACACTGAGTCTGCAATCCTGTTTCTCATCCTATGCAATAACCAGTTCAAAATGGACTGAAAACCTTAGTGAAACTACTACAGAAAAACATAGGGAAAATACTCAAAGATATAATCGTAGGCAATGACCTTCTGAATAGGACTCCAATAGCTCAGTAAGTGACATCAAGAATTTACAAATAGGACTGCATTAAATCAAAATGTTTCTGTACAACAAGGAACAAATTAAGAGTGAAAACAGCCTGCAAATATGGGAAAAAATCTTTGTTAGCTATTCATATGACATAATGTACAGGACATATGTAAAACACAAAAATTAAAACATCAAAAGAACAAATAATCTAAACATTAAATGGGAAAATGAATTGAACAGGCAGTTCTCAATAGAGAATTATTGGCAATTGGTCAATAATTACATTTTAAAAGATTCCAACCTGCTTAGTCATAAGGAAATGCAAATCAGAACTACATGGAGTTCACATGTCATCCCAATCAGAATAGCTATCATCAACAAAATAATCAACAACCAATGCAGGATAGTATGTGGGGGATAAGTACCCTTGTACAGTGTTGGTGGGAATGCTATTTTGTGGAGTCGCTACATAAATCAAGATAGAGGTTCCTCAAAAAACTAAAAATAGAACTACCATATGATCCTGCTACTCCATTCCTGGGTACGTACCCAGAGGATTCAGCAATTTCAAAGGCAGAATACAGTAATGATACCTGAACAACAATAGCTAGGTTATGGAATAATAATAGGAATCTATCAATATATAATGGGTAAAGAAAACATATATATAATAGAATTTTTTCAGTCATAAAAAAGAATGAAATTATGTCATTTGCAGGAAAATGGATGAACCTGGAGATTGTTTTGTTAACTGAAATAAATCAGACTCAAAAGGACAAATATCTTATGTTTTCTCTAGACTGAACAGTGAAAATAAAAATATATGACAATGGAAGGGGGACTATTTTGGAAGAAGAAAGTTACCAGTGGAGGACGAACAGAGACAAAATGGGCAATGAGGAATGATGCAATCAAATACATTATGTAAATGTATGAAAACATGATAATTAAATAAATTATTTTGAATATTTCACACATGCTAATAAAAACAATAAGTTTAAAATAATATGCAACACTATAGTTAATTGGACATCATTGAAATATTCTAGAAAATGGGTAAAAAAGAGCACAACTTAAGCATTGAATATAAAGTAGCAAGAATGACAATAATGTTGTATATAGTCTATATAAATACTTTCTGAGCTTACTGCACAATGACAATTTGCACATGGAGTTTCCCATGGAAAAATATTTCATTAACTAAAGTATACAACCACAAATTCAATTCTTCTTAGAATTCTTTCTAAATACAATTGAGGAACAGCATGATAAGTAGTAAAGAGTAACTATTTCACTTTGTCATATACTATTTTTTTTAATTGTGCAAGAAAAGACAATTTTTGTTTTAATTTTGTATTTACCAATGAAACTGCTATGATTTATATAGCCACATGTTGTTTGGAATGTATGCCAGTGTTATTGGTTGAAAATATTTAAAATAGATTTTTATTATCATCTGTCAAATAAGAAACAATGATCTAAATGAATATAACAGAAAATTCTACAGTTTTAATTGAGTTTTTGACCAAACTAAGGTACCGAACAAAATTAAAACCTTACAGAAACCATTTATATTTGACAAGCAGTAATTGAGTACCTATGATGGGTGCATATAAGCTGTCAATTTCCGTCCATTTTAATAATATTCATTTAAGACATCACTTTCCACAGCAATTTATGATACCTTTTATGATTGAAATGTCAATGCAAAACTAAGTATCATTCTAAGCCAACAAAACTGTCTATGAACAAGATGAATGACTATTGATGTGGGTTGTTTGTTGTTTTGAGGTAGATTATTAGACTAGAAAAGGGGCAGAAATGGTAGTGTATAACGCATAAAGGACCTATACTTCATAAGTGTTCTTAGCATGTTTGACAAGGTTAGTACTTTATTTGTAATGCAGAGTACAATAAGCCTGGGCCATGGCTCAGAACTGAATTATGTGTGTACGAAATAGCTCCAATAGTACTTTCACCATCTTATATCCTTGAAGATATTGAATTTGATTTGTGTAATTGCTATCATATTCTAACCATGCCTTAGAGATCCTTCCTTGATAAGTGGGTATGTTCATGTTACCATATAATAGCATTAAAAATAAGTAATGCTTTGCTATAATTCAGAATATTTATGGTAATTATTTCCAATGACCCATTTGAAAAGTCAATTAATATATACAGAAGGATATATATGCTTCCCTAACATTTTTGCTTCGTTTTAAAAGAACGTGGACAAATATATGGACATACACACCTCAGGCCAGGCAGCTACAAAGAATCACTAATCCTTTAGAAATATATGGAGAATAATACCTAACAGACCGTTTGTGTAAAAATAATAAAAATAACTCAGTAACTGAATGGCATTCATTCACTATATGAAAATGAACAGAAGGAGGATATCACTAATTGATGAACAAGTTTTGACAAATTACTTCAGCCAAACATTGATTTATTCTAAAATAACTTCATTTAATTCAAAATGATTAGAAACATAATACTGAAAAACTTCAGGAGCCTATTATTTGTCAGGTGCATTTCAAATAGTATCACATTTAGCATAATCTTGTAAGGTAAGCAAATAAACTAATAGCATAATATAAGCAACTTAAGGAAACTATAAGCACAAGGTAAAAGATATAATTTTCCTGAAAACAATGATAACAGCCTTCTTGTACTTACATTTTCATGAAAGCAAATCTGAGCTTTATTTCTAGATTCAACCTTTCAAAGGAAAGTTAATAAGCAAGAGACCATTCACAAAAAAATGTCAAACATGATGATTGGTCCTGAAATTAGACTTTTCATGTGATGATTATGAAATATTGCATTCATCTATAGAGGTGTAGAAGAAAATGAAAGCTATTTTTCAAAATCAAAAACAATGTTAAATAAAAAGATTTTTCAAAATAATAACTGGTAAGTTATTGAAACAAAGAAGGTTTTATATAAGGCACTATTTCCTTAAAATTAAAAGTAGTTAGCAATTAGCTTCTTTCTTAGGTATGTGTAACATGTATTCTTAAAAAGTAACATATCATAGATTACTACATTGGGTGGAAGGTCCAATGAAGAACTCTGAAAATAAATATTACTTCTTTTTTAAATAGTGCATTTCAAATTATTTAAAAGTATGTGAAATTTTTTCATCATGTTGTTTAGTCAGCTTAATAATATGTAGATTTAGACATTAATTTAGATGGACAAAAATGACATAATAAGCATATACAAATAGTTATCATAGAACATTAAGCAGATAAACTTAAAACTTGTCTACTATGAAACATATTTTAACAATGAAAAATAAGTATGATGAAATTACTTGCCTCAAGTAAATTAGTATCAAACTGGCTGTATGTTCTAGCACTGAAGGCATTATCCTGAGTTTACCTACTTTCTCAATATATCAGGTTTTTTTTCAATCAATAAGTGTCCAGGGAAAGAGGATTTTTTTTGGAGGGAGTGGGGTTTGAACTCTGGGCTTCACACTTGCTAGGAAGGCACTCTTGCCACTTTAGCCACTACCCCAGTGAAAGAGGATTTTTTAAAAGTAGTGATAAGTGAAGAACAATATATATTAGTATTCTTTCTCTCAATACATTAATTATTTGGAGACTTCACTGTGACTTTTAAATTCTTATTTTTACCTTAATATGTTTTAACAAGACAATACTGTTTTATTCTTTTTTTAAAATGTTTATTATGAATCTCCTTTTAAAAACATATTGTACTGGGTGTATAATGTGACATTTACAAAAGCTCTTACAATATGTCATGGTTGAATTCACTCCCTCAGTCATTCTCCTGAATTCTTCCTCCCCCCATTCCTAGAATAGTTTCAGCAGGTCCCATTTTTTCATTTATATACATGTGTACATAATATTTCTACAATATTCACCCTCCTTTACCCTTTCATTTTATTCTCCCGCTTCTTACTGGTATCTTCTCCTCAAACAGGACCTGTCCTGCCTTTCCGTTCCACATTTTTATAAGAAAAATGACATTTTTGTTAGCTTATGATAGTTATACTTTGGTTTCCTTATTATATTTCCATGTATATATGTATTGTAACCCAAATTGGTTCTTTCCATCTACTTTTCTCATTTCTACTTTAGTTCCCTTGTTAAGGTGATTTTGGCAGATTTAAAAATTCTATATTTATTTTTGTATAGGAAGTACATCAACCATATTTACCTTCTTAACTTCCTTCTTTTACCCTCTCTCTTTTATATTTGACCTCCCTTAGCATGACCTGTTTTCATACTATTGCTAATATTCGTATTAGGTCTATATACCACAGACGATAGAAAACACGTGGCCTTTGCTTTCTGAACCTGGCTAACTTCACTTAAGATGATGTTATCCAGTTCCATCCATTTATCTGCATACAACAAAATTTCATTCTTTTTTATGATTGAATAAAATTCCATTGTGTATAAATACCACATTTTCTTAATTCATTATTAAGTATTATTATCAGTAGTGGGTCTTTTTGGCTATTTCCATAGCTTAACTATTGTGAATAATGATGCAATAAACATAGGTGTTCAGGTGCTTTTATTGTAACATGACTTATATTCCTTCAGGTATATCCCTAGGAGTGATATTGCTGGATCATATGACAGTGCTATTTTCAGTCATTTGAGGAGCCTCCACACTGTTTTCTATAGTAGTTGTATACAAACATTATATGAGGTTAATTTTTCCTCACATTCTTGCTAACATTTGTTGTTGTCTGTGTTCTTGATGATAGTCATTCTAACAAGAGTAAGGTGGAATCTTAACGTGACTTCGATATGTATGAAATTCATTTTTAATCTCATCTTTAATCTAATACACATTAATGGCTTTGATATTTAGATGGTTCGTTAGCAAATCCAAAGTAACAAAAGTAAAGCATATAACATTTAATGATTTTTATCTGTCTATTCGTGTATCCTGTGATGCCTCTGCATGTAAATTTATTGCATGTTTATCAAATCAATGATTATTTATCTACATTATCTTGCATATATAGAAAGAAATATGTTTAATTCCCACTACATGTCCATCATGTACTATTACTGTCTACCTGGCCTGGTCACCATCCTTCAGTATTTTAGAAATTAAACTTGAAACTATTAACGCAACTATTATTTCAAACAGTGTCATTTTTAAGATACATTTGTATTCAAAGAAAGCAGATATGACTTAGGAGTAGAAAGGTATGAGAGTGCATCATAGAAAAAAGAAACCATGACATAGCTATCATCTATAGGTAATATTCAATTTGTTGGAAAAACAGTAGGAAATACAAATGAAAAATAGGTGTGAGTAAATTTAAAGGTAAATTGTTCCAGGAGCCTGCAGTTCATACCTGTAATCCTAGTTACTTGGACGATTGAGATCTGGAGGATCACACTTCAAGGTTAGCTCTGGAAAATAGTTCCCAAGACCCATCAGCAAAATAACCAAAGAAAAATGGACTGGAAGTGTGGGTCAAGTGGTAGAGTTTTGAACTCAGGGCTTCAAGTACCATTCCCAATAACAACAACAACAAAAAAATGTATTTACAACCTTCTAATGATTGTGTGCAAGGGAGAAAGTACATTGTAAATACATACACTGAAGTATATGTAACTTTCTAGAAAAGGTTATTTCACTAAACATAAAAATTAAAATAGCAGATAATGAAGCAGATCATGCTAGTTATTTAGGTATAATTAATTATTTGTCTTTCCTTAGCTAATTTATTTGTCTGTAAATTGTAGTCTTATGAAAATAATTTTCCAATAAATTTACACCAGTAATAAATAAGCTGTCAAAATATAGTTGTAATAGGAAAAGTCAAATAAATACAGTCAAACATCAATATATGTTAAAAAAATATTTGAAATGCAGTGCACAGTAATATCCAAAGTCCAAGGAATTCTATATAAGATTCTTACTCCATTTTATGACAGAAATGCAGTTTTCTACTACATTATATTTCAGCATGACTAAGGAAAAAGAAAAGAGAGAAACTAAACATAAGAAAATGAAAATCAGATAAATGTTTCTCATGACTTAAAATAACTGAAATATATTTATATTTCTGGGAGAAAATCTTACAATTTGTTGCTAAGTAACCAAATTGATTGTGTATTGAACCCTATTATGTTGGAAAAGGTGTATAGTGTCTGAAAGTCTTAACACATTTTCAGAAATGAAACTTGTCAATTTCTTTCCTGAAATGTGAACACTGAAAAGAATGAAATGCTATGTTCTATAATTACTGGGTCTTGAAGAGCTCTAGTTTGGAAATGAGTGTCTAGGATATTTAAAATCACTTAAAGTTAATCAGTACATATAAGGTCATTGCCCACATGGGAATCTAATTCAATATGTATTAAAATGTTGAATGTTAATAGCCTATACTTTGGTCTTCCTGTTAGAGTGAATAAAATATACTTCAAGTGGAAAAGCTTTTTCATTAATACTAAAGATTTGTCACTATACTTTGTCTCAAATAAACAAACAAGCTGAATGTCACTGAATCAATATTCAAAGTTAACCCTACACAAAAGCAAGTTGATTTATGTAGAATCTTTCTACTTGTCAAGAAAAAAAAAATTCAGTGTATTTGGGGCTAGCTAAAATTTGGAGCATGCAGTCTATAGAACAAAAATGGTAATCCTGTTCTGACCAAAATACAACAACATTAAAAGAACTTGTATATATGCCACAATGTAGCCCCTACACATAACTATTACTCTCAAATAAAATGTAAATTTCATGCATAGTAATAACAAGTCAGAAGAGGAAATATACCAAGTAATAAAAAAAAATCAAGAAACTAAAAAATGAGGTAAATGTGGGGGTTTACAACATTTCTTTTATTTTCATGGAACATTGCAAAAGGGCAAAAAGTCCTGGGCAGTTTGGCATTAATTCCCCTTCACAAACATATGCCTACAGTTCAAAGAAAGTTACTTAGATGACTTCTGGCACAAGTAAAATATGTTCATTTCCATCTGCGCATAGGTCAAAAATATATCCTCCATGATACTGTAACCACCAGCTTGTGCCATGTTAGGTTTTTGGGCTCAAATATATTTCTGGTATGACTTAGGAATATTCTAATTAAACACTAACAAAAAGTGGTCCCAAACTGTAAAGAAAATCTACATATTCCAGCTCATCCCTGCTGCTGAGAACAAGCAATGTATGATAAGGTATTTTACCAAGCTCTCAACAGAGGTTAAGAAAATCAGCAATTACAAAAGTCACAGTTTGGCCTTAGGAAGACTCCTTAAAAAACTAAACATAGATCTGCCATATGATCTAGCAATACCACTTCTAGGAATATACCCAAAGGAATGTGACTAAAATTATAACAAAAGCACCTGCACACCCCATGTTTATTGTAGCACTATTTGTAAT
Organism: Castor canadensis; assembly: GCF_047511655.1. Taxonomy (NCBI): domain Eukaryota; kingdom Metazoa; phylum Chordata; class Mammalia; order Rodentia; family Castoridae; genus Castor; species Castor canadensis. The sequence goes on along the minus strand of NC_133394.1, from coordinate 104,140,962 downwards.
AGCCAAGTTGTAGACACAGCAAAGATGCCCCACAACTGATGAATGGATCATGAAAATGTGGAATTTATACACAATGGAATTTTATTCAGCCACAAAGAAGAATGAAATATTGTTGTTTGCAAGTAAATGGATGGAACTAGAGAACATCATCTTAAGTGAATTTAACCAGGTTAAGAGGGACAAAAGTTCCATGTTCTCTTTCATATGCAGATTATAGACCTAAAACAAACGCAGTAATATTATTAGACATGGGTCACACACTAAGGGGAGAATGGTCATGTGGGGAATAAGGAAAGGGAAAGAAACCTAAAACTTGAATGTGGTTGATGTGCTCCCTGTTGAGGAGAGAATAAAGTAATTTTAAATTAGCAGAGGCCACTATGGGGAAGGGGACCAAGAAGTAGCAAAGAGGTCTGGTAGAAATGAACCAATGTGTGTTGCAATACACAAGTGCATGGAAGCAATGCTAAGAATCTCTCTGTATAGTTACTTTTATCTCAAACTAGCAAAAATGCTATGTCTTTCATATTATCTCTTATGTTTTCTCCTCAACAAAATCAGAGAAGAGGATGGAATAGGTTCTGCCTGGAAGCAGGGGTTGGGGGGGTTGGAGGGCCGGGGAAAGGTGGCACAAACAATGAATACATATGTAAGTAAATGTAAAAAATAAAATAAAAGGAAAAAACCAAAAAAAAGATACAGTTTGGGAGAAAAAGGAAGTCCTGAAATCTAACTCCAATACCTGGAGGAATGCTCTCCTTGTGTTTCTGTTTATATTGAAAGCTGTTGCTGAAGAGCTAACAAACTGAACTCAGATTTACACAGACTCACAAGCCAGATTAGACAAGAATCACACTGTGGGCAATCAAGACATAGACTTGGGAAAAGCCAAATATTTCAGTGGATACATTAAAAGTAATCCAGAAGTAAATCAGTTCTTACAGTAAATGAAGCACAATTTTGGGACAACTCAACCTTGCTTGAATGAAAATGATCTATAATCTTCAAATGCAGACCTATGGTTTGCAGAAGCAAACATAAATCTCAGCAAAGAGATGCCTTCTGTCCCTGTAATCACTTCTAAATTGTTTCATAAAAAACACTCAGACCTCAATCAAAAATAACCACTCATGCAAAAAGACAAGACGTGACCAAAACAAAAAGAAAAATATAAGAGGAATTAAATATGTCCAACAAGAATCCAAATAATAATGATTTTAGATACATGATTAAAATAACTATGTGTAGTCATTTATAGCATATATGTTATAAATATATGTATATATAAAATCTTACATAGGAACACAATTTTTAAGTAGTCTAAAATTAAAAATACATAAAAAATACAGACGAAGAAAATATGGCCACAGACATCACCAAAAATTGAATGATAAATAGACTGATAGATATGTTCTAAGTGGCAACTAAAAAACGTATTTGTCAAATGTCTTTCAAATAAATTATTTTCTAATGAAAATGCAGCATGGATAATATATTAGTTAAATAGGCAAGTTTTTCAGTCAAGAGACCATTCCTTCTTTGTCCTTTAGTGAATTTCTAAGGGAACTATTAAGGGAAGACAAAAATGATTCCAGAAGGAAGGGATGAGGTAAACAGTATTTGAGGAAACAAACTAGCAAATATGTGAAGAATTCCATATAAAGTTGCATGATATTTGTATAATCTCCTCATATAAAATATTGATAGTAAAAATTATATGAACAAATGAAGTACTAGACAACCAACACATAGAAAATGGGAACTAGGTTTTGGATTTAAATCATGTGGAACATGTTTGATTATTAGGAAGAATATAGAACTTCTGATTATTCTTAGATTTTAATTAAAAGGTTTTTTTTTTTTTTAATCTCAGAGCCTAAATCTTGAACCACTCCACCAGCCCTTTTCTGTGACAATTTTTGAGACGGGGTCTAGGTAACTATTTGCCCAGGCTGGGCTCAAACCAGGATCCTTCTGATCCCTGCCTCATGAGTAGATAGGATTGTAGACATAATTGTACAGTTTTACTAATACTGTTTCATATTTCTACCTAGCTAACATTTTTCTTAGTAAACTTTTTCTCAATAACTTCTTCTCTTTTCCTTTTTCTCTTATCCATAACTATGCACAGGCCTCTAGTTTCCTGTTAGACAAAAGCCTGGTTTCAATGGAATGTTCTCATTTGTGCAAAGTAAAAGTGACAGAATGTCTTATCCATGGATTGAGATATTATATGGAAAATGCAGGGTCATGAATGAATCTCTTGTATTCATGTGCACACTTCATGATAATTCTTGCCACATTGTTTTATGATTGAGTAGCAAATAAACATTCATTCTTGTTCTTTTTCATGAGAAAAAATGTTATGTATTACCAAAAATTCTCCCTTGATTTGCTAAAAATATTGGCTTCTGATTTAGTATTGTTGAATTAGCTGTTTTATTTGTTAGAAATGATTCATTCAGCACAGTGCTTTACTAGAAAAAAGAAACTATTTTATTTTTTTTCTTCTTTGCAATCTTATAAGTGCCACCTACATAATTAACTAATCAAGCCAAAATGGAATTCAAGATGCAGTAAGACATTTAATGTTTTAGCATAAGATGTATGAAATGTTTATGAATACTTATGAAAAGTAACTCTTTTCTCTCTGAGTTTCAACACAACTAGGAAAGTTTAATGCAAAGAAATACCAATAAAACATGTATAATTTTGCTGACCTTGAAAAGAAAATGCATCTGCTGGAACATTTGTTATTACTAAGTGCTCAACTAGGAAGACAGGGTGCTATAACACCTCATAATCAGCAATCAAAGAACAAGGATCTGTGGAAAAATAAAGACATGGTCCTAAAAATAAAAAATTTTAAACCTGCATAAACAAACAGGATTATAAAATTCAAAAAAAGATGAAAAGAAGAGAAAGGAACTAACTTCATATCTCAATGTGGTAAAAGGAATGACATAACAATTGTGTGGCCTGCTATGCCCACCTTGTTTTTGACAAAGGCAACAAAAATATACAATAGAGAAAAGAAAGCCTCTTCAATGAATGTTGTTGGGTATTGTAGGTAAGAAAACTGAAACTAGATCCATGACTGTCACCCTGTACTAGTATCAACTCAAAGTAGATTAAGGACCTTAATATCAGAACCAAAACCTTGCAGTTAGAACATGAAAGAGGAGGGAATAACCTGGAAACAATATCTATAAGCAAGGATTTCCTCAATAGAGCTCCAGCAGCCCAGCAACTAAAAGAAAGGATGGAAAATGAGACTACATGAAATTGAAAAGATTCTGCACAACACAAGAAATGGTCTCTACATTGAAAACACTATCCATAGAGTGGTAGAAAACTTTTGTTAGCAATATATCAGACAAGGAACTGATGACCAGAATATATAGGAAGCTCAAAAAACAAAACTTCCCCAAAATCAATTAACCAATAAAGAAGTGGGCAACTGAACTAAAAAGAACTTTTTCAAAGGAAGAAATCCAAATGGCCAAAAACACATGAAGAAAATGCTCACCATCCTTAGCCATAAAGAAAATGCAAATAAAAACCACACTGGATTTCACCTTCACTCCTGTTAGAATAGCTAGCATCAAGAACACCTCCAACAACAAATGTTGGCAAGGAAGCAGAGGGAAAAGGAACCCTCATACACTGCTGGTGAGAACATAAGCCAGTATAGCCACTTTGGAAAACAATATGGATGCTTCTTCAAAAACTAAACATAGATCTGCCATTTGATTCAGCAATACCTCTGCTAGGGATATACTCAAAGGAATGTGACACAGATTACTCCAGAGGCACCTGCACACCCATGTTTATTGCAGCACTATTCACAATAGCCAAGCTATGGAAGCAGCCCAGATGCCCCACTACCAACAAATGGATTAAGAAAATGTGATATTTATACACAATGGAATTTTATTCAGCCACAAAAAAAGAATGAAATTTTGTCATTTGCAAGTAAATGGATGGACCTGGAGAACATCATCTTAATCAAAGTTAGGCGGGCTTAGATGGCCAAAAACCACATGTGTTCCCTCATATGCAGATTATAGACCTAAAACCAATGCAGTAATATTATTGGACATGGGTCACACACTAAGGAGAGAACCACATGGGAGGAATAGGGAAAGGAAAGGAAATCTAAAGCTTGAATGTGATTGATGTGCTCACTGTAGAGGAGCAAATAGAATAACCTTAAACTGGCTGAGACCACTATGGTAAGGTGCCCAGAAAGTAGTGAAGAGGTCTGGAAAAGATGAACTAACGTGGGTTTTAATACACATGTACATGAAAGCAATGCTAGGAATATCTCTATCTCAAACTAGCAAAAATACTCTGTCTTTCTTATTATCTCCTATGTTTTCTCTTCAACAAAATCAGAGAAGAGGGAAGAACAGGTTATGCCCAGAAGTGGGAGTGTAGGGGAGGGAGAGGAGGTTTGGAGAGGTTGACCAAACAATGTATACACATGTAAGTAAATGTAAAAATGGTAAAAGAAAGAAAAAAAAAAGAATTGTGCATCTAAGTGGAACGTACAGAACACAACCAAAGAATACTTCTCTATCTTCACTAAAGTTTGTAATTCACCCAATTACTCACCAGCATGAGGAAGCACTAGGATTGACCACAATGCCCAATGTGAATTGCGACATAGGAATGACAGCCAATCATAGTGTGCAATCATCAGTCAATTTAGTCTCACAAAGCCTCCATTAACACAATGATATTTCTCAATTTTATTTGTGAAACCACAAATCCCACTGATTGTTCAACCCTCCAGGCTTTTCCAATACATTTTGGGGCATTTATTCTCTGAAATTTGCATAAATATCTAAGCCATAAAATTTTACTGAAAATTTTCTCCATTTTTTTGTTTTAATATTAAATTCGTTTATGTTGACATGGTGGTCCATTCCTATAATCTCAGTGACTAGGAAGGCAAGGATGAGAGGAATGCAGTTCAAGACTAGCTGGGGAACATCATCTTAAGTGAATTTAGCCAAGTTCAGAAGGCTAATAACCACTGTCTTCTCTCATATCTGGAAAATAAACCTGATACAAGTACAGCAGTATTATGAAAAACAGGTCATGCTAAGGAGAGGTCACATACAAGTGAGGGAGGGTAAAAGAAAGAAGTTAAGAAGGTGAACATACATGATGTACTCTCTATACAAGAATGAATAAAGAAGTTTTAAATTTTTTCAAGCCACCATAAAAAGGAGACTAAGGTAGAAAGAAGAAAAATAGAGGAGATGAACCAATTCAGGTTGTATTATATATAAATATACATTGAAATGTCATAAGGAAACTCCCTGTGTAGCTACCTTAAACAAACAAAAATGACATTTTGTGAATTTACAAAACTGGAGAACAGGAGGGAAGAACAGGTCCTGCCTGGAAGTGGGTTGTTTCCAGTTGGAGGGGGGAAGAGGTGGGGAAACTAAGTTTGAAGGGGAATATGGTGCAAATACTGTGTATATATATATATATGTAAATGGAAAAATGATACCTGTTGAAACAATTCCAGGAATTGTGGGAGGGAGGATAAAGGAGAATGGTGGAGGGGGTGAATTCAAGAATGATTATTTGATACATGGTAAGAACATTTGTATAAGCCACAATGTGTCCCTACCCAGTACAACAATAAAAAAAAGAAGAAAAAGACTAGCTTGGGAAAAAGTGCAAGACCCTATTCAAACAAAGTAAGCTAACAGCAAAAGGATTTGGGATGTGGCTCAATCTAAAGCACTGTCAAAAAAAAATCTCCTTTGCATCTTCATCTTTTCTCAAATTTATTCCTAAAAACCCACTCAGTCAGGTGCCAGAAAATGTACAGAATCCCTCCTTCCTATTAAATACTGCTTGAAAACCTTTGTTCTCCATTCTCCCTGTGCATTCTACATTCTCCTCTGCACATCACCAGAAATTGCTACCTACATTGTGTCACTGTTGTTGTCATCTCCTGTGGTCTTGCCTTTCCACCCAAATCCCTGATGATTTCATCTCAGAACATCCTTTCTGCCACTACTTATCTATCAATGTTATTTTTTAAATATCATTTCTATTTCCTGTCCTTTAAATCCTAGGTCTACTCAAATCCAAAGAGTCTTTGTTATGCCATTATTTCCTAGAGTTCTATAATAATAAATAAATATGCCACCTCCAAAACAATTTCCAAACATATTCTTTCCATAAACACTATTTTTCCTTCCTTCTTTGTTACGTTAATATTTTTTCTGACAAATATTCTTCAATTCCACAAGAATTTTCCAGAAATTTTACTATTATTTTCACATTGATAAATTCCTCATTTTCTCCCAATTATACACTACTGAAGGCTAATCTGTAGGATCCTTACCTAGTATCACACCCTGACAAATAGGACTACCTATTTTCTCCCACTCTATGCCCATGTCACTAATTGTGATCCTAACCTTCTTGTATTCAAACAGCCCACTCGCTGAGGTAGTGAGTGCTACTATGCACACAGAATTTCCCTGATACACTTAATGGAGCATATGTCAGCATTACCATACAGTTATTTTCCCCATTGTGTTTATTTAAATCATCCTATTTAAAATTATTTCATATTATTTAAAATGGTTAGTATCCATTTTTATTCAGTATTGTGCAACTTCCATGAGAGCAACCACTGGTGATCATTTTGATCAGCCCCATACATGTAGTGATTAGAAGATGGCCTATCACAGAGAAATGGTCTATTTTATGAGATTAAAATAAGCGTACAGACTTCTTTGAATTAAACTTGGAAGAATTTACATACAGAATGGTTTTAATTAAATATGAGATTAGTAATTTAGAATAACCAATTTCCCTATCTGAAGACTGAGTGCTTTATTAAGCTAAATAATTACTAAAATCTGTGGACACTGTCTGAGCTTCAATACTTTGAATGTAATCTGGCTCTAATCTTATGTATTTTTTGAGAATTCCTTTCTTAATCTCAGTCTTCTCTATTAAATGAACCAAAAAATAAATGAGAAGAATAGCAAAGATATGTAACTTTTAGGGATATTGCGAGATTTAATGAAACAATACATGCAAATTATCAAAACTGTTAAGAACTCATTAAAGTATATGATTAGTTTAAAAACAAATTTAAGAACTTTTACTTATATACATATAAATGAAATGTATGTACTTAGAATTTCTATTTAAACAACCTTTTGAAACTTCCTTTTATTTATTCATTTTTAAAAATTTTTCATATAGCATATATTAATAATACAAGGGATTTCATTGTGATAATTCCATATGTGTAGAGTGTATGTTGTTATACTCCTATTTCCCCATTTCCTACTTTCTCCCTTGTACAAAGTGTTTGGTGTGTTTTATTATGGTATGTACGTATGTATATATGTATCTATCTATGTATACCTTATTTCCTTTATCCATTCATCAGTTTTTGGACACCTTGAATGATTCCACAATTTGCTTATTGGGAAAAGAGCTACAAGGAACATGGATATGCAAGTATCTGTCTTGCATATTGATTTAAACTCCTTCAGATACAAGCCCAAAAGTGGTATGGCAGGGTCATAAGGTGTCTCTATTTTTAACTTTTGAGGATCCTCCATATTGATTTCCATAGTGGTTGTACTACTTTATATTCCCATCAAAAATTTATGATGGCTTCTCACTCCTCCCACACCCTGGAACATCCTTGCCAGCATTTGCTGCTATCTGTTTTCTTGATGATAGGTAATCTCCCTATGAAGAAGATTATTTAATTCGATGCAGTCTCATTTGTCAATTTTTTCTCTTATTTCTGAGCAATTGGAGTCCTATTCAAAAACAACTCAAACCTATATCTTCCAGAGTTTTCTGTTTTTCTCTGTATTAGTTTCAGTGTTTCACTTCTCAAATTCAGATCTTTGATCCATTTAGATTTGATTTTCGTACAGTGTGAGAGATAGTTTTCTGCTTGTAGATAGCCAGTTTTCCCAGCACCATTTGTTGAGGAGGCTCTCTATAATTAGTGTGTATCTTTGGCTCTTTGTCAAGGATCAAATGGCTACAATTGTGTGATTTTATTACCGGGTCTTCTATTCTGTTCACTTTGTCTTCATGTCTGTTTTTGTATCAGTGCCATGCTGATTTCATTATATGGCACTGTAGTATTACGAAGTCCGACATTGTGATACCTAAAGAATTGCTATTTTTTGCTCAGGATTACTTTTGAAACCAGGATATTTTATTGTTCCATATGAAATTTGGAATTTGATTTGGTATTTCTGTGAGGAATGATGTTGTTATTTTAATGGATGTTTTATTGAATCTGCAGATTGCCTTCGGGAAATATAATTACTATCATGATATTAATTCTGCCAATTCATGATCATGGGAGATCTTTTCAGCATCTGGTATCCTCCTCAGTTTCTTTCTTCAAGTTTTATTGTTTTTATTGTAGACATCTTCCACTTACTTGTTTAAGTTTGAACCTGATTATTTTTGAAGATATTGTAAATAGGATCATTTTCTTAATTTCTTTCTCAGCCTGTTCATTGTTGGTATATAGAAAAATATTGGTTTGTGTATGTTGACTGTGGATACAGGTATATTTCTCAAAGTGTTTATCAGATGTGGGGGGGGGTTGATAGAATTTTTAAGGTCTTTTAATTATAGAATCATATCATCTTGCATATTGGGATAATTTGAATTCTGCATTCTTTATATGAACCAATTGTATTTCTTTCTTTTGTCTTATTGTTATGGCTAGGAATTCTAGTACTATACTGAATAAGAGTAGGGAAACTGAATACCCTTGTCTCAATGCTGAATTTAGAGGAAATGGTTTCTGTGTACCCCATTTAGTATGATGTTGGCTATTTGCCATATAGAGCCTTTACTATGTTGAGGTACATTCCTTTTATTCTTAGTTTTTTAGAGTTTTTATCATAAAAGTTTCTTTACTTTTGTGAATGTCTTTTCCTGTATTAATTGAGATGATTTTTGCCTTTGTTCATGTGCTATATTAAATTTATGGATTCACATGTGTTATACTATGCTTGCATCCCTGGACTGAAATCAACTTGACCATTGTGTTAGATATTTTTACTATGTTGTTGAATTCAGTGTGCAAGTATCTTATTGAGAATTTTTACATTTCTGTTCATTAAAGAGATGGGTTCATAATTCTCTTTTATTTTTGTGCTCTTGTCTAATTTTGGAATGAGTGTAATACTGGCATTATAAAATGTATAGAATGAGTTTGGTAGTGTTCCTTCCCTTCTATTTCCTAGAATAGTTTCAGGAGTGTTGGGTTTTTTTCATTTTTAATTTATTTTTTTCTTTATTTGTTCTTCATGGGTCAGGTAGATTTCAGTAGTGAATCCATAATGTTGTGAGCTTTTCTTTGTTGGGAGACAATTACTGCTTCAATATCATTGATTTTTATAGATATATTTAAGTAATTTATACCCTCTTGGTTCAATTTTGGTATGTCAAATGCGTATAAAAATGTATCCATTTCCTCTAATTTCTCCAGCTTGTTTGAATATTATCAACATATTCCCTCTCATGATCCTCATATCTAGTTTTATTAATTTAGGGCTTTTCCTTTGTCCTTTAAGTCAAATTGGCTAAGGGCTTATTGATCTTATTTATCTTTTAAAAAGCCAGCTTTTTGATTTGTTGACTGTTTGTATAGGTGGGTTTTGTCTCTATTTCTTTAATTTAGCCCCAATCTTTATTATTTATTTCTATTTGCTAATTTGGAGTTTGGCTTGTCATTATTTTTCTGGGAGGTTTAGGTGCATCTTTAGGCAACTTATGTGATAGGTTGTGATTTCATTTTCATTGGCATCTATGAACTTTTGGATTTCCTCCATTATTTCTTCAATGACCCACTGGTCATTTGACAATGTGTTGTTCAGTCTAAATGTATTTGAATATTTTCTTTAGTTTCTTTTGCTGTTAAGATCTACTTTAGTTCCATTAGGTCTGCTAGGATGTAGGGAATTATTTCAATTTTCTTACATTTGTTAAATATTTGTTTGTGTCATGAGACATGTTCTGTTTTAGAGAAAGTTCCATGGGCTGCTGAGAAGAATGTGTAATGTGCAGCTGGCAGATGAAATACTCTTTAGATATCTGTTAAGGCTATTTAGTTCATAAGAGTTATTTAATTCTGAGGTTTTTATTTTTTGTCCTTATTACCTATCTACTGGTGAGAATGAGATATTGAAGCTTCCTATCATTATTGTGTTGAGACCTGTATGTGATTTCAAGTCCAATAGTGTTTGTTTAATGAAGTTGGGTTCACCAACACATAGGACACATATGTTAACAATTGTTATTTCCTTTTGACTGAGTTTCTCCTTTTTGAAAAAATATCACATTCTGAAAATAGCAGAGGTAATCGAAAAATAGAGTTTAGCAATGATTACTTAACATCTTTACAACTATATATCATGGCAACTAAGAAAAACTGTAATTGTGACAAAAAAACCCAGAAAAGTTAAAAAAATTTGTTAATGTAAAATCCATGAAAACATATCATTGCCTTTTTAAACAAAAAGTAAAAAAGCAAGGGTAATGTGTGTGAGAAATATTTTCACCTGCTGAAATTAACAAAGATAAGAGTAAAACAGGCAAGAAATAATTCAAAGACAGAGCATAGGGCTAAAGCAAAATTGTTAACCCAGTGTATTTATCATACAGTTATCATACTACAGAGTTTATTAGTAGTCTACCTCTTCCTATATTCATGTTTTAGATCTGGTGTTCAGCTACTCAGTGGCACAAAATTATATCATGCTTGAAAATAGGCATAAACATTTGCAAATATAAAATTATATTAATGAACTACTTGTCAATCAAATATGAACTTATCATTATATTAAATAATGTGAGTAATATAATTGTATAAAACTAAACTACAGTCAAATAAGTTTGGTGAACAACAGGAAATAAATAAAAGAAAACTTTCTTACCCCAATGCCAAATTATCTATTAAATTAATTTCTATTTACTGCTACTAAGATACACATACACATACAAGCACACACACACACACACACACACACACAAACACACTGACTGGTTGGTTGTTAAAGTGATTAACATCAATTATAACCATATAGCCACAGCAGAAAGAAAGTGAATCTTAAACAAAATTGGCATGGCTTATAAAATATTTATCATATTTATAAGTTATAGAAGGATTTTTCTCTCAATGCTTAGGAACACAAAAATTGGAGCAAAATATGTATTCTCCCTTTTCAAGGTAGATGAGAGCAGATAATCTCTCCCTATATACAGTGCTCTATGAATAAGTATTTGGGGAACGTGTAGATGAATGTAATGCAAACCAATTAGAGTACAAATTCCATTGGTCTTTATAACTAGAAGCTTTTACAATTGGCATGGGAAAAACAGGACAAATTCATAGTTAAAAATCTAAATATGTAAGACTGTTATATTGATATCATCTTACATGAATCTATATCTATATATAATCTCCAATATGTTTATAAGGTTCATTATTCTTATATATCTGTGTCACTATACTTTAATAGACAGATAGATAGATATGTTTTTTTAAATTTTGTGAAACAGGAATCTGAAATTACTGATGCAGTGTGAGAAACTGTCCTTATGGAAGAAAATTCAGTGTATAACATTTTACAATAGAAAGAAAAAAGGCAGCATCAGAAGCTATTTTTATTCAGATTAGAAAATAACCTCAGGTGAAAGATTTCACACTTGCGTGGTATTAAATGCACAAACATTAAATTGTGAGTGTTGACAATGGTGCCTGCAGTTTCAAGTGTACTTCAAAGCACAACTCCTGAGTAAAATTTTAAAACTTTGATACTTTGAATAAAACTAAGAAATGTACAAAACCAAAGTGGTAAGAGAGTACAAAAGAAAAATAAATTTCAATCTCAAAGTGACCAAGAACTTCTATTTTCTATCTTGTATGTTTGTTTTTATTGTCTTAAAAAGGCATTTATTATTCTGCACACTGGAGCAATGTGAAGAAAGCAATTCTTGATTGGGTGACATGGAAACTGGATAGATCCATCACAAGTTACAGTAGTGTGGTCTATGGAAATGATGAAGAGTTCCTTAGTCACAAGCAGAACTCAGCTGAGGTCATCTTGAAAAGTCCTGAGTTGTGTCCATGTCTTAATCAGTAAGAGAGAAGAATATGAAATCCACCAATGATTTCAGGCCACTCATGACTCTCTTAGTGACTGGAGACAAACACAATCCTCTGTATTTCCAGAATCTTGAGGTAACTGATAAACACTGTTACAGTAAATTTTCATGTTTTTGTGTTAAGGGATGTATGTGTACCTCCTACGCATTATTTCAAGGTGTTTCTGGAAAAAACATCATTAGCATTTAGACCAGCAGACTCAGTAAAGAAAACAGAACTTTCCAATTTGGGTAGATATCATCTAAACTGTTGAAGACTTATATAGAGCAAAAAAGGCAGAGAAAGGATAAGTTTTTTCTCTGCTTGAACCAGGAAATAAATCTCCTATTCTCAAACATTGATATTTCTCATTCTTAAACATGTAGACTTGGATCTGGACTTATATCAGTGGTTCTTTTGGGTTTAAAACTATGCCACTGGCAATCCTGGGACTTTTTTTGCAAGTGGAAGATGATAGATTGTGAAAGTTTTAAACTTCCATAATTGCAAAAAACAATCCTTTAAGAAAAATCTCTTTCCATATTTATTTCTTTCTATGTATTCCATTAGGGTTGTTTCTTTGGATTATGACTAGTAAACACACTATGTGACCTATGAGATGGTAAACAAGTTGGTGACATAATTCTGAAAAGATTATGGAGTGATTCTGAAGACGACAATTGTTCCTGAAAGTGTCTCAAGTAGCTGACACTAATTTGGAATTAATCTGTGTGCATTGCATTATCACTATTGGTAAACTGTTTTAAGTTAGTAGCAATAAAATATGAATTCATTTCTCTTTTCTTAAGAAACAAAGTATCTTTTAATGTTCCTCCTTGATGTACTAAAAACCCTGGCTTCAATTTAATATTATTGAATTAGTTGTTTTATTAATTAGAAATGATTCATTCAGTATAATACTTTACTAAAACTAAGTGAACCAGTTTATTCTCTGTACTCTTTCTTGGCAGTCAGTTCACATTCTGGCTGATGGTTTTCAAAGGAATTCTCAGAAATTGTTATTAGGCTGAGCCATTATGTTGGATCAGAAGATAGAACAATTCTGCCTTTCTAAAGCCTTTAGTTCATGTGAATTTTATAGGGTATGTGAGTTTGTAGACATAACACAGCATCTCCAATGTGTTTCTCCATGACTTCCTCATCTCTGTTCTTATAGATACTTAGATAAGTAAAACTGGAAGAGCATTTTATTTGCATTTTTCAACCAGATGTCCCATCTGGGACAGCAGGAATTTGTTTTAGTTCTGTCATTCTAATATGTCTAGAGTCTTATCAGTTCCCTTGCCTCTACTCTCATCTGTGTGGTCCAGACCACCCTGTAGCATCATGCAATGTATTCTGATATACTTTGCTGCTGTCCCTGCTTCCACCTTCATTCTTGCTCAGTTTTCCCTGAGTAACATTTGATGGTTTGGGGGGAGGATGGAGTATTTTAGTTTGTTTGTTTGGTTGGTTGGCTGGTGTAAGAAAGCTATTCACAATGCATTTTTGTTTATGGTTTTCCATTATTTCCATTGAAATCAGCTGCTTTACATCTGAGGAAAGCAAAGGAGTTTTGCTGGGGAGTTTGTGAGGATAATACACAGAGTTCATTTCATAGGTGAAGTCATAAAAGGAATCTTTCCATTCTGTTGTGATTTACCTGAGCCCTGGGAGCTTCCAGAATGTGCTAAAATGTATCATTATGAAATTTCTGATAAGGACAAACTCAAGAAGACACTATGTTGCAACAACTCTATCTTACTTTAAAATGTTATCCTTTTATTAGAGTACTTTTTGATAAAAAAACAAAAATTTCACTAATATTTTGCCTAGGATGAACCTGAACAACAGTCCTCCTTATCTTGGCCTACAGTAGCTGAGATTACAGACATGAATCACCATGCATGGCTCAAAGAATTTTAAAATTTTTTTATTACCATATACTCATTATGCAAGAGGGGACACATAATGACAATTTTGATTAGGCATATAATGTACATCAGTTTAATTTATGCCATGATCTTTTCCATCCCCCTCCCTGTCCCATTTAAAACAATTACAAGAGGTTTCTTTGTTGTATTTTGTATAGGTATATGAAATTCATCAACCATATACCCTTACCTTAATCTCCTTAATCCATCCTCCCCTTCCCATTTGTACCCCCAATGACTGTCTCTACTTTACAATGCTGTTTTTCATTATTAATATTTGAGTTGATATTTTTAAAAAGGGTTTCTCAACATATTCCTGATGTAAGTATACTTTACTTTGGTCCTCTCAACCCCTACCTTGCTCCCTTTACCTCTCATCCCTTAATTTTCAATATCACTCAATACACATCCTTATATTCTCTGCCTTCACAGATGTTACACTTTACAATATTATTGATGTTTTATCATTTTATTTTCCTTCCTTCTTTCCATACAGTAGTTCCACTATTGCAAATATGCTCTATATACATTTGTATATTTAATATTTATTAACTACTTGAAAAAATCCCAGCAGAAATCTTATGACATAAAATCTGCCAAAACAAAGAGAATGATAATTTGAGGTAGGAGTATTTATAATCATTTTTATTAAATCATTTGTCTAAGATGTTAAAATTTGGACAATATTGATACTTGAAATTATTCTTAGAAATTAATCTGTAGAGTACAAAATGTATTTAGGTTCATTTTTTCTTATATACTTGTATCTATGTAAATATTTTTGAAGTTATGTATTGTATTGTACAGATATACAACCTAAGGAAAAAAATGCTCTTGTATTTTACCTCTCATTCTTACACAAAATGTTCCACATCATAAATATATAAAGTTATATTTTTAAGTTGAGAGTTCAAGATAAAGGTGAGAAAATGTCAGTGACCATAGAAAGGTCTAAATGAGGTAGAAAACAATTCTACCTTTTATAGCAGGACATGGAGCTTGAATGAAGTGATGGGTGCTAGAAAAAATGTACAAAGTAAGAGAGGTAGATTATCATTAGAGATATTACCAAGACCTCTATGCAATGTAGCAGAGGATGGGCATATTCAGTGTAGAAGAATATTTTGTGCATTTTCTCTACTAGAGCTCAAAACTGGAGGAACTTTTATGATAGAGAAAGCACAGAATTTTATGGATTGAAAACTGAGGATTCCATGACAGAGCCAAGAGTATGATGTTGATAAATGAGTGAAAGAACCATCAGAAAAACATGAACAGAAAGCATCCAAAACAACCTTAAATCCTGGTGATAAACTGGAAAGAGGGAGGAATTGGAAAGAATACAAGTACTTGAATTTCAAAACCTCGATGCCCTTGACCCAGAATGAGTCATTTAGAATGGTAAATGGTCAAGTGATCTCAATAGGATTTTGAAATATTGAATTCCATTATATCTAATGGTAACATTCATTGTGTGGATAATTGAGAAAGTAGTTGAAACAAAGTGAAGGGAAGATTCCAGAGAAACAAGTAATTTTGACATTAATATATTGAAGAGATTGTCATTTAAGAAATTATTCTTATATGATCCTTTACCTTAAAGACACAGAAAACTCTACCCAAAAATTCTTAGGCACCATAAACAGCTATAGCAAGGTGGCAGGATACAAAATCAACTTACAGAAATCATTAACTTTTCTATAAACCACAGTGAACACACTGAGAAGGAATATATGGAAATAATTCCATTCACAATAGCCTAAAAAAAATAAAAACAAATAACTAGGAGTAAACTTAACAAAGGATGTGAAAGACCTCTACAAGGAGAACTGAAAAACCCTGAAGAAAAACATTGAGGAAGACTACATAAGATGGAAATATCTCCCATGTTCATGGATTGGTAGAATCAACATAGTAAAAATGGCTATACTACCAAAAGCAATCTACATGTTTAATGTAATTCCCATCAAAATCCCAGTGACTTTCATCACAGAAATTGAAAAATGTACCCTAAAGTTCATTTGGAAACACAAGAGACTGTAACTGTCCAAGGCAATACTCAATAAAAAGAGCAATTCTGGAGGTATCACAGTACCTGACTTCAAACTATATTACAAAGTCATAGCAATAAAAACAGCATGGTACTGGCAGAAAAACAGACATGAAAACCAGTAGAACAGAATAGAGGACCAAGATATGAATCCACAGAACTATACTCATCTTATTTTTGACAAAGTTGCCAAAAATATATGATGGAGAAAAGACAGCCTCTTCCACAAATGTTGCTGGGAAAAGTGGTTATCTGTCTGCAAAAAACTGAAACTGAATCCATGTTTATCACCCTGTACTAGTATCAACTCAAAATGGATCAAGGACCTTAATATCAGACCCAAAACTCTGAAGTTAGTACAAGAAGGAGCAGGAAAAACTCTAGAAGCAATAGGTATAGGCAAGGACTTCCTCAATAGAACCTCAGCAGCCCAGCAACTAAGAGAAAGAATTGACAAATGGGACTTCATAAAATTAAAAAGCTTCTGCACAACAAAAGAAATGGTCTCTAAACTGAAGAGACCACCCACAGAGTGGGAGAAAATATTAGCCAGCTATATATCAGACAACGGACTGATAACCAGAATACACAGGGAACTTAACTAAACTCTCCCAAAATCAATAAACAGATAAAGAAATGGGCAACTGAACTAAACAGAACTTTCTCAAAAGAAGAAATTCAAATGGCCAAAACACATGAAAAAATGCTCACAATCTCTAGCCATAAAGGAAATGCAAATCAAAACCACACTAAGATTCCCCCTTACCCCTGTTAGAATAGCCATCATCAAAAACACCTCCAATAACAGGAGTTGGCAAGGATGTGGAGAAAAAGGAACCCTTGTATACTGCTGGTGGGAATGCAAGCTAGTCTAACCACTGTGGAAAAAAATTTGGAGACTTCTTAAAAATCTAAACATAGATCTGACTTATGATCCAGCAATCCCACTCTTGGGGATATACCCAGAAGAATGCAACACAGGTTACTCCAAAGGCACCTGCCCACCCATGTTTATTGCAATGCTATTCACAATAGCCAAGTTATGGAAACAACCAAGATGCCCAGCTACTGACAAATGGATCAAAAAAATGTGGCATTTATACACAATGGAATTTTACGCAGCCTTGAAGAAGAATGAAATTTTATCATTTGCATGTAAATGGATGGAAAAGGAGAACATCATCCTGAGCGAGTTTGGCCTTGCATGTTCTCCCTCATATGTGGACTTTAGATCTTGGGCAAATATAGTAATGTTGTTGGACTTGGGTTACATGACAAAGGGAGAGCACATACAGGAGGTATGGGGATAGGTAGTAAACATAAAATATGTCAGCATTTGATGTCCCCACTTCAGAGGAACTAATACATAAACCTTGAAGCAACAGAGGTCAACACAAAAAAGGGATCAGGAACCAGTGTAAAGATCAGTTAAAGATGAAGCAACTTGGGTTGTAACATATTTGTACATGGAAGCAATGCTAGGAATCTCTCTGTATAGCTATACTTAATTCAACTAGCAAGAATGCTTTGTTTTCCTTATTATGCTTATGTCTTTTCTTCTGCCTGGAAGCAAGGGGAGAGGGGGGAAAAGGAGGGGGAGAAGGGTATAAGGGAGAAATGACCCAAACAATGAATGAACATGTGAGTAAATGAACAAAAAAAGGAAAGAAAGAAATTATTTTTCAGTGCAATTTGGGAGCTTAGTTTTAGAGGGAAATTTTAATTTTATACCCTTGAGGAAAGAGAAGAGTTGGATAGGTCAGTACAGAATAAGGAAAAATGGAGGATAATAAGCTGCAATGGTATGAATCTCAGGTAGAGTTTTTTTGTCTTGAACTATAAAAGAAAAAAAGATGAACAATGGAATTTGGATCAGAAAATATGTAAGCTTCACTTAAAAATTACTGTTAATCTTGAATAATGTTTCTGAAAATTACATCCAAATTTTTTGTTTCTAGATTAGATCTTTTCCTGTCTAACATTTAAAACAAACATTATTCACATTGGAAATGACTGACTTGTGCTTTTAGACTCAAAAGAGAATTAAGAATGCCTATGGCTAAAATGTATAGTTATAAATTTAAAAATGTTTATTGGAAGATATTATAAGATAAATATTATCTTATAATATAAATATATTTATATATAATAAATATTTTGGGGAAAAGATATTTTAAAGATATATGCATATTACATGGAGCTTTTTAAAGTAAATATTTATTTTGAGATAATTTTTTTTATTTTGGAGATAGAGGGGTCTGGCGAAGTATTTGCTCAGGCTGACCTCAAACCACAATCATCTTGATCTCTGCTCCCCACTAGGT
Organism: Castor canadensis; assembly: GCF_047511655.1. Lineage (NCBI taxonomy): Eukaryota > Metazoa > Chordata > Mammalia > Rodentia > Castoridae > Castor > Castor canadensis. The sequence goes on along the minus strand of NC_133394.1, from coordinate 104,122,470 downwards.
ACAATTACAGGCATGAGCCACCAGCACCCATTCATATGTTGATTCCATACCTTGACTTTTTTTGAAAAATACTGAAATTAGCATGATACTGCAGATTTCTCTTCTGTTAAAAGATTTCAAAGTGATCTGTCTATGCATCCAGAAATTGCGTTGCTAAATAAAATGGCAAAACCATTTCTAGTTTTTTGAGCAATCTCCATATTAATTTACAATATGGTTTTGCTAATTCACATTTTTGCCAACACTCTTTATTATTCATCTTTTTAGTAATATTCTAACAAGAACAAAGAGCTATCTCATTGTGCTTGTAATATGAATTCCACTCATGATTTAAGATGTTGAACATTTTTTCACATATCTGCTAGATATCTGTGTCTTCTTTTGTTAAGACTGTTTGTTTTAACTGATTGGTTTTCTTGCTTCTAAGTTGTAAGAGTTATTTATATATTTTGAATATAGATCCTTATCACATGCATACCTGTTGATTATATAATTTGCTGGGAAGAAGTTTTTGTTTTGGGGTCACTATTTATTTTTGCTTTTGTTACCTCTGCTTTTGGAATCCTACCCAAGAAATTATTGACCAAATTGATATTATCTTTTTCCCCTTTGTGTTAATCTAGTAACTTTATAACTCCAAGCCTTACATTTAAAATATTTTACCCATTTTCAGTTGATTTTTGTGTAAGTGTGAGATCAGGATTCAGTTTTGCGCTTTTGTATGTAGCCATCTAATTTTCCTATCACCTTTATTCAAGATATCACACTTTCCCTGTTGTGTATCCTTGATATATTTGTCTCAAATCAATTGGTTGTAAATAATTGGGTTTGATTCTAAGTTTTTTGTTCTGTTTCAATAATTAATGTATCCAGTTTTGATCCCTATAGCATGTTACTTTAATTTTTTTTTTTTCATTTTTCTTTTATTATTCATATGTGCATACAAGGCTTGGTTTGTTTCTCCCCCCTGCCCCCACCCCCTCCCTTACCACCCACTCCACCCCCTCCCGCTCCCCCCCTCAATACCCAGCAGAAACTATTTTGCCCTTATCTCTAATTTTGTTGTAGAGAGAGTATAAGCAATAATAGGAAGGAACAAGGGGTTTTGCTGGTTGAGATAAGGATAGCTATACAGGGCATTGACTCACATTGATTTCCTGTGCGTGGGTGTTACCTTCTAGGTTAATTCTTTTTAATCTAACCTTTTCTCTAGTTCCTGGTCTCCTTTTCCTATTGGCCTCAGTTGCTTTAAGGTATCTGCTTTAGTTTCTCTGCATTAAGGGCAACAAATGCTAGCTAGTTTTTTAGGTGTCTTACCTATCCTCACCCCTCCCTTGTGTGCTCTCGCTTTTATCATGTGCTCATAGTCCAATCCCCTTATTGTGTTTGCCCTTGATCTAATGTCCACATATGAGGGAGAACATACGATTTTTGGTCTTTTGAGCCAGGCTAACTTCACTCAGAATGATGTTCTCCAATTCCATCCATTTACCAGCGAATGATAACATTTCGTTCTTCTTCATGGCTGCATAAAATTCCATTGTGTATAGATACCACATTTTCTTAATCCATTCGTCAGTGCTGGGGCATCTTGGCTGTTTCCATAACTTGGCTATTGTGAATAGTGCCGCAATAAACATGGATGTGCAGGTGCCTCTGGAGTAACAGTCTTTTGGGTATATCCCCAAGAGTGGTATTGCTGGATCAAATGGTAGATCGATGTCTAGCTTTTTAAGTAGCCTCCAAATTTTTTTCCAGAGTGGTTGTACTAGTCTACATTCCCACCAACAGTGTAAGAGGGTTCCTTTTTCCCTGCATCCTCGCCAACACCTGTTGTTGGTGGTGTTGCTGATGATGGCTATTCTAACAGGGGTGAGGTGGAATCTTAGTGTGGTTTTAATTTGCATTTCCTTTATTGCTAGAGATGGTGAGCATTTTTTCATGTGTTTTCTGGCCATTTGAATTTCTTCTTTTGAGAAAGTTCTGTTTAGTTCACCTGCCCATTTCTTTATTGGTTCATTAGTTTTGGGAGAATTTAGTTTTTTAAGTTCCCTGTATATTCTGGTTATCAGTCCTTTGTCTGATGTATAGTTGGCAAATATTTTCTCCCACTCTGTGGGTGTTCTCTTCAGTTTAGAGACCATTTCTTTTGATGAACAGAAGCTTTTTAGTTTTATGAGGTCCCATTTATCTATGCTATCTCTTAGTTGCTGTGCTGCTGGGATTTCATTGAGAAAGTTCTTACCTATACCTACTAACTCCAGAGTATTTCCTACTCTTTCTTGTATCAACTTAAGAGTTTGGGGTCTGATATTAAGATCCTTGATCCATTTTGAGTTAATCTTGGTATAGGGTGATATACATGGATCTAGTTTCAGTTTTTTGCAGACTGCTAACCAGTTTTCCCAGCAGTTTTTGTTGAAGAGGCTGCTATTTCTCCATCATATATTTTTAGCTCCTTTGTCAAAGATAAGTTGCTCATAGTTGTGTGGCTTCATATCTGGATCCTCTATTCTGTTCCACTGGTCTTCATGTCTGTTTTTGTGCCAGTACCAGCATGTTACTTTAATTATAATATAATGGCTTTATACAATGTTTTCAAATCAGGGAGTGTTATTCCTTCAGTTTTGTTTTATACTTTCTAATGTATGGATTTTTCACTGCATTCATTAAATTTACTAATGTTTTGACTTTTTGATGTTATTGTTAATGAGATGATATTGTTAATCTTAATGTATTTTTGGCAATTTTTTGCTAATATGGAAAAGTGCTACTGAATTTGTATGTTTATTTTGTAAACTTTGACTTACTGAATTTATCAGTTATAACCTCTGGGTTTTTTTTTTTTTGGCATTTTAAGACAGGCTCACTCTGTATAGCCCAATTTGGCCTCAATCTCAATATGTAGCTCAGGGTGGCCTTTAATTCATTATCTTCCTGCTTCTAGATTCCCAGTGCTGGTATTGCAGGCATTTTCTAACATGCCTGGCAGTTCTAATAATTTTTGGTGGTATTTTTAGGGTTTTCAGTGTATCATGTCATCAGCAAAGAACAAATTTACTTCTTATTTTCCTATGTGGATGATTTCATTTCATTTTTGTACCTAATTTTTCTGGATAGGACTTCCAGACAGTAATGAATAGAAGTGGCAAGTCTGCATATCCATGCTTTGTTTCTTATCTTAGATGAAACTGCTTTCAATTTTTAACCATTGAGTGTATTGTATTGAAATGCACTCCTCATATGATTACCTTTTCCAAATTTATTTTCCTGAAAATAATGAATGTATGCTAAAGAATGTTAGCCAGGTATTATTGGTCAATTCACATAGATGAGTTCAATACATTTCTGAAAAACAATCAACTCTATAATTTTCTGGCTCTATAGTAGACATAATAAGTATTTTATTTACATATTCATTTTAGGTCTTACTACATAATTATGCACATTATGAACCAATGGGGTGTCATAGAGCCAATCTCATGTAGATAGTGAGGGATGAATAACTATTTACATGGATATTTGGATTACAATACTTGCAAAACATTATATTCCTGAAAAATATATGGAAGTCAAGTTTATAATCCTTAGGCAAATAATTGAAAAGAATGTCAAGAAGTTATCTTTTAAAAAATAAAATATTAAATAGGGCCTGGTTTGGTGGCACATGCCTGTCAATCCAGCATTCAGGAGGCTGGGGAAAGATGATCCTGAGTTTGAGGCCAGCCTAGACTAAATAAGCACATTTATCTGATGTTTATGAATTACAATTCAGATGGTATTTATATAGTGCAACATGATATTATTCATTCAGAAGGAAAATGATACAATGCTTAATTATTTGGCAATATACATTTTTGGATAAATAATTTAATTTCTTTCAAAATGTAAAGACTAGTGTCCCTTAAAATAAGCTGTGGAAAGATAAGAATGCCATAGAGGGTCATAATTTATAAATAAAATGTTACATTAGAACAATTTTTTAAATAATGCGAATACTATATCTGTAATTATAAACAATCTAGAAATATCTTAAAGTCTACTGTAATATGTATAGATGTTGTATTCAAATATTATACTATTTTATACATGGATGCTGAGAATCTTTGGATTTTGATATCCATGGATTGTCTTAAAGCCAATCTCATGTGGATAATGAAGAATTAGTGAGGAACTATTTATATAGATATTTGGATGATAATACTTGCAAAATATTATATTACTGAAAAGTATTTGGCAATCAAGTTTATGAGCCTTGACAAATAGAAAAAAAAATGTCAAGATGTATCTGATAGAATATTAAACAGGATCCATATGGCAGCACATGCCTGTAAACACAGAACTCAGGAGGCTGAGGCTGAGGCAGAAGGATCATCAGTTTGTGGCCAGCCTATACTATATAGACAAACCCTATCTCAAACACACAAACCAACTAACCAAACAACAAAAATATTATCAAGTATAGAGTAGAGAAAATATGTCACACAATAAATGACTATGGGACATTTTTGAAGTAGAAATAATTCTCTAAGATTTAGATCTATTTAGCAATGAGAGAAAATAACAAAAATATGTCTGAAGGAGAAAATTACCATAAAATTTATTAATGTGACTAAATTTTAAATTATAAAGATAAAAATAATTAAAATTGTGAGAATTCTGTCATTTGTCCTTTATATGAAGATAACATGCAGTTATTCAATTTTATGTAAAAAATAAAACTGAGTTACAAGTGTAAGAAAAAAACTAATAAGTATTTCAAACATTATAATTTGAGAAAAATATTTCTAAATATTCCACCAAAAAATGGAAAATACAGAAGATATAACACATGAATTTTGTCCTACAGGATTTCTTTTTTTCCAAAGATAATGATGAAAAAGTTTCTGTGATGAAAAAGTCTCTGTTCTTACAGAGAACAGGAAGGAAAAGCAGGTCCTGTCTGGGGTTTGGTACCCACGGGAGGTGGGAGGGTTTAAGGAAAAGATACAAGAGGGTGAATACAATGGAAGAGCAGAAGACAAGAGCAATAAATAAAAGGGATTCAAATAGGGAAGGAAAAAGCCAAACTATCCCTATTTGCAGATGACATGATCCTTAACTTAAAAGACCCTAAAATTTCCACCAAAGAAATTTTATAAAGCATAAACTATTTTGATAAAGTAGCAGGTTATAAAATTAATATACAGAAATCAGTAGGCTTTCTAAAGATAAATAATGAACAGACTTATAAAGAAATTAAGGAAATAACATGATTTATAGTAATCTCAAAAAAATTAAGTACCTTGGAATAAATGTAACAAAAGAATCCAAAGACCTTTTCAATGAAAACTATAACCCACTGAAGGAAGAAATTGAAAAAGACATCAGAAGATTGAAAAAGCTCCCATGCTCCTAGATTAGTAAAAACAATCTTGTAGAAATGGCCATACCAACAAAAGAAATTTATACAGTCAGTATAATCCTTATATTAAAATCCCAATGACATTCTTCACAGAAATAGAAAAATGAATCCTAATATACATCCAGAAATACAAAAGATCTTGAATCGTCAAAGGAATTCAGAGCAAAACGTCCAGTGCTAGAGGTATCACAATTCCCAACTTCAAACTACAATACAGAGCCATAACAATAAAAACAGCATGGCATTGGGACAAAAACAGACAAGAAGACCAATGGATTAGAATAGAAACCCCAAACATAAGCCCACACAGCTACAGCCAACTGATTTTGAACAAAGGGGCCCAAGATATACTATGGAAAAAAGATAGCCAAATGTTTCTGGGAAAACTGGATATCAACATGTAGAAAACTGAAACTAGATCCCTGTCTTTCACTCTGCACCAAAATCAACTTGAAGTGGACCAAATACCTTAACATAAGGCCTGAAATGTTGAAACAACTTCAGGAAGTAGTAAGAAATACACTGGAACAGATAGGTAAAGGGAATGACTTCCTAAGCAGAACCCAAAATGGTCAGCATTTAAGAGGAAGAATGAACAAATAAGACTGTATCAAACTAAAGAACTCCCTGCACAGCAAAACAGTGATTAATTAGACTCAAGAGACAGCCTATAGAATGGGATAAAATACTTGCCATCATCAGCATCTACAGTGAGCTCAAAAACTCAACTTCCTAAGAACCAACATTCCAATGAGGAAATGGGCACATGAATTAAACAGGGAATTCTCAAACGAAGAGGTACAAGTGATTAGTCAATACATGAAGAAGTGTTCAATTTCCCTGGTTATAAAAGGATGCAAATCAAAACAACACGTAGATCTTATCTCATCCCAATTAAAATACCCATATTCAAGGGCAATAACAACAACAAATTCTGGCAAGGATGTGGTAAAACAGGAACCTTTATACATTTTTGGTGGGAATGCCAATTCATAGAGCCACCATGAAAAGCAGTGTGGAGATTCCTCAAAAAGGTAAAGAGAAAACTGCCATATGATCCAGTGATACTACCCCTGGGCTTCTATTCAAAGGAACATAAGTCAGGATACAATAGAGATATCTGTACACCAACATTCATCACAATATTATTCAAATAGCTAAGCTTTGGAAACAACCCAGGTGCCCTACAACTGATGAATAGGTCAATAAAATTAGTATATGTACACAATGTTTTATTCAGCCATAAGGAATATGGTTTGAAAGTAAATAGATGCAAGTGGAATTTTATTGTTGACAGCATTCCTTTTGAGGATATGGTGACCAACTTTTCTTACTATCCAGATATCTATCTCCCATTGAATTTTAAATATCATCTAATCTTTCTGTTGAAAATTCAAATATAAGTAAGAAATACATTATTTGCCTATAAACAGGCTCTTTTTCCATGTTTGCTGCATTTATAATATAAGCACTTGCTCAAATTCAACTATTGCTAACCTAATCATTTAGAGGATTGGGATTGTAAAACATAATTTGATAATACCAAATTTGGGAAGCAGAGGATTTTATGAAAGATGCATTTAACCTGACATTGTATAGCAATGCACAGTTTCAATGCTGCACTACAATGAGAAAAAATACCATTAATGAACAGGATTCTACTTCAAAAGTTCAAGAATTTTTATTAGTATGACAGTTTTATTAAATGGACTTTGACAGAAAAAAATGTTTGTCTCCTAATATTTGAAAACCATCATATGTCACATAGGTAAATAGAATATTAAACAGTAATGAGTATCCAATGACAAGAGTAACTATTTATAAATTTTACAATATTTTAAAGGAGTCACAATGAGGTCTATTTTCAATGACTAATCCAGCCTGGGAGAGTAATATACATGAGTGATTTACACTGCAGTTTTATTCATTGAATCCACCAAGAAAATATAGGTGTAAGTAAGATATTTAAGAGAAGTACTCATATAGCAAGGACATTTAGTGAATTCAGGAAGACTTGGGGATGATTTTTTAAAATTATTTTATGTATACCATTAACAAAACTTGAAAACAGGTAACATTGGAAAGGTATTATAGGAAACCATGGTTTGAACAATATATTTTTGTAATCCATGATTAAAAGTATACATTACATAGAACAATGGGATACATTTGAAATGCAGTTTCTTCTCAATATATCATCTTGTAGTTCTCAATTCTATACTAAATAATTTTGTATACTGTATACTTTTTTTCAAGTCTCAGTTTGACACTTAAGAGTAAATGAATCATATATTTCCCTGAAATTTGAATGTTGGGCAAAGTATCTTCCTCTGGAGTTACTTCTTTTAAGAGTTACAATTCAAAACTCTTGAAAGATTCTGAATATGCTTAAGCAAAGATAAATTGGAAATATCCTGGCACCTACCTTTAAGAATTATGAAATCAAGCTGAATGTTGGTGGCTCATGTCTAATCCTAGCTTATTAAAAGACTGAAATCAGGAAGTTCTGATTCAAGACCAGTCTTGGGGAAAAAAAGTTCCTGAGATCTGGGAACAGTGGCATGTCCAAGGGCAGGAAACATAAAATAGGAGAACCATAGTACTGGCTGTTCTTGGAAAAAAGTGGAACTCTAAATCCAAAGTAACCACAGCCAGAAGAAGTATAGATGTGGCTCAAGTAGTACAGTTCTTCCCTAACAAGCATGACTTTCTGAGTTCAGACCCCAATACCATCAAAAAAAATCTGTAGCCAACAAAGTAATATTGGTTAACATTAAAATAAAATAAAATTTTTATAATCTTAATCTAATGCATGTATTATTATATTCTGAAATACAATCCAATTTGTGAATATGTTTGTGCAAAATCAATACAAAAATTTCACCAATAGAATTCTCAACAATTAAATGCGCTTCCAGTGATATTAATTATATAGCAACATGAATTTAATTAACATCTTTATACTAAAAGAATCAATTTCAATGTGAAATAATTTTTGAAAATGTGATTTCAAACTTACGTAAAACTATTTAACTTTGAATTATGATTCTTTTTCCAAATTTAAGAATTCATAATTTGTAGCATAAAAAATAAAAAATGAACACAGTATGCACAATGAATAGAAATTTTGAAAATCCTCTAAATTTTAAATAGGTGAATATGATTCATGAAAACTCTTTTCTTTACATATTTATTTGAAGTCCATTGAGAATGCAGCTAACTAATATGATTGCTTTTAATATGCCTGGGTAATGATGGGTTTCAGTTTGTTTCTAGTGAGCTCATTTGTTAGAATTTCTTCCATGAACAGTAACAGGTTTTGTTATTTCAATCTTAAGATCTAAAAGTAATAAGAAAAAGTGGTGATATTGATGTAAATTAGTAAAACAACTCTCTAGATTTCTCAATTAAAGTTCCTAGAATGCTCCTAAAATAGACAATTCATTTGCACAGCTTTCACTAAATGTAACCAGAACTGTTACCAAAGATTGAATACAAATAACCTACAACTTATACAATTTTTCCATCTAAATTATTGATGAGGCTCATTATTCCTCTTATGAATAAATTATTAGAGAAAGATCATTAGCTACTGGTTGTGTTCTCACCAGAGTATCTTCTTTTACTATTGTACTTATTACTTTCCTAATCTTTGTTTTTGTTTTTTTCCCTCATTATGCTGGGTGGGGGTACATTGTAGCATTTACAAAGTTTCTTACAATGTATCAACTGTATCATACTTGAATTAACCCCCTCCACTGCTTCTCTTTATCCCTCCTCCCCCAATTCATGGGACAGTTTCAATATATGTTATTTGGCATTTACATGTCTGTGTGAACATTTTTTGTACCATATTCACCCTTCTATCCCCTTTCTCCTTCACCTCCATCTCTCCCCTCCCACTGGTGCAGGACCTGACATTTTTGCTTATTTGAGATAAAGGTAGCTCTACAGGGAGTTTCCTTGTGGTATTTCCATATTTATCTTTATGGGTATTTCCATATGTGTGTGTGTGTGTGTGTGTGTGTGTGTGTGTGTGCTATACCCACTAATTGGTTTATCCCTTCTAATTGCCTATATTCTACCTTACTTCCTTTCTGATGGTGGTTTCAGCCAGTTTAAAATTTCTATATTCATTCTTGTAGAGTGTATCAGCCATATTCAAGTTCTTAGTTTCCTTCTTTTAACCTACCCCTCCTGTGCATGACCTCTTCTTAGTGTGACCAGGGTTTGATAATATTGCTGCATTTGTTTAGGTCTATGTTCCACATGTGGCATTTGGCCTTCTGAGCCTGGATAACTCTTAGCTTCTTTCTTGATTAGAGATCTGGGAATACAATGGTGCTGTATAACAGGTTCCTTCCTAGTGATCTAGAGACTACTCTCTATTCTACGCTACATGTGATAAGTTCTTTGCTCTTGTATTTTTCCAGAGTTATTTTCTTTTAAATTTTCAAAGTTTAGCACTCTTTATATCCCTTAGTTGTTTTGCAAAGATTTATATGTATTTGAACCACTCAAATAAATTATATATCCCTTCCTGTGGTTGAAACTAATTCCATTGTTTCTCCCCTTCTTTTTCATCCCATGGCTCTTTCTGGAATCTGAAGAGACAAGTAGTCCAATAATTTATATAGTTCTGTCAAACAAAAGATAACACAGACTCATGGGCAAAATGATTGTGCTTTTGCTTTCAGAAACTTCTTCTAAGATACATTATACAAATTATTCATTATACAAATTAAAATTTAACCACTTTTTCTTTGGCATTTCACTTCTGTTTATACATTACTAATTATTAGAAGAATCTCAGAAAATACTCTATTAGCAAGTTCAAGTCATATTTTCATTTTTTTCTTTTTGCTTATGGTAATAGTTGTTTTAAATTTATCAATCTTTTTATATACTGTTTAATTACTTTAATCCAGGATTTGAGTAATCATAACCAATCATGAATTATTTAACATACTATAATTCATTACAAAATTTCTAAAACAAACTCTCTTGGTTCCTATTAGAAAATGAAGGCTTCCTTCAGTAAGATAAGTAAGAATAGTTTAAAAATCTGCTTGAAGAAATTAATGACAACATAATTCAGAAAAATCGAGGCAATGTAGGTGAGTGGTTACACTAAAGGTTGCAGAGTCATATGGTCTGAGTATAAATTCCACTTCTGCCACAAGTAGGCATGCAATTGTGATCAAGGAATGTAATGTTTCTCTAAAAATTTCCATCAGTATGGTGAAGATTATTATTGTACTTAAGTTATGATAGGGCTTCATAAGTATTTTTAACCTTTGTTTTCCTGGAAATATCTTAGGGGGTTCATGGTACAGAGTGAGTGTTTCATAAAGTTAACCATATTTATTAGTATTAACATGTCAATGAACATGAATATATGAATAAAAAATCAAGCTGCAAAAAAAATCAATGAAGAATGTATAAAGCAGGACTTTCAATCATTATAATGTGAGCTACTTGATATAGAGTATTCAATTTTGAAGTTAGTTATTACCTTAAACTTTAGAAAAGCTGGGGAAACTGGGAGTATAGATTATAACTTATCATTCAGAATAAAAATGTATATATGCCTTGAAAAGTGATTTTTTAAAAGACTATACTCACAGAAGTGTCATGATTCTACCTGGCATAAAGATCTGTGCTCAAACATGAAGGATGAGATAAGGATTCTGTGGCTTAGAAAAAATGTAATCTTAACAAACCAGTTTTTAAGGGTGATTCAGTTAAAAACTCAAGGAAAATGATTTTTCTGATTATTGGGGATGTAACACATTAGTACATGCAAGCAATGCTAGGAATCTCTCTATATGGCTATCCTTATCTCAATTAGCAAAAACGCTTTGTCTTTCCAATTATCACTTATGTTTTCTCTTCAACAAAGTTAGAAATAAGCACAGAGCAGGTTCTGCCTGGAAGCAAGGTGGAGTGGGAGGCAATGGGAGATAGTGGGGGTAGGAGGGAGAAGTGGCCCAAAGTATGCACATGTGAATAAGTGAATAAAAAAAAGTAACAAAACAAATTCATTCCAAGAAATATTATCATTTTGAGTACCAATGGACAAATTTCTAGTGGTAAACCCTCTGGGATTTGGAAATACGCTGTCTAATAAAACCACATTTCACCAGACCCAGGATGTGATGAAAGACAAGAGAGCTAAGCATATGAGGGATGATGTTTGAAGAGTGCAAGAATACTAATGATTTCTAGATTTAAGAAGAGAAAGAACAATAGTAAGACAAATGTCATGAGAAGTAAGTGTTCTTTTTTGTTACAGTTTCATCCAGTTTTCTAATATACATTTTTTTATTAATTTTGATGACTATATTACTAGTCCACACAAAGCCAGCAAGAGAAAACTTCTGTAATACAGTCCTTTAATTTCATAGTGGTATTATTTCTTCTGGTTTTCTTTATTTACTCTTTAATCCACTTAAATGAGTTTGATAATTGAAAATGATCTAGAAAGAATGAAAATGCATTCCCTAATTAAAAATCACTAACAGAAAACATTAAATCATTAGTTTTGAGATTATGCAATATTTACAATGACTTCTCTAGAAAGAAAACTATCACATTTGACACATATGTTCATGTAAATCAAAATCTCTTCACTCATCTTGTCAATTCAGTGAAAGTTCTAATATAAATCTTGAAAATATAAATTTGATATAATTTCACATATATTTAGTAAAAGATATATAATTTGCTATTGCAAGTATATTGAGTGTCATTCAGAATTCCTCAAATATTCATTGATTTTTATATCTCACCAAATGTAAAATTGTATTTTTTAATTATATTTATGTATTTATAACCCCCCAAAAATCATTGAAGAGAACATGAATCTCTGGAAAAAGCCAACTCAATTTGTAAACTAAGGTTTTGGAAATTTTGTTTTTTCTATATGGCAATAAATTCATATTGCATTCCAAGATAGAAAATTACATTAAAGTAATTAAATTTGAATTATATAAGAAGAAATAAGTTAATTTTATTCAATTAGAAATATGTAATAAAATAGACACAGAGTTTTAGAGACTTTCTTGAAATTTTATGTAATATGCACATAGTCTTCAGTTAGGTTTTGACAATAGTGTTCAATCCTTCCATACGGTTTTTGTTAGAAATTGAGAGCAAATAGTGTGAGATATGTAGGGACCTGAGTTTGAAACTTGCTAAAGTACTCCAGCAGTAGCTTGGAAAATCTAGAAGAAATGGACAAATTTATAGATACATATTGCTATCCAAAACTGAACAAAGAGGACATTAATCAACTAAATAGGTCTACAACACACAATGAAATTTAAGCTGCAATAAAGAGCTTACAAAAAATAAAAGTCCAGGAACTGACATATTCTCCACAGATTTCTAGCCAACCTTTAAGAAGAATTAATACCAATACTCCTTAAAGTTTTTCATGAAGTATAAAGGGAAGGAATGATGCCAAACTCGTTCTATGAAACCAGTATTACACTCATACCAAAACCGGACAGGGACACAACAACAACAAAAAAGAATTTGGCAAACCAAATTCAACAGTGTATTGGAAAGATCATACACCATGACAAAGTTGGCTTCATCCAGGGATGCAGGAATGGTTCAATATATATAAATCATTAAATGTAATACAACATATTAACAGAAGCAAAGACATAAACCACTTGATCATCTCAATAGATGTAGAAAAAACCCTCGATAAAATTCAATACCTTTTCCTGATAAAAGCTCTGATGAAACTAGGAATAGAAGTAATGCACCTGAAGATAATAAATGCTATATATGACAAACCAACAACCAACATCACACTTAATGCAGAAAAAGTGAAACCATTTACCCTAAAGTCAGGAATGAAACAAGTGTGCCCCCTCTTTCCACTCCTATTCAAAGTAGCCTTGGACTTCCTAGCCAGAGTAATAAGACAGGAAGAAGAAATGAAAGGAATAAAAGTAGGCAAGGAGGAAATCAAACTATCTCTTTCCACAGATGACATGATCCCATACATAACAGACCTCAAAAACTCCTAGACACCTAGACACCATAAATAGCTTCAGCAAAGTAGCAGGATACTACATCAACAATGATTGAGAAAGAATATAGGAGAACAGTTCAATTTTCATTAGCCACAAAACATAAAATATCTAAGAATAAACTTAAGGAAGGATAAAAATGACCTCTATAAGGAGAAAGTGGAAAGATCTCCATGTTCATGGATTGGTAGAATCAACATAGCAAAAATTGTTATATTACCAAAAGCAATCTAAATGTTCAAAGCAATTCCCATAAAAATCCCAATGACATACATCATGGAGATTGAAAAATGTCCCTAAAGTTCATTTAGAAGCACAAAGACCGCGAATAGACAAGACAATACTGAGCAAAAAAAGCGACTCCGGAAATATCACAATACCTGACCTCAAACTATCCTGTACAGCAATAGTAATAAAAACAGCAGGATATTGGCATAAAAACAGACATGAAGATCAGTACAACAGAGTAGAAGATTGGGATGTGAATCGACTCAGCTATACCCACCAATTTTTGACAAAGGCACCAAAAACACATGATTGAGAAAAGACAGCCTCTTCAACAAATGTTGCTGGGAAAACTGAATATCTGCCTGCAAAAAATTAAAACTATATCTATGTTTGTCACCCTGTACAAGTATCAACTCAAAACATATAAAGAACCTAAATATTAGACCTGAAACTTTGAAACTAGTATAGAAAAGAGCAGGGGAATAAATACACTGGAAGCAATAGGCATATACATTGAGTTCCTCGGCAGAACTCAATTGAGTCAGCAACTAAGAGAAAGGATCAACAAATAGCACTACATGAAAATTAAAAAACCTTCAGCACAACAAAACAAATTGTTTCTAAATTAAGGAAGTTACCCACATGGGAGAAAATCTTTGCCAAGTATACATCAGATTGATGTATGGGGACTGATAACCAGAATCCATATGATAACCAGAATGTACAAGGAGCTCAAAAAGCTAAACTCCCAAAAAATCAATGACCTAATGAAGAAATAAGAAAATGAACTGAACAGAGCCTTTTCAAAGGAAGATGTTCAAATGGCTAAGACACACATGAAAAAAATGCTTATCATCCCTGGCCATAAAGGAAATATAAATCAAAACTACATTAAGATTAATTTCACCTCTGTTAGAATGGCTACCACCAAGAACACAAACAACAAAAAATGGTGGTAAGGATGTGGGAAAGAGGAGCCCTCATACAGTGCTGGTGGGAATGTAAGCTAGTACAACCACTCTGGAAAACAATATGGAAGCTCTGATAAAAACTAAAAATAGACCTGCTATACAATACCATTCCTAGGGATATACCCAAAGGAATGTGAGTCAGCTTACAACAAAGACACTTGTATACTCATATTTATTACAGCACTGTTCACAATAGCTAAGCTATGGAAATAGCCAGGATTCTCCACTACTGATGAATGGATTAAGAAAATGTGGTATTTATATATAATGGAATTTTACTCAGCTACAAAGATGAATGAAATTTTGCCATTTGCAGGTAAATGTTTGGAACTAGAGAACATCATCTTAAGTGAAGTTAGCCAGAGTCAGAAGGCCACAATCTGTATGTTCTCTCTTATATATTGAATACAGACCTAATACAAACACAGCAATAATATGAAACTTTGGTCACATTAAATGGAGGTCGCACATGGGAGTGGGAGGATAAAAGAAGGAAATTAAGAAGTTGAGTATGGGTGATATACTCTCTATACAAGAATGGATATAGAAATTTTAAACCAGCTAAAACCACCATAAGAAAGGGATTGAGGTCAAATTTAGATAATTAGATGTTCACTGCAGCACTATCCACAATAGCCAAGTTATATAACAACTCAGATGCCCTACAACTGATGAATTGATCAGGAAAATTTGATGTATATATACAATGGCATTTTAATCAGCCATAAGGAATAATGACACTGTGTGGTTTAAAGGTAAATGGATGCAATTGGAGGACTTCATGTTAAGTGAAGTAAGCCAGGCTCAGAAAGATTTCCATGTATGAGATTTTCTCATACATAGAAAATAGATCCAAAAGATAAAAATATATGCAAAAACAATCATGATCTTACACACACTCATATGTATAACTTTTTTGTAATAGCGGAACTACTCTATGGAACTCAGAGAAGGAGGACAGGAAGAGAGAATGATACAGCATCAACAACATTGTAAAACATAACATCTGTGAAGGTAGAGGATATAAGGATATTTATTAAAAGCTATTGAAAAATGGGGGGAGGTGAGAGGTAATAATGTAAGAGTAATGGAAGGGATTAAATGGACCAAAATAAAGTATACCCACAGTGGGAATATACTGAGAAACCCCTGTGAACATCAACTTAGATACTAATAATCAAAGACAGGACTGTAAAATAGGTATAGTTTGTATGTGGGCCTACTTGTGGTATGGGAGGGTGAATGATGAAGATTAAGGTGAGGGAATATGGTTGATGGACTTTATATACTTATATAAAGTAGAACAAAGAAACCTTTTGGAATAGTTTTAAGTGGGGTGGAGAGGGGTTTGATGGGTGGAGAGAGTGAGGGTGACCTAACCAATGTACAATATAAGCCTGTTTGAAGTTTTCATAATGAATCTGCCCTGTACAATGAATACACTCTAATAAAAGTAATGAGGAAGAAAAACAATTAGGATGAACTTCATTGAAATTGTGCTAAAAGTCTAAAAAGCATACAAAATATAAATGCTTTCAAGTAAATTATGTTGAGTTCAATTCATGAAAGCTTAACTATTAATGAAATTAGGTAATAACATTTGTAACCATTGTATAAATAATTCCTGTGTCAATGAAATTTGGTCATAATAAATAAGCAGATTTTCTTAAATATTAAAAAATACTTTTTTTCCTGGCAGTCATGGAGATTGACTTAGGGTCTTGTACTTGATAGGCAAGTCCTTTACACTTGAGCCACTCCCCATCCCCTGAAGAAATTCATTGTATGAGTGAATTCCTTTGGTATATAATGTTTTACATCAGAGTAAAACAAAGTTTTAATATGAATTGCAACTTTGTGCTGAATGTGTAAGCATTGAAGATTAAAGTGTCCTCACAGTTAAATGTGAGAATCACTAAACTCAAGAAATATTAAGCATGAAAGAATTTCTGGACTGCAGGTAAAAATATGATTTCCTTAAACTTTTCACATCAAAATGGTTAACATATTCTTACAGGTTAATTTTAACTGCTTTTGAAAAAGATAGTAATATAAATTCTAAAATATATCTAAAACTTACATGCTTTGTGAAGTTTTTGTTTAACATCATGAATAGTAGATGTTTGTGTCACCTAAAAAATGAAGAGAAAATATAAATAATTATAAGAAAAAAGGACTATTTTTACTGTATATTTAAGAGTAAAGCTATTGTAATAGTGTAAAGCGTAAAATTATAAAATAGTTATTTTGGTTTTTTGAGCTTTTAAATTACTACTATTTAAAAACATTGCACATTGTATGAATTAAGGACACAATTTTTAGAAATTACATTTGTGTATGGCAATAAAGATATTTTGTGAGTTCAATCAAGTCATTATTTCTAAGACATTTTTTAAAATGTTTTCATTGTCAAATATATTCAGGTCACATTTCTAAAACTCATGAGATTTTTATGACATTTAAAGTTTTAAAACCTAAAAGAATTTTAAGAGATCTTATTCATTTAACTAGAAAATTCTTGAGGATAATAATTCCAAACAAATGCTTCAATCCATCTTTATATTTTTGTACTTTCAGACTTTGTTCATATCACATTCACAAATGCTGGTAACTTTAATTGCCTTATAAAAATCCAGCTTACCTTCAAGACACATTTTCATGATCATTGTAAAGATATATTTCTGTTCCGAAAATATGAATTGAATATTGGTGAAATTTATGATAATATATATACATGTGTTATTATTTTTGCTACATTAAATCTCCCTGTGGTTATTTTGGAAGGCTTAAGTGAAAAAATGCATGAATAATCTAGAACAAAATAATTCCCCAGGCGGTTTTTAATTAATACTATTATATTAAAATGTTTACACTAAATGTGTAATGACAAAAAAACTGTTTTCAATGGAATAATATATATCTATATGCTGGTGCATATTTTATTTCATTTAAATTTTATTGACCTTTGATAACTAAATTGTTTTTTAAGTGTTGTTTGTTTTAAAAGTATCGTTTTATCTAAATGCTAATTATTTACTGAGAACTTCTATATTTCTCTTCTAACAAAGTTGCCTAAATCCCATATTCTTTACTTAGAGTAGCAATTATTTGTCTATCAGTCATTTCATGGCCCATATAATTTTGGAAAATAAAATCATGTTCAATGAATCCCATGTTCACCTAATTCCTTATGAAGGCATGCTTTCTTGTGTTCACAGGTGATTTATTAACTTATAAGGACCTTGAGAACAATGACCTAATGTTGCTGTGGAATGAGCGTCAAAAACTAGTATACTGCACAGAATATGATAAAATCCTAATTAACTTTTTTAAAAGTCAAAAATTAATTGCAAATTCATATGAAAACAAACAAAATTTAAGTTTATATGCTTTTCCTCAAAGCAGAGTAATTAAAATGACAGTGTTCTACCTAGACTTTCTCAAATCTGCACACATTTATAATCAAGTTTATGATTGGTTAAATAGACTTGCATGAAGAATAATGTATTACAAGCCTTTAACAAAGCTTTTTAAAAAATCCATTTGACTTTCACATGTTAGAAAAGTGCTGATTTGAATAAATCTTTGAGAACTGCCATTTCTAAAGTAGTTTTAGAAAAAATTAATCAGTAATGATACAGATATCTATTCAATTAGACAGGGAACTGTGGTTATCTGCTCTCATTCCTTTAGTTGTTGTTCCCAGAGCACAAATACAGGAAACTATGATAATTAACAGAACATATAAGACCTTTTGATTACTAAATTAATGTCTCAGTGGCTTCATGAGGGAGATTATTCATAACTTCTCATTTTTAGCCAGCTTTTCAGCTTCTTATAAAGGACACATTATCATCACAGTAATTTATTCATTTTTACAAATCACAATTAATTTTGCAAATGGGAGAAAAGTAATTCTACATTGGAAACCTTGAAACTCTCTATTATGTTCCTTTCTCATTTAAATTGAACATAATGAAAGGCTTTCACATTCAAGAGATTAGTCAATGAGGTGACAGAATTTGTTACACACACACACACACACATACACACACACACACACACACACAAAGGGGTATGAGAAGTGGCTCAAGTGGTACAGGACCCTGAATTCAAATCCCAGTTCTACAAAATAAAAAGATTAATTTTGGAAATATTAAAATAAATGTATTTTCTGATGACAAGGTAAAATCGACTCTTTTATATATTGCATGTTTTCAGAAAGAATTTATTATAAATGGTTTAGAAATAAAGTTTGCTTTACCTGCTTTTCAAAGTACCAACTATTTTCACCACTCCGATTTGAACAGTCTTATCCCAAAAATAGTATATTCATTGTCATGCTTTAGGAATAATTTAAGTGGTTCTTGGCAACTGAAGACTTTTGGCAAATTAGTGTAATTTAAAAAATATTTCTTCTAATCCTCATCATCATTTCTTCAGGAAGTGACCAGTTGATGTTGGACCTGGCATTTTGCCTTGCTTTGGGAGATGGAATGTCAGCCAAAGAGATTATCTCCTTTCCAAGCCTTAGGCCTTGAAAGGTACTATGTGAAAACATTTCTCTCTTGGAGCTGCTGACTTGTAACAAGCTGAATACAAACTATTGAGACAGCTGTTTCTTAATTTTTGGAGTTGCCCTTCACTTGGCAGTTACAGATCTCGTATTTCAGCTTAGAAACCAGGCAAATAAGATTATTTCAACAAATAAATACAGTAATAGATTCAAGAGGTAGGTTTCCTTATAGAACTAAAGTGAATGAACTTGAGCTCATTGATTTTGGAGTAAATTTTTTTTTGCAAAGGGCCTTTCCTTACTCTCATAGATTTTTAATTGTTGAAGTATTTGTTATCTTCTCCTGGCTGGTGCTTTGCAGAGGAACTATTTTTTCTCTTCACTGTGTTGAATTTAGGCATCGTCATTTGACTTGATTGTCCTGTGATATGTGAGAGGAAGTTTTACATTTACCATTAGAGCAGAAACTTTAGGAGCTAACACAGAGTGCACTACCTCTCTCTTATGTTAACTGGCAATTAAAAGTCATGAAGATAAAGACTGCTTAATCAATTTGGCCTCAAAATAAATAGATCTCAGAGGATATCCACAATTAATACACATTAATCATAACATATACAAGAGTATTAAAGATTAGTTATCAAACAGTAATGATTACCTGAGTCATAACTTGGTGTACACTAAGAGACTTTATTTATTATATAATATACGTATTGCAAATGTACTAGTTTTCTTTAACATAACTATATTAAATCTATTGATGTGGAACTCATATCCTATAAAACTAATAGATTTAAAAATAATTTTAAAGTCTAATTTAATTTTTTCCCTTGCACTTTAAATTATTGTTGCACTGAGGGTTCATTGTGATATTTACAAAATTGCTTACAATATGTCTTAGTTAAATTCCCCCTTCCATCATTCTATTTTACCTCCTCATCCCCTCTTAGAATAGTTTCAACAGGTCTCATCTTCTCCATTTTCATATATAACTACATAGTTATTTCCACCATGTTCACACTCCTATACCTTTTCCTTAATCCGACCTCTACCACTTGTACCAACCCCCAGACAGGAACTGTTTTGCCTTCCTGTCCTTCATTTTTAAAGAAAAAAAACTACTTTTGTTTGTTTAAGATAGTTAAACAGGGAGTTTCCTTATAACATTTCCCATGTATACACGTGTTACATAATCTAATTTTAAAAGTTACTTGAAAATTTGAATGGATAGCCATACATTTTTACCTACTTCAAGATTTATGTTAGTTTTTAAAATATGGAGAATGAATTCCAAGCAAAAATAGTGAGAAAAAATCATGTTAAAAAGCTCACATTTTAATACATCTCTTGACACCAAAGTTCAAATACAGAAGCTAGAATTATTTCTGCAGCATTCACTCAGTGCTCTAATAATTGATACTACATATTGGCCATTTTCCAGTTACTGAAAGTCTCTGTGTTACATTTCAATTCAACTTTGCATACTGAATGTCACAAAAGAATTAATCTTGAATAATTAAAGAAATTCAGAGTACTTTTTTTTTTTCAAGTTGGTGAACTATATCTTTTTCTTTTTCTTTTACTCATATGTGCATACAATGTTTGGGTCATTTCTCCCCCTTCACCCCGCACCCTCCCTTACCCCCCCACCCCCTCACTACCAGGCAGAAACTCTTTCGCCCTTATCTCTAATTTTGTTGAAGAGAGAGTATAAGCAATAATAGGAAGGACCAAGGGATTTCGCCAGTGAGATAAAGATAGCTATACAGAGAGTACACTTGCATTTCTTTCCTGTGCATATGTGTTAACTTCTAAATTAATTCTTTTCAAACTGACCTTTTCTCTAGTTCCTGGTTCCTTTCTCCTATTGGCTTCTGTTGCTTTAAGGTATCTGCATTAGTTTCTCTGCATTGAGGGGAACAAATGCTATCTAGTTTTTGGGTGTCTTACCTATCCTTGTACCTCCTTTGTGTGCTCTCACTTTATCATGTGATCAAAGTCCAATCCCCTCGTGTTTGCCTTTGATCTAATGTCCACGTATGAGGGAGAACATATGATTTTTGGTCTTTTGGGCCAGGCTAACCTTACTCAGAATGATGTTCTCCAGTTCCATCCATTTACTTGTGAATGATAACCTTTCATTCTTCTTCATGGCTACATAAAATTCCATTTTGTATAAATACCACATTTTCTTAATCCATTCATCGATAGTGTGGTATCTTGGCTGTTTCCCTAACTTGGCTATTGTGAATAGTGCTGCAATAAACATGGGTGTGCAAGTGTCTCTGGAGTAACCTGTGTCACATTCTTTTGGGTATATCCCCAAGAGTGGTATTGCTGATCATATGGTACATCTATGTTTATTTTTTTTTTAGATTGAAGTATTAACTTTTGGCTTTATTTTCTTCTGATCTGTCTCATTCACGAGTAAGTGTATACATTCGGAATCTCCACTTTTTTCTCATATCTTCTTTCTTTTTTTTTTTTTTTAGTATAATCTAATTTTGTTTTATTGCATTTTATTTTTTTATTCATATGTGCATACAATGTTTGGGTCATTTCTCCCCCCTTCCCCCACCACCTCCATTCCCCCTCCACCCCCTCCCTCTATCCCCTACCCCCTCGATACCTGGCAGAAACTATTTTGCCCTTATCTCTAATTTTGTTGTAGAGAGAGTATAAGCAATAATAGGAAGAACCAAGGGTTTTTGCTGGTTGAGATAAGGATAACTATACAGGGAGTTGACTTGCATTGATTTCCTGTGCATGAGTGTTACCTTCTAGGTTAATTCTTGTTGACCTAACCTTTTCTCTAGTTCCTGGTCCCCTTCTCCTATTGTCCTCAGTTGCTTTAAAGTATCTGCTTTAGTTTCTCCGCATTGAGGACAACAAATGATATCTAGTTTTTTGGATGTCTTACCTATCCTCATACTTCCCTTGTGTGCTCTGGCTTTTATCATGTGATCAAAGTCCATTCCACTTGTTGTTTTTGCCCTTGATCTAATGTCTGCATATGAGGGAGAACATATGATTTTTGGTCTTTTGGGCCAGGCTAACCTCACTCAGAATGATGTTCTCCAATTCCATCCATTTACCAGCGAATGGTAACATTTCGTTCTTCTTCATGGCTGCATAAAATTCCATTGTGTATAAATACCACATTTTCTTAATCCACTCATCAGTAGTGGGGCATCTTAGCTGTTTCCAAAACTTAGCTATTGTGAATAGTGCTGCAATAAACATGGGTGTGCAGGTGCCTCTGGAGTAACCTGTGTTACCCCAAGAGTGGTATTGCTGGATCATATGGTAGATCAATGTTTAGCTTTTTAAGTAGCCTCCAAATTTTTTTCCAGAGTGGTTGTACTAGTTTACATTCCCACCAACAGTGTATGAGGGTTCTTTTTTCCCCCGTATCCTCGCCAACACCTGTTGTTGGTGGTGTTGCTAATCATGGCCATTCTAACAGGGGTGAGGTAGAATCTTAGTGTGGTTTTAATTTGCATTTCCTTTATTGCTAGAGATGGTGAGCATTTTTTCATGTGTTTTGTGGCCATTTGAATTTCTTCTTTTGAGAAAGTTCTGTTTAGTTCACTTGCCCATTTCTTTATTGGTTCATTAATTTTGGGAGAATTTAGTTTTTGGGTTCCCTATATATTCTGCTCATCAGTCCTTTGTCTGATGTGTAGCTGGTAAATATTTTCTCCCACTCTGTGGGTGGTCTCTTCAGTTTAGAGACCATTTCTTTTGTTGAGCAGAAGCTTTTTAGTTTATGAAGTCCCATTTATCTATGCTATCTCTTAGTTGCTGAGCTGCTGGGGTTTCACTGAGAAAGTCTTTGTCTATACCTATTAGTTCCAAAGTATTTCCTACTCTTTCCTGTACCAACTTTAGAGTTTGGGGTCTGATATTAAGATCCTTGATCCATTTTGAGTTACTATTTGTACAGCGTGATAAATATGGATCTAGTTTCAGTTTTTTACAGACTGCTAACCAGATTTCCCAGCTGTTTTTGTTGAAGAGGCTGTCTTTTCTTCATCATATATTTTTAGCACCTCCGTCAAAGATAAGTTGGTTATAGTTGTGTGGCTTCATATCTGGGTCCTCTATTCTGTTCCACTGGTCTTCATGTCTATTTTTGTGCTAGTACCATGCTGTTTTTATTGTTATTGCTTTGTAATATAGTTTGAAGTCAGTTATCGTGATACCTCCGGCATTGTTCTTTTGACCGAGTATTGCCTTGGCTACTCGTGGCCTCTTGTGTTTTCATATAAATTTAATGGTAGATTTTTCAATATCTTTGATGAATGTCATTGGGATTTTGATGGGAATTGCATTAAACATGTAGATGGATTTTGGGAGTATAGACATTTTTACTATGTTGAGTCTATCAATCCATGAGCATGGGAGATCTGTCCACTTTCTATAGTCTTCCTCAATCTCTTTCTTCAGAAGTTTATAGTTTTCCTTGTAGAGGTCATTCACATCCTTTGTTAAGTTTACACCTAGGTGTTTGATTTTTTTTTGAGGCTACTGTAAATGGTATTGTTTTCATATATTCTTTCTCAGTTTGGTCATTATTAGTGTATAAAAATGTTAATGATTTTTCTATGTTGATTTTGTATCCTGCTACCTTGCTATAGCTGTTGATGTTGTCAAGGAGCTTTTAAGTAGAGTTTTTTTGGTCTTTAAGGTATAGGATCATATTGTCTGCAAATAGGGATATTTTGAGTTTATTTACCTATTTGTATTTCTTTTATTCCTTCTTCTTGCCTAATTGCTCTGGCTAGGAATTCCAGTACTATGTTGAATAGGAGTGGAGATAGTGGGCATCCTTGTCTCATTCCTGATTTTAGAGGGAATGGTTTCAGTTTTTCATCGTTAAGTATAATGCTGGCTTTATATTGTTGAGGTACTTTCCTTCTATTCCTAGTTTTCTTAGAGCTTTTATCATGGTGTTTGATCTTATGAAATGCTTTTTTTCAGAGTACTTTTTATTCTTAGAGGACAGTGAATATTTTAACATTGAATGTGTTCATAATTCTAAAAAATTCTTATAGTTTGAGTGATGTACAAAATTTGAAACAATTCATTACATTTCTTTGGCTATCCTGGATAAAATTAAGCTATTCTGTACTTTAAAGCTGATCTGATTCATTCCCATAAACCTGAATGCCATTGATATATTTTCATACTAGAAAACTTCGTATCTCCAGCACTACCTTGTCTTCATATCTGTAACCTCACTTCTACAGTTGTATATTTAGAAATGTGTTTAGAGATGTTCAAAATTAAACAGTATGATCCAAATGCTGTAATTGTTAAGCTTAAAACTACTTTTACTCCATTAACCACATAATTACTATGCAATTTTTCAAATAAGAATTTTTGTATGAAAGATGATAATTTAGCTTCACCATCTGAGAAATCTCACAGTTCTACTGATTCAACCTCATTTTTAGAAACAGATCACTGCTATTGCTTTTCATATTCACTATTACCTGCAAGAACACATATTTATATTAGGCACTCACTAAGCACCTTTTTAAAAATTTAACATCCGATGGATAGATTGAGTCAACTTATTGGATTATGTGAAGAATAATTATTTCATATATCTGCTGTATAGTTATAAATGAAATAAGTACAACACTGATATGCATACAATGATTTAAAAAGAAATCATTGTATGCATATTTGGCAACAATACAGGAAATAGCTTTCCTGTATTATTTTGTTACAGATTTTTTGATGATGATTAAACAGTCTTCAATAATGAAGTGACAAAAGCTTCAGTGAAAGGTGTTTTAATTTATATTTAATTCAAATTTAATTGAATGTACCTATTAGAATAACCAGTGTTGTGCTGTAAAACTCAGTGGTTTAAAACAACTGATACTTATTTTCTCTCATATGTGGAACATAGATCCAAAAAATAAAGTTATACAAATATAAATCATGTACATATATACATATATGATTATATAGTGTGTGTGTACACACACACACATATTATATATATATATATATATATATATACACACACACACACATAAAACATATCTTTAGTAGTGGGACTGTTTGAGAGGACTAGAGGAATGAAAGAAAAAGAGAATGCAGAATGAATAATATAGAAATACATTTCATCTGTGTAGGAAAATGTCACAATAAAACACAGTGAAAATGGATAATTAATATAGGGTGGGGAGGAAGGGAAGGGAAAGTAATAGAGGGGACTAATCTGATTAAAGTACAATATTTTCATGGGTAAACTACTGTGGTGAAAACCCTTTAAACAAAGAATGTACACTTGAAAAACAAAAACCTGGAATGAAAAACAGGTCCTCTTTTGGATGGATGCTAGTGGGAAGGAAGTAAGTAAATGGAGAAGATAATGGAGGGGAAATAAGATCAGTGTACTTTATATACTTGTAAGAAAGTAGAAAAATGAACCTGTCAAGACTATTTTAAGTAGGAGGGCAGGGATGAGGGAGAATGTTAGAAGAGAATGAATGTAACCATGGTACCTTGGAACCATATATGGAAAAGTGACAATGAAACCCTCTTGTACAATTAAAATATATACTCACAAGAATGGTAGGTCTTCTCTGTATTTTCCTCACTCTGTGATCTGTACTAACAAGCAGAAAATATCTATATCTGAGGCAGATGTTTTTTAAAAAGTAAGTAATGAAATTTGCCTGGATTATGTTCTTAAAGTTTCCCCAGACTGATAAGTGTATGTCTTCCACTTGCATTTCACAGAATAAAACAAGTTACATCAGGGAAGAAGTGAGTTTAATTCCACCATGTGCAAAAAACAGTTTAAAAAAATCTTAATAAAAATACTAACAGTTTCAGACCTGATCAACAAAAATTTGGTCTAATATGCTTTATATAATCAAACTACATACTCTGTATCCTCATGGAAGCAGTGCAAATTTACTTCTAATTAAGAATCTGGCATAATTTCTAGACCTTCTGAAAAATGTGACCTCCCAGCTCATCAGTTCTGCTATCAGTGGATGTTTAGGATTTCTATGCTTATAGAGTAACATAATTTATTAACCCAGGATGACAGATAATTTAATGGTAAGCCTCAAACTTTTCTTTTGCATTTATTTTCAGTTAGCTATTTGTGCTAGCCTGTTTGTAAGTTCATTTCTCCTGGAACACATTTGCAAAAGCATCCAGTAGCAAACTATGAGCAATCTTAGTTGTTTTCTGTCCTGTCTCAGATCAATAACTTAATTAGATGAATGACATACCTTATAATTTACTGTAGGCAGCAATTTCACCAATTATTTTGCAAGTGTTTTATTTGAATTTTCATCTTTCCAGGTAAAAAGTAAGATTAAGATGTTTCTCTCACCATCTGCCAATTGATAATTAAGCAATTACTACATGATTTATATGTTTCTTGCATTACCACTCCATTGCTAGCACCAAGTTCTGCACTTATCCAGATTATATAGCTTATGCTTGATTCACAAACCCCAAAACTGTATTCTCCAAATAATTTAATTTGTTGATCATGTAACATGTCCATAAAAATTTTCACTCTTTTCCTTTTATCCAAATCTTGGGCAAAAGCTGAAATTTCTTCTACCATCTCATTGAGTGTTGCCATTTAAAATAGAGAGAAGTAAAAAATATTGCAAAATTTGCTGACCCAAATATTTGACATAAAATAAGCTATGTCACTTCCTTTCATTCTGTCTTATTTACAAAAGTACAACATATGACCATGTCTAACCCAAATGGATAGAGAAATAGAGTTTTCCTCTTGATGTATTGCCCCTTTTATTAGTATGAAGTGAACTTCTTTGTCTATTTTGCCTAATTTAGGTTTGACGTCTACTTTGTCTGATATAAGTATTGGTACTCTTGCCTGTTTTCAGGGACCATCAGCTTGAAAGATTTTCTTCTGCCTTTTCATCCTAAGGCAAAGTTTTTTTCTGACTATAAGGTGGGTTTCTTGTAAACAACAGATTATAAATTCTTTTTTTTAATCCAGTTTACCAATTGATGTCTTTTGATGGGAGAGTTGAGACCATTATTGTTCAGTGCTAATATTGAGAGGCATGTGGTGATTCCTGCCATTTAGTTGTTTTTGTTGTAATAGTATTTGTATGGTGCAACTAATTCTGTGGTACTCTCTAATTACTTATCTGCTTTTCTTTTGAAGTTTAATAGTTTCTGTTCTTTCATGGCTATATTTGTTTTCATCTTTTGTATGTAGGATTCCTTTCAAAAACCTTCTGTAGTGGTGGTTTAGTAGTCATGTATTATTTTACTTTATTTTATCATGGAAGATTTTTAATCCTCCTTCAATTTTGAATGATAATTTTGTTTAGCAGAGCATCCTAGGACTGAAATTGTTTTCTTTCAGTGCTCAAAATACCTCACTCCATGCCCTTCTTGGTTTTAAGGTGTCTGTTGAGAAATCTGTTGTTATTTTGAGGAATTTACTGTTATATGTTATTTGGCTTTTTGATCTTACACCCTTCAGTATTCTTTCTTTGTTCTCTAGATTTACTGCAAATAGTACAAGCATTTAAATTTTCTATGTTGATGGGAAGAGAAATATTACTCCTGATTTAAGCATTACAAAATTATAATTACATAAACTTCTAGGTATGAAATTTATTTTAAAATGACTGTAAACTAATTTTATAACTACCCCCTCATAAGGGAAATTAAGTTACTTGGATTGTTTAACCCTTCTGAGAACACTGTAAGTGGAAAAAATATGATGACTTTTTAGTTTATTAAAATATTTTTATTAGACCTATTATACATCTCTGGCTTTATTTAATATCATTATGTAAAATAACAATTTATTTGGCTAAAAGTAATCACAATGCTTATAATCCCATGAGGGATGCTAGATAGCATTTAAATTTTATTGCATTCTCCTCCTACTCCTATTACACCACTACTGGGCACCTATCTGAAGAAATATATGTCAGCATACAATAGAGCTAGTTTCACACTAATGTTCATAACAGCACTGTTCACAATTGCCAAGTTATGGAATCAGTCTAGATACCATAAGTAAGTAAATGGAAAATGAAAATGTGTATATACACAATGAAATATTATTCAGTTATAAATAAGCAGGAAATTAGATCATTTCTTGAAAAATGGGTGGAACAGCAGAACATCAGACCCAGAAAGACAAACATCACATGTCTTCTCTCATATATGGGACCTAAATATGAAAAGTGATATAAATATAAAATGGTGAATGGCAGGGAGAAACAGTAGAAGAGTGAAAGAACATGAGGATTGGATGGAAAGTATGATCAAAGCACTTTGTTTGCATACAAAAAATAAAATAATAAAATCCATTCAAATTGGAAAAATAGGTGGGAAGGAAGAGGTAAAATAGAAAAAAAAGCAGTAGTAATAGATCCAATAAATTTAATCAAAGCATATTTTCTGCATGTATGCCAATGTCACAATGAAACCCTTTTGTATAGTCATTATACACTAATTAAAAGTTGTAATAAATTAGTTCAGTGAGAAGAGGTAAGACAGTCACATTTCAATGCAGCTTGCTGTTAAGCATTGGTGTTCCTTCAGGGCATGGTGTGCTTTGTTTTATGTGGGAGGAGATATTTTTCTCACTAGGCAAAATTTTACAATGTGAAAATATAATGAGGATGTGGAGACAATGGAACAATCATACACTGCTGGTGGGAATATAAATTAGTACAACCACTCTGGAAAACAGTATGGAGTCCCCTCAAAAAACTAAAAATAGAACTGCCACATGATCCAGCAGTACCACTCAAAGATTATATCTGAAGGAATATGAGTCAGGTTACAATAAAGGCACCTGCACACCCATGTTTATTTCAGCACTATTCACAATAGCTAAGCTATGGAAACAGCCAAGATGGCTCACTGGTGACAAATGGATTAAGAAAATGTGGCATTTATATACAATGGAATTTTACTCAGCCAAAAGAAGAATGAAATTTTGTCATTTGCACGTAAATGGATAGAACATCATCAAGTGAAGTTAGTCAGGTTCAGAAGGCCAAAAGCTGCATGTTCTCACTCATGTGGATTATAAACCTAATGCAAATAAAGCAATATTATGAAAAACAGGCCACACAAAATAGAGGTCACATATCAGAGGGGGAGGGTAAAAGAAGGAAGTAATGAAGGTGAATATGGTTCATATACTTCCTATACAAGAGTGAATATAGAATTTTTAAGCCAGCTAAAACCACCATAAGAAAGAGACTAAGGTAGAATGAAGAAAAATAGAGGAAATGAACCAATTGGGGTTATAGTACACATATGCATGGAAATATCACAAAAATACTCCCTGTGTAGCTACATTTATCTCAAACAAGCAAAATGACATTTTCTTTTAAATTTTATGGTTTTTTTTTTCTTTTTTGCTCTACAAAATTGGAGAACAGGAAAATAGAAAAGGTCTTGGGGAGTGAGAAGAGGCAGGGAAAAGGAATAAGAGGGTAAATACTGTCCAAATACCATGTACACATGTATTTAAATGCAAAAATTATACCTATTGAAATTATTCCAGGAATGGGAGAAGGAAGGGATAAAGGAGAGTGGTGGAGGGGGTGAATCCAAGTATGTTATGTTTGATACACTGTAAGAACTTTTGTACATGCCATAATGTACCCCTACCCAGAAAGTAATAAAAAAATGTCTAAAAAAAAAGAAAGAAAATATTGGTTTATCATTTTGGAAGATACTTACTATAAAATTTGAATTTCACAATCTGTCATGAGCCAAAATGTACAAAAATTTTATTACATAGAATGTTTGATTAAATATAAAGTTATGTACTATTCCAATGTCTTTCCAGGTATTCAGTAAGAGTTCACTTACATGTTATTTTACTTTGTTAGTAACTAACTAGCTAGAAATACATTTATTGTTATATACAGTTGAATTTGAATGTCTGTACAGTCCAAAACTTATACTGAAATTTAGTTGCCAATGTAATAAGACTTGGAAGTCACCTCTTAATAGATGATTTGATTAGGACTCTACCCTCACCAATGGATTCCATATCTTAATAAAATGGCTTCCAGGCAGAGTTCTTCTCTTGACTAATGCTTATGAGAATGGACGTTCCTCTTCTCCATAGGACACAGTTTTCAAGGAGCCATCTTGGAAGCAGAGACAGAACTCTTTCCTGATACCACACTGGCTAGTATTTTGATCTCAAATTTTGGGGAAATGAATTTTTGTACTTAATAAAATACCCAGCCAGTGACAGTCTGTTATGTGGCTAAATCTAATCACAAGTTTAGCAAAGTCTCTGAAGACTTTAGGAAGAATTTGCAATCCTATTTCATTCTTATTCATTATTCAATTATGATATATTTTTTTAATTCAGCAAGGGAAGATAAAATAACTACATTTTAATAATTTTTCTATAGAATAGGAGGGGAAAATTATATGTATCAACATTATAGATGTATGTGTATGATAATACTATGTTGGGAAAGTTCAGATTGTTTCTAGAGTGGGAGGATTAGGATATGGAATTCAGTTTTCCTTTCTTCAAAAAATATACTTTCTATCCTTAACATTTCTGTATTGAACAAAATACAAGAAGAACGAGTATGCCATCTGTTTTAAGAAGTATATAATCAACTATTGTGTTGTGTGAATTATGTTACTCCCACTGCCTAGCAGGGACATGCATAATGATAATAAACCATCACTGCAAGTCATAATAAGCATTCATTTCTTTCTGTAGTATTTCAGATATCTTAGCCTTTACCCCCATGGTACATAACGAGTAACTATTATGATAACACGATTATCCTCTTTGTTGTACAATTGTCTTTTTAAAATAAAGTTTATCCATCTCTTTTGAAAGCAATAAAATTAATCTTTAGCAGGGGAGTACAAAAGTTTTAAAAGTACATTACAAAAGGTTACTATAAGATTAATAGTTCAACTCAAGCATATTTTAAATACAAAAGAATTGCTATTAAATACACTAGGAAACAGGGATAATGTAAGGGTTAATAATGAGTTTTTCCTCTCTTCCCCTGAACATATTGTTTTCTAATAGAACAAGTACAGAATTTTAAGGAAACTGAATGTTATTAAATACTATAATTTAGCTCTATTTTAAAGTTGGATTTGTGTAATATACTATTTCTTACCACCTCAATTGATATGAGATTTTAATTATAGAAATAACTTTGCTAAGTGATTTGTGTTAGAATTAAAATATGTGTCTCACTTTTATTACATTGTTTCAAATCAATATATGATGGAAGGATAATATTGGGAACAAGTAATAGTGTCAACAATAGCAACATTG
Source organism: Castor canadensis (assembly GCF_047511655.1). Classification (NCBI taxonomy): domain Eukaryota; kingdom Metazoa; phylum Chordata; class Mammalia; order Rodentia; family Castoridae; genus Castor; species Castor canadensis. The sequence goes on along the minus strand of NC_133394.1, from coordinate 104,090,975 downwards.
TTGAGTATTTACTGAGTTCAGCACTATCCCAAGAAGTTTACTTTTATGAAATAATTTCACTCATACATTATGTCTTAACATCTATTATTGCTTCAACTTTAAGAATGAGAAAACTGACTCAATATACTTAAGTAGCTTATCAAGATCACCCAGCTAAGAAGCCACAAAGAGGAAATGTGAATGCAACTGGCTTTGTTCCAAGGCTTGCTCTTAACCACTACCCTACAGTATGTGGCAGAGGGAGAATGAAATGGAAGTGGAGAGTGAAGGACAATATATTTATCACTTAATCAAGCACTGATTTAGGTTCTAAAATAACAGACACTTAGTCAATATAAACAATCCTATGAAGTATGCAGCACTGATTATCTTTTTTTCTTTCTTTATGTTTCTTTATCTACCATATGTAACAAAATACTGTAGTGTTTCTATGTGCATTAATATCTTCATCATATTTCTTTCTGTTCTTTTTTCTTTTTTATTTTTTATCAGTTTTACATTTACTCACATGGGCCACATCACCCCTCCTTATATGAGCTAATAAGACAGAAGTTTTGCTAGTTTGGGATAAAGGTAGCTATGCAGAGAGATTCCTAGCATTGCTCTGATGCACATGTGCATTGCAACCCACGTTGGCTCATCTCTTCCAGAACTCATCACTGCTTACTAGTCCCCTTCCCATACTGTGCTCTGCCAGGTTAGAGTACTATATTTGCTCCTCTACAGTCAACACATCAACCACATTCAAGCACTCATCTTTAAGAGATGAGAAATACCTTCCTAAAGTTATACAGTTGATTTAATTTGGATTTTAAAAAATCTTGAAATTAATTATTTTAGCCAAATCATATTAAAATGCTTAAGGTATGACATATGGACAATTAAGTTATGGAAATTTTCTTTTCAAAAATGAAATAAAAAGTGGTTATGTTTACATAATGTCATAAATACTGATTGAAAAATAAAAGCTAATAAATACATTAATGGCTCTGCTTGTATAATTATAAAGAAATCCTGACTCACCTTTTCTTCCCATGTTGAAATGAAGTGTACTCTATTTTAGCAATCAACGGCTCAAAGCTATTGTTATTCTTGGTGTCCACATTCAATTAACTTTAGAGTTTTTTAGAAATTCCATAAAATAATTTATCAAGAATTTCAGAAAGAGGAAGATCCAAGATGGTGACTAGGACACAGCCACAGACGACGTGAGCTCCATGTACCAGGGACTTTGCTGAGATGTTGGAGACACATTGGCTAAGGTAAAGCACAAGGGAGAGCTGAAACTTCAGCACTCTGAACCCATAGCTTGTGGAAGGCTTCTCCACATCATGATTTACTAACAGAACAGCTGATGATGCATTCCAAGCCCCACCCCATAGGCCTGTGGAGGCCCTGCTCCACAGGCATGGGATCACTGCTCCTCCTGCCCCCACTTCTTAGCACCATAGGTCTGCACACCACAGGACCACACAATCTACCCCAAGGTCCTACCCCTCAGGCACGCCAAGCCCATGATCCATAGGTCCGAATGATCTCCACCAGGCCATTGCTCCACAGGCCCACTGAGCCAGAGATCCACAATCTCTGCCAGGCCCCCACCCCTCAGGCCTGCAGGTTGGCGATTCACAGGCCCGCGTGATCTCTGCCAGGCCCGCACCACCCAGACCCACCAGGCTGGTGATCCACAGTCCCACATGATCTCAACCAGGACCGCACCCCTCAGGCCTGCCAGACCAGTGCTCCACAGGCCTGCTATACTTCCTCAATGACAGGTTTCCACCTGCAAGACTGTAGGGCCCTGCACACCTGCCACCCACCACAGGAAGGCTCCAAATTTGCCTAGGAGACACAGACAGGTCTAGATGCTAAAGAAGTAACACCAGAACTACTAAGAATGAAATTCCCCTGTTCCTGAACTGGTGATTTTCTTTTTTCTTTTTTTTTTTTTTTTTTTGCATTTCTTTAATGGTTTGGCTGTCTGGTTTGCTGTTTGATGGTTTACCATCTCTCCTTGCTGTTTTCCTTGTTTCTCTTTCTTTTTTTTTTTCTTCTATTTCTCTTTCTTTCTCCTTTTTCTCCTTCTTTCTTGGTATTGTTAGTTTCACTATTGTAACTCAGCTAACACCAAATTACATATGGTGCAGGGACAGAAATGGTACCAGTGGAAATATGGAAAGGTGAAAAAGGGAGGGAAACCATTTTCCCCCCACCAAAATAATTTAGTACAGGACCCAGAGGGAAATGAAGAAAATGAATACCTACATTCAGACTCCAAAAAAACAAAGATAAACTATGCCAAAGAACCCAAAGAAGCCCACACTGAAAGAAGAAATCCTGCAAGTAATCACTGAGAAATTCAAGGAGGTGTTACTACACATGGTCAACCAAAATGTGCAAGAGTCACTCAAGAAATTCCAAGACACCAAAAATAAACAATATGAGAAAACACAAAAACAAATAAATGAAATCATAGGAGCCCTAAATAATCCAAAATGAGAGAACACAATAAATAGAGATCTAAATGAATTAAGGATGAAAATTAACAACATTAAAGAGGAAGTGACCCACAATATGGAAAACCTCAGGAAAAAAAATAAAAAGAAACAGAAATACAAAACAAAATTGAAGGCCATTCCAGCAAAATAGAACAAACAGAAGACAGAACCTCAGAACTTGAAGATGAAATGTTAAAGGAAAAACTGAAGAACTATTATTCAAACAACTTAAGACATGTGAAAGGAATATGCAAGAACTCACTGACTCCATTAAAAGACCAAACCTGACAATCATGGGCATTGAAGAAGGAGAAGAGGTGCAAGCAAAAGGAATGTGTAATATATTCAACAAAATAATAACAGAAAATTTCCCAAATCTAGAGAAAACTATGCTCATCCATGTATAGGAAGCCTCCAGAACACCAAACAGACTTGACCAAAATAAAACTACTCCATGACATATTATTAAAACAACAAACACAGAGACTAGAGAAAGAATATTGAAGGCTATAAGAGATAAAAAACAAATAACATACAAAGGTAAACCCATCAAAATCACAGTAGATTTCTCCATGGAAACCTTCAAAGCAAGAAGAGCATAGAGTGAGTTCTTCCAGACACTAAAGGAAAATAACTTCAACCCTAGGACACTCTACACAGCAAAACTATCATTTAAACAAAATAGATTGATAAAAGTCTTCCACAATAAGCAGAAACTAAAACAATGTATGACCACCAAGCCAGAACTACAAAAGATGCTCCAAGGAATTCTGCACACAGAAAGTGAAAGCAAACAAAACCATGAAAGGGCAGGCAATATCAAACCACAGGAGAAGAAAGGGAAGGAAAGTAGAGAGTAACACTGATGCAGCTACATGCCATCAAACCTTTAAACAACAAAGGCAACTAAATGACAAGGATCACCATGTACCTACCAATAATAGCACTAAACATTAATGGACTTAATTCCCCCATCAAAAGATACCATTTGGCAAACTGGATTAAAAAGGAAGATCCAACAATATGCTGCCTACAGGAGACCCACCTCATCGACAGAAACAAGCACTGGCTGAGAGTGAAAGGCTGGAAGAAGATTTATTAAGCCAATGGCCCCCATAAACAGGAAGGGGTAGCAATACTTATCTTGGATAAAGTAGACTTCAAACTTACATTGCTCAAACAAGATAAAGAAGGACACTCTATACTAATAAAAGGGGAAATAAACCAAAAGGAAATAACAATTATCAACCTATATGCACCCAATGTCAACACACCCAATTCATCAAACATGTTCTGAAGGACCTAAAAACATATAAATTCCAAAACAGTGATAGTGGGAGACCTTAATACTCCCCTATCACCAATAGATAGGTCATCCAAACAAAAAATCCATAAAGAAATCCTAGATCTAAATTACACCATAGACCAAATGGACATAGCTGATGTCTACAGAATACTAAATCCAACTTCTGCACAATATGCATTGTTTTCAGCAGCCTATGGAAGTATCTCCAAAATTGATCATATCTTAAGGGCACAAAGCAAGCCTCAGCAAATATAAGAAAATAGAAATAATCCAATGCATTCTATCTGACCACAATGTATTAAAACTAGAAATCAACAACAAAAACAACAGTAAAACACATGCAAACAGTTGGAAGCTGAACAACACATTGTTCAATGATCAATGGGTCATTGATGAAATAACAGAGGAAATTAAAAGTTTCCTGGAAGTTAATGAAAATGAAAACATGACCTACCAGAACCTATGGGACTCAGCAAACACATCTTGAAAGGAAAGTTTATAGCTATGAGTGCATATATTAAAAGGTCAGAAAGATTTCAAATCAATGATTTAATACTACAGTTCAAACTCCTAGAAAACAAGAACAAGCAAACCCCAAAACAACCAGAGGAAAGAAATAATTAAAATAAGGGCTGAAATCAATGAAATAGAATAACAACAACAAAAACATACAAAATTAATGAAACAAAAAGCTGGTTCTTTTGAAACAATAAATAAGATTGACAGAACCCTGGTACACACGACTAAAATGAGGAAACAAGAAACCCAAATCAGTAAAATCAGTAATGTAAAAGGGGAGATAACAACAAACACCACAGAAATCATCAGAGACTACTCTGAGGGCATATACTCTAATAAATTTGAAAATTTTGAAGAAATGGACAGATTTCTAGATACTTACAATCATCCAAAAGTGAACAAAGAGGATATTAATCACCTCAATAGACCTATAACAGAAAATGAAATTGAAGCTGCAATTCAGAGCCTCCCAAAAAAGAAAACTCCAGGACCTGACAGATTCACTGCTGAATTCAATCAGACATTTAAAGAAGAAATAGTATCAACCTTCCTTAAAGTGTTCCATGAAATAGAAAGGGAAGGAACACTACCAAACTTGTTTTATGAAGGAATTTTATTCTAATCACAAAACCAGAAAAAGACACTTCCAGAAAGGAGAACTATAGGCCAATTTCCTTAATGAATATCAATTCAAAAATCCTCAATAAAATACTGGGAAACTGAATCCAACAACACATGAGAAAGATCATACTCCATGACCAAGTCTGCTTCATCCTAGGGATGCAGGGGTGGTTCAACATATGCAAATTTATAAATGTAATACAACACATTAATAGAAGCAAAGATAAAAACCACTTATCATCTCAATAGATGCACAAAAAGCCTTCAACAAGATCCAACACCACTTTATGATAAAAACTAAGAAAACTAGGAATAGATGGAATGTACCTCAACATTGTAAATGCTATATATGACAAATCTACAGCCAACATCATACTTAACAGTGAGAAACTGAAACTATTTTCCCTGAAATCAGGAATGAGACAAGGTAGCCCATTATACCCACTCCTATTCAATACAGTACTGGAATTTCTAGCCAGAGCAATTAGGCAAGAAGAAGAAATAAAAGAAATACAAATAGGTAAAGAAACTGTCAAAATAACCCTATTTGCTGATGATATGATCCTATACCTTAAAGACTCAAAAAATTCTACCCAAAAACTCTTAGACACCATAAACAGCTACAGTAAGGTGGCAGGATACAAAATTAATTGGCAACAATTATTAGTTTTTCCATACACCAACAAAGATCAAGCTGAGAAGGAATATATGCAAACAATTCCATTTAAAATAACCTCAAAAAAAATCAAATACCTAGGAGTAAACTTCACAAAGGATGTGAATAACCACTATAAGGAGAACTATAAACCCCTGAAGAAAGAGATCAAGGAAGACTGGTGGAAAGATCTTCCATGCTCATTGATCAGTAGAATCAATATAATAAAAATGGCTATACTGCCAAAAGCAACCTACATGTTTAATATAATTCCCATCAAAATCCCAATGACTTTCATCACAGAAATTGAAAAATCTACCCTATAGTTCATTTGGAAACACAAGAGACTATAACTATTCAAGACAATACTCAGCTCAGCAAAAAGAGCAATGCTTGAGGTATCACATTAACCAACTAAAAACTATATTACAAAGCCATAGCAATGAAATAAGCATGGTACTCGCACAAAAACAGATATGAAGGCCAGTGGAACAGAATAGAGGACCCAGGTATAAATCAGCACAAGTAAACCCACCTTATTTTTGACAAAGGTGCCAAAAATATACAGTAGAGAAAAGATAGCCTCTTCAACAAATGTTGCTGAGAAAAGCAGTTATCCATCCACAAGAAACTGAAACTAGATCCATCTCTATCACCCTGTACTAGTATCCACTCAAAATGGATCATGCATCTTAATCAGACCTGAAACTGAAGTTAGTACAGGAAGGAGCAGGAAACACTTGGGAACTAATAGGTATTGGCAAGGACTTCCTCAATAGAACCCCAGCAGCCCAGCAACTAAGAGAAAGAATGGACAAATGGGACGTCATAAAATTAAAAAGCTTCCGCACAACAAAAGAAATGGTGTCTAAACTGAAGAGATCACTCAGAGTGTGGGATAAAATATTTGCTATTTATTCATTAGACAAAGGACTGATAAACAGAATATACAGGGAATTTAAGAATCTAAACTCTCCCAAAATAAGTGAACCAATTAAGAAATGGGCAACTGAACTAAATAGAACTTTCTCAAAAGAAGAAATTCAAATGGCCAAAAAACACATGAAAAAATGCTCACCACCTCTGGCCATAAAGGAAATGCACATCAAAACCACACTAAGATTATACCTCACCCCTGTTAGAATAGCCATCATCAAAAACACCACCAACAGGTGTTGACAAGGAAGTGGGGAAAAAGGAACCCTCGTATACTTCTTGTGGGAATGCAAGCTGGTGCAACCACTCTGGAAAAAAATTTGGAGGCTTCTTAAAAATCTAAACATAGATCTGCCATATATCCAGCAATCCCACTCCGAGGGATACACCCAAAGGAATGTGACAGAGGTTACTCCAAAAGCACCTGCAAACCCATGTTTATTGCAATGCTATTCACAATAGACAAGTTATGAAAACAACCAAGATGCCCCACTAATGATGAGTGGATCAAGAAAATGTGGTATTTAGAGACAATGGAATTTTACTCAGCCATGAAGAAGAATGAAATCTTATCATTTGCAAGGAAATGGATGGAACTGGAGAACATCATTCTGAGTGAGGTTAGCCAGGCTCAGAAGACCAAAAATCGTATGTTCTCTCTCATAGGCAGTCTTTAGATCTAGGGCAAATACAGCAATGTCGTTGGAATTGGGTTACATGACAAGGGGAGAGCACATACGTGAGGTATGGGTTTAGGCAGAAAACCCAAAACATGATAGCATTGAATGCCCCCACTCCAGAGGAACTAATACAGAAACCTTAAAGCAACAGAAATCAACATGTGAAGGGGATCAGGAACCAGTATAAAGATCAGTTAGAGATGAATCATCATTGGTTGTAACACATTTGTACATTAAAGCAATGGCAGGAATCCCTCTGTATACCTGTTCTCATCTCAACTAGTAAAAACGCTATGTCTTTCTTATTATTGCTTATTTGTAATCCTCAACAGAACTGGAAAAAAGCACTAAACAGGTTCTACCTGGAAGTGAGGGGGGAGGGGGGAAGAGGGTGGGGAGCGGGGCAGGAGGGGGAAATGACTCAAACAATATACACACATGTGAACAAATGAATAACAATAAAACAAGAAAAAAGTGGAAAAGGAAAAAAAAGAATTTCAGAAAGAGATTTTTGAAAATTTTCTATGTGCAACAAAGAAGTAGAATATGATCTAAATTATTACATATCATCAGGATTCTATTTTAACATTCTAAGTTAAGCTTAATTATAATGAAGTTTATGGGAAGAATAAATCCTTATTAAATAGTTCACAAGCATTGACGTAGAAAAGTCTCATTTAGACAGGCAGTTATTCATCAAATATTTCACTGAAGGAACGTACTAATTAGTTTAGACTGTGATTTTGAAAGTCAAATAACCAGTAAATACAATACCAGAAGCCTTCAAACATACAGTACTATTAAATATTTATTTTAGAGACTTTAAAATTATGGAGTGGGGAATCCTTAAAGACAGTAGGATGCAAAGACTTCCTCCTTTCACAAAATAATGAGAATGATCAGCCTACAATAAAATGTAAATACAGCATTTCTTGATTCAAAAGTAAAAACAATTCAAAGTTATAATGACTGTTACCTATATGTGGTTGACAATTCAAAATAAATATGCCTAAAGGCAAACTTGAATATAAGTGTGTGTGACATTCATAGGTTTTATGTGGTAACACACTGGTAAGCTCAGGTTACTCACTTAAATTCCAGCAGATAAACAGGGATTGGAAATTATTTGATGAGTATCAATTTAAAACCCACTAATAGAATGTAATATAGAAATGGTGTGGAGCCTGAGAGGTTTCCACATTTGAAATTCTTAAATAGGTAAGCAATTCATGTTGGCATTATCATCTAAACTCTTCAGAGGCATCTCTTTAGCATTATGTCTTCAGTTAAAGCTTGACACACTAAGGATGTAAGGCGTCTAGAAGAAGTAATTCCTACTTCAGTTCATTGCCCTTTACTATCAGAGATATCCCCATGATGATCTTTCTGTGTGCTGGGACTACTTTTAACTAAGAGGGCTTTCTAATGCTACTCTCAATTACTTCAGTAGAAATAAAGACTACCATCTGGTCTAACTCACCACCTTTACCATACTTCTAGTTCAGTTCCTATTCTATTATCTCATGTTGGACCACTTACATGTGACTTTTCAGAAAAATGATATGAACATCTAAAAAGTCAGAAACTTTTTTTGTTTAGTTTGTTTTCCGTACTGGTGTTGTCAGGGTCTATTGCAGTGCTTAGCTGCAGGAAGATGCAAAATTTGCAATCTTCCCTTGGCTTCTATGTGTCTTCACAGACATAAAAACGCATTGGTACTCAGTCCTGTGTATAAAATGGGGTAGTATTCACATGTATCCCCCTGTCCTCCGGTATTCTTTGTTTTGAAGTTACTTATATTACATAATGCAAGTGTTATATAAATTACTGTTATGATGTAGCTTTTAGGCAAAAATGACAAAAATAAATACACTATTGATTTAAGGACAGCTAGAATTTTTTAAAATTCCATACACTGCAAGTTAAATCTGTGGATGCAGAACTCATAGACTCAGAGATCTGACCATATAAAGAAAGAACAAATAGAAGAAAGGAAGGAAGGAAGGGAGGGACGGTGGGTGGGAGGGAAAGAGAACCAAGAAGAAAGGAAAGGGGAGGTAATGTTCTAGAATTATGTCACTGAGTCATATTTTTGTAGGTACTTGATAATAAGCAAAAGTCTTTAAGGGTGGTATCACCTTCAAACTTTTATTTCCCTCCTTAGAGCTAAAACATAATTTTCCCAGTACAAAGTAGGATGTTGTATAAATTTCTGTAAACCTGAGATTACTCACAATTATATATAATTTAGGACTATGTGGAATGTAGGTGTTTTCATTACACAAATTCTAGCTAAAAATTAACCACTTCTTTGCATCTAATGATGTAATTAGCACCTTTGGGAGAACAAATTTGTGCCTAGAAACTTGTGGTTTGTGAACCATAAGGGTCAGAAAGTGCTGTAAATATCAGTGTCTACTTTCTGCATGTTTGCCTCTTCAGACTACTTTAAGTTTTCAGATAATTTAAAATATGAAGAAATGTAATATTTAGTATTCAGTGTTGCTTAAGGTGCTGATAATTTTTAAATGCTAATTTTATGAGGACTAGGTATAGGAAAAGAAAGTTGTTAAATAACTTGGGCTTTGTGTCATAGAGCTTTCCTTGGGGAGCTACATTCCAGCTCTTCTTTGGGGAAATTCCTTATGCAAGGTAACTTTTCTTTCTGATGCCTCAAATGGAATAATATATGTCAATAAAACGTATGGGAAAAGAAAATGAAGACTTTGTTGAATGTCAGAAGCTGGTTAAGTATGAGAGGTGATTGAGTATCTGCAAAGCCTAAGCCTAAACAGATTCCATCATACTATGTTACCTCCCAAATGTGGCAATCCTGGAGAGGCTTCTCAGGTTTACTTACTCGTTTTCAGATGTTATACTTTCCATTCTGCCATCTACGTGATTGCCAAATTTAATTTTCTGGAAGGCATATCGAAATATTACTTCCTTAATTTTGAAGAAAAGAGACTAAGTGTCTTAAAAGGTTATCCAGACCCTCTCTCATCAGTCCCAACTATACTACTTTACTGTAAGTTTGTTTCATTCTACAATATTATGTAATACCAAGTGCCTTACTTGTTATCTCCCTGCCTCTTTGTCTTCTATTTGCTAATTCACCTTCTTAGGGTACTCTTTCCAAATGGCAAAGTCTAATATATTTTACCTATCTATCTATCTATCTATCTATCTATCTATCTATCTATCTATCTGACTATTCCTTTAAATGCCTCTTCTAGCTGAAACTTTGTTTCTCATTTTCATTCCTGAACTTCTATTTGAGAAGTGAATTATTTACCCAGCTTTCAGTATGATTTGTATTAAACTGTGCATGCTATGTACCATATTATAATTCATTTTAAAATGTGTAATTTTTCTTTCCAAGCAGATTCATGCAACTTGGAGTAAAGGAATATACTTGATTTTCATGCTCATGCAATCTAAAGTATAATAGCTAGTCACAGAGCAGGTGCTTGTCTATTTTGAATGACAGAGTAGTCATAGTCCTCTCACCTTTGTATGTCTTTCCTAGATATACTCTCTACTTCACTAATACTTTCCCAACACAAAAATGTTATCTGACCCTTATTTCCCTTTTAGAGATGTGCTTGCAGCTATTAAATTTCTTCATTTAATCTTGACTGAATAGAAAAAAGACTTTCTGTTAATTATACAAAACGTTGCATTTAATTTTCTTCAATTAATGGGAAGCATTTATCTTTTTACCTAGTTTTCCAGGTTTACTTTAGGTAAGTAGAACATATCCAAAGAAAACAAGATTTTTTTTCACTTTTTACTGGTGTAAATATTTTAGTAATTTTAGCTGTAAATTGTTTTCTATATTTGTAAGACAACCTATTGGGAGTCAGTAGTTTTCCTTTCCTGTCAAGAGAAGGTAATAATTGGGACAAAATCCATCACATGCTCTCATTTGACATCTAACATATATTTATTGTATAATAATATTTAAATAATTTGACTTGTTCAAATTATGACAATATGGAAAAGGTCATATCTGTGCCATCTCAGTCAGACACTGTATTTCCAAATTATGTAAGAAAAAGTATTTTCTTTATTTCTATTTTTCTGAATCACTGTAAAATACAATGAAAATAAGTTGTTAGGAAAAACTTCATACTAAGGAACCAAATAAAAGTCTCATGTTATTATTATTATTAATATTATTACTATATTGAAATGTGAATATATTCAAATTGCTATTATAGTTGACAAATGCACATAAACAATTCCTAGATTATATAAAAATGTATGATGTATGCTTGAACCAACTGCTACTGGGCAGAAGAAAACATCTACTCAAAGAAGATCATAATTGGCACACAGAGGATGAAAGACTTATTTTCTGAGTTGGGCCATGTGGAATTAATCTGAATTGCAGTTTGTAACAGAAGACACATAGGCAGAGGAATCAAGATACCCCAAATTCATAGAATGGAGAAAACAAAATGTGTTCTAAGAATGTGGAGTAGCATAAAACCAGAAACATGGAATAGTAGAAAGGTAGAAGGCAATCCCAAAAATGTGACCCAGGTGCATAAGAGAAACTACAGAGTTGGAAAATGAAGTAGAGCAAGTTACATTTTACAACGATCTGATACTCCCAAAAAAATACCTTCCTGCAAACTAAAATTTCTGTTCACCCATTGATTTCCATATTCCATTCCAGACTAGATTTTCCCTCTAAATTAGTCCAATTAATTTCAACAATGAACACTACAATATTCAACAGAAGAAATACAATATTTCTCTATGCTTCCTTATTTGGTTGGCACTAGTTTTCTCTTGCTTCTCTTTCACATGCTTTTGCATGTGAAATGTACCATTTATCCTTTTTTTCTATTTCTCTGACATATTATCCATATTTTCCTACTTTCATCTAAGACATTTACATTGGAAATAGAAATCCAAACAATCCTTAGAATATTTTTGATTCTTTTCTTATTCACTACAGAGTTCTTTACAAATAATCTTCTCTATTCCAATGGGTACAAAATTACTTTCATATTTTTATTTCTCAAAAAAATTGCTGAGCTTGTAGTTAAATGATAAATCACTTGCCTAGCATGCCCAAAGCCCTGGGTTCAAATATTTGTAAATATTTGTATGTGTGTGTGTATGCATGTGTGTATGTATATATATATATATATATATATATATGTATATACGTATATATATATATACGTATATACATATATATATATATACGTATATATATATATACATATATATATATATGTATATACGTATATATATATATACGTATATATATGCATACACACACACATATATATACATATATATACATACATACCACAAACACTGTTCTGAAATAAATATCTTCATACCTAGTGGCTTTCTGTACTTGAATATCTCACAAGAATTTCCAACATAAAAATAAATAAATGTAGTACTTCCTATTGTCCTCTGTACTTGTCTAAATGCAAAAGAAAACAAACACCATTAAAAATTAAATTATACTATTCTTAAGGCTTGATGTTGCTCAAGGTATTAATTCGGTATCATTCCTGCATCCTCCCCGTTTGACATCCATAGCAACCAAACTTGTGTTATTGCTTTTACTTCTTAAATATCTATCCTATTTCCTACTTTTGTTTATTATTCACTATCCAGGGCAGGGATAAATGTCATTTCTCCAGGGAAGCATTCCTTGTACAATGACTGTTTTCTCCTCTTTTTTGTCATCCAATATTATATTGTTTTCCCCCTCATTACTTAGATGCTTTTGCACCTAAAATTAATTCCATAGTGTTTATTTTCAATGGAGAGGACAAGATCTATTAGGACTGAGATTGCATCTATTCCCTTTGTAAAATACCTACATTCTTCTTAGTCATTTCAGAAAAGGACAATAATGGGTATCATACAATAATGAAATTATAATATATGTAATAGAAAAATATTGCTCAAATTGTTTTCCCACCTCAGTCTAATAAAGTTTTTCATATTAGTATTTCTAATAAAGTGCAACTATGTTAAGTTTAAGTTTCATTTATTATGAACTACACGTGGTATATTTATTTACATTCAAAATAGAATCTTAAGTGATCTGGGAAGATAGCTCTATACACTAATCTGGTTAAGGGAAAAAAAAGAATCAGAATAGTTAAGTAAAATAGTAAGATAATGAAGAAATAAGTTGCAAACCTTAAATGTAGACATGAATATGTCTAATTTCTAAGCATATACCATTACGTCACATTCTTACTACATTAGATATTTCTTCAATACAATAGGCCTCAGCTTCCTGAGAAAGAGTCTGATTTTCAAATGAGTACAGTGATTCTTTTGAAATTAGAACTACATGCTGTGTTAGAGAATTCTTAAGTAAGAACAACCCAAAAGGGTGGTGGATGTAGGGTTCTTTTGGGTTCATTCCTTATTGATGGGAGAAATGCTTATCTCAATTTCCTGTCATGTATAATAGTGGAAGCATTTTTATTGCATATTTTCTCCTTGATTTAATATTAAAGGTTCTTTAAACACATGTTTAATTTCTATCTTTAAATGTTAACTAAAGCCATTTTATTTCCTATATCTAAGAACTATCCTTTGTCACAAATGGAAGGCAGGTAAACATCTTTTGAAAGAAGCACCCCTGTCCTTAAACAGCATGTCTGGATAATTTAAACATGAAATTTAAGAGAACCTAAGAATTTTGGTATTGACAATTAGTAATATATTCAGTGGCAATATATTAAGAACTCTTAGTAAAAATACGGTGCACAACATATATTGGCAGTGGGTGAAACTTGTTTCTATCGTACACTAATTTTTGCTTCATTTCAGCTTTCTATGCTAAAATTTCTTTCTCTTTAAAGGATAATATTAATAATACCTAACTCATTTGTTGAAAAGTATAGGAATGAGGTATTACAACAAGTTTAAGGAAAAATGAAAAATACTCTTTGCTTTACATTAAAACTCTCGTCTAACTTCAATTCTCATGGATTTTAAATTGTGTCATGCTACAGCACAGGAGGGTAGGGGGAGAGGAGGCAGAGGGGAGCGGTGGCCTAAACAATGTATACACATATGAATAAATGTATAAACAATAAAAAAAGAGTTAAATTTTTAAAAAGAACAGAAATAAGAGGAAGACAACTGAGAAGAGATAAGAAAGGTGGCAAGAATTGTCAGAAGAGGATGAGGATTTGAAGGAGAAAAAAAGGATAGAAAGAAGAGGAAGAGGAAACAAAAGAAGAAGAAAAAATATTTTATTAATTATGAACATGAAGTTTTAAAAACAGACAGAAGCCATTGTAAAGAACATTCTATCTTCCACTAATTGAGAAATGAATATTTTAAGTCTCATGTTCAAGATACAGAATTAACTGTGGCAATGTCAAAAATTAGGAGTTCTCAAAAATTCTAAGTAAAGAATTAAAGGTATGTTTTTGTAAAGTCTTGTTCTATAATTCTCTCTACTATTTTCTGATGATAACTGGTATTCTACCTAAAAAAAAAACTAGATATATTCTGCTACCTACCATAAAGACAATTTTCTGTCTAAAACAAAAAAAAAAGAAAGAAAGAAAAGCTGGATAATTATTGAATACTTTATTTCATTTGTAAGCAAACCTTTGAACATGTGGTGAGTTTTGACATAGAGAAAGAAAGACAGTAAGAGAAAGAAGGCTGTGGAGGTCAATTTTCTTTGAGAAAAGATCAAAGAAAAGAAAATGGTAAGGTACTAGAAACATTTATCTTCTGTAGCTGTTAGTGTCTTCAACATGCTCTTGAATCAATGACTTATCACCAGATAAGCTTCTGACATTTTCCAAAATAGAAGTGAGACAAGGTTAAGCAACAATTAGAGTTTGTGATAATTTTTTAAATTTTATTTTCCTACACTCTTATGTTTTTTCAATAAACTCTTAAGAATATTTATTGTATATTTTAAGCTTCTGACATTTTCCAAAATAGAAGTGAGACAAGGTTAAGCAACAATTAGAGTTTGTGATAATTTTTTAAATTTTATTTTCCTATACTCTTATGTTTTTTCAATAAACTCTTAGGAATATTTATTGTATATTTTAAGTCTCTTCATTTTATCAACCCTTATTGGTCTATTATGTCAATCACTCATGTGACATAACTAAAAGTTAAATAAATATCACCATATGCTTCATGAAAAGTGTGTTAGGTACTGTCATCAGAACATGATTTCCTATTAATAAATTATACACTCACACAAAGTTAATTACTTATATCCATAGTCAGGGCAAAAAAAGATATTTGACATTTGGAGAAATAGTCTTCTTACTTGGAAATGTCTTCTTATGTAAATATATATACATTTACTTCAGTGACAAGATTGATTTAGAAAATAGTAAAAGTACTTTCAAATATTACACCCTTTTCCTCCAGCTTAGACTTATCAGTGCTCACAAGTATGCTATGTTAAGTGTGCATATTTCTTGGTCAGATGTTATTTATTCAGCATATATTGATTAAACATGTTATGCTAGGACTGAAGCAATGGCTCAAGTGGTAGAGCACCAGCTTAGCGAGTGCAAAGTTCAGTTCAAACCCCAGTTAACACCAAAAATGAATCAATGAATTAAAAAGCCTTAATAAATGCAAATAAATACACTGTGCCAAGCAGGGTTATAAATACAGAAAATTCTACAGTGAAAAGTAAACAACAAGATCTCTGACTGTGCGAAGCCAATGTACTCAGGATAGAACAATTAACAAACTAAAAGAAAAAAAAAATCAGAGTAGATGATAATGACCATAACACAGAATAAAAGATGAAAGGAATGCTGGCAGGCTTTGCAGTTTCAGTAGTAAGGAAAGCCTCCAGGAAAATGTGACATTAGGATCTAAAGGAAGGCATTGACTAGTTGTGAAGAGGGGATGATATTACCTGACAAATTTAACAGGCTGGTTCTGGTTACCATATAGGGCATATGCTGAAGGTGTTAATGACAAAAGCAGGATGAAGATTTATAAGTGCTGGCAAAAAAGGTGGTGGAAATTTGCCAGAGTCTAGATATACTTTGAAGGTATTATCAAGAAGGTGACTTGTACGTGGGTCATGAGATTAAGAGATGAGCATGACTCCTCCAAGTCTTTGTTTGGAGGGTGTGGTTGCCAGTTATTTACATGGAGAACTCTGTCAGATTATTAGGAGAAGACAAATATTCAGTTTCAGATATACTAAGTTTGAGATACAGATAGATTGATTATAGTACTGGAGAAAGAATAGGCTGCAGTTATGTTCATAAGTCATTAACCGGTAGATGATTTTTACAAGTATTGAGCTTACTTATAAATATAAATTAAAAAATAAAGAATAAAAATAAAAATTAATTAATTAATTAATTAATTAAAATAAAAGTGAAGAATAAGTTCTGATGACTCGGATGATAGTCCACACCTATGAGAAAGGGGATCAGGAACCAGTGTAAAGATCAGTTAGAGAAGAATCAACATGGGTTGTGACACATTTGTACATGGAAGCAATGCTAGGAATCTCTCTGTATAGCTATCCCTAACTCAACTAACAAAAATGCTTTGTTTTCCTTATTGTGCTTATGTCTTCTCTTCAACATAATTAGAGATAAGGACAGAAGAGGTTCTGCCTAGAAAAGAGGAGGAGATGGGGGAAGGGAGTAGAACCAAACAATGTACACACATGTGAATAAATGAATAATAACTTTAAAAAATCAGCAGAGAGGAGAAAAGACAATAATATGTATAGATAGATGGATAGAAATCGGCTAATGTGTATAGATAGATGGATAGAAAGAAGAAAAATAGATAGATGATAGATATATAGATAGATAGATGATAGATAACATTTAACTACTATGGAGCTCAGCAAGAGTGTTTTAAAGAGGAAGACTTGATTAACAATGGAAAATACTATTGATATACTAAGATAAACATTGGGAATAGACCTTTGAATTTAGCAAAGACTTTGTCACTGCCTCATTGGTGACCTCAGCAATTTCTGATTCAGTGAAGAGATAGAGGCTGATACCCTCATGCAGTAGGCTTAGATAGAATGAGAAGAGAGAAACTAGAGTAGAAAATATGATCAGTTGAGAAAAGTAATGAAAGATATGGAATGGAACCTGGAGAAGATAGTAGGAGCAAGAGATGGTTTATTGTTATTGTGTTTGTGTGTACAATTAAAATGGTATAATTAATGTATTTTCTTTAATCACAGAAATTATCTCAATATTATATATAAGTACATAAAATATACTACATATGTACATATATACGTACGTTATTATAAAATATCATGTTTTTTATTTCTGTCAATTTTTTTTTAGTTGTGGGGATTGATCTTGCACAATGGTTAGGCAGGTCGTCTATAGCTGAGCTGTATTTCTAGCCTTTTTTGGAAAATTTTGAGTCCTTACCTCATCTATTCAAAGTCTGAAACAAAATTTCTTCTAGAGAATATGATTCCTAAGACACATTTAGTAAACTCAAGATACTTAAAATATTGTATTGAATTTAAAAATATAGTAAATCAAATCAGTGGATAATCAAATATGAAGAAGATTTAAATTCTGTGCCACTTCCAAAAGACTTGTCATGTATATTTTCTTAGATTTTTATGTACACTAACATTAACTCTACAAATGATTATTAAAAAATAAGACATACCTTTGTTCTCATTGTGGTCAAGGCACTATTCTAAGAATATTCCATGAATTATACTACTCTTCATTTTAAGTTCACAAAACAGATTTTATGAATATAAAATCTAAACAAAAGTGCTGCAGATAAATACTCAGTTATTTTCCTAAGCCCCCTTGAATAAAGATGATGAACAGGGATCCAGTTCAGGTATGACTAGATCTAAAGTCTATAAAGTTTAACATATACTACTTGATAACACTGAATGTACTGAAAGACAGAAACCAAGTTATAAGCAATATTTGTTTTGTTTACTAAATAGAGCCAAGCATAACAAAAGGCACTTAACATGGCCTTATTCTATACCTATTAATTTGCCTAAGAAAACAATATTGTGAACAAAAAACTATTCTCATATGTATAAATCCAAACTGCTAGGGCTCACGAAACAAAAATGGGTAAATTAATCCATATGTTTTCTCTATTGTTTTATTATAAAATAATATAGAAAATAGAACACATGACAAAAACAAAATTCTTTTGTACTGTGAAGTATTTCAATACAGTTAATTGCATATTATATAGGTTGATTTTGCAATAAAGGATGGTGAGGAAGGGTTGGCATGTAGCTTGTCAGTACAATTCTTGCCTAGTATGCAATTGTTCCAAGGATGGATCCCCAGCAAAACAGGAAAAAGAAAGAAAATGGGTAATGCGAAGTCCAGAATTAATCCCCTTTTTAGCATAATAAGTTTCCATAAAGTTTTGCTACTTTAGAGGCAAATGCCAGAACTCATTCAAATATGAGACCCCTAAGAAAAATCCTCAGTTCTAAAGAATGTTAGCTTTCTGAATGCTTCTTCGATTTTGTGATTGAATTAATAATCAGAATCTAAAATTCTCTAATGCAAAAATAAAATCTCAAGTATGCAGGAAATGATTAGGACATGATTAGTCAGTATTTACTTTAGGGTGGAAATCCACAGCTTATTTCCCTTTCTTTTGATTCCTTGTCATGTTTCTTATGATTTAATTGTGCTCTTCTTGTAAGTTTTGAGGCTTTGATAACAACATATGCAAACATCAGCAATTTCCGGGGTAAGATCATTTTTTTACTTTAATCTTGTTCCAGCATGATGCTTTTAAATGAAAGAATTTTCTGAGACACTAAAAAGAAACAAATTATATCATCCTAAAATCCACATATTAGAATTCTATTTTAAATAATACATATTCATCTCCTATAGATAGATGGATAGATAGATAGATAGATAGATAGATAGATAGATATTTATATTTCCCCAGTAGAGCTATAGCAAAAGCATAAGGTTTGCAATTATATAGAAAGACATATTTTGAGATCTGTTAAATGTCACTTACGTCATGTATAAAAATGTAAAAGTTCTGAATATTTTTTCTACCTAGAAACAAATGATATTACCCAATGAGTGGATGATCTATAATGTCATAATTACAAAATAAGAAAACACATATGATTTTCTTGGCAATTAACCACTAAATAATTTTTTCTCTTTTATTTCTATTTAGCATCACAGCTAGATGTTTAAAATGAATAAGTGATTGAACTTTATCTTTTGGACAACAGCAGTAATTTTTGTAACATTTCTCTAAAGAAAAAGAAATGCAAAGAATTTTTATTAAAAATGGTCTTCCTCATAGTAAGATATTAGTTTGTATTCAAATATATGAAAAATAAGATGTTTGGAATATTGTATATTTTTATGTATATGTATATCTAAAATGTACACATTTGTTCATACTTTAATTTTTAAAACTAAGACATACATATTTTGTCATTCCTTTGTGAAACATCTCTGAATATGACAAAGATGAGACAATGTTTTTATAAACTCAAAGACTGGTTTTGAAACCAATGAAGTTTTCATAAATAGTGGGATGACTACATTTTGACACAAGTAAACATCTCACAGCAATATTTCAACATGACTACATTTTATGAGGCATAATAAATATTGCTGTTAGTAACTTCCATGGCATTTGCTGCAAATACTACTAAAATTCTATGTGATTCATTCATGCAAGGAAGGACATGAAGATAAAATGCAGAGGCAAATCTATGTAGGCTGAACACCTGAGCACTAAGTATTTAACTTCTGGATAATGGCCAACAATAGCACGAAAGCCAAGACCTAATTATTAGTTATCATTTAATTCGTGTAAATTGAGCATGAAAGGCGCAGCAAATATCTTCTCAAATGAAATATACAAAGCATTTTTGAACACACTACAAGTTAAAAGTCAAGAATGCATTTTAGTACAGTACTGTTGACATAAAATCAAGTGATCAGTAATCTTTGGTTCCAAAGAAACATTTAAATAAATGAATACAACTCACCTTATCCACAATACATATATGTCTTCTTGTTTGAGCATCCAGTATTTCAATCTCAAAGTGAGTAGTTTTTGAATGTTTGACTGCTGGATTTGGCTTTAAATGTCCTGCTGAGAGTACAAGTTGCGACAAAGAGTGAAAATTTCTTATATCATTCTTCATTGTGGACCGTGAAACTCCTTGAAAAAATAATTCTCTCTTGCGCTCAAGGAACTTGTGCCTTTTCAACATTGTGTGAACTAACAGGAGAATCTGTCATGTACAGAGGCAACACTTGCAAGAGTGCTCCCTTAGCATCAGCTAAACAGAGTGAGCAAACCACGAGAGGTCAAGTGGCATGCCATTCCAGCAGACCAGTTTTATTTAGCAGGCTTGAAAACAAAGACTGATCTTATTTCTATATATAACACTATTGGGAATTGCTGCAATGTAGAGAATTACTTTAACCAGCGTTTGGATAATTTCATGCTTTCTCCTTTTATCTCTGCTTCTTATAATGACCACTCTTATCTCACATTCCATAGCAAGGGAAGAATAGAGGTTTTATTATCTCAGAATTGCAGATACACAAATCTTCAAACATATGCATACTATTTCATGTCCATTCAATTTTAGGTATATTTAGCTTTAGTACAGTGCCATTTTATAGCTTAAATTATAATAATATATTATATAACATAGTTTTCGATGCTATACACAGTAAAGATGAGTGGCCTGCATGTATTTGTGTATTTAAATAGTCTAAAATGCGAAAATTATTTTCATTAGTACTAATTATAAATTTAAAATAACTTTTCAAGATACCACAGAAGACAAAATGGTGAATTCTGCACTCTGTACAAAAAATAAAAGATGGCACAGTATGAATTTGTAATACGTAGAAAGCGGTTTTGTATCTTTGAGATAGAAGAACTAAAGTGTTATAGCATTACCACACATTTTATGCCTTTAAAATATTATTAAATTGATGTACAAAATCAGTACCAAGCATTACATGTACCCAACACTATCAGACAAATTCTCATAGTCTCAGAATGAACTATGAAGCCTAATAAATGACCTAAAAAACTGAGTTGTAGAAAGAGACTCTGAGTACTCTAAGACATGTGCATCTGGCAAAGAGTCAACTGAAAAAATTCCAAATCACTTTGTCAATGACTCCAAAGGTTGTTAGAGAAAAATATTCTAGAATGTTACTTTGAAAGAGGCATAAATATGAAAAGAATAAGTTATGGAGGGGAAACCTGTAGTCCATATGAAGTTAATTCTTACTTTTATAAATAAACAAAACAATGTATTATTTATTTATTGTTTTAGGCAGTACTAGGCTTTGAACTCAATGCCTCATATTTGCTTGGCAGATCTACTGCTTGAGTTGCACTCCGAGCCTTTTTTGTTTTTTGTTTTTTTTTTTGCTTTGGTTACTTTTCAGATAGGGTCTAGCAATTTTTGCTGAGATTTGACCAGGGACTCTGATCTTCCTAGCTATGCCTCCTACATATCTGAGATTATAGGCATGTTCCACCATGCCCAGCCAAATTCCTATGATTTTTTTAAAATTAATTGACAAATCAGTATGCAGTGGAAGGCTGTATACTTAACCAAGGTTATAGCAAAATTAATGTCCTGAGGACCAAATAAATTGGACTGATTAAATCTGTCTTTAAGAAAATTGGGGAGAATAGTCTCATCTTGTGTGCTTAAAATTCCACTTTCTTGTAAAATTAAATCATCCATGGAAATGGGAAAATAAAGTAGGAGATAGATTCTACTCAGTTCTGTCAATTTGAGCTATACCACACGTATCTGTTTATCTTGATTGTCTTTTAAATTTTTATATGAATATTAACTAAAATGTTTTCTTCTAACAATTGTACAAATATACTATGAGCACTTCAGTATCCGTCTTTTTTTTCAGTATCAGTCTTTAACTAAATTCTACCTGTTGCATTTTCCAAGTTATGTTCTCTTCTTTAAGTGCAGTTGACTATTTTTTCTCTTGTTTTCTCGGAATCAGCCCTCCCAGAGGTTTTGCAGAGCATTGCTGCCTGCCCTTTCTGAGTCTGTTTGCTATTGTTCTTGTGCCCTTCCATGTGTTGGCACATATTGCTGAGTCTTGCCTACTTCTACTTCTTCTTCTGTCAGAGATTTCTTGCCATGAGTTGTGACTATAGAAAGAAGCTCTGAACAAAAATAACCTCAGTTGTACATATTTAAAACCAAAACCGATCACTTCCTATATAGCTTTATCCCTGAATAGATTGGTAAATTGTGGCAGAATTATGGTCACACAAGCAGATAAGGTTCAATTTGAGAATCAAGGACTCAGTGTATTTTTAAAAATATATGTAGCTTCTTTTGTACTGGGGTAAGGTTATTGAAGAGAGGCTATTTCTTTGTTTCCTAGATAGTCATTCAAATTTAAAGTGCATCAAAAAGATGAGTGAGACAGCACAGAGTACAGACATGAACTCTTCATTTCCATAATTTTAAGCCATCAATACTATTTTTATACAGATCTAGTATACACAGTTCAAAGATTTTCTGTTCTATGACCTGAGATGTTTGAAGAATATTTTGTCTGGAAGCAGAGAGTGACAATCATTAAATTGACTATCATTTTGTTTAGGATTCTCTGGGAGGGTTCTGTTTTCATTTTGACATATATCTTATGCCACAAATTTGCAAAATTTAATCCACTTATTAGAATGTTTTGTCTCTACTACCCTGGCCCTGATTATTATTACCCAGGGTTTATCTTTTTAGCAACTCTGTAAAACAGCTGTTATAGGGGTAAAAATTGAGTCACTGAGAGCTTAATTAACTCCACCAAAGTGATACAGAGTACCATAACTGGTTGTAAATGAGTCTAATCTGCTTACCATGACATAGAATCATTTTTCATGGCCACACACATGCATTTAGAGAAGTAAATATGTGTAGTTTGTTATTATCATTGGAGTTAAAATCGGTCAACACACAAATATCCATGTACTATCAAGATATAACTAGAATCACAATGACAAACTGTCAAAATCTAGAGCTCCTTCACACAAAGTATCAACTGAATGCATCTGTGTATGATTATTTACAGACTTTGAGTGGTTAGTGCTACCTTTGAGGAATTTGCTCTTAATGAAATAGTAAAGCACAATGCTGCTTGACGGTCAGAGGCTCAGATTCTTGGCTTTCATTCATTCTAACTGTGCACCATGAGTCACTTTTTCTGTCATTGCAACAATCATTCTAAGGTTTAAGTGAGCCACAGTTAATAGTTTCTCCAGTAATAAATTATTTCTTTAAAGACAGAAGAAGTATCTAAAGAGCCATATTGCTTACTGTTTAATTAAAATAGATTACATTTTACTGAATAACAGTATCTATAACATTTTGTCTTGTGTTTTGGTATTTACCATGTTGTATAGCTATGGAAAATGAATTTTATTTTCTTTAAATATCATGGCTCATACTAGGTAATCCATTCTAGAGAGAATATAGCACAGTACATAATGTAAAGTATGGCATGCATTTGATGGTGATAAATCAATAAATGACAATAGAAAATTATATTTCAGGTGGCACAATAAAAACATATGGATAAATGCAATATTATGATAATAAAAGCAATGAATGTTAGGGGTGGTTTAGACCATTGCAAGACCAGAATAGTCCTTGACATTATTAGGATAAAAACAAGCAGTCCTGAACAGTCATACCAAGGTTTTATCATGCCTGTCTTCTGCCAAAATAGCACTAGATAATGAAGAATCATATATAGGAAAATAAATAATTCAGATATTTTTGTAGCAATTAAAAAATCTCTTTTTTTCTTCTATAAATACTAAAAAATGCAGCTTGAATAAAAACTTCAATATTCATTTTCAGAGAGGTGTGGCTCAATGCTCATGACATAACAAAACAAGGACATAAAAGAAAAAAGTACTAGTTTTTCATGTTAAAGAAAATGCCCTATATGGATTTCTTCCTCATGTCTTTAGCTTGTTTATACATGAAATTCAAAAAACCTACATTTTTCACAGTAATTCTTGTTATGATATTTGATGGACTTTTGGCCACTTAACAAATTAATTAAAAACAGGCCAATCGACCATCCTCACTATAGTTAATAAAATCAGCCTGGAAAGTTCTCTTGTTATTGTAATCTTGTGAATAGTGAAAACTGGCAAGATACTCTTTACAAAAGAATGACAGCTAATAAAGGATGGTAATATCACAAAGATACTATTTTTTGATGCAGTACTGGGGTTTTGAAGTCAAGAGTTTTACTACTTGAGACATGCCCCCAGCCCAGTTTAATTATTTTTCAGATAGTGTCTCACACTTTTTACTCCATCCATTCTGGAACCCAGACCTCTTACCTATGCCTTCATTGTAGTCTCACATACAGCTATGTGCCACCACATCCAACTTGTTCTTTTAGATAGAGTCTCACTATCTTTTTTGCCCTTGCGTTCCTGGATTAATCCTTTAATGTCTGCCTCCTAAGTAGCTAGGATTACAGGTAAGAACCACCACGCCTAATACCAGGAAGAAAATTTTCAGGCACCATTCTTCAGTGAATGAGAAAACAGGATATTACTAGTTTCAAAATGTATCCCATTGAATAATTGTGAATACATAGGAAAAAAATGACATTTCCTTGAGGAAACCTGAAACCAAGTGTTTTATGTACTTTAATAACAAAAATATTAAAATATGATACTTTGTATTTCTTGATATGATTCACTGAGAAGGACCTAGCATTAATTATGCAATATTCTTACCAAAAATAGTCATAAGGAAATGTCAAATAAAATAAATAACACACCTGGACTAAATTTGCCAATCATTAGAATGTAGAAGAAAAATAACCATTCCAGGTTATGGAAGACTAAAACAACATGGATTTTAGTTAATTTTTAATTCAAAATTAGATCCAGAATGAGGTAGAAATTTCTAAAATACCATAAACCATTATTTTTAATAATTGAAGCAAAAATTATCTATATATTATATTATATAATTCTAGAAATATTAAGTATTCTGTGTTTAATAATTTTATTAGCTATGTAAGAGAATGGCTTTCTTATGAAATAGATCCTAAATCATTTAGGAAGATGGAGTCATGATGTCTGGAAATAATTCTTACACGTTTTAGGAAAATGAGATAGTCATAAATATTGGACATGATAAATCTGCTTATAAACATTCTTTGTTTGAATATTGTAACTCCTTTTTAGGCTTTTATAAGATAAGAAATATTAATTTTGAAACTGAAGAAGCTGTAGTCTACAATACTCAAAAGAAATAGCATATAAATAAGGATATAAACCTTTAATATAAAATATGTAACTTATTTACAATGAAATAAATGCCCTTGTAGTTAGAAAGCTAAGAATTTTGTTCTAGAAACCCATAACAAGTCTTAACATATAATCAACTAGTAACTTCAGGAATAGCTTGACTGACTGCCTAGTCTACAAAGAAGTCCATTTCATTGCCATGACATTAAATGTTTATAACCACTTGTGTGGTCTACACAGAGAGGTATGAAAACTCATAATTACCGCAAAGTGCTATAGCCTCCATACCTCATCAATTACTTGATAACCAAAAGTATGACAGCAAAAACTGTGAGAAAATGCTTTAAAAAGACCTTTGTTTTCTCTGTAGTTTAGAATAATTTCTAATTACTCTTCTTTTTTGTATGTAAATATTATGTATAACCATTACATATTCATTATCTCATTTATTTTTTATGGATGATTTTATAAACATTATAAAACCTAATTGCAAATATAGGTCATTTTCTAAGTGAGAAATGTCAGTATACTTCTCATTTAAATCATGATTAACAAAAAACAATTTAGCATATTTCCATTAATATATGTATGCTTCTAATAGTATTCTTTTAACTCTATTGGGGTTGTTGCAGAAAACAAGTATTGGGTCTCTTAACTTTTAATGTGATGAATATTATTGTTATTTCTGTTAATCTTAAAAGTATTTAAACTGATATGAGACTCTGAAAAGTAAGTTATAGTTACTTATGTTTAAGTAGTGATAAGTAATGCAAGTAGGCATATGCATTTATGGAAATATTCACGTATAGCTAACTATTGATATTGGTGGTACCCAAGTGTGAACTCAGGACTGCACACAGGCCGCATACCTCTTGACTTTTGTTTCTAGCCTTTTTTGCTCTGGTTCTTTTGGAGGTTGAGTCTCCCTTTTGCTCAGGCCAGCCTGGACAAGATCTTCTTATTTTAGGTTTCCCACTACAGATGGGATGATAGACACATGCCACCACACCCAATTTTTTTCAGTTGAGATGGGATGTCCTGAACTTTTGTGCCTTGGTGGCATGGAAATGCTATTTTAACTTCCCACATAGAAAGGATTGCAGTAGTAGGTTATCAGCACCTGGATAGAAAAATGATACCCTAATAATATTACTTAACTGAAAGATATTATGTGTTATAAAAGAATTTCTCTTATCTGTTATGTATGGAAAGAGACCTTAGAAAAGACTAATTCTTACACAGTATATGTATACCTACATTGTGCTTGGTGGAACATATCTGAGTATCTGAGCATCTTTGTCCCACTTCTGTTTCTCAACTGGTGATTTGTCTTACCATTGAATAAGAAAATATACTCAGTCATATGTAGCTAGTTTTTGTGACAAAATTCATGTCAACCTTGCATATGCTCCATCTCACATCTTATAGTCAATCCATATGTAAATGTGGTTGGTATTACTGTTTATAAAATCTGGAGTCTGAACATTTTCACAACCTCCACAGAAACCACTCAGTTCTAAAACACCATCATTTCTCATTTGAATAGCAATAGGCTCCAAGTTAATATTCCTTGTTCTAGACATACTTCCCAAAGCCAATTCTCATCAAATTGTTCTTCTCATTTGTCTAATAGATAAAGACAAATATACTAGATACACTAGAAGGGTCTTTTCTTTTCCTTTTTTTTTTCTTTCTGGATTCTTGATCTTCTGATGTCTTTTTCCACTTTTGTTTGTCATTCCATCACTGCAGCCTAATTTTATTGACAGTACAAACTTAGCAAACTTCCCTCAGGTTTTCATGTTGTCTTCACCCTGATTGGAATGTAATTATTCATATTTTTGTTTTTTTCATTTTTCAGATGTTTGCCTCAACATGGCCCTATCAAACAAGATGTTCCCAACCACTGATCTCTGTAGTCATATCCCCACAAATGTGTGCCATTGTCTTCTTTTATTTCCTCTTAGGACATATCATTATTCAACAGGTTCAAAATGCCCTTGTTGGGCAAGGCAGTTCAATGGAGAGGGTTACACTGAATTAAGCACAATGTGTATATGGGAAAAAGTCCTACTGACCAACAAACAGACACCTAAGCCACAAAGGACAAGAACAAAAAAACTAAAGGGAGGAGACGGGTAAAAGAAAGAAGTAAAGAAGGTGAATATGGGTGATGTACTTTTTATATAAGAATGAATACAGAAGTTTTAAACCTATTAAACTCACCATAGGAAGAGAACTAAGGCAGAAAGGAAGAAAATGGAGGGGATGATCCAATTAAGGATATAATAAATATGTACATGGAGTTCTTATAATGAAACTCCCTGTATATCTGTCTTAAACAAACAAATGCATTACAGGAGAATAAATCATGTCCCGTCTGGGGATTGGTACCAGTGGGAGAGGGGAGGGTATAATGAAAGGGAGTAGAAGGATTAATATGGTGGAAATACTATGTATTCATGTATGAAAATAGAAAAATGAGACATGTTGAAACTCTTCTAAGAATGGGAGCAGAGAAGATAAAGGAGAATGATGGAGGGGGTGAATTTAATTAAGATGTATACAATTCTGTAAATGTGATAATGTACCCCTATTACAACAATAATATGATTTAATAAAACATACATAAAAGAATGCCCTTGTTTGTTTTTTCCTCCTCTACAACTTCATTACAATATAAACCCAACAGATAAGGAATTGCTGTACTTTATTTATCAGTGTTTCTTCTCAATACCTGGCATATTATGCTCATATGAGAAACATTTATTGAATGTGTCTTGAATTAATTAGTAAAGCAAAGCAGACACCATAAACATGCTGTCATTCTAGGTAACAATAGCCTAAGATTAATTGTTTTGTGATTATCAAAATCAAATGCTCCAAAGAAACACATAACATTTATATTCCCCCCAATATCCAGAAAATTATTCTAGAGCAGAAGCTATCTCCGTCAAAATGCTGACCATTTTCAAAAGACTTTCCTAAGAATTTTTCTCATTTCTTCAGGCAGACTATATTATGAAAGATTTAGAGAGGAACACAGAACTAATATTTCTCAGCTGTCAGTCTGAATATATATCTTGAATTTTCAATAAAAATGTGCAAGAGATACAGAACATGCTTATTTCAGAACAGAGACAAATAGTGATAAGCTAATGCATTCAGCAACTGTTTATATTCCTTTAAAAACTTTGTCTTACTATTTTGAAAAAGCCATATAAGATAGTTCTTTTAATTAAATTATGAATATTTTATTTAATGCACTATTTCTCAAGGCTTCTCTCATTTTTCACTGATCTATATCCTAATTAAATAGCTGTACTTTCCTCAAATTTCTAAATACTAATTTTGATGTCTAATTAAATCAATCTGTAGTATCCTTAGTATTTCTTCTCATTCTCACTGATGCTTATTGGATTGTCACAGGTACATGGCCTATTTATCCAGTTGTTCTGATAAAGTATGATACTAAATAAAACATTCATATGAAATTATAGAAGAGACATGAATCTCTTTCCTCAGCACTAAAAAGCACTCTATTGCCACACCTCTAGTGCAATTACTTACATAATTTAGAGTAATAATACTGTAACTTAGAATAAAACAACAACATTGATGGCTGATTCAGAAGACTGAAATTTGGAGTCTTCACTTTAAGCCTGATTTCCCTCATGGGCTTAGTCTGTAGTGGCTACATGTTATATGTTTTCATTTTGCTATATAAAATGATTTTACATCAGTACAACATCCTCTGGAGTTTCTGTTTCCTCTACCTGAAAAACTTTCACACTCTTACTCCAATAGACACTGTCACACTTGTAGTTAACTGCTTCAATATAACTTCGCTATAGAGGCTCAGATTAGTTACTCTCTCATATAGTTTCAGTGTGTATTCCAAATTTCATGTAGGACATTTAGCAAGAGATTGGGTTATGTGGCTTCAGCTTCCTTGAAGAGGTTAATGGACTATCATGAGTGTCCTTCTTATACAAGCAAGTTCTCTCTGACATGATTTCTCTACTTTTCTGCGTAACACACTCCACCATTTATGATGCAGCAAGCAGACGCTAACCAGACACTGAGGAGATGCTGGTATCATGCTCTTGAATTTTCCAGACTCAAGAACTATGAGGTAAATAAACCTGTATTCTTAATGAACTGCACAATCTTGGATATCATGTTATAGCAAAAGAAAACAGATTAAAATATCCTCTATAAAATAATCCGACACATCCAGGATCCCCATCCTCTCTTATTGGAAAAATACAACTACATAGCACACTTGATTCATTTGTTTATTTTAATTTCAGCAAGAACCACAATGGTAAGAATACTGTCTCTTATGGATAGTGATATATTTGTTACCCCAGGAACATTACTTAACACTCAACAGATTTTCAAGCCAAGAACTGTTCAAATAATGAATGGCTGGATGGATAGTTGGATGGATAGATAGATGGATATATAGATGAATGATCTATTATGTTATTAGGATAGAATGCCTTTATACAACTCCAAAGACAAAACACCAAGGAGTAAGTAAAACTTTGAGAAACACTTGTAAGGTTTGAATCAGAGGATATTATCACAACTACCTGATAAATCTCCAAGGATGAGGAATGTTTCCAGAGAAAAGTTGATTTTGTATGAATTTAAAGATACATTTTAACCTCAAGGTTTATAAGTTTTGGAGCACAGCAAAAGATATTTTAAACGTAAGAATACACAGAAATAGCAAATAACTGGTGGGCCTTAAAAAGTAGCAAATGTTGCCATGAAGGGAATTTCACTGAGACTTGCAGAGATTGATGATGGAGATGTAAGGTGATGGAGTGGAAAATGTGGGAGGTGATGGATTTCTGAGAGAATCACTTCAGATATTGATAGTATGTATTACAGTAGAAACACTTTGCCTTTGAAATTTGATATAGTAAAAACATTTTTTACATATGTAGCATGAAATAGCTGGCAACTGGCTTTACATTATTTTCCTCTCTGCTAGATTTCATAAGTCTGTTAAGGGATAATCTTAAGGAAATTATCTTAATTGACTTGAAGAAAACATCCAAAATCTATCTATAGACTTATTAAATGTTAATATATTATATATGTTACAAAGATAACCACCTAATGCTACTTTTTAGGTTTATCTCATGACAACAAATAATTTCCTCACTTTTTTCTCAATTTGACTCTTGATAGTTTACTTATGCTAACAGTATCACCTTTATTGTAATGAAAACATCTGATATTTTCCTATTTGTCATCTTTTGAATCACATTGATTGCTGTAGGGGAACCATGATTGATACACATGTATCAATTAATTATTTTGATAGAATATTGAAGAAAATTATGTTTACAATCAGGCACAGCATACTCTACATATTGGAATGGGAAACATTTGGTCAAGCTATTCCAAATAAAAACAAAAGAAGGTGCAGAAGTTTAGAAGACTATGTCCTAGAAATGAATTAGTTCTTACAAATATTATATTTCCCTATCCAAAGAGGAATGATAAGTAGTTTTATGTAACAAAACAGCTAGTCTACTTTACCCAGCAGTATACGTGAAAAAATTTTATTGAATAAAAAAGCATGCTATAATTTTTAACAGCTATTTTTAACATTGTCAAACATGTGGTAATGCTGCTTCTTTGCTTTATAAGTAGTGTTTTCTCAACTATACTAAAGTGAATGGAATTATAAACCTAAAACCATTCTATAGAGGTAATAAGCCTGTCATCTTGATTTTATCCAAAGTAGTTTTATTTCATAACATCAGGGAAAAATAGAATAACTTAACTAATGATGCCTGACTATAAAAACTAGATTCTTTATCTTGAAATCTATAGAAAAAAATCCCAGCCTTATCAGGTAAAAATTAAAATTGTACGTAATGCCAAGGGACTTATAATTCATTTCACTTTCCTTGAACTTGTTATTTCTCATTTTGTCAGAAGATTGCTGCAAAATTGCAATCTATGTAACTAACTAATTTGATAGTCTTGTAATTTTCCTGTCCAACAGAAATGAACACATGACAACTAAGTTTAGGTAGAATAAATAGGCTTCCTTTATCATGCTATCATTTTTTTCACTATTTTCTTTTCAATTAACATGCAAATGAAAGTAGACTCCCTAGCACTGCAAACATTTTATTGCAAAAGTGGAAGGAATTTAACACCTTACTAGTGTTCAGGAAAAACATTGTAATTTTTACACATAGATAAAGTAAAGGTAATATTGTATATTCCCCTATTCAATACAAAGACTTAACAGTAGATTAATAAAACTAAGTTATGTTAGAGCTATTTTAAAAACTTCTAACATACAGCATTTTAATGTAAAAGACTTTCTTGAACATTTTACTGATTCTATGTTAGAATATGCAAAACACAATAAGTATTCAATTAATTAAAAAAATACTACGTAAAAATACTGAGAAGGCTCCATAGAAAATTAATTATCTAATTGTTTCAAGTATTTAATACCTTTCTTCCTCAAAATATAGTTTGGGTATTACTCTGTGTGTGGATATATATGTGTGTGGATATATATATATATGTATATTTGTATATTATACAGTTTTCTCATGTTACTTGACAAGACAGAGCCAAAAGTTACCTGTGAAATTAACATGAATCTTTATATAGACATTTAATATTTTTTCTTTATAAGTTGGTAATGGTAAGGGTATTTATTAAACATATGTCTGTGAACTAAATATCCCTAATAGCCAAACCCAAAACTAATGGTGCTTCATATTCTTCAGAATGAATTGAACATGCTTTTCTATTTTTTTCTAGTTAACTTGAGATTTATACAGTAATGGGTATAACAATTATAAAATAACTTTGCCAGATTTAAAAATATAAAACTACCAAATTATGAATATTTATTTGTAACCAAAGTGAATCACAGGTAAACCTTCTGATTGAGAATTAAAACCAGTTATGGCTACAAACACAGGTGTGTACATTGTATGAACAGAGCTCTAGTTTAATGATTGGGATACTAGTGCTTTAAGATTTATTTTAGTCTTTAACCACATTTAAAATAATAAGAATTAAATCAATGTATCTTGAAAGCATGCATAAATGAATTGTTAAAAGTGTGTAGATTTAGTTCCTAATATGTTGGTGGAAAATGAAATTCTACAATTATTGCTTCTCATACTTATTTTTGTGTTAATTATTGTTAATGAAATACATAACAGATACATTGATAATTGTTTGAAATATTGAAAAGTTTTCATTATAGGTAGATAAAAGAAAAAAATTCTTCCTCATTAAAACATTGAATTTGATATGCACAGATTTATTGCAGATTTAAGGATTTCAATTGGAAATATATAAAAATATAGGAATATTGAGGATATTTGGTGGCATGTATCAGAAAATCTTTGAAGAGAATGTTAGGACTTGATGTAGAAACTTTAGAATTAATATTCTCAAATATAAATGAGCAAAAAAGAGGATTGACTATAACTTGGATAAACACACTGTGACTTCTCATTTAGACAAGTCTAGAGAAAAAAATCAGAAATAGAAAATAAAAGGGTTTTAGGAACTGAAATTGCTCATGAGGTGACACCAAGCTATAAAAATTATAGTTTCATTTTGTAACCTTCTTGATTTTACTGGAATAAATTAAGTAGGAACAATTTAATAGCAAAAGGCAGACTACATCAAAGCATCATTTTTATTATTAAGGTAGCATTATTGGTGGTAATATCTCAAGATGTAGTAGCATAAAGAATAAATGATGGATTAAAAAAAAGAAGATTGTGAAGTTTTCTCACCAGGTAGTAGAATTTCTTATGTTGGTAGTGGTTAAAATGCTACAGCAATAATACCAAGTCATATTAACCAATTCAAAAAATGTAAGAAGAGTCCAGAAGTACACCCACACATGCAGGTATCTGACACAAAGACCCAGCAGAGCAGTAAACAGAGAGTAAATGTTTAATAAATGGTGCAAAGATAATCACTTACCTCGGTGGGGATAAAATCACAGCTGCTAAACAACACACACAAAAATTAACTATTACTGATTTAAGACTTAAATCTGAAAAAGCATATTTCCTGGAGCTTGTAGCTTATAGAAAAATCATTATTATTTTAAATTGCAAAATGAACAGAATAGTACAAAGCATGAACATAAAACAGAAATATACATACATTTTTAAACTTTATCAAAGCTCCCCATAAAATGTAAAATAAAAATATAACAATAAGATATTTGTCACTCATATTCTCATATTCTGTATGATATACCTAAATCATAGTATTTGCTCAACAAACATAAATCATTATTTTAACTAATATCAATACCAGATGACTGTTGGGAAAAACGCCACTCTCAAAGAAAGCTCATGAGAAAAGTCTTACGTCCATAGAGCAAAGTTTAATGGCAAGCCCAAACTGCCAGGATGGCCAGAGAAAAGACGGGGCAACCCCAAGTCTGGGTGAGCAGTGGCTTTTATAGAAGGGGGAGGGTGAGGAAGTTAGTACATGTGCAGTAGTCTTTGGTAGGTGTGGGGCTGTCTTAGAGCTAGGGAGTTTGTTTAAGGGTGGGGCTGCCATTTTGGCTGATTCACAAAATGGAGACATTATTGTTCTACCATTCCCCCGTTTTTTCTTTAATAATGATGAGGGTAGGGGCTGAGGATCAGGAATTGGGGCAAAGCCTCAGTCTCTTTAGCTGCTTCCTGCTGGCAGGGGTCGTTGTATGGACAGGATCCTCAGGCTCCTGTGTACTGGTGGAGGCCCTCATAGCAGTCCTCTGATGATTTTGGAGAGGTTGGTATTCCTGAAGGTACAACCAGTTAAATTTTTAATTAACAATAGAAGACATGTAGTATGATACAAGGAAGGAAGCTTAAGAATAGGAGAGCAAGAAACATAGGCATTAGAGTGGTCATTGGCCAGGAGAACCACTGTGAAATGTTGTTCCCTAGACAATTTCAAAAGTCCTCCAATTCCCTTCTCCATTTTTCTAATTGTTTCTTGAGAGGTGCCCCCACTGGGGGAACCCATTGAGCTTGACAGCAGTGGGTTTCATGAGAATGACCAGATGAAGGCTGGTCCATCAAAGTCCCAACAGAGAAGGTAGAAGATCATTTTTGGAGAACAAGATGCCCTGGTTTAACAGAAATTGTTATAGGGTGGAGCATGCTTTCTGAGAAGTTCCCTGAGAAGGCAGGTAGTCAGCCAGAGGAGCAGAGTCTGTTGGAGGCAAGTTTTCTAAGAGAAATAGGTGGCCATACATTATCTAAGACCCAAATAGGAATATTAGGAGGAGCATAAAAAGGTGTCTGCTCAGGGACTGCATATCTAGGGATCTAAATTCTGAGAAATCCTATAACTGCCAGGAAAGCTGTAAGTTGTCTTATGGTATGGGGTTGGGAAATGGAAGATTGGGTTGATGCATTTATGACTCAGGGAGAGAGTCTGTCCCTTTAAGGCCACACCTAGGTTAGTGACCTGTGGGAGGCAGGGGCTGTCAGGATTTAAATTTAACACTCTTGGATAAAAGAGAGCTTTAGCTCATTATTTTATATAAATTGACACTTTTAACTTTTTAAATGTTTGTACCGTATTTAGATAAAGTATAACATAACACTGTTACAAGGTGGTCATTTAAGACACATAAGCAAATATGTAAATGAACTCTGATTTAGTAGTACTTAAAGCTTGACAACACAAATAATTTTTTGTGTTTTCAGCAGAAAACACAAATAATTTCTTTGATAAAATCTTTCTCTGTAATGGTTTTTTGTAGATGTTACTCAGAGCAAAACAATATTAAGATAACTTTGTTATTTTATAGACATAGAGAATTTGGCTTTAGTTGACACTACCCTAAAAATCTTTTAGGCAACTCTTAGATTATATTCAACTTTAACTTTATCACACACTGAAGTTTTTTATTATACACTTTTAAAACTTACTTAGACCTTTCTATAACATACTAAACCCTTTGATGGCTTGTTTTTTCCCTCCTATTTGAAACAATCTTTAGGATAAACCCTTTTTTACAAAATCCTTTCTCATCCTGAAACATGTCTTTTTCCTTTAACTTTTCAAAACATACATTTATTACTTATCTATATCCTTTTCAGTTGTTTACTTTGTAACTTGTATTTTCAAATTAACTTTTATAAGAATTTTAAATTTACTATAGGGGCTGAAGCAACTCATTAGTAGCCCTTGTTGTTTTAAGGAACTTATGATAAGCATAAGATCTCATTGTCCCTCAGGCTTGAGGGGATGTTGTTTTGGGTGTGGAAACCCTGAGGGATCTTTGAGTTTTATTTTAATAGGGTGGGCTGTCCTGCCCCACCCTACACTCATCTCATCAGTCCACACTGTGGAATCTCTTTGTTCCTGAAGGAGGGGGCAGCAGAAATAGCTGCCTGGGGGGAGGAGAATTTGAACTTTTAATTGAGATAGTAAATCCTGTCCCAGCAGGGACACTGGAGTTTTAGGTACTATGAGGAAAGAGTGACAGAAGAGGCAGTCTCCCCAAGAGCAGTACAGAGACCAGGTAAAGTAGTGCTCTAGGGGCTAGCCAGATTTGCCCTGAACAATAACTTTTGTTATTGGACTGGGACCAAGAGAAAAAGGTAAAACAGAGAAATGTGCTCCACTGTCTAGGAGGAAAATGACCTTTTGTTTTTCTGCCATTATGGCTCCTCAACATTGATGCCAAGAAGTGGAGTGTGGACAAGAGGCTTGGACCCATCAATCCATAGAAGGTGGCACCTCACCTTCCATCTGGTGATGGTGGCACATAGACCTCCTGTGGTTACCCTTGCAGAGGGCAGGGTCCCAGTTGGGGGTGGGGCTGTCTCCCAGGCTGTCCACCCTTAAGCATTCTCTGCAGAAGTGCCCCTCCTGTCCACCATGGTAGCAAGTTCAAGATACAGGCCCCAGTCGGGTGAGGCCCTCTCTGAGAGCAGCAATGAGGCCATGGTGTCTCTTATCTTTTTCTCTCCTGTTAGTAAGGTCCCGGACATACAGACATAGCTATAAATACAGACATGGCTAGCTGTATTACTTGCTTCAATGACTTTTTCCCTTCAGCCACAGTCTGAGCTTTTTATGAATATCTGGGGCTGACTGTTAGAAATTTATCTTTGAGGAGAACCTCTCTCACCTGTGACTCTGAGTCCACCATGGTATGCTTTCTGATAGCATCTTTAAGGTGCTGTAGAAAGTTAAGAGGATTTTTTTTTAGGTTGTTGCTGTAAAGTAAAGTTATTTTACATTGACACTTGACACTCTGGAGAGCAAGTCTCTGAACTGTTCTGGGCCTCATCTGGTCTAGGTTAAACTATGTTTTTCTACTATGAGATGGCTGAAGTGACATTAATGCCACTTATCTTTACCATTTTTTATTTTTTTTAGTAATGCTGGGGAATTGAACCCAGGGCTTTGCACATGCTGGGCAGACATTCTCCCATTGAGCTACTTCCTCAGCCCCAAATATTATCATTATTATATTTTACTTTGGCTGTACTGGGCTTGAACTCAGGAATTTATGTTTGTAAAGCAGCACTCTACTGCTTGAGCCATATAATCAATCATTTCCAACCTGAGTGGCCTTGGCCAGAACCCTTCTTTTCTAATGAGATAAGAGTCTGGTCTAGTAGAAGCATAATATCCTTTCATGTCAGTTGAAAGGTTTGGGTCACAGAGATAAAGGCTTGAATGTATTTGTCTGGGCATCAGTACAGCTGTTTAGATGTTTTTAAATTTCCCTTAGATCTGATAACTGGAAAGGGACATATGACTTGCCCTCTTCCTACTATTGTCTGTTGAAGAGGGAAGCCCTCGTTAAGAGGTTCTGAGTATTGGAGTGGCTTAGAAGGTAGGAATTTGTATAGGGGACCTCAGTTTACTTTTTTTACTTTTATATAAAAGGTCTAATTGGAGTATGGTATTGTAATTTAAGGAACCCTGTCAAGGCCACTGCTCTTGGTCACCCAAGGCATACTGAGGCCAGGCCTCAGCACAAAGCTTCCAACATCTACCAGCCAGAAGACTGGAAGATGCAGGTCCCATCTAGAAAGAGCAAAACATTAGGATCCTGTTTTTAGCTTACAGCAGTCATCCTTTTTAATAAAGGCTACCTTTTTAACAAAGAAATAAATCATTTGTAAAGTTAGAGAAGGGCATTCAGAGGGCATTTCAGGCCAATAACAGTACCAGTGTTCATATTTGGAGGGAAAAATTTATGTTGAGGCCAAAGGTATAAAAAATTCTAAATGAGAAGTTTAGAGACCACAGTAATGTCTATTTTGTTATTTCTGGAACTATAACCTTGAGCTAACAATTGGCTTACAAGGGCTGGGTCTGATGCCCCGAGGTGTGAGGTGGGGCTAGGAGCAGGACTTGTGCAAGGTGCCACTCCCTCCACACACACCTGGGACAAATAACCCTGACTGCCTAGGCCTGATCCTGCAGCCTGTCACCCTTTCCCCCATCCTGTGTACTCTGTATGCGTTTATTCTAGAGGAAGTGGCTACAGACATCACCACATGTGGCTGGTGGCCCAGTATGTACTGGGTCCTCTCTATGAATTTTCTTAGCTATGGCAGGAGTTTTTGCTGTGCCCAGGAGCCAGCATCCTGTGTATAAGAGCACCTGTTTGCTCTCCTTCCTCTCTTTTTGGGGGTGGAGTTAGGGTGTGAGCATGGCAGCTGCAGTTTTTTGTAAGCACTTTTTGTAAAGCAGCTGATTTAAAGTTACTTTAGACTGAGAAGCCTGGCAAACTAGTTGGAATAACTTAAGTAATAAGGTACCATGCTACAAGTTTTTCATGGGAGGCAGGATCCCAGTAAGCCCAAGTATGGGAAGGCAGACAGACACAAAGGACACATGGTGATACCATGGAGGAAGACAGAAAAGGTGTGCTGACATCTTAGGTAAGGGAGGGGAAGGCAGAGCCTGGAGGCATGACACATACCTATGGGATTAGGCATCACTTGTGTCTCTAGGTTGCTCCCATTGACTGGTACTGGCACACTTTCAGCAGAACAAAACCTCCACTCCCTGGTCACTATCTCAGGAAAAGGGGAAATTAGATGGGGGGGAAGAGAAGCAGTCATCAGATGCCATAATCAACAGGACTCCACCAATGTAGCATGAGGCATACCGAATAAACCTGGGACTTGGTCTCAGCCCACAGGAAGGGAACATGAGCTCTACCAGAGATGGAACCACCTTGAGGCCAGAACTGGCAAGGAGTGGCTTGCTTACCTCCATGACTGGGAAAGTTTTTCAGGAAGATAGCAGGAAATAGGTATGCTAAGCTGTGCAAGAAGTCTGTTTACATGGGGAAGGAGGAGGTTTGGGAGATGAATTGGCTGATTTAGAAACTGGTTTACAGCCTAATAGAATCTGTGCAGGGGAACAGAAAGTACAGAGGAAGGGTTTGATGCAGAGATAGGAAAATGATTGGACGTAGGAAAGTTCCTTCCACTTACCAGCACGCTCACAGAGATTGCATAGATCCCTTAAAATACTGGGATTTAAAGTACCATTAAGTGGCCATTTGAAGGCATTATCCAATGGATATTGGGGCCAGGCCTTATTACAGAGAAAAGTGAGCTTTTGTGGCTTAAGATCAGGCATTAGGCAAAGGGGCCCAAGGTTGGCCAGGATACATCACACTGGGGAGTCTAAAGGAATTTGGGATGGTCCAACTCCCATGGTGAAAGCCTGACCTGAGGAGAGAGATGGCAGGCATCCCAAGTGAGGAACCCAGTTCCCGGGATGAGAGTGAGCTGCGACCTAACACTAGGATTTTTGAGGAAATGAGAGAGAGAGAGACCACAGCTCAGCTTGCAAGGAGGACTCACTGAGGGAGAGAAGGCCTTAAGGGAAGATTGGCCAGTGGTGGATAGTAGTTGGAGGCATGCTGGAGAGGAGAAACTTCCCTGTGAGCTAGTGAGAGAGTGGGCATTTTCTAGGATCAGGGGTCCCGGTAAAGCAGCTCAGATCCCAGAAGAAAGCTGGGAGAGCAAGGTCAGCGCTGGGAACTCAACCTGATCCCAGGTTTTGGCACCAAATGTTAGGAAAAATGCCAGTCTCAAAGAAAGCTCACAAGAAAAGTCTCGCATCCATAGAGCAAAGTTTAATGGCAGGCCCAAACTGCCAGGCTGGCCAGGGGAAGATGGGGCAACCCCGAGTCTGGGCGAGCAGTGGCTTTTATAGAAGGGATAGGGTAAGGAAGTTAGTACAGATGCAGTAGTCTCTGTTAGGGGTGAGGCTGTCTTTGAGTGTGGGAATTTGTTTAAGGGCAGGGCTGCCATTTTGGCTGATTCACAAAATGGTGACATTATTGTTCTATCAATGATAACGAAAAATATAACCATAGATATTTTTTCCTGATAACATTAATATAATTTCAGTAAATCAGGAAATGAGAATAAGATGTTATTTGGGAACTTTAATAACATGAGAATAGGATCAGAAACCATTATAAAGTTAAATTAGAGATTAATCAATTTTGGTTGTAACACATTTGTACATGAAAGCAATGCTAGGAATCTCTCCAAATAGCTATAATTATCTCAATTAGCAAAAATGCTTTGTCTTCCTTATTATGCTTATGTCTTCTCTTCAACAAAATGAGAGACAAGGGCAGAACAGAATCTGCCTGGAAGTGAAGGGAGGAAGGGGGAGAGAGTGAGGGAGGGGATCAGGGGGAGAACTGACCTAAACAATGTACACACATGTGAATAAATGAATAATTTAAATAAATAAAAAGAGAATATAGAAAGGTTAAATTATGGAGGCAGGAGAAGAGAGAATATGCCCATATTTTCTAAGCTTCTCTGTAAAATTTAAAGTTACAGATGCCCCTTTTATATTCAATTCTTAAATTGTATTTTTTTTTTGGTGGTACTGGGGGGTTTAACTGCAGTCAGTTCTTACTGTTGGCTGTAGTTGTGAAATCAGTAATTTTAATTTTATTTTAATCTTAGTATTTCAACTTAGTATAGCAACTTATCAAACACAAGAAAAGATTTAAGAGAAACTGTCCCCAACAAATTGGAAGTAACAAGGTGAGATGGCAATCTTGTGTTTACATATCCTTTCAGAGATGATTTTGCAAACATATCCCACTCTACATTGTATCTATGTACAATGCTTCACAGTTCACTTATTCCATGGAATATTTTTCTTTTTAAGAAAGAAGACTTAATGTTAGATAATAATAAGCCTATTATGCAATTCACCATTTAAATTCTAGCATGCTCACAGAGTGCCACAAATATCACCAAAAACAATTCTAGAGCTTTTTCATCATCTAAGAAACTCCATAGGCATTAGCAGTCATTTCCAGTTTCTTCCCTTCTATCCCCTTCATTTCTTCCTCCCAACCCCAGCTCCAGGCAATTTACTT
The DNA here is from genome assembly GCF_047511655.1 of Castor canadensis. Classification (NCBI taxonomy): domain Eukaryota; kingdom Metazoa; phylum Chordata; class Mammalia; order Rodentia; family Castoridae; genus Castor; species Castor canadensis. The sequence goes on along the minus strand of NC_133394.1, from coordinate 104,050,024 downwards.
TCCTTTCTTATATATTTCGCTAATCTGTGTCCCCCCATTTAGCAGTAATGTGTATTATTTGATCATTTCCCAATCCTCCATTTTTTCCAGCTACTCAAGCCTCTAGTAAACATCATTCTACTTTGTCCTGCGAGAGCAGCTTTATAACACTTTCCCTATAAGTGAGATCATGTGTGTTTCTCTTTCTGTGTCTACCTTACTTCCTGTAACATAATATTCGTCAAGCTAATCTTTGGTGTCATAAATGATAGGATTTTGTCCTTCTTATAGCTGAATGCTTGGAATATATTCCCTAAGGTTTACCATTAACTGTTATCACAGTTCCACCTTGTAATTTGGTTGGAAATGGCATCTGACATATGTGAAAGTCCTAGAAGTATGGTAGTATTTCAGAAGCATTATTACTTGAATCTAAAAATAATTTCCAAGGGATAGAGTAATCTTAAATGCCTCAGAATATTTTATTTCATTTTATAGTTTTTGTCAAGACGCCCTTGTAGAAATTTTTGTTTAGAATAATTTCACTTGAAATATTTCAAGTGTTGATTTTATGCCTAGAAGACAAAAAACTCTTTGTCATTTGACTGGAATTCCAAATACAAATTGATACAAGATGAATATAATCAGGTACTTCATCCATGAAACCAACCAACTATTAATCCAAAATGTTAGAAAAATATACTTTCATCTATACTGAATAAGTACGGGCTTTAATTTTTTTCTTTATTTTCTAATAAATACTATGTAATTACTATGTACTTAGCATTTATATTGTGTTATTATAAGTAATCTAGATGTGATTTAAAGTATAGAGGAGGACATGTATAGGTTATATGTAAATAACTGAGCCATTTTATATTAAGGACTTGAGTATACAATATGTCATATCTGTAGGAGACCTGGAAATAATCCCCCATAAATATGAAGGTAGGAATGTATAGATCTTTTCAAAGAATACAATAACTCTGGGAATATCATTAATACTTAAATATATAAATGTTTGTACCTTTGAAAAAGGTTAGTACATATTTTAATAAACTAAATTTAATATTGATATCTTATACTAAATATTATTTATTGACTAGGAAAATAAATGGCTAAATATATGTTCTTTAGAATGAAGATATACATGCTATGAAGTGAAAGGTAAAAATCTGTGTAAAAATTACTAACATTATAATATATTTGAAACTTCAAAACAAGCATTTCCTTTTATATCACTAATGAATTTATAATGTTTGAAACCCAGATGTCTTCATTTTCTTCAAAAACATTTATTGTTGGGGTAGGTGGGGATACATTGTGACAGTTACAAAGTTCTTATAATGTATCAAATATATCTTACTCACCCTCTCCACTGCTAAATGTAAGCAAAATTTATTTGAAAAAAATGTAATATTGCTTGACTCCTTAAAATACTTTTATTTAAAGTAATATTTACCTTGTTCATAATAGCTACTAGTAATAAGAGCAATATTCTTTTCAGTTGTGTGTTATTTTCACACTCTCACTACCACAGTCCCAAGCCTGTAAATCACCTTTTTCTATCACGCACTAAAAACTGTGTCCACATAAAAGTATCGTACATTCTTAAGAAAATTTTATTTAGCAACAATAAATTTTTGTATAATCTCTTTTAGAAAGTCCACTCTACATTTTTATAATGATTTTTCTTTCACAAAATATTACAAATATGATCATTTAAATAATGGAAATTTTGGCCTTAAAAGGAATATCATACAATCAGAGCTGCAATAAAAGGTTAGTTGTTTGAAATTAAGTCTGACACCGTTAATTAAGAGGGAAAACCAGATAGTTTTGCCTTGCAATTTTAAGGGAGCAGCACTAAAGTTCTACTGTAATGCTGGCATCACATTGTACTAAAGAATCAAACATTTACCAAGAATTCCTTAAAAGTAATTTTAGGAATTACTGCATTTACATCAGCAAGCTTATGACTGCTAAAATATTTATTATGTAAGAACATATCTGGAAAGATAATAAGAGGAAAAGATTTGAATTAAAAATGGATACTTTTCTCTTCAAAAGAGTGAAGTTGTGTTAACATATTTAAAAAGCTGAATAATCAGAATAAAAGAACTTGTCCAGTATAATATGTTTAAGTTCTTATATCTCAATCACCATCCAAAATATTTAACACAGTTTATCTATTCCAGCCTTCACCACAATGTTATATTAATGGTGTAAAATCTGATGCTTCAAGAGGTTTTTTTTTTTTCATTTTTCTTTTATTATTCATATGTGCATACAAGGCTTGGTTCATTTCTCCCCCTTGCCCCCACCCCCTCCCTTAGCTTCAAGAGGTTTGAACAAAAAATAAGAAAATAATGAACAGAATTTGGTTAAATTTTCAAATCCAAGACTTATGTATAATATACCATATTTTCTCAACTTGTAAAATCCATTAATATTTGCTATTAAGGTTCATCTAACTCTATTTAAATAATTCTATTGCAATAGAGGAGCTTTTTAAAAAATTATTCATTTATTCACATGTGCATACATTTTTGGGTCATTTCTCCCTCCTATCCCAGCCCCCTTCTTCTGCCTCCCCCCCCCAGGCAGAACCTGTTCTGCAATTTTCTCCAGTTCCATTGAAGAGTAGAAATAAGCAATACTATGGAAGACATAGCATTTTTGCTAGTTGAGATAAGGACAGCTATACAGAGTGATTCCTAGCATTGCTTTCATGTACAAATGTGTTACAATCCAGGTTGATCTCTAACTGATCTTTACACTGGTTCCTGATCCCTTCCTCGTGTTGACCTCTGTTGCTTTAAGGCTTCTGTATTAATTCCTGTGGAATGGGGACAGCAAATGCTTCCATGTTTTGGGTTTTCTGTCTAACCCCGTACCTCCCATATATGTTCTCCCTTTGTCATGTAACCTAAGCCCTACAACATTGCTGAATTTGCCCTAGATCTGAAGACCACATATGAGGGAGAACATACGATTTTTGGTCTTCTGAGTCTGGCTAACTTCACTTAAAATGATGTTCTCCAGTTCCATCCATTTACTTGCAAATGATAAGATTTCATTCTTCTTCATGACTGAGTAGAATTCCATATACAGAAGCTTTTTTAAATAGAGATTCATCAAGAAACTAAGAGAGAGAATACATCATTATTTACAGCATAAATAAAATTAAATGGTTATTAAGTTGTGGAAATAAACTTTAACACATATTTATTTTTCTGAAATAAAAGCAAGCTCTAACAAAATTGGCTTCTCTAAAATACACAAAATTACTACTCATTTTAAACAATTTAACACTAGTTCCAGTGGGCAAAAGTATTTTCTATTAACAACCTGTGTAAGATATTAGCTCTAGGATGATAATTTCAGAAGATCTAAAGGGAATTTAGCACATCAAGTTTTAACTTGAAAAATAAATACCTGAAGCAGCATGTACCTCAAAATGTCCCTTTAATAGTCAATAAACTGGCAAGACTCATTGCTCAACACCTGATAGTGGGTAGGTTTTCAAATTATAGAATTCATTTGCCACACCCAATTAAGCATATCTATAACTTTCCAACAAGAAATGCCATCTTTAACTCATTATTTTAAAGGGTGAGGGACTAAATGCTAAAATAATAGGTTATAGACAGGAAAATGAAAAACAATTATATTCTTTCTCTTAAGATAGAAATGGGTCTTACCTGGGGGTACATATCTGTTTTCTCTAATGACTTCAAGAGAATACAGATAACATAAAAAAAAAATAGCACTCTACTAAATGCAGACTTTGAGTCATTTGCAGATGAGTTTTTTAAGTGGTAATGAGTATTTATTATAATTAATTTAAAGCAGCATGATTGTTAGGGTTCACTGTGGCAAATCTACATCTATCTAGAAAAAAACAAATCTCACTTATTTGACAACCATGGTGAGAAAATCTGCTCAAATGGTTCATTCACATTAAATCCTGCTAACATTAATTTTTGTTCAGTAATATTTCATAAAATCTTATAGTAACTCATGATTATATGCATTTCTCAGAGCAATTTTGTCACTTAACATACCTAATGGGAAATAGAAATAAATTCCACTCCAGAGCAAAAAAAATGTCAAAATAAGAGACATTGTTAAACACTAATAGTACAGTTTATTCTAAGTACCCGGTGTGACCATTTTGAGTTGTCCTTCTGTGACAAAGTTGTCACCTAGTGATGAAAAAAAATTCTTTAAAAGGAAATAATTTGATACTAATATAGGCATTGACACTGTGTTTGATTATCTTACCATTGTGAGGCAGTGAAAATTGTTCTACCTAAAGATGGACATGCTACTTTAGATTGATTACCTCCATATGATTCTCAATCAGTTAGCATGCTCTTCTTGTTGGGTATTAATTTTTGTTTCTTTAAAATTTATATTTTCTCTCAAAATACTCAATTTCAAATAATCAGATGTCTTCCCTTTATTTTAATTTGATCTATTTTTAAAATGATTTCTCATATGTGTATTCGTGCTTCTAAATTCTACTATGTATGCTTTAGTTTAGATTTCCTGAGTAAGGTTGGTCATCAGCCCTTAGTAGGCTACATTCAGTTCCTGAAAATCTTGTACAAGATAAAATACTTTCCATCCATAAAAAATTATCTGAGGACGAGTATTTATTACCAAAAATATGGTTAGTGATGTGTCTTTGTTGAGACCTTTGATATTGTTTAATTCAACATGGGAACCTTATGTCTGCATATGACTAGAGGTAAGGGAAATTAGACAGGAGAAATCGTGCATACTAGTGCCTTCCTTAAGGTATCTGAGAGCAAGGGTAAGTGAGCACAACTGGAAAATGACAACACTGAAGGAAAATTAAGGCTAGTTTTGTGTCAAGACCAAAGAGAAATATTCAAGAACTGAATGTTGTGTTTATGCTGATATTATTTGTTAGGAAAACACCACACACCACACACAAAGGAGGCTCACAAGAGTCATTTCATGTCCAAAGTTTAATAAACAGGCTGGCTGGACAAGAAGGAAAAATGGCACAGCAGCTTCTCTCTGCCAGTCTGGCCTTAAGTAGCATTTGGGAGAAAGCCAAGATTAGGGACAGACAAAGAGAGGTGGCAGGGGATAGGGGACAGTGGGGCTTTGTTCTTCAAAGGATGAGACCAGCTGCTGAAGCAAGGTCTAGAGAAGGGCAAAGGAAGGTGGCATGAGATAAGAAACAGTGGGCTTTGTTCTGCAAGGAACGAAACTAGCTGTGGCTCAGGCTGTAGAATGGGGAAGGGGAAGTTCTTATCATTTCCCCATTTTTTTGTTTAATAATGATGAGGGTAGAGGCTGAGGATCAGGAATTAGGGTGAAACATCGGTCTCTTTAGCTGCTTCCTGCTGGCAGGGGGTGTTGTATGGGGCAGGATCCTCAGGCTCCTGCAGCATCCTGGATGGGGCCTTCACAGTAGTTTTTCTGGGCGGTTTTGGAGAGGTTGATATCCTGGAGGTACAACTGGTTAAATTTTTGATTAGCAATAGCAGACGTGTAGTATGATACAAGGGAGGAAGCTTAAGAATAGGAGAGCAAGAAATATAGACATTAGGATGGGCATTAGCCAGGAGAACCACTGTGAAATGTTGTTCTCTATAGGATTTTAAGAGTCCTTAAGAGGTGCTGCCACTGGGGGATCCCATTGAGCTTGACAGCAGTGGGTGTTGTGAGAATGACCAGATGAGGGATGGTCCATTGAAGTCCCAATGGAGAGGGTAGAAGATCCTTTAAAAGAACAAGATCCCCTGGTTTAATAGAAATTGTTGTAAGGTGGAGCAGGATCTGGTCTGTATGCTCTTTGAGAAGTTCTCTGAGAAGGTTAAGATAAGGCAGATAGTCAGCCAGATGATCAGGGTCTGTTGGAGGCAAATTTTCTAAGAGAAATGGGTGGCCATATATTATCTAAGACCCAAATAGGAATATTAGGAGGAGCATAAAAAGGTTTCTGCTAAGGGACTGCATACCTAGGGATCTAAATTTTGTTAAATCCTATCACCCCCAAGCTTGCTGTAAGCTGTCTTATGATATGGGGGGAGGGAAATGGAAGATTGGGTTGATTTACTCATGACTCAGGTAGTGAGTTTGTCCCTTTAAGAACACATCTAGGCAGGTGACCTGAGGGACACATAATTGAGCCTTCTCCATAGAGACTGTATTCCTTGAGGTCAGAAAGTTTTAAAGAGACTCAGTTGCATTGTAGATAAGGGGCTCTGTGGTTCTGCATTGAAGAAGCGTGGCCTCTGGGTAGTGCCAATCTAATAAGTCTCTGGTTAGGTCCTGTCCACAAAGATGAGGGCTGTCTTTAAATACTTGTGGCAAGACTGACCAGGTTAGTTGTTATGAAGCGTTTGTGGAATCTTTAAAGGCAAATAGAGGCTGACTGTCAGGATGCAGATTAAATGTAACACTTTTGGATAAAAGAGAGATTTAGTATATCATTTTACATAAATTGACACTTTTAACTCTGTAAACGTTTGTACTATATTTAGATAAAGTCTAGATATTGAACACAGTTATATGGTGGTCATTTAAGAGACCGTTGCATGAGCAAATATGTAAATGAACTCTGATTTTGTAGTACTTAAAGTTTGACAAGATCAACAGAAAACACAAATAATTTTTTTGATAAAGGCTTTTTCTGTAATGGTTTTTTGTAGATGTTACTCAGAGCAGAAAATATTAAGATAACTTTGTTATTTTACAGACATAGAGAATTTCATTTTAGTTTGATATGATCCTAAAAATCTTTTAGGCAACTTTTAGATTATACTTAACTTTAATTTTATTATACATTGAAGCTTTTTTATTATACACTTTTAAAGCTTATTCAGACCTTTATATAACATATTAAACCATTTGCTGGTTTGTCTTTATCCCTCCTATTTGAAACAATCTTTAGAATAAACCCTTCTTTATAAAATCTTTTTTTCTTTTAAAAACATTTTTTTCTTTAACTTTTGAAAATATACATTTATTATCTATTTATATCCTTTTAGTTGATTACTTTGTAACTTGTATTTTAATATTAACTTTTATAAGAATTTTAAATTTATCATAAAGGCTGAAGTAACTAATTAATAGTCCTTGTTTTTAAGGAATTTATGATAGACATAAGGCCTCATCATCCCTCAGACTTGTGGGGATATTGTTTTGGGTGCGGAAACTGTGAGGGATTTTTGAGTTTTATTTGAATAGGGAGGGCTTTCCAGGCTTGCCCTACACTTATCTCATCAGTTTACACTGCAGGATCTATTTGTTTCTGAAGGAGGGGGCAGCAGAGATAGCTGCCTGGGGGAGGAAAATTTGAGTTTTCAGTTGTGATAGTAAATCTTATCCCAGCAGGGACATTGTAGTTTTAGGTACTATGAGGAAAGAGTAACAGAAGAGGAGGTCTCCCCAAGAGCAGGCCAGAGGCCAGGTAAACTAGTGTTGTGGGGACTGGCCAGGTTTGCCCTGAATGATAATTTTGTCATTGGACTGGGGACTGGGAGAGAAAGATAAGACAGAGAAATGAGCTCCACTGTCTAACCCGAAAGTGATCTTTTGTTTTTTTTTGTCATAATGGCTACCATGAGGCTCCTCAACATTGATGACAAGAAGTGGAGCATGGACAGGGGGCTGGGACCCATCAATTCATAGGAGGTGACACCTTGCCTTCCATCTGGAGACTGGGGCATTTAGACCTCCAGTGGTTACCTTTGCAGAGAGGGTAGGGTCCTGGCCCCCAACCAGGACCCTACCCTCCCGGGATGCCCCCCCCTTAAGCATTCTTTGCAGAAGTGCCCCTCCTGTCCACCATGGTAGTAAACTCATGTCTCTTATCTTTCTCTCTGTTAGTAATGTCCCAGTTATAATACATAGATATGGCTAGTGGTATTAGTTGATCCAGTGATTTTTCTCCTTGAGCCATAGATGGAGTTTTCTACAAATATCAGGAGCTGACTGTTAGAAATTTATCTTTGAGGAGAACCTCTCTCACCTGTGACTCTGGGTCCATCATGGTATGTTTTCTGATAGCCTCCTTAAGATGTTGTAGAAAGGTAAGGGGATTTTTTAGGGTGTTGCTGTAAAGCAAAGTTGTTATTTTATTTTGACACCTGACACTCTGGAGAGCAGGTCTCTGAACTATTCTGGGCCTCAGTTTCCTCATTTGAAGAATGAGGTATCTGGTTTAGGTTAAACTACTTTTTTTCACTATAAGATGGCTGAAGTGGCATTCATATCATTTATCCTCTTTATTATTATTATTATTTTTTATTTAGTAATGTTGGGGAATTGAGTAATGTTGAAGAATTGAACCCAGGGCTTTGTACATGCTGGACAGACATTTTTTTATTGAGCTACTTTTTTAGCCCCAAATATTTTTTGTCTTTGGTTGTGCTGGATATGAACTCAGGGCTTTATGCCTGCAAAGTGGCACTCTACTGCTTGAGTTATATCATTAGTCCCTTTTAGTGTGGATCAGTTAAGGGGACTGTCTGTGCCCTTGTAGGTAGGTGCATTTCTTTCCTCATTTCTAAGTGTCACTAGTATTGGGGCTTATTGTAAAGGGTAATCATTTTTAACCTGAGTGACCTGGGCCAGAACCCGTTATATTTTTAATTAGACAAGAGTTTGTTCTAGTAGAAGCATAATATCTTTTTATGTTAATTGAAAGGTTTGGATCACAGAGCTAAAGGCTTGAATGTATTTATCTGGGCATCAGTATAGCTGTCCAGGTGTTTTTAAATTTTCCTTAGATCTGATAGCTGGAAGGGAACATAGATTGACCCTCTTCCTACCATTATCTGTTGAAGGGGGAAGCACCCATTAGGAGGTTCTGAATATTGGGGTGGCTTAGAAGGTAGGGCAGAGGGTGGAGCAGTAGGGGTGTGCCTTGTCATTGATAAAGGGCTTTTTTGGTCCTCCTTTCCATGTTTATCCTGTGGCTTACAAAGAATGGCCAGCGTTTGAGTATCTAAATAGCAATTGTGAAGCTAATCTGAGATGAAAAAAAAATTGTGTGGGGACTTCAGTTTACTTTTTTTCTTTTATAGAAAAGGTCTAATTGGAGTGTGGTATTGTAATTTAAGGAACCCTGTGAAGGCCACTTCTCTTGGTCACCCAAAGCATATTGAGGCCAGGCCTCAGCACAAAGCTTTAAACATCTACAAGCCAAAACACTGGAAGGTGCAGGCCCCATCTAGAAAGAACAAAACATTAGGATCCTGTCTTTTAGCTAACAGCAGGCAGCCTCTTTAATAAAGGCTACCTTTTTAATAAAGGAATAAATTGCCTGTAAAGTTAGAGAATGGCATTTAGAGGGCATTTTGGGCCAATAACAGTATCATGTGGGAAAACTAGTGTTAATATTTGGAGGGAAAAATTTATGTTGAGGCCAAAAGTATAGAAAATTTTAAATGAGAATTTTAGAGACCACAGTAATGTGTTATTTTTGGTATTATAACCTTGAGTTAACAATTGGCTTACAAAGGCTGGGTTTGGTGCCATGTGTGAGGTGGAGTTAGAAGCAGGGCTTGTGCAAGGTGTCACTCCCTCTGGGACAAGCAAGCCTGTCTGCCTAGGCCTGATATTGTGGTCTGTCACCTCTCCCCCTTTCCTGTGTACTCTGTGGATGTTTAAGCTAGGGGAAGTGGCGGCAGGCTGCAGCCATAGCCACATGTGGCTGGCCACCCAGGATGTGCTGGGTCTTCTCTATGGATTTTCTTAGCTATGGCAGGTGTTTTTGCTGTGTCCAAGAGCCAGCATCCCTGTGCACAAGCATGCCAGTTTGTTTTCCCTCCTCCCCTTGTGGGGGCGGAGTTAGTGCATAGGCATGGTAGCCACAGTTCTGTAAGCACTTTTGTAAAGCAGCTGATTTAAAGTTACTTTAGACTGAGAGGCTTGGCAAACTAGTTGGACTAATTTAAGTCATAAGGTACCATGCTACAAGTTTTTCATGGGAGGCAGGGTCCCAGTAAGCCCAGGGAGGGGAAGGGAGACAGAGACAAAGGACACATGGTGAGACCATGGAGGAAGCAGAAAATGTGTCTTGACATCTTAGGTAAGGGAGGGGAAGGCAGAGCCTGGAGGCATGACACATGCCTGAGGGATTAGCCACCACCTGCGTCTCTAGGTCAGTCCCATTGACTGGTACTGAAACACTTTTAGCAACATGAAACCTCCATTCTTCGATAGCTGTCTCAAGAAAAAGAGACATTAGATGGGGGCAGGGAGGGCGGAGAGAAGCAGTCGTTAGATACCATAATCAAACAGGGCTCCACCAATGTAGCGTGAGGCATATCGAATCAATCTGGGGCTTGGTCTCAGCCCATGGAGAGGGAGCATGAGCTCCCCAGAGCCAGAATTGCCATGAGGCCAGAGTCGGCAAGGAGTGGCTTCTTTAACTCCATGACAGAGAAAGTCCTTCAGGAATATAGGAAGAGACAAGCAGTGTGAGCAGCACAAGAAGTCTGCTTACATGGGGAAGGAGGAGGTTTGGGAGAGGATTTGGTTTGTTGGCAGGATCGAAGGAAGGGAAGGTTTCAGAGTCAGGGACATTAATTGGGGTTTTTATGGCCAGAATGACTTGGAACAGGGAAGCAAGAGGTGCAGAGAGAAGGCTTAGAGCAGAGAAAAGAGAAGGCCTGGACATAGGTAATTTTCTTTCATTTTCCAGTGTGTTCACAGAAGGTATAGAGATCCCTCAGAATGTTAGGGTCGAATGTGCCACCAAATGGCCATTTTGAGTCATTGTCCAATTGTTATTGTGGCCAAGCCTGATTGGAAAGAAAACTGAGTTTTTGGGCTTTGAAATCAGGTGAGAGACATAAAGGCTCAAGGTTCGCCAGTAGGTGGCCCACAGGAGTGTCTGAGGGAATTTTGGAAAGTCCAGTCCCCATGGCGAGACCTGGTCCAAGGAAGAATATGGCAGGCATCCCCGAGATATTGCTTTCCTGGACAAAACAGAGGTTTTGAGGACCTCAAGGGAACGTCTTCACTGAAAGGATTGTCCATGCCCCAGGAACCCACTTCCTGGGGTGAATGAGCCAGGACCTAGTACTAGGATTTTCAACCAGCCAGTGCACCAAAATGTTAGGAAAACGCTGCATAGCACAAACAAAGGAGGCTCATGAGAGTTATCTCATGTCCAAAGTTTAATAAGCAGTCTGGCTGGCCAAGAAAGAAAAATGGCACAGCAGCTTCTCTTGGCCAGTCTGGCCTTAAGTAGCATTTGGGAGAAAGCAAGGGCTAGGGATGGACAAAGAGAGGTGGCAGGAGATAGAGGACAGTGGGGCTTTGTTCTGCAAGGGATGAAACCAGCTGCTGAAGAAAGATCTAGGGGCAAAGGAAGGTGGTGTGAGATAAGGAACAGTGGGTTTTGTTCTGCAAGGGATAAAACTAGCTGCAGCTCAGGCTGCAGAATGGTGGCAAGGTGCAGTTCTTATCATTATTGAACTTAATTCCCATATTCTTTGGATTTTATAATACCCTTATATTGCTAGTTCACAATTCTAATGCAAATCCTGAATACAGGCAAAGATATTTTCCCTCCCTTAGTAATTACATCTAACCTAGCAGGGATATTTTGCCCCTTGTTTTCTAATTATCATTTGAAACCAAAGTTTTCACCTAATAGTAAGATAAGTGATTATTTTCCACAATTTCTCTAGAAGGTTGAATTTTAAAATTCACAGGTATAACTGTACTAACCGATTATAAAGTAGCTATCTTTTTTTTTTCTTTTCTATGTTGGTGCTGGGATTGAACCCAGGGCCTTGCATATGCTAGACAAGCACCCTAGCACTGAACTACATCTTATCCCTAGCTACAGTTTTTAAATGGGTAAAAGATAGATACATGATGCTTTTAGGTTTTCACACATACCTCTAAAAACAGCTTAAGTTATAGTAGATTTAATATTTATTGAAGAAAACACAGTAAACCTTTATTAAAGTTACTTCTGTGATTGTAATTTTGATCTAATTTATCTGATGCATCTTCTTTTTGACTCCTTTCTCTACATGCTCCAAGAAAGTCTAAGTGAATAAATTGCACTTGAAAGTCAAAGAACTTCAAAGATCTTTTATAATCAAGGAGATAAGTCAAGCCTGAACTTCAGTCTTTCTATTTTATGCTTCCTGTTGTACCTGACACAGCACTGACGCACCACCATTCCAAGTTCTTCTGCATTGAGATGGGGTCTCATGAACTTTTAGCCAGAACTTTCCTCAAACTGTGATCCTCCAAATCTCAGCCTCCCAAGTAGCTAGGATTATAGGTGTAAACAGCTGGGTGTCTAGCAAAGGAAATATAAAGCATTTCTCTACATTAATCAAATTTATAAAAATATTATTAAATTTGACTTGTTTTTATTTTTTCATTTTATTTATTGATTTATTTTTGGCAGTACTAAGGACTTAACTCAGGGCTTTGTGCTTGCTAGGAAGGCACTCCACCACTTGAGGTCCAACCCTGGCCCTTTTTGCTTTGGTCATTTTTCAAATAGGAGCTTTTGTTTATGGCCAGGATGACCTGGACAGGAATCCTCCTATTTATATTTCCCTAATAGCTGGGATGACTGGGGTATGCCACCATGCCCAGCTATTAGTTGAGATGAGGTCTTGTAAACTTTTGCCCTGGCAGGCCTTGATTTCAGTAATCATGATTTCTGCCTCCTGAGAAGCTAGATTATAGCTGTTAATCACAACACCTGACCTCAACTTTGTTTCTTTTATAAATATTGGGAATAGGTCTCCAATCAGTGTTACTTGAGAGATGTTTATCCTCAATTCACATACAAATGCTAACACATTCCAAGTAAATATATTCCAGTGTTAATTGAATCAAACTAGTTCAAACAATTTGAAATTATTCACAGATAATAAATACATTATCACTGAATCTTTAACATATACACATGTTTTGGGAATTTATACTGATGTCTAGTGTTCCAGGATTCAATCCAGAAGTACAGAACCTCTAGAATGTTGATACCTGGATATAATATAGAATCTTCCAGAAAGATCTGACTTTATGTAATTGTGATAAATGCTGAGTCCATACCTGCTGCTAGAATCTGTAGTATGTTACAGATATTGAGACAGGATGTATGTAGTTAGAAAATAAAGACAACTAGGAATCAGCAAGGACAGACTGAAACCTGTGTCCTTTTCAGGACCTTTGACATTGAGAGTATGGGTGTCCTGTGAGAAAATATGGTGCCCTTCACCAGTATACTAAATACCTATCTCAGAAGATGAAAAATTCAAGGTGAATTCAGGGGACAGTGGAGCAGTAGCAGGACCTGCTGTGGACTCATACCAAAGAAGTAAACTAGTAGACAGTGACAGCATATGAGAACTACAAAGCAACTGCTGCTTCATCTCAGCCCTGCACATCCTGTGAAGGAAACTAATGTGTGGCCCATCTTCAATGGGAACATTCTGAGAGATGATATTTGGGGAATATAAATCACCACAACCCAGTTTCAAACTTGCCATACATGGTTCATAAAATCCAGGATCCACCTGCTAAGTCCATCTGTTTTACACCCCAATGCTTCCATTTGACTAATCTCAAAAATAATCTATTTTGTTTCTAATAATGAAATTTGTGTATCAATACATTTTGTTGCATTTATTCTAAATGATATGTAAAGATGGTTTTGTTTTGACTCCAAAATTATTGCTTAAAGCTTCACTAATATTTATTAGATAAAGATGCATTATACAATGTTTGAATAAAGATGGAAAAATCATGGTTTTCATTGATTAGAGGGAGGGAGAAGAAAAATATCTTCATTCTAGTACAAAGAACAAATTTACATAAAAGAGAATCTAAGAAGCTAAGCGTAATGTAGCAGAAACTTTATTATGCAGATCCTAAACGATCTGTAAAATAAATTCTAAAATTGTGCTGCTTCTTCAATTCATAATGCTCTCTGACGCATACATGTCATAGTTAATCACTCATTTTTTCAAGAGGAATACATATGTTTGCTGTATTTTTCTGTAATTTTCATTTTCAGGTGATTAAGTGAACATTAAAGGTTTCTTACTATAAAAGTATGATGACTATATTTATTACTCACTGAATATTCACTGTATATAATTCATCTGATAGAAATTGTAGAAAGTTACTAGCAAAATAAAAGCTTACAACCTCATGCTTTTATTTTCCTACTCATTTAAAACAAATCCATCAGGTTTTTTTTTTAAGTTTTTCAAAACGATATCAAGGTACATAGTGTATTCTGATATTTTAGGTTAACCAGCTTATAATGACACCTGTTTAAACACATCAGTATTGAAAATGTCTTAAGTTCTTTCCAGTGTGTGGATAAAAGATCAAATAATAACAGTAGTTAAACATGCTAGTTGAGGGTTCCAATATCAATGATGATAAATCCCCTATTCATAACTGAGAATCCTCATGGAAGGTACAATATGAGAAAATAAACTTGGCTCCTGGTTGGGTACTTTCTGACCTCAATTGCTTCTATTTTTGCCACATCTCCTCTTCTCTGGCCTCTGCTATCCTACAATTTCCTGTCAACACCCTCAGCTCACTTTGTTGAGCTCTGGACCCCTGGAGGCGAATATGTTCTCTTTTGGCCTCATCTACTGACACACAGTTGTTGCTTCACACCTGTATGGGTCAAAATAAAACAGGAAACCTATTTACAGAGTCATAAACAGTTACAGAAATTGTCATGAAGTTTTTTGCAGAATTATTAAAGTGACATATGGAAAATTTTAAAGCACATACTGAGGTAGTAAGAAACTAACTAAATTAGAATTGTCATAATTCCCACTTAGTTATTTCACTTAGTAGTTTATTAACAAAGAAGATTTGAAATTCTGTATTTATCAGATTTGCATCCTATACAACTTCCCTAATAATTCCATTCTTCATATATCAGGGAAATTTAATTTTAACGAGTCATGCATTCTCATTGTTGACTATACATTTCTCACACTCAATTCAGAAGATACATATATGATTATTGATTATTTGTATTTTATAATTTATTATCAAGATAGGTGATATGTAATTAATTATTTTTTCCTTATACTAAATATTATGAATTGGTGACATATTATTCTGATTTTGAAGAATGTATTCTTTAAAATGAAAGCTAGCTCCAGTTTATAAAACAGGATGAAAGAAAACTAGTCCAGCTGAACAATAATAATGTGCTAGAAACTGTTCTAAGTGGTTTACACATGTTATCTTATTGTTGGCATTTAGACAATAAAACAGAGTCCCAGAGAGGTTAAATAACCTTCTCAAGATCACAGAGCTAGCTATAAACTAGAAGAACTGGACTCTAACTCCAAGAAAAGAAAAATAAATAAATAAAACCTCTAGGTTCTGTGCATGTAACGCCTGCACTTCATTGCCTCATACATACATTGAAACATACATTGCATTATATGCGAATTGGTGGAAAACATGAAGTTATATACCATGAAATGTAGAAAAAATGAAAATATTTAGGGGCAAAAGCCTTGGGATCTTCTGTGTACACCCTATGTGCATTAGTGAAAATTTTCTCAGGAAAACTAAGCTACTCTGAGTATGCTATGGCATTATACAGGGACTGTGTATAGAGGATCCCACAACTATTGAAAAGTTGAGGAAGAGAAAGTTCTAAAGGTATTAATGGAAATTGGAAATTCACAGGTTCTACTTCAGAAACTGGAGAATTTCCAAGAGATCAGGTCAAGAATTTTTCCATCACTGTGCCCTATCAGCAACATTAGAAAATTTCATTTACCCAAGAATTCTAAACTAACCATGAAATTCCACGTGCACCTTTTCCAAATGTTCCCCACTAAACTACTCCAGAAAATAATGACCGTATAGGTCTTCTGGCACCAATAGTTCTCTTGCTAGTTTCCCTTATAGGCTGCTTATAATATGCTAGTAGGCATTGAGAAATAATTCCAAACATTGTTATTGCTAAGCAGAAGAAAATGTGAGAAAGGATGGAAGAGATGTCAAATTGATAGCAGGCAAACTGCTAGGACTTGGCATTAAGTAAACTTTCTCAATTTTTCAGTGTTCTTTGAAAAATAATGGAACCAGTAGGATATAGCTAGATGATCGATAAATAGGTAAGTAGATAGGTAGATAGATAAATGATTGATAGATAGATAGATGAGAGATAAATAGATAGACACCTGCATACATAGATTAGAAGATGTTCTAGGAGAGAATGACTTGCATGATTGTGAATACAGTCTAAAATCTTCCAGGTCAGCCCACAGGCTGGAGGTCATATGAATAAGCAATGTTGCAGTGCGAATCACAAGGCCTGCTATCAAATTCCCTCCTCACTGGGGGAAGTCAGTATTTTCTCGATTAAGGTCCCAACTGATTAAATGAAGGACACCGACATTACAGAGGGTGATCTGCTTTGCTCAAAGTTTATTGATTGGAATGTTTACCTCATTGAAAACATTACCTACACGGAAGTAGCTAGAATAATGGTTGACTAAATACTCAGGTACTGCGGCCTAATTGACATAAAATCAACAATAACACATTCCAAAAAAAATTCTAAAACAAATAATGTAATAATTATTTTAAATTCAACTGTGTTAAATTAGCTGAACATTGTGGCATATATATAGCATGCATATGTGTGTGACTTTCATTGTCTTTGATGCACTCTTCTGTCTGAACAGACCCATAATCAATGCGTATTTGTGGAAATATACTGGACCCTGCAATTATGCAAAATAAAATCTTTAGCATTTTACAGATAAAATGATAGTTACACATCAGTAATATTATTAATTATCTTAATAATTTTATCTGTTTTTACTTGGTTTTATATGCTCAGAATTCAGAAATTTCCAGATGGGTAGATTTTTATTGAATCGTAAGCATTAAAGGAGACAAGATATAATTGGAATTATTTAGTGCCACTTTCAAACATTTTTTAATTCTGATAATGTGGTCACATGCCAATTTGTAAATGTGTGAAGTAAAATTGAATTTTAACATTTATTACTTAAAAGTAAATGTGTGTTTTCTGCATGAAAAAGATCATCATAACTGCTGTGTATTAATCAATATTTATTAAGCCCTCATAGGAAGCATTAACAAGAGAAACTAGGGATTATGTGTTTGAATTGTTAATCAGTTGGAAAATTATGCTTTTTATGTTATTATTATCATTGCTTGGAAATGGAAAAATAAGTATTAAGGAAAGAAAATAATTCTGTAATATTGCTAAATAATATTGAACACATATAGAAAGCATGTTTAAGTAAATTTGCTGATATATTCCTTCATTTTATGCACAGGATCTCTTCAAGGAGTGAAAAATTCTGGCATTGATATTCAACATCTATCATAACTTCTGAAAGAACAACATTCAATTCATTTTGTTATAACATTCTCAAACACAGAATAAATGTATTTTGATATTATTCAATCTCTATAATTCTCTTTTCTTCTCCCACCTCCCCCTAGTCCCCTCAAGTAGTCCAACTATGATAATCATGCCATATATATATATATGTGTGTGTGTGTGTATACACAGGTATATGTGTATATATGTACACAGTATGATAATAATAATAATAGTAAATTGTGTATATATATATATGCATCTTTTAGTCATGTATGTATTTATTTATAGATTTATGTTCTAGGTTGAGTTTCCACATATGAGGGAAAACATGACACCTTGGACCTTTTGAACCTGGCTTACTGTACTTAACATGATATCCAATTCCATCCATATACCTGCAAACAACATAATTTCTTTCTTCTTTATGGCAGACTAAAACTCCATTGGGTATGCATACCACATTTTCATAATTCATTCATCACCTGTAGTGAATGTGGGCTATTTCTATAACATTATAAGTAGTGCTGCAACAAACATGGGTGTGTAAGTGGTTCTATTGTGTGTTAGCTTTCTTTCCACTGCATATATGCATAGTACAGATATTGCTGGATCATAAGGTAGTTCTGATTTTTATGTTTTGAGAAACGTCCATATAGCTTTACACAGTGGTTCCACTTGTTCACTATTCCACCAACAGTACAAGGATATTTTTTCTCCGTATCTTCCCTACCATCTGTTATTGTTTGTATTTTTGATGAAAGCCATTTTGACATGAGTGACATAAAATCTTAATGTACTTGTTATTTTTTGCATTTCCTTTATGGCCAAGAATGCTGAGCATTTTTTCATCTATTTATTGGCCATTTGTACTTCTTTTGAGAATTGCCTGTTCATTTCATTTGCCCATATACTCATTGATTTATTGACTCTTTGGGAGATTAGATTTTGAGTTCCCTGTCTATTCTGGCTACTAATTCTTGTCACATATATACTTGGCAAAGATTTTCTTCCATTTTGTAGGCTTTCTCTTCAGAATACTGACTGCTTCCTTTGCTGTGAGGAGCTTTTTAGTTTGATGAAGTACCATTTTTCATTCATTTTTCTTAATTGCTGAGCTACCTTCCTCAAGAATTTGTCAATACCTTTTATATTTTCACATTTTTCATTTTAAATAGTGATAAGGAAATCCACCTGTTCCCAAACCTCAGGCAGTTACATAATGATCATATTTAAGGTCATTAAATATGACCTTAATTATGAATCTCAGCTGCTATCAAAAGTGTAAGTACAAATCAGTTTTCTTGACTTGCTTGCTGCTCTATATAAAAATAATTCTAGGGAATGCTTTTGTTTTGCCTCATGTGACATAAGAAAGCCACATTTTAATATAATCTATAAAGTTACATGAATAAATTAAAATGTAGCAAAATATAGGAAAAAGTTGATTTGTCCTTTTAGGACAGTCTTTTTATTACAAGTACATTTAAATAAGTATGAGTGAAGACCTGAATAAAATTTTATATATGTGTGTATATAATATAATTAATATTGATCCAAAATAATGGGACTCAAAGTTTAGAAAAGATAACCTTATAGGGATATGAAATATGGGAGAGTATAATACAGTATACAGCAAAACAGGACTGTATTTATACATTTGTTAATGACAACTTCAAAAGAAAATAGCCTGCTATTGTTTCTACCTTCATTACTTTTTATCTATCACCTCTTGTGTGCTTACAATATCAGTACAATCAACTGTACCCTTGGGTAGATATTTTAAATTGTTGAGTTATTTTTTCTTTCCTCCTAAACCACCTGCAGTTTGTTTTCCATGCCTGCTATCTTTTTGTCAGTTGGCCTCTTGTTGGGGTTTGAAATGGAACATAAAGGCTAAGCCTGGAGGGCAGAATGAAAGAGTTTGATGCCCTGTCAGGACAATATTGGCTGACAGTAGTTACTTCCCCTAACTTTGAATACTGACTGCTATTACTGGGCTCTAATAACACTTTCTTTGTATCAGAACCTAGCTGGTAACATTTCATGCTTGCTCTTGTCTGGATGTCTTGCATTCATTTTTTGATTATTTAACCCTAGTATACCCAAATGTCAGCTCCATTAAGCTATTATGCCAGTTTATTTTCTGGGGGTGTTTTCTGTGTATTGTACATTGTTAAACTACATGACTGGTCTCTTACTGATTGACTGTAGCACCTCTGTTCTCAGACATGACAGCCTTAAAATGTATTTAGTCAATGACAAATGTGCTTTAGAGAGATATCACATACTCTGTCAAGTGGCCCCTTTATTAAAGATTTTCATATCAACTGATTTGGACTCTGTTTTCTAAGAGAACATGATACTACTGTCCTCCACACTTCACATTTATAAATGATATTCATTTCTTTTAAAATGATTCATAATTGATTTCCTCAAAACCATTTTTACTAATTTTCCTTACCTGATAAACTGTTCCCCACTTTTGTGTCTTTGAACAGGTCATTGTATTATTGTTATTACAAAAATTAAGATAAATTATGTATTCCTATTCTTATTGATGAAAGTGTATGATTTATAGGCAATAAATATCTCATTTGGTGAATGTTGTCATTGAATTTGATTCTAAAATAATGAAATTAGCAATATTGAATGTGCTAAGAATTTAGGGATCTTTAAGGGGTTTTTCTTTGATGTTTATAGTTAAAATGCTATAAGAATTATATTAATTGTTAGTGTCTAACTTATTGATTTTTTCCAGCATGAGTCATCATAACAATTTCTCTCTTGAATTTTTCCCTAGAATTAATAAAAACTTTTTCAAAAAGAATGATTAACAGAAAATAGCTGTTCTAATACAACCATATACAGCGGACTACTTTTACAAGTGTCTATATTTGAATCTGAAAAGTAAATTAGAATTTTTTTCACAAAAATATGGATCATTATAATTATTCAGCTCTTCATATCCAGACATTTAAAACCATGTGACTCTGGATTTTTTTCCAGCAAATAAAAGAATATTTTGAAATTAGATGTAAATTCTGTCATTTTTGAGTGGTGGTATATTTATTAGTTTTGGAAATAAATGTGCTGTTGTATGTTTTTCAACTTCAGTGAAGTTTAAAAAGTCATATTTTTTAGAGAAGGGCGTCAGTTTGAGAGAACCAGAGATCAAAGGTAGCATAGAGCTAGAATATTCACAACATGTCTCTTCTATATTATTCTTGTATAGAAGAGATATTACACTCAAATATAATAGCAGAAGTATATTTGTTATATTCAATTATTTTGTGTTAAATATCATTGTAGTACCAAAGAATGGAAAAGAAAATAATCTAATTATCATACTTGACATTTTTACAGTGTTACCCTAAAAACTCAACAAATATTCATATACACAGAAAGGAAAATTATGTTATTTCTTTATTTGTTTATTTATTTTGGTAGCACTGGGGTTTGAACTCCGGGCCTCATGCTTGACAGGCAGGTGTTTTACCACTTGAGCCACTCCCCCAATCTATTTTTTGCGACAGGTTTTTCAAGGTGGGGTCTTGAGAACTATTTGCTTGGCTGTCTTTGAACCAGGATTCTTCTGATCTGTACCTCCTGAGTAGGTAGGATTACAACTGTGAGCCACAACTCAATGTTATTGATCTGGGTCTCAGTGGAAGCCAGAATCCACTCCAGCTTATTCACACAAAAGGACTCCAATAAAAATGTCCCTTCTACAGGCTTAAGGACAAAAGCAAGGGACTGTGAGAATTATCAGAAAGCTAAACTATCTGGGGCAGAAAAGAAAAAGGAAATAAGTAGGTTCGTTGAGGTTCATGAGAAGGGGCTGAAGTCTAGGAGAGACTGAAGCAGCTATTGTTACAGACGATGTGCTCAGATAGGGAGGGAGCAAAAAATATTTTTTAAAAAGAACAGTTTTGAAAGATTTTAAACATCCCTCTAATGTCTGCCTCTTATATCATCCAAAGTTTCCTCCACTGCTTAAAACTCCAGCAAGGCAGTGCTTTCTTCAGGGAACCCATGTCTGATTGACTTTGGAATACAGCCTCTTAGGCACAAAGCAGGGCAAAGAAAGTCAACTTATGAGAGCACAAGGCAAATTGAGGTTATCCCTCAGGATATCTTTGCTGATCTGTGGTGTGTATTATTCAATTTCTCATTAACTTAGGCAGATTAATTTTATAGAAATAAAATTTTATCTACCTCATAGTTTTTGAGGTTGAAAATCCAAACAGTACAGTACCAGCTCTATTGGCTTACTCTGTGGTAAATGATAGGAGGAAGAGCACATTTGAGAGAAAAAGACCACCTCTTAAAACAGAAAACAGTTATACATGGGCCCACTTGCTTCCAAATGACCTATGGAACCCCCACTAGGCCCACCCCTTGAAAGTCCCACCATCTTTCACTGTCAGTACCCTGGGGACTGAGTCTCTAGCATATGAATCTCCGAGAGACACATTTAAACCATATCACACACCATGGTGCATCTATAGATTTTGCTCCTTATTTTTAATTTCATCACTTTGATGGCAATTTAGAAGGAATAGAAATAACAAACAGTAGTTTAAGTCATATTGTAGAATTATGTAAATAACCCCTACAACACACACATGCAAATACACACACACATGCACATATACATGTACGCATCTTTCAGTCATGAAGGAAGATTTATCAGTGTCTTATTTATTTTTCTCCTGCTCACAGAAAAGGTGCTATTACTATCTTATTATTGGTTAACATGGTTTTTATACTTATAAACCTCATAAACACATAAGATTAATTCTAATGAGGTTTATATTTCACCTTCCCTTCTCTTTACTAAAAATTGTAGCTAATATGAATTGAAAATTTCCTATGAGCCACATTTCATATACAAACTTTATATACACTAATCACTTCCACAAAGCATTGGTTAATTGTTTTTCTAGTTTCCTTCTATCCTCATTTCTCCAATAAGAAATGGAGATTAACAAAGAGGTCAAAGATACATTATCAAGTGGCCAGAATATTTCTTGAACAAAATCAAATTCATACAAAAACTCATTTTTATAACAACCTTGTGTCCTCTCTCAAAGTATTTATGCATGCAATAAGTGTCCAAAAATCTTTAATAAATGCTATAATTCTAAATAGTTTTTTAGTTATTAATTGAAAGCTAGAAAACCTTGTAGTTTAAGAGATATGATGGTGAATGTTAAAGATAGATCTAATGGAATCTATGACCATTACTTACTTTAATATAACCCATGGACTGTAGAACATGTGGCTGACAGTACAAAACATCAATATAATCAAAGAATGTATTCTCTTAAGAACCAGTGATTTCCTGTGGCCTTGACAGTGATACTGTCATAGGATGCTACCCAGGGCCATATTCTCAGGGGAGTGGAATTTGAATCAGAGTTGAGTGTCATTGTTTTTATTAGGGAATACCCTTACTATCAACATCTTGGAAAAATGGAAAAGAAGCCAGGTATAGTAGGCTCAAAGGCCTTAGTCACCCCTCAGAAGCTTAGTAGTCTCTTGAGTTGAGCAGTAAAGGCTAGCCCTTATATACTCATCTCCCTTATATTTTTTCTCCACAATAAATCTTCCATCAGTTTTTAGGTATGGGCCACCTAAATAAGAGAAGGGGTATAGCATTAAACAATGTCTTTCTTTGCAGTTAAGGCTGTATTGAAAGTTCTGATACCAGAAGGCAATTATCAAACAGCATTCTAGAAGCTAAGATAACACATTCTGTTTTGAATATCATGTGTCAAACTCTCCATATCAGAGATACTTTCTCCTGAGATACAAAAACTGACCTTGTTACTAATTAGAAGCCTTACTTTCAGTCTTCCTAAATTTGGGTAGATTTTGTCCTAGAAGCACCAATTCATTGATGTGTGTGTACATTGATATGTGTTCACTCAAAATGCTTTCCTTTTAGGCTTTGCTAGGCTCTCTACTCTCTCTTTCTCTCTCTCATTCTATCCTGTGTGTGTGTGTGTGTGTGTGTGTGTGTGTGTGTAAATCAGTTCAAATTAGTTTTTATGTTATGCAAATATCATTGCCAATTTGTAAATGTATCCTCTTTCCTACTTGCTTTCATAATGCCAATATCCAAAAAACTTTCAATTTAACCCCCAAGCTTCTTCAAAATGCAAGTGTGTTTGCAATAAGTTTGTTGTTTTTAGAATTTCACTTACTAACTACAACAGTGAGACTGGAACAGACAACCATTCTGATCATTGAAGCCTGAAAATCCAGTGTACCATTGTTGAAACAATGTGCTTTTTCTCTGAGGAAAAAGCATTTACCTTACCCTCTCCAGTCAGTTAAAAAAGAATGCAATTAGGGCAGAGAATGGGAATTTGAAGCTCAAACAAAAGGCTTTATTGTCATGAAGGTTAAAGGTGAGTTTGAACAAATATCAAAAACTAATTAAGCAGAACAGGTGATATTTAACTACTCTGAAACTTCAAAAAAGGAAAATTGATTTTTGTCTCATTGGATTAAATTACATTTTCATATTGATTGACACAAAGAGCTTCTGTTACTTCTCTTCCAGACAAGGTAAATATGCTAGCTGCTACTTATTCATGAAACTCTGTCTCTCAAATTTTCAGAGCATGTTATTCCAGCATTTTATTATTGAACAAATATTTTGACAGGTGATGATATTTTGAAAAATAAATAGAAAAATACATTCAACCACTTCCACTATGTAATTCAGACCTAGAAAATAAGGCATAAATGTACTACAATGTATTCACAAGTGAATCCTCTCTGTGTCTGATGTAGATTAAGATCAATGGAATCGATAAAGCTTAATTAAAACTTTGACCATTAATATTTTTTGAAGTCCGAAAATAAGTTTTGAGCTTAGTATTGCAGTATTTCAATAATCATTTCATCTCATTTACTTCCTTAAACTTAGAAAATGGCTAAAATAAAAAGATATAAGCCCAAGAGAATCAGTAAACTGAGAGAAAGTTAAGGAACTTTTATTTCTTTGGAAAAAGGGTCAAACATAAGCATACAAATGTAGAAAGACTCTTAGACTCAGAACTACAAAATAACTCCCGTCAACTCCCTTGCCCAATACATAAACAAAGGTTTAGAATGATTTTATTCTGCTTTTCATTTTGTTCTGGAAAGTAAACAGTATGATGAAATGCTTGAAAGGAGGGAGTAAGTTAATTTTTCAAAGCAAATTGATGTCGTGGGCATAGTTGTAGTCTTTTATTGTGTTGATGAGAAATATAAAGTGAAAATATCAAGAAAATTCTTGCGCCAGTAGAAAGGATTTATAGAGACTCTGTAAAATGTGATCCATAGGAGAAGTGAAGCACACAAATCCAAAGCAAAACAACAAAATTCCTTGTGAAAAGCTCAGAGCTAAGTTATATCGTTATTGTTCTATGTTAGCTTCTCACTTTAATCTAACTACATTATCAAATGTCTTTTCTTCTTACACTGAATTTCAAGATACTTATTATGCTCTAAAACTGAGTATATTATTTTACCCTTCACTACTCTTCTAATCTCATTTTCTATCATTCTTGATAATATTTCATTCTCTTCTTATCACAATGGAATCATTGCAATTTTTTGACTATTCCAATTATACTCACAACCCAAGCCCTTGCAATAGTTACAATCTACATCCTAGATATCCATTTCGTTGGTTTATCATTGCCTTTAGCTTTCTGGTCAAATACAAAAGAGGATTTCCTTCACATCCCTGGATCAAATTTCACTATTTACTTTGATCTGCAATGTATATTTATTTAGCACTTTTTGTTAAACTGTCTTTCCCTGTAAAGGTGTCTATCTTCTCCATGAATGGACAGAGCTTGTTTTGTTAACCCTTTTATCTTAGCATCTGAACTACTTCAATGAATAGTTGTTGATAGCCTTCACATTTCCATATAATCTTTAGGATAAAATAAACTTCCATCTATGTATTAGATCAAGGGCAAACACAACAAGGGGATTGGACTATGAGCACATGATAAAAGCGAGAGCACACAAGGGAGGGGTGAGGATAGGTAAGACACCTAAAAAACTAGCTAGCATTTGTTGCCCTTAATGCAGAGAAACTAAAGCAGATACCTTAAAGCAACTGAGGCCAATAGGAAAAGGGGACCAGGAACTAGAGAAAAGGTTAGATCAAAAAGAATTAACCTAGAAGGTAACACCCACACACAGGAAATCAATGTGAGTCAATGCCCTGTATAGCTATCCTTATCTCAACCAGCAAAACCCCTTGTTCCTTCCTATTATTGCTTATACTCTCTCTACAACAAAATTAGAGATAAGGGCAAAATAGTTTCTGCTGGGTATTGAGGGGGGGGAGCGGGAGGGGGGGGAGTGGGTGGTAAGGGAGGGGGTGGGGACAGGGGGGAGAAATGAACCAAGCCTTGTATGCACATATGAATAATAAAAGAAAAATGAAAAAAAAAATAAATCTATAATCTTACTTGAAAAAAAAAAGAAAACAAAAGAATGTCTATTATTAGTGATTTCTTAAAAAAAAAAAATTGAAACTGAATGTTCCTTAGAGTTAGAATAAAGCTTTTAGTAGGGATTACATCATCTCATATGTTCCTTACTGGTAATTACTAAACTGATCATTACTGTGGGAGAGTAGAAAGACATCTCATAGGGTTATTTATATCCTCAGGTTATAAAGTTTCACAGAAAAGAAAGAGAGATATTCCAAGTACTTACTATTAATTTTAATAATGGCCAAATTCTATAAGTTTCCCTACTAGAAACTCTATAATATGATTTATGTGTACAGCTTTATGGAAATTTATTGTGATGGAAAGGTAGAAATGAAGAAACCAGATGGCCTAACATAGATAAACTGCTTATCAAAGTTATACTTTCTCATTGGTGAACTTTATCAAGAACTACAAAGCAAATAATTTGAAGCTTAAAATGCTGGAGAAAGTAGAATTCTCTGAACATGTATTCACGGAGCAATCATATCTGGTTGAACTTAATCTGTTTTAAAACTCTGGAGAGAAACCAAATATCTAATCCCTGGCTATCTTTGATACTTTCCAAATCTCCAAAAAGCATTTCCTTCCAGAGAAAAAAACAAATTGAGTCCTAATATTTTCCAGTTTGTAGAAGGTCACATTTCTCATAAAAACACTGAAGACTCTTAGGCAATTAGACTTTTCTCCTTCTGGCTACTAACTTGTCATTCATTGAGAATGAAATGACAACCATCAAAAAGAGAAGAGACATTTTCTTCTGGGCTATGCCACAAAATCACTGGTTCTATCTGTCTAATGAAGGACAGAAGTATCTAATTGTTCTAGACTTAGTTTTTAAGTGGTAAGATGTTTTACAACAAATATGAGAAAGAATTTGATGTACAAATTTTCTTCTTTATGCTTCCTTCTACATAAATTATAACAGATTATAGCAAAAATGTTGCTTCCAAACATGGTGAAGTATTAATTGAACTAGACAATTCAGTGGATGAATGAGTGCACTCACCTTGGTGTGTTGTGACTTCTGTTCTACTAAAATTAACAGGGACATTAAAAAGCAAAGAGACAATTATATTTTGGGGACAGACTAAATAAAACAGAATTGAATAACTTTGGGTTACCTTTCTAGAAATAGTGAATACAGAAATTTGGTGTGAAATTTCAAGTTAGATTCCTCTAATACTTTTATAGTAGAACCTGAAACTAGGGGTTATCAAATTTCATATTACCAAATGCCTGCTGTGTTCATATGACATAGTGGAAAGAATTTAAAAGTTGAAAAGCATAGTCCACATAAGTAATAAATGCTTCATGATATATGGTTTACAGACCTACCCCATAACATATAATTTGGGAGACTTTTAAAATATTTTTAATGTTTTAATTAAATTAGCATATCTTAATTGTAGAGAGGATTTTATTGTTACACTTCCATATATGCTTACATCGTACATTAATTAGATTCATCCCCACCACCATTTTCCTCAAAACCCTCTCCCCATAATTAAAATGATCTCCATAGGTTTCAATGTTTGATCTTCAGGCAAGTATATAAAGTAAGTTGACCATATTCATCTTCCTTTATCCTCTCCATTCCCCTTTCCACTAGTACCCTCCACCTAATAGGATCTGTTTTGCTTTCCTGTCCTTCATTATTTAAGTGTATATTTATTGTTCAAGTGAGTTTTGCCATGATATTCCCCAAATTAACATATTGCAATTTTATTACTCTTACTTACACTTTTCCTCCTTTTCCCCCTTACTCTTTATTAACAAATAGCTTTCAGTGCTCTTGTTACACCTTCTTCTTACAAGATTGCAATGTACTTTAATGTTATGTACTCTCTATCACTCTTTTCTTCCCATTCTTCCCTATAGTCCCCTCAAACAATTCCACTATTGAAAATAATATATATATATATATATATATATATATATATATATATATATATATATTTCTTTGTAGGGTACCTGGTTATTTCCATAGTTTGGCTGTTCTGTAGTGTTGCAATAAATATAGGTATACACATGTCAATAATCTATCCTGACTTACATTCCTTTAGATGTATGCCCAGAAGTGGTATTACTTGACCATGTGATAGATCCATTTTTAGTTTTTTGAGGAACCTCCATACAGCTTTCCTCAGTGGCTATACTAATTTACATTTCCACCAATATTGTATAAATTTCTTTTTTCCCCACATCTTCACTGATATTTATTATTGTTTCTGTTCTTATAGCTATTCTGACTTAAGTGAGGTGAAATCTCAATGTTATTTTCATTTGTATTACTTTTATGGTCAAGGATGTTAAACATTTCCTCATGTATTCTTTAGCCATTTATACTTTTTTCCCTTGAAAATTGTCTATTCAAGTCATTTGCCCAATTATTCATTGTGATGTTGATTGTTTGGGAGTTTAGCTGGTTTAGCTCTCTTCATAATCTGATTATTAATCCCATATTATATATATAACTGGCAAAGATTTTCTCATATTTTGTAAGCTGTCTCTTCAATCTAGTGACTATTTCTTTTGCCGTGCAGAAACTTTTTAATTTGATGCAGTCCCATTTGTCAATCCCTTTTCTTGTTTAATAATCTATTGGTGTTCTATGCAACAAGTTATTGCATATGCCAATATGTTTCAGAATTTTCTCTATTTTTTCTTGTAGTAATTTCAGAGTTTTATATCCTACATTGAGATTTTGATCCACTTTCAACTGATATTAGTACAGGGTTAGAGATAGGAATCTAGTTTCATTCTTCTACATGTGGATATCTACTTTTCTCAGCACCACTTCTCAATGAGGCTCTCTTTTCCCCTAACATATGTTTTGGGCTACTGTGTCAAAAATTAAATGGCTATAGTTGCAAGGATTTATCTCTGGGCTTTCTATTCTATTCTATTGGCCTTGATGCTTATTTTTTGGCAGTACCATGCTATTTTTCTTGCTATAGGTTTGTAGTATAGTTTGAAGTCAGGTGTTATTACAGCTCCAGTGTTGCTCATTTTGTTCAGGATTGCTTTGACTCTTCATGGTCTTTTATGTTTCCATATGAGCTTTAGGATTCATTTTTCTCTCTGTAACAATACTATTAGAATTTTGATGGTGATTTCACTGAACATATAAATTGCTTTGGATAGTATAGCCATTTTCACAATATTGATTTTGCTAATCCATGAGCATGGTAGCTATTTCTGTCTTCTGATGTCTTGTTCAATTTCTTTCTTTGGTGCTATGTAGTTTTCATTGTAAAGGTCTTTCACTTCCTTTGTTGAATTTCTTTCTAAATATTTTGGTTTTTTAGACTAGGGTTTTTATATAAGATCATATCATCTGTAAATAGGGGTGATTTGAGTTGTTTCTTCCCTAATTGAATCATTTTATTTCTGATATGTGTATTGTTACACTGGCTGGGAATTCCAAAACTGTATTGAATAAGAATGTGAAAACCAGATACCTTGTGAGGAAACTTTTTAAGTACTTTCAGACATCTAGCATGCTATCAGGACACACAAACTTATTCTGCATAATGGGCACACATCCAAATCATACTTGCTTGAAAAAATGAATTATTTTTAGTCATCCAAGATGTTTATTATAGTCATAATGGGTGGGAGAACCTCATCTAACTAAATGAGAGATAGAGTACTCTCAATTAAATGCTCCATCCTAGATTTCAAAGCTATTCACACCACTGGGTTAGAACTGCTCAAGTGGACTTATTTTATTCAATTCTTGAAGTACTTGGAATATAAGCAAAAAACAATGGTAAATTCCACACATACAGAATTCAAATATTGCAGTTACTGACCTGCAATATTTGGATTTACAGACCTTAAGAAGCCTGTTTTTTATATTGATCTTGGCATGTCAGAAGCAAATGCAAGAAAATTATGAGATCATAAGTTCAACCTCGTATGGAGATAGATAGATAGATACATACATAGATACATAGATAAATAGATAGAAGGTAAGTATCTGTGTATGTGTGTGTGTGTGTTAAATGAGTACAAGTTTATAACAACTGTTCCAGAGCTACTTGAGCAAAAGTGTTAGAGAAAATTGAACTATTACACTTTGTTCCTTTAGCTATTTACTCAAAGAATTTAATTCAAAAAATTCAACTCCGTGTTCCTTCCTATTATTGCTTATACTCTCTCTACAACAAAATTAGAAATAAGGGCAAAATAGTTTCTGCTGGGTATTGAGGGGGTTGGGGGGAGAGGGAGGGAGCGGAATGGGTGGTAAGGGAGGGAGTGGGGGCAAGGGGGAGAAATGAACCAAGCCTTGTATGCACATATGAATAATAAAAGAGAAATGAAAAAAAAATTCAATTCGGTTTCATTTTGTCACATGAATATAATGGTCTCCTAACTTTTAATGTAGGCTGGTTCTAAAACTACAACAGAAGTTAAAATATACCACTTGCCTCATTCACAATGTTTATCGTATAACATATATAAAGCATGATACTCAATATTTCACTTTGCTGATGGACTTTCTGAACAGATGGAGTGAAAAAGAAAGTGGCAGAAGAAATATATTCCTGCTTGAGAAGGCCCTAAAAAAGGGATATTCTACTATTTGTTGGAGTGCTTATCTATAATAGCAAGTTGAAGATATCATTCCCTGTATTATGAGATTTTTACATTTGTATTTATATAAATTTAAATTTAGGCACTTATATTTATGTAAATAAATATAAACTAAACTAAAGCTAAATAACCTTAGCAAATTTAGGCTTGATTATAAAAGGACTATTTGATAATTTGGTGGCATTTGTGAAATAATATAATGGGTCTGCTAATAAATAGGGAAAAATAGAAAATGTGAAATGTGTCTAGTGTCAATCAAAATGAGCCTTATCTAAATCTGCCATTGTCTAAGATGAATATCAGAAGAAAATATGGTATGAAACAGTTTGTGTAAACACCAGAGGGGATTTCAAAACTTCGTGAGTTCAGGCATTTCTCTCAGTGAAAGTAACAGTACACCATGCTGATTTTTTTGATTGAGCCATTTGACAGGCTAGATGGCAGGTCACAGCTGAAAAGACAGCTGGTGTTAGGCATTACCCATCACTCATGTGCCAAAAAATATTGTGAGTTCAACTTTTCAATGTTCAAGTTCATACTGATCAGGTTTATTATCTAACATTGTATCAGAAAATACGACAGGATATTTTCATGGAACAAAATAAAGTATGTCTACATCAAAAGGGACATTTTGAGATACGTTGGCAGAAACAAGTTTCCTTCTGTGGTTTGACTAGTGCTGACAATCAGTTGAATAATTCAGATACTATTTAATATGAATAAGAAGAGAATATTGAGGAATCCAGTTTAATTGACTTAATTAGTATGATGATTGTCAACTTTCCACCTTAGTTTACTTTATGTGTGCAATTATAACTCGGTGAACACTAATCTGAGTTATGAAGATAAACAATACATTTATTGAAAGAAAGAAAGAGGGGTTGAAATACAATATACTTTTAAACTAAAATGCATAGTAATTTTTATCTGTTACATTATTATTAGAGGTTCAGTGTGCAGCATCTTTTGAATAATTTTTTTAGTATATATTTTTTTAAATGGCAGTAACTAAGCGATACTTTAGGTAAAAACACTAAAAGAGATATTTGATAATTTTATCTTTAGTAAAGTAAGGCTGTCTCCTATAAAGAATATAAATATTATTTATAAAGCATATTTAAAACAATACACATGGTTCAGTATAATCAATTTCATTCTACAGGTTATACTAATGTGGTTTCAATTATAAACAAAGGGAGAACAAATGGAGTTTTTGTAACTTGAATTTTCAAACAAATAAACAAGCTGTCATATATTGTCATACAATGTCACAATTATAGTACAGACTCCTCTTTTATGCCAGGTATAAAGATATGATTGAACTCCATATAGAAAAAACGGAATGTATTACATTTTAGTGAAAAATAAACTATTCATTTTATGGCTAAACTTGATTCATACTTTAATCAATATTTTATACAAAACCTGGCATTAATTCTATATCTCATTTATTATATCAAATTGCTTGCAACCAATACATTTATATTGTATTTAAGATGCACATGTTGTTTTAAAAGTTTGAGGAAATTATCCACTTAAATGTGTTGAAAGTGTGTATAGCTATGATGGACAAATTGATGTTATCATTAGTAAGAAGATGATAGCATTAACTTCATATTTCTAGCAATTTCCATTATATGAGTATAAGTATGTGATTTATAGTTATTTTGAGAATGTGTTAAAGAAACTAAGTCTATTTTTGCACTATGAACCTGAGATATCTTAATGGTATTGTGATTACTTGTGTGAGTTTATATTTCTTGTTCTTATAGTCTCATGATTTGCAATTAGCTTGCTCATTGATAGGTGCATGGAAACAATCCTTCCTTGGGATGGTATTATCAGAGAATCAGTCTTGGAGTATGTAGAATAAATGTCAAAGTTAATCTGGGCTGAAATGGTGCAAGTTTATTCTTCATTAATAATTTTTTGGCAAAATTTAGTGTGATGTGATTTCATCTAGAAAAGAGATTTCTGAGTACCAAGAAGTATCCTTCTAACTCACTAAATTCCATTCTTGCTACTACGAGAAACCTTAATAATATTCTTCATTAAGTTGGGAAGTCATAATACCAACCAAAAGTAGGTAAAACTTTTCAGTATAATGTGTTAAACAATGAATACCATTTATCTTTAGTAACACTGACAATTATCTGTTTCAAGTATTTTTGTAGCTATTGTTGATGTTTTTGTTGTTGTTATAGAATTCATGCATACCCTGCTGTACTGTCAAGCTCAAATAGCATTCATTGACATTTAATTAGAAGTAAGAAACAAAAATAATAAAAGAAAGGACAGGAGAAAAGAGAGAAAAATGAAAGAAAATAATAGAAATAAATTTAGCCGGTGTACAGTTCTTTTCAGTAAGATTTCCACCTTTGATTAGGTGATGCTATGACGACCTAACTTAGAATAAATGTTGAATTACAAATGTTTGGCTAATGCCATATTCATTCTTAAGGATTCCATTGTTGGCCAAGAGGAGAAGTTGAACACAGTGGAGAACAAAACTTGTGGCCTCAAAATCAAATAATTGATAATCAAACAAATAATAAAATTGATGAGCTGAAACATCAATTGTTTGTAAAAGATGGCAAAAATTTTATACTATTGGAAAAATGGGAAGAAAGTCATTGCAGGCAAAAGAGACATTGCAAAACTAAATACATAAATCCATGGAATCATCAGACAGATTTCAGAAGAGCAAATGTTTCCTAGCATTTACAGTTTGGAGTATTCGGGAACACTGGATAGTCAATTTAAACTCAAATTTTATCCCAAGCCACTTTTTCAGCTGCTATCACTTCTTGAATCATTGATACTGAAGAATTCCTTCAATTTTATATTTCCTCTGTAAGGATAACAAATTTTTCTAGTCCTGTAAAGTATTATACTCCAGAACTCTTTCTAACTCATCAGTATATTATTCATCCATCTTTTACAACATCTAGTCAAAACAGTCATTAGTAGCCCACACATAGAACTGAAAGTTTTATTTTCTAAGTCTTCTCTAGAGCTGTCAGGCTAGTAAGTATATTTTTCTGCCTCCAAAACTGTTGTATGTGACAATATTAACAAATGTTTTGCCACTTTGCAATCTGAATCACAAAGTTTCTAGCCTTTGATATTAGTTTTCTAGCCATCTGCTGCCTGAATGCTAAACTGCTACTACATATTTTACTTTAGCTAAATATTACCTTTATCTGATACCAAGTTGGGGACATTCAAACTATGTTGTCATGATATATAATCCCATAGTTCTTAATAGCTTAATTCAATAAGTTTCATTGCTGACATATAGCATGTCCAAAGGTCATCCCAGATACCTCTCCTAAATAGTTGACCCTGGGATCTACATACCTCAATATTTTCTAAGACCTGCCAATTCTTTCCTTTCATAATTATTAAATGAAGAATGCAGACCACGAGTGACATTTTAAAGTCCAAGCCATGGTTGGTGAGGATGCCAAACCTTTATATAGCATTGACAAAAACTGCTTACATGGAACTCCTCATACAATAACAGAGTTGAGAAGTAAAATGTTTAGTTGTATTTAAAAAAAATGAAAAGAATGAAGGAAATATAAAACTGTTTAGTGAACAGTTATCAGAGTCTCTACCAAACAAAGTACAGAAAAATATATTTTATGTATGTCTTCTTTAAGAGCAATTAGTGTATAGCAGAGGAGGGATTTAATATGGGAAAGGAGAAAAATGAATAAATTTGTGTCATTATACATATTTAGACAAAAATGAAAAAAATGGTGGTTATGTAAATTCCAGATTGCATAATATTGGAATTTAAATTTTGAATAGAAAATTCTCTAAAGATATCATAGATATATTTTCATATGGAAGATAAAGTAAAAGTAAATGTTTTATTATGGTTATATATAAAATATATTTTACCTTTTAAGTAAACTAAGCATTTTGTTCCTGGTGAATAAAAATTATTTTTAAGAATTTTTTTAATGAATTTGCAGTGAGAATACAGTTTGTTAACTGTGGTGGCAAATGAGGCTAAAATCACTTAATTTGTGAATTACAGAGATAGAATTATTAAGGTCTGATAAATCAATATAATTTATTTATTCTTTTTACACTTATTTGTCCATTAATACATACTTGTCACCATGTTCAAGGCTGGAATTGTAAGTCAAATGGTAGAGTCCCTGACAAGTGAGCATAGCTGTTGAAAACTGTTGAAATTGTCCTAAGAAGGGGAGAAGGAGGATGAGAGAGAACAATGGAGGAGATAGAGCTGGTTAATATGTATTGTAAGCACACATGTAAATGTCACAATGCATCCCCATATTACATTATATGGCAATAAAAATTATTACAGAACTTCATTTTTGTTAATTAGTAGTAGTCGTTATGAAGTACTTAATAATTTCCTTAATATAGTCCTAAACGTATTGCTAAGCTTATTGATTTTGCTGCTAATTTTTCAGGTAATAAAACCAATTTACAGATTTCTTTAAAAATTATCCTGCAGCATTGCCAACATTAAAGCATTCTTTGAGAAGTTCTAGGTGAAGAGTTGTAAATGATGCTTAAAATTTATTCAGGAGATACCAAAGCTAACTGAACACACCTGCTGAAAATAATTTAGAATTGAGAATTCTACGATCTTATGCAAATGACATTTTCATTGTTTTTTATTTGATACCCTACTTATTCATTTAAACCATGAAGCATTACACATTTAGTAGAATTAAATGTATGACAAATAATTTATATAGTTTTGATGATTATCATGCACTTTCAGAAATCTTTGGGATAAAAATATATGCCTTTCCCTTTTTTTGGTCTCTCTGATGGACAAGTATGAGACATGTCACTGACACTCTGACTTATCAGAGTAAGAAAGGACAAGACACCTTCTGTATCAAATTAATGGTGTCGTCTGCACTGATACTGAGACAAAGTGCCTCTTAACAAATTCCTTATGCTTTTTTTGCTCATCTGAGAGTCAATTTAGCAAATTTAGGACCAAATCATAATGCATTAGTAGAAGAGCAATACACAAAGAAAACTGGTTTTAGATAAATGTATCAGCATTCTAAAAATTATTTTTCTTTATAATTAGCAGGCAATTAATTTTTTTGCTGTCTAAATTATTTTATTGACCACCTAATCAGTATATGGTAAATATATATAAATTACGTAATCCAAGAAGATGTGTTACCCACCATATTTAAGGTCAATTAAACTATTGTCAGGTAAGGAAATGATCTTTTCAACAGGAGAGCTCTCTGATAAGCAGAGGGAAATCCATGCAGTCTGGTGACTGCCAGCATACCTTAAAGAAGTAAAAATGATCACTGCTGGTTGTGAAAAGACACAAAGGAGATTTCTCCCAAAGTTTGTGAACAACAAAAAACAGGTACTGGTGGCTCATGCCTACAATCTTAGCTACTTGGGAGGTTGAGATTGAACTGAGTTCAAACCTCAATCTCACAGAAATAATTACAAATAAATAAATAACAAACCTAACAATCTCATATTATCTACAATCATCATTGCAACATATAATTTTATATATAGCTTACTTATGGACAAAATTTACATGTGAAATATTTTCATAGGTTTAACTAACAGGTTTATTTTCCAAAAATGAGAGACTTCCCTTGTCTACCAAATAGCATAAATAGGAAAAGAAGGCAGTCAGAACACAGGAGCTACAATTTTAAAAGTTCATCAAGAAAATAATATCTTTATGAAAAAATGTGATCCAAATAAGTGTAAAGATTACTATTAGACAATAGAAACTTAAACAGCATGTAGAAATATCAGTTGGATGCAATAACAGGCATTTCTAAATTGTATATACTTTTGCAAGTACATAAAGGATATACGTGGGTTTTTATTTATCAACAATACTGACAAAAAAAAGTAGTTATATAAAAGACTGATCTGGGGAAACACTTATAACCTTGTCTAAAGGCTTGGAATACTCCATGCCATTATAAATTCAAGCACTTTTCCTTCTCATTTCCTTGCAGAGTGACTGGGTGATTCTTTGTAAAGAAGTGAAGTATGACTTACATAGAAACATGCAAATTTTAGATAACTTAGAAACTTTGGAATCAGTAAAGCCAAAGGCACATTTTAACTATTAAAAGCAAAACAACTGGGAACTAGAGAGGAAAGGCCATATTATAAAATTAATGGATGTGTATCTTTGTATAATTTGCACCTAATGGATACTCTTCTTACCATATGCAAATTGACTATGTGCAAATGGGAAATCTTATAACAAAAAGTTATGAGTTAAGTGCTGTGATTTCATATTCTACTCAGTGTGATGGTTAATCTTGATTATAAACCTGCTTGGATTGAGACACCTAGGAGATTAACGAAGCACACCTTTGGATGTGTCTGAAAGAGCATTTCCACAGAAAATTAGATCCTGAGGGCTTTGACTTAATTAATAGCACTAGCCATGGATGTATTCAAAATTTGAATAGGCTAGTGGGAGGTGGTGTACTGATGGAAAGTGGGGTTTATTTGGATGAAACAGGTCAGTAGGGGGCATACCTCTGAAGGGAATATCTTGACCTTAGTCCTGTCTTCTTGTTGGCTTCTCCTTCTGGCCACCATAATGTGACCATCTTGTGCCACCTATTCTCGCCACCATGATGTTCTGCTTAGCCACGCCTGACCACAACAGAGCCATCTGACCCTGGACTGAAACCTTAGAAAGCATAAGACAAAATAAAATTTTCTTCCTTTAAATTGTTTTGCTCAGAATTTTTTACATAGCAGTGACAAACTGATTAACACATTCTTCCATTTACTAATTACATGGTTGTGGGTAAATATTTTTATACACTTTGGGCCTGTTGACCCATTTTAAGGTAGAAATAATAATCATGCCTAATTCATTTAATTCTTTTGAACATGAAGAGAAATAACAATATAAGTACACTATCTAATATAGTCCCAAGCTCAAAATTAACATCCAAAAAAATACTATTGTTTAATTTTTATTTTGCTGCACATTGTGATTAGAGAACAGGATATAACCTTAGTTGTGAAATCGT
The DNA here is from genome assembly GCF_047511655.1 of Castor canadensis. Taxonomy (NCBI): domain Eukaryota; kingdom Metazoa; phylum Chordata; class Mammalia; order Rodentia; family Castoridae; genus Castor; species Castor canadensis. Next base: position 104,012,498 of record NC_133394.1, on the reverse strand, counting down.
CATTTGACCAGTTTTGAATTCTGTATTTTCTAAGTGTAATCTTTGTCAAGATTTTAATATTTTCTCTTTCAAATCTTTTGCTGACTGTGATTTAGTTACAGTCTTAGCTTATTTGTCTTTTGTTTTAATTTTTAGTTATGTTTAATTATCATATTGCTTTATATATGCTGAAGAAAACAAAATTGAACTTGATATTAGTTACATTTAAATTTTTAAAAACTTAATAATTAGTAATATTATTGGTATACAATTGACATACCATGAAATTTATCCTGTTAAAGTATTAATCCCTAGTTATTTAATATTATACACACAAGTTATGCAAATTCATGCTATTTAATTTTAGGAGATTTTAACCTTTTCAATGATGATCCTTTATGAAGTAATCTTTTAATAAAAAACTCTGGTCATTCCCAATGAAACCTCCTGTATAACTATTATATGCTAATAAAAAAAAATTTTAAAGAGGAAAAAAATAAAAATAAAAAACTCTGGTCATCCTCCAAATGGGCAGCCTACTGAAGAATTGTCTATGCCTAGACAGAATTATTCTAAGCTGCAATTTTCTTCCACAAATTTTGTTTATATTTCTTTCATTCCTCCAGTTTATCATAATTCATCTAAGAAGGTGAAGAAGATTTAGTTTAGATCATGTAAAATTCATTGAGACCTGTTCAAAAGCATAAATAATACTGAAATAAGATGTAGATGGCAGCCAAGTTGATGTGAAGTCTCTACTTCTGTAATTGCTAAATGCAAGAACATCTTGGATGGATATTCTGCCCAAAGTACTACTCGAGAATAAGTGTGGTAAATGATTAAGAGCAATAATGTATTGATTTTCCTCAAACCTTCTTTCCTTTGGTACTCTTAAGTCCTTGTCTTCAAAGACTGCCGATGATACCAGCTAACGTGTAAAAATATTCCATTTAAATATAACAAGAGTTTAAATATCATGTTTAAATATTCCCATATGTCAAGGAGCATACACTCCTTAGGAGTAGCTACATTTACTTTGTTCATATCCTGCTTCATAACTGCTAGTGATTAGAGGAACAATTTCTTCATTGCCAAAGAGTCAAAATAGTCAACAATGATTTCTTTAGTCATTGGAATAAGAGCTCTTGAGTGAGCCTTGGTAACCTAGTCATCACACCAGTCTCTGAACTCTTTTGTTTTTGTTACATTATAGGTCAGAAATTCTCGAAATAGCATCCAATGCCAAGAGAAGGATTATGCAAATGTTTAACTGAAAGTCTGCTAAAGCCACCATAACTGAGGCTTGCATTTGCTTATTTGTAGAAAATGTTCTTGGTTTAGTAAGTAACCTTGTAATAAAGTTAATTTGTTTCTTCAAGATCATTCATTTTCTTCTCTATCAAACTGCAGGATGTATGGAAAACTAATACACAATTAGTCTGAAAACAAGAAGGGTGATCAAATACAATGTTGAGATCTAATCTTGAAACAACTCTATCATAACTAGATTATAGGATTCCCAGAAGAGAATGAGAAAAACAAGTATAGTCATTCAATGTATTTTACCCCAGTGCCCTACCCTATATGGATTGATTACATGGCTGGATTTATCTAAATTACCATTACACAATTTGCTTGATGTACTTACAGTAGTTCTTTACTCTTCCTCAGATATCTAAGCCATTTTGAATACTACTGATATACCATGCCTTATCTTAGAAGATTTGACTTTACGTGAGAAAATATCATGACATAAGTTCTGATATATTTCTAATAAATGGCAAATAAAACAGGTGGGAAAACAGACAGGATATTTTTATTTTCTGCACAAATGTATTTATGTTCTGTCAATTTTACTGGCTTGTCTTTCAGAAGCAAAGTATATTTTCTGGCACATCTTTTTATCTTAAGCAACAGAAACCCAAAACTAACTAGCTTAAGTGAAAATACATGCTGATATGTGAGGTTGGGATTTATTCACTCATAAGTAAATTGTAAGAAATCCAGTGGTTGAGAAACTGGGTTCAGAGACTTGAATACCATAAAAGTATATTCTCTTAATTTAACTTGTTTATTCTCTTCTACTCTGGATTTATTTTGATAGGGAAGTATGTAGTGAAGATGTGGCAGTGTTAAGAGTGATCATATAACAAGTGCAAACCAAATTATTACAATCACACTATTAGTTATTAAAATTGAGTGTTATCTCTTTAAGAGCCACCTCAAAATAATCCTGAAATAGGATTTTAATTCACCCAGACTGTTCTTTACAGGCCTTTTACAACCTTAGTGTTTAAAGAAATGTCAGCATTGACTCAGCATGAGCATGGTGAAGACAAATTATAAGTCACTATTGGATAAAGAAGAAATGAAGACATGTAAGAATATAGAAATTACAATTTTGGAAACATAAAAAAAATAGTGAAATTTCCTCCAAAGAATAAAAAATTGACTTTCTTCAGAATGGATAGTTGTTACAGATGCAGTTGAGTTATTACTAAGAAATGATTTTTAGATAATTAGAAGAAGAAATATCCAGTACACAAATGGCTGCCTACCATTTATGAAAAAAATGTTCATAAATTCACATAAGTTCAGTAATTTAGAGGCACTTGGTGCACACCTGGGAAAGAGAAGGAGTGGAAGAAGAGACAGAGAAAAGAGAAGAAGAGGGGAGGGGAGGAGAAGAGGGGAGGGGAGGAGAAGAGAGGAAAGGACATGGGAGGAGGGGGAGAGGAGAGGACAGAAGGGGAGATAAGAAGGGAGGAAAACAAGAGGAGATAAAAGGCCTAAGTTGCAACTATCCCACACAATTATTACTAATTTATGTTCTCAGATAGTAAATATTGTCAGCATTTTATGAACTCCTTAAAATATGAAGTGACTTTATTGTCTTGGGGAAAAGATGCTTTTTTTTTGTTTGAAATATTTTCTTGGTATCATCTCTTTAAAACATACAAAAGTCAAAAGTACTTTTATACATACATTTAACTTGAAGCTTTTAAATGTGTTTAAAAATGCTAATTAACTAAACTCTCCACAGCATTTTTGGTAGGTGAAAGATAACTTTATTTCTCTTGTACACATGGATGCCCAGAGGCAGAGAGCTTAAATGCTTTTGTAAAAAAATATAGTGTCAATCATGTGTAGAAATAACTATTGTCAGTAAGGATGGACACTCCACATGTTTCTTTTACCATGCAGTTGGGCTGTCATTCCTTCACTGCAAAAGCTAGTGTTCCATGATCTCTATTTCTTGCTATTTAATTACATTGGAATCAGATTAGATTCTGAGACCAACTGCTTCCTGAATTCATTTTTAGAAACTCATATTTCAGAGGTTTTGCAAAAATCTGAATCAAATATTGCTATGTGGTATTTGGGATAAATCTGTGTCACTAAGGAAAGCTTTGGGCAAGAAATGAAAGCTAATTTTTATTTGTGAAATGCTTGAATATCTTGAAATTGGTTTCATCAACAAAGAAAAACATCTAAGACAAACCTTCTAGAAGGAAAAATGTTAGACACATGAAAAGAACATTAAAAGTCCCTAAGAGCTAACTTGTAAATCAGACTAACAGTAAACAAGTGCAACAAATGCTTGTGCCAATACTGCAATACTAAGACTTAGGTTACAGACACACTGTGAGACTGACTGTAGGACAGAGTGGAACGGTAACTTTCCTTACTAGAAACTCTACAGGCAGTAGTAACACTCACCTAGCTGCATTAGAAACATATAGAATGTTTAAATCTTTGATTCAGAATTGATTCTTAACTCAAATCTCACTTACTTATTTAAAAATAGAGGAAATATATTCATGATACATTCTATTATGATATATTATTTTCTCATGATAAAGAACATTGCTGGCTTATTTTCAGCTAAGGTATTTTCAATCTGTAAAACTTATCTTTAGGGAAATATTCCTAAAATATGGTAATTAAATTTTAGGTTTTCATTTTTTTATTGTTGTGCTGAGTGGGGGTACATTGTGGCATTTACAAATGTTCTTACACCCTATTAAATATATCATACTTTAATGTACCCCTCCACCATTCTCCTTTATCTCCCCTGCCCCCAATTCCTGGAATAGCTTCAATAGGTATCATCTTTCCATTTATATATATGTGTACACAGTATTTGCACTATATTCACTCACCCTTTCCCCACATCCTCCCTCCCTTGCTGTTACCAGCACTCCCCAGGCAGTTCTCCTGTTCTCCAACTTTGCAAAAAATAAGTAAAAAGATTAGGAATTTTCTTGTAATAGTTCCATATATATATATGTATCCTAAAAAACTAAAAATAGTTAAATTTTAATAACACTGACTATATATGTAATAGCAGCAATTATGCATGAGTGTATAACTAATGATTTTAAATGTATTTGCTTTTGATTTAACATGAGCACTACTTTTTATCATCATGTTGCTAAAAATTATTGGCCTTGAATTTTTTTTGAAATCCTGTATTCAAATCCAGGACCTGCCAATTGTACATGTTAGAGCAACTCTCTGAGCCAAATTTCTCCTACATAAAATGATAAAAATAAGCACAACCTATTTCCTGTGGGAAACAGGAAATGTTTCTCTTTTTTCCTTACTTTATCCTGTTATAATAAAATAAATCCTTGCTAAAACTGCAAAACAGACAGAGTAAGTTCTAGGGGATTATTACAAATATCAAGTAAGGGAATATGTGTGTGGCTACAATAAATAACTTCATGCAGTAAGTATTCAGCACTCCTATATATAACTATCACAACTCTTTTAAGCAGATTTTTCTTGTTCCCAGGAAAAATTTACAATCCAATATCATAAATTTCATAATTGATTAAGTAGTCGTGGACACAGTGACTAGACTAAAAGAGCAAAATATGTGTAATATACAATTTCCCATTTTTATTAGAAACATAGACTTGCCAGTGTTATGTTGTATCTCAGTAATGAAGAAAGAAAAATAAAGTAACCCTAAAAGATTTCTTTTCTTATGAGAAGTTCTTAGAATTGTTTTGGTTTGGACTTCAACAGTATGTGGTTGAGTTCTTAACTGTCTCCTTCTAACTTCCACTTAATGCTTTTCAATTTATCTGCAAATGATCTTAAGCAAAGACAATGATACTGTCATAAATAGATTAGAATATGTTCCAGTACATGTTATTCTCTCTAAAGATAAGTTTAGATATATGTACAAAATCAGATAAAATTACTAGCAACTTTGTATGATTCTTGTAAGAATGTAGTAGTTATTTTCCTAAATGATAAAACCTTAAAAAAGTAAAAATTAGGGGACTAGAACATAGAAAAGAGTGCAGGTTTCAGAAAACAAAAAGACTGAATTGACATCTCAGCTTTGTTGGTTACCAGGTGAATGGATTTAAAATTACTTAAATAGTCTGCATCTCAGCTTAATCATTTGCAGAGAGATGATGATATTAATCATACCTAGCTAATATGGTTGTCACAAAGATTAAGGGAGATAATAAATGAAAGGCAATATTATATCTGTTCCATAACAAATTCTAAAATAACAGTAGTCATTATTTATTCTAAATCTTAGCTCAAATATTTTTCTCAGAGCATTATCTTCATGCAATAGCTTAGCTCAAGAAAGTATCTTGGATTTCTGTTGCTTCCTGAAGCAAATTTAAACACTGGCATCTGGAATTAAAGATTCTTCATAAGCTTTTGAATGTAGATTTCTACATGTATACCTCTTCTTTTGGGTCTACTCTTTGGTGCAATACTGTCTCCTGCAAGCAGACATATCTCCTTATCAATTTCCCACCTGTTAACCCAGCCCCCTGTTGTGACTTGTCATACTGTAATATACGTCAAGTAGAACTTCACATCCTATCTTAATATGAAAGTCTACTTAGCCTATATTGTCCTTAATGAAGAGTTTGCTTTTTCTTTGACTACTTCTGTTGTTATTCATTCCACATTTGTCATTTTTTGTGACAGCCTGTATCAATGAAGCTTTCAAATCCATACTTTCCAAATTATTTTTGATGACTAATTTATGCATGCATAAATTATCTCTCTAATGTGAATTCAAAGTTTAGAAACTCAGGACATAAATTTTTAATTACTATGACTCTCATAACACAGAGGACAGAGCAGGATAGAAAGCAGCAGCTTTAGTGAGACTGTTGGGCCTCACTAAAACTACAATATCTGAATCAGAGGTTTGCTTAAAGAAACATTTTCTAATCTCTCTGCATAAGAAGAAAACATCAAAATCTAATAATGTGACAGATGGTTACCAAAATGTTAGTTCTACGAATTGTAAAGGAAAATACTTAAGCTATGGTTTTATTACAAAATTTTGATAAATAATGAAAAGTTCATTATTAATGATACAGTGATTTTCTTAAAATAAGAGAATACGTTCATATATATTCAAAAATGAAGACTTATTTTAATTAAAAATCAATTGTTTAGAAACTACTCTGAAATTTGTAGTCAAAGAATGGAACTCTCATTAACTAAATGGGAAAATGTATCATGTATCTGAAGTGACTTTAGGATTGATATACATTTTGAAATATATGCAGAAATGTAAACAAGAATGGTGCTGAGAAACTTTACCATGTGCACACTTTCAAAAGGGACTTTAACACTATTGCTCAGGATATCTGGAAAAAGACCCAAAACCCAGCTTTTCTTAGATAGAGGCAAACATTTGAGCAACATCCTACAGGTCAGTGCCTGCCTTTTATAATTTCCTTAACACCTCACTCTTTACTTCTTCCTTATATTATCATTATGAATGTATCCTTAAGTATTTTCTGTTGATATGGAGGAAATCAATAATGCATAATTTTAATAAAATTTCTGTGATCAGTCATATTAATCTTCCATTAGCATTTATAGTAAAAAGAAAGCTTACTGTAAGAAGAGCAATAATCAGTAGGCTATAAACATCTAATCTAATGGAATTGGAAAATTTCAAAATTAAGGTTTTAGGGCACATCCCATATTTCCATGTGAGACCTGTGCCTCTATGTGAAACTTTTATATATGATTTACAGTCTTATGATATTTCCAGGTACAATTAGAGCAATTCTGTAAAATAAATATATATAAAATACTGCTTTTGATATTTTAACAATATGTATTTGTTTAATATAAATTAAGATATCTAATACTATTCATATTCAAATTGGTAATGAGAGAAACCTCAAAAGGAATTATTATCATATCATGTTGAATATTAGAAACAAGTGATGACATTTTCAATCTATCTAATTAAATAGATGAAGCCATTTATTCAACGTTATTCAGTATTTTTCTAAAGAATTGTACTATAAAATGATATAAAAGGTCAAAACCAGTCTGTGTTTAATGTGTTCTTTTCATCAGTATAGTAACAAGAGTCTAAAGACAATATTAGTTTTCCAAACAAGGTTATTTAAGAAGATAAACAACTAATGAATAAATGACAAAACTATTTGTATAATGTTTTTCAAAATCTTCTGATGATAAGTTACATTTTTAAATACACTTTAGCAAATGCCACTTTGAGCAAAGTTATTAATTCATGAATACCAACTTTATAGATCAATAAAGTATAATGTTGCCCAAACTAATTTAGTCACCATCATCTGCACTTTTAAAAACATATTTCAGTTAGTTGTACAATATCATTGTTTAGAAACATCTAAAATTTAAGAAATTTATGTAAATAGTATTAAATACTATGTTTCTCTTCAGTAAAATGAATATTAATGAAGAATACGTGTTTTAAATTTTTGAGACAGATTTAAGAGCTCACAATAATTTAGACCACAAAAAGAAATGACTTGAACCAGCGTGACAATGGCTTAGGAAATGAAAAGTGATCACATATGCTTTTAAATAAAACTTTCATGACTTACTGATAATGTGAAATGTGAAATGCAAGAGAATAATCAAAGCTCACTTTGATTTTGGGCCAAGCTACTGAAAGGATGAAGTTATTTTGGGGTGGGGATAGATATTTGGATTCGGTTTTAGACATTTGATTTGATATATCTATTAGACATTGTCATGAGTGAGCTATTTCATAGGTGGATATGTTTGTGTCTCTCCACAATACCAGAATTTATTGAATAACAATAAAATTATAAGCTACATCAATTTTCTTCCCTTTAAATCGCCAAGTATTCTTGATTTTACTTCATATTCATTGCCATTGGCCAGCATAGTTTCTTTTATTCTAATCTAATTGCTAATAATCACTCTGAGGTCAAACATTATACTTCACACAACAAAATATAGGTAATGGGATGTCTAAGTGTTTTTTTTTTGTTTTGTTTTACGGGAACTTGAACTCAGAACCTTCACTCTGAGCTCCTCCACCAGCCCTATTTTTGTGAAGGGTTTTTTTCAAGATATGGTCTCGCAAACTATTTGCCCTGGCTGGCTTCAAACCGTGATCCTCCAGATCTCTGTCTCATGAGTAGCTAGGATTTTAGCCATGGGCCACCAGTACCCAGCTAGAATGAATGTCTAAAGTATTCAAGCAGTTAAAGGAGTCAAGGGTATTTACTGAAAGCAAGAGGTCAGAACTGGTAACATCACTACAGGTAGTTATATAAGAAAGGTCTGATTTTTAGTTCAAAACCCAGAGTTGGTTCAATGCACAGAGCTATTTTAGAGTTGGTAACAGGCATACAGCATTGATGAATGGCTATTGCAGTGCATTGAGTCAAGCAGGGGGACCTGGCTGAGCTGAAGCCCAGGGAAGAGATTTGAGAGTTCCTCACCTGTTAATCTCATGAAGCATGCATCAGTTGTCCTGATGACAATGGTCTGATGATAGGTTAGTGAGTGCCATATACCCCAATATTAGGTGCTACTCCTTTTGTTTGATCCAGGTCAGGGGGTTGAATTATTCATTGGTCTGGTATGTTTGATAAGCTCTCAGGATTTATTTTTCTTTCTTTCTTTTTTTTTTTTTCTAATGTGTGTTTTATACACCCATGAGTACATATGTTTCTGACTTAATTTGGTAATTTCATGGGCGATAATATTTTAATCACATAAATAAGCTACATATCAGTCTTGCCTCATGGTTTGTGCTGGACAGATGGTGATAGTTTACTTGCCCAAACAAAATATAGAATCATTTTGCCAGAGCATTTGCACTTAAAATGGAGCAAACTGTAGTTTTTTAAACTGCAGTAACTAAGAGCAAGGCACAGGCTGAAAGATACTATTCTATTCAACATGGGGAAACTTAGAATAGGACACATTCTGATTTCTACAGACATTCACAATAGAAGATGAGGGAATAGTAATTTGATGTTTGGGTCAGAAGTCCAGAATAGGTAGACATTTGAGAATCATCATCATTTAGTCTACTTGAAGTCAATGAAGGTCTGAGCCCACACAAAGGAAGATCAATTAAAATGAAAAAAATCTGAGAACTAAGAACTGGAGTATAACTCCATTATGAAGATAAATCTAAAAAGAAATGTAAAACTGAATGACAAGTACAAAAGAAAAAAAGAGAATGCATTAGAAGTGAAGACAGTGTTTAGAAGATATGATAGTGACAAGTGACAAATGCTGTCTTCAGTAAGAAAACTAAGATTTGATTACTGGATTTACCAAATCAAAGTCATCACTGTTTATAGTAAGGGCAAAAGCCTTACTCAAAAGGTTCAGAGGTTAAGAGAAAATACATTTGAAATGGTGAATATTAAAAACCTGCTTAAGGAGTTTTATCCTAAATCAAGAATTCTTAACATATAAATAGCAATATGTTTAGGAAAAGCCTAAGATGTAATTTATTTTAAAGTGATAGTGTTAATAAAGGCTATTTTGCAGTATTTCAACAGTATAACATAAAATATTTTGTAGCAAGGACAGACATAGAGCTAATATTCATTGTGTAAATTCTCAACATGCATAATTGAAGACAATGTTATGGTTCAGTTAACAATAAAAATCTAAGGCAGTGGAAAAGTGCAAGTATGGAGAGGAGTATATTGTCAAGACTACTCAGTTTAAGTTGAGAAAAATTTGCAGATTTATATGTTTCTCTTTAGCAAACTTAAGTTCCATGGAAGAAAATGCAGAGTAGTTGAAGAATTGAATTTAACCAAGGTTGTCTATTTTTAATCTTCACTCAATCATTTCTCCAATAATTACTGATTAAGTATCTATAATATACCAATAGTTTTCCACACACTGAAAATACATTTACTTTTGCAAAGATTGTAAGTTGTTGGGAAAGGAAAACAAGTAAAAACTTAAAAATGTAATAATAGAAGAACTGTTAGGTGGTTTACATATTTGATAAATGTAAATGTACATTTCTTAACATGGATTAAAGAAATTTATATCCTTCTCAAGACTACAAGATTGCATAATAATGTATGAGAAATATTGCAATGAAGAAAATATCTTTAGTAGACAGAGGAAAAATATATACATTATTATTATTATTATTAATGTTTTGTGGTACTAGGTATTGAACCCAGGACCTTACACATGCTATGCAAGCACTCTGACAGTGGGCTGTAACAGTCCTTATATTTTTCTGGTTTACTTATTCATTTATTCATATGTGTATACATTGTTTGGGCCATTTGTCTCCCCTGCCCCCCAACCCTTCCCTCTCTCCCCGACTCCCCTCAATTCCAGGCAGAACTTGTTCTGCCCTCTTCTCCAATTTTTTTGAAGAGAGACATAGTAATAATAAGAAAGACATAGCATTTTTGCTAATTTGAGATAAGGATAGTTATACGGAGAGATTCCTAGCATTGCTTTCATGAACATGTGTATTACAATCCGAATTGGTTCATCCTTACCCGACCTCTTCACTACTTCCTGGTCATCTTCCCATAGAAACCTCTGTCAGTTTAAAATTACTATATTAACTCCTCTGCAGTGGGCACATCAAACACTTTCAAGTTTTGGGTTTCTTATCTTTCCCTATTCCTCCTGTATGTGTTCTCCCCTTAGCATGTGACCCATTTCCAATAATATTACTGCATTTGTTTTAGGTCTAAAGTCTGCATATGAGGGAGAAAATATGATTTTTGGTTTTGGAGCCTGGCTAACTTCACTTAAGATGATGTTCTCCAGTTCCATCCATTTACTTGTGAATGACAAGATTTCATTCTTCTTCATGGCTGAGTAAATCTCCATTGTGTATAAATACCACATTTTCTTAATCCATTCGTCAAGAGTGGGGCATCTTGGCTGCTTCCTTAACTTGGCTATTGTGAATAGTGATGCAATAAACATGGGTGTGCAGGTGCCTAAGGAATAATATTAGTCACATTCCTTTGGGTATATTCCTAGGAGGGGATTGGTGGATCATATGGCAGATCTATGTTTAGTTTGTTAAGAAGCTTCCATATTGTTTTCCAAAGCAGTGTATGAAGGTTCCTTCTTCCTATGTCCTTGCCAACATTTTTGGTGGTGGTATTCTTGATGACAGCTATTCTAACAGTAGTGAGTTAGAATCTTAGTGTGGTTTTGATTTACATTTCTTTTATGGCCAGGGATGGTGAGCATTTTTTCATGTGTTTTTGAACATTTGGACTTCTTTCTTTGAAAAAGGTCTGTTGCCCATTTCTTTATTAGTTCATTGATTTGGGGATAGTTTACTTTTTTGACCTCCCTGTATATTCTGGTTATCAGTCCTTTGATACACAGCCAGCAAATATTTTTTCCTGCTCTGTTGGTTGTCTCTTCAATTTAGAGACCATTTCTTTTTTTGTGCAGAAGCTTCTTAATTTCCTGTAGTCCCATATGTCTATCCTTCCTCTTAGTTGCTGGGCTGCTAGTGTTCTACTGAGGAAGTCCTTGCCTATGCCAATTGCTTTCAGAGTATTTCCTGCTCTTTTCTGTATTAACTTCAGAGTTTCAGGTCTGATATTAAGGTCCTTGATAAATTTTGAGTTGATACTAGTATAGGGTGATAGACATTGATCTAGTTTCAGTTTTCTGCAGGCAGATAACCACTTTTCCCAGCAACATTTGTAGAAGAGGCTGTCGATTCTCCTTTGTATGTTTTTGCTGCCTTTGTCAAAAATAAGGTGGGCAAAGCTGTGTAGATTCATATCTTGGTCTTCTATTCTGTTCCACTGGTCTTCATATCTGTTTTTGTGCCAGTACCATGCAGTTTTAATTGCTATTGATTTATAATATAGTTTCAAGTCCATTATAGTGATGCTTTCAGCATTGCTGTTTTTACTGAGTATTGCCTTGACTATTTGTGGTTTCTTGTGTTTCCAAATGAACTCTGTAATGAATGCCATTGGGATTTGATGGGAATTGCATTGAACATATGCATTGGTTTTGGAAGTATAGTCATTTTTACTATGTTGATTATACTAATCCATAATCATGGGAGATCATTCCACTTTTTGTATTCTTCCTCAATCTCTTTCTTCAGAGGTTTGTAATTTTCCTTGTAGTGGTCATTCACATCCTTTGTTAAGTTTACTCCTAGTTATTTGATGTTTTTTTTTAAGGCAATTGCAAATGGAATTGTTTTCATATATTCTTTCTCAATTTATTCACTGTTGATGCATAGAAAAACTAATGATTTTTATAAGTTAATTTTGTATTCTGCCACATTGCTGAAGAACAGTCCTTATTGATTTGTTTTTAATTTCCTTCAATATGTTATCATACTATACTTTTTAAGATAGATATAAACATTATATTTGACAATTTATTTAGAAAAATTATCAAAATATAGCAAATTCTCCACCCAATATTCAATTCTCTACAACCACTTATATGCACAAGTAACTGTTCTTCTATTGTATGATTTTTTTGCTTTTATTTATTTATTTGTGGTACTGGGGTCTGAACTCAGGGCCTTTTGCTTGTTAAACAAGCCCTCTAGCATACCCCAATCCTTTTTGCTTTAGTTATTTTTTACATAGAGTCTCACATTTTTTGCCCAGCCTGGGTTAGACTGGCAAACTTCTACTTACACTTACTACATATGTGGAATGAGAGGTGTGAAGCATGTATCACCAAGCTGAGCTTTTTGTTGAGATAGGCTATTGCTGACTTCTTGCCTGGGCTAGCTTGAGACTGCAAACCTGACACCTGATTCCTGAGCAGTTTGAACTGCAGACTTGAGCCATCATGCTCTCTTTTTACATATTTACTCTGAACCTTTCTCTTTGCCCTAAGTCCTCTTGGTTAAATTCTGAGTATTATGGGACAAAGTTTCTACTTACATGAATTTCATATTATAAGTAGTTACTTAGGACTTAATCCTATAGAAATATTTATCAGTTAAAGTTTCTATCTTACCTCTCTATATAGCTTTTATTATAATCTGACTTTTGCTGTACTTACTAATTTACTAAACCACAAGTTGTTTGCCTCCTCTCACTAAAATGAACCAGGTTTCTCTGACTTCCACTGCAAACCCACTGCCTAGAATTCTTCTTGAAATATGCTATTCTTAACAAATATTTGTTGAATCAATGGGTGAATGAGTAAATGAATGAAAGAAACTGATAACAGTGAATATTAAATCCACTCATCCTTCAAAGGCATTACACGGGATCTGTAATTTTCATACATGTTTAAGTAGAATTTCACAGAATCAGAGCTATTAGTTTTTAATCCCTCAACCCTCTTTTCAGTGCTGGAGAATCCACATGTTAGATAAGTGCTCTACCACAGATCTTCATTCACACCTATTAACATTTTTATATTATACTGTTGCTAATATTACATTGTTTCATGACTATATTTGATATTGGCCAATCTAATTTTATTAGTGGGTATTTTCTTGGATTTTTATCTGCATATAATATTTTCCTCAAAATAATTTACTTATATTGTCTACTTCTTATTACAATATTTGTGTGGTTTTCTGGAGCTCTAAAATGAAATATTTTTCTTTCTGTTTATGATGTCTTGCTATTATACTATAAGAAAAAAATCCCCCTTCATCTTCCTTTAATATCCTCAAATCTATAACAATAACTTGTTTGGGTTTTTCTACCTGTACATATATAGAGAGGGAAAGTTCAAGACTCAAAATGAATTAGTAAGCCATGGCCCCATTTCTTGTCATTCTGTCTAGTTAAGAATGCTTCATAAATTGTCATGTTTAAACTGGTTGAAAAATCTAAATGTGACATCACTTATAGGTCCAATTCTTATAACCATAGTGAAATTTGAAAAGTTTAAAGTTTCCCAAGCCTAGAGAAATGAAATTCCCTTTCAATAATCTGATAAGTAGAGTACTAAAGAGATATGAAACCAAAAGTCTATAGATGATTGACACACAGGTAAAATATAGTATTCATATTGCAGTTGGGGATAGCCATATATATAATAATAATTATAATCAAAAAGAACTTAAGATATCTTTGTCTCTATGCCCTGGTTTTTTGCCATCTCTATCTGTATTGTTTGATGTAAATTTATACTTTGTGTCATTATTCAAACATCACTGGTACAGGAATCCTGACCCACCAAAAATAACTTAAAAAATAACATCAGAGTGTATGTACTATTCGGCAAGAATTATTTTTCATTTTAACACTTTAATGTTTTATACCTAAAGCAAATTTTTTAGTTTTAACTTTATCAATAGTTATCTTTTGTGTATCTTGAGTTACAACCATTGTTTTGGAAATTGATTTTTTTCTGAATAAGCCAAAAGTTCTGACCGCTTCCCAAAGTATATATCATTCTCTCAGGGACTCAAATAATAAATAAATGGTTTTGTGCCATTCTCAATCATTCATATAACATTCATAAATATGTTTTCTTCTTCAAATAATTATCTAGCTTAGATATTTGCAAACACAGTCAATATTTAAATGCATTAAAGAAAAATATCCTGTATGAAGAAACCAGTAAATCAATAAAAATAGGAAAAAGAAAATGAGACAAAAAAAGAAAAAACTGTAAACTTGGGAAAGAGTAAAATTGATCAAGATAGAAATGAAGGAGTGAAAAAATGTAATATATGAAAGATGACCATCAAAACACTTTGGCCATTTTTAAAGAAATCTTTTTTTTTTCTATTGTATTTCTAATGTGTTTGACCTTCCAGCTGCACAGGTTTCTTCATAGCTCTTCAACTTGCACCAAATTACTTTAAAAGAAGGGGAACCTAGAGGGAAAATTACTTTTTCAGCCAGAAACTTCTCTAAAGGCCTTTCCAAATCCTTGTCATGTAGCCTCACCATATTGTTCCTTGCTGTCTCTTCTACCCTTTTAAACAGTATTTCTTTTTCAAGTGCAAAACAAACCTGAAGATCTCACAGCATTTCTTGTAATATTCAGACTTCTTTTGCCTGCCCATCATTCTCTTTCACAACGTGGCAGAAAAACTGCGGTTATTGAAATGTCACTTCAGACATGTCTGTCCTTTCACAAAGCCAGAAAAGTAATTAAAGGCAAACAGTAAATAAACCCTCAAAGCTTCTAAGCCTTTGTGTGTCTGTCTCCACTGCTTCAAATGACTTTTGTTTGAAAGAAGCTTATGACTATTCTGAGTAATTCCATATCAGTAATGGGCAATTCTGAAAAGCAATGAGATTATTGGGTATTATTTCTTTGTGGAAACTCTGAAAATGGAGGACAACTATATGTGCTCATAGCACCTCCTGAAAAAATGGAGATTCATTATTCATAGTCAGTAGTGATAGTTTTGGACTTGAGGTCATCAAATGAAAAAAATTGAAGTTCTTATAGTACACTAGCTATAATAAAAAAATAAATATCAGAAAATTGTTTAGAAGCACTGAGTTTGTAAAATGGCTTGCAAGGTTTTTATTTTGAATACTCTTTTCACTCTAGTTAATAATTTTACTATTATCAAAAAACCCCACACATTTAAAAATTATTATTATCAATTAACCATGTAAATTTCTATTAGAAAGCACTTTAAGTGGAACAGATGTGAATGGCATTTTGCTTTAACACCAATATCCTGAAGAGCTAGAGTAAGACTGGCACCTAGTGGAGCAATAGCAACATGACTAAAATAGATGATCATCTAGGTAAGGATGATAGCTATGCAACTGCTTCCATTGGCCCTCAAATGCACAATGATTTTTAAAGTTATAAAAATCATTAAAAAGCACTATCAATTTTGTTTCTTGATGTATTAATTTATTTATCTTCTTTGATAGCTATGTGCCCTGTCTGTGATTCTAAGCCAAACATGTAGGGACATGAGAACTATGGTAATTCACCGAGACTATAAAAATTCAAAATAATTTGTCAAGTAATAAGCAATGTGTCAACTAGTAGAGAAAGAATAATGGATCTTAAGTTTTGCTTGTGGCATTTTTCTGTGTTTGTTAATCAGTGAAATAATTTTAAGACTCTCAAAAACAATAAGTTTAATGTAGAACATTGACTTACTTCAGCCACCACCCCAATTTAAATCATTCAAATTCCTCATCTAGTTCCTCAAGGCAATTTTGCTAAAGAATAAAGGTGTTTTTTCTGGAGTCTTTAAATAAGTATGCAAATTCATTACCAGCTCCTAAGAAGAAAGTGTAAGAAATGGTTTATTCATCTATATTCCCAGTACATAGATGGTAGAAATTAGAAAGATGTTCAGGAAATTATTGGTTCACATGGTAATATATTCATGTTTGAAAGCGCTCCTCTAAGAAGATTTCTAAAATATCTGTATTCACCCACCTGTACATCTTAAGCAAACATGAATTATGTGAACTTATATATACTGATGTGATAGATATAAAGGATAAATAAAAGAATATATTTTCATTTCTTCACAAATATTAGATTTCTGTATATTTTAACTTCAGAATCTCATTGTTGTAAATAATTGTGATATGTTATGATGACATGATGATCAAATATCACAATTCTTATAGCAAATAATCTTTGTAATTATGTTTTCTTAAGAAATGTACTTGTTTTGGTATTTACTGCATTATTCATTGTATTAATATTAGAACTAAAACATTAAAAAAGCATGCTTTAAGAAATTTTCAGGAAAACTAGGGATGTCTAATGTAATTTAGTATTTAAAAGTGCAATTAATTGTGCGGTTTTTTTACTCTTGCAATCTAACCTTATATTATGTGATTATTTTAATTAAATGATAATTTTAAAAGACACAGAACTATTTAGGTTATTATTCTACCACACTACTAATGAGCAATTTGTCCTTCCCTAATCTTCAAGTAGATAGTGCCATCCATCTTCAATCTTAGAATCTTCTGTGAACCCTTCATTTTGTACAGGATCAAGGCCAGCATTCTTGATAAACCATGCAAAAGTTGTTGTCAGCTTGTCCCTACCTGCTTCTACATCATTAACTCCAAATTTTCCTGAATTGTACACATAGCATTCAGCTCACAGAGATCTCTTTTCAGTCAGTGCACAATATTTTTTACTATATATTTAACCTAGTCATTCTCTCTCTCTCTCTCTCTGTCTCTCTCTGTCTGCTTGACATTGCTCCCTTCTTTGTTGGACAAAATCAAGATGTGGCATGATATGAAGGGAAGAGATACACTTTCATATATAAAGGAAAGTGAATTCTCTGAGTTACATGGATTCATATTAGTTCTATGTCCCAATTTCTTGATACCACTTGTATTATTCAATCAGGTGCAATGCTGTAGTTTGGATACTAAATGTCTTCCAAATTGTATGTGTACAGGCTTATTTCCCAGTGTGGCACAAAAGGTTGAGCTTGACGGAAGTCTTTAGATCATTGAGGTTATGCGTCTGAAAAGAATTATGGGATACTGACCATATTCTTTTTCTTCCTTGTGATCACGTGACTGGATTTGTTTCATTACCTGGTAGACTGCCTCATCATAGGCCTAAGCAAAGGTGACAATAAATTATGAACTGGAACTTATAGACATGTGAACCAAACTATACATTTCTCTTTATAATTTGATAATTTCAAGCTTTTAATTATAATGACAAAAAACTGAATAACACAAGTGTAATATACATAAAGGTATTGGTCGAAAATTAACATTAAATACTTTAATCTCTAGCAAAAATTTGCTTTCAAGAAATTTCATCTGTTAAACCATCCCTTAACTAGCTGGACATTCAAATAATTTATCCATTTATAAATTATTTATCAAATTATATCATAACTACATGAATTTCATGATTCTCAAAATTATTCTTACCTAGAATTGAGTTCTAGTACTGGATCAACAACCACTAATTCCTATTTACAATTTCTAAGATGTCTAATAGGTACATCAAAGTTAAATTTTTGAGCACAATTTTCATATCTTTTTCACTTCAAAATATACTCACCTCAAACTTTTTTGATCTAATAAATGATTCATTCTCTTTCTTATACTTAAATCCTATTTTTCTTTAGGTTCACCATGTTATTGTCAAGTCTTCTATTATTGTTTTGTTTTATGACCTTTATTTTTAATCCCATATTTTCCAAGTTATCATTAACTCTTGAATAGAACTCTATCGTATTTCTTGACTCTTCTTACCCACACATTTTTCTACTTTTGCTCCAAACGACCTTCCCAAATACTTGTGACTTCCGAATATAAATAATAAAGAGCAACACATTATCATTCTCTATAATTATAACCAAATCATTTTGTCTGGTAGGCAAGGCCAACAAAATCTAACATGTCTCCCCTTCTGATCACTTGTGTCTGAGCTGACTCTGCTTCATCTACCACAAACTAGCCAAGAATTCTCAACTGTGCCTGTGTTATATTATTCACATTCCCAACTTGACCTATCAAAATGGCATTACCTCTTTTGGGAATAATTTCCTATAATATTTGCAAAGATTTTTCTCCTCAATGAACTACCAACTCATAGATACCATTGTCTTAATCTATTTTATTTATTTATTATTGAGTTAAATATTTTTATTTCTCCATTCTTAAAGTATAACCTCTTAAGGAGCCAGAACCTTGAAAATCTCATCAAGTACAGCATGCTCAGTGATTAACACATATTAAGGCTTTAAAAGATCAATTGTTCTCTACTTCAAAATAGCACAATCCATCCAAATGATAAAAGTAACTTAAGCACACATCTGTGCAGTTAAAATTAAGAATGAGTTGTACTCACAGTGAAGAAAATGTTAAAATGGATTATACCTGCAACAGGGGTTAAAAAGCTTAAAATAAGTAAATTACAAAATACATCTATTCAAATTTTGAAACTAGCCCAACATATATACACCAGCTCCATAGAGTTTCTAGTTCCTAAAGTTGAAAAATAAATGCCCTCTAGTTTATACATAGCAGCCAAATCAGAATGTATTCGCTTTTTATAATATATTTACCATTTTCCCATTCTAAGTTAGGGATAACTTCCTAAATCATGAATCAGTATCTATTTTTATGGCTACATCCCTATAATTTTCAATCCACTATTTGCATCTACTTTCTGTCTCTCTGTTAGGAAATCCAGATCATATTTACCAGCTTACTTTTCCTTATTATGCTTTTAGTGTGTTTTTGCCTCTTCAGGATAAACATCTTCACCAGAGTCCAGTACTCTATGTAACACTTTTGTCATGCCAGGAGCTGTTGTGAAAATAAGAGTTTTTGTTGTTGTTTTTAATAATTCTCTAGTTTAATGAAGAACTCCAAAGGAAAGAAAAACAAGAGTGGATAAATAACATGTTATTGTGGTTAAAGCTTGAGCTCTGACATAAAACACAATGGACTTTGAGATCCAATTTGCAAATTACTAGTTTGTTGGGTAAATTACAAAATATCTCTAAGCCTCAATTTTCTCATGGATAAAATGTAAATGCAGGCTATATTTTGCTGGTATTATTAGAAGAAATACATGGAAAGGATATATTACATTGTCTGGTATATAGTGTGCTACATGGTTTAGTATGATACAGTGCACTACAATAAATTACTGAAGTAAATTAATGTTTGATGTAGGTACTTAAATTTACCCGAATTTGATTATGTAAGAGGCACTCAAACTGCTTTTACTGAAAAGCAATGACTCCTTTTTTGGGCCCATGAATTAACTAAGAGTAGAAGAAAAGCATGACATCCCTCCTCCGTTTTGTATCTGTCTCTGCTCTAAGCCATTCTCTTTGCAGTCACTTTGCAATCACTCTGAATTCCAGAAAGAAGTCAGATAATAACCCCTGCTACACAAGGGTCAGTAACTACCCCCAACAAGAGACAGTCCTCAGGATGGACCATCTGCCTGGCTCCAGATAACAACTCTGGAACCTCTACCAGAACAAACACTAAGATAATGACCAGTCAAGTCACACCTATGACTAAACTGTTTAACTGCATATCTTTTGTCCCCTGCCCCCAATTCTTTGCGTATTTAAACTACATAGCTCATGACTATACCATGAAGATGGATGAAGATGAGCTGAGTGCTTACTCTGCCTCTTCCCACAACATATCCCCAGCCCTGTTATAAACCTCCTCTGTCTGCCTTCACTATGCCTCTTTTTTTGGTGTTTAGGGGTAGATGACTAGAGCAGGCATACAGAATATCTGGAATATGGACCTTGGATCCAAAACTCTGGTTTCAATTATACTTCACTTTTATGTTAGAAAACGTGTTTGAATGTGTTTTAAAACCTTGAAAAGATTTTGCAATAACAAACTCATGAGATAACCAAAGCACATTTTAAAATGTTTTAAAAATAAATGAAAATACAGTTTTAAAAAACTACATATCTTACACAAAACTACAGGTCAAGACTAGAGCCTAAATTTTCTGTAGTCTACTAAATCATTCTTAGGCTCTTTTTTTAATAATTCATTGACATATTTTGGTGATTACAATAAAATTTTACCAAAGAATTATTTATTTATACACTGTTCTGTATAGATTCAATGTATTAACTCATTTGTTCTAAAAAAAATCTGCCTTAATGAAGCAACTAGTTTTATTGTACTCATTTTAGAAGCTAAAGCTCTCTAGAGTTTAAGGCACTTGTCCAAGATCAGTGTTGCTATGAAGATAAAAGAAAATTTGAATAACACAGTCCAACTGTATAACTCAAGCATTTTAGTATTATGCTTTCATGCTTACTATAAATCCATGGAATTTTTATTTCTCACAGTAGCATTATTTGAAATTAAAATTAAATAATAAGACTAAAACTAAAACGTTGAATCACTGGCAATCAATGAAATAAAAAGAAAGAAGTGATATTTTAAAGTAAGCTCTCAAAAATTTCATGTGAAAACAATCACTTTATGAGCATGGTCCTCATTTGAGAATTTGCAATTTACAGAGCTGTAGTATGCTTAAATACAAGATTACATTTGAAAGTAGCTACGTGTGATCTACATTTTCAAAGTGTCAGTTGCTAACTATAATCGTGCATAGTAATTCAAAGGCAACTGCAGGATTATCGAGTGATAACAAGGCCACTAAGTCTTCAGCCATGCACTGAATTAGAAAACAAACACAATGAATACTCTGAGGTGTCTCATGTGTGTTTTTGTCTACAAAAAAAAGATAGAAATGCTGTGTATGAACTAAGGCTATTCTTTAAATCAAATGATTTATTATTTGGCATCTGAGCTATGCAATTCAGAAAACAGTTCTCTGAATACAAACCTGACAGGAATGAGAATACACTATCAGGTCAGCAGTCCTAACTCATACTTTCCACGAATAAAGTAAGCATATAAATATGGATATTAATTTTAGCTGACAGTTTTAAGAGTTCTTAAGTGTTCTGCCTGCACAGTTTTCCTTTTTTTTCCACTACTATCCACTGGATCCTTACTACACTTACAAGAATAATTACTGAGAATAAGAAACAGAAAGTCTGGCTTATGGAATAATAAAAAAAAACATTTCAAATGTAAACACAAATATGTGTTAAATGACAAACCTAAGATCACCCTACTTGGATGTCTCCCTATTTGGACGGTCCCCTTATGTATAATGGTCATGTGCATTTCAACTCAGAAGCACCTTTGGTATCCCCAAAAATGATGCTCAAAAAATGACTGAAAAGGGATGAAATGGAACAGCAGTGTTAATAGTACTTAGGCTTATAAAGTTTATATTCTACTAATGTAAGTGTTTAGTAAGAGATTTAAAATAATTGTTTTCAATTTGTTATTTATTATATATTCTCAAATGTCTATAGCATTTTATCTAGATAATCACCATATTCTAAGGCCAAAGTACAGAAAAAAATCAGACTTCCAAGGGCAATATTTGTGAAGAAATATAAGTATTCATGGAATTACATATATTTATATGTACATGTATAAAGATACATGTACATATATGTACATGTACATATATGCATGTATATATTTACATATGTGTAAATAACAGAAAGAATGGAAAACTTTATATAATTTGCTGTTTGAATATTTATTTTTAAATATGTGAACATGCAAGTTACTTAGAAATGAATTTTTAAATACTGATTACTTTCTGGATATTTGATAACTTAAAATCAGAGCCAAAAAAGCCATGGTTCTACCTTTATGATCTATAACCATTCATCTGGATATTTTTACTTAAATTTAGTCAAAATTCATTAAGAGAAAAGACAAGAATGCATTCTGCATACAAATAAAGTGTATGTTGCATGTTGCCATCAGTGTATATCCTCATGTGGTTTAAGATGTTTGTCTGATGGGGGAAGAATACAAATGAGACAAAGTCCTGTTTTAATACAAGTGAATTGTTATGCTAGTTCAAGTAAAGTATGATTCCTAATTTTAAAACCCATCAATTCAGACAAAATGAGACAGAGTCCTGTTTTAACACAAGAGAATTGCTATGCTAGTTCAAGTAAAGTATGATTACTAATTGTAAAATTCAGAAATTCAGACAAAATGAATAAAGAAATCTCTTGGGGTTTTTGTGTACTCCAGAAGGCTACATCATACAGATGGAAGAACAAAATCTTTGTAGATTAACAAGTGATTCAAACACAAGTTTTGTAGCAAATGATTTTTATAATATCTAGAAGATAATTAAAATTCCTTGAGTCTTGTCTACTCATCTATAAAATTAAGAAGATATTATTTTCCACATACAGTTATTGTACAAATTAAATTAAAATATAAATGATAAGAAACAGAAAAATTACTGTTTTGGTAAAATCTCTAGTCCAGTTATGGTGCAAGCCAAGGTGCTTACAGTGTTTTACAAAGCCCAAAGAATCTTACTTAGCTGTCCATCAGCTCTCCTTTGCCTATTTTTGATCAAAAGTAAACTTTCTGAACTCAGTGGAAAAAAAAAAAGATCTGCGGGTGTGCATAGTTCTTACTTTAAAAATGTTTCACAGATGCATCTGTTCAGTAACTACATGCTTACATTCCAAAAATGCAATGCATTAAAATGAAATAATAGTAATAACCCAATCTAACATATACTAAAATTCTGAATGTTTATCAATTTAATTCTGTACTGTGACTTTACAATGTTAGTATTGTTAAAATGTAAACTTCAAAATGTTAAAAATTTGACCCTCCTACAAATGTGACATTATTACATGTAAAATATTTTATTGAGAGCTGAAGGTGTGATTCAAGTAGTAAAGTGCCTTCTTTGCAAGCCTGAAGCTCTGAGTTCAAATCCCACTCCCATCAAAGAAAAAAAAGTTATTCAACTCACTCATAGTGGAATCAAAAATATGGTTTGTTTGGTGCAATATACACTTAAAAGGTCTGTACCTGATTAGGTATTTCAATAAAGTAGCATTAAAATAAAATTGGTTCATGCGGTTAATGTCTTACTAGAAAATAAACTGTATATTTGAAATTCTTTTCTACTGGACAAAAATAAATCTCATCTCTGTCACATAAAAATTTGCAACTTAATATGAAACTGCACAAATTCTGGGAAGGTTAAAAAATATGAAACCAAGTATAGTTGTGCTAATCTGTAATTTCAGGAAATGTAGCACTTAGGTGGTGAATACTGAAGGATACTGGCTTTGAGACCAGCCCGGGCTACCTAGTGAGACTCTGCTTAAAATAATAATGGAAAAATTATTAATCAGAGAATGAATAAACAAAGTACATTTTCACATAATGGAGTAAAATTTTATTAATTTCATTAGAGTGCTGCTTCAAAGCTATGGTATCTGTTGTTATTTTAAAAACTTCTGGGCATTCAAAGATGGTGACTATGGTAGAGAATCAGAAATTCTAAGCTCCATGACTCCCGAAACCTCCTTGAGACATTGGAGCTACACTTCAGTAATACTGATTGCTTCTAGCCAAAATAATAACTGCTATTATATAAAGTGCAGATAAAATTGAAAGGTTGACCCTTAAATTAGTCTTTAATTGCACCTGACAACTGTGAAAATCCCAAGCAAGACAGGTAGCAAGGCATGTGTGGCCCTGGGGAAAAAAGGCCCCATGGCTGTTTCTCTCCCTTTTTCTATCTTTTTTTGTCCTAACAAACAGAAGAGAGAGCTTCAATCAGAATTGAATTCTACAACATCCTGGATCCTTAGCCAGAGGAAAGCTTACTGATGCCTTTCAGCAATGAAAAACACAGCACCATTTCTCCCCACCAACCAGCTCTAAAGGTGCTTATGAGCATCTGCAGAACAAACAGCCCATTATACTCCAACACAGTTGTAGTGGGACAATATAGTAGACTTCTATCACCAATCAATAAGTCATCCAAACTAAAAATCAACAAAGAGATCTAAGAACTGAATGACATCATAAATCAAATGGACTTAACTGATGTTGATGGAATACTTCATCCAACAACATCACAATATACATTCTTCCCAGCAGCCCGTGGAACATTTTCCAAAATAGATCATATCTTAGGGCACAAAACAAGTCTTGGCAAATATAAGAAAATAAAAGTAACCCCTGCATTCTCTCTCACCAGAATGCATTAAAACTAAAAATCAACAACAAAAACAACAACAGAATATATGCAAATAACATATTGCTCAATGATCAGTGGCTCACAGAAGAAACATAACCTATCAGAACCAATAGGACACAGCAAAGGCAGTTCTAAGAGAAAAGTTTATAGTCATGAGAACATATACTAAAAAGACAGAAAGATTTCAAGTAAATGACCTAATGCTACATCTGAAACTCCTAGAAAAACAAGAAGCAAAACCCCAAAACAACCAGAAAGAGAGAAATAAAAAAAGTCAGGGCTGAAATTAATGAAATAAAGACAAAAAATATTTACAAAGAATCAACAAAATAAAAAGATGGTTCTTTGAAAAATAAACAAGACTGAAAAGCCCCTACCAATTCTGATGAAAGTGAAGCCGGGGGAAAAACAACCCAATTAGTAAAATCAGAGAGAAAAAAGTGGAGATAACAACAAACAACAAGAAATCCAGGGAATCATCAGAACTAATTTAAGAACTTATATTCCAGAGATCCAACATAGTGACTGGGACGGAGCCACAGACTGCATGAGCTCCATGACCCAGGGAATTTGCTGAGACACTGGAGACAGACTTGGCTGAAGCAAAGAACCAGGAAGAGCTGAGAGTACAGCACTCTAAACCTGTAGATTGTGGAAGGCTTCTCCACACCACAATCTACCAAATGAACAGCAGACTGCCAAATCCCGCTGCTCCACACTGCCAGGCTCTTCACCCCTCAAGCTACACCAATCCCCACCCCTCCGGAATCCTAGCCCCTCAGGTTTGGGCACAAGCTCCAGGTGATATAGACAAATCCCTTCTCCATCAGGTCCTCCCCCCCTGGGGTCCTGCCAGATCTACGTACTGCTGGGATCACTGCCCTTCAGGCCTGGGCACCAGCTGCAAGTGAGACAGCTGCATCCCCCACCCCACTAGGATCCCTGCTCCTTGGGCCAACCGGGGCCCAAGCACCATAGGCTTGCCAGATAACTGCTCCACCAGGCTCCCACTAGGGCCACAACAGGAGGGTTCCAAACCTGCCTAAGAGCACAGACAGACAGAACTAGATGCTAAAGGAGAAACATCAGAACAACTAAGACTGTAATTCAACTGTTCCAGAACTGATTTTTCTTTTTTTTTATTCCCTTCTTTAAGGGTTTGGCTGTCTGGTTTGCTGTTTGATCACCCAGCATCTCTCCCATTTTTTCACTTTTTATTTTATTTTTATTTTTTCTTTCTTTCTTTCTTTTATCTTTCCTTCTCTTTCTCTTTTTTCTCCTTCTCTATTGGTTTTGTTAGTATTAATATTGTAACCCAGCTAATACTAAATTACACATAGTCCAGGGACAGAAACAGTACCTAGAGGAAACATGGGAAGAAGAAAAAGGGATGGAAACCATTCTCCCCCCAAAAATAAAGTAGTAGAGGACTTAGACTGAAATGAAGAAAATGGATACCCAGATCCAGCCTCCAACAAAACAAAGATAAACTATACCAAGGAACCCAATGAAGCCCATAAGAACAATCTGAAAGAAGAAATTCTGCAACTAATTAGTGAGAATTTCATAGAGATGTTACTAGACTTTGTCAACCAACATGTATAGGAGGCACTCAAGAAATTCCAAGACAACAAAAATAAAGAATATGAGAAAACCCAGAAACAAATAAATGAAATCATAGGAGCCCTAACTGAAACAGAGATCACCATAAACAGAGAGATAAGCGAATTAAGGGTGAAAATTGACAATATTAAAGAGGAAGTAACCCACAATATGGAACACCTCAGAAAAAAGAATGAAACATAAAAATACAAAACAAAATGGTAGGCCATTCCAGCAGAACAGTACAAACAGAAGACAGAGTCTCAAAACTTGAAGATGAAATGGAAATTAAAGGAAAAACTGAAGAACTATTAGTTAAACAACACAAGACCTGTGAAAAGAAAGTGAAAGAACTCACTGACTCCATCAAAAGAACAAACCTGATAATCATGGGCATTGAAGAAGCAGAAGAGGTGCATTCAAAAGGAATGTGTAATATATTCAATAAAATAATAACAGAAAATTTCCCAAACATACAGAATACTATGCCCATTCAGGTACAGGAAGCCTCCAGAACACCGAACAGACTTGACCAAAATAGAACTACCCCATGACATATTGTAATTAAAACAAAAAGTACAGAAAAAAGAGAAAAAATATTGAAAACTGTAAGAGAAAAAACAAATAACATACAAAGCTAAACCCATCAAAATCACAGCAGATGTCTCAATGGAAACCTTAAAACAAAGAAGAGCATGGAGTGAGGTCTTCCAGACACTGAATGAAAATAACTTCAATCTTAGGATACTCTACCCAGCAAAACTATCATTCAAAATAGATGGAAAAATAAAAGTCTTCATGATAAGCAGAAACTAAAACATATGACCAACAAGCTACCACTACAAAAGATTCTCCAAGGAATTCTGCACACAGAAAAAGAAAGCCAACAAAACCATGAAAGGAAAGGCAATACCAAACCACAGGAGAAGAAAAGGCAAGAAAGTAGAGAGTAACACTGATTCAGCTACAAATAATCAAATTCTTAATCAACAAAGACAACTACATGACAGGGATTGTCACATATTTATCAATACTAACACTGAATGTTACTGGACTAAATTACCCCATCAAAAGAAACCAATTAGCAAAATGGATTAAAAAGGAAGCTCTAACAATCTGCTGCCTATGGGAGACCCACCTCATCGACAGAAATAAGCAATGGCTGAGAGTGAAAAGCTGGAAGAAGATTTACCAAGCCAATGGTCCCCAAAACCAGGCAGGAGTAGCAATACTTATCTTGGACAAAATAGACTTCAAAACTACATTGATCAAACAAGATAAAGAATGATACACCATACTAATAAAATGGGAAAAATACCAAAAGGAAATAACAATTATCAACCTGTACACACCCAATGTCAATGCACCCAATTTCATCAAACATACCCTGAAGGACTTAAAATCATATATAAACTCCAACACAGTGGTAGTGGGAGACTTTAATAGCTCCCTTTCACCAATAGATAGGTCATCCAAACAAAAGAAAATCAATAAAGAAATTCTGGAACACCATAGATCAAATAGACCTAGCTGATATCTACAAACATTTCATTGAACTGCTTCACAATATACATTCTTCTCAGCAGCTCATGGAACCTTCTCCAAAATTGATCATATCTTAGGGCACAAAGCGAGCCTCAGCAAATAAAAGAAAATAGAAACAATACCATGCATTCTATCTGATCACAATGAATTAAAACTAGAAATCAACAAAAAAAATAGCAAAAAACATGCAAACAGTTGGAAACTGAACAACACATTGCTCAATGATCAATGGGTCATCGATGAAATAAAAGAGGAAATTAATGAAAATGAAAGTTAATGAAAATGAAAACACAACCTACCAGAACCTATGGGACACAGCAAAGGCAATCCTAAGAGGAAAGTTTGAAACCATGAGTGCGTATATTAAAAGGACAGAAAGATCTTAAATCAATGACCTAATACTATAGCTCAAACTCCAAGAAAAACAAGAACAAGCAAATCCAAAAACAAGCAGAAGGAAAGAAATAATTAAAATAAGAGCTGAAATCAATGTAATAGAAATAAAAAATTACAAGAATCAATGAAACAAAAAGCTGGTCTTTGAAAAAATAAATAAGATTGACAGACCCCTGGCAAACCTGACTAAAATGAGGACAGAAAAAAACCAAAATCAGTGAAATCAAGAATTCAAAAGGGGAGATTACAACACCACATAAATCCAGGAAATCATCAAAGACTACTTTGAGAGCCTATACTCAAATAAATTTGAAAAATTTGAAGAAATGTACAGATTTCTAGAAACTTACAACCACCCAAAACTGAACCAAGAGGATATTACTCACCTGAATAGATCTATAACACAAAATGAAATTGAAGCAACAATCAAGAGTCTCCCAAAAAAGGAAAGTTCAGGACCTGATGGATTCAATGCTGAATTCTATCAGACTTCTAAAGAAGAACTAATATCAACTCTTCTTAAACTATTACATGAAATAGAAAGGAAGGAACACTGCCTAACTCATTTTATGAAGACAATATTACTCTCATGCCAAAATGAGACAAAGACAACATAGAAAAGAAAAACTATAGGCCAATTTCTTAATGAATATTGGTGCAAAAATCCTTAATAAAATAATGGAAAACCAAATCCAACAAGAAATCAAAAAAGATCATCCACCATGACCAACTCAGCTTCATCCCAGGAATGCAGAGGTGGTTCAACATATGCAAATTTATAAATGTAATACAGTAGATCAATGGAAGCAAAGACAAAAACCATTTGATCATCTCAATAGATACAGAAAAAGCCTTCGACAAGATCCAACACCACTTCATGATAAGAGCTCTAAGAAAACTAGAAATAGAAGGAATGTACCTCAATATTGTAAATTCTATGTATGACAAACCTACAGCCAACGTCATACTTAATGGTGAAAAACAGAAACCATTCCCCCTAAAATCAGGAACAAGACAAGGGTGCCCACTATCCCCACTCCTATTCAACGTAGTACTGGAATTTCTAGCCAGAGCAATTAAGCAAGAAGAAGCAATAAAAGGAATACACATAGGTAAAGAAGCTGTCAAAATATCCTTATTTGCAGAAGATATGATCCTATAACTTAAAGACTCAAACAACTACACCAAAACTCCTAGATACCATAAACAGCTACAGCAAGGTGGCAGAATAACTATTTTTACTGGCTCTAAACATGTCCTTTGATATTTAAAGATGGTTTTTACTTTTTTAAAGTTTGTTGTCTTAGACATATATACTGATAATATATTGTTGCCATGGTAATTCTACTCAGTCCAAAAAAAAAAAGACATGGTCTAAATTATATATATATATATATATAATATATATGTATACATATAACATATATGTATATATAATGTCCACCCATTAAAACCCCATTGGAGATGTCATTTTGTTTTTATTTATATTGTCTACTACTCCAACTGCAGTTAAAGTAGCAGAGATTGCTCATGGATCCACCACACCACTCACCACAGTTGAGTCTAGTCAGCTTATCTCCAATGGGAGTGTATCCCTGATCCAGCTTCACCATGTAGGATCACGCTCTGGAACCTGAGTCCTCCCTCTGCAGGACTCCACTTCCCCGAGAAAAATGGGACCAAAAGTGGCGGGACAACAGCCCTGCTCTAGTCACTCCCCAGAAGCTGACTAGTCAAAGAACCACAGAAGCTTGAGAAGTCAACTCTCCAATGGGACAAATGGACTCTTTTTACACTAGTTACCTCCCTGTGATGCATTGTCTCCTTTTGTTTGTATCTGTTGCTATAATTCTCATAATAATCTTTGCCATAGGCCTGGCAGAAACCACCCCCACTGATTGGACTCTTGGTGAAAGGTTTTTATTTGCTCTTTTCCATCTCTTTTGGGGATTATTGTTTATTGTTACTGATGTGGTTTCCCTTCGTGGCCTCAGAGCCCTCCTCTTGTGACCTATATATGCATACTACTCAGGCAGGAAATGTCACTAGGACTTTGCTATTCCATATTTACTATTCTTGTGCAGGCACTGTCATCACATCACTCACAACCATACCATCTACTCAGTGTGTTCCCATGCTAGTCAGCATATGTGCTTCAACCCCACTTACTGCCCTCAGGAGCAAAAAATGGCCACACAAGTAATGATGCTATGGAAATACAAACCCCTAGATCAAGGTGATGCTCTTTGACCCTGAGTGGATCTGAGCATCAAAGAGGGGAATAATGTAGCAAGAAAGGGGAGGCCAGAAAAGAAACAGATTGTGTTCTGATGACACGACAGGGGGAGGGGATGGCAAAGCAGAGAGAGATAAAACTTAGAGAATTGAAACATGAAGGTCACACAGCACTGGGGAAATGAAATAGCCAACAAAGTCACATACAGCCATATGTGGGTCGAGTTAGCTTTTTGCTTCTGTAACCTGTTTGCAAGGGTAGATAAGGTGAGACCCCTTTGTTCTCAGGGCTCAACCTTTGGACACGAGTCTGCTGGGTCTGTGCTGGCACAATAAACATTGCTTCCTGGTAATCTGCCTCAGAGACTCCTATCTCAGCTAGCAAACTCCCACAATATTATGTTTTTCCTTCAACAAAATCAGAGAACAAGAGTGCAGAACAGATTCTGCCTGGAAGCTATGGGGGGAGGGAAGTCTCCAGGAGTAGGGGAGAGGGCCCAAACAGTACATACACATGTAAGTAAATGTAAAAATGATAAAATAAAAGAAAGAAAAATAAATAAAAAATGAAAAATTTTGAATCCAAGAGTACATCTAGTCTCAAAATTTTCATTCTAAACTCGAAATATTATGGACAGGAGCAGGAAACTTCCAAGTAATTTGCTTGTAATTTTCCAATCATTAAAATTTAGAGAGAGGGTAATCCTAAACTCTCTCTCTCCTTTTATTTTTTTCCTTACATATTGGTAAGTAATCTTCAGAATCTAACTTATTTTTTGTGGTTCTTTACTTCTATATTTATACTACCAAGAAATATACAATAGTTGGCACACAATAATAATAGATGATGTGAATAATTAAAAGGACTAAAATATGCCCAACCAGATTTGCATGTTATATCTTTCAGTTCTTGGAGTTATAATTGTTAGCTGAAAAAAATGTTGATTCAAAGATATTTGGTAAATTCTTTTTCTATTATGTATCACAAGTCTAAAGAACTTTTTTATCTGTGCTGTGCTGATGACTTTTTACTAGATAGTGACCACAAGTTAATATATCCTCTCCTTAGATAGGGTTATTGTATAATAACAAGCTTTCATTTAGTATAGATATTTAAAGTGTACAATTCAGTAAGTTTGAATTTATGAATATACTTATGAACTAAAGCCACAATCAAGATAATAACTACACCTTCTTTGTGTTTTACTGTACCTTACCAAGTGTGCACAAGTCCTGGAAACATCTGTTCTATTTTCTTCACTATATATTTCTTTGTATTTCATAGACTATCATGTTGATAAAATCATAGTACATATGCATGTTTTGTCTGATTTTTTCATTCAACTTATTATTTTGAGATTTAATCATATTATTACATGTATAATTCAATTTATTTCTTGCTTAGTAGTATTTCATTGTTAAAAACAACATATTATTAATAATTCACCTGATGTTCTCTCTAAATCTGCTGATGTCATCAAAATAAATTTCATTGATTTACAAACATTAAATTGGCATTCTTCAGAGAAACTCCATTTGGTTATGGTGTATTTTTTTTTTATAAGTTGGTAGGTACTTTTTTCTTTTTTGAAGAATTCTGTTAACATGAGAGATTTTGGTCAGTAACTTCGGGCTTTTATTAATGTCAAATGAATGTTATTTTTTCTTTAAATATTTAGCAAACTTTGCCATAAAAGTTACTAGGATCTGAAGAGAAATAAATATACTGATGTTAGCCATTTAGTAGTGTATGTTTTTCTTGGGATTGGTCAATTTAGGTTAAATTGTTGAATTTATTGGCACAAATGTGTTTATGATATTCTTTTACTTTACCTTTAACACATGCTGTGATGACAGCTCTCTCATCCTTGATGTTAAAATTTGTTTCTTCTTTAATTTTTCTGGTCAATATGACTTTTTTGTCCATAATATCAAGTGTCTCAGAGAATTATGTTTGGCTCAATTGATGTTTCTATTGTTCTCTCTTTTATATTTATTTATTTATTTATTTATTATTTATTTATTTTTATTCTTTTACTCACATGTGCATACATTGTTTGGGCCATTTCTCCCCCCTGCTCTTTCCTATTTCATTGAATTCCATTCAGGTATTTATTGTCTTTTTCTTTCTTACTATGCACAGTACTCTTTTTTTTATCCAATGTATGAGATAGAAACTGAGATAAGTAATTTGGACTTTTCTTTTTTCTGTTATAGTAATACCTTTAATTACTAAATTAGCTATATCACTCTAATAATAGCATGTCATAATTTTGATTTTATGTAGCTCAGAAATTTTCTAATTTCCCTTTTCATTACATCTTCAACCCATGGAATATTTAGTACTATATTAAGTATAATCTTAAGTATCTGAAAATTTTCAAAATATAATTCTACTATTCATTTCCAGTTTAATTCAGTTGTCAAAGAATAGAATTTGTATGATTTGCTTATTTTAAATCTATTTCACACTTACTTTATGAACTATGAATTACTATACCTGAATAAATCATGGATGAGTTTTTTAAATTATTATATTTTTTAATATTGATAGGGATGTTTTATAAATGTTGATTAGGACAAGTGAATTATTGTCTTTCCAAATGACTTTTAGAACAATATGAGTTTTCTATTTATTCAAACTTTTTTAAGTGGTAGATGTTGTATACTTCAAACGTATTTGAGGGCTTTTTTCCATTTTCAGATTGTTCTAAAGTTTTGCATCATATATTTTGAAGTTCTGGTAGGTGCTGTTTATTATAGATATTTATTTCTTGATAAGTTGATTTCTTAGTCTTTATGAAATGACTCTGTATTCTCCATAAGCACTTCACTCTGAAAACTATTATATTCATTCTTTCTTTTTATTAGAATAATCACAATATATCTTCTTTTCCCTTTTTCTGTATTTGGCTTGTTTCTATTTTATCTTTAAAATTAATTTTTATAGATAATATATAATTGATCCTTGAAATTTTTATTCATTATATAATATTTTATTTTGAGTTGGACTGTATATACTATTTTCACTATTATTTTTGAGTGGACTTCAATACAACATATTGTTGTATCACTTTTCTTTGTCTTGATGTTTTGTGTTTCTTTTTTCCTTTTGTCTGCCTTCATTGAGATAATCCACTTTATTGACGTTTTATCTGTGCTTATTTTTAATGGATGTACATTACTTATTATGCTTATTTTGAGATTTCTGTAGGTGGAGGATCAGAACACCCAAACAATGCAATTTGTTGGTCTCAATGATGAAAAAATTTCAGTTGAAGATGCACAGAGGAGTTTAACCAAGCCAGATTTATTAAAGGCAAAAATGAAATTATACCTAATACAGGAAATGGAAGGTGGAACATACTATCAAGCAGCAGGGTGCACTTTTATGGGCTGTAAGAAATAGCATGCTACTTTTATCTAAATAACTGTAAAGTTTTCTAAGGTTTAGGAAGGCTTTTTCCTGGAAGGGGTTTGCTCGGGAGGAGACTACCCTACAAGGTCTGCTCAGAAATAGAATGACAATTTGAAAGGCAAAGCAGTCTGCACTTAAAACCACAAACTTCATTTCATGCTCATGAGATTATTGCCTGCACTTGCTGTAGAGTTCTGCAAGCTTTCTAAAGTAGTATAAGGGGAAGGTAGTTGATTTATGCTGCTCACACAACTAAGAGAGTGATGGGTTGTGTCATTGGAGTATTAAACCATGATGTGGGTAGAACTTAAGACAAGTGGGGCACTGAAAGCCCTCATCTAGTTCTGGTGGATGAATGTCACTGGGCTTGCCATAATTCCTTGTCTAAGACCCTCTAATAGTTTATCATAAGTCCAACCTATAATACAGCACAAAATATATTTTCGTTTTTCTACTGTTTGCTCTAAGTCTGCTGTTGACATCTATTTACCTGCTTTGGCTGTTTTGTATTTCATTTACATTTACCATATTTTGGCCAACATTTGGCCTAAAATATTCTTTCTAGCACCCTTCTTATCTTTCCTCACTTCAATTATCAAATTATAAACATATAGGTCATGTAAACTTTTCTAGTGCTCCTAATTTTTGAGTTTTACTTTGCGTTGGTTCTCTTGCTATGTATGTCTTCAAATTCAGTAATTTATAAAATTAGTATCTCTCTGTTAGCAATGTTTAATCTGTGGTTAACTCTAATCATTATATTTCAGTCACAGTACTTTCATCTTTAATAGTTCTACTAGTACCACTGTTGTATCTACTTATCAAGAACTTAGCTTCTTAAACTTATGAAATATAATTATTATAAGAGAGGAACTTTAGCAAATTAAATTTAGTGTTTTTTTTTTTTTTGCCCATATCTCTAATTTTGTTGAAGAGAGAGTATAAACAATAACAATAATGAGAAGGACCAAGGATTTTTCCTAGTTGAGATAGGGATAAAGTACAGGGAGATGCCTCCCATTGCTTTCATGTACAAATGTGTTACATTCTAAGTTGATTCTTCTCGAACTGACCTTTTCTCTGGTTCCTGGTCCCCTCCTAAGGCTTCAGTCATGCTAAAGTTTTTTTGTTAGTTCCTTTGCACTGAGGACATCAAATGCTATCATGGTTTTTTTGGTTTCTTACCTATCCTCATACCTCCCTTGTGCAACCTCACCTTATAATGTAACCAAAGTCCAATCCCCTTGCAGTATTTGCCCTTGATATAAAGTCCACATGTGAGGGAAAACATTCGATTATTGGTCTTCTGAGCCTGGCTAACCTTGCTCAGGATGATGTTCTCCAGTTCCATCCATTTCCTTCTAAATGATAAGATTTTATTCTTCTGCATGGCTGCATAAAATTCCATTGTGTATAAATACCACAATATCTTAATCCATTTGTCGGTAGTGGGGCATCTTGGCTGTTTCCATAAGTTGGCTATTGTGAATAGTGCTGCAATAAACATGGGCATGCAAGTGCCTCTGTAGTAACTTGTGTCACATTTCGTTGGGTATATCCCCAGGAATGGGATTGCTGGATCACATGGCAGATCTATGCTTAGATTTTTAAGAGGCCTCCGAATTCTTTACCAGAGTGGTTGAACTAGTTTTTATTCTGACCAGCAGTGTATGAGGGTTCCTTTTCCCCACATCCTCGCTAACACCTTTGTTGGTGGTGTTTCTGATGATGGCTATTCTAACAGGGGTGAGGTGGAATCTTAGTGTGGTTTTGATTTGCGTTTCCTTTTTGGCTAGAGATGGTGAGCATTTTATCATGTGTTTTTTGGACACTTGAATTTCTTCTTTTCAGAAAGTTCTGTTTAGTTCAGTTACCCATTTCTTTATTGATTCATTGATGTTGGGGGAGTTTAGTTTTTTGTGTTCCTTGTATATTCTGCTTATCAGTCCTTTGTCTGATGTGTAGCTGGCAAATATTTTCTCCCACTCTGTGTGTGATCCCTTCAGTTTAGAGACCATTTCTTTTGTTGAGCAGAAGCTTTCAGTTTTATCAAGTCCCATTTGTCTATACTTTCTCTTAGTTGCTGAACTGCTGGGGTTCTATTAAGGAACTCCTTGCCTAAACCTATTAGTTCCAAAGTATTTCTTACTCTTTCCTATATCAACTTTAGAGTTCCAGGTCTGATATTAAGATCTTTGATCCATTTTGAGTTAATACTAGTATAGGGTGATAAACATGGATCTAGTTTCAGTTTTTTGCAGACTGCTAATCAGTTTTTCCAACAGCTTTTATTGAAGAGGCTGTCTTTTCTCCATCGTATATTTTTAGCATCTTTGTCAAAAATAAATTGGTTGTATTTGTGTGGATTCATATCTGGGTCCTCTATTCTGTTCCACTTGTCTTCATGTCTATTTTTGTGCCAGTATCATGCTGTTTTTTTAATTGCTATTGCATTGTAATATTGTTTGAAGCCAGGTATGGTGATACCTCCAGCATTGTTCTTTTGGGTGAGTTTTGCCTTGGCTATTCACAGTCTCTTGTGTTTCCAAATGAATTTTAGGGTAGATTTTTCAATTTCTTTGATGAATGTCATTGGGATTTTGATGGGAATTACATTAAACATGTAGATTGCTTTGGTAGTATAGCCATTTTTACTATGCTGATTCTACCAATCCATGAGCATAAGAGATCACCTTCCCCAATCTTTGTAGAGGTAATTCACATCCTTTGTTAGGCTTACTTCTAAGTATTTGATTTTTTTTTTGAGGCTATTGTAAATGGAATTGTTTTCATACATTCTTTTTCAGTTTGTTTATTATTACTGTATAGAAAAGCTAATGATTTTTGTATATTGATTTTATATCCTGCCACCTTGCTATAGCTGTTGATGGTGTCTAGGAGATTTTGGGTAGAGTTTGTTGTGTCTCTAAGGTATAGGATCATATCATCTGCAAATAGGGATGTTTTGACAGTTTCTTTACCTATTTTTATTCCTTCTACTTGCCTTATTGCTCTGGCTAAGAATTCCAGTCCTATGTTTAATAGGAGTGGGGATAGTGGGCATCCTTGTCTCATTCCTGATTTTACAGGGAATGGTTTCAATTTTTCACCATTAAGTATAATGTTGGCTATAGGTTTGTCATATATAGCTTTTATAATCTTGAGGTACTTTCCTTCTATTCTTAGTTTTCTTAGTGCTTTTATCATGAAGTGGTTTTGGATGTTGTCAAGGCCTTTTCTCCATCTATTGAGATGATGAAATGGTTTTTGTCTTTGCTTCTGTTAATGTGCTGTATTACACACATATATTTGCATATGTTGAACCACCCCTGCATCCCTCTGTTGAAGCCGACATGGGCATGGTGAATGATCTTTCTGATGTGTTGTTGGATTCAGTTTGCCGTTATTTTATTGAGGATTTTTGCATCAATATTCATTAAGGAGATTGGCCTACGGTTCTCCTTTTTGGAGGTGTCTTTGCCTGGTTTTGGGATGAGTGTAATACTGGCTTCATAAAATGAGTTAGGCGGTTTTCCTTCCCTTTCTATTTCATGGAACAGTTTAAGGAGAGTTGGTATTTGTTCTTCTTTAAATGTCTGATAGAATTCAGCAGAGAATCCATCAGGTCCTGGACTTTTCTTTTTTGGGAGACTCTTTATTGTTGCTTCAATTTCATTTTGTGTTCTGGATCTATTCATGTGATTAATATCCTCTTGGTTCAGTTTTGGATGATCATAAGTATCTAGAAATCTGTCCATTTTTTCAAGATTTTCAAATTTATTAGAATATAGGTTCTCAAAGTAGTCTCTGATGATTCCCTGAATTTCCAAGGTTTTTGTTGTTATCTCCCCTTTTGCATTCCTGATTTTACTGATTTAGGTTTTTTCTCTCCTCATTTTAGTCAGGTTTGCCAGGGTTCTGTCGATCTTGTTTATGTTTTCAAAGAACCACCATTTTGTTTCATGAATTCTTTCTCCATTTTTTTTTTGTTTCTATATCATTGATTATCTCTTATTTTTATTATTTCTCTCCAGTTTGTTTTGGGATTTCCTTGTTCTTGTTTTTCTAGGAGTTTGACATGCAGCATTATGTCATTGATTTGAGATCTTTCTATCTTTTTAATATATTTACTCATGGCTATAAACTTTCCTCTTAGGACTGCTTTTGCTGTGTCCCATATGTTCTTGTAGGTTGTGTTTCCATTTTCATTAACTTCCAGGAAGTTTAATTTCCTCTTTTATTTCATCGATGACCCATTGATCATTGAGCAATGTGTTGTTTGGTTTCCAACTGTTTGCATGTTTTTTGCTATTGTTTTTATTGTTGATTTCTAGTTTTAATTCATTGTGATCAGATAGAATGCATGGTATTATTTCTATTTTCTTATATTTTCTGAGGTTTGCTTTGTGTCATAGGATATGATCAATTTTGGAGAAAGTTTCATGGGCTGCTGATAAGAATGTATATTGTATAGAAGTTGGATGAAATGTTCTATAGACATCAGCTAGGTCCATTTGCTCTATGGTATGATTTAGGTCTAGGATTTATTTATTGATTTTTTGTTTGGATCACCTATCTATTGGTGATAGGGGGCTATTAAAGTGTCCCACTACCACTGTGTTGGAGTTTATATATATTTTTAGGTCCTTTAAAGTATATTTGGTGAAATTGGGTGCGTTGACCTTGGGTGCATATAGGTTGACAATTGTTTCCTTTTGGTGTATTTCCCCTTTTATTAGTATGGAATGTCCTTTTTCTCATTTGATCAATGTTGATTTGAAATCTACTTTCTCTAAGATAAGTATTGCTACTCCTGCCTGTTTTCGGTGACCATTAGCTTGGTAAATCTTCTTCCAGCCTTTCACCTATGCCTATGCTTGTTTCTATTGATAAGACAGGGTCTCCTGTAAGCAACAAATTGTTGGATCTTCCTTTTTAATCCAGTTTGTCAAATGGTGTCTTTTGATGGGGCAATTAAGTCCCTGAACATTCAGTGTTAGTATTGATAGGTATGTGGTGATTCCTGTCATTTTGTTGTCTTGGTTGTTTGAAGGTGTGATTGTGTGCAGCTAAATCGATGTTACTCTCTACTTTCTTGTCTTTTCTTCTTCTGTGGTTTGGTATTGATTGTCCTTTCATGGTTATGTTGGCTTTCACTTTCTGTGTGCAGAATTCCTTGAGAAAAATCTTTTGTGGTGGTGGCTTTGTGGTCATAGATTTACAGTACATTTTAAAGTCGATTTTCCCCATTAGTGAAGCAAAATATTTCTCAGAACCAGATGAATCATAAAATATGCTACATTACAAGCCTTTAAGAGAAAGCAAGTGCACATTTGCAGTAAATAGCAATTGAATTGTATGGGTTTACAGTTTTACTTGTGCATACCACATTCTCCCTCTTTCCTAGTGAAAGGGATTTTTGGTTTATGTGACTAGAAAATGTGTATATTTAAAGATAATAAAAATAAATATCATTTATCTCCCATAAATTTGTTCCCTATATAAGAAAAAGAAATTCTGCTTAAAATTAGAAGAAATAAAAATTTTGAATTCTTAGTCTGATATATACATCTTATACTAACAGATCTTCCAAAGTAAAAAAAAAAAGTAATTATAATCATATTGATTCTTCATTGTTTGGTCTAAAAATTAATCTTAATATCTAAAACATGTACCTTAAATCTAAAATCAAAAAGTGCCAATTGTAACCAAAATCTCCTATAACCTGCACAGCACTCTTTTCTATTTGGTTTGCATGTCTTTCTGTGTGTGCATGTGTTTAATTTTAAGTAAAATGAGAGTGAAAACTGTGAGATATTCAAAGACAAGTCATTAGAGCTTTCCTATCAGAAACTTTGAGTCTTGAAAGTTAAAGGAGGAAAAATAATTCCAAAAGCTAATTCCCTTGTCTCTTTTCTCTTTATATCTTTCAGCATAAACAGATTTGTTTCTGTTTCTTTGGTCTCATGTGTTCAGATTTGTTTCTGTTTCTTTGGTCTCATTTGGTAATTTTTCCACAGTGCTTTAGGTTTGTTTTGTCCTTTCTATGACTGCTTCTTCCTTTCCATGTGTCCTCTTACTAATTTTCTTGTCCTTATCCAGTCTTTTTAGATGCTCATTGTAAACCTCCCTAATTCATATGATTTTTATCAGAAAAATTAATAAATTTTTATCAGAAATAGTATACGGTGTTAAACATTCGCACCAAAAGTTAAGACACAGATTGATCTACTTAGTGACAAAATTGAACCAACTACTGGAGGCACATTTGTGTTATCTCTTCTTGTCTGAGTTAGCATACCCTGTGCAAAAGTATGACTTTAATTACTACTTTTTCCTATAATCCAAGAAAAATATCAATTTGTCATGAGCAGTATAGTACAGTATAATATTTATTCCAAAGCTGGGTGAACTATTTATTATTTGTTACATTCCTACAGCATGGTAGTTGCTCTTTCTTGCAATCAACATGTCAAAAAAGGTAGTAGTGATGGAATTTCAAGCAATATCCAACAGAAAAGTTAGTTTAAAATACATTTGATTTCAAAATTAAAGTAGCTCTTTTGTTTTTCTAGAATAAATCATTCCAGTTTGATTACATTTTGAAGTATAATTAAGCCATGTGTTCACACATTGATAGTAACTAATCATTAAAACTTTCACAATGGCAAACACAGATGCAGTCTACACATAAAATATTCAATGAATATTTGTTTTTTCAGTGAATGAAGTTTGAACATGTAAGCCAAAAGCAACATAGAAAAAAATCTTTTCCATTATTTACATTTTCCATTTTGATTTTAGAACATCATTCTCCACAAGGAAGAACAACCAGTTTTAGTAACCTAGATATGATTTATTGAACTGTATTTAAATTAGTCCTCCTGTTCTTGAATTACATTCACTCTAAATGGGGCTCAAATAGAGTAGAATAAATAATGAGTGTTGAACAGTGAGCCTATTTCACTCAATGCAGATAAAACTCTCAAGTCATTTATACCTGTTACAAAGCCATGCGATTACTCCTTTTCATCTCTCAGGTTACACATGGCAAATTTCATGATTAGTTGTTACTAAAAATGATTATGCTTTGTCTTCACCATTCTCAATAACATAAAAAAATTTAAAATTCTCTCCTACGCCTGTGTGCTGGTCTTTCTAATTTGCATAGATGCTGATTTAATAAAGAAAAAAAGAGAAGTTCCAAGTTTAATTAAGTAGAGTAGTACACTATCTTCAGGTTAAAATATCCTATATTTATCCTAACTTAATTCTTGGTATTTATTTTATTCATATTTATAAAATAAATTTTGTGAATTCTTGCTTAATTTTGTTTAATATTAATTTGTTCACATTTTTATTAGTGCACGTTAATTGTAAAGTGCCAGGTTATGATTGTGATATTTCCATACATATATGTAATATACTTTGATCATTTTCACTCCTCTACTACACTTTATTTTTCCCCCTCTACCCACTTCTCCTTTTTTATCTTTCTTGAAATTTGAATGGGTTTCATTATGACCTTCTCATACTTGCTTCCAATGTACTTCAGTCACATTTTCCCACCTTAACCTCTCTTTCTTTCTTCTTATGTCTTATAGGTCTCCCACATTTATGTTCATTACAGTTTTTTTGTTTAGCTTCCACATATGAGAGTAATCATGAAGTATTGTTTTTCTGAGTCTGGCTCATTTTGCTTAAAATGATAATCTTTGCTTCCATTCATTTTCCTGCAAATGGCTAAGCCTAACTAATACAGCCAACACTCTCAGTTGCTCTGGCTTATAAGTCTGTGCAAAATTGTGAGAACACATTGAAAAATTCCACTTGCTGGTCTAGGAATTTGGCTCAGTGGTGGACTGTTAGCCTAGCATATTAAGTACCCTGAGTTTATCCACAGCAAAAAGAAGAAGACCATTAATTTGAATGAATAAAATAGATGTGGGGAATAATTATAGGTGTTTTATCATCTTATATTTGAAAAATTTCAAAGGACATTTGAGGCAGTCCAGGTGGAGAATAAAGAATGGTGTTGCATGATGTCAACTACCACATCCTGCATCATTCACAGTCTTCTAGCTATGTGAGTATCCTCACTTCCATCTCAAATCCCTATGACTTTTGGTTTATCTATCTGGATGTTCCTCCTTGGAGAATTCAGTGAATTTGTTTACGAATATTAGCCTAAATGTCTGAAGATTCTTTGAAAGTCTTTTGTAATGACACCATTTCAGTAAACCCAAAGTCATTTTCCAATTCCTTGGTTTGATTTATCTTTCCTCATAAATTGCATTGCTATCTTACAGTATGTATGTATGCATGTACATATGTGTTATGTATGTATGTATCTATCTATCTACCCAACTATCTATATATCCATCTAACTATCTATAATTTATATGTATCTTTTCCACTAGAATTTATGCTCCATGAGGAAAAGTGGTTTTGTCCTGATTTTTTTATTCCTATATTTATAAATCCAATCACTTCAATAGTTCCAGTGCATTAAAGTTTATTGATTAATTTATTGATTGATTGATTTTATTAATAAATTAATAGAGACATAAATAAATGTTTGAAAAACTACTTAACTTAGTCCTAGTAGGTGTCCAATATTTATTTGCAAAATAGTCTGAAAAATGATGTTACAATCATTGGTGTGATAGCCACCATCCCAACTTCAGTTTTCCATGCCAGGAAGAAATTTCTACTGCATCCTGGAAAGATAAGTTGCTCTTGAGAGCTTCTGTCAAGCATGTAAACAAGAAATTATAAGCAAAGAATTCAAGAAAAATTAGATATAGGGCATTAAGAGTAAACAGTAAAGTTATGATATTTTCAGTTCTTTTTCAAGAATGTCATACATTTAAGCCCAAGCTGGCCTGGACTGTGATCCACTAAATTCTTCAAACTTTGAAGTCCCATTTGTGATTT
Source organism: Castor canadensis (assembly GCF_047511655.1). Classification (NCBI taxonomy): domain Eukaryota; kingdom Metazoa; phylum Chordata; class Mammalia; order Rodentia; family Castoridae; genus Castor; species Castor canadensis. The sequence continues at coordinate 103,969,570 of NC_133394.1, read as the reverse complement.
TTCAAGGAGCTTCCAGGCCTTAAACCTTGGAATGAGGCTTCTTTATTTATCCCTCTTGACCAGAGATCTTCATTTAGCAACTATTGAGTTCCCCAGCTGTCCAGATTATATAAGTTCATTGTGGAACTATGACACTATCTGGCCTCCAATCTCTCTCTCTCTCTCTCTCTCTCTCTCTCTCTCTATATATATATATATATATATATATATATATACATGTATATAAATATATATATATATATATACATGTATATAAAAGCATTATTCATCCTTTCTAATTGAAACATTTTACTCTTTACTAACATTGCTCCATCATTACCGCCCCCGAGTGTCTGGCAATTACCATTATTTCTCTGCCTCTATGAGTTCAAATTTCTGAAAATCTACATATAAATAAGATCAGGTGGTTTTTGTCTTACTGTAGCTAGCACATTTCACATAGCATAATGCTCTCCAAGTTCATATGTGTTGTCACAAATAAGTTTTCTTTTTAAGGCTGAGTAGCATTCATATATAGGTGAGTATGTATATAGATATAGATATAGATATATAATATATGTCAATTTCTTTTACTATATTTCTTTTACTTTCATCTGTTGATGGGCATTTAGGTTATTTCTATATTTATCTATTGTAAGTAATGCTGTGGTCAACATAGGATGCATAAATCTCTTTAACATATTAACTTAGTTTCTTTTGTATATTCTCAGAAGTGTGCTTAAAACTCTCATATGACAATTTTACTGTAATTTTGTGTGTGGAACCTCCATTCTGTTTCCCATAATAGCTGTACTAATTAACATTCTTTAAATATTGTAAGTAATTTATAAAAATGATAAATTCCTTGACAAGAAAAATTTATAAAAATTGGCTTAATAAAATGAAAAACTAGAATAGGTACATATTCAAAAAGAAATAAAAATTATCTCAAACAATTCAATGAAATAATCTCCAAACACAGTTTATTTCATAATTGAAGTCCATCACAGATTTTCAAAATAAGTCTACTAGACAAATGATTTTTGGCAGTGCACAAAGGCAATTCAATAAATTTTCAACAAATAGTACTTAAACAGTGGACATTCACATGTATATGTACACACACACACATATACAAATAGATCCTGTGTCCTTCACAAACACTAATGGAAATGGATCATACATTTTGAATAATGAGGGAAAATCTGGATTATTTTAGTGTTTAAGTAAGTTACAGATGCTTTGACTAACAAGCATATATAACTTTATTTTAAAAGTCAATCAGCACTGTAGTATGACTATGAGTTTGTTAAAACCTTGTCTTATTATTAATAAAAGATGTGAGTAAAAAGCAAGTATAAATGTGACAGCATCCACCCATGGACAGGACTCTAAGATAAAGCACTAAGGAAAAAAGAAATTTATCATTTTCTTCACTAGCATATGTGAAGTGTGCTAACTATGTGTCCAAAAAGAGCTCTGAGGAAGTCACATAGTTTGTAGCTTCTTAGACATGTCAGTAAAGAGCCTTGACAAATAAAATATTCTCCAGTTAGCTACAACGAATAAATTTAAGTCAATTTACCATGAGCATTTTAAAGAAAACATTATAAAGAGAATTGCCTGAAAGATTCATTGGTAAGAAATTGCTATATCATTTTCTTCTTAACCAATATCTGAAGTAAAATTAGCAGTGTTAATATTAGCAGTATTTCTCACCTGGAAGATATTGACTACAGTCTCTTATTATTTCATTAGTTTCTCCTCAAGTACAGAAAAATGTGTTGCCATTGTCTCTCTCTCTCTCTATGTACATGGTATTAGCACACCCATATATTTATAGTTAGGTCAATTAATTTTAAAGATCTGAGTAAAACTCTTTCATTAGCATTCCGTTTCCCTTCCAGGGTAGCAAACTGAATCTTTGCAGTGGTAAAATACTTGACCTTTCTCAATTCCCATTGGGACTTCTTTAATAGAGTAACTCAGGAGAGATTTTTATTATTATTATTATTATTATTGCATCACCTACAACCTGTTTATCTGAGCACACCTTAACTCCTGCCCAAAGGCATGAATGTCAATATCCAAATATTTTCATTTGGCAGAAGCCTAATTAGTAAGAAAACTCAAGACTTCCAGCTCTACTCACAATGTAATTTACCTTCTCTTCTTCCACTAGGGTTTTATCACCTGAAGATTTATCACAGTTCCCAACTTTTAATTTAGGATTTCCCATAACTTAACCAAGCCTCATATACTTTCTTGATAAGGAGAATCTCGTCTTTTTGACAACATAATTCTGGTCGAAGTATTTGATCACTGACCATCCAGGCAGTGAGACAGTCTGTGAAATGAACTATTGCAGAAATCCTGTCTGAAAAATACAGCCTCTTCAACAAAAACTCCTGCAAAAACTAGTTAGCAGTCTGCAAAAATCTAGAACTAGATCCATGTTTATCACCCTATACCAATATTAACTCAAAATGGATCAAGGATCTTAATATCAGACCCCAAACTCAAAAGTTGGTACAGGAAAGAGTAGGAAATAATTTGGAACTAATAAGTATAGACAAAGACTTTCTCAACGGAACCCCAGCAGCTCAGTAACTAAGAGATAGCATAAATAAATGAGACTTCATAAAACTAAAAAGCTTCTACTCAACAAAAGACATGGTCTCTAAACTGAAGAGACCACCCACAGAGTGAGAGAAAATATTTGCCAGCTACATGTCAGACAAAGGACTGATAACCAGAACATATAGGGAACTCAAAAAACTAAACTCTACCAAAATTGATGAACCAATAAAGAAATGGGCAAGTGAACTAAACAAAACTTTCTCAAATGAAGAAACTCAAATGGCCAAAAAACACATGAAAATATGCTCACCATCTCTAGCAATAAAGGAAATGCAAATTAAAACCACACTAAGATTCCACCTCACCCCTGTTAGAATGGCCATCATTAGCAACACCACTAACAACAAGTGTTGGTGAGGATGTGGGGAAAAAAGAACCCTCTTACACTGCTGGTGGGAATGTAAACTAGTATAACCAGTCTGGAAAGAAAATTTGGAGACGTCTTAAAAATCTAAACATAGATCTGCCATATGATCCAGCAATACCACTCTTGGGGATATACCCAACAGAATGTGATACAGGTTGCTCCAGAGGCACTTGCACACCCGTGTTTGTTGCAGCAGAACTCACAATAGCTAAGTTATGGAAACAGCCAAGATGCCCCACTACTGACTAATGGATTAAGAAAATGTGATATTTATACACAATGGAATTTTATGCAGCCACGAAGAATGAAATGTTATCATTCACAAGTAAATGGATGGAACTGGAGAACATAATTCTGAGTGAGGTTAGCCTGACCCAAAAGACCAAAAATCATATGTTCTCCTTCATATGCGGACATTAGATCAAGAGGAAACACAACAAGGAGAATGGACTTTGATCACATGATAAAGCGAGAGCATACAAGGGAGGTATGAAGATAGGTAAGACACCCAAAAAACTAGATAGCATTTGTTGTCTTCAATGCAGAGAGAAACTAATGCAGATACTTTAAAGCAACAGAGGCCAATAGGAGAAGGGAACCAGGAACTAGAGAAAAAGTTAGTTTGAGAAGAATTAATTTAGAAGGTAACACAAATGCACAGGAAAGCAATGCACATCAACCACCTGTATAGCTATCCTTATCTCAACTAGCAAAAAATCCTAGGTCCTTCCTACTATTGCTTATACTCTCTCTTCAACAAAATTAGAGGTAAGGGCAAAATAGTTTCTGCCTGGTAGTGAGGGGGTAAGGGGAAGAGGGAGAGGGCAAAGGGGTAAGAGAGGAGGCAGGGGAAGGGAGGAGAAATGATCCAAACATTGTATGCACATATAAATGAAAGAAAAAAACAGAAATCCTGTGTTAATACTTACACGTATTCCAATTCTAGTTCTTCAGTGAACTCTGCTAAGCTACCTCATCTCTATACTCATTTATTATTTTTATATTACGCAGAACTATCTGATTGCCTTCCTTTGTGAAATCAGTCTCTCCAAATTTATTAATAGTCCAGAAATTTTCTTTCACTAAGTGTATATCAAGCAGCTGAATCAGGCTAACATGAATTTAAACCCCCGGCAATCTCCCATTAAGCAGTAATATTTGATAGCCTTATACTAAAGCCTTGTTTTCTAGATTCAAACACATTCAAAATAACTTAAGCAAATTGATTATAAGGCTTAGACTGAGGCCTAAATCTTAGTCTTCAGGAAATCTTGTTCCTGAAACAGATGCAGCAATCTTTATTAAATTCAGATTTCTTTTCCTTTTTGTTGTAGTATTGGGATTTGAATTCATGGCTTCCACCTCAAGCCACTCCACCATCCCTCTTTTAGTGATGGGTGTTTTTGAGATAGGGTCTCCTGAACTATTTGCCAGGGCTGGCTTTGATCTGCAATCTTCCTGGTTGAGATTTCTTTTTCTGAATAAGGGTCAGTAGTATCCCTAAGTGGGGACAGAATTCATCAAAACCTGTACAATTTTGCCAGACTCAGCTTCCTATTTAAAAACAAGATAGAAAAAGGATACAACTTAACTTTTCATAGCTTGAAGAATGACTAGGATTAAAAAGTCTGAGAAGATTACTTGTATGGAGTATGACAATAACAAGAAAGTTTGAGAAACAGTGATCTAAACTTTTATTTCTTTGCTTTTATATGAATATTCATGTTTTCCTGTGCTGATTTTCTGTAAGGCTATTCCCCCTGCATTGAGTAAACTTGGCATCTTTTTGAAAATGAATATATCTAGACACATATGGATCTATTTCTTGGCTCTCTCCTGTTTTACATGTGCACCAGCATTAGATAGTAAATTAAAAGTAGACTTCAGGTCTTCCAACCTTGTTTGAAGAATAATTTACTTGCTTTATGTCCTTAAGAGGAAATAGAACCCACGAGCTCTTTTCCCTTCTAAATCTCAGTCCTGGAAGGACAATCATGTGTACATACTTCCAAAATTTACTAATCCGTAAGTCATTCTCTGCTCCTGTACCATAATGAATAAAGACACAAAAAGATTTGAAAAGTGTAAACTAAGGTAAAAGCTTTTTTACCTTTCTCATTTTGGAAAAAGGAAATATATGTTTTTAAGCATATAATTCAATATTTTTCTGGCAGATTTGTCTCATGGAATTTTTATTTGTCTGAGAATAATCATGAATTCAGTTATTTGAGGAAAATATGTTGGCTTTTTTCCATTATTTCACTTTGCCTTCAATTTTGCTTTGCTTCTTACAGGCATTCCACAGAACAGGATAGTCAGAATCTTTTCTGTTTTATACTAATATCAACTGAATTAATATTTGAAAATAATTTCACATGAACTAAATAATTTCAAATAATGAAAAATTATATTTTGTTTTCCTCAAAATGAATTTGATCTTATATAAAATTTAGTTATGGATACATACAAAATAAAAGAACAGAATTTAAATTAAAACCATTTTTCTTGTCATACTGATGAGAAGGCAGCTATGTCTTCTTATTTTCTGTTCTCATTTTTCTCATATTGTTCAAGGTTGTGTGTGCAAATATCTTCACAAAATCAATTTCTGATACTTTTAGAATTTATTTTAGACCAAGATGATGAGGAAAACATGATTTATTTACTCTGAGCTTAAAATTATTTCATCAACACAATGTTGAGATGGCCACGACTCATATTTAATAGGATAAAAAGTTCAGATAGTGACAGTTAAAACGATCAGATAGGGTACGCATAAAATACTTTCTGGAAGAATAATGATAAATTTTCAACAAAAGCAAAACTTGAAAGGTTATAAGATATTGTATATGTCAAGAAAAGTAATTTGTGACATAAAAACCAAACAGGAGAATGAAAATTACAAGTTTTGCTGTATAGATCATAAACTGAACAATAAATTGAACTATACAGCAGGAAAATAGATGGTTCAGAACATAAAATTTATGCAAGTACAGGTAAGTTTATCAAAAACATTTAGGGATGAATTATAGTTATATGGACTTCATCAAGTATTGGTAGCTAAGAAAATAGAGAGCCAAAGATATTTAAAACACTGTTGATAACAGCAAGCTATGTAACATGGAGCTGTGACAGTTACCACTATGCAGTGATAAAATGGGTCCTTAGGAATTTATGTAGGTAAAAGGTTACATTTAACTCAGGGAAGAAACTTACAACTTGCCTTATTATGCTCTGGGGAGAGAGTACATATTTAGTATTTTATAAATCAATGAAGAGCCTTATCCCCCAAGATTTTAAGACCAGCTAGTGCTTCAATGACCAGTTTAATAAAAGGTGTTGGAGAGATAAAAGAGTATTACAGTTTCCTAAATAAGTGAGAGTCATGATCATATTTAGTTAAACTTGTCAAACTATCCTGTTTTGTGCTTCTAAATAATTCACTGCAACCAGATACAATTCAGCTTTAAGAGATCCTGGTTTGTAATTTAATAGCCAGATTCTTATCTTTAATATTAATTAGTTTTTGCCTCACCAGTAATAGTTATTGTTAGTTTAGGAAAATTATAACTTATTCGGGTTATGGTTTTCTCAGCAGCAAAACATTATTATTAAAGTAGAACAAAGAAGCATGTCATAGATCAAATTTCCTACTAGTTAGCAATTTAGTCCTGGTTATGTAAGTCGTTGTTATTGCATTATTAAAATGATAATCTCTGCATGCTTCTCTTAAAAAACAATTTATGATGATTAAGAGTATTTACAATTATTTCTAAATATATGAGTCTAATATTAAGTCAGGAAATGAAAGACATAAAATAGACCAACAATGTACAATGAAAGAAAGAGTAATATAAAAATAATTAAGTAAAATAACCAAAAAGAACTTTGTTTTTGCAGTACTGGAGATTGAACTCAGGGCCTCATTGCACTTGAGCCACATCCTAGTCTTTTGCCTTTAGTTTGCTTTTCAGACAGTGTCTGGTGCTAACTTTGCCAAGGCTGACCTTAAATCACCATCTTCCTGTCTCTGCTTCCTGAGTAAGTGTTAACACAGGCATGTGAAACAATTCCCAGCTTGACTGGAAGATAAGGTCTTGCTGACTTTTGTCCAGGCTGGCCTCAGACTACAATTTTCCTGCCTCCTGAATACATATTACAGATGTGTACTATCATGCCTGACACCCATAAATCTTTTAATGTCTTAACATTCACATATTTTAAAGATATTCAAATATATGGATATTCATGTATTTAAATATATTAACATATCATATAAAGTATATTCAAAATCAGATGATTATTCATTTATTTTTTCCAACAATTTATGAAACGACTTTCATAAATTTATTAGTGAAATCATTAATATATTTGTAGATTCAGTTGGCATACAGTCTTACAAATACATGTTATTCCATAAGATGTCTAATGTATGTGATTTTTCACACATGCTTTGGCAGATATATTATTGTAATAAGACAGGTAGGCATATAAACATGAGGTATTTTGATACTGGTGTGAAAATACTAAGTTAATAGACAAACAAGCAATGACTTACTGGGGTCTAGAGGATCTGAACAAAGTGTTCATGTATGATACAATAAACTTGGATAATGAAGGCTGAAGTTTTATATAGTATTGCTGTATAACAATACATTTCAAAACTTAATGCCTGAAAATGTTAATTAACAACAAGCAATAGTCAACAAATAATATTATCCAGAATTTATAATTTTCTACAATTTGGTCAGTTCTCAGGAGGACAGGCTCATTTTAACTGCATGTGGCATTAGTTGGCATAGCTTTTATCGGAAAGGATTCTTAAAAATGGTTCATTCACAAGGATTGAAAGATTGAATGTCCAACTGTGAAGATGAGTCAAAATTCTGGGATCTTCTTTTCCCATGCTCATAGCTTCATTATAGCATCATGGCTAGATCCTAAGACAGAACATACAAATGTGCCCAGGAGGATGGCATATGCTTTTTTGACCTGCTCATGTAAATTACATAATAACACTTTAGATGTGATAACAGACCTTCAAATAGAAAAAATAATGCTTACTTCTCTCTAGGAAGAGTATAACATTTCACCTTAAGTACAAACTGAGGAATGACAGAGTTGGTTTTTGGTAATTCTTAGAAAATAATATAATCAGCTACAGAATCGTGACTGGCTTATTTTTCCTAATTTGGATAGGGAAGAATAAGTAAGAAATCTTCATATATAAATTATTATGAAAAAAACATGAAACAGAAAAAGAATACATGAGAAGAACATGGGTTTATGAACAAATTTTTGCAAAATCCTCTCAATGTTTACACCCATTATCCACTCATTTCTCTTTCATTTATTTTTTTCTAATAATACTTTAGATAGCAAATGTAAGCAAGAAGGAAAATAATAATAATAATAAATGAGGAAAAGTGAAGAGAGCCTAAAAGTCTTGTGGGATATATTCAGTGTGACAAAATGTACTGTAGGAGTGCCAGAAGAACAAGAGAGAGTAAAAGAGAATATTCATAAATGTAATTCTACAAACTTACAGAATTTGAGGAAAGGCATGAATTAAAATATCAAAGAAGTTCAACAGACTTCTTGTAAGATAAACTAAAAAAAAACAATAAAACCAAAATAAACTTGAAACACCAAGCCACAGGGTAATCACAGTTTTGAAAGACAAGAGACAGAATTTTGAACACAGAAAGAATCATCAGCAAGATTACAAGCAGTGTTCTCAGAAAACAGAATGCAGAGACCAATATATTCAAAATGCTGAAAGAAAACTTAAACATGAAACATCTGTCATCTAAGTATCCTTTGGTAAAACTGTTCACTAAAAGTAAGGGATTTCTGGGAAGAATCAGGGAGAAGGATGAGAGGGAATGAAAAGCATATTGAGTGTGAAGAGGGTGGAAAAATGTGCTACATATATACACATGAAGATGAAGACAGAATAATGGAGATATAGGAGGAATTGAAATATAATGTAGGGTATGAATTTGTTCAAGGTACACCATATGCACAGATAGAATTAGCACAATAAAATCTCCTCACATTATTAATGAATAATTCAAAAATAAAATAAAACTTTCTTTGAAAAATGGTGAAAAAAAAGTGAAGGAGAAGCCAGGTATGATGGTGCAGATCTGTAATAACAGCAATTCAGTAGGCAGAGAAAAGATAATCACAGTTCAAGAGTACCCTAGCAAACGTTAACAAGATTCTATCTCCAAAACAAACCAGCAGTAATGACACAGGCCTGTAATCTGAGCTACCTAGGAGGTGAAGGTAAAAGGCTCCTACTTTGAGGCCAGTCAAGTCAAAAGCATGAGATCTTATCTGAAAAAAAAATAAAAAGCATATTGGGGGGAATTCCAAGATGGCGGCTAGAGGGAGGAAGCAAGAAAGAGACCCTCCTATAGTGAAATCTTGGAGAGATGCTGGAGACACACTTTGCAGGCATAATCACCGACAAAAGGCATAACTTTGACCCCTCCACATCTCCAGCCGGTGCAGAGAATCTCCACTTCACGTTAAACGGAGAAACAAGGAGGGCCCCCGGGGCCGCCAGTGGCCGGCACCCACTGGGAAGACATGGACCAGGTGAGCTTCGTGGTACCGTGGTACCCCCTCAGACAAGCCTGGGCCAGAGCAGCATAGCCCCCTTGACAGACTGACCCCCACCAGGGAAAAAAAGAGAAACTGAGTAATAAGCAATAAGAACAGTTAAGACACGCTGGAAAGAGGGTGGGGCACCCTGAGCGCTGAAGATCGGGGGAAGGGAACCCTTCCCGGGACTGTAAATAAACAAGCCGGGCAGCCGGAGAGCCTCTGGCGGGAGCGGGGCGCGCACCCAGCAACCAGGAGTGGGGAAGCTTGTGAGAGGAGGGAAGACCCACTTCCCATGTGAACTGTAAACAAACATGGCGGCCGGCAGGAGCAGCAGCACCGCCCAGTAAGCAGGAGCAGGAAAGCTTGTGAAAGTGGCAGTGGGAGGAAAACTTCAGAGGAGAGGGGGAAGACCCACCTCCCACATGAACTGTAAATAAACACGCAGGCCTGACAACGCGGGGCAGTGTCACCTTTAACAGTGCTTGGAAAGGGGAAAGCCTGTAGCAGAGGCTCCCGCACAGGAGAACTCTAAGCAAACAAAGCCTGTGGGACCAGGTGAGTGCTAGCTCACTCCAGAGATCTGCATAAATAACGCCGCCAGCTACAGGATGAGAGCAGAAGGCAGGCAAGCCACAGTTGCAGATACCACTCTCAAAACTGTCTCCAGACGCTTTTTTTTCCTTTTTCTCCCTACCTTTGATGAGAGAACAACCGAATTACACCTGCAAGCCAAAAAACTTACTGAAATTGTATTGCATTTGAACTGGGGACACTTGGTGGGCTTTTGTGTGTGTGTGTGTGTGTGTGTGTGTGTGTGTGTGTGAGTGAGTGTGTAGTTTTGTTCTACTTTATACATCCCCTTTTATGAGACAACTACAGAAAAACATCTGAGGCAACAACTCCAGGACTGGAGATTGAGACGGACACCCAAATTATTAAGACTGAAACTGCATTGCATATAAACTTGGAAGTTTTTTGGTTTTTTTTTTTAATTTTCTATTTTCCATTTTATTTTAATTCATTTTTATATATAGATATTACTTTCATTTACTTATTTTTTATTTTTTTATTTTTATTTTTTTTTATTTATTTTTCTTATCTTTGATTTTCAATCCTCTGTCTCTCTAATGTCTGTTCAGCTTACTGTCGATTAGTACACTAACACTCCCTGTTTATACCTTTGAAACTCTCTTGTCTGATACCTTGTTCTGCTTTCTCCCTCTTGTCTGTATATTTGTTTTCCCCTTTTCTTTAACTTCTTGCTTTCCATCTCAGCTCACTCTTCCATTCTAAATATTACCATTGTTATTATTACAAGCTAGAAAATACTTAATTACACACAGTACAGGGACAGTAACAATACCAAGGACAATGACGGGAAGACAGAAAAAACAGGGAAACCAGTTTCCCCACAGTAAAAAATTAGTACAGGAACCAGAGGGGAATGAATAAAACAGAAACTTAAATCCAGACTCCAACAAAATGAAGATAAACTATGCCAAAGGACCCAATGAAGCCCACAAGAATAATTTAAAAGAAGACATACTACAGGTACTCAATGAGAATTTTATAGAGATGATACTGGATAGGGTCAACCAAAATGAACAGGAGACACTCAAGAAATTCCAAGACAATAAAAATAGACAATTTGAAAAAGCAAAAGAAGAAATAAAGGAAACCATAGAAGCACTGTATAAACACTAAAGTGAAAGAGAGAACACAATGAATAAATGGATAAATGAACTCAGGACAAAAATAGACAACAATAAAGAAGAAAACTGCCAGGATATGGAAAACCTCAGAAAAAAGAACGAAACAGAACTGCAAAACAAAATGGAAGGCCAATCCAGCAGAATAGAACAAACAGAAGACAGAATCTCAGAACTTGAAGATGAAATAGTAATTAAAGGAAAAACCGAAGAACTATTAATCAAACAACTCAAGACCTGTGAAAAGAAAATTTAAGAACTCACTGACTCCATCAAAAGACCAAACTTGAGAATCATGGGCATCGAAGAAGGAGAAGAGGTGCAAGCGAAAGGAATGGGTAATATAGTCAACAAAATAATAACAGAAAATTTCCCAAATCTAGAGAAAGATATTCCCATACAAATGCAAGAGGCCTCCAGGACACCAAACAGACCAGATCAAAATAGAACTACTCCACGACATATCATCATTAAAACAACAAGTTCAGAAACTAAGGAAAGAATATTGAAGGCTGTAAGAGAGAAAAAACAAGTAACATCCAAAGGTAAATCCATCAAAATCACAGCAGACTTCTCAACAGAAACATTAAAAGCAAGAAGAGCGTGGGGTGAGATCTTCCGGGCACTGAATGAAAATAACTTCAACCCCAGGATACTCTACCCAGCAAAGCTATCATTCAAAATAGATGGAGCAATAAAACTCTTCCATGATAAGCAGAAACTAAAACAATATATGACCACAAAGCCACCATTACAAAAGATTCTGCAAGGGATCCTGCACACAGAAAGTGACACCCAACTTAACCATGAAAAGGCAGGCAGCACCAAACCACAGGATAAGAAAAAGCAAAACAGTAGAGAGTACACACAATCACACCTTCAAACAACTAAGACAACTAAATGGCAGGAATCACCACATACCTATCAGTACTAATGCTTAATGTTAATGGACTTAATTCACCCATCAAAAGACACCATTTGACAAAATGGATTAAAAAAGAAGATCCAACAATTTGTTGCTTACAGGAGACCCATCTCACCGACAGAAATAAGCATATGCTTAGGATGAAAGGCTGGAAGAAGATTTACCAAGCCAATAGCCCCCGAAAACAAGCAGGAGTAGCAATACTTATCTCTGACAAAGTACACTTCAAACCTACATTGATCAAACGAGATAAAGAAGGACATTCCATACTAATAAAAGGGGAAATAGACCAAAAGGAAATAATAATCATCAATCTGTACGCACCCAATGTCAACGCACCCAATTTCATCAAACATACCCTGAAAGACCTAAAAGCATATATAAACTCCAACACAGTGGTTGTGGGAGACTTTAACACCCCATTATCATCAATAGACAGGTCATCCAAACAAAAACTCAATAAAGAAATCCAAGATCTAAAATATGCAATAGATCAAGTGGACCTAGTAGATGTCTACAGAACATTTCATCCAACCTCTACACAATATACATTCTTCTCAGCAGCCCATGGAACCTTCTCCAAAATAGATCATATCCTAGGGCACAAAGCAAGCCTCAGCAAATATAAGAAAATAGAAATAATACCATGCATACTATCTGACCACAATGCAGCAAAAGTAGAACTCAACAACAGAAGTAAAGACAAAAAACATGCAAACAGCTGGAAACTAAATAACTCATTACTTAATGAAGAATGGATCATCGATGCAATAAAAGAGGAAATTAAAAAGTTCCTGGAAGTCAATGAAAATGAAAACACAACCTGCCGGAACCTATGGGACACAGCTAAGGCAGTCTTGAGAGGAAAGTTTATAGCCATGAGTGCATATATTAAAAAGATTGAAAGATCCCAAATTAATGACCTAATGATACATCTCAAACTCCTAGAAAAACAAGAACAAGCAGATCCCAAAACAAATAGAAGGAGAGAAATAATAAAAATAAGAGCTGAAATCAACGAAATAGAAACCAAAAAAACCATACAAAGAATTAATGAAACAAAAAGTTGGTTCTTTGAAAAAATAAACAAGATCGATAGACCCCTGGCAAACCTGACTAAAATGAGGAGAGAAAAAACCCAAATTAGTAGAATTAGGAATGCAAAAGGGGAGATAACAACAAACACCATGGAAGTCCAGGAAATCATCAGAGACTACTTTGAGAACCTATATTCAAATAAATTTGAAAATCTAAAAGAAATGGACAGATTTCTAGATACATATGATCATCCAAAACTGAACCAAGAGGAAATTAATCACCTGAATAGACCTATAACACAAAATGAAATTGAAGCAGCAATCAAGAGTCTCCCCAAAAAGAATAGTCCAGGACCTGATGGATTCTCTGCTGAATTCTATCAGACCTTTAAAGAAGAACTGATACCAACCCTCCTTAAACTGTTCCACGAAATAGAAAGGGAAGGAAAACTGCCAAACACATTTTATGAAGCCAGTATTACACTTATCCCAAAACCAGGCAAAGACACCTCCAAAAAGGAGAACTATAGGCCAATCTCCTTAATGAACATTGATGCAAAAATCCTCAACAAAATAATGGCAAACCGAATTCAGCAACACATCAAAAAGATTATTCACCATGACCAAGTAGGCTTCATCCCAGGGATGCAGGGGTGGTTCAACATACGAAAATCAATAAACGTAATAAACCACATTAACAGAAGCAAAGACAAAAACCACTTGATCATCTCAATAAATGCAGAAAAAGCCTTTGATAAGATCCAACATCATTTCATGATAAAAGCTCTAAGAAAACTAGGAATAGAAGGAAAGTTCCTCAACATTATAAAAGCTATATATGACAAACCTACAGCCAGCATTATACTTAACAGAGAAAAATTAAAACCATTCCCTCTAAAATCAGGAACAAGAAAAGGATGCCCACTATCTCCACTCCTATTCAACATAGTACTGGAATTCCTAGCCAGAGCAATTAGGCAAGAAGAAGAAATAAAAGGAATACAAATAGGTAAAGAAACTGTCAAAATATCCCTATTTGCAGATGACATGATCCTATACCTTAAAGACCCAAAAACCTCTACTCAGAAGCTTCTAGACATCATCAATAGCTATAGCAAGGTAGCAGGATATAAAATCAACATAGAAAAATCATTAGCATTTCTATACACTAACAATGAGCAAACGGAAAAAGAATGTATGAAAACAATTCCATTTGCAATAGCCTCAAACAAAATCAAATACCTAGGTGTAAACCTAACAAAAGATGTGAAAGACCTCTACAAGGAAAACTATACACTTCTGAAGAAAGAGATTGAGGAAGACTATAGAAAGTGGAGAGATCTCCCATGCTCATGGATTGGTAGAATCAACATAGTAAAAATGTCGATACTCCCCAAAGTAATCTACATGTTTAATGCAATTCCCATCAAAATTCCAATGACATTCATTAAAGACATTGAAAAATCTACTGTTAAATTTATATGGAAACACAAGAGGCCACGAATAGCCAAGGCAATACTCAGTCAAAAGAACAATGCAGGAGGTATCACAATACCTGACTTCAAACTATATTACAAAGCAGTAACAATAAAAACAGCATGGTACTGGCACAAAAACAGACATGAAGACCAGTGGAACAGAATAGAGGATCCAGATATGAAGCCACACAACTATAAGCAACTTATCTTTGACAAAGGAGCCAAAAATATACGTTGGAGAAATAGCAGCCTCTTCAACAAAAACTGCTGGGAAAACTGGTTAGCAGTCTGCAAAAAACTGAAACTAGATCCATGTATATCACCCTATACCAAGATTAACTCAAAATGGATCAAGGATCTTAATATCAGACCACAAACTCTTAAGTTGATACAAGAAAGAGTAGGAAATACTCTGGAGTTAGTAGGTATAGGTAAGAACTTTCTCAATGAAACCCCAGCAGCACAGCAACTAAGAGATAGCATAGATAAATGGGACCTCACAAAACTAAAAAGCTTCTGTTCATCAAAAGAAATGGTCTCTAAACTGAAGAGAACACCCACAGAGTGGGAGAAAATATTTGCCAACTATACATCAGACAAAGGACTGATAACCAGAATATACAGGGAACTTAAAAAACTATATTCTCCCAAAACTATTGAACCAATAAAGAAATGGGCAAGTGAACTAAACAGAACTTTCTCAAAAGAAGAAATTCAAATGGCCAGAAAACACATGAAAAAATGCTCACCATCTCTAGCAATAAAGGAAATGCAAATTAAAACCACGCTAAGATTCCACCTCAACCCTGTTAGAATAGCCATCATCAGCAACACCATCAACAACAGGTGTTGGCGGGGATGCGGGGAAAAAGGAACCCTCTTACACTGTTGGTGGGCATGTAGACTAGTACAACCACTCTGGAAAAAAATTTGGAGGCTACTTAAAAAGCTGGACATCGATCTACCATTTGATCCAGCAATACCACTCTTGGGGATATACCCAAAAGACTGTTACTCCAGAGGCACCTGCACATCCATGTTTATTGCGGCACTATTCACAATAGCCAAGTTATGGAAACAGCCAAGATGCCCCAGCACTGATGAATGGATTAAGAAAATGTGGTATCTATACACAATGGAATTTTATGCAGCCATGAAGAAGAACGAAATGTTATCATTCTCTGGTAAATGGATGGAATTGGAGAACATCATTCTGAGTGAAGTTAGCCTGGCTCAAAAAACCAAAAATCGTATGTTCTCCCTCATATGTGGACATTAGATCAAGGGCAAACACAACAAGGGGATTGGACTATGAGCACATGATAAAAGCGAGAGCACACAAGGGAGGGGTGAGGATAGGTAAGACACCTAAAAAACTAGCTAGCATTTGTTGCCCTTAACGCAGAGAAACTAAAGCAGATACCTTAAAGCAACTGAGGCCAATAGGAAAAGGGGAACAGGTACTAGAGAAAAGGTTAGGTCAAAAAGAATTAACCTAGAAGGTAACACCCACGCACAGGAAATCAATGTGAGTCAATGCCCTGTATAGCTATCCTTATCTCAACCAGCAAAAACCCTTGTTCCTTCCTATTATTGCTTATACTCTCTCTACAACAAAATTAGAGATAAGGGCAAAATAGTTTCTGCTGGGTATTGGGGGGGAGAGGGAGGGGGCGGAGTGGGTGGTAAGGGAGGGGGTGGGGGCAGGGGGAAGAAATGAACCAAGCCTTGTATGCACATATGAATAATAAAAGAAAAAAAAAAGCATATTAGATGGTCCCACTCTTACTCAGTACAGTACTGAAATTCCTAGCTAGAGGAATAAGGCAAGAGAAAGAAATCAAAGGGACTCAAATAGGAAAGGAAGAGGATTAATTATCCTTGTTTGCTATTGATATGATTCTATGTATGATGTGTTTCTCTATATAAGGTCTTTTGTGGGGGGAAGGGTACTGAGGTTTGAACTCATGGCATCATAGTTGCTAGATAAGCACTGTACCACTTTAGCCACACTACCAGTACTTCTACACTTAAAAGGCTATAAAATGTCCAATAAAAAACTCCTAGCTCTGATTAAAAAAATTTTGGAAATGTAGCAGGATAAAACAACAATGCATAAAAAATCAGTAGTTTTCTATGTACTTATAATGAACAGACTGAGAAAGAAATCAGGAAAACAATTCTATAGCCTCAAAATAATTACCTAGATATAAATCTAAGCAAGAAGGTGGAGGACCTCTTCAATGAAAATTATAAAACATTGAAGGAAATCAAAGAAGACGAGACGATGGAGACTTCCCATATTTATGACTTGGCAGAGTTAATATCATGAAAATGGTTATACAACCAAAAGCAATCTACAGATTCAATGCAATTCCCATCAAAATTCCAATGCAAATGTTTATCAAAACAGAAAAATCAATTCCAAAATTCGTATGGAAGAATATCAAAAGTAGTTCTGAGCTAGAAGATATATGCTGAAAATGTCACAATGTCAAATTTCAAATTATACCATAGAGTCCTAGTGACAAAAACAGAATGGTACTGGAACAGTAGCAGATAGAATGCACCCAGATAAAGCTAATGATCTTTGACAAAGAAGCCAAAAATATACACTGGAGAAAAGAAAACATTTTCAAAAAGTTGTGCTGGGAAAACATGTTATCTATATGCAGAAGACTGAAACTAGACTTTATCTCTCAACTTTGCACAAAATAGCTCCAAACAGATCAAAAATATTAACATAAGATCTGAAATTTGAAATTTGTACAGAAAAAAGATAGGGAAAACTCTGGAAGACAAAGGCATAAGTAATTATTTTCTAAATCAGACTCCAATTGAACAGGAAACAAGAGCAAGAGTTGTCAAATGGGACTGAATCAAATTAAATAGTTTCTTCACATGAAAAGAGACACCAGAACAAAGAGACATAATATATTCAATAAAATAATAATAGAAATTTCCTAAATCTCAAAAAAGTTTTGCCCTAAACACAACAAGGGGATTGGACATTGAGCACATGATAAAAGCGAGAGCACAGAAGGGAGGGGTGAGGATAGGTAAGACACCTAAAAAATTAGCTAGCATTTGTTGCCCTTAATGCAGAGAAACTAAAAGCAGATACCTTAAAAGCAACTGAGGCCAATAGGAAAAGGGACCAGGAACTACAGAAAAGGTTAGATTAAAAAGAATTAACCTAGAAGGAAACACTCACGCACAGGAAATTAACGTGAGTCAACTCCCTGTGTAGCTATCCTTATCTCAACCAGCAAAAATACTTGTTCCTTCCTATTATTGCTTATATTCTCTCTTCAACAAAATTAGAGATAAGGGCAAAATAGTTTCTGCTGGGTATTGAGGAGGTGAGGGGGAGAGGGAGGGGGTGGAGTGGGAGGTAAGGGTGGGGGTGGGGGCATGGGGGAGAAATGACCCAAGCCTTGTATGCACATATGAATAAAAAACAATAAAAATAAATAAATAAATAAAAATAGAGCCACAAAAAAAAAAAATTTGCCCTTTCAGATACAGGAAGCCTCCAGGACACAAAACAGACTTGACCAAAATAGAACCTCCCCACAGTATATTATTATTAAAACAACAAGCACAGAGAACAGAGAAAGAATATTGAGGGCTCTAAGAGAGAAAAAACCAAATAACATATAAGGGTAAACCCATCAAATAGCAGCAGATTTTTCAACAGAAACATTAAAATCATGAAGCACATGGATTGAGGTATTTCAGGCACTGAAAGAAAATAATTTGAACACTAGGATACTCTACACAACAAAACTATCATTCAAAATTGATGGAGCAATAAAAATATTTCAAAATAAAAGGAAATTAAAAGAGTATATAACCACCAAGCCAACACTACAGAAGATTCTATAAGGAATTCTGCACACAGAAAATGAAAGCAAACAAAACCATAGAATGACAGAGGTGACAGAAGAATCAAACCACAGGAGAAGAAAAGACAAGCAATCAGAGAATAATAGTGATATGACTGCACACAATAAAATCCTTAAAAAACAAAAACAGCTAAATGGAAGGAATCACCACATACCTATAAATACTAACACTGAATATTAATGGAGAAAACTCACCATCAAAAGACACTGTTTGGCAAATTGGATTAAAAAGGAAGATCTGACAATCTGTGTTTATAAGACACCTGAATTATTGACAGAAATAAACACTGCCTTAAGGTAAAAGGCTAGAAGAAGATTTACCAAACCCAAATCCCCCCAAAACAGGCAAAAGTAGCAATACTTACATCAGAAAAAGAAGACTTTAAAATTACATTGGTCAAATGAAATAAAGAAGGAAACCTCATACTAATAAAAGGGGCAATACATCAAAAGGAAATAACAATTATTAACCTATATTCACCCAACAACAGTGCACCCAATTTCATCAAACACACACTTAAAAACTTCAGAGCACATATAGACTCCAACACAGTTGTAGTGGGAGACTTTAACACCCTTCTGTCACCAATAGATAGGTCATCCAAACAAAAAAATCAACAAAGGAATTCTAGAACTAAATGACACCATAAATCAAAAGGACCAAACTGATGTCTAAAGAATATTTCATCCACAACAATACAATATATATTCTTATTCTTATATATTCAGCAAATGTAAGAAAATAGAAATAATCCCTTACATTCAATCTGATCAAAATGCACTTAAAACTGGAACTCAACAACAGTAGAAAACATGCAAATAATCAGAGGCTGAATAATATATTGCTCAAAGATCAGTGGGTCATAGCAGAAATAACAGAGAAAAATCAAAAGGCTCCTGGAAGCTAACGAAAATGAAAACAGCACCTACCAGAAGCTATGGGACCCAGCAAAGGCAGTACTAAGAAGAAAGTTTATAGCTATGAGTGCATATATTAAAATGACAAAAAAATCTCAAATAAATAACCTAATGTTACATCTCAAACTCCTAGAAAAATAAGAACAAGTAAAATCCAGATCAAGCAGAAGGAGAGAAATAACAAAAAAAAAGGACTGAAATTAATGAAATAGAGTCCAAAAAAAAAATAATACAATCAATGAAACATAAAAGGTGGTCCTTTGAAAAAATAAACAAGATTGACAAACCCCTGGCATATCTGACTAAATTGAGGAAGGAAAAGACCCAAATTAGCAAAATCAGAAACAAAAAAGAAGAGATAACAACAAACACCATCGAAATCCAGTGAATCATCAGAGACTACTTTGAGAACCTATATTCCAATATTGGAAGATCTTGAAAAAATGGACGAATTTCTAGATACATTTGACCACCTAAAACTAAACCGAGATGATATTAACCACCTAAACAGATCTATAACACATAATGAAATTGAAGCAGCAATATTCTCCCAAAAAAGAAAAGTCCAGGACCTAATGGATTCTCAGCTGAATTCTACTAGACCTTCAAAGAAGAAGTAATACAAACACTCCTTAACTTATCAATGAAAAAAAAAGGGAAGGAACACTGCCCAACTCATTTGATGAACCCTGTATAACACTCCTCCAAAAACTGGACAAAGACATATCCAAAAAGGAGAACTATAGGGCAATCTCCTTAGCGAACATTGATGCAAAAATCCTCAATAAAATAATGGCAAACTGAATCCAACAATGTATCAGAAAGATGATTTACCACAACCATATCAGCTTCATCCCAGGGATGCAGGGATAGTTCAATGTATGCACATCAATAAATGTAATACAGCAGATTAATAGAAGCAAAGGAAAAACCCCATGATCATCACAATGTATGCAGAAAAAACCTTGGATAAGATTCAACACCACTTCATGATAAAAGCTCTAAGAAAACTAGGAATAGAAGGAATGTACCTTAATATTATAAAGGCTATATATGACAAACCTATAGCCAAAATCCTACTTAATGGAGGAAAACTGAAATCATACCCATAAACTCAGGAATGACACAAACATGCCCACTATCCCCACTCCTGTTCAACATAAGTCCTGGAATTAATAGCCAGAGCAATAAGGCAAGAAGAAGAAACAAAAGGAATACAAATAAGTAAAGA
This sequence comes from Castor canadensis, assembly GCF_047511655.1. Classification (NCBI taxonomy): domain Eukaryota; kingdom Metazoa; phylum Chordata; class Mammalia; order Rodentia; family Castoridae; genus Castor; species Castor canadensis. The sequence continues at coordinate 103,948,763 of NC_133394.1, read as the reverse complement.
AAAAATCAAAATATCCCTATTTGCAGAAGACATGATTCTATAAATCAAATATCCAAAAACCTGAGCCCAAAACTTCTAGACACCATAAACAGATTCAAAAATGTAGCAGGATGGAAAATTAACTTACAAAATTCAGTAGCATTTCTATATACCAACAATGAACAAATTGAGAAAGAATATAGGAAAGCAATTCCATTTACAAGAGCCTCAAGAAAATTAAATACCTAGGAGTAAACTTAACAAAAGATGAAAATGACTTCTAGAGGAGAAGTATAAGCTACTGAAGAAAGGGATCAAGGAAGAATACAGAAGATGGAAAGATCTCCCATGATCATGGATTAGTAGAATCAAAATAGTAAAAATGGCCATACTACCAAAAGCAATCTACATTTTCAACACAATACCCATCAAAATTCCAATGATGTTCATCACAGATATTGATAAATATACCCTAAATTTCATTTGGATACAAAAAACACTGGGAATAGCCAAGGCAATATTGAGCAAAAAGAGCAATGCTAGAAGTATCACAACACCCAACTTTACAGTATACTACACAGCCATAGCAATAAAAACAGCACGGTACTGGCACAAAAACAGATTTGAAGATCAGTAGAACAGCATAGAGGACCCGGAGATAAATCCACACAGCTATGCCCATCTTATTTTTAAAAAGGCACCAAAACATGATGGAGAAAAAGACAGCCTCTTCAACAAAGGCTGCTGGGAAAAGTGGCTATCTGCCTATAGAAAACTGAAACTAGATCCATGCCTATCACCCTGTACTATTATCAACCCAAAGTGGATTATGGAGTCTAATATTTGACCTGACACCTTGCAGTTAGTACACAAAAGATCAGGGAATACCCTGGAAACAGTAAGTATAAGCAAAGACTTCCTTAGTAGAACTCCAGCAGCCCAGCAACGAAGAGAAAGGATTGACAAATGGGACTGCATAAAATTAAAAAGCTTCTGCACAACAAAAGAAATGGTCTCCAAATTAAAAGAGCACCCACAGGGTGGGAGAAAATATTTGCTAGCTGTACATCAGAAAAAGGACTGATAACCAGAATACACAGAGAGCTCAAAAAACTAAACTCCCCCCAAATCAATGAACCAATAAAAGAAGTATGCAACTGAACTAAACAGAACTTTTTCAAAGGAAGCAATGCAAATGGCCAAGCAATACATGAAAAAAATGCTCACCATCCCTGGCTATAAAGGAAATAAAAATCAAAACCACACTAAGATTACACCTCACCCCTGTTACAATGGCTTTCTTCAACAACAACAACAACAACAACAACAACAACAAATGCTGGTAAGGATTAGGGGAAAAAGGAAATCACATACACTGCTGGTGGAAACGTAAGGTAGTACAACCACTTTGGAAAACAATGTGGAGGCTTCTTAAAAAACTAAACAGATCTGCCATATGATCCTGCAATACCAGTCTATTCGGATATATAGCCTAATGAATGTGACTTAAGTTACTATAAAAGCACCTGTACACCCATGTTTATTGCAGCTAGGCAATCTATGGAAACAGCCAAGATGCCTCACTACGGATGAATACATCAAGAAAATGTGGTATTTTTACACAATGGAATTTTACTCAGCCACAAAGAAGAATGAAATTTTGTCATTCACAAATAAATGGATGGAAATAAAGAACATCATCTTAAGCGAAGTTAGCCAGGCTCGGAAGGCCAAAATGTTCTCCCTCATATGTGGAAAATAGACCCAAAATAAATGCAGTAGCATTATTTGACATGGGTCACATACTAAGGGGAGAACACACAAGGGAGAAATAGGGAAAGGAAAGGAAGCTTAAAACTTGGATATTGTTGATGTGCTCCCTTATGAGGAGCGAATAAAGTAATCTTAAATTGACAGAGGCCACTATGGGAAGGGGACCAGGAAGTAGTGAAGAGTTCTGGTAGAAACAAACCAATGTGGGTTGCAATACAGAAGTGAATGGAAGCAACCTCTAGGAATTTCCTTGTATAGCAAAAATGATACATCTTTCTTATTATCTCTTTTGCTTTCTCTTCAACAAAACGGCGAAGAAGAGGGCAGAACATGTTCTGCTCAGAAGCAAGGGAAGGATCTGGAGAAGAGGGGTGGGGGGGAGGCAGCACAAACAATATATACACATGTAAGTAAATGTAAAAATGATAAAATAAAAGGAGAAAAGAAAAAAGTACATGAAAAAAAGAGACAATGCACAGAATAGGAGAAAATCTTTCCCAGCTATTCAATCAGATGTATAGTTAAATTCAGAATACTCAAAAATGAGCAACAAAAGGAAAATAATCCAATTAATAACTGGGTAAACAAATTAGACAGTTCCCAGAGGAAGAAATACAAATGGGTATTAAATACATGAAGAAATGTTCACTATCTTAAGCCACAAAGAGAATGCAAATCAAAACTACACTAAGTCTCTCCAGTCAGATTGGTAATCATCTTAAGCGAAGTTAGCCATGATCAGAATAACCAAAAATAAGGGAATCCACTCTTGATTGGAAAGTAAAGTCGTGTAACTCTATGGAAATCGGTATGGTTATTCCTCAAAAAACTAAAAATAGACTTGCTTTTATGGCCCTGCCATACCACTCTTGTGCATATATCTGAAAAACTGTAATCATTACACATGCGCAGTACCTGAATAATAATATTCATTGCAACTCTGTTCACAGGAAAGAAGTAATGGAATCAGCTGAGGTACTCAGCAACAGATGAGGAAAATAAATATATATTTCTATGAAATATTACTAAGCCATACAAAAAATGAAATTATGTCATTTGCAAGAAATTGATGGAACTGGAGAGCATCATGTTATGTGAGATAAGCGAAGCTCAAACAGCCAAATATCACATGTTCTCGCTCATTTGTAGAACCTGGCCTTGAAATGATGATGGTGATGGGAAATGAATATGAAATGGGGACCATCTGGCAGGAGAAACAGGAAGGAGATGAGGAAAGAAAAGTATACTGAGGGATGAAAAGGATCAAAACATATAATATACTTGTACATGCATGTACACATTTATATGTGTATATATATTTGAAGATAGCATAAAGGAAACCACCAAACTATTTGAAAAAGGGGAGATGAAGGAGAAGAGATAAGAATATAACAGAGGGCGCCAGTTTTTTCAAATTACACATGTGTGGAATTATAATGAAAAACCCTTACACTGTTAACCTAAATATAGTAAAACTATTTTTAAAGTAGTTATATGTAAAAATCAAGGAACTGGGGAGTGGCTCAAGTGGTCAAGCACTTGTCACAGTGGGGAAAAACAAAAATTAAGGCAGCCTATGGTAATCAAAATTTGAGATAGTTCCTGACCACTACACATGACCTCAAGAAAAGCTCTGCAGAGTGAGATAAAAAGACACTTGACAATAACTTGAAGCCATATCACCAAATAATCATTCAAAAAAGGTAAATGTATAGGAAATCATGAGAATTGCATAACAATAGTTTTAAACTCCACTTTTTGTTTTATACATGATTGTACAGACTAGTACACTAAAAATTATTCAATTTCTTTAAAAACCAATAATATTTGACTTTGGTTTGTAACTCAACATTTACTTTTCTTTATATAATGTAAGAGAATACAGCATTTAAATATATTTAAACTCATTATTAATTTATGCTATGTGACATTAGTAACTGGAAGGAGAAGAAATGAACCTGTCAAGGACAAATTTTTTGTATGTTATTGAAGTTAAATTGATGTAAACTCAAAGTCAAATATCATAACTTTAAGAAATTACATGTAATCCCTATGGTAATGCTAAAGAAAATAATCATACAGTATACAAGGAAGAAATCTAACATTTTACATACAGAAATAAATTCAACACACAGAAAAGATAATAATGCAGAAATGATGGACATAAATTGGACAATACTTGTGGAAAACACATAGCAAATGAAAGAACTAATATCTCCTTTTAATAAATTGCTTTAATATAAATTGATGACACTTTCAAATACAGATATTGGCAAAATGTATTAAAAATACATTATCCATCAGGGTCCTATCTATAAGAGATTCACAATAAATCCAAAGAACCAAATAGAATGAAAGGGAAAGAAGGGGAAAAGTAATTCCATGTAAATACTGACCAAAAATAGCTGCAATAGCTATACTAATATCAGACAAAATGATTTTAAGTGTAAAAAGTTTCAAAAGACAAAGGATATTATGTATTAAAAAGTTTAATACTCTAATAAAATATAACAATTACAAATATTTACGAAACTTATACTGTCAAAATATATGAAATAAAACTTTCCAGAATTAAGGAAGAAATACAGAATACTGTAATAATATCTGGAGAATTTATTAATGCCCTTTCAATAATGGATAGATCAACAAGACCAAAGTTAAGTAAGGAAATGCAGGACTTGAACAGCATAATAAACCACCTAGATCTAACAGACCTATGCAGAATATTCACTCAACATATTTCCTCTTATATATACTTTTTTCTCAAGTAGTGTAATAGTGTATAAGAGATTTATACACTATTTATTTATGTTAGATCATAAATTAAGCTACAATAGATTTTAAAAGACAGAAATTATGCAAGGTAGCCTGCACAACAGGGAAAAATTAGATATTAGAAAAAGAAAGATTCTCAAGAAGCAGTCAGGAGGATCACAAGTTTGAGTCCAGACTAGGCAAAGTTAGTGGGACACTAAATCAAAAATAAAATGCAAACAAAAGGGCTGGGGGCATTGCTCACATGGTCAAGGTGCTTCCCTAGTATGTGTAAAGCCTGGAGTTAAATATGCAGCACCACCAAAGGAAAAAGACTTTGAGCAGAAAATAAATAGGATAACATGCAAAACTTGCCAAAATTAAGGAAGAAATATAGAATACCACAATAATAGTTGGAGAATTCAATACTAAATGTTCAAGGGTGGAAAGATTAACAAGACCAAAGTTAAGAAATTAACTAATTAACTATAGATATTAATAGTACAGAAATGATTGTATCACACACAAATTATTTAAAATATAATAACACATATCATTTATTCTTCAGCAATTTTGCTGAATGTTAGAAGCAAAAAACTAACATTGGTTTTATTGGGATAAAAGGCACTTTGGGGAAACCAAACATAAGAAGCATTTCCATCCTTAAAGCATTTAGAAATATCTTAATGCAGATCTAGAAATAACAATTTCTATGTACGTATGTTGCATATCTTTAATTTTCTATTGCGGTCATAACATATTAACTGCATTTATGATATTATTTTGAGGTATATAAGCGATACTCATTTTGAAGATTAAAAAAAATTGAAGAATTATTTCAGTTATAAATATTTTCACAAGGCCCTGCATTCTAACCCCACTTTGACAAAAACAAAAATTACAAAGATTTCATGAAGTCATAAAGATTTTAAAATAATTTGAGTTGCTCAGAAAACATTTGTAATTTTTAATATGCTCATGAGTGTATGCAGGACAGAGCCATCTACAAATGACAGACCAGAGCTGGTGAAGTGGCTCAAGTGGTAAAGCACCTGCCCAGTAAGGCTAGAAAGCATGAATTCAAACCCCAATACTGCCAAAAAGTAAAAATGTTTTCGGCCTGATGGAGTAGATCAAATGGTAGAGTGTCTGCCTAGTGAGTGTAAGGCCCTATGTTAAAAATCTAGTACTGTAAAAAAAAAATTCATTAAATGACAGAGCAATATTAACCAAAGGCAACATATTAAAGTAGTGTGAATCCCAGGTCAGAAGTGGAGCTTGAATGAGAAAAGTCACTTTGAACTTAAATTAAAAGTTTCCACACAACAAGACTCTGACCAGAGCTAGTAAGAATTCCAATACAGAGTGACTGTGTGAGATGAACCTCAGAAAAGCCACAATAGAGCTTGTGTGACCCCCAATAAGGAAGAAGACATCAATCAACAAAAGAACATGGCAGCTTCTTATAAAACAACTGGCAAGATTAAAGACAATGCAGAACCATTCTAGGTTAGCACACATCAAATAAAACATTTCTGAATCTACATTTTCATTTTCTTTCCTTTTGATCAAGCCATAGGTGTCATTAATTACAAGATGAAGGAGAATGAGTCAAATGTCAGACATCCCCAAAAGAGCCAGGATTAATCCAGAAAAAGAAAAAGGTTTTTTCCTAAATCATGTTTAGTGCATTGATCATTTCACAATACTAGACTGCGTAATTGCAGAGCCGAAATTGTAATTGTAATTCAAATAATCTTAAGACAATTTATTTTGTATAAGCACTAATGACAGTGACACACATAAAGAATTCTTTAATAAATACTTAAAAGAAGACAGAAACAAATTATATTTTGATAAGACCCCACACAATATATATGAAGTTCAACTTACATACACTTAATGCGCCTTCAATTAAGTTACAATCATTGATATGACAGAGTATAAACTAACCAAAAATAATAAATATCTTTCATTTATTCATCAATTCTTAAAACACACCTCTTAAATGTAGAGAAAGAAACCTCTCATCAATATTCCCATGTTAGCTGGGCGTCAGTAGCTCACTCCTGTAAGCCTAGCTGCTCAGGAGGCAGAAATCAGAAACATCAAGGTTCGAAGTCAGCCTGAAATAGTTTGAGAAACCCTATCTCAAAAAAACCTATCACAAAAAAAAAGTTGTTGAAGTGGCTCAAGTGTAGGCCCTGAGTTCAAGCGCCAGTACCACACACACACAAAAAAAAGTTCCATGTTATAAATTGTGTTCTTGTCACTTGTAGACTTGTACATAGCAGTTTCATGTCAAAACAAAAAAATGAGCCTGATTAGAGGCACTAGAAAAATTCAGAAAAGATTATATAATTTAGAAATGCCTTACTTTCTTTTAAAACAATTTTTAATTTTTAAAGTGTGCATAAATTTGACCTCCAGGTCTTTTTCTTCTTAGAAACTTATTTCTCTGGATTTAAAAGTTTCCAAATATTTTTCAGTAAATTTTTAATCCATATCACATTCTTATTTTTAATTCTTCTCTATTTTTATTATCACTTAAATTCTCCTGATGTACAGAATTGTATTTTTCAGGTACAAAAAATTATAGGCCTCAAGAGCTCACTTTTACATGTTACTTCTATTTTGTTCTTTCATTAGATTTTGTTCTAGAAGGTGATGACATTTCTAAATTTAATGGATCTTATTAATGATATAGCTAGTGTATTGAAAACCTAAGTTCAAAGAAATAATATTTACTATTTAAGTTTCCTCCCCCCTTTGATTTGTCATGGATCATATGTTGTTTGCGCTCTGCCCATAAAAGAACTAGAATATGGGAGGATATATATTTGGAGAACATAGTCTAGAAGGAATAGCATGAAAAGAAGAACAAGATACAAAATAAACTTTGGAATGATAGGAGTTGAAACTGGGGAAAAGATGTTGTTGGGACCATAAGGTTTTTATCTAAATTGCTACGTTGGTTGCACATTACTTTAATAAAAAAATTTTAATGATTAGAGACATAATCAAGCATGAAAAATCTTGGAAAGTTGACTGCATTGGTGTTACCGAGATTAAACAGGAATGACTTGAGGCTAAAATTAATAGACCAGCTGAGGGGCTCTAACAGTTTTGTGCATGAGAAATCATGAGAACGTAAACTAAAGCATTAAAAGTAAAATTCATGACAAACAAGTGCAAAGGCAAAGAGGTAAGAAATAGAACTCTTTAATGTGCTATATAATGAAGAAGTGGTATAACGTGCAGGGACAATGTGATAAGTTACACATGTATGTTACATTCCCTACACTAAGTAATGAAATTAAGTAAATAGGGACAAATGCCAAAATGAGAGATAAGAGAAATTTTAAAATCTTCTTTTATTCAAAAGAAGACCAAAAATCAAAAATAGAAAAAGGAAATTACTTGAGAAAAGCAAACAAACAAAAAGACCAACATGATAGATTTAAATTGAATGTGCACAATTTCTGTCGCTGCAAAATAAGTTACCATGAATTTAGTGATGTTAAGCCAGCAGAGATTTGTTTTCTTAGTTTCTTCAGGACAGAATTCCAAGCAAAGACTGAGAGTTTTCTGATCAAGGTTACACATGCAGATATTCTATTATTCTCTAAATCTATGTTCTCTACTCTAGGATAGAAAACAGTAAGCTCATGTTTGTTTGCAGAATTCAGATCTTTGATGGTTGTTGGTTGGATTCATTTTTAATTTCTAGAGATTGTTCCATCTATAAAGCAATCAATGAAGAATATCTTTCCTGTTTAATACTTATCTTCAGGAATGATCCAGTTGTCTTGGGCAATAATTTTTTTGTCACTGATCCAGAAGTCTTTCATTACAATACACACTTCTAGGACACTGTGGAGAGCTGACTTGTATATTTTCCATTAGGGTAAAATCTCCAATGTATCACAACTCCTGACATAAAATTGGCCTTGGTAAGAGCCTACTTATATCAGGTGGCTAAGTAAATGCACAGGCTGCACAAGAAGAAACAAAGGGCTCCAACGACTACTTTCTCTGACCAAATGTGAACAATAGCCTTGTGAATGCAGCAACTAATGCAAGAACAGTATTGTGTGAGTCATGAAATTGCATGCATTTGCAAAACCTTTTAAACAGATTATAGGCAGAGGAAATCTCCAGTATTTTAAAACAACTTTTGTCATTATTTTTGTGGTTTTATTGGCAGTACTTGAATTTGAACTCAGGGTCTTGTACTTTCTAGGCAGGCACTCTACCATTTGGGCATGCCCTAAGATCTTTTTTGCTTTAGTTGTCACTAGGCTTCTAACCATTAAAAATGAAACAGAAAATAAAACAAAACAAAATAACAAACACAAACCACCAAAATAAGAGGACTTTCCAAATTTGTAGCAGTGTATTACCTAAAATTCCTAACTTCTTAAAACATGATGGATGATATACAAACCTCTACAAATACATTTTCTCCTTTCATTTTGTACATTCTTCAAAAGAAATTGTAATTTACAAAACAATACCATAAGCCTCTTTTGTTGAGTTCAGCACACATTCAAACATAATATGCATAAAGGTAATGGAACCAAGGGCACAGGAGAAAATTACACTACACTGGAGTGAGGTTTTTATATATTACTAGTATTGGGTTATGAGGAAGGTTAGTATTGATTAGAAATATATTTTGATAAATGAAGACTCTTGAAGTACTTCCTAGAACAGAGACAAATAACCTTAAAAATACAGTGTGAGATTAATAAAGGAATGATTTGTGGGAAAAGATTTGGTATATGAAAAATGGAGAAAAAAGATGGTACATGCAAAAATTATTACCAAATATATCAATAATGTCATTAAATGTGATGTGTATTAAAAAGTTTTTTGAAGAGGTAGTAATTGTTAGACCATCAGTAGATAAAATCAATACAACAAAAATTAGCTTAGTGAAATGCCAACAAAATTGATAAACCTTTGGCTAAACTAACCAAGAATAAATAACTCAAACAATTAATAAATTCAGAAAAGAAAAAAGGTTGTTGCAAGCAAGTATAAAAAATAATTCTAAGGGGATCATATGAAAATTCTAAAAAAAATTAGCCAAATTAATGAAAGGTACAAAGCATAGAAAAATCATAAAATACCAAAATCTGGAGGTAACATAGAGAGAAGTCTGTGACTTATATCCTTAATGGAAATAAGGGCCATTTCCTTATAGCCCCCACACTTTTTCCCCCACTCACCCACACCACTTCCCACCCCCTCTTTTAGTACCACGTTCATCAATTCCCCAAATTTCTATATCTAGCCTAACAAGCATTAGTCCCCCCAACTCCCACTGTTTATAGATAATATCACCAAGGGGTCTTCTATATAATATATAACCAACTGGTCTGGCATTGAATTTTTTATTGCTAAATTACAGCACAGGCCAGTACAGAAATAGCACATTAACCAAGCTAACAACCAAGACAATCAGAACATAAAAACTTTAAAAAGGGAAAGGAAACAGGCACTTAAAACCACCAACTAGCTTACCAAAAACATAGTTGCACAATACCTAGTGGAGCAATGGGAAGAAGAAGAAGGGCTAGAAACCACTCTCCTCAATAATTCAATACAAGATTCAGTGGGAAATGAAGAAAATGGATTCCCAATTCCTGACCACAACAAAACAATCATGTCACTGAAGAGCCTAGCAATGACCACAAAAACATGTTCAAAGAAGAAATCTTTCAAGAAATGAGAAATTCATGGAGAAGATACTAGACATGGTAAACTGAAATGTACAAGACACAATCAAAAAAATTCCAGACACCAAAAATAAAGAATATGAGAAGACACAGAAATAAATAATTGAACTCAGAGCTGACATAAACAAACACAAAAGTAAAACAAAAGACTATAAAAATACAGATACATGAATTAAAGATTACAACAAAAAATATAAAAGAGTATACCAAACAGACTTGAACAAAGTACAACCTCTGCACAGCATATTATCATTAAGATAACAAGTTCAGAGAACAGAGAAAGAATATTGAAGGCTGTAAAAGAGAAAAAGCAAATCACATATAAAGGTAAACCCATCAAAATCACAGCATATTTCTCAAGGGAAACCTTAATAGCAAGAAGAGCATAGTGTGAGGTATTTTGGACATTGAATGAAGATAATTTCAGACCTAGAATATTCTACCCAGCAAAACTATGATTCAGAATAGATGGAACAATAAAAATCTTCCAAAATAAGCTGAAACTAAAACAATATGTGACCACCAAGTCACCAGTACAAAAGATTCTATAAGGAATTCTGCACACAGAAGATAAAAGCAAACAAAACCATGAGAGGACACGAAGTATCAAACCACTGGTGAAGAAAAGACAAGGAACCAGCAAGTAGCACTGATTCAGCTGCACACAACCAAACCCTTAAACAACAAAAACAACTAAATGGCAGGAATCACCACATACCTATCAATATTAACACTGAATATCAATAGACTCAACTACCCCATCAAAAGGCACCATTTTGCAAACTGATTAAAAAGGAAAATCCAACAATCTGTTGTTTACAAGAAAACTATCTCAATGACAGAAACAAACACTGGCTTAGGGTGAAAGGCTGGAAGATTTACCAAGCCTATGACCCCAGAAATCAGGCAGGAGTAGCAATACTTCTAGCAGAAAAAAGTAGATTTCAAACATACATTCTTCAAAAGACCCAAAGAAAGTCACTTCATATTAATAAAAGGAGCAATACATGAAGAGGAAAAAAACAATTATCAACTCTTATGCACCTAATGTTTGTTCACCCAGCTACATTGACTTAAAACCACATACAGACCCCAAAACAGTGGTAGTGGGAGAATTTAATACCACTCTAGGTAGGTCATCCAGACAAAAACCAGCAAATAAATCCTAGAACTAAATGACACCATAGATCTAATGGAAGTGACAGGTATATACAGAATATTCCATCCTGCAACAGCACAATGTGCATTCTTCTTAGCAGCTTGTAGAACTTTGGGCACAAAACAACTCTTACCAAATATAAGAAAAGTAAAACAACCCGCTATATATTATCTGATCATGATGCAATAAAACTAGAAATCAACAACAAAAGCAGCAGCAGAAACTACTCAAACAATTGAAGGCTGAGCAACACATTCTTTAATGATCACTGGGTCAGAGAAGACATAAGGAAAGACATTAAAAAGTTCCTAGAATTTAATGAAAATTAAAATACAACCTATCAGAACTTATGGGACACATCAAAAGCAGTCACAAAAGATAAGTTTATAGCCATGAGCACATATATTAAAAGCAGAGAAAGATCTCAAATAAAGAACCTAATGCTATATCTCAAACTCCTAGAAAAACAAAAATAAGCTAAATCAAAACAGAGGAGAGAAATAATAAAAATAAGGGCTTAAATCAATGAAATACAGACCAAAAAGTATATTAAGAATCAAAATAGATGAAACAAAAAGCTGGTTCCTTGAAAAAATAAACACAATTGACAAGCCCCTGGTAAATCTGACTAAAATGAGAAGGGAAAAGACCCAAATCAGTAAAATCAGAAGTGAAAAATAGGAGATAACAACAAACCCTAAGAAAATCTAGGGAATAATTAGAGACTACTTTAAGAACCTATATTCCAACAAATTAGGAAATCTTGAAGAAATAGACAAATTTCTAGATATTTATAGCAATCCAAAACTGAACCAAGAGGATATTAACCACCAAAACAGATCTTTAACAGTTAACAAAACTGAAGCAGCAATAGTCTCCCAAAAAAGAAATGTTCAGGACCTGACGGATTCTCTGCTGAATTCTAACAGACATTTTAAAAAGAATTAATACCAACACTCCTTAATCTTTTCTATGAAATAGAAATGGAACACTGCCTAACTCATTCTATGAAGCCAGTATTAAACTCATCCCCAAACCATACAAAGACACATCCAAAAAGTATAACTACAAGCCAATCTCCTTAATAAACACCAATGCAAAAATAATAAAATAATGGCAAACCGAATCCAACAACATGTCAGAAAAATCATTCACGATGACCAATTCAGCTTCATCACAGGGAGCAGGGACAGTTCAACATACACAAACCAGTAAATGTAATACAGCACACTAATAGAAACAGAGAAAATATTTGCTGCCTATACATCAGACAAAAGAGTGATAACAGAATATACAGGGACCTCAAAACACTAAACTGCCCAAAAATCAATGAACTAACAAAGAAGTGGGGAACAGAACTAAACAGAACATTTTCAAAGGAAGAAGTCCAAATGTTCAAAAACACTTGAAAAAATGCTCACCATCCCTGGTATAAAGGAAATGCAAATCAAAACCACACTAAGATTCTACCTCACTACTGTTAGAGTAGCTGTCATCAAGAATACCACCAACAACAAATGTTGGCTAGGATATAGGAAGAAGGAACCCTCATACACTGCTGGTAGGAATATAAGCAAGTACAACCACTTTGAAAAACAATGTGGAGGCTTCTTAAAAAACTAAACATAGATCTGACATATGATCCAGCAATACCACTCCTAGTGATATATCCAAAAGAATTCAGCTCAGATTATTATAAAGGTACCTGCACACCCATGTTTATTGCAGTACTATTCACAATAACCAATCTACAGAAACTTCCATGATGCCCCACTACCAACAAATGGATTAAAAAAATGTGGTATGTATACACAATGGAATTTTCCTCACCCACAGAGAAGAATGAAATTTTGTCATTTTCAAGTAAATGCACAGAACTGGAGAATATCATTTTAAGCAAAGTTAGCCAGGCTTAGAAGGACAAAAATCACATGTTCTCCCTCATATGTGGATTATGGACCTAAAACAAATGCAATATTATTGGACATGGGTAAAACACTGCAGGGAGAAAGTACACAGGAGGAATAGGGAAAGGGAATGAAACATAAAACTTGAATGTGCTTGATGTGCTCACTGTAGGCAAGCAAATATAGTCATTTTAAAGTGGCAGAGGCCACTAGGGGAAGTTGCCCAGAGAAGTAGCAGAGGTCTGGTAGAGGTGAACCAATATAGGTTGTAATATGCATGTGCATGGAATCAACACTAGGAATTTCTCTGTATAGCTATCTTTATCTAATACTAGCAAAAATGCTATGTCTTTCTTCATTTTATTTATATTTTCTCTTCAAAAAAATTAGGGAACAAGAGGGCAGAACAGATTCTGCCCAGAAGCAAGGGGGAGAGGGGAAGGGAGAAGTGGGGGCAGGGGAGAGGTGGTCCGAGGTATATACATAGGAATAAATGTAAATGCAGTATAATAATAATAGTTATAAAATAATAAAAAAAGACATTTTATTTGTTTAATATAACTATATAGGGTGTTTCATTATGACATTTACGATTTTCATCTCATACGGCTGTCAAGAAGTTTGTGTGGATTAATATTTGTCTTTCCTAGTGTTTAAACATAATGAGAACGCTATGAAAATTTGTGACTCTGAACACACATACAAAAAAACAGAAATTTATTTGTCGCAAAATTTTAAAGGTGGGAAATCCTAAGATCAAGGTACTACACATTCAGTTTCTGGTTATGGTCCATTTCCTGGTTTGTAGATAGTTCTTTTTTTTTCTTTTCCATTTTTATTGCTGTACTGGAGATACATTGTGGCATTTATAAAAGTTCTTATAATAGCAGAAATATATCTTAGTTAAATTCAACCCCTCCATCATTCTCTAATACCATCCCCCATTTCTAGAACAGTTTCAACAGGTCTCATTTTTCCATTTACACACATGGGCAAACAACATATTCACCTTCCTACACTCTTTCCCCAAATCCTTCCAACTCCCACTGGTACCACCACCCCTGCCCTCAGGCAGGACCTGTTCAGTTCTCCTTCTCTGTGATTTTGTAAAAGAAAAAAGAAGACATTTTTGTTTGTTTAAAATAGCTATACAGAGAATTTCCTTGTGACATTTCCATGCATATTATACCCAAATTGGTTCACCTCCTCCATTTTAATACTTTCTACCTTAGTCCCCTTTTTATGGTGCTTTCAAGAAGTTTAAAAATTCTGTATTCATTCTTGCATAGAGAGTACATCAACCTATTCACCTTCTTAACTTCCTTCTTTTACCCTCTCCCTCTTGTATGTGACCTCCCATTAGTGAGACCTATTTTTAATAATATTGCTATTATTGTATTAGGTCTAGGTTTCACATATGAGACAAAACATTTACCTTTTGGCCTTCTGAACCTGGAAAACTTCACTTAAGATAATGTTTTCCAGTTCCATCCATTTACCTACAAATGACAAAATTTATTCTTTATGGCCAAATAAAATTCCATTGTGTATAAGTACCACATTTTCTCAATCGATTTGTCAGTAGTAGGCAACTTGGCTATTTCCATATCTTAGCTATTGTGAATAATGCTGCAATAAACATGGGTGTGCAAGTCTCATTATTGTAAACTATTTCTATTATTTTGGGTATATCCCTACTAAGTGGAATTGCTGTATCATATGGCAGTTCTATTTTCAGGTTTTTGAGGAGGCTGTATGCTGTTTTCCATAGTGATTTACATCACTACAGTAATTTATATTTGATAGCTCCTTATTTCTTTGTTCTTGCATGGGGGTAGGAGCAAGGGATCTCTCTTGAACTTCTTATATAAAGGCACTGAATCTTTGACTCCAGGACCTCATTACCTCTCAAAGGCAATACCTCCTAAAATCATCACCTTGGGAGATTAGGCTTTCAACATGGGAATTTTTGTGGGACACAAACCTTCAGATCATTGCCTATATCACAACCAATCTTTAAATCTAAGATATTACTATTAACATGCTACCAGTAAACTATCAACTTTATTCAGCTTTTAGTGATTTTTCCACTAGTAATATTTTCTGTTCCAGGATTCAGTCCACTTTATATTTAGCCTCAAAGACACGTAGTCTTCCTTATTTGTGTCAGTTTCTCCTTCTGCCTGTGTTTTACATTATACTGAGAATTTTGAAAGATTTCTGGTCAGTTATTTTTTACACTACATCTCAACTTGATACTTTCTCATTTTAATTAGACTAGGGTTATAAATTTAGGGAAGCATACTACAGAAGTTAACTACTCTTTTCATCATATAAGGATATCATATCTGTTGTATACATGCACACATATATGCATGTAATATGCTTATAGTATATACATGTATTTAATTCAGTCACAACCTCATGTTTAGATGCCAAACTGGAGATGCAACAGTGCTCCTTTTTTAGCAGCTGATTAGTAATACACACCCCAATCACTTCTCTTATCATGCTCTCATTCTCTAGGCAACTATGTACCCATCCTAATTAACCCAGGGTCATAGAAAACAAGTAGAGACCATCTTCAAGCCCCTTAAACTATACATTTATCTGCTGAACTACAGAATGTCTGCAGAATTTATCTCACCCTACCTGATTACCATACATACCACTGCCAGCTTCAGCTTGTCCTAACCAATACTTAGTGCAACCTCCATGCTGCCCTGCAGGACAGCTTTTCTCGTTTAGAGGTTTGAGGGGCAAAAAGTTCTGCTTTTCCACTGTCCACTTGTCATTGTATTGTATCTCTCCATCAAAAGAAATTTTATGCTCATAAAACAAAGTAAATGATATCGGCATGCTTTATCACTGTTGATGTTCACTGACCACTTGATTAGTGTAGAGACTCCTGTTTCTCTACTGCAAAATTACTAATTTTCCCTTTCCACTCTACTCTTTCAAGGAAGTAACTAACTTCAACTCATATTCAAGGGGAGTGAAATGCAATTATCTCTATCTGCTGGCAGGGGATTACCCGAAGTTTTCTTTAAGGAAGATTTATCCCTTCTCCCTCATTTATTTATTTCATCATTTGTTTATATTAATATAGGCTCATAGACATTTTATTTTATAATTTTATTATGGCCCAATATTACATGATTTTTTTCTCAAACTGTTTATTGAATGGCAAGTGGGAATTAAAGAGTCTGTTAATAGACTAAAATCATATGTATAAACCTTCAGACTCAAACATAGGCAGTTATAAGATTCCACCTGTCTGGTGTGATGAGGGAAGCTGCCTTCCCCAACCAAACTTGGCACAAGTGTGTTGCTGTCCTCTGGGGGGAGCTCCAGTAGAGGTTTTCAGTGTCCCAAAGCCAGCAGACTTACGCACCTTGAAGAAACAGAGGTCTAGTGTGGGAAGGCAGCTTCTCCCATTCAGACTGCCAGGAGAAGCCTTGTAATCACCTTATAATCACGGCATGCGTTCCTGTCTCTCTATCAGCCAACAAAGGGTCTGTGTAATTGCCAACAACTCCTAACTCCCCTGCTACCACCAAGAGTAGCATTTCTAACATGCCCCCGCCCTTGTTTTCTGTTTTGTTTTTCCCTGAGGAGTTCCTAACTTCCTGATCATGAATCTAAATTCCACTCTAAAATTCCTATTTACAATACTGTTTTCTGAAGTAATTAGTGATTTTATTCTAGTGTCACTCCCTCCTTTCTTGGTGTAAGAAATCAGCAGCATTCTCATTTCCATTCCTTCATGAATGTTCTTGTTTGTCTGTTTGCAGTCTGTTGACTCTTTTCTCTTTGATGCTCTGTAGTTTAATATAATTTATCTAAATATAAGTTTCTTATGTTAAGTGTGGATTCTTTACATATACCATTTGAGATTCATGGGATTTCTAATGTAAATGAAGAACTTAATTTCAAAAAAATTCCAACATTTTGTTTCTCTCTGCAGAGTACTATTATCCTCTCATTTATTTTCTTTATTTCTATTATTTATTCAGCAACTATTAATGACTATAGATTACCTTATTCTATATTTTAAATTCTTAATATTTGTTGGAGCTTGTATTGCATCATCTCACTGTACCTAACTCTATAAAATTTATTTTCCCCTGAAATTGTTTAAACTCATCTTCAACTTTAAATCTACTAATTCACCACTAAATTATTTTTTCTTCTACTTAGTTGTTTAGTCAACCCTCTGGTCTCTAATTTTTCTTATTGTGGTTAGGAGGCTAAGACATTTCAATTGTTGTTCCTGAAGAAGTCATTCAGAATACATGTGAATAAATTTCAACAATAAAACATTTTCAATAGTAAAACATTTTATGTTTACACCTGTATTTGATTGTATCCTGGGACACTTTTGAAACTCTTCATATATAGAAGAAATTGGTAAATTACATACTATTAAAATTATTTCTTTTCAATTTTAAGACATGAAAATAAAATTATTTGAGGCATGGATTTTCCTCTGTTAAAACTATTATTTTTTTCTAGGGCTTATTCAAGATATATAGTGTAACAAAGCTTCCCTCTAGTGGACATGCATGGAAATTTTCTTCTTTTTACCTACCTTTTCAATAGTCCTTTTGAGTTAAAAACCTACTTTCTCTCTTTTGAAGCTGTTTTAATTCTACCAAATATAAAATGTTGCTCCTGTCTAATTAATTCATGCCTAAAATAATACATATGTTTGTATTTAAATGTTAACATTACTGAATATATTATTTTATACAAATATGTTAAAATTTTTTCTGAGAGTTTTAGTGTATTTTTTCACTTTTCTTTCATAGCCTCTCTCACAATGACACCTAGATCCACATATATGCCATGTCACTCTCACTAACAAAAATATCATGAGATTAAGTCCCTTCCACACACTCTATTAGGAATATTTACGTGCAGAGAACTTATGGAAACTCTCTATGATGCAGCATGTTCAGAGATCTACTATTTGATAAGAGGTTAAAAATTACACCACTATTCAATGGATTTAATCATGACATTTCACAAGGGAGCCACTTAAATTTTAATTATTCCTTAAGTGTGCTTGAAAAAGTCAAGATTCGGAACATGACAACTTCAATAGAATGCATTTTGACTTAAATATACAAATTAAATATATGAAGCAGAATGTCTCTAAAGAAAATAACATATGTGGAATACAAAACCAGAGGAAGATTTAGAGCTGAGAAGGCATGTTTTCTACTTTCGAGTTGAAGAGCTATGGGTAAATTACCACAATTTCTGCTTTTATGATATTATTAACAAGATTAATCATATAGAGGATTAAATGCTGCAATACCTATAAAACATCTTGTTGCCAGACATAATTTCTTCTTCTTACACAAAACTGAAATTACTCTCCAAATAAAAAATGAATACATGAAGCATTTTAATTATAGAGATACTTTTAATCAAGGTCATAGGTTACACAAAGAAATAAAAATTAGTAAAAACCTGTATATGTAAGTGTGGATGACTCCAGAGTATGGATTAATTTTAAATAATGAGAATATCTTCTTTATCAATATTTTCCAAGACTTAAAAATTATTTCAAAAATACAAAATATTTTTCAAGGAAATATTTTTCTTTCTGATTAGTGAAAAGTCATAAATTTTACTAACAAGTTTATTCACATATAATTGTCTTAATATTCATATTGATTTTTAATAATATAAAAATTATATCTTAATTATAATGGTAGTGTTGATTCAGTTTTAGACTTATCTTTTAATATCACCAACACATTTCTACATTCCCATTAGTATAATATGTTTCCTTCCTGACAATCTCATCTTTGCTAACACTTAATTTTAATACTCTCAATAATATGCTGCCCCATTAAATAGTTTTGAGACTACATATTTGGTTGGTAGAGTACAGTTAAAACAAATGTTATAATGGCTTTTACTAAAGAGTAGATTTAACTTAAACTAAGTAGGTGAAAAACAATATTGCCAAACATTCAGAATGTAACAATTGAATCTTTAGAAGAGAAACTATTATTTTAAAGAAACATTCAAGGCTGGCCATTGGTGATTCATGCCTGTATTCTTAGCTATCTGGGAGGCTGAAGTCAAGAGGATCAAGGTTGGAAGCCCGCACAGGAACAAAGATTACTAGACCCCATCTCCAAAGTAACTACAGCAAAATGGACTGAGGTTCAAGCAGTAGAGCATCTGCAAGCACAAAGCCCTGAGTTCAAACCCCACTCCCACAAAAAAAGTTCAAGTTTTCTTACAAGAAAAACAAAATAAAAATAAATTATTCTTCAGATTATTTCTCTGTCGTTGTGATAAGAAATCTCAACTTTTCAACTTTCCATACTCTCATCAGGTTGTTCTCTTAGTAACATTTTTTCCAGTATACACTTTCATTGAAAATTCTGTTCATGATATTTCTTTTCTGTTCTCTGCTATGAAAATAAATTTACACAATAGAAGTTACTCTATCGTGAATTTGTTTTGACATTAGTAGAAATCACATTGCATATGGGGCAACATAGAAAGTCAGGTGTAAAGACCAATAGTGACACTATTGAAATAATTCTGATGTGGTCATTCTTTATCAAGAAGGAAAGGATTGAAAATATTTGAAAGCAATTTGTTGAGGTAAAAGATAAAATAAAAAATGCTCAGTTTCTGTCTTTAGGAACTGGATACTTGAATTTGAAAACTTAAGAATGTTTAGGAGGAAGTGTAAGAGTTTAGGTTTGATGTATTAAACTATTTCCTGCAGGCAGTTGAAATCATATAACTAGCACACAAGAAAAAATTGTGATTAAAGAAACTAATTTGTGATTCTTATGCACATTGATAGAAAGGACAAGATAACAATTAAATATGATTACCCAGGGAGACTGTCACAACTGAGGAAAGAAGAAAGCTTTCCAACAGAAAACCCAATAAAAAGCATTTATCTATGCTCTGCTTTCATCTCACTGGATATTGTTTAATTTGAACACAGGTACTTACAGAAATAATCCCATAGTCAATGTGGTATATACAACTCAAAAGTGTGAACAGCAGTTGTGGATCTTTGGAAACTACTGCTGACACAATTTCAAAACAAACAAACAAAAACCATGGAAGACAATGAAGAGCACTGCTGCAGAATAGGTGGCTGTAGTTGCCATTTATAACTCCCATTTTTCATTATCCATTTAATTTCCTTGGCTTTAAAGCAGAAATTCAACTGTTTTTTTCCTCTCCTTGCCAAGGAGACCCCCCCAATTTTATTATTAAAGTCTCTGAATCTTTTAAGTTGTTGTCAACTTGTCATTGCTGTGAAGTTTTCCATTGGACATGGAATTAAGGAATTATGTGTCAGAAAATACCTTGAAACTCAGAAGTGTTTCGTATTGATACCATTGTATAGTAGCAACCAGACTTCCTCATATTAATAAAAATCAAGCATTCTGATAATTATAGCAAACTCCTTTGCTGCATGTTAATTAAATGAAAAAAAAGTACGAAATGATCAGGTGGCAGTTTTGACTTCTAATTTAATGGAATTGTATTTATCTCTGATGAAGGCATTCCTCTTCAAAACCCAAGATCTCACAATGAGAAAAAAGCAAAGTTATGAGGACAGGAAGCAAATAGTCAGTAGATTGATTTTCTACTTTAACTTTTAGATGTGTCAGTCTCAGATCCCTGTATTATGGCTATGATATAAGTGGCACCGTATATTGGTTGCCTATAAAAACATCTATGTCACTTTTCATGATAAAATTCTGCACTTTCATAGTAATATTTTTTAGTTAATGAGTTAACTACAGTCCATTCTGTTATTTGATTGGGTGTTATACTATTTTATTAGGCTAGATATTTCTGGGTGATGGAGAAAGAGGGATACCCATAAGCTTGTGTCACAAGTTTTTCTTGGGAGACTGGGGAAGGGTAAGGAGTGAGCAATATAAAACTAGATTCATCATCAAAAGTGATGATTTTTAGGAGACTATAATCATGGTTAAGATATTTATAGGGTCTATAGGTGATGTAGTTTACCAGATGCACCATGGGTAAGAAAGGTAAATCTATATTTAGGCATATAAAAGTTTCAGTGAGGACAATCCTTTGGCAATCCCAAAGTACCAAGATTGATTAGTCACAAATGATGAGGTTTGTTATTGATACTTACTAGAAGCAGATGTGATGCTAAACCATATTGATTATCAGTTCAACCTTGGTAAAGAGAAATAGGTGAATAGGCTGCCTTTTTATTGTCATGGTTACTTTGAACCTGAACTTGAGAAAACAGTGGGTTGGCTTGGGAAGGAAGTTGACTCACTTTTTTTTGTGTGTGCCTATATATTGCGAGTCTTCTTGACAGCAAATGTCTCTTCCTGAGTGTGAGAAAATTTTATCCTTTCTAAAGTTTCTATCTATAGACTTTAACCCACATCATTTTATTACTGACCTTCATTGAGCCAATAAAATTGCTCATCTTTGGAAACTCATTCAAATTTATAAATTTCTATCCACTTAATACTAGATCTCTCATCAAACTTGAAAAGAATTATGACAATCTCCATTCTTTAAATGCTTATTTTTGCATTTTCTTCACAACAATTAAGATTTATAATAGTAGAATTCATAATAGTAGTAGTAATTAACACTTAAGTATGTTGTTTATTAGACATTGTGATGGTTATTTTTCATCATCTGTTTTATGCAACATACTCTTTTACTTTGTCCTTTCAACACAATATTGGATATTTTATACAATGTGTCTTAAAGATACTAAGAAACTCTTTAAGAATCACAAATCAAACATAATTATTGGACTTAAAAATCAATCCAGAATAAGATTTTAAGGTTGGTTGGTAAACAGAAGAAAACAACTGAGCATGCTAGTTGTCAATTACTAACTTGTATTTAAACTGAAATATTTTGAATCAGGAGAGAGAGAAAAGAAGTTCTAGAACTAATCACTGAGAAATTCTAACACTAAAATGTTTGGTATATAATGGTTAAGGAAGTAAATGAAATTTAGAGAAATCTGTAGAAAATCAGAACAATGTCTTTTGGCTGGATTCACTGCTAAGAAATTTGGTAATGGAAAATGTGATACTAGCTGCAGATCAAAAAATCTGCTTGCATTAAAATTATGTTCTTCCAAGAAGAAGAGTACATTGAAATCTTGACTCAGCTGACAGGTACAACCTGAAAGTTGCCTCAGCAACAAATAATTTATATGCCTGTACTTCAAAGTCTATTCTTTTAATATAATTCCTGG
Source organism: Castor canadensis (assembly GCF_047511655.1). Lineage (NCBI taxonomy): Eukaryota > Metazoa > Chordata > Mammalia > Rodentia > Castoridae > Castor > Castor canadensis. Next base: position 103,926,185 of record NC_133394.1, on the reverse strand, counting down.
AAAGAAATTACCTCTGAGCTACAACTGTCAATGCTTCCTGGAAATTGGAATATTAAGAAATGAGAAATTCTCTTCTGGAAAAAAATCAGGATTATTAACCAGCATCTACTATGTGAAAGCAAGAAAGAAGACAAGAATTGAAAACAGAATGAACACCTGTAAAGAAGAGGAAGCAATGATGAAGTGTACAAGTATCTGTGAATCTAGGAGACGTGCAGGTTGAAGTCAAGAAAGGAGCATGGCATATGAAGCAAAGGCAATTATCCATAAGTATTCCTTCTGCTGTCGGGACGAAGACCTGTGCTTAACCATTAAGGAATAAGCGAATAGGTGACATGAGTGGTGCACCTGCCTGTAATCCCAGCTAACTGAGATGAAGAAATTGGGAAGATCATTGTTCTAGGAAAGCCATGGCAAGAAGTTAGACAAATTTCATCTCAACCAACAAGTCAGACATGGTGGTACAGCCCTGTAATTCTAGATACATGCAGGAATAGGTAGGATGATAAGAGTCTGAGACTGGCCCTGAGCAAAAATGTAAGACCCTATCTGAAAAATTACCAAAAGCATAAAAGGGTTGTGACTGTCTCACAAGTGGTAGAGTGCCTGTTTAAAAAGGGCAAGGCCTTGAGTTCAAACTCAGGTACTTCCAGAGAAAGAGAGAGAGACAGAGAGACAGAGGCAGAAAGACAGAAAGACAAGACAGATAGAGTGAAACAGAATGAGACAGAGAAATAAATAACAATTTATCCATCTTTACCACACTGAATGCCACATGGATTGCTAAAGGCAATTTAAGCTACATGGTTTTCTCTTTGAAAGCAAGTCACACACTGTGCAGAGCCTACACTTAAGCAGTGAGGAGTTGTGCCTCACCTCCATGACAGGGAGGTATTGATCCAAAATTCATCTGGAATTCTTCTAGGTAAGATATGCATCTTTTGCTATATGTATTTATGTATAGTCATTTATATCAGTATGAACTCAAGAATATGAGTATGTACTTTGAATTATAATCTAATGCTGTACTACTTGTTTCTGAAATTGCCCAAGTTTGGCCTTTGCAGCTTAGCATCCTTAGGATTTTTTTCACAACTTCCCTTACTTTATTGTACTACCAGGGATTATTTTATGTATTCTGTGACCCAGCTCTAGACATGGCTGTTATTCTAAGAGAATCTAGCTCCTTTTATTTTATTTTATCTTTATTAAAATCCAAGATGTGAAATATAGATGCCCCATTGTGCTCTTTAGCACTAAAACTTATTCCTTTTACCTGTTTTTGGTTCTGTAATCCCACCACCTTCTAGTCTACCTTACTACACTATTCAAGAAATGAAAAGAAAATGGAAATGCTAATTACTCTTATTTGAATATCACATGCTATATACATATAAGACACACTCTTAGAAGTGTACAAATATTATATATTAATTAAAAATATCCACGAACTGGGTTCTGAGTGTGCTTTTAATCACTAGAATGTGGCTGAATCTAGCCCTTCTTGGTTGATAAAGTACCCTAAATGAATGGCAAATATTGGGAGCCATGTTACACACATGCACACACACACATAGACACACACAAACACACACCACTAGAATTATTAGTGCATATATTAAGCTATACACCTATACTAATGCACACATGAACTCATGCTGATGTCTCCAACACCACATAGCTCACTCTGCTTCCCTCTAATTATCTGCAACCTCCTTTGAGAAAGAAAAACCTGGCTTTCAGTATTTGCCCAGAATTAACAGAGTAGTTTCAGAGTTTTGGACCCCATTCTAGAGATATAAATCTTCAACAACTATACTTTTTATATATAATTTCCTCTATTTTTTGAATTATGGTGTCTAGTCCAAGTACAGTTTTCCACATTAACTTAGGTCAGCACCTTCTTGCCCACCTCCTTTGGAGAGGCAATATCACATATTTTAATGCAGTTAAACACTTTTCTTCAAAGACAGTATTCCATCTTGAGACTTCCTAGCCTACTGGTTGATTTTTTTAAATTTACATACATTAAGATTCACTCTTAATGTGAATAGATTTTAAAAATGCCTCATATCACTTATACACTATAAATTCATCTTGAGAGCAGATTTACATGTTATGTAATATAAGCTTCAACAATAAAAACAAAGAATTTAAATTAAAAGGGAAAATAGGCAAATTCACAGATACAGTGGAGGACTTCATTCTCAATATATAAGTGAAGAAGCAGGCCCAGCATTACTAATAACATATAAATCTAATTAATACAAATAAAACATGAGCCTAATTAACATATAAGTCCTAATGCACCATACAAAGACAGAAATTTATGAATTATGTGGGAAAGAAATTTCCCAAAGAACACCATACATGGGACTATTAAAATTCCTCAAAAAATGTCAAAACATTGAAATATTTCAGAATATGCACAAAAATTAGAATCAAAATACACATTTACAGAATTTTAATTTATAAGTAGATAATTTTCCAAAGTAATCATTCAATTCTAGTCACCAATACCTAACTTACTTAGTAATAAGAACATTAAAATTAAAAGCTTGAAAATATTTTCAGGGAAAGATAATGAATGTGCACTAAAGTAAAACATTTGATATTAAGATAAAGAATACATACAATAATTTTTATAAAATTGAACATATAGCTTAGAAAACATTAAATATTATAAAGCATTTATATCAATAGGGTAAAAGTGGAAGAAGAAAGCAACATGAGAATGAAAATAATATTAATGGTGTGATGAGAAATCAATGAAATAGAAAATTAATATACAATAGAGAAATTTGTCAAAGCAAAAGTTTTCTCCTTGAAAAGTTTGGTACTATAGATAAGGACTGGAGATATGGCTCAAGTGGTAGAGGGCTGACATAGCAAGCACAAAGCTGAATTCAAACACCAGAACCTGAAAAAAAAATAGGGACAGAGAAAAATAGCAAAAGGAGAAGGAAATGGAAAAAAAAAAAGGCAAGAAAATTGCAGAAGTGCAAAAAGAGCAGGAATTTGTAGGTTCCTAAATTAAATCAATAGGAAATGTTGCATGATTTGCTAATATTTTTGAATGCTGATATGGTTAAATGCTTCAAGTAAAGCAACTTACCAAAGTCTAACAAAAGAATACTGCAAAGCTAGGAGTCAGTGGCTCAAGCCTGTAATTCTAGCTCGTTCTAGCTGTAGAATCATGGTTCAAAGCCAACACTGGCAAATAGTTCATGAGACCCTATCTATAAACACCCTTCACAAAAATAGGGCTGGTGAAGTGGATCAAGGTGAAAGGCCTGAGTCCAAGCCACAGTGCTGAAAAAAAAAAAATCTTCTGTTATAATTGTTGCCATTGGATTTAATCCACAAATTGAAAGGATAATTGACTAACAAATATAAGTTGTACAACTCATGAACATGAGATATCGTCACTTAGATTATTTTTTAATTCCTTTCATTATTGTTTGACACTTTCAGTACAGAGATCTAACATTTTGTAAAACGAATTCTTTTTAAAAATTTCTAGTGCAATCAAATTTATTTATTCGTGAATACATTGTCCCCAATTGATATATTCAGTGCAATCCCAACATTTGTCAGGATATATTTGTATGTGCACACATGTGTATGTGTAGTATGTGTATTTTGCTTTATAATGTTAAAGTTTTTGTTTATTTGTGCATGTGTTTATTTATTTTGAGGTACAGTATTACTATATTCCCCAGGCTGATTTAGAATTAGGAACCCTCCTTCATCTGCCTCCTCATTTCCAGGATTATAGACATGGGTCACCACACACAACTTGTGTTTTGAAATTGAGAACATCATAATATAATTCACATGGAAATGCAAAGGGAAAAAATAACTTTTGCAGATTGTTAATAAACAAGAGCAGATCAGTTTCTTCCAACTTTGTTGGAAATATGGCTTTGCCGGTTTCCCACATAGCAGATCTAACTCCCTTCTCTTAAGTTTGTACTATCTATTTGCTTCTTTTCAGTAACAAAGTGAGGGAGTAGTGATGAAACTAGACATTAAGTAATCTGAAGTTTTTCAAAGAATGCTGCCCTAAATACATCATATTACAAAGAACTCCAAGATAAAAGAGACTCAGGGCTCTAATTGTTCCTTCTGAGCTCAGATCCACTTGGTCCAATAGTGTGACTGGACCCAAATCAAACCAGCTGAGAAATAGCTCAGATAATCCATGGAATCATGACAAAAAATAAACTAATGTTTTCAGCAGCTGCATCAGAAATGCATGAACATGAGCAGGATTCTTAGTGATTTGTAATAGCATATTAGTCAACACACCTGATTATATGTAAGTTGTCATGAATATACAGCATTATCCATAATGAATATCAAGAATATGGGATTGATTAAAAATCCAATAGCAGACAGCAAAGCACTTGTAATGGAAATTTGAAAATCTGGCTTTTTGTGTTATGTGGTGGCAAAATATTTGCTGAGACTTTCAGCTACAATTTTTAAGATCAGAAAATCTATTAATAAGCTCTTAATGTTTAATCATTTAGATGAAGAAAAGTTGTTTTTCATCAAATCAAAGGTGTGGTCAATGCAACACAGGCTTAGGTAAAAAGCCCAAATCCAGGTGCAGTCAGTAAAAAATAGCCTTAGGGTAAATGTGAAATAAGGCCTTTTGGAAGAAATTTCCAAGAGTAAAAATGATATCTAATAATTATTTCATTCTGGAAAAAAATGTGGCTGCTAGAAAACTTATAGTTGATGGTGATAGTAATGAGAACATAGGAAATACACAATTTGCCTGAAAAACAGATATTACCAAATCACCTTAGCCTAACCATTAACAAATTGGGATTCTGATATAAAGGGATTTCTTGAACTCCAAATTTCTATGGATAAGAAGAAGTCTGAAGAAGCTATTAAGATATAAAAAAGATAGAAGGGGTGGCTATTCACAATTCCTTCTTTAAAAAGTAACTTGCTGGGAGCTGGTGGCTCACTCCTGTAATCCCAGCTACCCAGAAAGCAGAGATCAGTAGGATTGAGGTTCAAAGCCAGTCCAGGAAAATAGGTCCACGAGATGTTATTTCAAAAAAAAACCTTCACAGAAAAGGTCTGGTGGAGTGGCTCAAGGTGTAGATCCTGAGTACCAAATAAATAAATAACACAAAGGAGCTGGCAAAGTGGCTAAAGTGGTAGAGCAACTGCCTTGCAAGCATGAGTCCCTGAGTTCATATCCCAGGACCATCAAAAAAAAATAAATGAATAAGAATAATTAAATAGAATAATGGAATAATGGAAAAGAAAATGTACCTGCCCCTTAAGAACAGAACTGACAGACATGGAGACAACGAATAGAACAAGAATACCTTGGAAGCACAACCAGAGAAGAAGGGCTGAACAGAATTTTACAATTGCTAGAGTCAAATGAAAGTGAAAACACAATTTATCAGAATTTTTGGAAAACTGAAAAGGCAGTTCAAAGAGGGAAATTTATTTATATAAATTCCTACATTAAAAAATTACAGAGATATTAAATAAATTAATTAATTATTCACCTTCAGTTCTTACAAAAATACGAGCAAGCTAAACTCAAAAGTAATAGATAAAAAGAAATAATTAAGATCAATGGAAGCTAAGAAAAAGAAAACCAATCAATGAAACAGAATTTGTTCTTTGAAAGGAAACAAGATTGACAAACTCTTAGCAAAACTAATCAAGAAAGAGTAAAGATGTATATTAATAGAATTAGAGATGAAAAGGAGCCAATTTATATTTTAATAAATTGAAGTATATAGAAGAAATGCCTAAATTTCTAGACACATATTACCCTACAAAATGAACGAAGATGATATAAGCAATCTAAACATTTCTATAATAAGCCATAAGACTGAAGTACTAATAAAAGTCCTCCAATAAAGAAAGACTCATGACTAGACAGATTTACAACTGAATTCTCCAGAAATTTAAAGAACTAACAGCACTGCTTGTTGAACTAGTCCATGAAATGGAAAGGGAAAGAATGCTTCCAAACTTATTCTATGAATTAAGTGTATTCCTATTATCAAAGGCAAGTAAGGGGACACACAACAAGGAAGAAAAGAAGAAAGGAAGGAAGAAAGGAAGGAAGGAAACTGTACAATAATTTTTTATGAACATATACAACATAAACATAAAATTACTCATTAAAGTCCTTGAAAACCATATTCAACAACATGTTACATCACCATAATCTAGTTGGATTCATACCAGTGATGCAAAAATGGGTTGTCAACATGTACAAATCACCAAATGTAATGCAGCACATAAAAAGAGCATGATTATCTCAAGATGCAGACACTCCAGCACCATTTGCTCATGCCTGTACTCGTAGCTACCCAAGAGGGAGAGATCAGGAGGATCACACTTCAAACATAGATCTGGTCAAGTAATTAGCCAGACCATGTCATGAAAGTACCCAAAACAAAACAGGGCTCAAGTAGCAGACTGTCTGCCAACCAAGTGTGAGCAATGGGAAGACAAAAAAGGGATGCAAACCATTCTCTCCCAAAAATAATTTAATATAGGAATCAGAGGGAAATGAAGAAAATGGATACCCAGTTCCAGACTCCATCAAAACAAAGATAAACTATGCCAAGGAACACAACAAAGCCCATAAACACTCTTAAAGAAGAAATCCTGTAAGTAATCGCTGAGAATTTCAAGGAGATGTTACTAAATATGGTCAACAAAAACATAAAAGAGCCATTCAAGAAATTCCAAGACACCAAAAATAAAGAATATGAGAAGACACAGAAACAAATAAATGAACTAGTAGGAACCCTAAATAAACACTAAAGTGAAACAGAGAGCACTATAAATGGAGAGATAAATGAATTAAAGACAAAAATTGTCAATATTAAAGAGGAAGTTACCCATGATATGGAAAACCTCAGAGAAAGGAATGAAACAGAAATACAAAACATGATGAAAGGCAACTCAAGCAGAGTAGAATAAGTGGAAGACAGAATCTCAGAACTTGAAGATGAAATGGAAATTAAAGGAAAAACTGAAGAGCTATTAGTCAAACAATTCAAGACCTGTGAAAGGAATATGCAAGAATTCACCAACTCCATCAAAAGACTGGACCTGAGAATCATGGGCATTGAAGAAGGACAAGAGGTGTAAGCAAAAGAGATTAGTAAAATATTCAACAAAGTAATAGAAAATTTCCCATTCAGGTACAAGAAGCCTCCAGGACACCAAACAGACTTGACCAAAATGGAACTACCCCATGGCATATTATTATTAAAACAACAAGCACAGAAAATAGAGAAAGAACATTGAAGGCTGTAAGAGAAAAAACAAATAACATACAAAGGTAAACCCATTAAAAGCACAGCAGATTTCTCAACAGAAACCTTAAAAGCAAGAAGAGCATGGAGTAAGGTATTCCAGGCACTGAATGAAGATAACTTCAACCATAGGATACTTTACCCAGTAAAACTATCATTCAAAATAGATGGAGCAATAAAAGTCTTCCATAATAAGCAGAAACTAAAACAATATATGACTACCAAGCCACCACTACAAAAGATTCTCCAAGAAATTCTATACACAGAAAGTGAAATCAAACAAAACCACGAGAAAACAGGCGGCACTAAACCACAGAAGTAAAGAAAAGGAAGCAGAGAGTAACATTAATTCAGCTGCACACAATCAAACACTTAAACAACAAAAACAACAAAATGACATGATTCATCACTTACCTATTAATGCTAACACTGCATGTCAATGGACTTAACTCCCCATCAAAAGACCAGAGGGGGGAAATGGCCCAAACAGTGTATGCATGTATGAATAAATGAATTTTTAAAAAAAAGGGAGAGACATCACAACAAACTTAAAAAAAAAAAAAAACAAAGAAATGGTAGAATGGCCAGGAAAGAGAAAAGCACTGCTTATTTGTTATGATAGGTATGCACAATACCCTCTCGGAGTCACTGTAAAGTGTATCAGAAGTATTTCCACATCATTGTGTGGTTCAATTGAATCACAGGCGATAACAATTAACTTTGATTTCTAGGAAAGTTTTTATCTTTTCCTTAATTAAATTTTGTAAAAGTATCAATAAAGGCATATATTTAACATAAATCAATTCAATATTCCTCTAATGTAAGAAATATTACAGACATTATTCTTGGAAAACATGCAGGATTTTCCAGCTATTTCTGATTCTGTCTACCATAACTTGCTTATCAAATGAATATTCTTTCTTATTCTAGGTATTATATAAACCAATTTATTAATTACCTTGCAGAAATACAGAAGGAAAATGATCAATCAATAGTTTCTATGATTACAAGAAAGTGCAAAACACTTTTAAGGTTACAAGATAAGAATGTACTGTGCTTTACTGTACAGCAAACCATTGGTTTTATTGCTCAGAACAAATATTTAACAAAAGCAAATACAGTTCTGAAGACTAGAAGTTTAAGCACACAGTAAAGGGTCCCATCAAAAATGTTTAGCAATTAAAAAATATCTAGATTTGCATTTACTGAGGATCCAATTCCTTTCTGCTAAACACCTAGAAGCATAGAAAATAAAAGCTTTATGAAAAAGAATGAGGAAATAGACAAATTGCTTCCAAGCACATATACTAACTCTGGTTAGGATTAGAAGGAAGCTAGAGAAGGCTGTGCTGTTAACTGTTAAAATAAGAGAGCACTCTAGAGTGTTAAGTCACTGAAAGCAAACTACTCTGTGCCACCTCAAATCCAATGACTCATGGTTACCTCTAATCTAGGGCATAGGACATAGGACATTCCTATAGCTCCAAATTTTCTCAATAACCTCACTAATCTTGTATTTTATAGTAACTTGCTAATATATAGTGCTGCCTAGTAGAATAAGAATCTTTATTGTCTCTACAGAATTGTTTCATGAAATTCTTTATATTGTTAAATAAGCGGGAGGCCATTGGCCTAAGGCTTTCTCTGTACTTTGAGTTCCTATTTAACACATCACATGCTAAATCAATTTGTAAATAAACTGAGGCCTAACTTGAGAATATGGGGGTTTTTTTGTATCAAAGACTCAGTTTCTAACCAACCACAAATGGCCAAGCAGTAACCACTCACAAGTAGCAACTCCTCACACTATGTTAAAATGAAGCAGATGCCAAGGTTTAGCCACTCAAGTAACTTCTCAGCTTATGTCTCATGCTGGTGGACAGAGCTCTCCAAACTCTTTTGGTTAGTGTTAGTGTTGTCTAATTCTTGAATCATTTGTTGCTCCAATAAACTTTTTATCTAAAGTTTTTCTTTCAACAATATGACTCATTTTCTTTGGTGTGAGGAATAAAACACTTTATTCAAATGACATAGTCAGAAATTTTTTTTAAGTACCATTATTGAATTATATGAAATGTTTTAATAATTCCACCTTAATTTCTGGTAAAAATGTATCTGATACTGATGCAACATAAGAGGGAAAGTTACATAATGTAAGTGATGAAAAATTATGGATTATGACAGACCATATACATTATTCCTTTCACCAGCCCAATCTTCTATGATATCATAGTTAATAGATAATGGCAGTTTATTTTAATAATCTGAATTTTGAGAATATTTTCACCAGGAATGATCTCAATCAGAACCAATATTTACAGGGTTGTTTGAGTAGCTCAAGTGGTAGAGAGCCTGCTTTGGAAGTGTGAGGTCCTCAGTTCAAACCCTGCACACCAAAAGAAAGAGAGAGAGAGAAGCAAAATTTACTTCAACTGATTCACATAAAGAGACTGTATGAAAAGACTAATGACTGTGATTCTGTAATCTAGTGTAAAATTCCCCTCAAAAAAGCTTGCTTTTCGTGAAAATGATTTATGTTTCTATAGGCCATAATTTTGGACACTTCTATAATTTAAGTAATTTAAGCTTAAAACAGCTGTTTTAAAGCTGATCATCAAAGTCAACTATGAAATATTAAGATAACTGATATAATTGTGGCCCAGAACAGACCTGTTGATTTCCGTTTCTACATTGAGCAGACTCTGGTGCAAATGCAGGGCTGGAAATCTCTGTTCTACATAGATGTGTGAGCCTAAAATGAGAACAAATCATGCCTTGAATTATTCTGTCCAGAAATAGAAGAAAGAAAAATATTTTTAGAAGATTTAGTTTCTTTAGGTATCAGTACTAGAGAATATAATTTCCATTTTTATTATTTTTTAAAATATAAGTATTTTAATGTTCTAATCTTAATTATCCACTCATTTTATATTCTAAATTATCAAGTATGTGTTGGGCATTCTAATATATACTGGAAATACAAAGGTTAAAAGAACTTAGCCAGGTGTCAGCGGCTCACACCTGCAATCCTAGCTATTCACAATCAGGAGGATTTCATTTCAAAGCCAGCCCTGGCAAATAATTCATGAGACCCTATCTCAAAAATATCCATCACAGAAAGGGCTGGTGGACAGGCTCAAGGTGAAAGCCCTGAGTTCAAACCAAGTACTGCAAAAAAAGAAAAGAACTTTTTCCCAGCCTTCAAGGAATTCACAGTCTAGTAGAAGGATCATTCAAGGTAGATTAATATGTGGAAATACTCTACTTTACATTTGGTCATCCAATCCTTTTTTTAGTATTTCTTTTTCTCTTCTAAATTGTTCTTATTTATAATTGCCATGAAATTGTATATACTTATGGGGCATAATAAAATGTTTTTTACATGTACACAGTGTGCAATGACTCATTCAACATAATTTCACACACCATTTTTCATGGTAGGCACATTTGTTGTTTACTCTCTCAACAATTTTGAAGTACTCAATTGTTGGAGCCAGCAGTGGGACCGTGCTTGTGTGATTTGACATCTGGCATTGTGAGAAAACTCCAAAGAACTGAGGCAAAGGTCTCAGAACAAGACGTCCAGAAAACTAACAGTGCTCAAGTTTCCCCAGATGGCTTTGTGTCCTTCAGATATAAATAAGAAAGTTATGCTGACCGTGTGCTTCTCCTGCTTCTCTGTTCCTGTTTGAGGGTGTTGGGGGAGAGGGAGGGGGCAGAGTGGGTGGTAAGGGAGGGGGTGGGGGTAGGGGGGAGAAATGACCCAAGCCTTGTATGCACATATGAATAATAAAAGAAAAAAAAAAGGAATGAAAAAAAAAAAGACACATAACAAAGAGTTGATTTTAACTGTGTTTCCTTGTACTAATGTAACCTTGACACCCAATACTTGGCATGCTTTTTCTGACCAAATGCTCTCTGTGAAAAAACAGCTTATAAAAAGCAGAAGTGATCTTCAATAAAGTGGCTATTGAGTACAACTTGATAGTCCCCCCATCTTCTTTGGCTCTGATCACCCAGGTCCAGCTGTTAAACAGCAACTCTCAATGTAAAATATAGTCATAGTTTTTACATGCTTTACTTATGTGTCATAATAAATCATACCTGCAAAATCATATTATCATTTCTTTTTCCAACCAACTATGCAATATTTTAATATGGAATCTATACTTTTACATTTATGATAAAATAAAACATTGCAATCAGAAGAATTTTGGCCCCCTAAATGTTCTTTATGTTAAAGTCATACTCTCTCTCTGACATTTCATTCCTTCTCTCTGAAATGATCTTTTTTGTTTTTTTTTGAGACAGGGTTTTACTATGTAATACAGGCCAGCCTAGAACTTTAAATCCTGCTTCCTTAGCCTCCCCAGCACTAGGATTATAGATCTATGCTATCACACCAAGCTTGAAATTGATTTCAATCTTTGTCATTAGCATGTTTTTTCTCACATTTCCAGGCTTGAAGTGGCTAGATGAGATGCTTAGAATTTGATCTCTGGCTAACTCTGAGAATAATGTTCATATCTGAAATTGAGTCAGTTAAATCCAGACACAAGGAAGAAGGCATGTCTGTCTAATGACCTAAAACATTGCTTAAGTTCTGCAAAATGTAAAGTAAAAAGTCATAGAAAGGATAAAATTTATTTTCAGGAAGAAAGCAAGATTTCTAATGAAGGCCTGAAGAACAAACTACTTTGATATATCATGTCATTAAAGATAGTACACATGGATGCAAAATCACTTACTCCAAATTATTTTAGTAGCAGAATGATGGCTATCTTTTTCACCTGTGGTTTCATAATGACGCTCTTCTCACCTCTAAAATAATCTTGAGCCAATAACCACATCTGCCATCTGCAGATAATGACAATTGAAAGGTAAGTTAAGAACATCCTCAGATAGTGGGGGTTTAATTGAGGCATTCTGCCATTAAATTCCTATTACTGTGCAATGGGGCTTTACAAACCAGCTAGAAGAAAATCAGTTATATATACTGGGAAAATAAGAGTGTACATGTGATGGTTCTTATCAGTATTAACATAATGGATTATGAAAATAAACATTAATTTAGTAAGACATTTGGAAGAACAAAGATAGACTTTTTTAACTGTTATATGTTATCACAGATATACTTTCAGAATTGTCTTTTGTATGACAACTCCTAAAACCTTTAGATCCTTATAAGGATTTATTTTATTGACTAATACCTCAACTTGATTAAAGATAAGCAATAAAAAAGTATTTCAGACATTTGGTCAAGCATAGATTTTTAGATTATATTCCTGTCCTTTTTAGCCTGTGGTAAGCAAAAACAAACGCAGTCTCCCCAAAAAAATTCACATTCTAATTTTTGCATTTTAGTAATATCTTATCTTCCATATGATATGAGGAGACAACTCAATATTATTTGGCTGAGTAGAAGGATCAGTGTTGTGATAGTGAAAGTACAGATCGTAGTGCTGTAAGGTCACAAATTAAGGTATGCAGGAGCCTCTAGAAATATGAAAATACCAGGAAACTGATTGAACCCTAGGGACTCAAGAATGAAGTCAGCCCTGCCTTCTCATACAAACCACTGGCCTCCAGAACTATAAGATAATGTCTGTGTGATTTTAGAATATAACGTTTGTGGTAATTTTTTATAGCAGCAATTGAAAGCTAATACAGATCTGGTAAGAATTTGTGATAAGTAGAAGTATATGCATACACATAGACACATATTTCTTACTGGGACATTATTAATGTGAAACTAACATGTATCCTAGAAGCATGTGCATATGGTAGCCTTTGCTCTGTAATGCTTATTTTTATTTGAAAATTATGGTTATCGATACTTTTCTCTAAAAAGCAGTTTAATTGTACAGTAATGTACATACAGAATCCAACACTGAGTTGTGAAACACTCTTGTCCTTGAATTAAAGAGACAGAAAAAATTCCCCCTTCTCAGACCTCTCCTAACATTATAGAAGGAACAATTCCCAGGTTCAAGTAACTGCTAGCTTTCTAATCCAGCCTAGATAATGTTTTAAGGAATAGAACTGAGGAAATGAGCTGTGTCGTGGAAGCTGAATTTTCAGATCATTCAAGGAGAAGGACCTGAATGATGACTGAAAGTTCTAATAAGTGTGGAGTTAAAAGTCTGTGGAATTGAGTTTTCTTATATGTTCTCAGTCATATCCTCTTTGCCAGGTCCTTGTTGCTCATGTTTTAATATGCTTTTCTCACTGAAGCTTGATTTCATTGATAACATCTGTTTTCACCTTCTCTGTGTCAAACTGCAGTACATGTAAAACATTATTTGAGTATTCAACTGAGAGTCCTTCCCTTGGGAGTGCATAATAATTCTCTTTCTCCTCTGCTGAAAGTCTTAAAAGAATAACCTATATCCAATCTTAAAAGGATAACTAAACTTTTTAAGGGCCAAGTTCAAAAGATACTTCTCTTCACTTTCTGATTGATCATTTATCTCATCTGGTACAAACAGCCATAGCTTTATTCTGAAAGCTTTGTTTGCACCTGCCAAATGATTCTCTTGTAATTTTTCACCTTTATTTCCTATCTTCTTTTCCAGTTAGCTTCTTGACTCTTCTCATCATCCAAATAGATGATATGTTTTCCTTATGGTTCATTCTTTGTTCCTTTTCTTATCTTTATACATGCAACATGGAAAATTTCTATCCCTACTATTCATTCAGGATCTAAACAGTATCTGCAGTTTAAATCTCCCTTCTAGTTTCCAGGCAAATATTTACTTGACAATCCCTCAAAATTTGAGAATCATAATGAAAAAGATTCTTAATATATTCTTGAAAGTATTTTTTTTTGTACTTTTTACCCTGATTGACTTTCCTATTTATCTAATTGAGCATGCTGGAGGAATCATCTAAGGTTTTTTTCTGTCTCTCACATCTCAAAAATCTAATTTGCCACCAAACCAGATATCTCAATTATTTTCTTCCAAAATTCCTCTTTCGTTGCCAAATTTCAAAAGATTTCTCCCTGGAATTCTCTGCATCTTCCTGGGATGATTTTTCCTTATTTCCACCATGGCTACCTGTTAACTTTTTACTTATTAAAGGAGTCAAACTGTATGGATGGAAGCTGGTCAGCCTGAGTTTACCAGCATACATAACTTTATCATCACTTTTGCTGATAATTTGTTTTTCTTACTCAATTAAATCCTTTATAACATTTAATTAGATTAGTAATTATTATTTGGGGTTTTTTGCTAGTTGACATGATTTAAATGTACATTTTATTTACAACAATACATAAAATAAGGTTTAAAAGGAGATGTAAGATTCAAGTTATAAAAGAAACTGAATCATAAAGTATTTGAATTTTTTCTTGAAGGTCATAATATGATGCTATATGATGTTGAACATGAAAATAACATGTTTAGCATGTTTAGCAGCAAAATTTTCTGCTTCCTAAAGTGGTTTATATTAATTCAAAAGTTCAAATAAACTGGACAATTCAGGGAAATCACTTAAGAGATATTACTTGAAATTCATATGAAAATTTTAAAGGTGATAGTAATGAATATTGGATATGTCCTTGTGTCACAATCAATTTGGAGATGAACAAAAATATGAAGTAATTGGTATTTAATATTGAACAAAGACAAACTAAACCTGAGACCTTTGTAAGTAGAGCAACACATAGGCTAAACTGCATGAACCCTGATTTTCTTCTTAGAACTACTTTCCATACCATAACACAAAGACGTAGACCCCCAAATAGGGAACAGTAGAATTGCTCTGCAGTTGAGTCATGTCTATTGATATAGTTGGAATTTGTATGGCAGAATGACAGAGAGAAGGAAACTACAGATATAATATGTATGGGAAAGATGTAATAGGGTCTCTTTGGGTTTTAATCATATTCTTACTTGTGCTGGTGCTGATTGAGCCCTGGCATAGATAGCTAATGCCAGGTCAGGAGCTGGATTGAAATTGTAAAGGACATATATTTTTAGGACCTCTTGATTTCCACCAAGCCAAAGTAGAAAAACTCTACGTAAGTTATGCTACATTTAGTTGAAATTATACTATGTCATGTTTTGAAGAATGGCTGCTATCAAAGCAAAATGTCATGTTAATGTAGTTATACAATAGAATTAAGGATCTCCATAGTATACTTTTAAAAAAGCCTAAAGACAAACCTCAGGATCAAATTGAGCATCCTGTAAATTAACTGACTGCCAGTGCCAGAACAATACTTAAAATTCTTTAAAGAAAGATAATACAATCCAAAATCAGGCAACACTTTGTCCATGATAAATTCAAGCATAACAAACTTAAATATCATAAAGCAGAAAAAATTTATCCCCAAATAGGGGGAAAAAAACAGAATGAAAAAAGTGGATACAAAAAGAAAATCGAAGTATTAGAATTAACTGATATGGATTTTTTAAGCTATCATAAATACACAGTTGGGAGTGTGGCTCAGTAGGAGAGTACTTGCAAGCATGTGTGAGACTATGGTTTTGATCCCCAGCACTACAAAAAAAGAAAGAGAGAGAAAGGAAAGGAGGGGGAGGGAGGGGGTAAGAAAGAACAGAAGCTATCATAAATACAGATGCTCCTGGACTTACAATGGGGCTATGTCCCAATAAATCAGCATTAAGTTGAAAATATGATAAGTCAAAAATGCATTCAATAACCTACCTACTGGAAATCATGACTTAGCAACGTAATGCTCTCAAGAGTATCTGTCACTTTCCTGGATATCTCATGGCTAAGAGCTGCAGTTTGCCGTCATTGTCCAACATTGTAAGAGTATCATATGGCACATCACTACACTGGGAAAAAACTAAAATTCCAAATGTTTTATACGGTTTTTGCTGAATGCATATTACTTTACAACATTGTAGAGTTGAGAAATTATGATTTAGGGTTCATGAGTACACTCAAATATTAAAGATTGATATTATGAGTAAATACATGTGCAAACGCAATGAATATATGGAAACAAAAAGAAATTCAAAGAAATTTCCATAACTTCTCTATAGAAAACTATTCACTGGCTTGGCTTACAGAAGATTTGAGGCGAAGAAAATGTTAGTAAATATGATAAACTGGTAACAGGAATTACATAAGTTTGAACATGAAGAAAAATAAAAATAATTTAAATAAAATGGGAACTATCCCAGGGAACTGGAGATAATATCCAACATCTCAAAATCAAAATATAAAGTAAAACAAAAAGAGAGTTGAAGCAAACATGCATAAAGAATCCATCTATGCACTGAGACATAATATTAGAATAAAATGTACAGTGATCAAAATAAACATACAAAATTGTTCATAAGCACATACTAAATAAATTGGGGGAGGCAGAACAGATCATGTTAGAGCAGGCATGTAATCCCAACACTCAGGAATCTGAGGCAGGAGGATCAAAATTTCAACACCAGTCTGTGCTACATAGTCCCAGCCTCAAAAAGAAAAAATGTAAGTAAATAAGTAAATTGAGGAACACTAAAGATAAATATACCATATTTATTAATACAAGTAATAAGAATTAGAATAAGTATGTCTGCTGTTCTTTTTCTGAAAAGAAAATGGAAAAACATATTTAAAATATGGAGGAAAAAAAGAAGAAATGTACTCAACTTATAATGCAAATCCAGTAAGAATCCTTCAAAAATTATAGTGACATATATTTCAGCTAAACAAAGCTAGGAAAATTTTTCTATGACAGATTTACCCTACCAGATACAATAAGAAAAATTTTCAGACTAAAATGAAATGATGCATATAGGTAGATACATGGATGTACAAAAAGAATAAGAAGCACCAGAAGTAGGAAATATGTGGGTAAATATTAAATTTTTTTTTGTTTTTAAATGAGTCCTTTAAAAAACATATGACTGTTCAAAGGAAATAGTCCTTACTAGTGATGCACTTTCAACATAAAGTCACAATTAAGTTAAAATAAAAGGATGTTTAATTGTATTGTACAAACAATTGTGAGAAAACTACAGTGACTATATTAACATTAAAAAAATAAACCCACAAATAAAGAGAAAAAGAAAGCATGTAGTAGGGTAAATATTGCAATTAATAATTCCATTGAAGCCATAATGTGCAGGCTCCAAATAACAGTGCCTATGCCCAAGGAAGTGATGAATTCAGAGATGACAATATTTACCTAGGAAATTTCAGAATCAAGCCAGAAATGGATTTGAAGCTTCTGATAACATGTCCTGGTTATAGTTTTTAGTGTTGTAAGTTGCAGTATAAACAACACTATGATTCCATAATGGCACAGCTTTCAGTATTTGTAACAGCCTTCTTAAAAATTACTGCTCATTTTCAAGTTCAGAGAATAGCTACTTCTATGGCATTCAGTATCTCTGAAATCACTTGCAGTGAATTGCAATTTTGGCTTAACAGGATGTCTCAATACTCAGTAATGATTTGCATGTTCTTGCCACATTTTCTGTTTGTGTGTGAAGCTCTTATTCTTAAATACATAAATTTAAATGGAGTGCTATAGATTAAAAAAAGTCAATAATATGATCTCAATGGAAACAATTCATTTTAAAACATTTTTATGAGGCTATATTTGTTGTATAGAAGATTTCATTGTGATATTTCTATATGTGCTTATAATGTACTTTGATTAGATTCATCATTTTTCTCCATCCCCCCCCACCTACTTAAAATTACTTCAACAGGTTTCATCATTCTGTTTTCATACCAGTATATAAAGTACCTCAACCATTTTCATCTTCCTTTACTCTCCCCTGCTCACCACTACCACCTCCTAACAGAACCTGTTTTATGTTCCCATTCATTTTTTTAAAATGTATATTGATTGTTCAAAGGTGGTCTTACCATGGTATGTCACCTGAAAATACATTGTACTTTAGTCAGATTGACCAGCTGTATTACCCTCCCTTACTCTTTCCTTTCCCTCCCACCTCTATTTAACAGTTTTCAGTGCATTTCATAATGCATTCTTTTTATACAGATGTAAAATATTTCAATGTCTCTACCATTCCCTATTCCTATCCCTTCCTCCCCTAGTACTTTCAAGCAGTCCTACTATTGCTAACATGACATATGTGGGGGGGTGTACATATCTTTTGGACCCATCTTCCATATATGAAGGAAAACATGCAACCTTAGTATCTATAATTCTGTGCTTAAAATGATGTTTCCCAGTTCCATCCATTTACCTGTAAATGATGAATCTCATTCTTATTTGTGGCTGAATAGTATTCTATTATATACATGTACATTTTTATATGTATATATATGTATGTATGTATGTATGTATATATATATGTATGTATATATCTATATATATAGATATTCCTTTATGTATGTATATATATATGTATGTATATATCTATATATATAGATATTCCTTTATTGTTGTGCTGGGTGGGAGTACATTTACAAAGTTTCTTACAATGCATCATATATATCATACTTGAATTCACCCCCTCTACTGCTGTCCTTCATCCCCCCTTCTGCCATCCCTGGAACAGTTTTAACAGGTATCATTTTACAAACATGTGTACACATTAATTACATTGTATTCATCCACCAATTCTTTCCCTCCTACCAGTGCCAAACCTTCCCACCCCACCACCCCTCACAGCCTTCATAGAATGAGTTGGCCAGGATTCCTTCTCTTTCAATTTCTTGGAAAAGTATAAGGAGTGTTTGTTGAAGTCCTCTCTGAGTTCATTTAGTTGTTCCCATGTCTTCTCAAATTTTTTGTTCATGCTTTCTTGATTTTCTTTGTTTTTTTTATGTTCTCCTTGAGCTTCTCTTCAAATTCCTTCATGAGTATTTGTATGAGCTCATTTTTGAGTTCTTCTTTGAGAATGTCTTTATGGACCTCATTGGACTAATTAGAAATACTTATCATTATTCTACTGGAGTCAGCAAGTGTGTGTTCACTTTCTTCATTTGCCACTGAATCCTCTATTTATTTGTTAGTCTTTTGAGGTGTTGTATTTCCTGCCTTCTTCTCCCCATGTTTCTATGATGTGCTGTGCCTCTATGTTATTGAGTAGCTATTTGGAGGTTTTGATTACTGTCTATGACTGGCTTAGTTATTAGCAAGGTGGATGCACTATTTTTGTTCTTTGACCTGGTGGTATAAATTAGCAATACCAATTTCACTGATTCAATGCTGGACCAGTTATTTACTAATATGTAGAGAGCCCCTTAGTGACATTATCTATAAGCCATGGAGATTGTGGTGATAACAGCTGTTTGAATAGAGGTAGATGCTTAGGTATTTAAAGAGTTGGCACTAGAGGAATGAGGCGAAAGGCGGGATAGGGTGAGAGGGGAAGGGATGTGAGGCACAGGGGTTCTAGGATATAAGTCCCTCGTGTGTGTTGAGGTGTAGTTCAGTCATTGTGGGAGAGGGTATTATTATTAGGGATTACCAAGGGATAGGAAGGATGGGGTAACATGTAAAGTTGTTATAATAGATTATTCAGTGAGTGGTGCATATTGAGGACGTCAGGGTGGGGGGGAGATGAAGGAGTATGAGAGAAAAGTAAGGAAGACAAAGGAAAGGAGAAAAGATAGAGAAGAGAAAGAAAAAACTGGAGGAGAGAAAGGGAAGTGAAACAATAGAGGACTGAGCGAGTTGGTGTTTGACCAGAATGGAAAAGGGAAGTAGGTAATAATAAGATGGGAGAAAACAAAGAAAATAAAAATAACAGTTAAAAATTAAAATAAAGCAAAAAATAAAAAATATTTTTATATAAAAATATCAGTTCAATGAATGTTCTGGACTGTTTCCTCTGATTTTAGATGGAGATAGTGATGCTTTTTACAGGGGCTTTAACCAAGACCTTGTCCCTTCTTAAGGTTGGTATGTTGGGTTGTGTAGTAATGAATGTTTCCACTCCCTATCAGACAGCTTTTGGGGGGCTCTGGCCTGGGTGTTTAGCCTGGGTTTCCTTAGTGGGGTGAGCCTTCTAGTGCAGCTGGATTCTCAGAAATGTTCCCATGAGGGGCTGGTAAGTGAGGAGTCATCAGCCCCCTCCACTCACAGAGCAACCCCGGAAGTTAGAAATGAGCTCTTTTCTTGGTAAGACTGTTGCTTTCAGCTCACTCCCAGTTTCTCCAAAGCAGTGAAATTCCTAGCTTTCACCACAGTGCTGCTGAGTCACCTCACCCCCAGAAGGGCTTTTTCTACTGTGTGTTCTGTCCCTCTCCCTCCAGGCAGAGGGAGAATGTTCCCCCTCTTTATTTGGCCACAAGTTTTGTTCAGGGGGGTGCAATTGGCTTCCAAGCTGTGCTGGAATATGTGGTTCCCTCCAAAAACAGATTTTGTATTGTCCTCACCTGACAGGTTTGCAGAATCACTGGGGTGAAAACAGGCAAGCTACAGGGCAGTGCAGTCAGGCAGCAGTCAGAGGTTTTGTGTCCACACATGTTTGGCAGTGCAGGTCTTCCCAGATGCTTGCAGCTTTCTTTCTGTGGTTCTCTGCATTGTGTTATATTATTGGTGAGATTACAGACACACTCAGTGGAGACAAGTCAATGGTGGCAGAGAGCAGTTAGAGGTTCTGTGTATGCACATATTATGGCTGCCCAAGTCTTCCTAGATGCTTGCAGGTCTTTTTATGCAGTTCTTTGATTTGTGGTTTAGATTCACTGACCCAGAGGGGAAAGAATTAAGAAAGAAAAGAAATAAAGGAAAGAAAGCGGCAGCCCAGGTTGTGGGTCAACCTGGGCTGCCTAACCTTGCGTCCAGCTGTTCCCAGCCAGTGAACAAACAGTAAGCCTACAGGTGCCTGACTGTGCCCAGCTGGTGTGCACTATAAAATGCTAGTTCAAGGGTCTGTCAATGAATATTATGTGCTCCCATGTTTTCGAAGTATCTTGGTTGGCAGAAAAAGCAGGGTTACCTGATCCTTGCTGCCACGAAAATCTGGAGTTTTTGTTTGAAATCATGTAGGTCAAGTTCCCAGGGTCCGTCAGCTAACTGCCATCTTGGCCCTCTCTATTTTGAAAACTAACATTTTATTAGTCTGTTCATCAGATGTAGGTGTAACTATCTTGCCTGTTTGCATAGTTTGGCAATTAAGAATAGTACTACAATAAGTATGAGTGTGTGTCTCTATTGCATACTATTTTATACGCCTTCAAATATATGTCCAAGAGTGGTAATGCTGGATCCTATGGTAGTCTTACTTTTAGTTTTTAGGGGAACTTCCATACTACTTTTCATAGTAGATTCACTAATTTACATTTCTACCAACAGTGTATAAGTGTTCCTTTTCCCCCTGGATCCTCACTAACATTTTTTTGTTGTTTATGTTTTTGGTGATGACAATTCTAATTAGAGTGGTTTTGATTTGTATCTCCTTGATGGCCAAGGATGCTATGCATTTCTTCATGTATTTATTGATCATTTATTCTTCGTGCTTTGAAAATTGACTGCTTGGTTCTGTTGCCCATTCTTTATCTGATCTTTGATTGCTTGGGAGTTTTTTGAGCTACCTGTAAATAGTAGCTATTAATTAGCTGTCAGATATATAACTGGCAAAGATTTTCTCCCTTTTTGTAGGGGGTCTCTTAAGTCTAGTGACTGTTTCCTTTGCTATACAGAAGCTTTTTCCTTTTATGTAGTCCCATTTGTCAATCCTTTCTCTTAATTGCTGAGCTATTAGAGTTCTGATTAGGAAGTTACTGCCTATTTCTATATGTTCCAGTGTTTTCTCCATTCTTTTCTGAAATAGTTTCAAAGTTTCACATCTTACATTAAGATCTGTCATCCAGTTTGTATTGATATGAGTACCAAGTGAAAGACAAGAATCTAGCTTCAGTCTTCTGCATCCACATTTCCAGTTTTTCCAACACCCTTTGTTGACCTTGTCTTTTGTCCAACATATGTTTCCAGGTCCTTTCTCAAAAACCAAAGGATTTGTAGTTGCATGGATTAATATGTGAGTCTTGTATTCTGTTCCATTGTTCTTTGTGTCTGTTTTTTTTGTTGTTGTTTGTTTATTTGTTTGCCAGTACCATGCTGGGCTTTTTTGTTTTTGTGGTCTGTGCTATAGTTCGAAGACTGTATTGTGATACCTCCAGCATTGTTCTTTTTGCTCAGTATGTATGCTTCCATACTAACTTTAAGGATTGAGTTTTCTGTCTTCATGAAGAATGTTATGGAAATTTTCATAGGGATTTCATTGAACATATAGAAAGCTTTTGGTAGTATAGCCATTTTCATGGTATTGATTATAAAAATCCATGAACATGGAAGATCTTTCCATCTTTTCCTGTCTTTCTTCAGTAATTCAATCTCATTGCTAGTTACAGATCTGTATAGTTGGTTATATCCTCTTAGTTCAGTTTTATTTGGTCAAATCACCTAGAAGGGCTGGTAAGGTGGTGCATGTGGTAGAGTGACTGCCTAGCAAGTGTGAGGCCCTGAGTTCAAACCCCAGTGCTGCCAAAAAAAAGTGTCTAGAAATTTATCCATTCAATCTACATATTCAGATTTATTTCACTGTAGGTTTTTGAAATATTCCCTAATTATCTTCTGAACTTTATTGGTATTTGTTCTGATATCTCCTTTTTAATCTCTAGCTTTCTTTTTAATTTAGGTCTTTTCCCTCCTCTTTCCAGTGAGATTATCTAAGGGTTTAGCAATCTTATTTAGCTTTTCAAAGAACCAACTTTACGTTTTATTGATACTTTGTATACATTTGATCTCTATTTTAATGCTTTTATTATTTCTGTCTTTCTGCTAATTTTGGGTTTAGCTATTTTTTGTTTTGCTAGGAGCTTGAGGTATGACATTAGGTCATTTATTTGAGATATCTGTTTTTCTTTTTTAAGTAGGCACTCATAGCTGTAAAGGTTCCCCTTTGCAGTGTCTTTGTTTTATCCCATAGGGTATGGTGGATTGTGTTTTCATTTTCTCCCTTGTTTCTTCAATGATATTGGTCACTCAACTATGAAAGTGTTTGAATTAAGTTCAGTCTTAATGTGTTTGAATATTTCCTATAATTTCTTTTGTTGAGTTTTAGTTTTCTTCCATTGTAGTCTGATAGGATAGAAGGAGTTATCTCAAATCCATTATATTTGTTGTGACTTGCTTAATGTCTTAAAGTGTAATCAATTTTCAAAAAATGTTCCATGTAGTACTAAAAAAATGTGTATTGTGTTCCTGCTATATGAAATATTATATAGATGTCTATTAAGTCCATTTCATCTAAGTTGTCATATAACTCTGAGGTTTCTTTGTTGACTTTTTGTTTGGAAGATCTATCTTTTGATTACAATGGGGTATTGAAGTATCCTACTATCAGTGTCTATCTGTGCATTTAATACCAGTGGTATTTGTTTAATAAAGACTGGTGCATTGGTATTAGGCACATATAACTTAAAAATTATTATTTCCTCTTGATGTATTGTTTCTTTTATTATTATGGAGTAACCTTCATTACCTATTCTGACTAATTTAGGATTGAAGTACACTTTATAAGATATAACTGTAGCTCCTCTTGCCTGTTTTCTGGATCCTTTTGCTTGGAAAAACTCTTTGCAGCCTTTCACCTTAATCCAAGGTTTATCTTCACAGGTCAGCTTCTGTCCTGTCACTTGGGCAAGCTCTTAGCCTTTAAGCTGTTGTTTTGTACAGAATGTGCTTCCTATGAAGAGGAAGTGACTAAAGTCTGGAGAGAAGAATAAAAAATAAAACAAACCAACAAATTTCAGACAGTGTAGTAAGGAAGTGAGATGGAGCAGGTCTACATCCTTGACCATGTGCCTGAAACAGATTTCTGCATTTAGACACTTAGTTAGGAGTTGGTAATATAGTCTGTCCTTGTACTGACACCACCCTTTGTTTTAGCATATTAACTTGACCATCAAACCTTATAGCCAAAATCTGAAAGATTTGTGGAGACTCAGGAAAGTGGTGCCTGACAACAGTCTGCCATCTTGCTGCCTGGAAACCAGAGTTCTTTATCTATCTGCTTTTTATTCCTGTGTTGAGCTTTGGACAGTAATAAAATGTTGATTTTCTAATTAAGGTTTATATGTAATCACTTAATTTGTCTATACTGGGACCATAATTTTGCCACTTTCCCTAGATTTTTATCATTGCTTCACTAATTGTATCCAAAAAATTGAAGCCTAACATCTTTATTGATCTATGTAATTAGTACTAACATCACATTATAGAAAATCTTTCAAAAGTCAGAGTGCATCTTGCATAAATGACTATTTTTATTTATTGTCATTTTAGGCAATTAGTTTAGTGATCACTCTGATATTTCCCAACAGCATAAAAATCACATGGAAGAATTTAATACTTGTTTAATGATGAACACTTACAATGAAATGCATTGACAAAAATTAAAACAGAAGTACTTGCAGTGATGTAAGTGATTGTCAAGAAACTTTACTGTAACAGAGGTAGTAAATTGCATTACAAACTCATGTCTGCATTGTTGGAATAACATGATAATCACCCTTTGATGTTTTTCTTTCCTTTTTTGATAAAGGACTACAGCATATCCAGTATACATTCCCTCAAGTAATTAAAAAGACAATTATATACAGTGATAATTAAAATACCATAAAGTGCAGCTTTCCAAACAAACAAATGTCAATGTCTGATTAAGGAGTTTGGTGAAGAGTAGAAAGGCATTTTGATCATTATCACAAATGCCAGTCAAGGTTGACTCAAGATGTAAATGAGATTGTGATTCTTTGTAGGACATGCAGTGCTCGGGTTCCTATGGCAGGTTTAAATATTTTAAAAGTAAAAATAGAAATGGATGAGCCTCCCAAATTACTAGAAGTAATTTGTAGCCCTTTGCAAAAAGAAGAGAAAATTTCATTTGAGGAAGTTATCAGGTAGCTGAGCATAGTTAAAACTCATTGACCTGCTCAATCACAGGACTAGTAATAGGTTCTGTAATTTACACTAAGAAGAATTTTTGCTTAATTCAAATGTTTCCAGAAAGCTTCAAGAGCTCTAATGAGAATAAAACTCCATCTTGTATGATTTACCTCTCCCATATATTTTCTTAGTGCCTGTTTATAATTTTAGAGGCCAAATCACCAGCTAGGGGTTTCATATAGTGAGAAAAACATCCAATAGCTAAAGATAGTAGCTATTTACATCGAGTTATTTCTTTAGGTAAATAAGGTTCTGTCAATTAGAGAAAACACTAGAAGGAAATTGGGGAGTAGAATTAGGTTAAGATGAATCAAAGAAGCTATTTAAGTTATTTTCTTACAAAGAATCTATTAATTTTCATAATAGAAAATTGGATAAAAGTCAGGAATACTCCCCTTTCAAGTAAAAGTATGCCACGGTCAGTAATCCTTCAGTTTCAAGTGGCAAAACTCAATTTCAGTGAATTTTAGCCAGAAAGGAACTTAGGTGAAATGTTGATAGGAAGTACATAATATGCACATGATGTAAGCAACAAAACTGGCTATTGTAAAAGATTCATTGTTAAGAATTTTAACGATCCATATCTTTTCTCCATTTTTCTCTTTCTCTCCTTTCCTCTCCTTTTACTTATTTCTTCCTCACTTTTTATTTTTTTCTTTCTCTTTTTTTCTTATTGGAATTTGATTAAATAAATGTTCTTTGCTATTGAGTAAATTGTCTATTCTAAAGAACAACATGTTAATTTAATTAATCACAAACTAAATTCAATTTTTATTCTAAAAACCATAATTTTACTTTATTTATGGATCAGGACAACTTTCTAAAAGTGATCTGTGGTATTTGACACAAACAATATTCATAGTAAAGCCCAATCTGCAAAATTGCCAATGATTTTTAATTTTCAAATAGTTTATAACATTATCTATAAAAAATAGTTAACTTGTTAGTGTAAGTGATATCATGGCCTTAGCAATAAGCAAATATCTACTAATTCTAGCCATTCATTTAGGATTTCTAACCAAATGTTAAGAAAGTTAAGCATTCACATCTCATATTTACCTGGATTGTCTTGTCAAATTATGTGAATTTGTAAAATAATGTCCATGTATGTCATTGCTTCACTTTGTGTTATGGATATTAAAGAAAGATTTTTGTACTTATGTAAACCCATTATTACTTGAATTAGACATTATTTTGTGAAACATAATACAAGTGTAGAAGATATTGAGACTATATTAAAATTCCACTCAAATTGAGAATCTGTAATAATAAATATTATTCAATAATTCTGATATGTAAAACTATATATATTAATTCAATGCAGCTGAAATATTTCAAGTGACTTTACTTCTGTTTTTTGGCAGGAGTGGTGCTAGATGACTGTTTCTTAATAGTTATGATGTCAAACCTATTCTCAACCAGAAAGTTGTGCAAACAATTCACAGGATGGGTTTCCAAAGAACCCCCATCATCTACAGTCTATGAAATACAACACCCAACAATAAATTTACCAAAAGAGCTGATCAGAATTTCTTCATTGAAGCCATTTAGCTATTTACAAAGTCACCAGAAAAACTAAAACGATTATTATTTAAATCTCTTTTATAAAGTCTTTCTTCAAGATTTTTATTATGTACAAAAAGTCTTTTGTAACATGTATTGTTTTAGGTTAATAGATATTTATAAGTCTATATGCAAATATCTAAAATTATGTAGGTAACATACATACCTAAGAATGATTCTATGTGAAATTCAGACTGAACTTATTTAAAGCTTTTTTCTATTTAAGCTTGACTTCAGTGTACAGAGCACTACAGAAGTTGAAATCTTTATGACAATCATCAGAGTAACTTTCCAATCCCTACAATCTACTGGTTTATACAATTTGGCAAGGGACCTTTGAAAGGAATGCTAGTAATTATAGAGCACTCACAAGATGGCAGTAGTGTAACATTAATGTTAATACTGCCTGTCATTGAAAAAAAAAAAAAAAACAGAACAAAAATATTTAAGTCCAAATAGTGAAAGCATCATCAAGTACTAATCATGGGGCCCAGGTTTAAATATAGGAAATGATGACAAAAGAAGGTGAATTTGATGTAAATATAATATATTAAGCTTGCCAGTCTGTTTAAATGAAATGGTTGTTTCTTATAAATAGCTATTTTCTACCAAATTTTTTCATATAGCAATGTAAAATAATACTTTTGATCCTTTACCCTCTCATGCAAGCATATCAAAATGAAATAAAATTATATTTTTCACAAATTTATTTTTATAATGTCAATAGCTACAGAAATTCTACATAGTATAAACCCCCAAAAATGTAAACTATTTTTTTCATATATTGATAGAAGGTAAGAATATGCAAAATCATACAGTCAGGTTGTTAGTGTTAGATATACCCTTAAAGCAATATGGTTTCCTCAAGCAAAAATGTCACTTTTTTTCTTTTTCTTTTATTCTTATACAAAATCAGAGAAGTGGGGGAGGGAAGGAACAGGAACATATCCTGCCTGGAAGGGGGTTGGTGCTAATGGGAAGGGGGAGGAGGTGAGGAAATGGTGAAGGAGGGAGAATATGGTTCAAATACTGTGTGCACATGTACATAAATAGAAAACGGATACCTATTGATGCTATTCTAGGAATGGGGGGGATAAAGAAGAGTGGTGGAGAGGGTGAATTCAAGTATGATGGTATATTGTAAGAACTTTCAAAAATGCCACATTGTACCCCCACCCAGAACAACAATCAATAAATAAATAAATAAATAAAAAGAAATACAGTTTCTTCATTTTAGGCATGGTACTTAATTTCTCTAAGCCTTGTAATTTGGAGATATAAAATCTAACTTTCAGGACAACTTGAAGAAAAATTACCACATAGCTGTTACTGTCATTACCATTAATGTTTTCAACATTTGCTTTTCAGCAAAGTTGCTGCATTTTAATCAGCTTCAGGTCTTCCAACCAAAGATTGGCATATTCTTATAATCTGTGTGGGAAAATTTACTACATTGTCCTGTGGGACAACCCCACTATTTGTGTGATTAGCATTTCCTGAATTCATTTTCATATTCTGTATGTGTTAGTGGTAAGAATTATTTACAGTTCCTATGTTGTTATCACATCGAACCTTCTTAGATTGGTTTTTAGTCATGTACCTACTATTGCACAAGACTTAGTTTTGTCACTCTTGTTGACCAACTTGTTACTCAGAACAAAATAACAATTGATTTCTCCTTTTTCTTATTTATTCAATATCAGTTGCGTGGAATTTTTGTTTGTTTGTTGAAACAGGGTCTGTGCATGCAGACCAGGCTGAATTTGAACTTTTAATTCATGCTTCAGTTTCCAGAATGCTGGGATTATAAACTGGTATTCCATGCCACATTCAATATCAAATTTTTGTTGGAGAAAAAAAGTCTTAATTTTATTGTCTTTTTATTACCAAATTGCTCTAATTCTCATACCTGTACAGATTGCTGCCACATTTTAAGGTATTATGTAATGCTGTGCTTAAAGGTACTGTTTTTCATCTAGTTGATGAATATAACCTTAAATGCTGTGCAATATCACTTTTTTTATATTCCGTATGCAAAAAAAGCACATGTAAAAATAATTCATCTCAAGGAATTAACATAAAAGAACACATCTGTGTAACCACTAAGATCAAGAACTAAAGCATTGCCCCACAAACATGCCTTTTTGCTCCAACCAAACATCACATCCTTCCTCCTTCACAAAAGTAATCAATGCCTATTTCTAAAGGCTCAGACTAGCTTTGTCTATTTTTTTTTTAACTTCATACTAATGGAATCATACATTTGCTTAACCTTAAATTTGGTTCTTTTTTTGTCAATAATTATGTTTGTGTAATTCAGTTTTCTTTTTGTGTAGGTATAGTCTGTCCTACTTCACGGATGTATAATAGTGTTTTAAATGAAGAAACCACGGTTTCTGTATCTTTTCAAAAATAGGTAGAAATTTTGATTGTTTTAAGTTTAAAGATATTGTGACTAGTACTACCATGACAAAAGTCTTATAATAACTTTTATAAATTTCTTTGGTCTATGTATGTATAGTTGAGGTTGTACCATACTTCATATGTTCAATTTTATTAGAAAATGTGTCTTCACTTATGTTCAACTTATGTTCTCAATAAGCTGTCTTTGAGATTTCAAATTGCCTCAGATTGTGTACTGATTTGACATTCTGGTAAGCAAGTACATACTATAAGGTTTTATATAACATTTTACTTTAAAAATTTCTAAACATTCAAAACATTGGAAAGAACTATGCGGTTACCTCCCACACTGTCACCATTCAGTTGAATAATTACTGTTTCCATTTGTTTCAAACCTACCCATCAGTCCTTGTAGCCATCCATCAACCCATCTTATGTTTGTAATGGAACTCAAAGTTACAGATACTATGTCAACATACAACCCCTATATAGTCTCATGTGCTTACCATAAACTCTATTTGGTTATTTCCTTATGACTTTTTTGTTAGAAAAGTACAAATAAAATCCAGAATGTTTAAATTTACTAATCATTGAGTTTAATCAATGTGAAAACTAAATAAAAATATGATAGATATAGAACAGAGCAATCACTCCATAAATTGTCTCACACTGTTTCCCATTAATTCCTAGCCCAATGCCCTACCACAAGTGACCATTGTTTCTCTTAAATTGTAAATAAATGAGATCATATGGATAGTACTTTTTTTCTATGTGTCTTCTTTACCTCATCAAATTATTTTTAACAGCTCTATTGAATTTGGTATAATTGAAAACTAAATTGCATATCATAAAATATACAGCTGGATGCTTTGATACAACCTTGTACCACTTTGCAGTCTACTCTCTTGCCTCTCCCAAATCCTCATCCACAGGACATCACCAGTCTTCTTTGTTACCAGTATATAGTTATATAATTTAGAGTTTTGTGAAAATGTTATTGCACATCAACTATTTTTGTTGTTACTATTGTTCTGGTTTCTTTAACTCATCATAATTTGAGAATCATTTTTAATCTTGTTATGTTAAATTCATTCATTTTTATTTATGACAAACATTCTGTTGCATATATATTTACATCAACCACAATTTGTTTACCTACTGATGGACATATGAGTTGGTTCCACCTTTTGCCTATTACAAATGAAGCTCCCATAGGCATTATACACAAATTATTACATAAACATATGCTTTGCTATCTTTTAGATTAATATATAGAATAGAATGACTGAGACATATGATATATGAAGTTTTAACTAAGAACATGTTAAAAGATTTAAAAGAGCTTATCTCATTTTAATTCTGATTAACAGTATATGAGATTTCAGTAGCTCCAAAAACTTACCAACACCTTCATAGATACTATTTCATTTTAGTCATTCTAATATATAAATATTAATAGGTAATTATGATTTTTTTCATTTATGGGATGATTAATAACATTGATCATGTTTTAATATACTTATTTGCCATCTGGGTCTATTCAAATCATTTATCCAATTTTTGTATTTTTGCTTTTTGTATTCAGCTTTTGTGAGTGGGATAATACCCATTTAGTAAAAATATAATTGATTTTGGTGGTTAAAATCTATAAAGCCAATGTGAACAATGAATTAGAAAACAATGAACTATTTGTATTGAACCACTGATATTGGTTATTTATGTCTTTTCTCCTTTATTTGGTCTGGCTAGAAGTTTATGAATTGTTTCAATCTTTACAAAGCACAGACTTTATTTTCCAAATTGATTTTCTTCATTATTTTTTTTTTTTATTGCCACTGTGTTTCTTAACATTTTCAATTTTATTGTTTCGTTACTTGGGGTTTCTTTTATTCTTCCTTCTCTACCATCTTAAGGTAGAAGTTGAGTTTGTCAACTTTCTTCTTTTCTAATATAGGATTTTAGCACTGTAAGTCCCTTCCTATGTATTGAGGTAGTTATTTCTTAAGAATTTTGATGTATTTTGATTTCATTTCCATTCAGTTCAAACTCATTAAATTTCCTTTTTGATTTCTTCTTGAAAGTATAACTACCTTAGATTGAATTGTGTCTTTCTAAAATTTTTATATTAAATCCCTAAACACTATGACCCCAGAATGTAACTTTTACTTGGAGTAAAGACTTAAAGAGGTAATGATCTTTAACCAATTGATGTGGTTAATAATATCAGACAGGTGGGTTCAAATCGAATGTGATTCTTGTTCTTTCATAAAAGATGAAATTTGTTTGCACATACTCCCTGGAGGCTGTGCACAAGGCGGAGACCATGGGAGGACTCAGTGAGAAGACACCATCTACTGGTCAAAGACAGATACCTCAGATGACTGCAAACATGCAAACCCCTTGATCTTAGACTTCTAGCCTCTAGAATGGTGTGAAACTTTAAGAAACCTATCTTTGCTACTTTGTATGGCAGCCTACCAAACTAATACATGTAGGCTAAATAATTAGAAATTTTGAAAATATCTTTCTATTATTGATTTCTCACTAAATTCCCTGTGTTCATATGGACTTTTTGGCTTGGATTCTTTTGAGTTTATATCATATACATTACATGTGGCTGTCAATTTTTATGTTCAGGGGTTTGGGGTTGGGCTAGTTAACCAGTTTCCCCAGTGGCTACTTTTTTCTTTTGATTCAATTAGTGTCAAAGGTGAGGCTTAGGAGTATTAGAAAGCTTGTGATATTGAGGCAGCATCTGGCAGAGCTTCTACAGGATGGGATAGGATAGGTCAGTGATAGGATCAGGTATCTCAGGTGTCAGATGACTGTTTTATTTGGAGGAACCTTGGTTCAGAGACCATTCTCAGAGTTTATAGGGGATTTTCACTTCTTCATATACCAGTATTCAGTCAGGCTTAATTGTGTAATGTTTCTTTCATAAAGGAAGTTTAAGCTATTATTGTTTTCCTTTTGTCCAGTGTTTGGAAAACCATTCTTTTGAAATATACATATTTGTCAGTTTATTTCTTTATTTGTCTCAAACTGCAGTGTATATCTAGCTCTCCTCATCTTACCTTGTTTAGAATTGGATGTCTAGTAGAAAATAATTTGAGACAATTATTAAAAATACATGCAAAGATTCAAATTGATTGAATCTTGAATACAAGACCAGATAGGAATTGTAAACTAACAGATGAAATCTGTGTAAAATAACCAAATAAAAAAATCTAAAACTAACAAATTCAACATCTAAAATTTTAAAAATAAACTAAATGATTTTAACAGCAGATTTAAAATTCCTGGAAACAAGGATTAATGAGCTTAATCATAGATAATAAATATTATCTAATCTGAAAAATAGGAAAAATGCTTCAAAACAAATTCAGATCCTCAGAGACTTCAGGTACTCAATAAACCTATAGATGTAATTAGACTTTGTTGGAATTAAAGACACTCCAGTGCCAAAAACAGACACATGAGAGACAGAAAATCTTGACAAGGCAATTTTTTTTGACCAAAAGTGTGCAAGCACATATTCACTCCAGCTGAGCAGACACAAAATGTTCAGGAGTGGCTTCTCCTTACATCCCTGATGCAGTTATACCTGCCCCTCACTTGGGATTTGTCCAGGTCAGAGGTTCACAGTCTTTCTCAATTGGCTAAAACGCTTAGGGGATGGGTTAGGGCATGTAATTTGGTGGGCAATTTCCATAGGCAATGGGGCTGAATAAGAACCCAGACGAAGAAAAAGGAACCCTTTAAAGAATGCAGGTCACCTAAAATATTGATCTGAGGAATTTTAAGTAATCTAAGAGGGTGACATATACTTTGATAGAAAAGATCATTTTTCGTACAATTTCTTCCCTCTTTTAACTTAAATTCTTTTCTTCACACTCAATTAAAATCCATTGGCTCTCATGTTTCTCTGTTTCTAAAAGAAACAAATTATTTGGGTAGGGCAGGGAGATAGCTTGGTGAGGGCTGTCTCAATTAACTGATGTATTAATCCAGGGACACAAGAAATTAAGTAACATCCTACAAAAATTTAAACTCCTGCCACTACAACCAAGAAGGTTAAGACTGAGATCATCCAGCACTTCCATCTCCCAACCCATTTCTCCATTAAGTTAGTAAAGGAATCATTTATACCTGAATTTTCAGCTAGCTCATTGGATAGGGTAGTTAATCCCTGTAGGGTGTTAGTAATAGTTCTATTTGTGGTATTATTTGATATATATGTGCAACAGAAAATTCCAATAATTATGCAAATTCCTCCCTTTTTGGCCAACATTATGTCTAATGCTAACCTGTTCTCCCAAGCCATCTGACTAGTTGGTCCCAATTGCTCTACTATTCCTTTGATAGCATCCCTGGTATAGTTAACAAATCTTTATTGGTTATAATAAATAAAGTTAATCTAATTAGCATCTTTATTTATGGTGAACCACCAAAAAAGCATTGATTCAAGTCCTGTTACAATTTTATTTCTGACTTTAAATTTATTTGGCATCCCTCTAGGAACCTCAATGGCATCAATGAAAAAATGGGGATCTAAGGAGCCTCTGTGGCTGGCTACAATGTCTATGTCTGTCTCTCTTTTTCTTGGGTGTTGTGGCATGGGCTGGGGGTCTAAATGCTATGGTGAAAGGGATTGCCAACCACATCAAAGCATAGGTGCCTGCCCAGTTAGTTTAGAGAGTCTCAATTAAAGGTCCTCCTCATTACCACCAGACATCTTGGTCTGTCCACCTAGAGTGTGGACTGGTTTGTGAGAATGTTGAAAGACTGGCTTTCAGTGTATCCCATCAGTTTTCCACATTTGTCAATTGTCCCCTCTGCCTGGTAAGACATGAAGTATAATTGACATCTTGGGCAGGTCGTTTAAAAGTCCTTGGGGGCTGATTCACAGGACCTCTACCTCTGGGAACAGTAGTGATAACATCTGGCAGGATTCATTATCCCAAGCTGTGGTATCCTGAAACAGAGCCAACATGCAATCCATTGCATCTGGATCTGAGGACCATCCTAATGGAAATGGGACCACCTGAGACACTGGCCTCCCAGTAGTAATGAATGCTCTTATTTAATGTGCAGGCAGAATATTTAATCCATCACATCCAATCATTCATATCCCAGTACCAATTTCAATAGCCACAGTTTGTCTTACATCCTTGACTTCTACTATGGTTACCTGAGTTCAATTGTATAAATGTGGAGGTAACATGGGAGTGGAGGTAGAACTGGGTGTCCTTTGAGAGGGTTTGGGAGCTAGACAGAGCTCAAAGACACCTAAAGGTTCTGTTCCTGAGACTTCCACCCTCAACCCATAGTTATGAAATATGGATGGTCCTTTTGTCATACTCCATGAGTTTTCTATGACCAACCTAGTGAGTTACACTGTTTATCTTTGAAAGAAGGAGACGGATGTGCCCAAAACAGCTGAAATTTTGACTGTAGTCTGTTAAAAGACTACCAATTATTCTGGATGGTGGATATTGGAGTCTTACCAGTGCCTTGGGGTGTGTCCAGCCCTTAAGATTGTCATAAAAGAGAGAAGTGTATCCTTGGAACTGGTGTTGGGATGTAAGGTCTCCACAATGAAGGATCTGGCTTGCATTGAATTCAACAGTTAAGGGAAAAACACTCTGAGTTACATTAATAATAGACATATTATTTCCCAAATGAAAGAGGAAAAATAATTTCACCATAGTCTTTTTAAGGTTACTCTGGTGTCACCTGGATGTGAGAGCAAGGTTCATTGTTCCTTCTGGTCAGGTGGGGACACATTCTTTACCATGTATGTTGAGTCCACCCCCTTTCTACAGTCTGGAAGGCTGCTTCCATGGTCAACAGGACCAGGAACTGTCCTTTCCAAGCTGGCTTAAGCTTATTTTCTTTCCAGATCTTGATCAGTGCATAATCGCCAGACTGGTGCAGGTGAATGGGGAAAGTCAAGTGGAGGAGACTGTACTAACAACCCCTTTTTCCTAAGAGAAGGTAAGGTAGAGGAAAATCCAAGTACAGAATTTTTAAGGAAATAGTCCATGGTATCAAAGGTAGACACATCAGTAACAGAGCTAAGGTAAGGAAGCCCATAAAGCATTTCGTAAAGGGAAAGGTCAATGTCCTTCTGAGGGTCTGGCCTAATCCTGAGTAGTGCTATGGGATGGCATTTAATACAAGGTAATCTAGTCTCTAAACCTAATTTAGTGAGCTGATTTTTAAGAGTCTGATTCATTCTTTCAACCTTTCCTGAGGAAGGTGGGTGCCAGGGAGCATGGTATTTCCATTTGACCGCTAGAACCTTTATAAATCCCTTAAGGATATTTCCGGTGAAGTGACTTCTATTGTCTAAATCTGTACTTTCTACAACTCTAAACCTTGGGATGATGTGTTCTTATAATGACCTAATTACATCCATAGCTGTGGCCCCTGAAAGGATGGCCTCAACCCAGTGAGTGAGATGGTCTACAATAACCAGGAGGTATTTAAGACAACCTATTTTGGGCATTTTAGTGTAATCTTCCTGAATGCTTTGGAAAGTCACAATCTGGGTTTCTACCTCCAGCTGGTTTCTGTCTCAGGGCTTGCTTATTCATTTTTTAACAAGTGAGACACCCTTTCTGATACTTGTTTGGCCAATATTTAGGTCCTTATACACCCATAGACTCAAAAAATTGCTTCACACATGGCCTGGGGTCCCCAGTGGCTCCCCTGATGGAGATAGGTAAGGACATCTCTCATTAGGGGTTTTGAGATAATTTCCCTTCCATCTGGGAGAACCCATTCTCCCTGTTCAGTCCTGATTGCCCCATTTATTTTTAGTTGTTCTTCCTTGGGAGGGGTAAAGGTAGGGGTAATGGGAGGAGCTGGAAGGTGCCGGATAAGACAGAAGGCTGGGACCCAGTGGGTAATAGCAGCCCATTTCACTATCTCATCTGTGAAAGAATTTCCCCAAGCCTCAAAGTTTACCTCCTTTTGGTGTCCTGGCACATGGAGTAAGGCTATTTCTTTGGGTAGTTTTAGGCTCCCTAGTGTTTCTTGAATTAATTCCCCATGAACCAAGTCTTGGACCTTGCTGTTGATTAAACACCTTTCCATCCAGATTTTTCTGAAGGTGTGGACCACACCAAATGTATATTTTGAATCACTGTATATGTTCCTTTCATTGTCCTTTAAGTGCTTTAAGACCTGATTTAGAGTAAACAATTTGTAAGTCTGTGCTGACCAACTGTTAGGGAGTCAGCTGATACTATGACAGTTATGGCCTCCCTGTCTATGCAAGAATATTCATTATGTCTCTTTCCTTCAATGGCCTGAGAGGATTCATACACAAAGAAATGGAACCTAGTCTGGAAAGGAGTTCCCCTGATGTCTGGGCTTACTTTCATTTGGTATTCAATAATATCTAAACATTTATGTTCCAGGGCTCCTCCCTCCTGCTTCCCTGACAAAAAAGTGGCTGGATTTAGGGCCTCTTCAGTACTTAAAGTCAGGTCATCCTTTTCTAGCAAGATAGCCTTATACTTTAGGATCCTGGAATCTGTCAGCCATCTACCCACCTTTTGGTTTAAGATCATTCTAACTTGATAGGGACTATTAATAACTAAACTTTCCCCAAGGGTAATTTTTCTACTTTCTTCAGTTAGAAGGCTGTAGCTGCTTCTGCCTGAATGCACTCAGACCAACCTCAGGTGACAGGACCTAGGAAATTAGATAAGAAAGCCACTGGTTGACATTGACCACCATGTTTCTGGATTAGCACTCCAAAGGCAACTCCATGTTTACATTTACAAAGGGGTGAAAAGGCTGTTCAAAAGAGGGCAAGGCTAACACCAGAGATGTGATAAGGGCTTGTATTAACTTATCTACTTGTTTTATCTCCTTGGGGTTCAAAGAAGGGGGTCTGGTCCCTCTTGGGTCAATTTCAGATGTAAAGATTTAATTTTAAGGGCATATGAGTCTATCCACAACCAGCAGTATCCCACTAAGCCAAAGAACTTTCTTAATTCTTGTTTTGTTCCTGAGAGCAGGAGACCAGTGATTCCGTCTGTTCTTTCTGGATGAATCTTTCATTGGCCCTTATTGATCAAATGTCCCAGATATTTTACCTCAATCTCAGCAAATTGTAACTTTTTCTTTGGAATACAAAGTCCCCAGCTTCCCAGAAAATTTATAAAACTAATGGTTGTGTTAATCACCTCCCCAGGGTTATCCCCTGACAGAAGTAAATCGTCCACATGTAGGAGGAGTCACATGTGGGAGTTTAACTTGAACTTTTCTAACTGGAAGGGACAGGTGGGGAAGTGGGAGCCTGGTTGGGGGGTGTGGCATGGGGGCCAAATCATGCACCGGAGCCAGAGGAGCAGCAGGATTATAAGGAGGGGGAAGGGAGGAGAATAAATCCCAGTTAGAAGGAGTTTCATTTTTTTTTCCCCTCAAGTGGAAACAGGATTATGGGACTCTGTCTCCAACAGAGGGCATATTCCGTCTCCTCTTGAGTGACTGGGCTCTTGTTTACATGTTGAATTTACAGTTGGCAGACCTAGTCCTCCTCAGATCCGAATTTTGGTCAAAACACCAAAAGCTTTAAGAACATTTCTTAGGTCCAGATAAAAAAACAGTATTTGACCTTTCTTTGTTTCTTTTTCCCTTTAGTATGGGGGCTATCATCCCAATATCTTAACATCGTTCCTACGGTTATTTTATGCTGGACCTTTATTTGCTATGTTTATTTCCCATTTCCCCCTTCTGGTTGACTGGACTCTATCAAGAGTTCATCCCCCCCATTGCCTTGGAGGTTTCTTGCACTCTGATTCTCTTTTGCTTTATCCATCTACAGCATGTCCCTTATGGGAACTTGAGGCACCTCTTGGTAGCCAGCAGGTCAGTATAAGCTTCTGATCTGGATTAGATTCAAGAATCTAATTCCAGCTTAAACAGTATGGTGCTATCGGTTTTCTTACTGCTTTAAAAGTATGTTTGCATTTACTAAATGTGAGTATTATGTTGGTTACATGTATGGGATATATCTTCTTCCACAGTGTGTTTTGTTTTCAGACTTTCTGAATGTATATTTGTATAACTTTTCTCTTTTGCCATATTGTTGCTGCTTTTGTATATTGTAATTTTTTTACTTCCTAAATTTTATGAAGGTGTTTTCTTCTCAAAATCAGTTTTATCCATTTGCATTTAGATCTACCGACCACTTAAATTGTAGTTTGAGTTCTATGCAATCATTTATTAAAAATACTGTCCTTCCCTATTACTGTATCATAAATCAAGTACCTGGTACATAGATATCCATTTTTGTGACCTATACTCATTTCCATTTACCTACTGCTTATCACTTCAGCAATACTTTGCTTTAAAATCATACCAACTTTACAATTACTCTTGAGATCTGATAGAGTAATTTCCCTATTTTGTTTATATAGTTCTAGATAGTGCTTGCTTGCTTTAGCCACCTGCATTTCCATGTAAATTTTAGGTTAAATTTACATAAAAACTTCTTGAGATTTAAATTGAGTTTGCATTAAAACTTTGGAATTATTCATATATATATATATAGTTAATATCTTCAAATTTTTCTCCCCCTAAATTCCTCAACTAGGTATTTCATTATAAAGCCTGTTTAAAATGTAATTTTATACTACCAAGATCAAAGGGATTTTTTTAAAGCTATTATTAAGAAGAAAGATATAGGACTGGATGTGGTGGTACTTGTGAGGCTGAGACAGGAAGACCGCAAGACCCAGGCTAGTATGGGCTAGATAGCAAGACCCTATCTCAAATACAAGCACACACACACACACACACACACACACACACACACACACCAGTAAAAGAGATATTAGTAATTAATTAACTTTACAAGTAAAAGTTTTGACAGTTAGAACATTAGTTATATATAATTTAGAATTTTGAAACTGTACTTTGGCCCACTGATTCCTTAATAATATATACAGTGTACATTTTATGGATCTCTTTTTTCTGGGTGGGCACAATATACATAAACTCATTTTAAGGGAAATAAACAAAGCATGGTGATTTTATGCTTTCTTTTTTTCTTTGACGTGCTTATATTTTTTGTTTTGTTTTGTTTTGTAATTTCTATGGAGAACTTTGGGGGGGTTATTTTTTATTTAGTCTACCAGATAGATTGTGTTCAATACAATAGTATAATTTCCCACAATTGTCCCTGTAATCCTTAATTTTATATTTCAATTGTTTGATACTAATTATTAACTTCTTTCTCAATATTTGGTATCCAATTTTTAATTTCTAAACCAAAATCCCTATTTCTACATAGTGCTCACAGATAGATATTCTATCTTAAATTTTCTCAAGCAACTATATTTACCTAGATAATATTCAAGGCTGAGAAGCTAGACATTAATTCTGTTTCAGGTACTTGCAAGTGTAAACATGCAAATTGAGGTCATCATGTGCATAGAAAAAGCCTTACAAAATGTTAATGCCTGTGTCCACAATTGATGGGCCAATTGTCAAAGCAAGTCATTCTTTTTTTCTCTTGTTTATATATTTTTATTTAGTATTCATGTTACATTCATAAACACTGAGCTATTGCTTTGATAAAAACAAAATTGGATCCTCTTGGAAATAACAGATTGGCCCTGGAAACGGTATTGTACATATTTTCAAATGATTATATTAAAACCTATCACACTCTCCTTCCAAGTTTTTCCCTTTCTACCATTAACCAATGAAAACTTGGCACTGACCTAAACTGAATTTTTTAAATTATAATAACTAATAGTATTAAAAATACTGTGTGCCTGTTATAAATTTAAGCTCTTAGCAGGTATTAATTTATATAATCCTCACAGAAATCCTACTTTGATAGACCTAGTATTGTCAGACTACCAATCATACAACAGAGGAGGAAAGACAGATAGGAAGACTAAAGCAATTTCTTATTGAAAGAGAAAGAGGCAGGTCTCAAACCCAGATGCTCTACCTCCAATGCTGTTACTCTCCTTCTCTACTTTCTACTAGCTTCCTAAAACTTTAAAATACGTTAATTGGGACACCACATCCTGTTGCTACATTACAGTGCAAAAGATTACATGGAGTGTTTGAAATTGGCAGTGATTCTATTATTTTTTGAAACACATTGGAGCATTTAACATATTGTGGCTGATTTTTAATAACTTTGGGGTAAAAGGGTCTGTTGTGTATTTTTACTATGTGCTACATTTATTTTCAGAAAAATATTTTAATTATAAATTGATTTTTATGGATATATAATGATCACCCTCTTGTCCTATCAGACTACATTTTTATACCACATCAATTTTGAAAAATATGATGCTATGGAATAAGTGCTATAGTATTATTCAAGTATGATATATTTGAAATATTGTAATAACTTTTGTAAATGCCACAATGTATTTCCATCCAGAACAATAATATAAAAGGGGATATTATACCTCAAAAAAAAAAAAAGAATAGCATTATGTTTGTCCTCAAGTTACAAAAATAACTGTTCAAATAGTGAAAAAAACTGAGATGTTTCAAGTTTACTTCTGATTTTTGACTTACAGAATCCTAGTTGATTCTTCACCTAAAATGTGTTTCCCAGGTATCTGTCAGGACATTTACGCTTTCATTATTAAAATATCTTAGACTGAGTAATTTATAAAAAATAGAAATTTTTTTCAGATAGACTTTGAGACTGGGAGATTTAAGATGAAGACACTAGTAGTTTTTATGTCTGATTGGGGGTGGTTCCAATATGGTGTCTCTTCTTCCAACAAAACCTCTTGGTGCTGCATCCTCTAGAGGGTAGACAGGCTGATCTTTACATGGTAGAAGGGATGGAAGAGCAAAAGAATGCTCCCTTCATACTACTGAGTTTTTTTACAAGCACATCATAAGGTTCTGCTGTCATGATCCCATGTCTCCTAAACACCATACCTTCCAATACTGTCGCATCAGGAATGAAACTTGAACAGGAATTTTGCAGGGGATGTCATAATTCAAACGAAAGCAGTAGCCTTATCTGTTTTCCAAACAACTCTGTAAAATCTGCCCTGCTCACCACTGTTTTTGTTAAGTTTGATTTATTTTTAAAATAAAATAACAAACCTTGCATTTTG
Source organism: Castor canadensis (assembly GCF_047511655.1). Lineage (NCBI taxonomy): Eukaryota > Metazoa > Chordata > Mammalia > Rodentia > Castoridae > Castor > Castor canadensis. The sequence goes on along the minus strand of NC_133394.1, from coordinate 103,884,870 downwards.
GTTGTCTCTACCTCAATTTTTCTTCCTCAGATATATTATAATCTTGGGTCAATTACACAAAAGTGAGTTTTAAAATATTAAAATATACGATAGAGTAATGTAAATGTATAGAATATTTATAGTAATAAAACTATAAACACATAAATATACAACATTTCACCTTAGTTTATGATGCAGGTTATATCCAAACTTTACTAATGTGCCATCCTTTGACATTATCTTAATGTCTGCTTCATTTAAAGTTGAGATAATTACTTCATGATCACTTTCACCATGACCAACTCAGCATTTTGCTATATGTTCAATATGTTTTAAAAATAAAATGACACGAAATGTGTTTTTTCAGAAGTATTATTGCTTCTAACTTAAAACAACAAATACATAAATGGTTCTTTAGTTTAGAAAAAAGCAAAACTAGAGTGCATTTCTTTAAATTTCAAAACTCATATTAATGATGAATCCTGAATGAGAACAGCATTTTCAACATATGTAAAATTATTTGTTCTTAGAGTTGTATTCAAAAATGCCAAAGCAGAGGCATTTATTATCTTAATGATGCACTAGGGCTCCATGGTCTGAATGTTTGTGGATATGAATAATTTAAATGTTACATTTCTAGGTGATGGGAATTTTAGAGATAAATATACACGCTCAAATTATGCATATTATAAACACTTGCATATTTTTCATGTCAATATTATTACTTGTAAGAACAGACTGTACTCACTTCTCAGTATGTCACCCAAGCAAAGTAATAATGCAGAACCTCAAAGCATGCTATACCTACTTGAAAATTTTAAATTCATAGTTTCACTTATTTATTTATTTATTGGCATTATTGGAGTTTTAACTCAGGGCCTTACACTTGTTAGGCAGGCGCTATACTACTTGAGCCACATCCCAGCCCACATAGCTTCAGATTTTTAACTGAGCAAATAATTGTTAGGAACTTGCATAAGAGAAAAAAATGGGTCTTGACAATATGTTGAAAGGAACTGGCAAAAATTGGCATCCTTACAAAAACACGTTATTAATGTGTGCATTAGTAATTGATGGATTAACTGTCAAGGAAAGTGATTCTTATTTCTTATTTGAAAACTTTACACTCATCAGCTGTAAATTTTTCTATAAAAATTGAAAAATGTGCAATTATTCTACTTTTTTACACGTATGTAATTTCCCAAATATGTCTGTGAAGTAGATACTGTTTGTTTATACTCAACATTTCTACATAGGTAAGCCTGTTTTTTTTTTTTTTATTTGTTTTGATGGGACTGGAGTTTTAACTCAGGGCTTGTCACTTGCAACAAGCACTCTTCTGCTCTGCTGTAGCCACACTTCCAGTCCATTTTGCTTTGTTTTCCTTGTGAGATGAGGTCTCACAAACTATTTATCTGAGCTGGCCTCCAACCATGTTCCTCTGACCTCAGTTTCTAAGGCAGTAGGATTTCAGGTGTGAGCCACTAGCACTCAATTTTAGTTAAACAATTTTCAATGCAAATGGTTAAGCAACTATTTTAGTTGTGTTATAAAAGTTAACTTATAAAAGTTATGGGTTTTTTTATTTTATTTGAGACCAAACAGAAATGGCTGTTAATGCATTTGCCTACTGAACTATAGTTTTGAATGCTTCTAGCAATGTTTGGTCCATTAAAGGTTCCCAAATAATCTAGTTCTTTACTCAAATATCTAAAAAATGGCACATTGTCTATGACCATAGTGTATTTTTGAGCATAATAAGTATGTAGTTATAATTGTTCCATTAATTTGAGAGAAATTTATTTTTTCAACACTTTTTCACTATATAGCAAAGGAGGTAGCAACTGCTGACTCAGTGTAGATTAGTGAATAAACAATATTGTCTCACAGAAAATGTTTTTAATATAATGAATCCTGTAATCATAGAAAAACAAATGAAAGTAAAATATATGTGAGCAAAAGTATGCCTTTCTGTTTAACTGTAGAATATGTGGAAGAGATTGGAGCAAAGGGAGGATATGTCTATCTCAATCCCTAAAAAATTTGAAGGATTCCATACCTTATCTTTAGTTTTATAGGTGTAAGCTTCACGGTTCAAAAAGCACCAGGAAGAAATATGTACTTTGGTATGTACCAGCATCATAACCATCATAACCAGGATTTTAAGCATTGCCAGACCATAGCAACTGGAATTATATATCAAAGAATTGTCTTAAAAAGGAAGTAATAAGTTGCCCTACAGCACTTCTTTTTTGTTGTTGTTTATGAATTACTCAGCATTTAATAGGTCCTAGAGCTTTGTTTGATTTCTTTTTTTCACTCATTTTGATATTATGTTGATGAAATGTTTCTCTTGCATTCATAGAATACACACAACTTGTTTAGAAACAAAATTAAATTAGCAACACTTACTTGAAACTAAAAACATTTTTAAATTTAATTTAAGTATTTTATGGGTAAAAATATTGATCTTTTGGATGAAAATCCTGGGTGGCATTTATGAAAATTAACATTTGAAAAATATTGTCTTTTCACAAACTTAGACAGAAAGTATATATTAGGGTTATACAATGTTTTCCTCAAATTTTGGTAAATATTTATATATACTTTCCTCACTTTCATTACTGTAGATAGGAAGTCTGTTAACACTTGTTATTAAGTTCTTTACAAGGAAAAAAGGTTCTCTTTCTCTAAAAGTTGTGTGTCTAGTTTACTAGAACTACAGCTATATAATTTAAAATATTTTCATTAAACTATCAGGACTTTAAAATAATTCTGTGGAAGCTACTTTTGAATCTGAGTTTATTTAAATTTAAATATTTGATCAATATTATGTTATTTCTGTCAGTAATCTCTTATCAAAAATGATACAACTTTGGCCCAACATGGGCCAATCTCAGCTTGGGAGGTTGAGATTAAGAAAAGCACAGTACAAGGCAAACCTAAGTAAAGTTTGCAAGACCCCATCTCAACCAATGGCTAGGTGTGGTGGCACACACCTTTCATCCCATCTGTGAGTGAGGCTGAGATTAGGAGGACCACAGTTCCAAGCCAGCCTAGGCATAAAGTGGGAGTTCATCTAAATAATAACCAATCCAAAAGGGGCTGGTGGAGTAGTTCAAGTGTTAGAGCACCTTCCTAGCATCTGAAAGGCCCTGAGTTCAACTCCCAGTGCCAGCAAAAATATAATACTAATAATACAATTGGGAACAGATTGTCAATACACATATTAATAGAAATGACAACAAAATAATATTTTCAAATATAAACAAAATCAGTTTCATCTTATTTAGCATAGGTAAAACTATGGAGTTATATGATACTTGGCACAACTGAAATAAAATAGAAGTTAACTGAATGTGTCATGAATAAAATATCTCAAGTGAAAATAGAAAAATCCCAGTAATATACTGATTTCCCTTTTGTTTTATTTTCCATATATATTTCATACATTTTGAGCAATAAAAATTCTTTTCATTATTTTAGTTTAAAAAACAAGCAGTATCACTGTAGCTCCTTTTCCAATGATCTCACTGCCTTTGGTGCAGTTTGCGCACTGATAGCTTCCTTTAGGTTAGATGTGTTGGAAAACACATCCAACTTCAGACAATGTAATTTCCTCGAACTTCTATCTCTAATGTTCTTAAAGACATTTCATGGATAAAGTGATGAATGGCTGAAGTTCTTCTACACATAATAAATCATGAATTTACCTACATTTTTGACAATATACTTTAAGGATAAAAACTTAAAGTGTTCCAATTTAAAAATAATCCATAAATACAATAAAAACTTTATGTTATATTCTTTGCACAACCATAGATATTTTCATTATGAATGCTGTTAAAAATAAATTTAAAGGTCATTATACAAAAGTAATAATTTTCTAATTGTTAACATCAAGAATAACTAGACATTAAATGTTTGATTTATTAAATCTTAGTTGGCACTCATAGGGAAGAAATTAATTTGATATTTCATCTTTTAATATTTAACTGAATGTTATTTTATTCGGTCCTTCTAGAAATTTGTTAGCTGCAAGAGTCTGAATCTGGGACTAGATTGAAAGGACAATGTGACTTTGCACTTCAACACTGTTATTATCCAGATAGCAGTGACATGAGTGTGGCATCCACCACCTGCCTGAAGACAAAATGGGGCCAACTGGCACATGTACAATGTAGGCATTTTAAAGCTCATTAGGAAAAGAGCTGGCAAGCAACAGCAATTTCCCTGATAAAAATCCCTTGGTGTATTTTTTAAAGGGGAAGTCTTTTAATTGTATGTCAGAGTTCAAATGGACCACAAACCACTATAGTATATCAAATCTCTTTACAATCTTACTACTGTTTAAGTGTAGCATTTTCATTACTTCTAATTGATTTAATTACACTTTACCTATCTAAATTCCCATGGCAGTTTTCATTGGATATAGTAGTTAATTGTCTTGTTCCAAAGAGGCATTATTGTGGGCTGTTAAGCTACTACTGTTCTAGATTTCAAAATGGTTGCTTTCAATTTTGATTGGGCTGGGCTTCTGAGTCCAGGTCTTAGAAGTCATTTAAAATGCCAGAATGTGTATGTGCTAATCCAGTTCTGATATTTTAAATAGGTCAATTATGATTTATACTAGTTCTTGAAATGTATTATCTATTATCACATTTTATCATTGCAAAATAATTTCCTATCTTTTCCTTAGTTTGGTAAATAAGTGTGTACTACATGTGTATGGAAAAATATCTGTAAAATAAGCAAGGGATTTTATAGAAGATGCAAATGTTTAATAAACATCTGATGCAGGTTATGTTTATTATGTGTTGAGTAAGTATAAACAGGACACTCTTCATGTAAATAATATTTTAGTTTCACATAAAAATAAAATAAAAAGGGCTGGAGGCATGAAGTGGGACAGCACCTGCCTAGCAAAAGTGAGGTGCCCTCCAAATAAAATAAATAAATACAGATAAAAGGTACCCTTGGAATCAGGTATAAAGAAAAATAACAAACTATACAAAATTTTAAAAGTCGGCTTTAAGACCATTCCTAAAACCCCTTAACCCATGTAGTATATAGGAACAAAAGAACAGAATTGCCTAAATTTGGGAGAATTGACCACAAACATGCAAATGTTTCCTTCCAAAAGCTTTCATTACCAGTGCTCACTAGGAACTATTTTGTTAGTGGCTAGGATACAGGCTTCTACACACACATACTTCCAAGGGGAAAACAAATTTGAAACTGAGGAGGGGTCATTGGGGTTTCTAACAAATATCCTATGTTTCCCAACAAGAGGATAAAGAATGCATTTTTTTATACCAATTCTAAATACCATTTTGTTGAATACTCAACCAATCATCTTTTCTTCTACAGGAGCTCTTACCTTCTCATGTTCTTGCTAATTAATTTCAACTGAAACTTTTACCTCAACAGTAAAACAAATTGTCATCTCTCCCTTCATCCAATCTTATCTATTACTATGTTCATACATCAAACCTTTAAAATATGACCTGATCTGATTTCCCAAGGAAAAAATAATAATTCTGCTGGATTCTGGTGGTTTACGCCTGTAATCCTAGCTACTCAGGAGGTAGAGATCAATAGGGTTATGGTTTGAAGCCAGCCCAGGTAAATAGTTCACAAGATCCTACCTTGAAAAAACTCATCACAAAAAAGGGCTGGTGGAGTGTCTTGAGGTGTAGGGCTTGAACGCTGAGTTCAAGTCCCAATACTTTAAAAAAAAAGAAAAGAAATAATCATTCTTTTGTCTGACTTCTTTCCTGTTAATTACATAACATCTAAACATCTGCCAATCTTCTGCCTTGACTAATTTTGTTTGTCCTTCTAGATCATAAACTCTCACAAGCAATATACTTATTAGGTTAACAAATGGATTATTGATTGCCTTTTTTCAAATATATTTATTATATTACCTAACTACTTTATTTATTCCACCAGAGACTAAATTCTGTTGCTGGTACAGGAGTATACTAGTTTCTGAAATTAATATAATTCACATGTGACTGATGCTTTGGAAACCAAAGTTTCCAAAGAATACAGTAATCAGCAATTATTGGTAATTTACAAGGCAAAAAAGTTCATGCATCAAGCATTATTTCACTAATTGTTTTGTTAGGGAGGTAGGGATATATTTCTAGCCCAAGCAAATGATTTATGTCAAAATTAAAAAGCCTTTTCAAGTTAGACCTTTTCCTTAGACATTTGAATGAGTTTTTCTGTTTGCTTTTCTGAACTCAGCTTAGGCTACAAAGGAAATTCACTGTGAGATAAAGACTAGCTTGCAAAAATTATAGTGGGGAGTACTTTCAGAGGAAGAGGGGAGACTGAGCAAAGAAAGAAATTGACTGCAATTAGATTTTGGCCCTTATAGATCCAAAATTTACTTGAAGTGTGCTGCTATTTTCCAGGTGTCCTGATCTGAATCAAATGGGTAGAAATTTTGCAATCACAGTTCAATGAATCATCCCAGAAAAGGGTAGAGACATAAGTGAAGATGCTAAGAACTCTTTCAGCAGAAAGCAATAATCCAGAAAGGATCCATAGTCAAAACTCTTGAGAGTCCAAGAAAAGAATTGATTTTGAACCGTCTAGCTGGTGCTACACCACAGCATCCAGTACAAGTGTTCCTCCTACCCACAACTTTTCCAGTATTCAAGACCTAGTTTATTAGCATCTCTGTGAATTACAGAGGGATGGTTTAGGAGTGGGGTAGATCCACACTTTGTTTTTTTGTCATAGCAGGTTTCACTATGGCTTTCAAGTTGGAAAAGATTTTTGTGAAGATGAAGACATTTTATGAAAAATTTTTTGTCTAACAACACTCTTGGTGGATGGTATAGATTATACTTAATGAATTGCATTTCCTATTGCATATATATCAAGTTTTTCCCAAATTGGAATTGCATTTATTTCAAAACTGTATTAAACGTGATTTATATTTCTTTGGCTATAAAATCAAACCAGCTTTCAAAGCTGAAACATGAGTTTTAAAGTTTTATTTTTTATGCATTTCATTGGGGAACAGAACTGAGCATTTGAAAATGTCTCTAATGCCAAAACAATAGAATGATATGTCAGTTTGTGTGAAAATCACTTCTGCTGGGTATTGAGGGGGGGAGCGGGAGCGGGAGGGGGTGGAGTGGGTGGTAAGGGAGGGGGTGGGGGCAGGGGGGAGAAATAAACCAAGCCTTGTATGCACATATGAATAATAAAAGAAAAATGAAAAAAAAAAAAAAAAAAAGACTGAGTAAAATTCCACTGTGTATATATACCACATTTTCTTTATCCATCTGTTGATAGGCATCTAGGCTACTTTCATAATTTGACGATTGTGAATACTGTCACAATAAACATAGGATACAGGTAACTCTAAAAAAAAAAAAAAAAAAAAAAGAAAAACTGAATATTAACATTTAGATTACAAAAATATTGTTGGACAAGAGATGTAAATAAGTTTTGGCAAAATAAAACTAGATAATAACTCTTAATATCAAGTTTCAGAAAATATGCTTATCACAAAATATCAGGTAAAATTGGTTCATGAATGCTAAAGCACTGATTTAGATGCCATATATAAACATCATTGCTTGAACTAAACACCATATTTTCAGTGAGTTAGAAAACATTCCAGCAAAATATATTGGGATTTAGGTGTAGTGCAGGAAAAAAGAAAATTATTTATCTCTTCAAAGAGTGAACTAGGCCACTTTTGAAGAGAAATCTGATCTTGTTTACCTGCATTATTTCTGTCCATTTCTGCTTCCTAAATTTTCTTGTTTCTCTCCCCACACCATTTAGTATTTAATTTAATCCTGAAGACTTTAATGCAGCACTGAACACAAATGTGTAACAAGAGTTCTCATAAGTATACTGATACTTCTTTTTCATGGATATATTCAACATTTCCTTTCTTTGAGAGACACAGCTTTTTGTTTTCCTGTTCCTTGAGATAACATTGAACACCCAAGAGTAAATGGTTAGTCCCAACCATCTGGCTCTTATTGCCTAGCAAATAACATACCACAGTTCCCCTGATTCTCTTTTAAGGTTGGTTATGTTTAAATATTTCAATATGTTTAACAACTTATAAGTCATGTTCCAGCTCTTGTTACAATATATATTGTAGAATGATGTAGTCTGAGTTTATTTGCAATTATTACTTCTATTTGTAGGCTTATATTAGTACATTTTATGAAGTGCATTAACAACATCAGAGACAGGGCTAAAGAAAATTATTTCTGTGTGTCTACTTGTGCATATTTGTGTGAATATAGGGAAGTAATTATTTGCACTATTTATTTGCAATAATTTATATAGAATATATAGAGAGAATATTATATATAAAAAGAAAGAGAAAGAGGCAGAAAAGGAAAAGAATGCAAAATGTCAAGTCTACTAAATTCAAAAACTAAAACAGTCAGAATTACTTAATTATTTAAGAAACGGTTTATATTTAAGTTTATGTTATCTTTATTCACTTTTTAAACCATCTCAGTATAGCATATGTATCAAAAGATCTCTCTCTTACATTTGGAAATGAAATAAATTTCTTTTTTTTATTGTTATACTGGGTGGGGTGCAATCCCACCCAGTACACTTTTGCATCCACAAAAGTTCTTGCAATATGTCAACTATATCATAATTCAGTTCACCTCCTCTGCCATTCTCTTTTATCCCTCCTCCCCCATGCTTGGAATAGTTTCAACAGGTCTCATTTTTCCATTTACAAGCATATGGAAATGAATTTCATTAATATGGACAGTCTAATTTTGTTTCCCAATTTTTTCATATTGGATCAAACATTGGTCTTCAAAAATGTGTACTCATGTATACATACTGTACCATAAACAAAGATATTTGTTGCAAACTACACAGGCATCTTACTTGTACTCATAAAACCATCTATCCTTCAACCATTTGCTTACTTTTGAGTTCCTTCACCATTACTGTACTTTGTGCCTTTTGGTAGACCCCAGTCTACTGAGTCAACTGGGAGCTTTACTACTGTCTGGTCATTGTTGAACAACACAGTAGTTGTGTTCTGCATTTCAAAGGCAGATTTTATGTATCTGAGGCAATTATTTATAGATTGACTTTTGTCATCCTATCAAAACTCTTGATACCTGAGGCTTCCCAAGGCATCAAGAAATGATAATACATCTTTTAGGGTTAGGCTTAATAGTTGTTGTAAGGTTAGTTGAGCACATAATTAATGGTAATTCTATTTGGGTACTAGCATGCTAAGAGTTGCTTAAGAAGTTTTCATACACACAGATATCCAATACACTGACAGCAGTAGTTTTACTAAAGAAAAGGCTCTGAGTCATGTTTGTAAATCAGCAGCTCAGTGGTAAATAAAGCCACTGTTCTACTTCAACTTCCAGGAGTCACTACATATACTCAGTGTTCCTTTCGATAAATTCTCTTTCAGGGCTTTAGGGTAGCCAATTGACTTAGTTTCAGATCTAGTTCTCAATCTAATCTTAGTCTGCTGTTCAGTGCAGTATAAATGGGGATCACAATGCCTTTGGAACTACATTTCAGCTGGATCCAGGCAATGTAAAATATTGGCAAAAGAATTTAAGGGAGAAGAAAAGAGAAATCTGTTATTTCATGGTCCTGTGCCTTTTGTAGCTCAAGCTAAGTGGTGGCTTTATTTCCAATGTGTTTTCAGTATTGAACGGAGAGTCCCTTCTTTGGTTATCTCAACTCTGCCAGGAAATCCCTGTTGTGACTCTAATGATCTGAATTTGAGGACAAGCAATATCTTTTCCTCCTTGTGTTTCTTCACTCCTGAAAGTAACAGAAACTTCCTGCTAATTATAACCTTTGGTCTGTCTCATCATTGCCACTTCTAATTTTCAACTTCTTCATCACTTGTGTACCTAACACTTAATACATTCTGTTTGAAATATCTAGAATGATTCATATTTCCTGACTTGACTGCCACTAAAACATGCTAAGCAGTGTTATAAATGCTTAATAACCAGCTCTCCTGGGGTAGAATTTTGCTCTGTTTGATGTGCAACATTTGCCATATTTCATGGAGTAAATTCCCTCATTGCAGATAATTTTAAGCTAGTTAGTTGACGCCATAGAACTTGGACTTGGAAAGAGAAATGCACAATCAGTTCTTGTGAGCCTGTGTGAGCCAGCTCGGCAGTATTCTACTTCATACTATATTCACCAGTTACATTTTCACTTATCAGGTTCTTGTATCTTGAAGACATTTCTGAATCTCAAAAACTTTACTATGTGCTCATTTTACAATCATCTCATGAGTATCAGCCCTAACTGTAAACCAAATGACAATTAGACACTTGGCTAGAAGTTATATCTATCTAACTCTAACCAGTAGTCACGTCCAACTACAGTTTTACCTTTATATATTCCAAGTATCAGACATCTGAATTACTCCATTTTATTCCTTTACCTTAAGAAAAAGCTGAGAGAAAATTGCTGGTGAAAAAATACGGCTTTTTTTTTCTTACTTTGAAATTTTACTAGAATAAAATTAGGAAAAAATATTTTTAAACTGAGTTTAAGAATCATAAAATTGTTATCAAAGGCTAACTATTCCTACTTCATTTTAGGGTCTTATATATAATATAACATAATGTAAATATTTATATTGGTAATATATATCTTAAATTATTTATTAAATTTTTAAATTTGGGAATCTAATAATTATCAATAATACTTACCCAAGAGAAAAAATACTTGTTTAATGCTTTGCTTTCTTGGAACAAAGAACTGTGCTAAGAAATTTGCATGCATAATATCAGCTTCTTATAAGAACCTTGTGATTTCTATAAATACTTGTTTATTCCATTTTGTAAATAAAATATGTAGAAATAAAATTTTAAATCTGTCAAATCACATGTTTAAAAGGTGATCAAAACTTATTTCATTAATTTCACCCTAGAAATTATTTTCTTAACAACTATGACTGCTTGCCTGTGGCATGCTATCACTCCATTGACTTCACTGCTTTGATTCTAGTGGTTGATAAATAAGAGTAGTCATGAATTTTTCATCCCCTAGAAACACATACAAAAGGAATCTGCCAGTACAGGATTTTATGGAGCTACACGCAGTGTTCAATATTTGTTCCTTTGCTTTTAATTTCTCCATTTCTATAATTTCTTTAGGAATCACATCCTGTTGAGCATGTCAAGTATTACATAAAAGAAGCTTATTATTTTTTCTCTCTGTTTTTTGACACTTTCTGAAAAATTCAATTATTTATTGCATATGTCATTATAGGCCCTAACTTCTTTTAAAAAATCATCGCAAAATGAATTTCTCTTAAAGTCCTCATGACTCTCATTATAGAGCAGTCTGTTTTCAAAGAATATAAATATCATCACAAGTAGAGTCTGACTGTCCCACCTGGAGCTGCTGGCAAAGGTTAATGTCTAGGTATTCTGTGACACACTTGCCTATTTCTAGTCCGTATTTGAATAGGAAAAAGAATCCCTCTCTCCAAATACAGGTAAACTTTTGGCAAATGAGTTCCAGGTGGTCAGTACCCCATGGGTATGCTTATATGACATTTTTTGACTTGTACAGCAGGCTCCAGAACATTTCTTTCAATGAAATGTTAAAATCCATGTCTTTAAAATGTTTGTAGGCTTATATTTCCTTTAATAATACCCAAAGTTCCAGCAGCTTTGTAATGATTTTCAAGTTGTTAGTCATGGTGTAAGAATTCCAGAAAAGATGAAACTGGAATTAGGTACTGTAGAACATTTATTTCTGATCTGCACTGAGAATGCACTTACTGATCATATAACTGAGCTTTTGTTGTTTCACTAAAATTTAAAAGCAACAATCATTTACTTAGGTCATAATTTCGCAATCTGGAAATTTGTAGTGGCAATCTTTCTAGTCTAGTCCAAATTTAACTGATCTTACCTGGTAATAATTAATGCATCTGACCTCAACTGCCAAGACAGTAGGAACTTGACTCACTGTACATTGGGACATTCTGATAGTCTCCATGTGGCTGCTCAGCGTCCTGTACAGATAATGAAAAGGAAGAAAACAGAAGCAGACAGACTAATATCATTATGTAATCAAATATACAATGACCAGGCAAATTCTTTAAGGGCACTCAATGGAACAATTGAAGAAAACAGTTATCTTTAAAAAGCTTATGAATATCAGTGTCAACAGTTTCTTCTTAGCTTATCAACAACAATTATTTGAAAAGCTGCATGGAGAAGCCTCATGACTAAGAAGTGAAAAATCACTATTTTACGCAGTGTTTGTGAACTGGATTATGATGTAAGATTCACAAAAGATTTCTATATCTACTTCATGATGCTAGCAAGAAAGATTTAGTCCATTCTCCACAAGAGACAGTGAATAAGTTAATAACAAGTATATTCTGTAACTTTGGAAGATCCTGGATTTGAGAAGAACTGAAAACATAGCTCTCACTAGTTTTCAATAATTTATTCTTTGAATGCTATCATTTAGAAATGTTAAATTATACTCTTTAGTGTGTGTCATTGGGCAAAAAAAAATCTTTCCTTTCTTTCTAAGATGTAAAGTACTACTCAAGTTCAAAAGTTCAGTATTTATGTGTTCAACATTCATTATTATACCTGGGTTGTGAGTAGAAAATGATAGCAGACAAGAGACAAGTTAGTCGTACTTTTTTAAAATTTGACTTCAAGGTACAGGGAACTAATAACAGAAAAATAAAGTATAAATAGACATTTGATTTTATTCTTTTTTAAATAATTTTCCTATCCTGCATGTATAGAACACAGATGTCAGATTTTCTATCACTCTTAACCAAATAACTGACCATGGTCTTCTGATCTCTAAAAAGTTGTTACAATGCTCACCATCTCTAGCAATAAAGGAAATGCAAATTAAAACCACACTAAGATTCCACCTCACCCCTGTTAGAATAGCCATCATCAGCAACACCACCAACAACAGGTGTTGGCGAGGATGCGGGGAAAAAGGAACCCTCTTACACTGTTGGTGGGAATGTAGACTAGTACAACCACTCTGGAAAAAAATTTGGAGGCTACTTAAAAAGCTGGACATCGATCTACCATTTGATCCAGCAATACCACTCTTGGGGATATACCCAAAAGACTGTTACTCCAGAGGCACCTGCACATCCATGTTTATTGCGGCACTATTCACAATAGCCAAGTTATGGAAACAGCCAAGATGCCCCAGCACTGACGAATGGATTAAGAAAATGTGGTATCTATACACAATGGAATTTTATACAGCCATGAAGAAGAACGAAATGTTATCATTCGCTGGTAAATGGATGGAATTGGAGCACATCATTCTGAGTGAGGTTAGCCTGGCTCAAAAGACCAAAAATCGTATGTTCTCCCTCATATGTGGACATTAGATCAAGGGCAAACACAACAAGGGGATTGGACTATGAGCACATGATAAAAGCGAGAGCACACAAGGGAGGGGTGAGGATAGGTAAGACACCTAAAAAACTAGCTAGCATTTGTTGCCCTTAATGCAGAGAAACTAAAGCAGATACCTTAAAGCAACTGAGGCCAATAGGAAAAGGAGACCAGGAACTAGAGAAAAGGTTAGATGAAAAAGAATTAACCTAGAAGGTAACACCCACGCACAGGAAATCAATGTGAGTCAATGCCCTGTATAGCTATCCTTATCTCAACCAGCAAAACCCCTTGTTCCTTCCTATTATTGCTTATACTCTCTCTACAACAAAATTAGAGATAAGGGCAAAATAGTTTCTGCTGGGTATTGAGGGGGGGAGCGGGAGGGGGTGGAGTGGGTGGTAAGGGAGGGGGTGGGGGCAGGGGGGAGAAATAAACCAAGCCTTGTATGCACATATGAATAATAAAAGAAAAATGAAAAAAAAAAAATAAATAAAAAGTTGTTACAATACGAATATTACATGTAATCCTGATGGCTTTTTTCTTTTTAGCAAAACTCCAACATCTTCTAATTTAGTAACTAACATCTGATGTCTCAAAAGCCCATTTTTGTTTAAATAAAAATATTACAAGCACATTTCATTTATTTATAATCTTCTGGAAAGCTGAAATGTCAAGTATGCAAGGCACTTAATTACCTGACATGGTGCTCTGTCTGAATGGATAGTTTATATGCTCCTATCAAGGTGTCTTTCTCTCTGACATATTCACTATGTTCATAACATTAATTTTCCTCTCAAACTGATATATATTTGACATTGAAAAATTGTGAAGGTTTGATAAATGTATTTAAGCAGATGTACTCATTAAATATCCTAGCTGCCACTTATTTTTCTTACTACTTTGTGATTGAAATATATGTCATATAATCTAGTTATTTTTTGTTCAAATAAGAAAAACCTTAAATAGAAATATCATGTTCTTATTCCTACCTTGTGTCTCAATATGAGTCACAAAATTAGGCCAAGGAGAGTTCTTACAGTTTCTGATATATAAATATTAGATCATTGATTTTAAGTAATTGAACAAGAGAGCTGTGTAACGTAGATTAGTTATGTATTTTATGTGATTTCTTGCTTATGTAGAGTGATTCTGGTTACCGCAATTATAATTGACCTATCCTGACTACATGTAGTATTATGGACAAATTTTATGGAAAATTTATTCAAAATTACATCTGAAAAATATCTAAATAAATATGAAAATGTTGCTTTATTGATTGATGTTGCATAAAAAGAAAGGTTTTGAATCTAAATATAAGTTAAACATTACCTTTTAAATAAACAAAGCAGGAATTTTAAATTACAAGAGCCTTGAAATTTTTCCATCACTAATTTCTTTTTATTGTTATGCTTGCTACAAAGATGAAAATAAAGTTTTCAGACAAGAATTTGGTCAGATTTAGTAGAGTCTATATTTTTATAGATTATTTGGCACAAGTTTAGTATTGTACATATTGAGTTTGTGACTAAAACACCATCAAAGAAGAGAAGTAGAATTTCTATTAGAAAAGTAATTCATATTAGAGAACTCAACAAAATATTCTTTTGATCAGTATAGAGAAAAAAAAAAGAGCAATGCTTAACTTCCTTATACTTTTAGTTCAATTCAGTGGGTTTTTTTCTGAATTTTTGATTGGAAATTGGTGTATCTCTGAAATGTAAAGAGCTCTTCAGTTTTTCTACACACTTCATCCCAACATTCCTTAGAGGAAACTCACTTCTGAATAGGTTGGCCCCTTCTCCTTTACGCCTTTGTGTTTTGAGTGAGTTCTCTTAGTGATGAATGCCATAAACTTGCAGGCTGAAATTCTGAAAGTTCTAAATCTCTAAAATTCTAAAAGTCATACTACCAAAAGACTAAAATACTGAATTTTGAAATCTGACATCTGGAAAACTACAGTTCCTATTGTTTAGAAAAGAGAATATAGAGGGGTAGAAAGACAAATTCATGAGCCAAGATTAGTATGTTTTTAGTTCTATGCAGGAGAGTAGCATCATGTTAGGGAAAAACATGTACCTAGAAATCTGGTAAAGCATTGTTTCAGGGGAGTCTTTCTTGATGTTTCCAGAGGAAGTCAATGTGTTAGCTGAGTAGACTAGGTGGGAGAAGTCTGCCCTCAGTGTAGGCAAGCACCACCTGAAGTATGAATGGGCCTACAGAGACCAAATACAGAGGACAAACTGGTTTCTCTCTGAGAGATAGGACAGAACTCCAGGATTACAAGTATTTGGACTCCAGACTTAACCTAGGAATAGCTAGAAGTCTTCAGGATGTTGGCCTCAGACAAAGATTTCTCTGGTTCTGAGGCCTTTAGACATAGAATGAGCCATGCTACCAAACATCCCTGAGTCTCTCTCTGGCCTGCAAGTGTCATAAAATGAAACTTCTCAGCCATTGTAAATATGTCACATATACATATACATGTATATATAGCTATATACATATGTATATATATATGTATATATAATTTATGGTACCCACATATGTAGACACAGACCAAATAGACATCACACACATATCCTATTGGTTCTGTATCCCTGAAAAACCCTGATTTATGCAGATTTGATATGGGAAAAAACAAATTGTTCCATTATACTGTATTACAAAACAATGGAAACAATCTTTGAAAATATTCTCTCACAAAAGGGTCCATAAGTAAACAAGAGTAATTAAAGGAGAAAAAGAAAAGCTATCTAAAATGCATTTATTATAGATAGTACAAAAATAGAACATCATTTAATTGCAACAGATGAGCAATAAGCATACTGTCAAATGAATAGTATATATTTAAGAATTCTGTAGGCCATGGGCCATGTCCAAATATAAATGCTCTTGAGTGTTTTGAAGGTCACTGGAGAAGTAAAAATGCAGGGAAAAATAAAAAAACAATCCCCTGCCCAATTAGTTAGTCATATACTATTTCTACCGTTTCTCATATAGTACCATGCTTGCCTTAACATAAAACACCTTTTGTCAGAGAATAAAAAGAATTCAGCAAGATAAACAACTGTCTAAACCAACTGTACTTATGGAGATAGAAGTTCCTCCAGTGTTACCAAGCCAGTTTAAAGGTTTATTAGGCAAAAACTTTACATGAAAGATTGGCCATAAGACATAGAAACAAAAAAAATTTCATTTTATCTATTCGAATTCCTTCTAACTGATGAAGTTTTAGAAGCATTTAATGAATTAAACTTGCAAAAACTTTACATGAAAGATTGGCCATAAGACATAGAAACAAAAAAAATTTCACTTTATCTATTCGAATTCCTTCTAACTGATGAAGTTTTAGAAGCATTTAATGAATTAAACTTGCATTTAAGCGAAGAATCCAAGAAAAGTACTGACTGGTTCAAAAACAATTATGTGCATGGGATTAGAAGACATTTTTGCAAAGTGGTTGTTCAATCACCAGTACTGTTTCCAACAAATTTGTTGTCAGCATATTAATGCATGTGGAATTGATTTCCATAAACCCAACAAAACAGAGAATGGCACAGAAGATGAGAAAATTTAACAGGGGATGCTCATGTCAGTGTATATATTGTCACAGAGGAATTTCCAAAAGAGCAATGTCACAAAGAAAATGAATTCATTCTCTGAAGAAAGACAGGCACCAGTAAAAAATCACAAATTCATCTAAATTCAAGACTTCCAAATTTAGCTAATGATCATGAAAGTCTGTGGGGAATGGATTATGAGAAGCCTATGAGAATTTAACATAGCATAGTTGTGCTCAATGACATACAGGCTGAGTTTGGCATAGCCCCAGCTGCAGAAGAGAGTGAGGCAGAATGCAG
Organism: Castor canadensis; assembly: GCF_047511655.1. Lineage (NCBI taxonomy): Eukaryota > Metazoa > Chordata > Mammalia > Rodentia > Castoridae > Castor > Castor canadensis. Next base: position 103,867,616 of record NC_133394.1, on the reverse strand, counting down.
CACAGCTGTTTTTCCGAAGTTGTTTACATTCAGAGAAGTAGGAACACAGGTTTCTCCTGTTACAATGTCACACCCCTCCCTGAGAACTGTTGCTCCACCTCCTTGATTAGCCAGGATGTGGAACTCACCCCTTACGACCAGTCACACAGGAGTGTAAGAGGCAGTAACAAGATGCTGTGGGTGGTGGAACCACTGAGCCATCAGCCCCAACTTTAAAGTAAAGTTCAGTCCAGAGATTCTGATTCTGATTCAGTGTCAAATGAGGAGGCTCAGGAGGACATTCTGGCCCATCAAGTGCTGGGAACCATGCATGTGGAGTTGCTTCCATAGGCCAAGAGATTTCCTACTCTTGCTAAGAGTCCCCTACAGGCTGCCTTGCAGACAGCTCGTAGTCAAAGAGGCTTTACCTTGTGCTTGAGAGACTGGATCCTAACAGCCTTGGCATACAACAGAGGTTTCAGGACAACTCCTTGGATTGGGGAACAGGTTTTATCAGGAGCATTTAAGAAATAAAAAAGAGGGAGATGTGAGGAGCAGCTTATGAGAAGCCTATGAGAATTTGACATTAGCACAGTTGTGCTCAATGACAGGCTGAGTTTGGTATGGTCTCAGCCACAGAAGAGAGCACAGTTCTTTTTCCTAAGTTGTTTACATTCAGAGAAGTAGGAACACAGGTTTCTCCTGTTACAATGTCAAACCCCTCCTTTAGAACTGTTGCTCCACCTCCTTGTTTACCACAGGATATAGAAGACTTGCTAGAGGAGGCCAACAGATTTTTTGGTGGGAGATTTTGATTGGCTGAGGCTTCTGCTGCTGCTGACTGCTGTATCTCCATCAGAGCAGCTTTCTGCACAGAAAACTTTATACATAGGCTTTAGAAAAGCTAAGCTAAAGAAAAGCTAAAGAGAACATGGGACAGTGCAAGTCTAATGGCCAAGACTTTAAGAGATTAAATAAAACACGGGACAGTGCGAGTCTAAGGAAAGAGACTTTAAAGAATAGAAAAGGAGACTTTAGAAGCAAGGTTTTAAAGAATTGTAAGGGAGTAAGGCCTTAAAGCATAGAGAAAAAAAGAAGCAAAGTAAACTCAGAGAATAATAGAGAAAAGAAGCAATGAAGCTGTTGTGAATCTCCATTTGAGCGCCCAGCACATCTGGCCCCAACTTTATGCATGTTTATCTATCATTTGTCTTTTCTGCATTTCCTGTCACCCCCAGTTAGCCCACTTAGGTCAGGAGAACAAGGAAATGAGAGAAAGTTCACTCCACAAGTCAGCTTTTTTTTTTTTACTATCTCTGTGCATTTGCTCATAGTTAATTCTTGTAGTATACTTTTTATATGTCTTTTGGGTTTTTCTGTTTGTTTGTTTTTCATGATTCTTTTGTTTTTACACTGTTTTACTTTGTAAGCATTATTTTTGCCATTTGCTATGTTATATATTTCCACTTCACATCATTTCCAACATGGGAGGTATTAATCATGTAAAGACTATTAGAGAATTATAATTTGTTTATATGTTGTTTTGCAAATGTGACTCAAAGCAGGTGCATTCCTAAAAAACTAGCTAGCATTTGTTGCCCTTAACGCAGAGAAACTAAAGCAGATACTTTAAAAGCAACTGAGGCCAATAGGAAAAGGGGAACAGGTACTAGAGAAAAGGTTAGATCAAAAAGAATTAATGTAGAAGGTAACACCCATGCACAGGAAATCAATGTGAGTCAATGCCCTGTATAGCTATCCTTATCTCAACCAGCAAAAACCCTTGTCCCTTCCTGTTATTGCTTATACTCTCTCTACAACAAAATTAGAAATAAGGGCAAAATAGTTTCTGCTGGGTATTGGGGAGGGGGGGAGAGGGAGAGGGCAGAGTGGGTGGTAAGGGAAGGGGTAGGGGTAGGGGGGAGAAATGAACCAAGCCTTGTATGCACATATGAATAATAAAAGAAAAAGGAAAAAAAAAAGCAGGTACATTATCACAGCATTGACTTTTACACATATTCAGAAAAACATTGAAAGTTCCTCAATAAATGAAGAGAGATCTTTTATGTGCATCTTTCTTTGTAAAACATAAACATTCTTGAGATCTCAACTCTTGGAAAACTGAAAATATTTTAGTGATCCATTGTGGTTTTGAATCAATCTTATTAAGTAATGGAAGTTTTTCATCACTGTATTTCAGATGACCACAGTTACAAAGCTGCGTACACACAGTTATCAATCACAGTGTTTAAGATCATGTAAGAATCATGTGACCACACATGTCACTTTTTGATCTATTCCTTTATGATTACTGCTCATCTCTCATAATGTGTGACTATCATTAGCATATTTGACATTTTATGCTTGCAAATATATGTATGCTATTACTGCCTATTTCATTTGTAACATGGTCTGCGAAGTATTCTGCTGTGCTTTTTATGTTTCTCAAATAAATCCAATTAAATTTTTAAGTAAGTACCTTTTGAAATATTTAATTTTTTTTATAATTACATTTTCAGAATTTTGATCTTTGAGGACTCTCAGCTTTAGAGATTTTTATCTTTGGGGGATTTCAACAATAAGGATTATAATAATATTCAGAATTGTGCCTTTCAGAAATATGGCTCATACCCTTATAGAATGTATTCTTTGCTTTTATTTCTTATTTTATTTTTTATTTAACCTTAAACAACAAATTTACATAGTGAAGTTGTCCTTGACTTTCTCTGCTATATTGCTATAATACACACTCTAACAATAAAGTCAATTTATACTGTAGTTATGTGGTTTCTATATCTGGATCCTTTAATAGACTGCATTCCATGGATGAAAAATATAATTTTGTTTCTACATGAGACTATTGTAAGTGACTGGTGCATAGAGATAAACAAATATGTACTGAATGCATGAATAAATGAATACATGAGTGAAAGAATTAATGAATAATAAAGAACAAAACTTGAAAGGATGCATAAATAAATGAATATAAAATTAGAGACATTTATATATTTTGCTATATTAAGTGGATATTCTTTTTTATTTCTTAATAAAAGAGAAGTTTGATAAGGATGGAAGAATCCTAGATTACAAGTGTCTTTAGCGTTCTTTGATTACAATGATGCATTTTATTTTAGTACTGTATGCTTTTTAGATCATAGAAAATAAAAATAATTGAAGATAATTGAAATCTAATATTTTACCAACTGAAACTTTCAATATATGACTATATGAATTATTGTTTGTGTATGTATACAGTATATATGCATGCATGTATGTATATATACATTATGTATATATATCATAATATATTGAGTAAAGCTGTAATAGAAATGTTTAGAAGTGTCATAGAAAAAAGATCCATCACATAATTGCAAAAATGTTTTGTCTTAAGCTATATAGAGTTATGAAGCTAACATTATAAAATAAGAGTGATTAATATATCTTATTGACATGTTTTTCCTGTAGGTCTACTATTTTGAAGAAAAATGTGTAATTAACTATATGACCACTCAAGTAAACAAACAAGGAATGGACTATTAGAGAATAACATGTTTCCTTTTTTAATGAAAATGAATTTGTATAGCGCAATGCTTAGGTTTTAATTCTACCTCACCCTAAATCTGTTCACATATGAATCTGGCTCATTGATTGAGTTATTTCATTAATGCTATGAAATGAGACACATGAAACACTTGGGGAAAACAATAAGATTTAGAAGCAAAGAGTAAATTCAAAGAGATGATATGAAGGTTATATGGTAAAAGTTCAGCTTCTCTAATTAGGGCTGTTGGGATTATCATAATATTTGGTTTCTAGGTCAAATTAAGTTTAGTGGTTTATCCTTTAACCAAGTGAAAAATGAAGTTAACAAATATTTTAGAATACAATTATTACCCCATGATATCTTGTTGCCATGTATTGTTTCCTTTTCCTTTAAAGCAAATGGTTAAAAATTAAAGTAACTTGTATTACTAAATTTATATATTTGGAACTTTTTATTTAATCCATTTTAATAGGATATATCACTTAAGCATTGGCTTAGTTTTATTATTAGAATTCAATTAAATTATTTACCATAAATTCATTGACATTCAAAAGTCTTTTATTAGAGGTCCTAAGAGAAATAAGTCCCAAATTGTTTTACCTAAAAATTTTATATCTATAGTTGATACTCCAGCAGACTACTTCACTGGTTATGATCAATCAAAATGATTATTATTCCATCATTTGTCTTATGTTATTTGGGTGGGATAACATAATTTCTTCCAATTTCTTATTCATTCTGTTTCTTTGATTTTCCAGCAGTTTATTGTGACAAGAAAGAGACATTCCAAAAAGTGCCAGGCTAACAAATTATATTAAAGCAAACATGCATGTAATTCCCTTCCAGGTTACATAAATAAAAAATATTGTCAGAAGTCCAGTTTCTGACTGGAAGCATCTGATGGAATTCAACAGTTTCTTGTTTAATTATGTCATACATTTTTGTCATTTACTTGTTTTTTTTTTTTAGGTGATTCCAAAATTTTTATTTTATTTTTTCTTTTCTCCTTTTATTTTATCATTTGTATATTTAAAGTCTCCTAAATCTGTATCTTTATACAATGTAGCTTTAGTTTTGTCTATTTTAAACTTTATAGAACTGAATTATACAATTGGTATTTTTGTATGTTCTGTTTATTTTCCTCAGTATCAGGGTTGGTTTTAAAGGAAGTCATGCTCTTGTTTTTGCTGTTATTATTAATTTTTTCATTGTATAGTGCTTTCTCCTACAGATATATTCTCTTGTAATAGATTGTTCCTTTTATCTTGTCTTTTCCCTAGCCTGTGATATGCTGTATTGCACAAAATTATTTCAACTATGAACCTATCAACCTATAACATATTTAGTACATTTTCATCTCATTAAAGATATTCACTTTTAAATATGTAATTCATCTGTACATTTAAAAAAATTTCTAAAGAATGTGTTAACTTTTGTGGCTATTGAAGTATCTTAGCATTATTTATTGAAAAGATTATACATGTTTAATTGCTTCAGTGTTATTCTTTTTCATGTTTCATGTCCATGTGTACGTACATCTGATTAGGTAGATTTCTTTCAATTTGCATCTCTGTTTCTTTACCTAAGAGAAAAGAAACCCTTCACTATTATCTGTGTAAATATTATAATTAACTTATCAAGTTCATGAAAATAGTAGTTTGCATTGACCCCCATAGATCAATTTAGGAACTTATAAACTTTGGTCTTGTAATCCATGGGTATAATTTCCCAACACTTTCTTTTAAACTGTTTAAATAAGAGTTTAAATTTTCTATGAACTTTTTCCTATCATTTGTCAGAATATAAAAAATTACATGACCTCTTATGCTTTTGTAACTTAAAATCCTAACATTGTTAATGTGATTATTTACTTATAATATAGAAAGGTAACTGAAATTCATATACTTATTTTGCATCTCACAGAACAAATTTCCTTATTATTCTATACAGTATTCATGTATAGTTTCTTTTTATTTACTCTATACTAAGTTCTACTCTCAGTGAATAAACATAATTTCTGTCTTTTCCTCAAATCTTTGGAATAAAAAACAACTTTTTTCTTGCTTACTTCACCTTCAGAATCTTCAGTATAATTTGGCATTACATTGATATTAAGGTATAACTTTCCAAAATGGAAAGTTTACACAATTTATTAAATGGCTTATTTATTATCATGATCTTTAAAGGTGTCTGATAAATATGCAGTGCAATAGCAATGAAATTACTTCCATTTTAAGTATTTTAAAAGTCATGGCAAAATAGTATGACTACCAACTTTTTACTGTGTCCTGTGGGCTTTTTTTTTTTAATTTTGTTACAGTGCTCTAGAGATACTGAAATGAAATCAAGTTGAACAGTACATATCACCATTTTTATATACAAGGTATTCAATATGCTATTATTTTTTGTAAGTTTATTTTCATGTTTATGACCAATCTTCTTTAATTTTTCTTTTAAATTTTGTTATAAAAATTATATGCTAGTTCCATAAATTAATTTACTATAAGGTACTAATAATCTTATTAGTTGGTGAGACAGTTTATGCAGGATTAAAGTTATTTATTCTTAAGCATTGAAAAGATAAACTGCATTGTGATGACTCTGATTTATATGAAGATTGTTTGGCAGCCAGTGGTACAATAAGATGGTGGGAGAACCTTTGAAAAGTGGGGTTGAATGAAGGGAAGTTAGATAATTGGGGTGTTCCCTCAAAGGGGATATTGGGATGTACATCTCTTCCTGACTCTTTCTTCCAACTGCAAAAGATGAGAAGTTTTGCTCCACCACAAACTACTTCCCCATGAGGTTCTGCCTGCCAAAGTTCCAAAAGACACAAAGCCACTCAATCATGGACTGAATTCTCTGAAACCTGGAAGAGATAAAATAACCTTTCCTCCTTTTAGTTGATTTTCTGAAGTATTTAGTCAAAGTAACAGAAAGTTGACTAACCCATTATGGAACTATTTAACTATTTATTTTTTTGCAGATATAGAGCTTTCAGCTTTCTGTATTCCTTGTATTATCTTAATAATTGCATTTTTGTATTTTATTTAAAAAAATTACAAGCCTTTTAACATATATTTTGTAAATTCTATTATTTTTATCAATATAAAATGTACTTATGTGCTAGATGTCTCTATAATTTTGTTCAGATGACTGCAGAACCTGGAAAAGCTGTTGCTGCTATTGATGCATAACATACTGCTATTATTGGTCTTTTTATATAAATATAAATATATATGTATATACATATATATATAATTTGAATTTTTGGAAACTTTAGCTGTGCTGCCAACTTTGGAAAAAAGTATCCCGGTTTACTGTGTTGAGTTGGCATTGTACAGAAATTAATAGCCATATTGGTCTAGAAATGTTAAACTTAATTTTTTTTTCCATTTGTACAGGGGTAATGCACTGTATTAAATATGCAAGGTCTTATCTACATGGGTTTGATTACAGAAACTAATAAAGTATTCTCTAAATAATGAAAAAAATGTACTTATGTGAAATTATTTCTGATATTTAACTGTTTGGGGTCTTTTTGTTCATATATATCAATCTTTCTATAGGTCTATTAGTTTTATTCAGTTTTTAAACACCAGCTTTTAGGTCTCTTGATCTCTAATGTTTGTTCATGTTTGTTTACCTTCTTCTGCTCTTATAATTTAATTTATTCTGTGTAAATTTGTAAAATTTACTTTACTTTTGGTGTTGAGTTCTACTTTTACTGCATTGTGGTCAGATAGTATGCACGGTATAATTTCTATTTTCTTATATTTGCTGAGACTTGCTTTGTGCCCTAGGATATGATCTATTTTGGAGAAGGTTCCATGGGCTGCTGAGAAGAATGTATATTGTGTAGAGGTTGGATGAAATGTTCTGTAGACATCTACTAGGTCCTTTTGATCTATTGCATATTTTAGATCTTGAATTTCTTTATTGATTTTTTGTTTGGATGACCTATCTATTGATGATAATGGGGTGTTAAAGTCTCCCACAACCACTGTGTTGGCGTTTATATATGCTTTTAGGTCTTTCAGGGTATGTTTGATGAAATTGGGTGCGTTGACATTGGGTGCATACAGATTGATGATTATTATTTCCTTTTGGTCTATTTCCCCTTTTATTAGTATGGAATGTCCTTCTTTGTCTCATTTGATCAATGTAGGTTTGAAGTCTACTTTGTCAGAGATAAGTATTTCTACTCCTGCCTGTTTTTGGGGGCCATTGGCTTGGTAAATATTCTTCCAGCCTTTCATCCTAAGCCTATGCTTATTTCTGTCGGTGAGATGAGTCTCCTGTAAGCAACAAATTGTTGGATCTTCTTTTTTAATCCATTCGTCCACCTCACCCCTGTTAGAATAGCCATCATCAGCAACACCACCAACAACAGGTGTTGGCGAGGATGCGAGGAAAAAGGAACCCTCTTACACTGTTGGTGGGAATGTAAACTAGTGTAACCACTCTGGAAAAAAATTTGGAGGCTACTTAAAAAGCTAGACATTGATCTACCATTTGATCCAGCAATACCACTTTTGGGGATATACCCAAAAGACTGTGACACAGGTTACTCCAGAGGCACCTGCACAGCCATGTTTATTGCAGCACTATTCACAATAGCCAAGTTATGGAAACAGCCAAGATGCCCCACCACTGATAAATGGATTAAGAAAATGTGGTATCCATACACAATGGAATTTTATGCAGCCATGATGAAGAATGAAATGTTATCATTTGCTGGTAAATGGATGGAATTAGAGAACATCATTCTGAGTGAGGTTAGCCTGGCCCAAAAGACCAAAAATCGTATGTTCTCCCTCATATGTGGACATTAGATCAAGGGCAAACACAACAATGGGATTGGACTTTGAGCACATGATAAAAGTGAGAGCACATAAAGGAGGGGCGAGGATAGGTAAGACCCCTAAAAATTTAGCTAGCATTTGTTGCACTTAATGCAGAGAAACTAAAGCAGATACCTTAAAAGCAACTGAGGCCAATAGGAGAAGGGGACCAGGAACTAGAGAAAAGGTTAGGTCAAAAAGAATTAACCTAGAAGGTAACACCCACGCACAGGAAATCAATGTGAGTCAATGCCCTGTATAGCTATCCTTATCTCAACCAGCAAAAACCCTTGTTCCTTCCTATTGCTTATACTCTCTCTACAACAAAATTAGAAATAAGGGCAAAATAGTTTCTGCTGTGTATTGAGGGGGTGGGGGGGAAAGGGAGGGGGCGGAGTGGGTGGTTATGGAGGGGGTGGGGGCAGGGGGGAGAAATGACCCAAGCCTTGTATGCACATATGAATAATAAAAGAAAAAAAAAAGAAATAGCTATTGTTTGGGGGCAGGAACATGTAAATAACTAGAAAAGGAAAAAGACTGTCTTAGGTGATGTAATCATTCTTGTTTGCAATTGAAAAATTACATAGGTTTATACATTTGTCAAAATTTATCTAACTCTACAAGAATTATTTCTTTTCTGGGGTATGCACATTAAACATCAACTTAAAAATAATATAAGAACAAGTTATGTATGGAAAAATCATTTGTGCAGTTGAATATTGTTATATTCAGTTTAGCTGTGCACTGAAGTTGTGTTTTCCGCCATAACATAAATTTTGAGTGAAGTAGTGCAAAACTAAAATACCAGGAAAGTTTTAATTCTCTTTCATATATTTCAGAATATCCAATGTATATACTTATTCTCAAAAATGGACTTCAAAACTCTACTCGTAAACAAAATTGAATTTATGATGTCTGTCTTAGGTCATCTTGAACAAAAATTTGGAAGAGAAAATAATGCAAATAAGAACAAAAGAAACAATAATTGGAAAAATATTTCCTCAGCAGTATAAAGACAAGAAAGCACACGTTTTAATATTTGAGTTACATGTATACTGTTTTCTATGATAGCTGCATCAATTCACATTCCCACCAATAGTATGAAGTCTTGGCTTTTCTCAACACCAGTCCTTGTTATCTCTCCTCTTTATGATGTCATCCATCCTAACAGGTGTGAAGTGGTGGCTTATTCTGCTTTTGATTTGCATTTCCCTTAAGATTAGTAATTTTGAACACTTTTTACAATACCTATCACCTGAAAAAAAGCTATAATTTATACTTTTTTTAGAGTTCTATAAGTTTTAATTTATTATACTTAATCATTTACTACATAAATGGATTGTATATATTTTCCCCAACTCTAAAGGATGCCTTTTCATTTTGACTACTGTTTCCTTTGCTGTACAAAAGTTGTGCTGTCTTTTTGTTGTTGTTTCATATAGTTCTACTGTTAATGGTGCTGGTACAGTCTGTGATCAAAAGACTTCCAAATACTTTATATCCCACCAGGAAGAATACATGCAGGACACATGGGTGTAAAGGGAGTTTATTAAAAGTTAAGAAAGAGAAATACAAAGGAAAGCATGGTGGAAGCCAGAAGCTGAGAGAACCTGATCTCTGCTCTTCAGGTGCTTTTAAAACTTATGATAACCTATGAGAAGTGGAGAACAAGGAGATTTCCACCCAATAATTATTGATTGGAAATGGACATGGGTAGTTTGCACTCAGGTGAGAGTGGTTCCTGAGCCAAAGCAGAGTTAATCTAAGATGTAATGTGGTTTTTTATTCTCTATAAATCCCTAATTCAGCCTGCCTCAAATTCCCCCTGAGAAACAATATTCCAAAAAATTCTTTTTTTTTTCCTGAATGGGAGCAGTATGTTTGTTATCTGCCTCAAGCTGACAAGGGACTGTTGACCCTAACCACAAGGAGAAATTGTCTCTCCTATTTCTTTCCCTTGTGACTTATTTGGATACCATGTGTCTGAATTATTGTTTATTACAATTAAGATCTTGGAGATCTGGGTTACTTATGGAAATTTCATTCATTTATAGAGATCAATAGCCTTGTTGCCTCATGATTTGGGTCCCAAAGGCTTTCATTCTGGAAGAGATAAATTTGGTTTACAAGGTATGATCTGAACATTAGCAATGCTAGGAGCATTAGAAGGGACCCTGCCAGGTGTAGCAGGAAGGATAGAGAATCTAAGTTTTCATTTTGAAAAGTGACAGTCTTAGGTTACATTGCCTATAGGTGTTTATAGCTGTAGCTATTTTTAACTATTAGATGGCCCTCTACTTTGGACTGTCTCTGTAGTGGACAGTTAAGGACTGACTGTATTATGGGTCAGGTTTACCAGGGGCAGGTATCAGTCCAGTTAGAGAGTAAATATTACTGAGTCAGTTCCGTACATAAAGAAGATTCACAGTGTCCCTGAGCAGAAGTTAGATACCACTGAAAGTTAAATTGCCTCTGCTTAAACAGAAGGCCTTGGCCAAAGACTTGACTTTGACTTTTGCTGGAAGCCTAGAAGGCTTAAATATTAGAGAACATTCATGAGCCCCCATTTTAAAAATCACTCGGCTTTGGTTACTGGCATAATGACTCCATCTGGATCTGGATCAGTTCCCTCATTTGTGCAGTCCTTTTGAACTGTCTCGGGTGGCTGAGTGCCACTTGTTCCTCTAAGAAGTTGGGGGACACTGACTGACTGCGTGGAGGTTACATCCTCTTAACTTGTTTCTCTGAAACAGCTGGCAGTTTTTTTCCCTTGGAGTGGGAGTGGCTTCTTCTGGAAAGTCCAGAATGTCAGATTTTGTCCCATGTAGGAGGGGAATTAAAACATCAAACACATAGGAAGTCAGTGACAATGTGATCTTTCTGGCCTAATTAAGCAACAGAGATTTATTTTTAAAAAATGGCTCTTAGGCTGGGCTTATCTAAATCTAATTATCTATCCCATAGGAGATGTACTGACAACTTTAAGTTGCTCTAAAGTGTTAGTAGGTAACAGTTATAAAGATGTTACAGAGAAAATACAAAATGACCCCAATACTTAGGAATGTCCGTCCTGGGGCTGGGATGTAGCTCGGTGGTACAGCGCTTGCCTAGCATGTGCAAGGCCCTGGGTTCAATCCCAACACCAAAAAAAGAAAAGACAAAAAAAAAAAGAATGTCTGTCCTAGTTGAATGATAAACACTTGTCAGAGTCATTTTCTGATAGGAAATGTTCCAGTAGGATTAGAACTATAATGAAAAAACTTTAAGTAACTGTGGTTAATAGTTTAGCAATTAATATAATAGCATAGTGTTACTAAACCTCTCTTTACAATTGGGATCATACACACAAACTTATAAAAGGAGTTAAGACACCAGCTTTGTACAGTGTCTTTTTATAAAGCTTATATACTTGAAGAAGACAAACCCATCTAACATATAAAGGAGCCAGCAGCAGCATGAGTTTAAACATTGAATTTTTCTTAGGTAAAGTAACAAGTTAGTGTTGTTAGTAAAAATGCTAAATATTTCAATGGTTAAGGTAATGCAGTGTTAGTAATTTCAAATAGCCCCTGTTTTGATGCTCGATGCATTTTATATATATATATATATATATATATATATATATATATATATATATATATATAAAACACTGTTTATCTAGCCAATGTCAGATAAACCAATGTTTATCCCAATGAACAGATGTCAGATATACCAATGTTTATCTGACAGACAGATGTCAGGCCTAAATAGCAGAAATTTTAGCATTTGTCATAAAGAGCAGAAATGTCAAAGATGTTATCAGATTAAATGTACTTTAGTTAAAAGAACTATAGCTGTTTACGTGTATACATTTTTAACTCTGTAGATGACTTTGTAACATTTACATACGAGGCACTTGCAGTATTAGAAACATTTAAAAGAATTTTTACATAGTTTACACTTAGTTTCTTTAATATTATTGAAGAAATACCTTAGGGTTTAGTCAGAATGTAAAGAATAGTAAATAATTTCAAATGGACTATGTAGAGAACTGGTTATTTTATTTTTGATTAGCAGGATCAAAGTATTTCCCAGTACTTAAGGATGCAGTCAAGAGAGTATGTTGGTATCCCCTATGTTGGCTGTTGAAAGGAGAGAGGTAAGGGCAGGGGAAAATCCATTCACCCCTCACCCCTGCATTAGGGTTCTTGGATGGAATTCCTTAGGCTGGCTGGTGAAGAAAGAGAGAGAGGAAAAGGGAATGTAGAGAGTGAGATTGATTTCAAGATCTTTGGGGTGTCCCCCTTACATCTTGAAAGTTTTGATTACAGGTCCTCTAGACCTGGTTTGCCTAAAATGGTTTCTTGCAGATGTCTCTATGTGAACAAGCTTTAGGGTCCCTAACTTCTTACCATTCTCCGAAGGGTCAGTCTCTGCCACCCCTGCATGAGGGTTCCTAAATAGGATGCTGATCCTGAATGCCAACCCAACTATTAAAATATCATAACTATTATAACCAGTACAGAATACCAATTGCACCAAGGTAAATTTGGCTGGTACAAACCCATCACTCATGGTCTGTTTTCATATCAGGCCTTGGGTTTGTAGTAAGCTTATAAACTGAGAAGAATAGGGAAACAAGTACATTTTCTGGAAAGATAATAATAAGCCAAAAAGATTAATACCTCAAATGATTAAATACAGAAACAGAGATAAGGGAATAAACATAAAGTTAGGATACCCATTGACTCAGAGTCATGGCTTGGATAATAGGAAAAAAATTACATCTTAGATTAAACATGCTTTTGCTCAGGAACCATCCTTATCTTGCTGGGAACTGCCCATGCCCATACCCAATCACTAATTATCGGATGGGAATCTCCTTGTACTTCCTTCCCATAGTTTATTGTAAGTTTTAAAAGCATCTGAAGAAAAGAAATCAAGCTCTCTCTGCTTTAGTCTTCCACCTGGGTCTCACTATGCTTCACTTTGTATTTTCCTTCCCTAGCTTTTAATAAACTCCCTTTATACCCATGTGTCCTGCCATGGATTCTTCCTGGTTGAATACAAAGAATTTGGAAATCTTTTGGTCACAGACTGCACTAATACCATTAATACTACTTGCTTATTTATGCTTTTGTAGTCTGTGGTTTTGGAATATTAAAAAAAATTATTTGCAATACCAATGTCAAGGACCCTTTACTCTGTATTTTCCTTTATGAAATTCATTATTTCAGGTCTTATGATTAGGTTTACATCTATTTTAATGCATTTGTATGTTTAGCACAAGGGTCCAATTTCATCCTTTTTCACCCAAATATCCATTTTTCCAAGCATTATTTATTGAATAATGATCCTTCCCTATTGTTTTTCCTTTGCAACCCTGCTGAAAATTAATTGAGTGTAAGTACCTGATTTTATTTCTGGATTCTCTATTCTGTTCTACTATTTATGTGTTTTTTTTTTTATGCTAGTACCACACTATTTTGTCTTCTGAAACTTTGTAATATAAGTTGAAATAAGAAGGGTAACATATCCGACTTTTTTCCTCAGGAATTTTGTCCATTTGTGGACTTTGGTGGTTCCATAGAAATTCAACTTATCCCTCTCTTGAATATGTACTCAAAGGAAATAAAATTAGTACGTATTTGAATTAACTGCCTTCCGTGATCATTCACAATAGTCAAGATAGAGAAATCTTCTGCCTGGAAGTGAGGTGAGTGGGGGGAGGAGGTACCGGGGAGCAGGAGGGAGAGATGGCCCAAACAATGTGTATACATGTGAATAAATGTATAAACAATTTTAAATAATAGAGAAATCACATAAATGTGTACTGACAAGTGAATGGATATAGAAACTTTGTGTATATGTGTAAAGACAAATAAAAAGAAGTATAAATAGAAGAATATTCAGCCTTAAAAAAAGAGCTGCCCTTTGAATCTGATGAACACTATGCTAACTGAAATAAGCCAGACACAGAAAAAAAGACTGCATAATTTTGCTTATACAAGGAATCTAAAAGAAAAAGTCAAAAACATAGAACATAGTAGAACAGTGGACCAGGAAAGTGGAGTGGGAGTAATGGGGGCATGTAGGCCCATAGTACAAACTTGAAGTTTTCAAATATTCAGTCTATAGACATAACAGGTTGCACAAGGATTTTAACTGGTTCTGTTGCATTGTTTGTTGAATCTTCATTAAAACAGTAAAATTTTTTTCAGTGAAAGTAACAGTAAAGTTTATTACAAGAGGAATACACTTTCAACAGACTGAAAGCAGGTTGTCTCTAGAGTGAGAACAAAGGGATCAGAGAGGAGAGAAAGAGAGAGAGTGATTTCCTGTTTCCCACAAAAGACATGGGAGCAATACTCATGACATTTTTCCCACTCCTAGTTTTATACTGGAGAGCTGGAGGAATGCACGTGGTCAAAGATGGTGGGTCCAGGTGAATGAGGTGGCTGACAGGGAGGGGTTATCTTCCCAAATTATACCTAATCCACCTACACCCCACCTAAATCACAGATACAATAGCCTGCTTTAGATCTTCCCTTTCATTACTCTCTACCCATCCAAGTATTCTGGCAACTTGTTAATATCTCAAAGAAGAAAGCAGAAGCAGGTAGCTCCTCTTTTTCTCCCTGTTCCTGTAACTTTAGCATCTAAAAAATGTGAGGGGGCTATATGTTCTGGCTGTCCTTGTCCCAATGTCAGGGTCTGGCTCTTTAAATATTTATTAAAAATAATATAATTTTGTGTCTCCTCTAATGGCCACCACTTATGTCTAACTGTGACCTCTCATTCTCCACTCAAAGACTATAGACCATGAAATATTTTAGGAAAAAAGGGTGTCATAACCTGTCATTAGCTGCTTCCTGCTTGCTGGTCTTTGCTCTTTATCAGTGGCCATGGAGAAAAATAAGTTGCCTTTCAGTATTCAGGTCTGGCCAGTGGTCCGTGATTGTGGGAGCTGCAGTCAAGGGGAACAGTAGCCAGTGATAACTGCCTATCAGGATGTGGTTGTAGACTGTGAAGACACAGAGTTCCACAGACAGGGATTAGGTTAACACAACAGTACAGGCAACAACAGAGTGAGATGTCTACTATAATAATGATGATGAACATTAATGCCTCTTCCACTGGGTAAATCCTGTAGACCAAGAAGAAAGTAGGTACCAAAGTTCATTTTATTATCAGACATAGTGTCTATTTGGTTGTAGAGGTCTTTGAGGACTCTGACACATTTACAGAGTTGTCTAGAATGTACACACAGCATTTTGTTTTAATTAATGCAAAAATTCCCCTTGAGCAGTAGTTAAAATATACAGGACTATACAGTTTTGGAGGATGGCTTGACCTAATTTTCACTTCAGAATTGAGAAGAGCTAAAACCTGTGCTGAATCATATAATGCTTTTTGGGTATCTTTAGCTATGGTCTCCAAGTGACAGATTATATCCTCTTATTAAATTGTCCCACACCTAAGGATCCATTTTTTTAACCTCTTGGCTTTACTTTGGAAGGGCTGGTAGGAGTGATTCCATTTTGTTGTTAGTTGGAGACAGGGTTTCATTTAGTTTAGGTTAGCCTGGAATTCACTATGTAGCCCACACTATTCTTAACTCATAACCCCCCTGTTTTAGCCTCCCAATCACTGAGATTACAGGCATGCACCACCATGGCCCAGCATGTCTGTATTCTGACAACTTTCCTCTCATTTATCAACAGTTTCCTCATTGTGGGGATGAAGTGCCTTTACTAGACCAAAATAAAGGGTTACAGCTACAGAAGGTTATGGATCTGTGAATATTAATTTGCTTACCTTTGGGAGCTATTATATGCACGTATATATACATATATACCATGTAATATACATAATAAATTAATAACAAATAGTTGTATAAAAATATATAGATATAAAAGCACTGATACAAAGAAAAGGAATATATATTCAGTTATTCTGTTATTTTTGTCTATGTGAGCAAGAATCTTCTATCAAAAAGGAATTAAGGCTTTGTAATTAATCCAAGGCTTCTATCTTTATAAATTAATTTTCATATAGTTTACTTCATTCCCACAGAAATAATGATAAAGTTAGATCTCCTTCCAAAATAAGCAGCCTATTTTTTTGGTAATTAGCTCATAATTGCCCTATAAATTTATCAGTAGTCAGACATTTTGATATAGCTAAATATTTTCATCATGATTTGTGAAAGATTTACTGCTTTGAATTCTTCCTGTTTTTTGAGTGCAAATGCATTGTAAGTTATCTTTGCTAAGTAGTCTTTATTAATTGCCAAAGGTAGTGTCGGTTTCAAAGGAAAAACACAACCAGAAAAAAAGTCTTACATTTGCAGGTATTATAATGTACTTTTGAAAACTTATTTAATAACTTATAATAACTTGCAATTTAATGAAACAGATCAGAATAAATTCTTCCATTGAATTTCAATCATTTAATTTTTATCCAATAAATTTTTAAATGACATTTCTGCTGACAAGCTTGAAACTAGAATTTTAAAATTATTTCTTAAATTGTCATTAAATCATTTTAATTAATGATGTAGGAAGCATTCTTCCACATTTGTAATTTGTTAAATCATACCAACAAAAGTCATCAATTATACTACTGTGTGTTAAATAATTGTATTCAACTTGTTTTGAAAATATCTATTATGCTTAATGAAATATTAATTTAATGTATAAAGTCTCATTGTAACTTCATATCTATGGAAGCACAGTGCAATACTAATTTAGACATCAAATACATGTTTTAAAAATGCATTAAATTCTGTATTCAAAAATGAATATTTTAGTAGAAACTCAGAATGTTGTAGTATTTATGGCACCAGATTAAGGTTTAATAAATCTTTTCAATAATTGGTTACTTTAAACTCCTTTACTTTGGAAGAACAATAAAAATTGATAAATGTTTTTGTGGTTATAGGGATAATTACAATTATTTTACAAATACATCTATTATATTTGTCTCAAAATATTAATCAGAATTATTATACTACTACATGTATGTGTGATATGCCTCTTAGGAATTGGTTGCAGTAAAAAGTCACTTTTTCTTTTGAACTCATTGCTGGTTTTCTTTCTGAATTTCCACTCCTTGGGCTTCTGTTGGTCTATTGATGTGTTGAGTTTGATACCTATCTAACTTTACTTAGGTTGTTTGTATATTCATTTCTCTGATATTTTTATATATTCCTCAAATTGTAACTGATTTCAACCTTCTATTTCCTACTACTTGATTAATTCTCAATCATTTTCTCTTTTCACCACCCAATGGCTTTAACAAAGGTGTTTACTCTGATTTATAAATGCACACAAATATATGATTTAACCACAATTAAGCATTTAGTGTTACTTCTGAGGAAGGAAGAGGATTACTGATGAAGAGATCCTGATCTTCCTGGAGTAGTCATGTAATTGGTAAAGATTATTTAGGCATAGAGACAATAGAGAGAACATGGAACATTAGAAGAATTGAACAGCACATGTGCATAATGTGTTAATGTCTGTCTCTGTGTATTCATGTGTTTTATGTGTGTTATTAATGTGTGTCATTGTGTATGGATGGAAAAGAGACCTAGAAAGTCATTAACATTGGGTAGCCAAGATTCATCAAGTTGGGGGAAGTCATGGGAGAATATAAAGGAGTGGAGAGAGGCTGATAATGGGTCATCTCAATCAAAAAAAAAAAAAAAGAGTATCTTTCAGTGAAAATGAAGAACAGATGCTGAAATTGTGATACATTTTATGAGGTCAAAGTAAAATAATTTTCTATTTGACCAGATATGAGAGGATATGGAAAAAATATAGAATAAAATGAACTCTATTTTTGTTTCATGTGAATGCAAGACAGGAAAAATGTGTGACACTTAAAAGGATGAAGAGCTCAATAATGGACATTGTAAATGTGTAAAATCACTGATAGCAGAACTTGCATATTAGAGCATTTGTCCAACTTTCATTTTTCTTCAGCAGAACACAGTCTGATTTTCATTCCATTTTAATTTAACCAGAAAAACTGATGGCATACAAGAAATCAAATATAAAAATAAGTATATTCATGGTGGTAGAAATAATACTCACACACACACACACACATAAACACACACACACAAAAGTGAGTATATGTGTATCTTTATGTTTGGATAAAAGTTATGAAGTATCAATATATTTAGAAGGAATATAAAAGGTCCTTGACATGTTTAATTTATAATTATTATGTACTAATGGCAGGAAGTCATTCCTTATATCATTTTCCAAATTGCTCTGATATGTTTTTTAAAAAAAATGAAGTTAGAAAACTGAGTCCCAATAGAAAAATTTGGAAATGAATTGGGTGGCATAAAGACAAAAATGTTTATATGGAATCTTTTGAATTCTAATAAATATTTGTTGTGTGACTGCTTATGATAATTAAAATGTATTTTAATAGACAAAAACATTGAGGAAGGCAGCTATGGTTTTAAATTTAGGTTTGATTCTGATTATGTCTTTTTCAGAATGCAAGTTTTTTAAAAGTTTACTGATAGCCTAAGTTGGGGGATAAATGAGTAATTACAAACACATTTGAAGAGCTTTTTAAAACAGTACCATAATTTAAGATAAAAATAAAGATCCCAGCTAGGATTAGCCTAGCTACTCAGGAGTCAGAGATCAGGAAGATCTTGGTTTGAAGCCAGCTCTGGGCAAATAGTTCATAAGACCCTATCTCAAAAACACCAAACATAAAAAAGAGCTGATGGAGCAGCTCAAGTTGTAGAGGGCATGCATAGTATGTGTGAGGCCATGAGTTCAAACCATATGCCATCAAAAGAAAAATAAATAAAATAAAAGGCCATATGTCTAAAATATTTGAAAATTTTAAAAAAACTTTTAATTTCAATTAAATTTGTGGTACTAAACATTTATTACATCATTCTTACTAAATTATGTGAATTCAATTATATTTTGTTGTGTAGGATTTTACAATTCTTTCATGGTGGTTAATATACTTAAAGTCTGATATGGGAACTTTTAACAATTCAGAAGAAAGAAAACACTGGCTCAGATTAACAAATATACAAATGAAAGAAATATGTAAAAATTAAATTTGTATTTCTAAATTACCTTCTTTGTTAATGGTTTCATCCAAGGTTGAAAATAAGATGATCTGTGTCAAAATTAAATTCTGTTGCTCTGCTTTTAACTACTGTCGCATTACTGATCACTGATTATTTCTGGGATTGTCCCAACTTTTCCATTAGCCTTACTCTCTCTTTATCTCACCCACTTAAAGACTGAAAAAAATTTAGAAAAACTACTCTAATTTCTCTGCTTATAATTTCAAAATGCCTCGTGTGGCCAAAATCAAATTGGTAAACTGAATTTTTAAAAAATCATGTAATTACAGCCATAGGTCTTCAAGTTAGGTTTCTATTTTTGTTTTCATGAAGAGGACACAGATGCTTAGAGACGTAGGGTGCTTATGCATCCTCTCGTGTTTTGATTCAGGTCTATATTACCCTACAATAAATATATTCTTGTCTATTTCACATGCTTCCTTATTATGACATTGTGGCAAGAAAAATCTAAAGAAAAAATGTCCCAGGTTACTAACTTATATGACTTTTGATATATTACTGAACTTCTCTGGAATTTAGTTTACCTGGCTATTGATAAGGTTCTGATTCACAGTGTTATTGTAAACATGAGATAAATTCTCTAAATGAAAATCCTGACTACAGCCCCTTGAATAAAGGTGAACATTCACTTAGTGTGAGTTTTTAATCTGAACTAGAAGTAAAAAGAACATTACAGCTTTATTTTACTCTATGTTTAAATTTATTTTTTAGAAATATAAGAAAGTTATGCCGGGTGACTCATGCCTATGAATCCTAGCTAGTTGGGAGGCAACAGTTGGGAGGATCGCAGTTTCAGGCCAGTCAGGGGCAATAAACTTGCAAGTCTCCATCTCAATCATTGGCTGAGCACAGTGATGCTCACCTGTTGTCCTAGGTTTTTGGGGAAGCACAAACAGGAAGATGGCAGTCCATGTCACCAGAGCATAAATGTGAGACCATATCTCAAAAATAGCCATTACAAAAAAGGGCTGATGGAGAGGTTCAAATGGTAGAATGCTTACCTAGCAAGCACAATGCCATAAATTCAACTCCCTGTACCACCAAAAGTATTTGTGTATGTAGATGTATATGTTAATCATTTTCAGTGTCTATAAGATGAATCAAATTTCTCAATGTCTCCTAATATTTTATTTTCTAAATAACAATAAGGTTCATAGATTGAATTAATGAGAAAATTCAGCAGGAGACCAAGAAGATGACAAACATTAGCAGAGATGTGTTAAGTATCCTGGCCAATAAAGTAGCTGTCTTCCAAGTGATGTATGTCATCTTAAGTGGCTTGTGGATGGTCCAGAGGCTTCTAGGAGCTCAGGGGCCCTCTAGGCTGCTTTCTTCAACAGAGATGTCTCACGTTCTGGTGCTCTGACGGTGGTTGTCAGCTCTCTGCCAGTGTCTGCAGTTTGGAACACCATGAGTGATGTAATGGTAAGCTGACTTCTGTAAAATTGCTCGGATTATATGCATAATTTTCTTCACATATAATATACATTCTGTATATGTAATAGAGACAAAAATTAAATTAATATGGATAGCTAATTTATGTAGTATGCTTAATAAAGCAAATAAAATTACCAGCCAACTAAGTCAGAATTTTAAAGGGGAAACTAATATGAAGAAATAAACCATTGCCAAAAATAATTTTTACTTTAGTAAGATTACTTCAGTAACTGGCTTGCTTTTGTATTTACTTTTATTTTTAGACTTTAAATTTCTGATTGACTCTGTGCAGAAGACAAATCTACCAGATAATTGCCAATAAGCATATGCAAAGTACCTGTGCCAACGGGCTTCAATATCCTATGTTTCTTTTGCTTGTATCAGTGGTACTATATTGACAAATTGCTTTGAACCCAAGGGCATCAATTTACATAATAATGTGCATGAAGAGTTTAATCAAAAATAAAATCAATTCTGAAATTCATTTGCATCTTCATGATAAATTAGAAAAATTATATGGTGGATGTATACCCTAATAATTAGCACTGGCATTTGGTCAGCTTTTTTCTCACTTTGTTTATCCAGGGGATAATTGCTATAATTCAGGATAAGGGGACAATAGGTTAAGTCTCCAAAAGAACCATTAATATCTTTAACACCTGACAATTAAACATCACTAACAAATAGAACAGAAACTGTAAAATTAACTTCACTTTAACTACAATGAATAACTTTCCTTCAAAAATATATATTACTTTGTTATAAGGAATAGGTTTTATTCAAAAATCAATATTATATTTTATGTTATACCTTTGAATATGGATGATAAATATGTTATATATGAGATGACATGAATGATGTATGATATTAATTTAGATACATCATTCCAGAATATATGAGGACAAATAAAAGTAGTGTGTTTTGATAGTCTTAACAAGTTAAATATATCAATATTAATTAGTGATGCTTCCTGATTATACATTAAAGTTTTAACTATATGTTTATTCATTATAAACTGTTTACTGCACTGCTGTTGTAACTCAGTGATAAAGCACTTTCCTAGACTTCATGAAGCCCTGAGTTTGGTCCCTAGATCCACAAAAATAAATAAAACAAAAATAAAATAAAATGCTTATTTCATCAATTTCTATTTACATGGCAACATACCGATCTTTTCACAACTTTATATTTCCAAGAGAATAAAACACACAAAAAATGTGCTATTAAAGATAACCAGAATTTAGTCCTTATGGTAAAGAAGCATGTTCTGCAAAATTAATTATAAGTTAATAAGACTGTCTAGTATTCCCCTCCTTAAGAGTCATGTTCAAAACATGAAAACAATCCTTGAGAACATTTTATTCTTCAGACATATTTTATAAAGTTATGTTTCTGGAGTGATTTAGCCTCTTTATATTCCATTTCTACTCTAGCTTCTCATTAAATGTGTTATTTTTAACAGACTGTGGCTTAAGTATCCCCTGATTACATCAAGTTTTGTGGATTTAAACAATTTTACTAATAATTCAGTCAAAATAAGGAAGAATTTTTTATAACTAATGTCTAATATTTTGTTGTTGAGTAATTTTTTCATTTGGAAGATTATAGTTTGAAAAGCCAAAGACATAAAGAGATTAGCAAGTGAAATATCACTTGAAACAGAACTATTATTAAAGGTAAGTTGAAAAGTTTGATAAAATTATAAATATATTAATGCTAACATCTTTTAAATCAAGAAATGTGAAGAGCAACATTTTAAATTACCCTTTTGAGGTAATATTCAAAAGCCTGTGTAATATCTAGGGATTGATATAATAATAACAAATTAGTTAAAAATGTTAGTAAAAAGTGTTCAATGAAATATGTCAAGTAGTGATGATAATTATGGTTAAATTACCCAAACTATCTTCAAAAATATGATTTATTATGTGACATCTTGTAGGACAATAAAATAGAGCCCATGCTATGGAAAATGATGGAGACACTGAAGGGCAGTGATTGATAGAAAAAGCTCTGTAGATGGGTGGTCTAGATTTGTATCACAACCTTGCCATGAGTTACTCAAGAATCTGGGGATCTTTTCACTGGGCCTGATGATTCTCATCTGTAAAACAGGAATTAATAACATGCATATCTACTTCATATGGTTATTATGAGGATTATGTAAATTCATACACTTAAAGAATTAGAAAGTTTCTTGAAGGTCTGCATATGGTGTTTCATGCCTGTAATTCCAGCTATCCAGATTGGGAAATGGGAGGTTCACAGCTTGAGGCCAACCCAGGCAAAAGTTAGCAAAAGCCTATCTCAAAAACAAGCTGGTCCTAGGGTTTCCTAACTGTAAACCCAGCTTATGGGGGAAAGTATAGGTAAGAGGATCATGGTCCAAGGTCAGCCCTGGAGAAAAGTATAAGACCCTAACTAAAAAATAAACTAAAGCAAAAATTTTTGCCAAGTGACAGAGTACTTGCGTAGCAAGAATGAAGCCCTTAGTTCAATCCCCAGGACCACCAATGTAATAATAATAAAAATAAATAAATAATAATAATAAAAGAAAATTACCTGGAATGGCCACTAAATGATTGATTGAAAGAACCTGGGAATAGAATATGAGTCTTACTTTCTGGGACAGTTAAGGAATCACAGGGAAGCACTGTTTGTACTTTGGTTCCCTTGAGTTTAAAATGAATGAGTTAGAATATATAAGTTATCTCAAGTCTGGATATCATTAGAATTTCTCTAGGTCCTTAATTTAAAAATGAAATAAACAAATAAAATGCTAGAGCAATGAAATGTATGTGAAATGAAGTAAAACAAAACTTCTGCACCAGGAATTCTAGGAGCAGTGATTTCAAAATCTAAACAATATTTGAAATTTTAAGCCAAAGCAAATAATACATTAGTTCTCACTGACCTATAAAATTCCATCATTCTAAGCAATACAATATGCCCCTCCCTGTGTTGTTTTAGCTTACACATTAATAAATCGATGCATCACATATCCTCTCAGAGGAATTTTCTGAAGAGAAATCAAGTTTTATGTAATAAAGTAGTAATAGATGCATTAAGAATTGTTTCATAGTCTTATGTAAATAAAGATGCTCTTCTTACTTTGAAGAGGGGTTATCATCATTGTAGACTATAAACATGATAAGTAACAACCTTCGATTCAGTTCTCACTTTAATATATTTTTGTAGCAAGCTATTAATATATTTAACCTTTGGAAAATAAAGGATTATAAAAATCTTCCCAATAGAAAGTACAACTAGAATGAAAGGAAAAATGAGCACAGAATGAGAGCATATCAAGCAGTACAGCTATCAAGTCATTCCAAGCTATACAGCAAGTACACTGAAGAAATAGGCACTGGAAAGCCTTGCACTAAGGGAAAAAAATTGTTACTCATTGAATGTGTGCTGCATGATTCAGGTGTGTAAGTGCTAAGAATGAATTCTTAAGTAAGCTTCACTGTCAGCACATCTCAGTTTCTGCGTTCCGTTTCCTGCATAACCACAAACACACTGCACATACATACACACAATACATATCTGAAGTGATAATCAAAGATTTACATTGATAAATCTATTACCCTACTTTCCTAATTAATGATAACTAATATTTATTGAGGGTTTACTGTATGTCAGGCACTACCCTAAATACTTGACAAGCTTTATCTTATTCATTCCTAATAACATTAAAATGTGCTACCCTTTGATGTTCTTATGGTCTGCTGATATGTGGATAATTAAGATACCTAAAAAGGATAGTTTTACATGTTGTTATCATCATTGCATGATGATGACTAGGTGCCTTTTATGTTTAAAATATTAATTATTTCTTTTCCCAAGACTGCAAGAATACTGAAACACATAATAATTAAATGTATATTCCCTGCACTGAGATGAAAGGCATTTACAAATATAAATTCTTTAACATATGATGGCATCAAATTTCTTCCTAAAAGTAATTACAAACTCAAACAAGAGTTTAGTCACAAGGTCATTACTAATTTTTATTTTGATTATTCTTGTGAAGAACCAATTAAATAAATTATCTAATAATTAACAAAATCTCATGGCCATTGAAATATGTAGACTTTCTTTTTTCAAGTTATGGAAAAAGTAGCATTTTTAAAAAAAAATCTGTAAAATTCCAAGTTTTATGATAGATACTTGAAATGCATCAAGTGTTTCCTCTAGATGTGTTTGGCATGCAAATCTTTCTCAAGAGGAAGTAAAGCACCACTGCTCTCTGAAGTACAGGCAACCTAACAACTTGAGCTCAGGTGTAAAACATGTGTCTGATTAAACATGCCGCCATTTTGAGTACATCTACAACCTGGTCCTTTGTCTTCCTGTAGCCTATCAGGTCAGAGAAGTTCTGTAATTTTCCATTATGCAAGAGATGTGCTCATTTTCTGCTGTGTATTTGATATCAAATAAATGCCAGAAATTTTTTGAGGCTAATAAAAAATTTGAGATTTAAAATACATACAAGCTAGGCAGGCTTAAAAAACATGATTATTGTTTCCCCATGACTTAGCTTATGTATCTTCAAAAATTGGGGCTCCAAAATGAACTGTACATAGTATGCTGACCTTATATGTGCATATATGTGTGCCTATCCACTGATGATTCATAACTTGACTGCTCTATTGGAATGTGGTAGGAGGTAGGGCCTAATTGGAGGAAGAAGATCACTGGGCCATGCTTTTGAAGGATGTCTTGTTCCTGGTCTCTTCCTTTCTCTCTGTCTCTCTGTCTCTTTCTCTCTCTGCTACTTGACCATCATGAGGTAAACAGCCGCATAAGTCACACACCATCCACCATGGTATTCTACCTCACCACAGCCCATAACAATGGAGCAAGTCAACCAGGAACTGAAGCTTTTGAAGCTATGATACAAGTAATCATTCCACCTTCAAGTTGGTTTGTTGAAGTAGAAAAAAATGCAAATACCTAAAATCTAATTTTAAGTAATTAGTCTATCAGTCATAACTGTGTGAATTATCAAAACAAGAAAGATCTGTAGTGTGATTCTAAATATCTGTATTATATGTAATATATTTTAAGGAAAACACTTTCTATTACTTCTTTAACTGAAACCCGCCTGTCCCCTAAAAAACATAATTAGTAATGCAGCCAGTCTGAGGGTTCATAAAGAGTGTGATTCTAAATAGTCCCCATTCCACTTTTTTTTTAAACTTAAAAAACCAACGTAAATATTTACTATTTTCTTTAAATCTCAAAAGACATTTATAAAATTTGCCTTGACACTTCTACTATGGCAGTTATGTCAATCATATTATCCTCTGTAGACATGACAGTTATGTCAATCATATTATCCTCTGTAGACATGACTTTCAAATATTGTTAAAAATACTTAGGACTCGAATTCTTAATTTTAAAATCAGTTTCAGCCAGAAGAAAATAGGCTGAATAAAAGAAATCAGTAAATGAAATGAATAAATAAAGTAATATGCACATTTTGCTTCAGATATAAAATTACATGGGAAAGCTTAGATTAGTGTTCATTTCATAGCATATTTCTTTCCATTCACCATTAGTAGACACTTAGAGATCGCTATTGAAATCTGAATTACAGTACCAACATTAACTTACAAAGGAATCAAGAAGTGCAACTACTATCATTAGCAGAAGAATAAAGTTACACTATTCTTAATGTTTTTCATAAAACAAGGAATCTCAAGAGTCCCAAACAAAATTCAGTGGACAACAAAATAAATAGGAATCACATTCCATATTAAGAGACAAATAAAATGCCCATTTGATCCAGATTTTTCCAGAATTATTTAGAGAGTTGTAAAGGGAATTTTACACAACAGATTTCCAGTGGAATATTTGAGAAATATGTAAAAACTGAAAACCCTTTTATCATTAGCATTATTTTCTTGCTTGAAGGTCATATACATACGTTCATGAAACATTTCAGTTAAGCACACACACACACATTTTTAAAAAATTGTTTCATACATAAGGCACAGAGAATAAAAATATAGATCTTCAAGGACTACAAAATCCAAAAAATTAAATACTGCTGGCCACCAAATACACAGTAGTAAGAAAAATACAATTAAATGTAAATTAAAACTGTTTACTTGGTTATTTCATATAATAAGATAAAATTTTAAATAGAACTTATGTTGTTGGTGAAGACAATCTAAACTCTGAAACAGTAAAAAAAAAAAAAAAAAAAAAAGACCCCATGACCTTGCTAAATATTGTGGAAATCAAGCAGCATTCACCATTAGTTTTCTTCTTTGTCAGAGAGAACAATAACACATTACAGGGATATTTCAAGCAGCCCAGCTTTTGCATAATGTACGGCACAGTGGTATTCATCAGTGTGCATTCTTTGCCAATCAATGGGACAGTATCTCATTGTGTAGTGATGTAAAAAAGAAGCCTGAACAACAGGAAATGAAGAATAAAGGAAAAATGGATTTGTATGGAACATTTATCAAAAAAATCATTATGAAAATCATGTTTTACCTTCAAAATACATATGCTTTGAGCTTAGTTTTTGTTCAACGTTGGGCTATATAATATACAAAAATCCATATCATCACCTCAACAATTATTTTAATGTCTCCTTAATATCAGAAAAGACTTTTAGTTTATTAATGATGTGAAATTGAGAATGAAGTCTGTCATAATATTTTGCTACATAGCAACAATGTATTTAAACCCTAGACACTGTAACTCTACAAATATAAATCCTTGATTTTTAAAAGTTATCTCCCATGTTTAGATATGGTTAATTCTTTAATTTGCACACAGCATTTTAAAAAGCCCTAAAAGCAGAGAACTGACATTGGATCAGAGAAAATAAATCTTTTAATGACATAAGGTTTGGTTATTATTTTAAACAGGTTTTCTATCACACATGTAGCATCATTTAACTTTATATTTTGCCAAATGATGTTCTTATGTTCTCATTTGTGTGCATAAATTTTGAATTATAACTTCACATAATTATTAGACAAAATATGAATTATCCATGAGAAACACTTCTCCACAGTTCTCCTGCACATGATGTGTGCTTATTTTATTTTCCCATTACCTTCAACTTCCATTATCATACAATAACAGCAAGGATTCCTTCAATTTTTCCCTAAAAACAATGTTAAATATGCATGTAGGTAAATATAAACATTTGCAGACATTTATGTTGGTTTCTTTCACTCTATTTTAAATATTACCCCCTTTTTTCCAAATCCTTATACTACTATATATAGTATTATAGAATAAAAACAGAGAACTCAGAGTAAATTCAATGTCATTTAAATTTTACTAAATCTTAACTTTTAATTCATACTTCTTTTTAACTTTTTCTTTTCAAAGATTTATCTTTCTTACTATTATTTCACTAATGCATGGCAATGTCTTATTCTTGGCAAGAGATTTCTAATGAAAAAGTTAAACATGATCTACTCAAAAATACATGAAATTGGTATGATTACTTCAAGATGAAACACTGGAAAATCTATAGTTGATGATCTTCTTCTTCCTACATGGAGTAAGCCAGAAAGCCCTTTGGAAGATGTGCTTTCTGTGTTCCACTAAAGTAACCCTTACCTTCCACTAGTTTTACCCATCCCCCCAAGTATCTTGCAGTGACTACATTAGTCCTAGATCCCTTTGTCCAGCCATTTTTTCTAAAAAGAATAAAAGCTTTCTGTTTTGGTCATTTTCTTTTTCAGATCTTCACTTTCTTATGAGGGTTTTCATGCATACATAAAATTAATAAAACTTGTATTTTCTTCTCTTGTTAAGTCTGTCTTGCATTGACTTCTTTCCCAGACACATCTACAAAGTAAGGTGGGTAAGGGCAATTGTTACTCTTCCCTGCTTCAGTAATTTATAAGATAAAATTTTCATAATTCATAAGTTCAGTAAGTCCTAAAAGATGGCAAATGTTACTGAATTAATTTTGAAAGTAAATGAGTTTTGTTTTAATGATTGATGTTTTTAAGGATTATAATTCAGTATGGTTTGGATTTAAGTTATGATTATTTAATGAAATAATAAATTTTCCAGCATGAGCTAAACTACATAAAGCTAACAGAAAACTAATTTTAAAGTATTTCAAATAGAGAACAAAAGACATTTAATTCTCCAGGCTTTTTTTCCTTCCTTCTGAAAGACAGAAAATGATTTTTTTTCTACAGGTCAGAAATGTGAGAAACATATTCTAAACAATTTCCCTAATGCCACAAAGCTGCCATCATTTCTGGCCTTGGATATTCTAAAGCAACTGACCATTATTCCATTGTTAGCCTCATCCTTTCTCCTTGGTACCATTACTTTAAATTTTGAAATACTGTGTATTATATGTGGAATGAAATAATAAAACAGATATATTATTTGAATGTAATTGTAGCATGTGTGTTGGATGGGATTATGGTGTGTACCTGTGATTTTTTGACTCCTGAACTTAAATCAGTATAATTTTCCAGTCCTAATTATTCTGAAACCACTAATCATCTATTTCCAGTACTTGTAAACAAAGATATATTCTGTCTGAGAAACTGAAGTTCAAACTTCTCTTGAACTTCCTCAGAAACTTCATATCTGTTTTTGAGAGAAAACAGCTGATAAATTTTAAAAAGTATTAGATGAAATACTTTCTTTGAGAAGTAAAAATAGATGCATTTCACAAAGTTGTTGGCCTCACAAAGAAGACAGATTTTCATCTACTCCTTTTCTTCTGCCACCTTCTATTTTACTCAAGTTAAAGACAAAGGTAGAGGCTGCAATATTATTAATGATACATGACACCAAAATAAGTTTAAAACCTGCATTCATCTTTTAAAATTCTTACCACACTCAAGCATTCACTGCTGCCTAGGTACAGATAAACTACCCTAATGGTCAGACTGTTTCTCCTATATCATCTGACACTTAGAAGTGCTGAACATTGAATATCACTTGAACAATTTGAACATAATACCTATGCCAGAAGTGCCACATTTTGCCCTGTGTGCATGGAAATGAAGGATTACAAGATATAAAATGTTTGATCATTTTCCCAAAGACATTCAACTTATTCTTAATGACCTCATTTTATGGTAGGTTTGGGGAGTTTCAAGGAAAAATACGAGTATGTAGCACATAACTAAGTCATTATATTTCATTATGTGGGTATTAACATTGTACTTTTAGGAAAGCCATGAAATACTGATGTATGCCAGTGTCATTTTCTAGCTAAAAACTCTTAAGGTGCCATCATGAATTCCTTCTACTTTTGGGTTAATAATTAAATTGAGCTTCCAAAATCATGGTAATGTACATTACTCAAAACATTTATATATGAACTGCAACTTAGTACCTATTGCCCTTACAATATTAATAAACTTTCTATCCTTTTTCCAGCTGTTAAATAAAACTAGTGTTATTATTTCCCAGGTTATTAATAAGATTCTTCACATATCCCTTTTAGAAAGTGACTCTTAACTGGAACTAATAATATTCACCATTCACAAATGCTTATTTTTGCCAGTAATATTTCCAAATATCTTCTCTTTATTCTCCATGAAATACCTGATTTAATGTACGCATCTCCACTTCATATTGTCACTGTCATGTATCAGTCACCCCAATCATTTAATAGTTTGATACCTGGGTCACAGAGTTTGTTTTACTTTCTAATCTGTTATGATTCTATACAGTCATTCACCAGTTTGTTCTTGGAATTCTTTTACTTCTTGAACCCTAGTGATTTTGCATTCTTATATCTTGGACCTTGTTGATATCTGGAAATTTTAGAACTTCTAAATTATTAGTGTAGATTCTACCTCTCTAATAACAAAGTGTTATTTTCTTAGATTGCTTACTCAATTACTCTTACATTAGTAATAATTATTGTACCAGGAAAAAGACTTATTAACATGAGTTACCTCAAGTTCTTCCCTTCCCAATTTACCTCTCCACTCAGTACGGTAATTGCTTACATTTGCTTCACTGAGATTGACCAAGATTTAAAGACTGTTGGGAATGCTGATCATAATCTTTGTGAAACCTTTCAACTTTTGTTCCCCTTCTGTGACTCTTCTCAACGATGTACTTCACCTTGTAAGTGGGTTATGCGTCTCACCAACTGTCATGAGATTTATGTTTTCCTGTAAGAAGAGTATTCACTGTACTTCAAGGCTTACTCATGTGTCTCACATTGGCCAGTGAAATGAGTATGCTTTGTAAACAGAAAGTTTAACCACCTGGACTGTTTAATATGACAGAACGAAGAATGTATCCAACATTGAAACTGCTTTTCCATCTAAATCTTAGAATGAACAGACACATGGACCAGAGCTACAGAGTGAAGAGAAATAAGCCTTTATTATAGAGTGCAGAGTTTATGAAGAAACGATGGTGCTAATCAGAACTATCAGAAATAATTTTGGGTATTTTAACGTATAATATGATATGCCCAAAGCAGATAGAAGGTGAAAGAATACTGAGAGGGAAATAAACTAAAAGTATACTCCTAAAAATATTACTGGAAGTTTTATAGATAAATTAAGAGGCAAATAAAATTATTATAATTCTTCTAAAATTTACTGTAATTGTCTATAGTGCTCTGCAAATAGGAGTCTATGCACAGTTAAATAACATGTAACCCAGATTTATATTCAGAGCATGTAAAAACATCAAACATATACTTGAGCTCATCACTTTAAATTCAGGATTGAATGCAATTCAGTAATCACAAGAAAATAAGGCTGTGAAGAGTCATGTAGTTTGATCAAGGAAACAATTCAGTAAATAATTCTTGACTTTGAACCCAGGCCTATGATATTTGAAGTCCGTTCACTTACTGTAGGCCTTTTTTTCAGCTGAATTGCTTATTCTAATTCATTGAGCATTCTCCTTTGTCCAAATTTTTTTTTTGTATTTGTACATTGAGTCCACATTAAGTTTAGAATTCACAATATGTCAGCTGTCTTCAACTATGCTTGCAAACCATCTTCGGTTTGTTTCTTTAGTACTCTCTTCTCTACTATTTCAAATCATTCTATGTGAAGCTTTGTCTATTTTATCTGAATATAGTTTTCATGACAAAGTAATTCTTTCATCTGCCTTCCATCTTTTTGTGTCATCTTCCTTCTCTTTGGAAGGTTCCCCCTTGCTTTGCATGGCTTTTAAATTACTCCAGAGTTACAGTTTAGGCAATGTTTGTTTCTCATTCCAGATATTCTACATAAATAACAACACTTCCACACATGCTGTATCTCTATTTCAGTCTTTAAACTGTGACCTTCCCCCAGGATCATCATATAAAATGGAAACAAACTCCAAACTAGTGTGTGAACCAAAAATTTTAGATGTCATACATTAATCCTTTATCTTCTTGTTTTCAGACATTTAACCATTTATCAAGCTTTACTGGTTCAATCTCATTCCCATCTCATTTTTTTTCTTTCCTTTTCTTCAAGGTCATATTACTTAAGCACCGGATGATACATTTACAAAATTTCTTACAGTATATCATTGTTTAATTCATCACTTCCATTATTCTCCTTTGTCCTCTAATCCCACATTCCTGGAACAGTTTCAACTGGTCTCATTTTTCCATTTTCATACATGAATACATAAGATTTCCAGCATATTCACAGTTCCACACTCTTTCCTTATCTATGGTTTCTTTCTTTTTTTTTCTTTACTGTTGTAGTGGTTGGAGTTCATTGCCACATTTACCAAGGTTCTTACAATGTATCAAATACATCATACTTGAATTCTACTTGAACTCCATTCTTGAACTCTACTTCTCTCCTTTATTTCCCCTCCTCTAATTCTTGGTGTAATTTCAACAGGTATCATTTTTGCCTTTACATACATGTGTACACATTATTTGCATCATACTCAACTTCCTACCATTTTTCCTTCCCACTCCTCCCTCCCATTGGCTAATGCTCTGCCCTGGGCAGGACCTGTTCTGCCTTTCTGTTCTCCCATTTTGGAGAAGAAAAAAGAGAAAAAGAGAAATAAGACATTTTTGCTTGTTTGAGATAAAGGTAACTACACTGGGAGTTTCCTTGTGATATTTTAATGTATATATGTATTATAACCCCAATTGGTTCTTCTCCTCTAATTTTCTTCCTTTTACGTTAATCCCTTTTTTATGGTGCTTTCAGCCGGTTTAGAATTTCTATATTCATTCTTGTACAGAGTATGTATCAAACACATTCAACTTCTTAGTTTTCTTCTTTTATCCTATGTGACTTCCCCTTTGTGTGAGCAGTTTTTCATAATATTGCTATATTTGTATTAGTTCTACATTTCACATATAAGAACATGTGGCTTTTGGCCTTCTGAACTTGGCTAGCTTCACTTAAGATGATGTTCTCCAGTTCCATCCATTTACCTGAAAATGGCAAAATTTCGTTCTTTGTTACTGAGTAAAATTCAATGGTGTATAAATACATTTACTCAATCCATTTGTCAGTAGTGGGACATCTGACAAAGCCTAGTTGTTGTTAATAATGCTTCAATAAACATTCTTGTGCAGGTGCCTTTGTTGTGACCTGACTCACATTTCTTTATGTATATCCCTAGGAGTAGTTTTGCTGGATCATATGGAAGGTCTATTTTTAGTTTTTTAAGGATGCTACATGCTATTTTCCATAGCTTTCATTCCCATCAGCAGTGTGTAAGGGTTTCTTCTCTGCATCATCACCAATATTTGTTGTTGGTGGTGTTCTTGATGACAACTATTCTAACAGGAATAAGGTGGAATCTTAGTGTGGTTTTGATTTGCATTTGCTTTATGGCCAGGGATGGTAAGCATTATTTCATGTGTTTTTTGACCACTTGGATTTTTTCTTTTGAAAAGGCTCTGTTCAGTTCATTTGCCCATTTCTACATTGACCCATTGATTTTGGGGGGAGCTTAGTTTTTTGAGCTACCTGTGTATTCTGGTTATCAGTCCCTTGTCTGATATATAGTTAGCAAAGATTTTCTTCCATTCTATGTGTGGCCTCTCAACTTAGAGACTATTTATTTTGTTGTGAAGAAGTTTCTTAAATTTCATATAGTCTCATTTGTTGATCTTTTCTCTTAGTTGCTAAGCAGATTGAGTTCTACCAAGGTAGTCACTGCTTATGCCTATTGCTTCCGTGTATTCCCTACTCTGTCCTGTGTTAGCTTCAAAGTTTCATGTCTTACATTCAGGTCTTTAATTCACTCTAAGTTGATACTAGTACAGGGTGGCAGGCATGGATCTAGTTTCAATTTTCTCCAGGCAGATAACCACTTTTCCCAGCAACATGTTTGAAGAGATTGTCTTTTCTCTATTGTGTGTTTTTGGTGACTTTGTCAAAAATCAGTTGGGCTTAACTATTTGAGTTCATATCTGGGTCTTCTCTTCTGTCCCACTGGTCTTCATATCTGTTTTTGTGCCAGTACCATGCTGTTTTTATTGCTACGGCTCTTCAGTATAGTTTGAAATCAGGTTCTGTGATCTCCAGTGTTGTTCTTTTTGGCTCAGTATCGCCTTGGCTATTTGTAGTCTTTTGTGCTTCCAAATGAACTTTAGGGTTGATTTTTCAATCTTTGTAATGAATGTCATTGGGATTTTGATGGGAATTGCATGGAACATTTAGATTGCTTTTGGTAGTATAGCCATTATATTGATTCTACCAATCCATGAGCACAGGAGTTCCTTCCATCTTCTGTCCCATTCTTCAATTTCTTTTTTCAATGGTTTATAGTTTTCCTTGTAGAAGTCATTCACATTTGTTAAGCTTATTCCTAGATATTTGATTTTTTTGGAGGCTGTTGTAAATGGAATTATTTTCCTATATTCTTTCTCAATCAGTTCATTGTTTGTGTATAGAAAAGCAATGGATGTTTGTAACCTGATTTTCTATCCTGCTACATTGTTATCTTTCCCACCTCTTGAGGTAAATTCCTGGACCATCATAAGACCTCTGCAGTAAATGATGTTCACAGAATATAGTATCAACTGTTGATCAATATTCCTACAGTCTTCCTTTGCATTTTATTCTTACCCTAGAGCAAAAACAATTTTTTAAAAACAGAAATTGGAGCATATTATTGATAATCCTCCCAAGAATTATTTATTATGGTTTATAAATCTTTCAAAATTTGACCCCTATGATCATACTTGCCTCATTTTTCTACATCCTCCAAAAAGGATATTTTTGAGTAAGCCTGATATCTTCCATTTTCTTCAGTGTGGCCTAATCTTCTTCTATGAGATTATGGATATACTTCTTTTTTTTTCCTTTATTCATATGTGCAAACAATGTTTGGGTCATTTCACCCACCTTCCTCCTGCACCTCCCTTACCCCCCAACCCCCTCACTACCAGGCAGAAATTATTTTGCCCTTATCTCTAATTTTGTTGAAGAGAGAATATAAGCAATAATAGGAAGGACCAAGGGATTTTGCTAGTTGAGATAAGAATAGCTGTACAGGGAGTTGACTCGCATTGATTTCTTGTGCATGTGTGTTACCTTCTAAATGAATTCTTGAACTAACCTGTACTCTAGTTCCTGGTCCCCTTCTCCTATTGGCCTCTGTCACTTTAAAGTATCTGCATTAGTTTCTCTGCATTGAGGGCAACAAATGCTATCTAGTTTTTTTTGGTGTCTTACCTATCCTCATACCTCCCTTGTGTGCTCTCGCTTTATCATGTGATCAAAGTCCAATCCCCTTGTTTGTTTGCCTTTGATCTAATGTCCACATATGAGAGAGAACATATGATTTTTGGTCTTTTGGGCCAGGCTAATCTCACTCAGAATGATGTTCTCCAGTTTCATCCATTTACTTGCAAATGATAAGATTTCATTGTTCTTCATGGCTGCATAAAATTCCATTGTGTATAAATACCACATTTTCTTAATCCATTTTTCAGTAGTGGAGCATCTTGGCTGTTACCATAACTTGGCTATTGTGAATAGTACTGCAATAAACATGGGTGTGCAAGTGCCTCTGGAGTAACCTGTGTCACATTCTTTTGAGTATATCCCCAAGAGTGGTATTGCTAAACAGAACTTTCTCAAAAGAAGCAGTTCAAATGGCCAAAAAACACATGAAAAAATGCTCACCATCTCTAGCAATAAAGGAAATACAAATTAAAACCACACTAAGATTCCACCTCACCCTGTTAGCATAGCTATCATTAGCAATACCACTGACAACAGGTGTTGGTGAGGATGAGGGGAAAAAGGAACCCTTTTACACTGCAGGTGGGAATGCAAACTAGTATAATGACCCTGGAAAAAAATTTAGAGGCTTCTTAAAAATATAAACATGGATATACTTCTTCCTCTGAGTTACCCTTTCCTTACCTCTTTTCATCTGCCTACATCTCTTTCATCCTGCATGCTTCAAATTCTTAATGTCAATTCCCAGAGAGTCCTTCATGATGTCTGTTATAATATATAATGACAATATACTGTGGCTTCTCTATTACAACTTTCATAATATTTCATTTTGAATTATTTAATGCCTAACTTCATTAATAAGAGAAATTTTCATAATGGTGGAAAAATATCTTTCATATTTCCAGAATATAAGAACATGGCTCATGTAAAAATAACTCCTACACAATAATAATTTAGTGAATGAATGTTATCTTTGGTCAAATAACATTTTTTAAATAAATGAGATGTTGCAAAATATGTCTATGAGCTTGTTTTTGCGAACTAGAACATAGAGACTATAATAGAAAAGCAGGTTAAAGTCTAATAGCACTTTTATGACTTCTTGAATAGAAAGCACTACCACACTGGTATCAGTAAACTGGTGAGAATGAATATAGCATTTTTTTAAAGACAGCAAGAACACCTAATGTGGATATTACAAGGAACTGATGACAAAATGTTTGATATTTTAGCACATACTAATATTTTTCCTGGCATCAGAAACATAGGAGTCATTTTTAAGTTCAGAGCAACAGGAGGCATCACTACATTAATGTGTTAAGAAAAAGGGTCTGAGCTCATCACCAACCAAGAGCAAATGTTTGCAGAACAATTATTCTAATTCTCTTGAGAATTCTAAGCTGGTTAGCATGAATCAGTAATCGTTAGAGAATAAGGAATACCTGAAAAGAGATTACATTTAGGAACTGTTCTTCTATAGGTAGTTTTCTTTAACAAAGCCTTTAGGATGAGAACATTAGAATTTATTACCAATTTTATATTAAAAT
This sequence comes from Castor canadensis, assembly GCF_047511655.1. Classification (NCBI taxonomy): domain Eukaryota; kingdom Metazoa; phylum Chordata; class Mammalia; order Rodentia; family Castoridae; genus Castor; species Castor canadensis. The sequence continues at coordinate 103,830,498 of NC_133394.1, read as the reverse complement.
GGCCAGAATTACTATTAGAGTTGAGTTCATTTTCCTCATAGAAAGTCATTAAATTTGAACCTCAATAGTTTTACAGTTTTTATGCCAATACTCATAGTGTGAGTCCTGAATGTAATCTAGAAGGCAAACCTTTTACTCAATTGAACTTCCAAGTACTTTACTTACGGTATAGATTCTAATCCAAGTAACTTAGGTTCTTTATTAAATCATTTAGGAAACATTTAAATAGTCAAAAAATAGAGACCCAGTAATAACTTTCTTAAGAACGTTCCTTAAAAATTTTGAATTTTAATGTCCAAATATGTGAATTTTATCTCTCAGATGAGATGGGTAGCTACCAGTCTCAGTTTTCCATAGTACATGTCACTAATCATGTCACTTGTTCATCTATTCCCACTACTCCATTAAGTGAGTCCCTTTTTAACATAGAGTTACTGTATAAACTCTATATCACACTGACTCTAAAGCTCTTTGCAAGTCTAAAAATCATCAATGATTCTCCTATTAAAAAACTGAAGATGTTAATAGAAGCTCAAGTAAAATACACAATTTCTTATACTCACACTCATGTAAATTTCACTTATAATAAGACATATTATAATGATCTGAAATAATGGCATCGTATAATGTCCCTAAAGTGTGAGTTGTTGTGAGAAAAATAAGTAAAAATATTAAAGAAAGATCAAAGTTACTGGGCAGGAATATGGACTTTCCCTCTCAATCGCAAGGAAATAATAAGGAAGGAAAATATAGCTAAAAATATGCTAAGGTCAAAGAAAATTTTATCTAAATTTTATTTGAATAATTCTGTTTTCAACCCCATTAGAAACCATCCACCACAGTCTGGTTCACTTCTCTGTAGTCATGCTTATTTAATGGACACAAAGCATTGGTCAGAGATGATAAGAATGAGGGTGATGAGAGGATAGCAATGACATACAGAAGCAAAAGTAAAAGCGATAGGGGAGAAAGTGGAGCCAGTTAATTTTCTATAACTGGAGCTACTTAAATACATATCTACTGTGACATATCAATATGCCCATGACATAAGTGCGAGAAACTATGTCTTATTCCATTGAAGCTTCTGTAACAAAATATGTTTAACTGGGTAATTTATGAAGACAAATGTATTTCTAGTAGTTCTGAAGGCTGAGATGTCTGAGATCAAGGTGACAGCAGATTTACTATCTGCTGAGGCCCCATTCCTCATGATGGAACAGTCTTGGTGACCTTACATCCCAGAAGAGATGGAAGGACAAAGGCTATATCTTCACAAGGCAGAAGTGATGGCAAGATCATGCAGTCCTAAAGCTTCTTCCCTAAGGGCATTAATCCCATTCTTAAGGACAGAGCTGGGTCCTGACTTGATCATAGGCCTCAGTTTTAATATCACCACTATGGTGATTAATTTCAACATAAATCCTATAAGGTCACAGAATTCAAACCATAGAAAACTACAAACTTCCATTGGCATATAAGTAAAGCATGTCTGATTGTAGACTGGAATGAAGTGTGTTAGGTCAAAATTGAGTGAAGAACAAAATGTTGTTAAGGGGGTAGAATCCAACAAGATGACTATACACTAAGGTTAGGCCCACTGTAAGTGAGGTAATTCTAGGAATGTTTGTAAAACTTTTGGATCTACACACTAGCTACTGAGGAATAGAAAAGAAGTGATTTGAAATATGAAAAACAGCTGGGAGAACTCATTGCAGGAAATGGGGTTAATTTAAAAAGCTACTTCATATTAGTTTCTGTCATACAGGTGTTAACTTCCTTTGATGTGATCATGGTAGTGTTGTGAAGACTACTTCAAAGTTTTCTGTAAAATACCCAGTAGTGAACTGTTACAGTTTTGTAAGTCACATATGTCATGACTCAAGTATGCTTCTGTAGCATAAAGTAGTTATAAACATGAATATATGTACATGGCTTTGTCCCAATGACCCTTTATTTATAAAAACAGATGGTGGCCCACATTTGGCCTATGAACCACATTTTGCCATACCTAAAATATTTAGGAAGAAAGTAACATCGATGAAATCTATAAAATTTTTTACAATAATTAACCCTTGAAAAAGAAAAAGTAACCCAAAATGTGTACATAGATAATTTGAGTGTGTATAGAGATCATTTGCATGTGTATATAGATAGATAATTTCTCTGTGTGCATATACATATGGAAAGTCATAAGGCACATGCCATGTGCTGATCACTGAGTCACACTCTTAGCATGTATTAGCTCATTTAACTTCAGGACTGTTCATGAAACACATGCTCTATTGTCATCCATGTGTCACAAATAAGAAAACAGAAGCAAAAAAATACCTTGAATAGTTGCTTTTTTTTTTTTGAAAGCCACAGATATAGTTAATGGGCAAGCCAGGAGTCGAACCATAGCAATCTAATTTCAGGGCCAGTGTCATTGATGACTTGAAGACTTCTCTAGGAACAATGTTTAAATGCAATCACAAGTTAGCATTTATACTTTTAAAGTTTTTTGTTATCTCAACCATAAAATGGGTTACTTGGACAAGAAATAGGTCCAATCAACTTCAATTGTATGTTTTTAAGGTTGTTATTGTCACATTTCACAGTTTTTCTTTTTGGTCTTTGACTCATTTTTTTCCCCCAAAAACTTCAGGAAAATAAGGCAGGGTAGGAGGTATTAGTGTGTGTGTGTGTGTGTGTGTGTGTGTGTGTGTGTGTGTGATCAGTTTTTGCTCCTTTCAATCTAAAATTGTATGATTTTGTAAGATGTTATTGCCTCCTGACCCAATTATGGAGCTAAATGCAAACTGGGTCATCACTGTTTAATGGACTGCATTCTCCACAGATACTTTTGCATTGCCCTTCTGTTGACCGCAGAGGAAAACATCCGTTTCTTCCAACGTGCCTTGTGCCTGGACAAGATTATGCACTGCTCATTGTGTGTTCTCTCACAAAATGCATGATAGTTGTGTTTAATCACTTTACTCAAAAGCACTGAAACTAATAGCCCTTGCTTTACGCATATGAAAATCCGTAAGTCTATTCAGAAATGTGCATTATCTGGCTTTCTGTTTTAGAAAGACTATGAAATAATATTATAAATGTCTGCTCTCAGAAGTCCAAGGAGGGGAAAATAGCTTTGTCAATATCTAAGTCTGTACTGGAGGTAAACTTCTTGCACAAAGAGAAATTATCAACTGTAGCACCATTTCTCCTAGTTGCTGGATTGATTTAATATATCAATAATATGAAATATTATGTTACCTAGCCATATAAAGTAATACTGTTAAAGTCTGATTAAGTAAACAAATCTCATATCATATAAATATTAGTTTTAAATCCAGAGTGCTAGTCATGGTAATAACTGGAGAAAACATTGTTAAGTTTTCTCTGTTAATTTTTTCTCTTACTTTGATTTTTTTCAGAACAGGTCTATGATATGAATATAAACCCTATTGTATATCCTTCCAAACATTTTTATTGCAGACTCTAGAGTTAAACAAAAGCTGTACCTGGTGGTGCATACCTACAATCTCAACTCTCTGAGAGACAGTGATATGAGGGTCATAGTTCAAGGTTAACCCAGGCAGTAGCTAAAGTGGTACAGTGCTTGCATAAAAAGTGCAAGGTCTCTAGTTCAAACCCCACTACTGGCAAAAGTAAACAAACAAACAAAAAAGAAACAAAAAAACCCAAAAAATAAAAATGCAAACAAAAAAATCAATTTTTTTCTTCTCTAGGACTATAACCTATCCCCAATTCAATTTTGTATTCTGTATGTTATTTTCATCATTTTTAAAAGTTAATGAATACAATTATATTTTCTATATAACTAGCTTGGGAATAAAACATGACAAATTTTACAAGGATCAACTTCAATGGCAAAGAACTTCAAACTTTCAAATTCTCATTGCTTACTCTCCCAGACTTTAAGTTTGTCTCCATGGGTAGAAAGTCAAGCTCAAACTGTTAATCCACACTCAAAGAACATTAGGAAAGCTGACAGTGCCACATACTAGCTCCAGGGACCATTTTCTTATCTGAAACTGAGCCCACAGCACTAGGGCTGAGAAGCAAGGGATCTTTGGTGGAGTAGGAACCTCAGTAAAAAATGTTTCCATTTATAATCCTTCACATCATATAACTGACAAGGCCATTTAGCATTTAGAGATAATTAAGTTTTCACACACTTTACTTCTATGCTACCTTCTGTTTGCCTTCACTTTATACAAAACATTTGCTCCTCCACTTGCCTCTTAAGACATTTGGATCATCAAACAGGCATTTCCATTTGATCTCACAGGCTGGTACTCTTGGGTTTTGCACTAATTAAAATGATAAGGTGAAAGTGAGCTAGAATAGGGCCAAAGTGTTCATCTAATAGTAAGAGTGTGTATTCCTTAAAATAAGCAAATGCTACAGTAACTTTAAAGTACACCCTAGATACTTTGAAGTTTGTTTGTTGTACTGGCAAGTCTAAAATGAGACCCAGCCAACACAGACATTAGCATGTCAAAGAATAAGCTTCATTTTCTCTGTGAGGAGTGCATTTGAAGTCAATGGCTCTGGAGGCAGCCGAATGGCATGCTGCTCTTCCAGATGTGCATTGTCTCTGTAGAAATACAATTTCACAGCTATTAAACATGTGAAGTTCATCAAGAGATAATTATAGCAGAATGCCTGACACTAGTGCTTCTAAAATCAAGGTAGATTTTCCTATTGATTAGCTTAATAATTTAAATTACTGTAATGTTAGGATGAAATTTATATGTATTGAAATAATCAGAATAATAAATAAGGTTTGACCAACCTTTCTGCTGAATGTTACATATATATATTATAGAATTAAATATCTGTAGCATTATGTCTCAGTACACATGCTGCAAATGTTAGGGTTTTTTCCTACAATGTGTGAGTAGAATGCTTTTAATTAAAAAAAAAGTTGTTATGATGATTGGATAAAGCAAACATATGCAGGCATAAGTAATTCCATGTTCATTAGACCTTTTCATGAAAGATAACATTAACCTCTTGTCCTTAAATTTGGTTTCTAGCTGAAATGAATAAAAGTCCTAATATTTTAGCAAATGACCTACTAAAAGACAGAAAGAGAAATAATGGGAACTTAAATATCAATCCAAACATCATGTCATTCAAAGTTTACAAAGGAAAAGGTGATCTTAGGAATTCAGGGAGTCTCCAATCTTAAAAATAAACAAGTATGCCTTAATTTTTCCCCACCTTAACCACTTCTTAAAATTCTGCTTGCAAGAAAAATATCTTGGTGGCTGTAGAATTAAACTGGAATAAGTACCCACAGAATTTACACTTTTCAGTTAGTCAAATGTCCTGACAAAATAGAAATCTTCACTGCTACCTTAACCTATTGCAGCCATCTTCCACTTGCTCTTCTGTGGCTGTACACAATATGAGTAATTAAATAAATAGTTGACACTTGGAATTAAACATTAGTATGTTTTTAGTAGACTACACTTTATTTTGGAAGGTTAAATTAAGCACATTTTTAAACAAAATTAATATATTAATGCTTAAACTTTGTTTTCTTTTACTTGTTCACTTGGCATTTTAAAAGAAATATTTTTGGTCCGACAGTAAGAAATAACTTTAGTTCATTAAATACCAAAGAGCATTAGGAAAAAAATAGATTTTTTTTCATACCACTTGGTTTAAAGTTATGGTGTCTACTCTTGATACGATAAACCCTATATCAAATTAGATTCATTATATCATAGCTTCTTTACAAAATAATATCATTGTTATCAGCTTTTAATTTCTTTGGCAAGGATAGGTTATTATTTATGTTCTGTTTTTTTATTCTAGGCATTAAAACATGAGTTCAGTAAAGAGAGAACTTATAAGAAAAAAGAAAAAAAAACATGAAAGGAGAAAGATAATTTACATGACTTAGTCAAGATTTATTCTTTAAGTAATATAATAGAAAGGAATACAAGTTATGATAAGGAAGGTAAAATAGAAGCAAAACATACATACATTGATCAATATGTTATGGAAAAGATAAAGCATCCTATCTGATATATCACAAAGATAAAGAAAAAAATTTAAAACTCTAGAATAGTATATTAGTTACTTTTCAGTCTATCCAAATTTTGAATCCATCAATGAATTAAGCCATTCATTATGTCAGAGGCCTCCTGATGAAATCTTCTCTGGGGAAGCACTCACAGAGACAATCAGAGAAGTGCTTTACTAATCTCCTGGGCAGCTATTATTCCAATAAGGTTGGATTCGTTAAACATCACTAGTAGCAAAAACAGTGAAGTTGTGGGACTGTCAAAAGTAGATGTATATGGCCATAGCCATGTCAATCCATTTTTGTTTAATATTGATTTCCCCAGCAAAGAGAGAAATAATATAAGCTTTACAACCATACCAATGAGTTAGCTTCTATATTGCTTCCTATTTTCAATGGACTACAAAACAATGTATAGGCTAATTATATTGTGTAATTCCTTCTTATCCTTCTCATAATAAGAGCCTTTTGAATTTGAGATCATAAAGTAATATGAGCAAGAGTTTTACACAGTTCTAAAAAGGAAATAATTTTGTGAACACGTATATTATTCAGATATTTTTCTCATGTTTTTGTTTTTTTTTCTTTTTTGTTGTGCTGGGTAAGGGTACATTGTGGCACTTATGAAAGTTGTTATAATATATCAAATATAACATAGTTGAATTTGCTCCTGCCCTCATTCCTTATCTTCCCCTCCCCCAATTCCTGGAAGTGTCTCAACAGTTATTTTTCCATTTACATATGTAGCTACACAGTACTTGTACCATAGTCACCACCTATACCCTTTCCCCATCTCCTCCCCTCTTCACTGGTACTAACTTCCAAATAATTTGTTTTTTGAGTAAAACATAACTACAGTTCTGTTGAAGTTAGTTTTATTCATAAATCACTGATTTCTATGGCAAAAGTGGAATGGGGGATACATCAATACAATCAAAATATTATTTTTTAATGTTCTAATTCTATCATGTTAAAATTATGTTACTTGTAGACATCACTGTATCAAAATTTTTGAAAAGTTTCAAGGATGTATCTTGTCTCATAACAAGAAAATGTTACATCCACACCATAAGAATTTGGCAAGAATGAAGCAGTATGAAAATTCCACTCCTTAGAGAAAACGTTATCATTTTTCATCATGAGAGATGATAGATTGATAGTCTTCTTATGTAAACTCACATATATATAGTTTATAAAATATATTATGTTAACTTTGATTTTTATCACCTTTCTCTAATTATCAGGACTGTTTTCTTATGTCTACAAAGATTTATCAAGTTAGTGATTCAAGACTGCTGAATATATCATCATACCAGGTATTATTTATAACTGGTCTGTCATCAAATTTTGCTTTTGAAGTTTTCAGTATAACACATAAAGCTGCATAGTTTCTGGTGGAGTGGCTCAAGTGGCAGAGCCCCTGCCTAACAAGCATGTAGTCTTGCCTTCAAACTCCAGCACCACAAAAAAAGCTGCATGATTGTCCATGTACATGAATTTTTGTTCATATGTCTGCTCATATTTCTCCAATATAAATAAGTAAAGGTAGAATTTTAATTATAATAAATATACCTTGCTGGTATGCTGGCACATACCTGCAATCCCAGCACATCAGAGTCAAAAACCAGGAGACTTGTAATTTCAATCTCAAATTTGTTTACATAGTGAGTTTGAGGTAGCCTGGGATATATGGTGAAACCCTGTTTCAAATAAATGAATGAATAGATGTATGAATAAATAAGTAAATAAATATTCACATGGAACATAATTCCTCACCTTCACTTCTCTTCAGTCATCAAAAAGCCATCCTTTTATTTAATTCAGTTTGAAAACTATTTCTGTCATTTTCATGCATCTTTCTCTATGGCTTTCCCAAGTGTTTACACATAAAAGTACATAGACTTTATGTGAGATCAACATTTATGTACCAATTAAAACATTTCATCAATATAGCCAGTATAATGTCTGTACATCTCTAAGTTATTTGGATGCAAGCTATAGCTAGAAAAAGCTCTGAGAATTGCAATCAGGAATGGACTTATCATTTTCCTTAAAAATATGATTCATAAGGCACAGTGTTAGATATTGTCAAAAAAAGCATCGTGTCATGTAGGATTTTGTGATATATATTTATACAAATACACAATTCTAATTAGCATTTCCAGTGAAATAAAATATACTTGAAAACCAATTTCTCTAACATGATTATAAAACATAAAAATGCACTGACTCTAATAACCGAGATAAAAACATAAAAAATGCATTGAGCCTAATAAGAACACAGATAAATGGAACAGGGTAAACGATAAATAGTAAAATTTTCTTTCCATGAGTTTTAGGAATTTTTGTTCTTACCTGTCAAAAATATTTCTTCTCTATTGCTTGTTTTGATTTGACTAGGAAAGGACAAACTTAGCTTTGCTTAACTCTGCATACTTGGGTATGTAGTGATGGAGTGATTTCAAATATAAAAAATGCCTCATGGAACAGGACAAATGACTGTTAAAAGTCACTTTTTCTTTTTCCTTCTTTACCTGGCACATAAGACTAGCAAATGCTTACATTACAGAGTACTATAGAGAAAAAAAAATAACAGAACAACTCACATATATTAATCTGTCTCTCAAAATTTGTTGCAAATAAACTTTAGTTCAATGTCCACTGTGCCTGCTGCAGTATATAAGAATGGCTATTTTAAATGGAAACTTGTATTTCTTAGTACATTATATTAATAGATGACTAATTATTTGGAATTATCCTTATATATTTTTTTAATTTGTCCTTTTTGCCTTTAAAAATACCATTTTGTGGCTGTGTCCTAAGTGAACTTAGGGAACTTCAATCAGTAACATCTATATAATACAAATCTTCTAACATAACCATTTTTTATTCCATCTAATTTTCTTTTTTAAATTAAATATCCTATCCACTGACATTTTCTCAACATTATTTTCCAATTTCTTAGAAAGTTGAGGCATATCTAACTGTGAAGCTGTAATTGGACCTTTAACCACCTGCAATGGTTGTTTTTATGAGAACTTCTTCAAGCTACAAAAGACAAACCTAAATTAAATGATAAAAATATCCTGTGATGCTGTGTGGTAGCATTCAAGCAGAGAACTATCTTGCTGTGTTCACCTCCCATTCTCATTTTAAAAGAAAATTAGTGAATTATATCAACCAGAACCCCATGAAACAAGTAAGCATTCTCCTCACATATGATGTTTTGGTGTCTTTTAAGATAACTTTCCTAGCAGAATTAATACACAAAAAGGAGAAATACACAGTTAAATTGGGACTCATCTTAGAGTATTTAAATATCAAAGATATTGATTACTAAATGAAAGTCAGTAGTATCCTAGGTAAATTACACTTATATATCTATGATCTCTTGAATAGCATAATAAAATTTAAACATGTTAATTTTTTCACCAATTTAAATATTTTGTTTATTTATTATGCCATTTGAATGGGTGAAACAAAATGAGTCTCTAAGGCCTAGAAAATAATCATTTTCTATTAAAAAACTTTACATGACAATGTGTATTAACCAAATTATCATTGAAACAAAAACTTATGCTGAGAAACTTTGTTACTAAGTAATAAAGTAAAGAAGAAGATGTATTATGTTTATTCTGTCCCTGGTACCCAGACAGTATTTTTCCTTCTAAAAGAGATAAATTGTAGTTCATCAAACTTGAGGTCCATCTTTTTACTCTAGATAACTTGTTATTTCAGTCTTCCCAGGTTAATTAAGTAAGGGAGCTTCTTCTACACGATTAATGTGTCACCTTCTTAGCTAATTATTTGGAAGAAAGTATGTCCAATCTCATCTTTTCTCTTATTCTTGATCTTTCACTTCCCAACTCACTCATACCTAATCCTGGTTGTCAGTCTTCTGACAGCCAGCTGCTATCTGTATGGATAAGAAGACTGATCTGGAATTGAAGACCCATCATGCAACCTTTTTTTGGTTATAGGTACTAACAATAGGGAGAATTGATGAGATTGTGCCAAACTAAAACCACCCTTTCTTACTTTCCTTCTAAACCTTGTATGTCTGGACTTCTGCTTGTTAATCTAGTTTCACTGTATATCCATGGTATTGTCCCCTCATTTGATGTGGGGATCTGATTCTAGAGATCTGTTTCTAGTAGTTCGGATACATTAAGAAATCCAGATAATATCCTATGATATGGGGAGCATACAAATATTTTAAACAAAGAAGTTGTATAATCATTGTGATACATAGCCATTGTAATTATATTTAATACAGACATTTTAAAGGGTTCACAATATAATAGCAGAAGAAATAAATGATTATTTGGAAGATACCACATTTAGAAATTAGATAAAATATGAACATTTTTAAAGTACTTATGCTGTAGTAAGAGAACAAATTTTTAAAAGTACCAAATTATTCCATGTCATTTTATCATTTTTCAGAAAACAAAAGATGTGTATTTTAGTAAAATCTATGATAAGTATGAAATTAGGAAAATCCATCACAGAGAGGTAACTTTCATTTACACTATCACAATTATCTGTGTAATTTCAATAACTTAGATTGGTGTGGAACACAAAAAAACTAGAACCACAAATATTTTCCTTATCAAAACAATCTAGTGATATTTTATATTTTAATACTTTGAAAAATAAGTTAAGAAAGAGAGCACTCACATTTTAAAAAAATTATTTAGTTATTATTGTCTTCTGCATAAGGATGCAGGTAGCAGATGATGGGACTTGTCAGCAACCATATCATGTAAGGCAAAATATTATAAATTGTTTGTTATAATTTAGTTTTTTCTGTAGATAAAACTGACATATAGAGACCCAGGATTGTAATTCTATATTTTTGTTCCCAAAGTTGGCATTACTATCACTCTTGTTATTACTGTGCTTGTTGTTAATTTAACTAGTGGATTTAAAATTTTTTTCTTATATACCTTTACTCTAATTCTTACCAGAACCTTAAAATTTCTTGCTGAATTACATTTTTCCAATCTCCTGCAAGAGTGCCTCTTCAGAAACGTTTTTTAGATTTTATTTGTGTTTTAGTCTGAAAATGTTTACAAAGTTCCACTTACCAATTACATTACTTTAATATTTTGAGAATATCATTCCATCATTGTCCAATTTTAAACACTATCTTTTCATTTCTTAAATTATGGAAATTTCTTTCATAATGCTTTTAAGATCATGTTTTCAACTTTAGTGCTCGAAAGCATTGCAATTGAGGCAGGTAAGCAAACAGGAAAAATAACTCAACAATAACCTCTTCTCTTAAACAAACAGGCACCTCCCTTCATGGCCCTCAGCCATCTCTAGAGCAATAAATCTCTAAATTGTAAATACCCTGGGGATAGTAAATATCTGTGCAAGATTATATCCAAAAAGGTACCTTTGGGTCTGACTTGCTTGTTAAAAAAGGTGTGCCCCCAATCTGACCTGCCAGGCCAAATCTTCTTAGTTAGGACCTTCTGACTATAAGTCAGACCTCATATATACAATTAAAGACCTAAAAATTGACATAAGCATCTGTGAAGGATACTCCTTGCTATGCGATAAGGCTGTGTTAAGAAAGCCTGCCAGCCACCCTTCCTCTTGAAGGACAGAGTGCAGGAGGTCCCAAAAAGTGTTAAGTGGTCAAGGAGACAGCTCTCCCTCTCAGTAAACCTCTGTCTGCACCTAAGAGACATCTCTGCCCTCAGGCAATGCAAAAAGTCTATAAAACCCAATCCCAAACCCAACCCATGGACCACCAGTTTCCGGGTCCCACTGAATTCTCCACTATGCAGTCTTTCTCTTTTCTTTATTACAAATAAAATCTTTCCGACCCTGCTGCTGGAGTCTGCCTGTTCTTTCATTCTCAGAGCAGGCTCAAGGACCCTGAGAACCTGAAATTCCTGCACTTTTCATCTGTGCATCATTCTCCCTAAGAACTTCCCAAGTGTTCTCCTTCCTTACAACTTGTAAGTTGGTTTTAAACAAAGAGATCAAGGCTTCCCTGTCATCTAAGAGGGGCTCACTGCTTCTCTAGTAGAGCTTTTTCCTATTTCTTTCTTTTCATTCAATTAAATTTTACTGTGATAGAACAATAATGTCACCATTTTGTGAATCAGCCAAAATGGCAGCCCTGCCCTTAAACAAATTCCCATGCTCTAAGACAGCCCCACCCCTACCAGAGACTACTGCACCTGTACTAACTTCCTTACTCTCCACCGTCTATAAAAGCTATTGCACCCAGACTCTGGGCTGCGCCATCTTTTCCCCGGCCAGCCTGGCAGTTTGGGCCTGCCATTAAACTTTATTCTATTGATGTGAGTTTTCTCATAAGCTTTCTTTGAGAGCGGCATTTTTCATAACATTTGGTGCTGAAACCCGGGATTGGATTGAGTTCCTGACACTGACCTTGCTCTCCCGCTTTCCTCCAGGATCTGAGCTGCTTTACCGGATCCCCGATCCTAGAAAGCACCACTCTCTCACTAGCTCACAGGGAAGTTCCTCCACCCCAGCATGCCTCCAACCGCCATCCACCATGGGCCAATCTTCCCTTAAGGTCCTCTCTCCCTCAGTGAGTTCTCCTTGTACGCTGAGCTGTGGTCTGTCTCTCATTTCCTTGAAAACCCTAGTGCTAGGTCACAGCTCACTCTCGTCCTGGGAACCAGGTTCCCCACTTGGGACTGTGGAACCCCTGTGGTCAAGACGTTCCCTCTGGGGGTTGTTTTCCACATTTCTCTCTCTCTCTCCTGAGGACCTGATATTTCAGGGATGCCTGCAATATCTCTCCTCAGGTCAGGCCTTCACCATGGGAGTTGGACTGTCCCAAATTCCTTCAGACTCCCCAACGGGATGTCTCCTGGCCAACCTTGGGCCCCTCAGTCTAATGCCTGATTTTAAGCTATGAAAGCTCACTTTTCTCTGTAATCAGGCCTGGCCCGAAAATCCATTGGACAATGCCTCCAAATGGCCACTTAATGGCACTTTCAATCCCAATATTTTAAGGTGTCTATGCAATCTCTGGGACCCTGCCTCCCATGAAAAACCTGTAGCATGGTACCTTAAGACTTAAGTTATTCCAACTAGTTTGCCAGGCCTCTCAGTCTAAAGTAACTTTAAGTCAGCTGCTTTACCAAACCACCTACAAAAACCTGCAGCTGCCATTCTCATGCTGTAACTCCGCCAACACAAGGGCAGGAGGGAAAGCAAACTGGTGCATCTGTGCACAGGATACCAATTGTTATCTTGAGGTTATAGTTCCAGAAATAACAAAATAGACATTATTGTGGTCTCTAAACTTCTCATTTAGAATTTTCTATACCTTTGGCCTCAGCATAAATTTTTCCCTCCAAATATTAACACTAGTTGTCCCGTATGGTACTGTTATTGGCCTGAAATACCCTCTGAATGCCCTTCTCTAACGTTACAAATGATTTCTTTGTTAAAAAGGTGGCCTTTATTAAAGAGGCCAGGTGCTGTTAGCTAAAAGACAGGATCCTAACTTTCTGTTCTTTCTAGATGGGACCTGCATCTTCCAGTCTTTGGCCGGTAGATGTTGGAAGCTTTGTACTGAGGTTGGCCTCTGTATGCCTTGGGTGACCAAGAGAAGTGGCCTTCACAGGGTTCCTTAAATTATAATACCATACTCCAATTAGACCTTTTCTATAAAAAGTAAAAGTAAACTGAGGTCCCCTATACAAATTTCTACCTTCTAAGCCACCCCAATACTCAGAACCTGTTAATGAGTGCTTCCCTCTTCAACAGGCAATGGTAGGAAGAGAGCAAGTCATATGTCCCCTTCCAGTTATCAGATCTAAGGAAAATTTAAAAACATCTAAACAGCTGTACTGATCTAAGGAAAATTTAAAAACATCTAAACAGCTGTACTGATGCCCATACAAATACATTCAAGCCTTTATCTCTGTGATCCAAAACTTTCAACTAACATGAAAGGATGTTATGCTTCTACTAGACCAGACTTTTACCTCATTTGAAAAGCAATGGGTTCTGGCCCAGGCCACTCAGGTTGGAGATGATTATATGGCTCAAGCAGTAGAGTGCTGCTTTACAAGCATAAAGTCCTGAGTTCAAGCCCAGTACAGCCAAAGTAAAAAATAATAATAATAAAATTTGGGGCTGAGGAAATAGCTCAATGGGAGAATGTCTGCCAAGCATGTGCAAAGCCCTGGGTTCAATTCCCCAGCATTACTAAAAAAATTAAAAATAGTAAAGAAGATAAGTGGCATTAATGTCACTTCAGCCATCTCATAGTAGAAAAACGTAGTTTAATCTAGACCAGATCCCTCATTCTTCAAGTGAGGAAACTGAGGCCCAGAACAGTTCAGAGACCTGCTCTCCAGAGTGTCAGGTGTCAATGTAAAATAACAACATTACTTTACAGCAACAACCTAAAAAAAAAAAAAAAGAAAAAATCCTCTTACCTTTCTACAGCATCTTAAGGAGGCTATCAGAAAGCATACCACGGTGCACTCAGAGTCACAAGTGAGAGAGGTTCTCCTCAAAGGTAAATTTCTAACAGTCAGCCCCAGATATTCATAAAAACTCAGACTGTGGCTGAAGGGAAAAAGTCATTGAACCAAGTAATACAGCTAGCCATGTCTGTATTTATGGCTATGTCTGTATGTCCAGGACCTTACTAACAGGAGAGAAAAAGGTAAGAGACACCATGGCCTCATTGCTGCTGTCAGAGAGGGCCCCACCCAACTGGGGCCTGTATCCTGAACTTGCTACCATGGTAGGCAGGAGGGACACTTCTGCAGAGAATGCTTAAGGGGGGACAGCCCAGGAGACAGCCCCATCCCCAACTGGGATCCTGCCCTCTGCAAGGGTAACCACTGGAGGTTAATGCCCCCATCACCAGATGGAAGACGAGGTGCCACCTTCCTATGGATTGATGGGCCCAAGCCTCCTGGCCACACTCCACTTCTTGGCATCAATGTTGAGGAGCCATAATGGCAGAAAAACAAAAGGTCATTTTCCTCCAGACTGTGGAGCCCATTTCTCTGTTTTACCTTTTTCTCCTGGTCCCTGGTCCAATGACAAAAGTTATCGTTCGGGGCAAATCTGGCCAGCCCCTAGAGCGCTAGTTTACCTGGCCTCTGGCCTGCTCTTGTGGAGAAGTCCTCTTCTGTCTCTTTCCTCATAGTACCTAAAACTCCAGCATCCCTGCTGGGATAGGATTTACTATCTCAATTAAAGGCTTAAGTTCTCCTCCCCCCAGGCAGCTATTTCTCCTGCCCTCTCCCTCAGGAACAAAGAAATTCCACAGTGTGGACTGATGAGATGAGTGTAGGGTGAGCCAAGGCGGCCCTCCCTATTCAAATAAAACTCAAAGATCCCTTACAGTTTCCACACCCCAAAAACAATATCCCCTCAAGCCTGAGGGACATGAGACCTTACATTTCCTAAAAACAATAAGGGCTACTAATTAGTTGCTCCAGCCCCTACAATAAATTTAAAATTCTTATAAAAGTTAATTTTAAAATACAAGCTACAAAGTAAACAACTGGAAAGGATATAGTTAGGTAATAAATGTATTTTTGGGGAAGTTACGGGAAAAAGGAATGGTTTTTTGGATGAGAAGGAATTTTGTAAAAAAGGGTTTATCCTAAAGATTCTCTCAAATAGGAGGGATAAAAACAAGCCATCAAAGGGTTTAGTATGTTGTATAAACATCTAAGTAAATTTTCAAAGTGCATAATAAGAAACTTCAGTATGTGATAAAGTTAAAGTTGAATATAATCTAAGATTTGCCTAAAAGATTTTTAGGGTCATGTCAAACTAAAATCAAATCCTCTATGTCTATAAAATAACAAGGTTATCTTAATATTGTTCTGCTCTGAGTAACATCTACAAAAAACCATTACAGAGAAAGATTTTATCAAAGAAATTATTTGTGTTTTCTGCTGATCTTGTCAAGCTTTAAGTATGACTAAATCAGAGTTCATTTACATATTTGCTTATGTATCCTAAATGACCACCTTGTAACAATGTTATGTTATAGTTTGTTGAAATATGGTACAAATATTTAAAAATTTAAAAGTGTCAATTTATATAAAATAATGAGCTAAAGCTCTCTTTTATCCAAGAGTATTACATTTAAATCCTGACAGTCCCTGCCTCCCACAGGTCACCTACCTAGGTGTGGCCTTAAAGGGACAGACTCACTCCCTGAGTCATAAATGCATCAACCCAATCTTCCATTTCACAACCCCCATACTATAAGACAGCTTACAGTTTTCCTGGCAGTTATAGGATTTTGCAGAATTTAGATCCCTAGGTATGCAGTCCCTGAGCAGACACCTTTTTATGCTCTTCCTAATAGTCCTATTTGGGTCATAGATAATGTATGGCCACCCATTTCTCTTAGAAAAACTTGCCTCCAACAGACTCTGCTCTCAAGAAACAATTAGAAAATGGAGAAGGAAATTGGAGGACTCTTGAAATTGTCTAGGGAACAAGTTTTCACAGTGTTCTCCTGGCCAATGCCCAACCTAATGCCTGTTTCTTCTTGCTGTCCTATTCTTAAGCTTCTTCCCTTGTATCATATTACATGTCTGCTATTGCTAATTAAAAATTTAACCAGTTGTACCTCCAGGGATACCAACCTCTCCAAAATCGCTCTGAAAACTACTGTGAAGGCTCCATCCAGGACACCATAGGAGCCTGAGGATCTTGCCCCATACAACGCCCCCTGCCAGCAGGAAGCAGCTAAAGAGACCGATGCTTCGCCCCAATTCCTGATCCTCAGCCCCTACCCTCATCATTATTAAAGCAAAAATGGGGGAATGGTAGAACAATAATGTCGCCATTTTGTGAATCAGCCAAAATGGCAGCCCCGCCCTTAAACAAATTCCCATGCTTTAAGACAGCCCCACCCCTATCAGAGACCTCTGTGCATATACTAACTTCCTTACCCTCCCCCTTCTATAAAAGCCACTGCTCACCCAGACTTGGGCTGTGCCATCTTTTCCCCAGCCAGCCTGGCAGTTTGGGCCTGCCATTAAACTTTGCTCTATGGATGTGAGTTTTCTCATGAGCTTTCTTTGAGAGCAGCGTTTTTCCTAACATACTGCAGTTTTCCCATTTGTGTCTCTGTCCAGTTCTCTGTTCAGGTGACACAAGAACTCAGAATCTTCTGGACTAGTATAGTCTTCTTAAACCACTCAGCCCAGTAACACCATCATATCACTGTTGATTTCTTTCTGTCTGTTTTTCTCAAAATGAATTATGCTTCATATCTGTTGTCTTCTATCTTTTATGAGTTTTGCATGATTTGCAGAACTACCTCTTAATGTCGCTTCCTAGCTCTACTCTGTTCTTGAGATTCTTTAATAAGAAATATCTGATGTGATGGATTCACATCTTATGTTGCATATTGCTTATTATATATTTTTCTATTTTCCATCTTTTTGCATCTTTGTAATGCATAATGTGTAATATTTTTAGATCATTTTTGTAATACACTAATTCTCTCATAAACCATTCCTATCATTGTCTTTAGCACAGCCACTGTAATGTAAAAAAAAAAAAAAAATACCTTCAGGTTCTGGGGATGTAGATTGGTATAGAGGTGCTTACCTAGCTTGCAGTAGACCCTGGTTTGATTCCCAGTACTGCAAAAAACAAAAAAGAAAAAAAAAACCACAGTAATAAAATAAACTTCATTTCTAAAGATTATGTTTATTTTATAAAATCTGCTTTTTTAGAATTAACCTAGAAGGTAACACCCACGCACAGGAAATCAATGTGAGTCAATGCCCTGTATAGCTATCCTTATCTCAACCAGCAAAACCCCTTGTTCCTTCCTATTATTGCTTATACTCTCTCTACAACAAAATTAGAGATAAGGGCAAAGTAGTTTCTGCTGGGTATTGAGGGGGGGAGCGGGAGGGGGTGGAGTGGGTGGTAAGGGAGGGGGTGGGGGCAGGGGGGAGAAATAAACCAAGCCTTGTATGCACATATGAATAATAAAAGAAAAATGAAAAAAAAAAATAAAATAAAAAATAAAATCTGCTTTTTTAAATAATTTCTCGATTATTACTCAGTTCATAATTTTCACAACATATTATTCTTTATCAGGTAAAGAATATGAAAATAACTTATTAAAAATGTCAGCATCAACTGCTGGTTATTTCTGAACATTTGTATTCATATTTGCACTTTTGTTCACATAGGAAACAAAATTTTATATTTAATGTATATATTTCTCACAACTATTCTTAATATATAGCAGTCCTCTTAAATATTAAGTAAGGTGTACCTTTCTATAGGCATGATGTGTTTGGATGGAAGTCATTAAACACCATCAACCCTGGATATTCTAGTTTTCTCTTTTTCCTAGTTTACAGCTTATTTTGAATCTCCCAGTTTACCCTTGGTAAAATTCCTACTCTCAGTTTAAATTCCTACCTACCAGTTCCAGTTTTCATATGTGATCCAAAGCAGTCTTAATTTTTGTTCTTTTTTTTCACAGTTCAAATTTTAGCTCCCTATTTCCCTTTTCCTTTTTTAAAAAAATCTGGTTTTAAAATATTACTTTATAAATAAACTTTTTTTGGTAAATTGCTAGTTTTGGAAAACTCTGATGGCAATTTACCTGGAATACTGAAATCGTAGGGTCATATTTGGCCAAGAAACAAATATATAAAAGAAAATTCAAGAACACCTTATTATATTATCTAGGTGTAACTTGTAAAATAAACAAGTTGTATCTGACTAATATTTCTATTTTTCAAAATTGTTATTTTTTCTTTTATTTTCAAGTAAGATGTATAATTGAAATGTATATGTAATCAAAAAAGTACAAACAAGGGAAATTTTTGTTGGTGTATATATGCCTTTAAGCAGAATATTATGATGTTTGATTAATTGTAATTTTCCATTGTAAGGCAGAATTTTAACAATTAGAAACATATTTTTAGTTTCATTAATACTCAATTGGAGTCCAATGTATTGACATTTGCATCCTTCAGATTCTCTGTAGCTTTTAAAAGCCCAGTGGAATCCTGAGTATTGCCCTGTTATTTGCTCCAAAGGATTATTTCAGTGAAAATTTACCAGGAGAATAAATAAGAGAAAAAAGAAAACTAAATTACTTATACATGCCAAATCCATTGGTAATCTATCCTCCTCATGAAGGATTTATTTTTATGTGAGAAGTGTATGAGATATACTTTCCCTAAAATTGAGTTTAAAATGAATTAAAGGGGAAAATGCAACAAAAAATACTCAGTAACAGCAAAACAAAAGAATTAAGTTGCATTTTTAGTCAATGAATTGAAAGCAGGTGTTAAACACAGAGAAGTTCCTTGTTCCATATGTGCCATCAAGTCAAGAACTATGGGAATAAAAAGACTAACTGTAAATTTACAATGATAACTATAATCTATTTCTATCGACATCTATTAAGGAAAAACAACACAACATCAACACTAAGATTAAAATTGACTTTGTAATGCTATTTTTTTGTTTCTATGAAATAAATTCAAAATTGAAGCCAAAAATAATTTGAACATTTACAGAATACATCAATAATACATCATTACTTAGACCTTCCTCAATTTAGAGCTTTTAATTTTCTGTTGAACAAGTGGGATTTATCAGAGAACTTAGCATTTGAATGTAAAGGGGTAAACTGTAAAATGCTTTCTTTATATTTGCATGTCTTTGGCTTCTGAATAGCCATCAAAGTAATTGTTTCTTAAATGCTATGCAAATTTTTTTCTCCTGTGTTGACCCTAATCAAAGCAATTAATTCTATAATGAAGTCTTTCTTCATAGACACCATCTTATTATTATCTTGGTCTAAATTAATAACATCATGATAATAATTAGTAGATTTGAAATCATCTATTTCTTTCTAACAACATGTGGACTCCTTATAAAAGAGCAATGGGAATGGAAATTAGAGTAAAACATGGCAGCTGTGTTGATTAGTGTGCCCTCCTAACCTCAGCATCTGCAACATGGGCCTTATTTAAATGTGAATGCTATGTGGTTGTAATGTTCTTTCCTTCACAGATTCTAGACTAAGTACTATATGTACACATGTGTGTTTGTGTGTATATTCTGTATTCCCTACATATACCTTGTATGTTATCATTAACAGTTTATGTTTTTAACTTTTATTACAATATATTAATTGTACAAAGGGGTTTTATTGTGATCTTTCCATATATGCATATAATGTAGTTTGGTCAAATTCATCCCCTCTATTTCTCTTTCTAGTCTCTGATCTCCCTCCATTGTATTTTTTAATTTTTTTTTAGAATTCTAAGAGGCTTACAGTTCTATTTTCATACATGCATGTAAAATATATTCACCGCCCATCACACTCTCCTTTCTCTCTTTACACTACTGCTCTGCCCCCATCCCATAGTCTCAGTTTTACACTAGGTCTTTTTTTTAAAGATCTATGTTCTGCCAGAGAGTCTTGTCTGAGTCTGGATTATTTTGCTTAACATGATGATCTCCAGTTCCATCAGCTTTATTTTGCACAAAAATGAATACCTAGTTATATAGTTCATATATTCTTTACATGATTATAAATTGTTGTGCTTGTCTAGTCATTGTTATAGAAAGTGTGATACATCATAAAATGTATCAATCAATTCCATTTATGTGCATAATTAATACTGATGTAAGAATGCCCATGAAACAGAACTGTATATATTATTTGAACTATTTGAAGGAAGATTTCCTCATTCATTAGTATTACTTAAATGAGGTATTCTGGTATCTTTATAGTTGGTACTCTGAGGCCCAGGAATTTCAGGCAAATTTCTGGCTAATTTAAGGTGATCTGTCATCCTGGAAGTTCTGTTCATGAAGGGATTTCTTTCTGTGGGAATTTTCAATGCATCATTTAAAGGTTTAACAGTTCTGTAATTTATTCTAATCTCATTCTCTTGGATTTTATATAAGCATATGCATATATATTTATTAAATGTACATTTATTAATTACTATAATCATGTTTTATATGTATACATTTAATACAGATAGAAATTATTGCAATTATTAATTATTCATGCATATCTTCACAATAATTATGTTTTAAGACTATATCAATAAGTAAAATGTAGAAAGGTTGCACTGTGAGGTAATGTTTCCCAACACTGAAGTGATAATAAAGTAGTCATTGTATTATTTAAACTGTATGAGATAATACTATAATACTGCTTTAAACTTGGTACATACTTGGTCTGGGCTTTAGCATTCCTGGTGCTCTTCATTTTTACTAAAAACACTGTTGTACAATTCCCATTTTCTTGGAAATATCTCTTTAGTATTTTTTTTTGTACTTATTGTTTTTATTCATTCATTACAGTTGTGTAGGTGTTTTCATTTTGACATTGCATATAATATACCCTAGTTTGGTTAATCCCCTTCACTGTTCTTACTCTTCCTCTCCCACTTCTTAAAATGTCTTGGACAGGTTTCAATGTTCCATATTCATATATGTATAGAAAATACATCAGCTGTATTCACCCTCCTTTACTCTGTTCATTTACTCTCCCTTTCCTGCTACTATTCTCCACTAAATTTGGCCTGTTTTACACTCCTGTCCTTCATTGTTTAAGTGTCTATTCATTGTTCAAATTGGTTTTTCCTTGGTATTTTACCTGTAAAACTATATTGTGCTTTAATCAGTCTCATCTCCTCTGTTATTCTTCCTTACACTTTTCCCTGTACTGATATTATTTCTTATATTGTGTTCTTCTGGTAATGAATTTTGCATTATATTTATCTGAAATGTATTTTTTTCACTTGTATTCTTGAAAGATATTTTGTAGGAAATATGTTTCTCAATTCACAAATTTTTGTTTTTTTCTTTTAGAATTTTTTAAATCCATTATTACATGCTTTTTGGGTCATATAGATTTTGCTGAGAGACTGCAAATTTCCTTATATGTTTTGTTATTTTGAATCCTTTTAGGAATGTTCCTGTTATCTTTCATTTGCAGTAATTTTTCTATGACACTTAGTATATATATTAAGTATATATTTTTAATATTCACTCTACATGAGATCCATTGAGTTTTAAAAGCTCTCCTGTTATATTTTTCACCAAATTGTGGAAACTTTTATCTAGTATTTCCTCATGTACTATTTTTCCCAACCCATTTTCCTACCATTCTCCTACTGGTACTATAATAATAATATACAGTAGATATGTTCTCAAAGGCTTCTGAGCCTTGCTAATATTTTTAAATTCCTGTGATTAATCTGAATTTATTTATGATAGCTCAACACTTTATAAATTAGTAGGCTTTTTCTTTAGAAATATTTGTGCTTGAAATTTTGACATCCATGTTTAAGAGAGACATTGAGTACGGCAATTTTCAAGCTGTTGAGTTTTCCTTCTCTAATATTTTATGTGTTAGAATAAATAATTGTTATTTTTTCTTAAGTACATAATATAATTCACTAATGAAGCTACTTAGGCCTGAAGTATTCATTGCAGTAATGTATATTTTTTAAAGAATTTAACTTATTTAACATAAAATAATAATTGTTTCTTACTAAGTTTTGATACCTTTTGTCTTCCTAAAGTTTTGTTCATCTTCTCAGATGTACAATTTATTGTCATAACATAATTCAAAAAGTTATTACTTTATCAATCTTTTTAAATTACTGTGAGATGTCTTCTGTCTATAATTTCTGTGATTTTTTTCTTCTATATTCATTGCTCTTCTATAATCACTCATTACTTCTATCATTTATTAGTATACTAATAATCTGATATTTTTATCTCTAGTTTCTAAAAATTCAGTTTTTTTCATCACTCACAGTCACATATGTCATAACTTCTTCAAGGTTTTAAACATATGAGGATATGATATCTCTGTATTTTACTCCCATCGTCTCTTCCCACTTCTTTGTTAGTTCTGTGAACTTTCTTGTACTTATGGTGCAGAATTTCTTCCTACTTTTTTTTATTTTGCTTTTATTTCATGCTTTGTACTATATGAACTTCCTCTGTCTCTCAACCCCAGAGTGACAAAAGACCCATTCTGCTTTGGAATTGTGTGCAAAATTAATAATTCTGTTCTTAATACTTTTCTTGTTCTTAGTGCAAGCCAATTGACATTTTAGACATTCTGTCTAGAAATTGCCCTATCCAATACCACAAAGTGTACATAATAGTTATCAGACTTATATTTTATTTCCCGTATTTCCCCCAGCCACTTTTGTAGCTTCTATTAATCATTTGTGAAATATCCAGCCTTTGCTAATAGTTTTGCTGCCACTTTCTGTCCATATCTGCTGCCTAATACAAAAGCAAATACCATACATAATGAATCAATTCTTATTTGTTTCCAATTGTTAAATCACAAACTATCCTTACGACTATCTGTTTTAAGTAGCTTACAATTCTGTGGAACAGTTATTTACAGTTGGGTGAACTTTGCAGTTTTCTGCTAGTCCCACTTGATGTTTTCACGTGGTTCTGGTTATCTGCTTGCTTGATCAAGGTTGGAGAGTTATGGAAGGCATTGCTCAAATGCCTGGAAATTGATGCTAGTTTTTGTCTGAGTCACAAGCTAGCCTAAGCTTATTTGCACCCTTAGTGGTTTCAAAAACAACAATGAAGAGGGGACAAGCCATAATGCACAAGCACTCCTTAAGCCTCATAAGTCATTTTTGTTATCAACCCATTGGTCTAAGAAAGTTACATGGGTAAACCCAGAGTTAATGAATGATTAAACAGCAGAATAGATAGAAGAGTGACTTATTAGGGGTCATTACTGTAATGTTCTATCACACAAAATTTACCAGTAATTACAATAGCCAAATGACAACTACAAGGTTCTGTATTGATTTACTCTGATAAAGAGACAACATCTGGAATAGCAGCTGCAATGGAAGATAACATCTAGCATAATGACTAGTAATTCACCCCCTTCTTCCAAGACCAATCTGTCTTTTGCAGACACTGCAAAAGAACATTAATTGAACATATAATGGGAATCTGTACTTCTACATTTCCAAATTTTTATAAGTGGTAGTCATATCTTCAATACCAACAAGGAAATAGATTTATATTTGGCCTACTATTCTATTAAGAGAGGAAACTGCAAAATCTTTCAATATTCATTTCTACTGCAACAACTTCACTCTAAATATTGGGGGCAAGATGAGAAATTCTGCCATTTTCTAAGTGCAATTATTCTAATTATATATGAGAAAACTGGGGAAACAAAAGCAGAATGGATCTTTGGAACCACATATTCCATTGTATTACAGGATTCAATTAAAAAAAAAAAAGAACTCCCTTCTGACCAATAAGTTGATTGTAGTGATAGTCTGTTTTTAGAACATCAGCATCAGGTATAGTTTGGAGGTACCAAGATATAAAGTACCTGATGATGAATTTTTAGACATGACTATAAGGATGATTTGCAGCAAACATTTATGATGTTATGAGTTTCTTTTGCCAGCAACATGGGTTATTTGTAGACTCAGTCTATGAATAGTCTCAGCTCATGGAATGGAATGAATGATGGCATCAAGTTAGGCTTATTTTCAACAGATTTGCTCTTATTGTAGTAAATTGGATAATGCATAAAATGTACCATTTTAACCATGTTTTCAGTATACAGTTCAGTGACTTAGGAATATTCACATTGTTGTGTCACTATCAAACCATTCAATTCCACGTTAATTTTATCTTTCCAAATTGGAACCCCAGCTCAATAAACAATATCTCCCCATCCCTTAATCCTTCAGCCTCTATCAATGACCATTCTGCTTTTTGCCAGTATGATTTTGATTTCTCTAGGTATCCATATAAATGAAGACATAAGGTCTTTGGAGGCCCTTTCTTTACTAAGCATGAGTTTTCCCTAAGCGTGGACCAATGCCTGTACTTTAAAAAATTTATGTTTATTACTGATAATAAATATAATATGTGTGATTATATATATATATATATATATATATATATATATATATATATATATATATATATGGCTGTTTTAAGTATCTTAATGTCCCTACTAGTCTTGTCCCAGTTTTTTCTCAGGCCTTGGCTATTGTATTCCCCAGTTGGGAATCTTTTCCTCACATATCTATGGACCTTTATTCTCTTTGTCAAGATATTTGCTTCTTATAGCTTACCCTGGCTAAGATCTGAGCTGTGGCACTTTAGAATGCCTGAGCCCTGAGTTAGGTGACCCAGAGCCCAATCAGTGGTAATCTCCTACGCTGCTCTTCCAGGTTTGCAGAAGGGAAATGCAGACTAGGCCTCTACTTCCTCTAACCTATTTCATACTGGGGAGAGCACAGGGTAAGGATAACTAAAAATAATATAAGATTTCCTACAGTTTTTAATGACACTTTTTCTTGATTTGGCATTTAATTGGTTTTTTTTTATATCTTCACATAATTTCCAAAACTATGAAGTTACTATAGCCAGTTTTTAGTTGTTTATTTAGTGGAGGAACAAGGGCCTAGAGCTTCATGGTTCCCTTTTTGCTGATGGAACTGTTTTCAGACTTTGACTTTAAAATTATTATTGTAATCAGTTATTCTGATCAAATAGAATTAATTGGTCTTTCTTTCCACATAAGTCCTAGAGACCCTGTAATCATAAAATAATCCCTTTAATGTTATGAGTTACAAATACTTTTCCAAACTGCTGCTTACTATTGTAAACTATACCAATCTTCCCTTAGTAGTTACTGCTGACCTACCACCACTTAATTCATTGCATTTCACCTTCACCCCTAGATTACAGAGAGCAGTCTTTATAGTGACTTTCAAGAATTCTTGTTCTCCTCTCTCCCGTGAATTTTTCAACATCTTGATGAAGGGACTGTCTTCAAGTTCCACAGGGAAAAATCTTAAGAAGATATTAAAAAGATAGCATGGTAAATAGACAAAAATATCTCTTCACAAGGCTTTTGGATTCCTTACTGTACATCATCTCAGGCATGGCAATTTAATTTTGTATTTTCCACAAAAGGGTTTAAGTTTTAACAGCTGAAGATCCAGAATGACGTGCAGACATAGAAGTTTAGGCTGAATTTTATAAAATTATGCCCTTCATTCTCTGTTATAGTATTATTGAAATCCATTGCACAAGTTTTTTATCAGTTTTTGTCTATGTCTACTTTTAAATGTTTTTCCTTCACTTTGATTTGTAATCAGTTCTTAATAAAATGTCTTAGACTTCATATGAGAGAAAAATTAAACTTTTATTAATTCAGAATTATTCAGGTTATCTGTTACTCCCAGTGTACCTAATACTGTTTACAAAGATAATCCTACATGAGAAACACCTACAACTATGGCTAGCAATTTCTCAAGTTACTACATTAAATTTTGACAGCTATCTTCAGAACTCTTAAATTTTTAAAAATCCAGTAAATTGCCATGAAATATAAATCTCATATATTTAAAATAGCATTAATTTGAATTCTTCAAATACAGACAAACCTACCCTTTAAGTATAGACAAACCCTGCAATAGCAAGTACCACTAAATGTAATTCTATCCTTCAACTTAAAATTATTTTAGCGGTTTAGGGATTTAGCTCAATAATTAATTAATAATAATTAAGCATACTCATGCTTAGTGGGTATGATTCCTCAGCATCAAAAAAATTAAAAACCTACTTTAAATGTCAATATCATGAAATTAATTTATGATGCCTGTTGTTTTTAATCCTGTTGTTAATTTAATTTCAAATTTATAGGCATAAATATGTTTTAAAATTTCACAGTGTTATTTCAGTACTTTGATAGGATTGTAGGAAATAAAAAACATTTCTCAGGCTAAGCTGGATTAGCCTGATCTTTTATTAGAAACAGAATTTTTGATGTACGAGATGAAGCAAAACTATTGAAACAATAAAATTATTAACCAACACAGCTTTATATTCTATGTATATACATTATTAAACTTCTTGGATGCATACATTGAAACATTTACATAGCTTCAATAAAATCTCTGTGTGTGTTTGTGCATGCATGTATACACTTAGTTTGCAAAGTACATATGAGAAACACTTTTTGTCATTTATGGTGTATTTAAATACATTTAAAGAAGTAAAACTTTCATTGCTGCAAACTCTAAACTCTTAGAAGGAAGAATCTGTATTTCATTGTTCAATTGCCAACATCTTGCTCTAAATAGGCATTCAATATAATATCAGGAAAAATTAAAAGGAATAACTTCTTGTAGGTTTTAATGATGACACATCAAACTCTTAGAACAGTAATCATATTTTCTCTACGTTAGGAAAAAATTTATATTTGCATTAGTACATTATCTAGAAAACATCTTACTATTATTTATGTTTTCAAGCATTGAATTATGAAGAGTGAGAACAAAACCAACCCATTCATACCCATTCTACAGCCTTCCCTCCTTTTAGGTGATACCAAGTGTGGTTAAGCTCTCCATTCATATCTAATTCAGCAAAAGAAATATGTATAATTTGTGTTCAATCTATGGTAGATACTTTCAATGGTAGACTATGCAAGCTCATAAAAATTTCTTTCTTTAAAAAGTTAGGTTTTTATATAATTTATAATTATACCTGTAAAATTTTGACTCCATTAATTTCAAAACTAAGGCTTTAGGTAGAATCTTTTATAACATGTACAAAATTTAAATTCTTCCTCCAGTAACATATGGTAGATATCTGAAATAGCATACCTGCTTTCAATGAATAATAGTTATAAAATTAGAACCTTTTTATTTAAAATCTTAAATTTCATAATAAGTTAGTATGACTAAAAAGCTACTAATTGGAAAATATTTTTGTCCTATTTCCAGATTTAAAAAATACTTTTAAGAGGAATGTGTCCTTTATCCTCTTAGAATTATTGCCTTAAAATATTTGGATGTTGCTCTATACATCCAGAAATCTGGTGTTTTCCAAGATAATACTCACTGGTCCTTCAGCCAATCACAAATATCATTCCTGCATAATACAGTTATTTTGACAATTTGCTATTTTCCTTATTTTGTGACAAAGGAATCTGAAATACCGTTTGTACTCAAAGCTATTCTGAAATCAGTCATGAAGACAAATAAATATAAACATTTAAGTCTTAGGGAAGGTATAACTTTAAATACAAATGTTTTGTTTAAAGTTGAAATATGATAGTCAACTGTGCAAAAGTAAGTTATATGGGATCTGAAGAAAGATAAGGATTATTTTAAGAATTCTTATATATATAGGCCTCTATTTCTGGGATACCTCATTCCCCTATGTACCTGTACTCAAAGTATATCTATTTACATTTTACTGTCAGCTTCTGTTCCCTTCCATTACAAAATGTTCTAGCAGATGGAGACCTTTCTATTTAACTTTTAAAAAAATAAAAACATCATATTCAGATTTCTCAACTAATGATTTCTGTATAATAAGAATTTTAGTCATTGTTAGAAAGCAAAGAAACAAAGGGTACTCTAAATTTCTCTTGAGCAGGAAATATTGTATTATTTCATTTATGGAAAGTATACTCAGTACATTTAAATGTTTATAATTTTTAGGACACAATATTCATATTCTTTTATGATTGTATTTTTACCAAAGACTAATCTCTCCATATTAAAAAGTAATTCTTTGTGTACTCATGGTTATTAACCTCATCAAAAAATTTTGGGAAGGTCCTTTCATAATTAATAATAATAATAACATAGCATGTGTTTGTGTAATTGAATGCCATTAAAAAAGAGTCTTCTTACACATAGAACTTTTACTTCAAAAGCATTTTTGGAATTCAGTTTCACCTGTTTCATTTGTCTGATAAGAAAAGCAAGCACCTAAAATATACAGAGTCCTGTCCTCATAGTAACTAAACTCTGAATATGAGTTGAACATTACTCCTTGGAATATAGACTCTGTATTTGCTGCTCAGTAAGAATAATATACTACACATACATCTGACTATTTTTATTACTACAGAAATCTTCATTTAATGACAACAAAACACTGATTCTCCCACTATCCTTCCCCATTTTAGAGACTTACAGAAAAGAATCTGACAATTCAAAGAAGATCTGATAATAAGATAGAAATAAAGACGTAAAAGGATTTTCTTTATTTTCTGGAGTATTTATCATATACAAAATGGTTCAATTATACATGAGCGAAATCAAAAGAATGGAAGAAATTAAATAAGGCACTTATATTTTTATACCTGCTAACAGGTGCCAAAATCTGTTTGAATTATCTGAATGGAGTTTTCTATAGCTAGAATCTCATTATCATAAAACCCAAGATCAAAAAGACTATGAAATATTGAGGCTGATTTAGTTTTCAAATGCAAAACAGCAGCTGGATAAAAGCACAAGGCTACTGGAAAAACCTGTAGAGAAACACCAACATCTTTAGTCATCGGATGCATTCTCAGACAATGAACAGACTGATTGGACATACAGAAATGGGAAAATGCACCGTGCTCTTATTCTAATAAATTTCGTCTCTAAAAAAATGATTTGTGGCAAGCTGTAGTAGATCATTCTTTTACTCAGCAACAAAAAATTTCAGGTGCTTGATTCTGGAGGATATAGGTAGAAGCAAATTCTTTTGCTAAGATTATATTTACTCTTAAATAACACCTTTTATAAAACTTTTTGTATAAGAAAAGTTCTACAGTACACATGTATATGTATACATAAATATATATTATACAGTAAGGTATATGCATATATGTACATAAGTATGAGTATATGTATTTACTTATATGAAAGATGGAAAGGTAGGAGGGAGGCAGAGAGGAAGGAAGGAAGGAAGAAAGGAAGGGAGGGAGGAAGGGAAGGAAGAAGGAAGGAAGTATGGACTAACATTCACAGGGCTGGAGATGTAGCTCTGAGTTAGTGTTTGCCTCACATGAACAAGGCTTGGGTTTCAATCCCTACCATGGCAAAACAACTAGAAATAGAATTCATATAGAGTCAGTCATTGACACACTATTAACCCACTAGTCTATTTGATGCTATTCTTTATTTAATATGTATTTTACTTTACATGAGAATAGAAATTCAAAGGAAGTCCTAATTTAAAAAAATATTTTATCATTTTTACATTTACTTACATGCGTACACATTATTTGGGCCACCACCCCATTCCCCTAACCCACCACCTCCCACCACCACCTCTAAGCAGAACCTGTTCTTCCCTCTTGGTATCCAATTCATAAAATATAAAAAGAAAAATATAGTATGTTTGCTACTTTGAGATGAAGATAGATATACAGGGAGATTCCTTGTGGTGTTTCCATGCATATGTGTATTATAACTAATTTGGTTCATCTGTACCAGACCTCTTCACTACTTCCTAGTCCCCTTCCCATAGTGAGGAAGTCCCAATTTATACATCCATGCACATGTATAAATTAATGGGAGCAAGCAAAGAGAATTCTGTATGAACTGGATCTGGAAACTTGTAACAGCAAGATTTGATTCAAATGAGAAATGGTTGCAATTGAGATTGATATACTCTCATCTCTGATAAAAGCAATATAAAATTAAACTATTAAAGAAAAATTTCACTTCATGTCAAAAGAATTGTTAAATTCTTTCTCCACTATGTTGCTTAATATTCCTTATCTAATGCTTATAATTAAATTTATTGCTAAGAGGTTTCTTTGTCTCTCTAAGCAGCAATAATTGTATCAAGGTACAAAATGTCTTAAAGAAGAAACTACAGATAGTTATTGAAAAAGACAGAAAGGAAGAAATTGGATTTGTTATTCCATGTGTTGTTCTTATAGGGTTTATTCTGACCCTCGTTCTTCTCATGTAAAAATTAGAGAACAAAAGCACGGTCACTATTACTTTGAAAGAGTTGTCAAGTACATGGCAAAGATTTTGATAGGATTATAGAACAAAGAGGAAGGACTGTCTTAACAGGACAGCTAAAATTTTGTCAGTTACTCATAAGGATGGAATGTCAGATATTTTTGGTAGAAGTAGTAAGAAATGGAAGCCCATGTATGTCTGCATGTTCACACACACATGTGCATTCCATAGGTAGTCATTATTACTCTTAGTGTTGATTAAAATTATGGAGAACAGAACCAAGGAGATTGCTATGCAGGGCATTCATAAATTTTATAGGTGTTGACATATTTTGTTCTTTTTTAGCTCTTGTCTTCATGTTCCTTTATTATTTAATCATTGTTCTTTATGTATATATATATATGCACAAAATAGTATATGCTTTTTGCACAAACTTGGGCAAATGTCATAATGTCCAGATTTTCTAAAATCATTAGCAATGTTACAAGTCAACATTATGAATAATCCCCCTTTCCTCAATATTCAAAGAATCATTTCATTATAACCCAACTAAATTTAAATGATACATTTCCATCACTTGATTTCATTACTTTGTTTATTCCTATTTCAACTTCACACGACACCATTGTTTATTGAACACTTAGAAACTGATTTAATATTGAGCTTTACTCCTATTTTAATATTTCTTGGGTTGGTATCATAAATTATTCTCCCATGTAAAATTCAGAATTTTTCTATGAAGTTTTAAATGTCTAAAAACACTTTTCCTTTCTGATTAAACACATTCTGTTCTTGATTCTCCTCCCACTAAATCTACATAGATAATTATAATTATTCCCTCACCAACCTTAAATCTGATCGATTAGAAGCATCTGTATTTCTATATATCTAGCTATCTATAAATAATATATATGTACACACACCCCCACACAAGTCTGTTTACATATTAACATATTTTAAATTGTAATTCCTTTATGTTTTTAAGTAGGAAATTAGTAATCAGAGAAAATGGGTAAATGTTGTATACAGGTATCCATTTGGACTGATATAAAAGATACAGACTTAATAGTTTGTAAAACAACAGAAATTTATTGCTCATAGCTCTAGAGTCTGGGAAATCAAGGGTAATGCCTCAGAAGTTTCAGTGTTTAATGAGGGCCTGATTTCTTCACAGATGTACACCACATGACCTCATATGGTGGAAGAGACAAGCTCCCTTTGAACTATTTTTTAAAGAACTGATACCATTCATAAGGGCACTGTCCTCAGGACCTAACCACCTTCATACCATCACCTTGTTAGGTTAGGAGTTTAACACATGAACTTTGGGAAACACAGGCATTCAGACCATAGGAGCAGATAATACTGATTTTTTAGTAAGAATATAGATCGCATAACATTTTTCATTAGGCATGTAGAACTCAGCAGATGACTAATAGTTTGCTATGTCTTATGAAAATCATGTTGGAATATTGAGTCAGGAGTCCAGGGCTATCACCTTGGCACCATTATCACCTGCACAGTGTCACTTTCCTTTAACCCACAAAGGTACCACATGCTATTATGTTAAGCAAAGTCTCTCCCAATTTTGTTCTTCAAAGTAACTTCTTTTTTTTTTACTTGTTTTTGTGAGATAGGGTCTAGCTTGTTACCTTAGGCTGGTTAGGTATGTAACCCCAAATTATTCCAGTACTCTCCAACCTCCTGCCTCCTCCAGGGTGCTGGAATTCCAGGGGTATACCAATATGCCCAACTTTCAAAGTAACTTCTTCAATAAAAGTTATATTGCTGCACATGACAATGTAGGTAATAATGCTTAATGCTTACTATGTAGTATGAAATAATAATGTGAGCATTTTACAAAATTGATTTTTCAACAAATTTTACAATTGAGTGAAATAAGTCTTATATTATTTCCAATTTAGTCTCCCCATTCACGTATTCCCAATGAAAACATAGAAGCTTAGAAACTTGCCAAAGTTCATAAAGTACAGTAACCAGAAATCTAATCTCATTGTTTTCACATTACAACCAGAGCTCTTAACTTTTTCACTCTGTGGCAAACAATAATATGTACTTTAGACACTATAGAAGAATATTTTGCCTCTTCTTTGAAAAGCTAAAGAACATCACTGTTTGAGCCCAGACCAGGCAAAAAGTTTGCTAGATCCCATCTCAACCAATAGCTGAGTGTGGTGGCATGTGCCTATCATTCCAGCTA
Organism: Castor canadensis; assembly: GCF_047511655.1. Taxonomy (NCBI): domain Eukaryota; kingdom Metazoa; phylum Chordata; class Mammalia; order Rodentia; family Castoridae; genus Castor; species Castor canadensis. The sequence continues at coordinate 103,797,446 of NC_133394.1, read as the reverse complement.
CCCAGGAGGCTGAGATTTGGAAGATCGTGGTCCCAGAACAGCCTGGGCAAAAAGTGAGACCAGATCTGAAAAATAACCTAAAGGGGCTGGAGGTGTGCCTCAAGTGGTAAACTTCTTCTTTTACATTGTGGCTTATAATAAAGGATAGATCAAGTAACAAGTTATTTTGTCCTTCCTTGTGTTCTTTTGTTGCTAAAAGTCCTGTGAAACTAAACTTTACTCACACTTCCAGCAAATGCACCTGTTTAGACCCTAGCTTCCTGCAAATTACCAGAGAACTTTGAATCATAATATTGTACTTATTATACACTGTTCTTTGCTACTTAAAAAGATGGACATCGATCTACCATTTGATCCAGCAATACCACTCTTGGGGATATACCCAAAAGACTGTTACTCCAGAGGCACCTGCACATCCATGTTTATTGCGGCACTATTCACAATAGCCAAGTTATGGAAACAGCCAAGATGTCCCAGCACTGACGAATGGATTAAGAAAATGTGGTATCTATACACAATGGAATTTTATGCAGCCATGAAGAAGAATGAAATGTTATCATTCGCTGGTAAATGGATGGAATTGGAGAACATCATTCTGAGTGAGGTTAGCCTGGCTCAAAAGACCAAAAATCGTATGTTCTCCCTCATATGTGGACATTAGATCAAGGGCAAACACAACAAGGGGATTGGACTATGAGCACATGATAAAAGCGAGAGCACACAAGGGAGGGGTGAGGATAGGTAAGACACCTAAAAAACTAGCTAGCATTTGTTGCCCTTAACGCAGAGAAACTAAAACAGATACCTTAAAGCAACTGAGGCCAATAGGAAAAGGGGACCAGGAACTAGAGAAAAGGTTAGATCAAAAAGAATTAACCTAGAAGGTAACACCCACACACAGGAAATCAATGTGAGTCAATGCCCTGTATAGCTATCCTTATCTCAACCAGCAAAACCCCTTGTTCCTTCCTATTATTGCTTATACTCTCTCTACAACAAAATTAGAGATAAGGGCAAAATAGTTTCTGCTGGGTATTGAGGGGGGGAGCGGGAGGGGGTGGATTGGGTGGTAAGGGAGGGGGTGGGGCAGGGGGGAGAAATGAACCAAGCCTTGTATGCACATATGAATAATAAAAGAAAAATGAAAAAAAAAAAAAAAAATAATACCTATCTAGCTCCTCTCCAAGGTTTTTACTTCTTCATGATTGATAGTACTTATCTCCTTTCCAAAGTTAAAAGGACTTGAGGATGTGATCTGAGTCCTATATATTGTCATGGCCATTATTATAAGAAGTATTCACATATGGGGTTGGGGGTGTGGTTTGGTGGTACAGCACTTGCCTAGCATGTGCAAGGCCCTGGGTTCAATCACTGAGACATCAAAAAATAAATTTGTTCATTCAATTTAATTAAAGAAATACTGTTAATAAATAAACATAAAATATTGATATTTGAATTTTTTTATAAACCAGTCCTGGCTCTGACCCTGTCTGTATAACTTGGGTGGAGTTAATTTTTATTTTTAAAAATTTTTATTTTGCTTTTTAATTATTATACATTGACAGTACAAGGGAATTCGTTGGGTTAATCCATAGATGCATGCAGTGTACTTTGAACAAGTTTGCTCCCATTAACACATTCCCTCTTCTTTCTTTTTTCAGCATTTGGTGTGTGTCATCATGCTATATTCATATATATGTACATATATTTACATATATGAATATGTGTGTACATACATAAAAAGATACTTTGATCCTCTTCACCCCTCAGTATCTTTTTTCTTTCCTCCTTCTTCCTCCCATTGATTCTGACCCTCCAGATACTCCTTCTTTTACATTCATGTCCCATTATTATTACCATCAATATTTTAGGTCTAGGTTCCACAAAGAAGAAAAATTTTCAATATTTGGCTGTTTGAGCTTGGCTTCTCTCACTCAACATGACGATCTCCACTTCCACCTATTTTTTCTGCAAATAGAATCATTTCAATTTTCTTTATAGTTGAACAATATTTCATATATATATATATATATATCACATTTTTGTTATTTACTCATCAGTTATTGGGCACCTAGGCTGATTCCACAGCTTGGCTATAGTGAACAGAGCTACAATAAACATGGGTCTGCAATATTTCTGTTGTATACTGATTTATACTCATTTGGATATATTCTCAACATTAGTAAGTAGTATGGCAGGGGCATAAGGTAAATTTATTTTTAGATTCTTTCTCTCTTTTTTTGGTGGTACTAGAGGATGAGCTCAGGGACTCTCATTTGATAGGCAGGAGCTCTCTGGCTTGCACCACATCTCCAGGCATTTTTACTCTGAGATAAGGTCTTAATTTTGCCTAGGTCAGTTTGGACAGTGGTCCTCCTGTTTTAGGCTACTCAGCTTTTTCTGTTGAGATGGCATCTCATGAACTTTTTTTGTCCAGGATGGCCTAGAACCAAGATCATCCAATTTTCAGCCTCCCACATCACTTGAGATGACAGATATATACCACTGCACCCCATTATTGGTTGAGATGGGGGTCTCAAGAGCTATCTGCCCAAGCTAGCCTCAAACCACAGTCTCAGACTCCAAGGATTACAGGCATGAGCAACTGGTGCCTGGCTTATTTTTAGTGTTTTGAAGAACACCCCCTCTTATTTCCCTACTGGGTGCACTAGTTTACACTCCCACCAACAATACGTGAGGGTTCAGTCTCCCTTGCATCCTTGCCTGCATTAGTTGTTTTTTGTTTTCTTGATAATTGGCTTTCTGTTTGGGCTAAAATGGAATCTTAGGCTGTTTTTTTAGTTTGTTTTTTTGTTGGGACTGAGGTTTGAACTCAGGGCTGCAAAGTGGTTATTCTACTGTTTGAGCCACATGTCTACTCCATTTTGCTCAGGCTATTTTGAAAATGGAGTCTCACAAAGTATTTACCTAGGCTGGCCTAGAACCTTGATCCTCCAGAACTCAGATTTCAAGTAAATAGGACTACAGGCATAACCACCAGTGCCAGACTTAGTATGGTTTTGATTTGTATTTCCTTTATGGCCAAAATGTTGTACATTTCTTTGTGTATTTATTAACCATTTGTACTTCTTCTGAGAACTGTCTTTTTGGTTTATTTTCTAGTTTATTAATTGAATTTTTGGGGGTTTTGACTATTTTTTTGTGCCCTTTTTATATTCTGAATATTAATCCTTTACCCATTGAATTTCTGGTGAAGAGTTCTCCTGTTCTGTATGTTGTCTCTTGGTTCTGGTAATTGTTTCCTTTGCTGTGCAGAAACTTTTTAATTTGATTCAATCCCATTTGTTTTCATATTTATCCATGCATTATTATGAAGTCTGATGGATCATAACTTGTGTACAGAATACTCAGCAAATGGTGAAGGAATAGTATAGATTTCTCATTTTAAGAATACAGCCTGGACATAAATTTTAAGGAGAGGTTTTACCTTGTATGTTTAATATAATGACAAGGAAAAGGAGCATGATCATGATGGAAATAACTAACAATAAGTGAAAAAACACATGTATTTTACCTGATTCAGAGTAAAGGGGCTGAAGTAACTAACAATAATTCATTGTGGATCATCTACCAAATCCTTGACAATTGACACTCGGGTGAAATGAAAGAATAGTTATGGAAGTGACTAAATCTAATAATGTTTTTTTAAAAAGGGACATTCAAAGTAGAAGTTAACCAGATCAGGAAACAAGACTGGTTGCTATACTAATAAGCTGAATTATACAACTAATATTTCTTAATTCACAACTATGTAATGAGAGAAGTCTGTAAGCTAGAGACTGCAGATATAACAAAAGAATTGTTTTTACCCTAGTATAATTTATATTTGATTAGGACTTCAATACAAATGACAAAATTGTAATAGATAGTTTCACCAATTATGAAGAAAATAAGCAAGTTGACTACATAACAGAGTCAGAAATCAAAACGAAGTCAGAGATCTCTGAGAAGAGGATAGTTGTTTGATTTCAAGAGTAAAAATGAGCCAGAAAGAGTTTTGAAGAAGATAATTGACTGAACATGCTACCATATTAGTGTGAATCAAGTTATTTTTTTATGGGGAGAAAGTTGTCTCTTAAAAACTACATCATTATGCAATGCAGCAGTAACAGCAAAAACAAAACAACAAACACATACACACAGATCTCCTCAGTATGCAATAATAAACACTTATTTAGTTCAGAACTCTATGACAGATGGAAATCACAGATCTTGCCTGGGCCCGGTTAGGAAAAGTAAACTCCAGATGTTCCTCTCCCTCCCAGGACCAGACGACCAGGCTAATAATGGTCTTGTGGTGATCAGGGCAGAGGCACAAGCAAGTAAGCAAACGTACACAAGCACATTTCAAGAGTAAGCTTTGGTTTGAATTTTGTACTCCACATTATGCAGAGTTGGAGGGGACTTTGAGAGGTGCAACCTAGTGGGAGGTTTTTAGGTCAGTGGGAAACTAACTTTAGAAGGAATTTTGACAATTTTCTTGAAACCTTTTGGTTTCAGGGAGAAGATTGTTATAAAAGAGCATCACTGAGCCCTCTCTGGTCTCTCTGGCTTCCCATCTCACCATGTGACCTTTCTCTCTTTCTCCTATGATGTCATCCACCAAGATATGATAGAGCCAATGGGAACCTTTCCAGAGGAATAATCAGTGGGACTGCTCATTTTTGGACATTGAGCTCCTAAAACTGAGCTAAATAAGTTTTTTTCTTTGTATGTTACCCAGATTCAAGTATTTTTGTAATAGTCATGGAAAGTAGACTAGTACATGCCCTATTATGTTTGATGACATCTTGTTGTCGAACATCACTCACACTATGGAGCCCAATATCTAAATCTGAGTAAATACACTGTCTATGTAGGTAAAGGGGTGTCATGAATATTTATGAACAATAATCTATCACATAAGTGAGAATAAAAATGAAAATTTGCATTATCCTTTGCCACTCAAAGGCAGTCCCCATGTATCTTTTATACTACTTTCACTATTGCTTTACATGCATAGTGAGTACCCAGAATAAAAGCAGGAATCCCATGTGCTGCCTTATGCGCCTGTGGCTGTAGACATTGGAAATAAGTACAGTAGCCCTTGCTCAGAGTTCTGAACAGATTGCAAACTGCAATATTTTTCTCTGCCCATGTGATAATTGACTTCTGTAAATTAGGCTTCTCAGTGGCCTCAGAATTTCTAATTTGTAACAAAGTTTAAACTGATACTGAGGAACTCCCTAACTACAGATACTGACTTACCTATTATCCATTCTCCGTTTAAAGTTAATAAGCAGTTTTTGCGAAGAATTCTGAAATATTACTAACTTTGAGAGCTTGTTTGGAGGTTCTAGCAGCCAAGCGCAGCTACTCATATACCCTTGACCAAAGAACGGTTCTCCTCTATCAGTGATGAGTTGTCTTCTTTCAAGCGGGCAGCTTTGGGAGGGGCACACATGGAGCAGTGAGGGAGGAAGGGGATACCCTCCTAGCCAGCCAGATCAGCCAAATCAGCCTTGGGGAACAATGGGGTGACAGATGCACAGCCAGATCACCCTCACATCCTGAAGTATTATTAACTTTGACTAGACAAGTAGCTTATTTTATTTTCACACTACTTAGAATATCGAATTTGTGATATTTGAATAGTTACCAATAACTAGAACAATTGCTAACATTGATTTTTTGTAGTTGTAAGAATGGCAATATGTAGCATAAGTTATACAATTCCATGCCAAATAAATTGATAACTTTAAAATTCTTCACGTTAATGAATGATATGTTAGTGAAAATGGTATACATAACCAACTATAAAGTGATCAATTAGTATTTTTAGGGCTACAAATCTCAGTAGAGTTGTTTGCTAATTCAGGTTCAATGCATTAAAAATAAGGCCATCCTATCAGATAATTTATGACACTATTGCTAAGATAATTTTTAATTCTTACAACTACCTATTATTCCAAGTCCCATTGTAGGAATGCAGAACTGAAAAGGGCAGGCAATTGTAATGACAATTGGAACCACAAGAGTGCAGTCTTCCCACAGGAAAACTGTAGCATGGTCTTGTTTTCCATATATTAGCATTAAACAATTAAAATTCAACTTTTAAAAACTTTGATTAAAGTTAAAAATTGTAATGTATAAGTTTTTTTTCATGGGTTAATGTAGAAAAAGAAAGTAAGTGGGGATCAATTGTGATAACATTAGTGAGCATAGAATGCTATCTGAATTTTATCTACATAATTAACATTTTTCAGATACAAATATTTTGTAAAGATAGCATGTTTGTGAAATTTGTGCAGAAAAATCTCAGACATATTGTTTCAGGTAACTTATTCTTTTCTTTCTTTTTAAATAAGCTCCAAATTTTCTTTTATTGTTCCACACTGACTATGATTGGTTTTAGTTTTATTCCACTTAATTCTTCATTGAAAATACTTCCCCAAGATATGCACTAAGAGAAAATTTTTACTACTATGTTCTTTTTAACTGTTGGACACCCAGTGCATGAAATCTCTTTTGCAATATAAAATAAAAGATATCAATTATCATCCTATGTCTGTCACTAATCAATCAAGCAGTATCAGTGATTGAAAGCAGTGTATTACCATCAACTCACTCAGTCCATTTCAAGTATAAAACAAAAGATTTAAGTGTATAACCTTGAGATGTTTCCTGTTCCCTCCTCTGTTAGTGGAAATGAGTGTACCTACCACATGGATCTGTTCTGCAGATTGTAATTTTATTCCCCAATCTTCCCTCTAATATTGGTGTGTCCTCTCTATGCTATGAAGAAAATCATAAAGAACAAGAGCTAATTCATGCTGCACCTGATTCAGCTCTATTTCAGCATTGCTTTGATAGGGATATTGCTTCTCTGTGGAGCAGATTTAAATGCCAACTGATTTCAAACCAATAGTTTTAAACCCCCTAGGTTTATCTTCTTTCTCTGTTCCTTAACTTTCCCCTCAAAGCATAAATGTACACAGGAATCAGGACTTTTGATCAAAGGTAAATTGAGTGTTTAATAACTGCTTTCTTCTTGGCCCAGAAACCACTTCAATATTTGTATGTAATAAAAAGAGTAAAGTGATTATATGATAATCTATAATGCTAGCTTTCAGACTTACTCAAACTCTACAACCAGCATACTAAACACTGGATTTATATTCATGAAAAGTTGAGTAAGACACTGCATGTAGGGACTAGCAGGCAGTGACATCAAGCACCCAATATTTGCTGAGGATCATGGCAACAGTTTTCATGACTGTTTTCTTCATCAGCAGGTGTGATTGCAATAAAAAACAATATGAAAATGACCTTTCCATCTCTAAGAGACATAATTCTCTAGTCAAGAATGTGCAAAAAGCTCTGCTTCCCAGCTAGAGCTTCAAAACAGTATTACAAACTCAATTCTAATTAGCTATAAAAGAGCTATTTACCTGGCAATTATGTTATCACACAGGTGTGTTGCTGCTGGAGGAGCCATTCTACCACTCAGCTCAACAATGTGCATATGTTCATCTTGTTTGACTAGGTTTATGATTATATGCAGTATTGCAGCCAGATAAATTGTTTTCGAAATGTTAACTACCTCATACAGGATAGCTTGCTACCTCTTTAGTATAGGACTTCATTTGTTACAAATTTCTGTCCTTTAAATTTTTCCAGATCTGAAGCTGGACAGAATACCAATGCTTTGTTCCCTATGAGGATACAGAATGGTGAAACTGAGCACAACAATGGCTAGGATGGAGCTTTCTTTAAAAGAAAGAAATTTAACTTCTCTCTCCTCCCCATTTCTCTTATTGCTTAAGGGCATGGAAGCAAAGAAAAGACAGGTCAACAGAAGGTAGGGATGTATCAGGCAGGTGGCTAAAGCAATTCTGAGAACCTCTATGGACTCACACAACAAGAAATAGATGTCAATAACCAGAGATTTACATAGCTGTACTTCACTGACAGTCCTAATTCTAGTTAAGGAAAATGTCATGATAGCTTTCAGCTATTTTCCTCACCAACAGGCAAAGAACTAAATAAGCATACTGGAGAAGAATTGAAAATTAGGCTTTCCTATGTGCCAGGTGCTCTGTTAGATGCTCAGAACAATCCTGAAAGTTTGATACCATTATCTACATTGTTCAAATGAGGGAAAAAGAATGTACAGAAATTGAAAAATTTGTCAAAATTCCCATGTCTTATTAGCACTAGTGCATGAATTTCATCCCAAGCATATGTTATTCAAAGATCTTGTATGTAAAACAGGTTTTCAGGAATTCTAAGTTGCTCCTTAAAATTAAAGGACCAATCAAGCTTCATTTTGCACACCATATTTCTTTGTCTAGAAGTCTTCAATAGTGTTTTTTCTTTGTTACTGAAGACAACAGCTAATGTTTTGTCAGTGAGGACAATTTCTGACTCATCTCACCTCAGTTTCAATGAGGTCTCTTTCAAAATCATATATTTCATTTTTTTTCTTGCTATGGAATGTAAAAACTGCCTCATGAATATTCAGAAAAAGAGATGTTATAATACCTCCTATCACTTACCTGTAAAGCAATATTTAGTGAAAGTACAAACCCACAACATTCTTAAGATAACTTAAATGATCAGATTGAAATCCAAAAGGTACATAATACATTGAATTTGTACTCAGAATGTCTATAGTCCCTGAACTCATTCTCATAAATGTATAATATTTCAAATTAATACTAGTTAAATTTTCTGACTTAGAAAACATTTTTATCAAAACTCTTTAAGTAGCAGAAATTGTAAAGTGAGTTCTGGACATAACAAACATATGGCATTTTCCAAATTCATACCATAGTATCCTTTTCTCCAAGTAGAAAAGAGTGATTATAACAAAAAGATGAAGAATTCATATGTCACTTCTACGTAATCCATGTGTCCCATGACACCTGGGCTTATCAATTTAACAGATAACAGCAAAGACATTCCCAGATGTGCCCTGAAGTCCACACAATAGCTGGCAGACATCGCTTTTACTAACTTTCACATATGGTAAAACACTTCTGTCCTGTGCATGGACTGGCCAAGGATGAACTCAGCTACTTTCCTGAAAAAGCCATGAAAGATCCAAAATATTAAATATGTCCTACCCACTCCTGTCCCAAGAAATCTCATCCCTATAATTTCCTGACTCAGACTTCAATTGATTTGTATCATAGAATTCACCACAAATTTCAGTTGTTTTATTCATCTACCTATCATACTGCGGCATCCTCAGTAGTCCTTAAAATGCACTCGGATTTCAGTGTCAGGAGGTGGAGGCTACCACTTTTGCTTTAGAAAAACTCAGCCCTGTAGATCAGACACCAGATCAACACATAACCATTTATCATCTCCATAATTAAAAGTGGGAAAGTGCCAAGTATTTTCAACAGGTCCTCTCAATGGATCAAACTCTGATAAAGTGTCACATTATTATAGATATTTTTCTACAAAATTTAAATAACAAGAACTTTCACAAGCATCAGGATTTTTAAAAATATCCCAAAACATAAGTTATGGACAAATTTATAAAATGTGTGTAAATCAAGCAGTGCATATTATGGTGCTGTTGTGTGAGTGTGTGTGTTGATATGTGAGTTTGTTCATACATGCAATTTTGTTTATTTGCTTTATGTGTATAATATATATGTGTGTATTTTATGTATACTTGTACATATTATTTATTTTATATATATATATGATACACCAATAATATTCACATATTATATATTTATACATGTTATACAAATAAAGAAAGAAATGAGCTTAAAAATACTTAAACACATTTTTGACATCACTTAGCTAAAACTTGACCATAGATAATATGGTGAAGGAAGATAAAATTTATTCAAAATTTCAATTACTATAGTCTCAGTACAGGATCTCATACTTCCTTTTTCTGATGTTATAAAGACAAACTAGCCAAAATATATTTTATGAAGAAAATATGTAAAATTCTTGATTGACAGACAATGAAGATATAAAATATTGTATGACCTATCTGTTAACATAGCCCAGAATCCCAAAATAAATGCAAACAGACTCAGTTTAGTCATACAGAAATATTAATAAAGAATAAAATAGTTTAAATTCTTATAAGCTATTTATTATGATGCAGCATCTTAGTTATTTTTGCATAAATTTGGTTTACAAAGTTGATTTCAAAAATTTAAATAAGCTAGGGATTCTTTCTCTTAAAAAAAAAAAAAAAGCTTATGCTACTATCTTAATGATGCCTCCAGAAAGGGATTTTTATGTTTCTCTTCAATATTGTTTGGCAACTTGGTATTAAATTTGTTAAGGAAAAAAAAAGTAATTGGATGTAAATAGAGATAGAAACTGATACTGAAAGGCCACACATTGATGGAGCTGTTTCACCAAATAAGTGTTTTGTAGCAGAACATCCTTTTGTATATAATTCTAAAACCGAGAAAAAAAGGTATGATATTGATAGTGGAAACTGTACTTATTCTGTTACAAATAATAAAATACAAATAAATGTATATAATGGCAGTAGACCCAAAATGCTGGGCTGGTATAAGTTTGTGCTTCGAGTTACTCAGAAATGGATAGTATTGCAAAAAATATAGACTCTGTATTTCTTCATATAAGTAGGTCACCTTGGGAAAAATATTAATAGAAATATTCTTAGGAAAATGTATTTATTGCACCCTAGCCATAATTTTTATACCATAACTTTATCTCTGAATGTATGATGTATAATTTAATGTAAACTGTAGAATATCTGTATAGCTATGGAGTAACTAAATTTCTTAGGATAATTTTTACTTCACAACTGCCTGCTTTCCTCACTCCTGATTCATATTACTTAGCAATTATAGCTGGATGTCATTGATGAACCCACACAAGCAGTCTATCTATGAGCCACAGTAGAAATTTGGTAGTATGGCAGCTGATTTCATTACTGCAGACAGTCAAAATATCCTCTTAAAATGTAGAGCCCTAAATCTCAAATTCTGTGCAAACTTCATCTCTTAAAAAATGATTTCTCAGAATTTTATTTTTGAATAAACTTCAGAAGTTTAATACCAAACCCATTGACCAAAACATAGCAAGATTTTGTCAAAATTCTGTCCAATTTCCATGGTGATCTTATATGCATTTTTGTTCCTGATTGGGTGGTTGCTTAGGTACTCTATGTCACCATGAACATTTCGTGCATTATTCAGAATCAAATCTGATATGTACATGCACCTTTTGATGTGTGAACCTATATGTTTAAATTCCTTTATGCATCAGTCTACTGATAGTGGACTCAGACCTCTGTACATTCTTCAGTCACAGTGAATGAAAAAAATGTAATTTTGATGTCTAAATGTTTTTTTTTTCCTGACATACTCTGTTATTCCTCAAAAAAGATAAGGCAAATGGCATTTTACATGAAGAAAATTAATCAATCAATCATAGGAATAAGTGGTTCCATAGCACCTATAAGGTCATCCTGTCAACCCCTGAGGGCTAGCATGGGATTGTTACTGAATCCTCCTTCCTCGTTCGTTATCAAAAATAGGACCAAAAATGTCAATCAGGAGAGTATTTCTTCTGATGTATTAATGCTCAGTGCTCAAAGTAAATGCTAATAATCATCACAGCCAAACTTTCACTGTTACCTTGGTCAGAGATCATTTGAAAAATATTTTGTGATTGCTAATAAAGAAATCAGGAGGTTCCTAATTAGATAAAATGTTTCCATTTTCAAACATCAGAATTTGTTAGAATACATTTTTGTTTATTTATTCAGTTGTTTGTTTTAAAGATGTAATTCAATCATTGCAGACTCACTCTACCAAAACATTGGGAAAAAAAAAGGCTTGATGATAAATATCCATTTAAAAACATAGAGAAATGAAAGGCTAAAATTTTGAAAAAAAAATCTTTCAACAAAACAATAAGGCTCTGAAAGATAAAATAAGGCATACAATACAAAGGAGAGAAAAAAAGTGACTTATAAGGGAGGACGAAAGGCATAAAGTTCACAACTAAAGATGTGTTTAGAGTAAGCCTCAAGTTAAAGTAGTGTGTAGCAATGACAGAAAGAAGCCATTTATTGGTTTAGACAGGAACTCCAAAGTTGTATGGGTCTATGTTCTGAAGGATGTGTAACTCTCATTTTCCCATTTTCACACCATTAAGTATTATATGACTCCTGACTACTACTATGATTCACTTTTATAGTTCTCAGCTTTTCTTCTTTAAAAATTCCCCTTCTACTATATGTCATATTTTACTTCCATTTTAAGCTGAGATAATTTTATCTTAATTTCAAGTATCTTTTTATCTTAATATAACTGCTGCAATTTTACTGATTTTTAAAACCACATAATTTCCATATTCATCTGAATTTTCTTAACTGATGATATACTTTAATTAGTCTAAATGTTCTTTCAAAGCGATTTCTGAATGAATATGATTGTGTCTGTAGTTTATCATATCATAAAGTTTAATTAGATTGCCACAGAATAAAATGGTCATAAAATGGTTGGTATCTGTCAATTATCTTTAAAAATAATCATGAAAAATTAGTTTTAAGTAGTTAATGCTCACTTTCTGTGAAATATCTACCATGCTGCATTTGCAATACTGCAGATAAAGTAGAGCTGGCAGTTATGTGACATTGCCATGCAGCTTCCGTTTTCACAAATAGGACAGTAGTATGTCCATTGTGGCTGATGTGACTGTTGCCCTGCCTAATGACGTGGCAGGCAGGTTACCCAAGGCTGTGGCTTCTCAAGCCAGCAGGTTGGTCCATCTTCCCTCCACCTGGGCTACTTCAACAATGAAGCAGTAGGCACACGCACTGAGGACCTAGAAAAGCATGGCTGCACTGCTATCACTAGCTTGCATGCAGATTTGTCCCTTAAACCAAAATCCTAAAATAATCATACTACTTTATTCTTTAAAACAATTTTCCCAGTCAATGCCCTGTATAGCTATCCTTATCTCAACCAGCAAAAACTCTTGTTCCTTCCTATTATTGCTTATACTCTCTCTACAACAAAATTAGAGATAAGGGCAAAATAGTTTCTGCTGGGTATTGAGGGGGGAGCGGGAGGGGGTGGAGTGGGTGGTAAGGGAGGGGGTGGGGGCAGGGGGGAGAAATGAACCAAGCCTTGTATGCACATATGAATAATAAAAGAAAAAGGAAATAAATAAATAAATAAATAAAATATTTCCCTTGTCTTTAAAAAAAAAAAAAACAATTTTCCCAAATAATTCCTCACGCAGCTTTATATGTTTATGTATTTACTGTATGTATATATATATGTAATATATTACATGTATTTAGTTCATCTACATATATTTCTTTTAGTTTAAAATCATTTACAAGTAGAAGAGGATTCTATTTTCTAGGGTACAGAGTTTATACAATTTTGAGAACTCCCTTTAAGAAAACAAAACAAAACTATCAGTACAAAATTAAATATGAAAGAATATTTATATGGAAAAGAAGTCAAGAAAATTGAAGATTTAAATAGCTGACAAGTAAAGCTAACACCCAAGAAAACAGCACATTTTTATTAATTTACTGCTTGACATTCATCTCTAAATCTTTTAAAAATAATACTGTTGGCAACATGTTTTTCTTGAAGTTGTCTTCATGTGACAATGACTTCATAGTATTTTTTTCTCACCAGAGAAGAAGGACAATAGATAGTCTCTTAACATGGTCGGTTGAAATTTGTTTTCTGTTATTTTTATTAGATATATGCAGGTTATTTTTTGAAAAACATCATTCGTGCTTTTTTTTATTATTTTATTATTCATATGTGTATACAAGGCTTGGGTCATTCATGCTTTTTTTTTAATACATGTTTTATCTTACACCTGCAGGTGTACTGAAACTTTTATGAAAAATATTTCCTTACTGGTATAGTATGTTTCTAATTACCAAAACTGCCTTATCAAGTATATTCCTGACAGAAGAGGATTTCTATTTAAAATAGGTACCAATAGAAATCCTTTGTTAAAAATTATATGTGTGTAATGACTGGAAGAATTATTCTAAGACTACTTTCTGGCTCCATGTACTTCAAATCCTGTTTCCCTGCTCTGTCCACATGCTTTCAACCTATGGACTCCATTGCACTTGCTCACATCACAGTATGATCTCTGTGCTTGTGCTAATGGATGAGTTGTCACAGTGAGTGAACAAACATGGTACCATTTTAACACAAGGATGATGAGTTTGAATTGTATAAATTTATCTCACCAAACCCAAACAATATGTATTACAAACACAATTTTCCCCTTTCAACCGCAAAATTCCCAAGGTCACTTTAAGAATACATACAAAAGGTTTGTTAGAGAGAGTAAGTAGAATCTGAATGTGAACTGGGTCTTAACCAATTGCAGTTTCAGCAATGTAGCTTTGAAAACTTCCTGAGAACATATGGTTTCATAAATACTTTGTGAGTGACTCTCCTAGTTTTTGTTAGAGAACACCTGTGTAAATAAAGTACCTGAACTTAAGCTTCATTAATTTCACAGTACGCTCTGTCTCTATTTGCAAATGCTGATTTTTAGCATATTTTGCACATTGATAATATTCAATAGTAATATACAATTGTAAAGGACATATTTCAAGAATTTTATAATGTCTCCTTTTACACTTGAGTCATTACATAAAATCTGTCAACACCCTTTCCATCTCACTCTATAACACACCTGAATTCTAACATCTCACTCCAAACATCTCACTTCAAATGCCACACTTTTCTTTTACAGCAATGCATACAAGAATAGGAGACATTAATCTTTACTGTCGGTTTAACATACCTGCACCAAAGGGGCCTTTTCAGACATCACATTTTATGCTATACTTAGTTTGACGCCCTTGATCTTTTTACACAGTAGGCATAAGATTGAGATGGTTGGCAAGTATGAATTACATTTTTTGTTGTTTTTAATCTTAAAGGCAATTGTAAAAAGTTAAGTAGAAAAGGAGAGCTGCTATCAATTCAAAATTTCAGCTTATTATAGAATAGAACAAGTCTAGGAAGAATACCTAACAAAATTTCAGGTGTAGAATAGAAACTGTATCCATTATCCTCTGGGAAGTCCTCCTCAACCTATTTTGAATGTTTATATATTATTTCCTTTTCACTTCTTGTTTGAGTTTGTAAATTGAAGCAAAAGAAACTCCAAGTCATTTTTGATTCAAACCCAGACAACTCATGTGTTGTCTTGCTAAACACAGTGTTGTGTCATTTAACATTCCAAGAAATGTGTTGTTAGGAAGTTTCATTGTGCAGACATTGTAAAGTGTAAATCCTTACACAATCCAAGATAGCATAGCTTACCACACACTGAGGCTATATGATATAGCCTTATCTCCTAGATTACAAACCTGTACAGAATGTTACTGTAGGCAATTGCAGAAAAATCATATTAGTGTATCTAGACATACCTAAACACAGAAAAAAGTGTTAAATCTTCATGGTGAATTTTCTTGCAGTCTGATTACTTTTTCTGCTTTTTTTTTTCTTTGCCTGTTCTTTATTTCCTTGTTTCCTTTGATACATAACAGGAAACTTCCAGTTCCACAATAATGTTGTAGGACCACCATTATATTTAGTCCACCATTTATGGAAACACTGTCATGCAGAACATGACCATATATATGCATAACCTTTACTAAAAGTACAAAACAAATAAAAGTACAAAAATGTAGGAAAAACCCAACTATAAGAGAATTACTTTAGTATTCATTTTTAATAATCACAAAAATGTGTGACATTTGTACAAACACTGCATACACTAGACCAGGACCTCTCAAAACTTAATTTGCCTACAAATCACCTGGGTGTCTTATTAAAAATGAATATTTGATATAACTGGTCTTTAATGGAAGTGAGATTCCGTAGTTGTAACAAACATACAGGTGATACTGACGTGCTGGTTATCTACAGATTATATTATTAGTCACAAGACACAGATAACAACACAATTTGGGATGATGTACAAATATATAACTACATAGATATATGTAAATAAGTCTAAATGTATAGTATATGTGTATGTCTGTGTGTGTGTGTGTGTGTGTGTATGTGTAGAGCTGCTACCAGGTGGGCTAGGTTCATATATATAATAAGGCTGTTCATTACAAAATAAAATGTCATATTATATGATTTTTATGAACACTCTATTGTCTACTACTTTCAGAGAGAATAAGACAGTGCTTTATTTAAGATCTAATGATGGCGTTAAAATGACAAAATGATTGGTTTATTCCATTTTTCCATTCAGGAAGATATCTAAAGGTAGATTCTCTTTTATCCTCATACAAAATTGATTTATTAATGATTTAAATTTTCTTAAAGATTTTTGCAAACTAAATCATATCATTAATTTTATGATTATAAAAATAACTGTCAACTCTATTATGTGCAAACATCCTCTTTGTAACAGTTATGTTTTAATGTTTCTTTTTCTCTCCTGGCATTTGAAAAGTATGTACACGAAAGTAAACCATCAAGTGTAACTAGCATAATATAATTCTTAAGGTAAATAATAATGTCATAAAGGTAAATAAATTTTTCCATATACTCTTTTTTGCTGTGATTTTCTTTTTGGTTTTTAAACATTTTAGTAGCATATATTAATAGTACATTATGTACTATTAATGTACATACATATATTTGTATGTACTACCAGTGTGTAAATGTCATTGTGACTTTCCCATTTGTGATTACACATAGACGTATACAAGGTACATAGCCCATATTCACCTTCCTTCACTCTTTCCTTTCCTTTTACCCTCCTAGTTTGTACATGTATATGAAAGAGAACAATGAAACCTGTCGAAATTGTTCTAAGGAAGCCAGAGAAGAATAAGGGAGAATGATAGAGGATGTGAATTTAATTAAGATAAATCATTAGCGCAGTTACACAATGCCTAACTGGTCCTCATATACAATAGTATATGCAAAATAACATAGTGATATAGTAGGCTATATGTACATTTGTGTAAGAATATAATGCTCACACAGATTCTTAATCATGCATTTCACAGAATGTATCCCTCTTATTACAAAACACATGACTACTGAATGAAAATGGTAATTTCTCAAATTTGTAATTTCAGATTCTCATTTCTTCAGCATGTCCACACTGGGAAGTGTAATGAAGCAGACATTTTTTGCATCTGTGTATATGATCAGTTAGACAGTAAAAATACACTGATAAAGTTCCATGGTCATCAGCATTTCTATTAGTAGAAAGACTCTAGCAATCTTGGTCTCTAACCAATGAATGACAATAGTATCACATGCTATTTTTTTGTGATAACCAAAGAAACAGATTCCATGCTGTTTTCTAAAGCACACTGTGTATGTGGGTGAGGGAGTCATACTCTAACATGGACAGTCTCTAGCTCAGAATATTTTTGGATGATTTATGAACATGCAAACACACGGCTGTGTAAGATCTTTTATTTAGTCATCAAAGGCTTTTCAGATTCCAGGTTCAAATTTTTTCTTCTTGAAAATATAATTGCTTAAAAAACTTCACCATCATCTTCAAGGACTCTTTCCTGTCTTAGCTTATGCAACAGTTTTTCTTATTTCATTTTATTCTCACACATTAAGTATCAATAGATCTTTGTTTTCTACCTCTTTAGTTCATGAAGATTTGTTCAACCATTCTTTCCCTCCTTTGTTCTTATTCATAATCATTTCTATGCACTGACACCAAGGTTTGAAAATTCTTAACTGTATGCCACTAAGTCTATTCCTGATAGACACCTTCATCTAAAAAGCTCTCTATTTCCTCATATTTCATATAACTAAAACAAGCCCCATTTACTTTTTTGAAAACTGAACCATGTTACATTTGAGATCCACTAAAATGTAATGTTTAAAGGCTAAATCTCTGAAGTCACATTCCCTGGCTTAAACCTTGACTTTACCTTTCATTCATTGTGTTACCTTAAAAAAAGTTATTTAATCTCTCTTTATCTCAGGTTTCTAAACTAAAATGGAGGAGATGAACTAAACTAGGATTATATATATATATTTATATATATTATATATATAATAATATATATATTATAATTTATATGATATATAAATATCATAATGAAACCCCTGTATAACTACCATATGTTAATAAAAATGTTATAAAAAATTGTTCTACTGGAGTGCTAACTCTGAATTCTTCCTCACCATCTAATATTTATTCAAGTTTTGCCAATTAGAGAAAAAACATTCATTCTATCCTTACTAATACTATCACAGATAATTCTCCATTTTTCTGTTTCTCTAGTATTTCTAAAGTATTTTCATAGAATTTATATCAATGTATTATTCTTTGTCTAAACTATTTTTAGATCATAGTTGAGGTGACAGAATATTCTTTCATTTGTCTATTCGTTCATTGTTTTGTTTGAAGCACAAATGAGATCATATAGTATCTCTGTTTACTATTTTATATGTCAACATTTGCTAAAACTGTTGGGTATTTTTGTAAGCACCCATAATTGTCAATTTTTTTAAGGATTTGTTTTTGCTCATAGTTTCAAGGGTTTTATAATATTGAATTTAAATCAAGAAATTTGTCAGTCTTCAGTTGGAAATCCTTCAATATCCATTTCCAACTATTCTGACAATTGGATGTCTGTGAACTTATATTTAAAACCTAAGTTACTTCAGTTACTCTTGCTTATCATATATATTCTCCAGTTTGACAAAATATATGCTGAACCTACTTTCTGCTTTGAGGCCACTTGATTTACCTTGAATTTTTATTTTCTCCTTTTTATCCACCAAAAATGTAAGGACATTGAGGCCATGACTAACTAAATACTTTACAGTTTATCCACAATCACCTTTCTAATGTTACTTATCACCAATACTCAGATCAACCAGTGCTATTGGATTTTATTTTCTGAATGCTGTCATTATGAAGCCACATGAACTCTAACTCAATCAGTAGTCTCTACATGGTATCTCTTTTATTTTTTAAATCTATATTCTGCTTTCTTTTTTTTTAGGTTTATTTATTTATTTTTATTATTTTTTTATTCACATGTGCATACATTATTCAAGTCATTTCTCCCTCCTGCCACCCCCCTCCTCCCCTCTCCCCTCAGTTCCAAGCAGGTCATGTTCTGCCTTTATCACTAGAATATTCTGCTTTCTTGACAGTCTCATTTTCCTAGTCTGTGTTTTAAAAAAATCTACTCTAAGATGAAAAAATTGTAAATTTCTTTTTCACAACATATATCATATATTTATCTTTCTAGGTAGACAATGAATCTACAGTCCCACATGGAGTTAAGAATAGCATATGTCAATGTAGTGAATAATTGTGAAGTTTTAAAAATAGAAATATATAATTTAAGAACCCAGATAAAAATTTTCTAGACATGTTTTTCTAGTGTTTGATAGAAGTGGTAAGACAAAGGTAATATTTAAAGTAGACAGAAGGTCCCTAATGAATCCTACCTTTTTATTTGCCCACAAATTAAAAAGTCCTTTAGAGTTAAATTACTTTTTTTTTTTAAGACAGGTACATGGGGAAGAGAGAAATTTGCCTTGATTTTAATTGTTGAAATTAGATCTTTGCTTTGCTCTGCTCACTTGAGCAAATAAAATGAGGCTAGAGTTGAATAACAGCAGAACAAAAGAAAAAAGACATGAGTCTCTCACGTTAGGATGTACTTTGCAGTAGAAAGTGGCAATTCAAAGTATTAGCTCATATTATAATATAATAGTATAAAAAGCTTTTTCAAACATATAAAATGTGATCTCAAATTTAGAGACTATTTCAAAAGATAACTATAGGTATATTTTAATTCTTCATTATACTTGTTAGGGGAAAATGCAAAGATTAGTATTGTTTTTTATGAACAACAGTCTTAGAAAAGGAACACAGCTTCATTTAGAGAACACATGTTGCTCAGTATCCAGACTAAAGAACACAACAAGTTATGTTTTCCATGTTGTTGATATTTTTTTCAAGATTGATTTGTAAATTATACCTCTACATTGCATAACCAATGCTAATTCAAGTGAAAGCAAATAAAAATATCTCATATATTCAATATAAATGTATAGGTTAAAGACAGTACCTTTCATTGAAATAATTGGAAACATCAATGAATACTCATTCAAACAGTAAAAGTTTATAAATGCTTTGTTTTATATCTAGGGGAATCTTTATTTAACCAAAAATAGGATATATAGTTTTATTATAAGTATATATATAATTTTCAATTTGCATTCACCATGATAATTTACAACTGCTTTATCTATAGTGGTAAATTTAGAAGGTTGTGTATCAAAATGTGAGAGAATTAATTATTCAACAGAAATTAAAATCTATATTCCTGCTTAAGTAAGTTATTTACATGGATTATGAAAATAAATCTACATAAATGCTCATTGATTTTGGATTATTTATGCCATATTAATTTAGGTAATAAAATCTCCTATTTCTTCCTAGTACCTTTCAATTCAGTGAGATTTTCCCAAAGGTTCATTCTTGTTTGTTGTCTGTGCCCTTGAAATCCACCTCTCATGCTGCCTCCTGCAGTTGCTACAGCTTGGATTTTCCAGACAGAATTTACATTAGTCTGCCAGGGCCTAATTCATAAAATATTTCTAACACTACAGATTAGTTCTGAACCATTTTACAGCTTTGGAAAGTCTATACCATAAAGAATGCTCTCTTTCATTCCGAATCCATTTGCATTTTATTTGTGCCTCAAAGGAAGAACAATCCAAACTGATTAGAATCCGCAGACTGTGCATAATGAAAAATTAATTGCATCAATCTTTTCACTGTAGTGGTCTTAACAACTCATTTTCAACTGGTCATTTTTCCACCTGCTCACCAAGGCCCAGGCAGCTGAGGCAAGTTATCTTTGACATTTACAGAATACCAATGAAGCGAAGGTCACCTGTACATCATGCAAGTGGGAGCTAAGAATCCTGAGAGAGATATAAGCTGCTTGGATGAGCTAGAACTATCATGTGACAGTGGAAGGCAAACACATGCTATGACAACCCATCTAGGCATGGTTTAAATTAACAAAACAGAAAGGAAAAAGTCTAAATTACCTACAGCAAAGGTTAAAGAAATGCAAACTCATTGGCAATTGAGCATAATGTGCAACTGACAGAGGCAGTAAATCAACAACTGCATGCTTCCATGCTTTAGGCAATTTGATATGCAGTTGACAATGGTCACCCAATATGTATGCATCACAATTTCACAATGGGGTTTCACCTTTGAGATACAGTTGCAACTCACTGTACTTTCTAAAATACACATTGTAGTCTCATTCCTTTGACAGTATTTTTAATGTTCTTATTGATAAAGATACATATCAAATTTCCTTTTCAGTCATTGTATCTTGTTTTATATTTTAAGCAAACTCTTACACCTACAGGTTTCTAGTAATTTTCTGACAAGATTCCTTATAGTTGGATGAGTCTACATACCAAAGTAAATATTAAACTTTTTTGATTTCATTGGCATAAACATCCAAATAAACATACAACAAATTAGCACATTCAAGAAGGAATCCAGTACCAGATTAATTCCACAGTCTCTTGTATTCAAAGGGAAATCCAAAAATTAATCAAATCAAGAATCTGGGGCCCAGGGCCAGACTTATTGAAATAAAATGTACATTTTAACATAGTGTCCATGTACTCTAAACAATGTGGCTCAAACTTCAGTATGGCACTATATTATTGGAAATTTTGCAAATACTCTGACTCCAAATCTCAACCCCAGTTTTCTCATACTGTATTTCTATAAATTCTAAGAGGAGCTCTCAGGTGAGGCTGATATGCTGGTCCATGAAACATACTGTGAGCTTACTCTCCTAAGAAAAGGCAAGCATAAAAATAAATAAACATCAGTAATTGGGTAATTTCCTTCACTGTTCAAGTATGTCAGAATGGTTTAAATATGTCAGTAAAATAAAAGAATGAGATATACTCTTCTCACTAATCTTTAGGGTAGTAGTTGGTGTCTTCTTAATTTAAAAGATTATCAAAGAAGGTATTTTGCAGAAAACTTTCTAGATCTTAACTTTTAGGCCTTCATCTTAACAAGTGGAAGGAAATATCTTCCCTTAAACTTATATCACCCTAATGTGGTGGAGCAATGAAAGGGAATAAGAGGAAACCACTGTTGTAACCCTAGATGATATTTCAAGAAAAAACTTGTGGGAAGATGAGATAGAGATGTGCTAAAGGATGGGGTTTAACTTGAATGCAAAACAATTAAATGTGAAATACTTAGCCAAAGAAATTAATTATTTGGAGAAACAGTGTTTTTCTACATAGACTTTTATCCTCAGTAATTTTTAAAATATCTAAACAAATATGTAGACAGAATTAGATCCACCTGAAAATTTATTTAATTGGTATGGAGAGAGTTCATAATGTATAAAGAAACATTACTCAGAACAAAAACATTTACAGTTGTTTCATGTTCAATTTGATTTTGACTTTCCATTAAATATCTGTTCTGTTCCTAACTTTCTTTCATGACCTTTTGAGATTCTCATTCATCAATTTTATGCTAAAGGCAATTGTATCCCATATATAAATAGCTCATAATATATATGAAAAGAATTAAATTACAAACCTAAATGCAATTAATCCAAGGTATTCTTTGCTTATATGGTCATCAATGATAGACCAATAGTGTTGCCATTTTGTGAATCAGCCAAAATTGCAGCCCCACCCTTAAACAAATTCCCATGCTGTAAGACAGCCCCACCTCTACCAGAGACTACTGAGCATGCACAAACTTCCTTACCCTCCCCCTTCTATAAAATCCACTGCTCGCCCAGATTTGGGGCTGTACCATCTTTTCCCTGGCCAGCCTGGAAGTTTGGACCTGCCATTAAACTTTGCTCTATGGACATGAGACTTTTTCTTGTGAGATTTCTTTGTGAGCAGCATTTTTCCTAACATTTGGTGCCATGACTTGGATTGGGTTGAGTTCCTGGCATTGACCTTGCTCTCCCGGCCTTCCTCCAGGATCTGAGCAACTTTATCGGGACCCTGATCCTAGAAAATGCCACAGGGAAGTTCCTCTGACCCAGTGCACCTCCAGCTGTCATCCACCACAGGCCAATCTTGCCTCAAGGTCTTCTCTCCCTCAGTGAGTCCTCCTCTCTCGTTGAGCTGTGGTCTCTCTCTCATTTCCTTGAAAACCCTAGTGCTAGGTTGCAGCTTGCTCTGTCTCTGGGAACTGGGCTCCCCACTATGGACTGTGGATCCCCTGTGGTGAAGACGTTCCCTCTGGGTGTTGTGTCCCACATCTCTCTCTCTCTCCTGAGGACCTGATATTTTGGGGATGCCTGCCATATCTGTCCTCAGGTCAGGCCTTCACCATGGGAGTTGGATCATCCCAAATTCCTTCAGACTCTCCACTGGGATGTCTCTTGGCCAACCTTGGACCCCTCTGCATAATGCCTGGTCTTAAGCCATGAAAGCTCATTTTTCTCCCTAATCAGGCCTGGCCCCAATACCTATTAGACAATGCCTCCAAATGGCCACTTCATGGCACTTTCAATCCCAATATTTTAAGGGATTTATACAATTTCTGTGAGCATGCTGGTAAAAGGAAGGAACTTTCCTACATCCAACCCTTTACCTATCTTCACATCAAACCCTCCCTCTGTACTTTCTGTCCCCCTGCACAGATACTATTAGCCTGTAAACCAGTTTCTAAATCAACCAATTCCTCTCCCAAACTTCCTTCTTCCCCACGTGAACAGACTTCTTGCACTGCTTACCATACCTATCTCCTCCTATGTTCCTGAAAAACTTTCCCCGTCATAGAGTTAAGCAAGCCACTCCTTGCCAATTCTGGCCTCAAAGCAGTTCCAGCTCTGGGAGAGCTCATGCTCCCTTCCTGTGGGCTGAGATCAAGCCCCAGATTTATTCAGGTATGCCTCATGCTACATTGGCAGAGTATTGTTTGATTATGTCATCTGATAACTGCTTCTGTTTCCCACCCCCCACCATCTAATGTCCCTTTTTTCCTGAGACAGCAACCAGAGAGTGGAGGTTTCATTTTGCTGCAAGTGTTCCTGTACCACTCAATAAGAGTGACCTAGAGGCACAGGTGATCACTAATCCTAATCCTTCAGGCATGTGTCATGTCTCCAGGCTCTGCCTTCACCTCCCTTACCTAATGTCAATACACCTTTTCTGCCTCCTCCACAGTCTCACCACATGTCCTTTGTCTCTGTCTGCCTTCCCCTCCCTGGGCTTACTGGAACCCTGCCTCCCATGAAAAACCTGTAGCATGGTACTTTGTGACTTAAGTTATTCCAACTAGTTTTCCAGGCTTCTCAGTCTAAAGTAACTTTAAGTCAGCTGCTTTACAAAAAGCTCTTACAAAACTGTGGCTGCCACACTCATGGCATACCTCCGCCCCCACAAGGGGAGGAGGGAAAGCAAACAGGCACATTCGTGCACAGGATGCTGACTCCTGGACACAGTAAAACACCTGCCATAGCTAAGAAAATCCATAGAGAGGACCGAGCACATCCTGGGCTGCTAGCCACACATGGCAATAGCTGCAGCCCACCACTAATTCCCCTAGGATAAATGCACACAGAGTACAGAGGAAGGGGTAAGGGCAACAGGCTACAGGATCAGGCCTAGGCAGACAGGCTCGCTTGTCCCAGGTATGTGTGGAGGGCATGGGTGCCTTACACACACCCTGCTCCTAGCCCCACCTCACACCTCAGGGCATCAGATGCAGCCCTTGTAAGTCAATTGTTAGCTCAAGGTTATAGTTCCAGAAATAACAAAATAGACATTACTGTGGTCTCTAAACTTCTCATTTAAAATTTTCTATACCTTTGGCCTCAACACAAATTTTTCCCTCCAAATATTAATACTAGCTGTCCCATATGGTACTGTTATTGGCCTGAAATGCCCTCTAAATGCCCTTCTCTAACTTTACAGATAATTTATCCTTTGTTAAAAGTAGCCTTTATTAAAGAGGCTGCCTGCCATTAGCTAAAAGACAGGATCCTAGTGTTTTGTTCTTTCTACATGAGACCTACACCTTCCAGTCTTCTGGCTGGTAGATATTGGAAGCTTTGTACTGAGGCCTGGCCTCAGTATGCCTTGGGTGACCACGAGAAGTGGCCTTCACAGGGTTCCTTAAATTATAATACCATACTCCAATTAGACCTTTTCTATAAAAGTAAAAAAAGTAAACTGAGGTCCCCTATACAAATTTCTACCTTCTAAGCCACCCCAATACTCAAAACCTCTTAATGAGTGCTTGCCTCTTCAACAGGCAATTGTAGGAAGAGGGCAAGTCTTGTGTCCCCTTCCAGTTATCAGATCTAAGGGAAACTTAAAAACATCTAAACAGCTGTACTGATGCCCATACAAGTACATTCAAGCCTTTATCTCTGTGACCCAAACCTTTCAACTGACATGAAAGGATATTATGCTTCTACTAGACCAGACTCTTATCTCATTAGAGAAGCAATGGGTTCTGGCCCAGGCCACTCAGGTTGGAAATGATTATATGGCTCAAGCAGTAGAGTGCTGCTTTACAAGCATAATGTCCTGATTTCAAGCCTAGTACAGCCAAAGTAAAAAAAAAAAAATTACATTTAGGGCCAAGGAAGTAGTTCAATGGGAGAATGTCTGCCCAGCATGTGCAAAGCCCTGGGTTCAATTCCCCAGCATTACTAAATAAAAAAAAAAAAAAGACCCGCTCTCCAGAGTGTCAGGTGTCAATGTAAAATAACAACTTTACTTTACAGCAACAACCTAAAAAAAAAAAATCCTCTTATCTTTCTACAGCATCCTAAGGAGGCTATCAGAAAGCATACCACAATGGTCCCAGAGTCACAGATGAGAGAGGTTCTCCTCAAAGATAAATTTCTAACAGTCAGACCCAGATATTCATAAAAAATATATTCAGACCGTGGCTGAAAGGAAAAAGTCATTGAACCAAGTAATACAGCCAGCCATGTCTGTATTTATAGCTATGTCTGTATGTCCGGGACCTTACTAACAGGAGCAAAAAAGATAAGAGACACCATGGCCTCATTGCTGCTCTCAGAGAGGGCCTCACCCGACTGGGGCCTGCATCCCAAACTTGCTACCATGGTGGACAGGAGGGGCACTTCTGTAGAGAATGCTTAAGGGGGGACAGCCCGGGAGACAGCCCCACCCCCAACCAGGACCCTGCCCTCTCTGCAAGGGTAACCACTGGAGGTCTAAGTGCCCCCATCACCAGATGGAAGGCTAGGTGCCACCTCTTATGGACTGATGGGTCCCAGCCTCCTGTCCACACTCCACTTCTTGGCATCAATGTTGAAGAGCCATAATGGCAGAAAAACAAAAGGTCATTTTCCTCCTAGACAGTGGAGCCCGTTTCTCTGTTTTACCTTTTTCTCCTGGTCCCTGGTCTAATGACAAATTTATTGTTTGGGTCAAACCTGGCTAGCCCCTAGAGTACTACATTACCTGGCCTTTGGCCTGCTCTTGGGAAGACCTCCTCTTCTGTCACTCTTTCCTCATAGTACCTAAAACTCCAGTGTCCCTGCTGGGATGGGATTTACTATCTAAATTAAAAGCTCAAGTTCTCCTCCCCCAGGCAGCTATTACTCCTGATCCCTCCTTCAGGAACAAAGAGATTCCACAGTGTGGACTGATGAGATGAGTGTAGGGTGAGACAGGATGGCCCTCCCTATTCAAATAAAACTCAAAGATCCCTCATACTTTCCACACCCAAAACAATATCCCCTCAAGTTTGAGGGATGATGAGGCCTCATGCCTATCATAAATTCCTTAAAACAACAAGGGGTACTAATTAGTTACTCCAGACCATATAATAAATTTAAATTTCTTATAAAAGCTAATTTTAAAATACAAGCTACAAAGTAAACAACTGGAAAGGATATAGATAGGTAGTGAATGTATTTTTTTGAGAAGTTAAAGGAAAACTAAGTGTTTTTTAGATGAGAAAGGATTTTGTAAAGAAGGGTTTGTCCTAAAGATTGTTTCAAGTAGGAGGGATAAAGACAAGCCATCAAAGAGTGTAGTATGTTATATAGAAGTCTAAGTAAGTTTTAAAAGTGTATAATAAAAAAGCTTCAGTGTGTGATAAAGTTAAAGTTGAATATAATCTAAGAGTTGCCTAAAAGATTTTTAGGGTCATGTCAAACTAAAATCAAATCCTCTATGTCTATAACATAACAGGTTATTTTAATATTGTTCTGCTCTGAGTAACATCCACAAAAAACCATTACAGAGAAAGATTTTATCAAAGAAATTATTTGTGTTTTCTGCTGATCTTGTCAAGCTTTAAGTACTACTAAATCAGAGTTCATTTACATATTTGCTTATGTATCCTAAATGACCACCTTGTAACAATGTTATGTTATAGTTTGTTGAAATATGGTACAAATATTTAAAAAGTTAAAAGTGTCAATTTATATAAAATAATGAACTAAAGCTCTCTTTTATCCAAGAGTGTTACATTTAAATCCTGACAGCCCCTGCCTCCCACAGGTCACCTACCTAGGTGTGGCCTTAAACGGACAGACTCACTCCCTGAGTCATAAATGCATCAACCCAGCCTTCCACTTCCCAACCCCCATACCATAAGACAGCTTACAGTTTTCCTGGCAGTTATAGGATTTTGCAGAATTTAGATCCCTCGGTATGCAGTCCCTGAGCAGACACCTTTTTATGCTCCTTCTAATATTCCTATTTGGGTCATAAATAATGTATGGCCACCCATTTCTCTTAGAAAACTTGCCTCCAACAGACTCTGCTCCTCTGGCTGACTACCTGCCTTCTCAGGAAACTTCTTAGAGAGCATGCAGACCAGATCCTGCCCCACTCTATAACAATTTCTGTTAAACCAGGACATCTTGTTCTCCAAAAAGGATCTTCTATCTTCTCTATTGGGACTTCAATGGACCAGCCCTCATCTGGTCATTCTCATGATACTCACTGCTGTCAAGCTCAATGGGTTCCCCCAATGGTGGCACCTCTCAAGAAACAATTAGAAAATGGAGAAGGGAGTTGGAGGACTCTTGAAATTATCTAGGGAAGAACATTTCACAGTGGTTCTCCTGGCCAATGCCCATCCTAATGCCTGTGTTCCTGCTCTCCTATTCTTAAGCTTCCTCCCTTGTATCATACTACATGTCTGCTACTGCTAATCAAAAATTTAACCAGTTGTACCTCCAGGGATACCAACCTCTCTAAAACTGTCCAGAGGACTAATGTGAGGGTCCCCACCAAGACACAGGAGCCTGAGGATCTTGCCCCATACAACGCCCCCTGCCAGCAGGAAGCAGCTAAAGAGACCAATGCTTCATCCCAATTCCTGATCCTCAGCCCCTACCCTCATCATTATTAAAGAAGAAATGGGGGAATGATAGAACAATGATGTTGCCATTTTGTGAATCAGCCAAAATGGCAGCCCTGCCCTTAAATTCCCACACTCTAAGACAGCCCCACCTCTATCAGAGACTTCTTACTGCACATGCGTTAACTTCCTTACCCTCTCCCTTCTATAAAAGCCACTGCTCGCCCAGACTCAGGCCTGCACCATCTTTTCCCCAGTTAGGCTGGCAGTTTGAGCCTGCCATTAAACTTTGGTCTATGGACATCAGGCTTTTCTCATGAGCTTTCTTTGTGAGGGGCATTTTTCCTAACAATCATTATTGTTTTATTTTTGAAATGTAATTGGTAGGTATAAAAATAATTCCAATACTCTCTACACAATTCATAAGCATAGGTGACACAATACTGATCACAATTTCAGAAATGTTAACAATCATTGTGAAAAGCTTGAATTTCATTCATACATTGCTTATTAAAAATATTTTAGAAAATATACACATATTAAAGTACAATAAAGACTTAAATTGTTGGACATTTTTATTTATATGTTTATAAAACCAAATTTTTAAACAGTAAAATCATGATTTCACCAATAAGGAACTTTCTTAGTTCATCAATTAATAAGAAAAGTGAAAAGAGTAAAGACAGTCTCAGAGGGGAATTTGTAGAACATGTATCTGCATAGAGGCAATTAGTACTGCTGATACAACTTTCTACTATATGAAAAATGTACTCATCTCTTATCAGGCAATAAAATGTGATACTTTACAGCTTTCTGATTTTCATACTAATCACAGGAACTTGAAATTCACAATGAAGAGCATTTTGAGGGATTTCATGAAAAAAGAGATAAAAAGGGGAAGTGTAGTTAGAGTTTATTTAGTAAAACAGAGCAAAGCAGGAAGAAATAAAAAGGGGAAGAAGACCATTCCCAATGTTCAGGGAGGAAGAGACAACAGAGAAACTCAAGAGGGCAGTCCTTCTTTCAAGTGTTTTTATGCCCTCTGAGCTGGAGATTCTATTTTGAACCCCACCTAAGCATTTGTTTATGTCACCCAGCAACCCCTAATCCTTTTGTTGTGTGTCCAAGCATGGAGACAATGGATTTAGGATGGGTCTATTACTATCAAAATCATTGAGCCTAGGGCACAGGATTGTCCATATTGTTACTTAAAACAAAGAGACAAGGGGCCAGGTGCCCTTGTTATTATTCAAAGCATTGAGACAATGGATATTATATTTCCATCTTTCCCCTCTACTCAAAAAATCCATTTACTAGGCATTCCCTTTTATTCTCCTGTCTCTCTACCCATTCAAGGAGTTTGCAACTTATTTAATATCTAAAAAGAAGGAAAGGTGATGGAAGTAATTCTTGCTCTTTTCAGTGACTTTCAGCTTTAGTTCTTAGTCATCTTAATTATTAAATATGGTCATTTTTCTATGATTTCTAATTTCCTGTCACTTCATTCTATCCTGCCATCTTGCTGTATATATATATATATACACATAATATATAGTATATTTAATAAATATATAATCTTATCATGTATTTATGTCACCAGAGGATGGGGAAGAGGGCTTTCACAACTTCCCAATTTCCATACAAAATCACAGGTCCTTTTAAGATCCACAGACATGAAAAACATTTCAAGGTGTCTCACAGAAAGGAATCTCATAAAGTGGAAGTTCAGCAAGGATTTATTTTAGTACAACAGGATAAAGTAGGAAGAAATTTAAAGAGAAGAGGGAAAAGACATTTCTTGCTAGCAGTGCAGGGGTGGGAGACAAGCTCAGGAATGTGGTCCTTTCCTTGGGTCTCTAAGCTCTAAGGTGGGGAAATACACATCCTCAAGTAAAAGCCTAGTAGCCCTAATCACTAGACAATGGTTCTAAGTCACCTTGATGGGAAGTGTTCATTATGGTATAATATGGAGATGTTACCCAGAACTCTGGGATGGTAGATGAGCTTTAGAACTTCCTTTTGCTAGATGTGATTATTCTCCAATCCTATAGCTTCTTAATATCTCAAAGAGGAAACCAGAAGCAGGTAGCTTCTCTTTGTCTCCCACTATTTGTAGCTTAGCACCTAAAAGGAGATGGGAGGGGCTAACTGATCTGACTCTCCAGCCTTTATTTCCTTGTTTTAATGTCAGAGTATGTCCCTTTAAATGTTTACTAAAATAATGTAATTTCCATGTCTCCTCATCTGTCTATATATGTTTTCCTTACATACATACATATATACATATAAATACATATAAGGAACTGCCAAACAAAGACCACACCACATGTAGAAAAGAAAGATTTATTACAGCACAGACTGCTAGACAGCCTCCCTTGGGGTTCAGGGTACAGAAGCTTGGCTGGAATGGGTAATGAGCTTTATAGGAGGGTCCAAACCGTGAGAGAGGGAGAGAGTTCCTGGTCTCTGATTATTTGTGATCACCAGATGGAATGGGTTGACATGACTAGCTAGTTGATAAACTGGAAGTTCCTGAGATTTTGCAAGCAGGGAAATAAGCAGGGGAGTTTTGCAAGTGGTCATAAACCAGGGGGTCTTGTTTTGGTATTAGCTTCGGGACTGTCTGACTTCCCCAAGAATGCCAGGGACCTAACATTCCAGCCTTTTGTTGGTATTATGGGTGCTGATCGATCTAGCTACTTCATGCTGAATGGAGACATCATTAAGGTGGTTTTGGCTGGGGTTTGGAAATTTGTGAGATCCCCGGGAGTGGAGGTGGATGATTTTTCCAAGGCTTCAATTGCAAACAAGGCCACTTGTTGCTAGGCTGGAGAAGGTTGTAGTAGCATCTGGAGGGAAGTCTGTCTGCTGAGTTCCCTGAATGATCCTGGAGGCATCTAAGGTTAAAGAGCACTTTCCTGGTTTAACTGTTTGTATTTCCATAGCATCATTCCACGTGCAGCTGTTTTTCTTTCTATAGTAGCCTCTAGAATGGACTTAATAGATCGTATAACCAAGGGAATGAAGCAGGGAAGTATTATGAATGCTTCCAGAATTAGGCCCACTGCCCTTACCAGTGTTTTATATCCACCTATGGCAGAAAACCACCCTCCAAAGAAGTTATTAGGATCCCATCCTTTCCAAGTCTGGACAGGGACAAGGGACAAGGGCAAGATTTGTCATTCCATCTGTGATCACCTCTATGGCTTTTCCTTCATCATCAATCTGTAGGCAGCAGTTGTTCAGATTAAATTTTCCACAAACTCCTCCCTCAGAGGCTAGCAAATAGTCTGAAGCCAAGCAGTTTTGATAGATAGCATTGCACATCTTAGTGCTTTGTTTTGCCAGTGAATTGAGGCCTCTTCAGTCTCATTAGTTATAATTTCAACAACAGCCTGAAGCCTGATGATGCAGTTGAGCATATATGTAAGAGTATGGTAGCCCCAATACCCATCCTCTGCCCAGGTGTCAGGACCATAGTACTGGATAATTTGCTCAGGGAGCCATTCATCATCCTTCCAAGTGTCTATTTGTAAGGTTCACTGTTTTTTTTCTATTTAATTTTTGTTCATGTATGGCAACTCCCAGGTTTTCACCTTGTCTGAGGGAAAGCAAGAAGAAGGATGGTCTGATGGAGCCCAGCACACAAGACCCAAACCAGCTTCTAAGCAACACCGTATAAGCTTGCTTCCCACAGATCCAATATAGTCCCCTGGGAGCCTGCCAATCTATATTTGCAATAAGATTGTCTCATGCTTTTTTAAGATTAGATAAGTTGACCAGTGGGTGGGGCTGGGGCTCCATATAGTTTGGAGTACCCCACCACTGAGTTTCTTGGGCTTTGTCATTGTAAGACTTTTGTCCTAGACAAGTTAAGTCTCCAACTGAGGTGGAGATTATTTTTCCTTGGCAGGAGATACAATAATTCCCAATAATGGAAGTTTTAAGGAGCCAGATGCCTGTCTTGTGTCATGGGAAGGCACTTTCATTGAAAGGCACTTGTGGGTATAACTCCCTTGCCTCCCAGGGCCAGTAGTCTCCCATGCTCACATAGCACAAAGTGACATTTAGTATCTGGGCTATAGATTTGGCCAGTACAAGGAACAAGTTTTTAGTTGTAACAGAAATGGGGAATTTATTTGGCGTTTCCTGATAAAAAGAGTGGAAGACCTGATATGAGGAACTCTCATGGGTAGCAGTTATTAACTTAAGCTGTAACAGAGTCCTGGGGTCAAGGCCTTGGCCATTTATCCTTATGCTAATTATCTGTCCCAATGTCCAATCAGATAGCTTAAGTACAGTGAAATTTACAGGGCCTTGTCTAGGAGTTTGTCAATGAGGGGATTTAGTCCCACTTATGTTTTAGGGACATGGGATATTGTGGCCTGTTTGGGTGAAATTTAGCATCTTTTAGATATATTTTAATTGGTGAGAGGTGGGAAGTGACAGATGGGGAGGAGATATCCAGACTATTGGATTTACTATATCAGGAGGTACAGGGAGAGAGTTTTGAGCTGACAAGGGAGGGCAGTTAGTAAGTACCATTAGGAAAACAACACGGGACTGGTCTGGAGTAGTGGGTGGAGTTATAAAGGAGAAGGTGAAATGAAGTTTGGAGAGAAGATCCCTTCCTAACAATGGAGTAGGACAAGAGGGCAGGATAAGGAATGAATGTGTAAAGGAGACACCTGATAAGTAACAAGAAAGTGGGCTGGAAGTTTTTGGCCAGTTGTGGACACCATTTACCCCCACTATGGAGATCTGTGAGGGATAAAGCTTACCTGAAAAGTTAGGTAGCACCAAATAACTGGCCCTTGTGCCCAGCAGGAATGAGATTAGCCTACCTGCTACTTGGACAGTGACCCTGGGCTCCTCTGAAGTGATGTTGAAAAGGGCCGAGGTCCCAGGGCTGCAATCAGTCTTCTGCCACCAAGCCCAAGAGGTCTGAGAGACCTTCAGTCTGTTGAAGCAGGAATGGGAGACTGACCTACCTTTCAGTGACAAAGAGGTACAGTCACTCTTTCAGTGTCCACTCTGGCCACATTATGGACAGGATCCTGGCAGTGGGCAAAGGGAAGGGCAGCTTTTTGCCCAATGCCTTGTCTGGTTGCACTTGAAGCAGACCCCTGGAGGCATGCATAGTTTTCTGGCCTGTCTCGAAGTTGGAGGAGGTGGCCTCAGAAAAGTCATCAAGAGCTGGGACTTTCACTGGTATTGGGCCTCATCTTAGTTATTAAATATCTTAAATTCCATTTTCAGTAGATCTCCCTGGGGAGTTGAGGGCCATCCTCTGCCTGTTTAAGTTTTCTTCAAATATCAAGGAAGGATTGGGAAATAAAATGAGAGTTGAGAATAATTATACCATCCTTGGAAGATGGGTCTAGCTTAGTATAGTAGGTTAAGGTTTCAGTAAATCACCCTAAGAAGTCAGCCAGGTGGCTAGCATGGCCATGTCTTGAGAGTCCCAGTGTAGGTCCTCATGTGGCACAGCTGTAGATCCCACTGGGAGAGTGAGATCTGTGCAGTGGGCATCATCGGCATGTGCCTGGCCTGCCAACCAAACTCTTTCCTTTTCATCTGAAGTTAAAGTGGAGGAAAGAATAACATATATATCATGCCAAGTCATATCATATGCTTGGATTAGTTATTTAAATTCTTTAATATAAGAGGCTGAGTCATTAGAGAAGGAGCCAAGTCTCTTTTCAATTAGAGAGAGGTCTGTCATGGAAAAGGGCACATGAACTCTGATAATGCCATCAGCTCCTGCCACCTCCTGGAGTGAATATAGATGGGCTGGGTGTGCTTGGGAGGAGGTATGAGAGTGGGTATGGGATGTGGGTGGGGAGGAGAAGGGTGAGGGTTTAGCAGGGGCTGAGGCCAATGTTGGTGGTGTTGGTCCCTGAGGAGCCAATGGTCAGGGTCAATTGTGACTATTGTAAAAAGGGAATAGGGTGGTAGATGTTTGGGAGAGCCAGCAGGGGTCGAAGAAGGGGGGTCTGAGTCATGGGAGGATGGGGTGGGAGAAGAGATTGATGTAGAGGACTGGTGGGAGGAGGACTTGGGAGGCGGGCAGACAGAGCCCGTGAGGTCACAAGTAAGGGAAAAATCATCAGAATAGGGGATTTTGAGGAGGATTTGTTGTTGGCAAGGAGGATTTGAACAACATTACAAGATTGGAGCAGGGAGAGTCAAGAGCAGAGAGAAAGAAAAGCATGGATGTTTGGAATTTTGGACCACTTGCCTTTGTGATGGCAGAAATTGTCAAGATCTAGAAGTTTGTGAAAATCAAAAGTACTGTTTTCAGGCCATTGGGATTGATTGTCTAACTTGTACTGAAGCCAAACGGTGTTGCAGTAATAGATCATTCGTTTAGGTTTTATATCATCTTGGAGACCAAGATTCTCAAGGGAGTGGAGATGGCATCCCAGGGGTGTGGAGGTGTCTAATTTAGAGACATCAGCAACACCACCAACAACAAGTGTTGGCGAGGATGCGGGGAAAAAGGAACCCTTTTACACTGTTGGTGGGAATGTAGACTAGTACAACCACTCTGGAAAAAAATTTGGAGGCTACTTAAAAAGCTGGACATCGATCTACCATTTGATCCAGCAATACCACTCTTGGGGATATACCCAAAAGACTGTTACTCCAGAGGCACCTGCACATCCATGTTTATTGCAGCACTATTCACAATAGCCAAGTTATGGAAACAGCCAAGATGTCCCAGCACTGACGAATGGATTAAGAAAATGTGGTATCTATACACAATGGAATTTTATGCAGCCATGAAGAAGAACGAAATGTTATCATTCGCTGGTAAATGGATGGAATTGGAGAACATCATTCTGAGTGAGGTTAGCCTGGCTCAAAAGACCAAAAATCGTATGTTCTCCCTCATATGTGGACATTAGATCAAGGGCAAACACAACAAGGGGATTGGACTATGAGCACATGATAAAAGCGAGAGCACACAAGGGAGGGGTGAGGATAGGTAAGACACCTAAAAAACTAGCTAGCATTTGTTGCCCTTAACGCAGAGAAACTAAAGCAGATACCTTAAAGCAACTGAGGCCAATAGGAAAAGGGGACCAGGAACTAGAGAAAAGGTTAGATCAAAAAGAATTAACCTAGAAGGTAACACCCACACACAGGAAATCAATGTGAGTCAATGCCCTGTATAGCTATCCTTATCTCAACCAGCAAAACCCCTTGTTCCTTCCTATTATTGCTTATACTCTCTCTACAACAAAATTAGAGATAAGGGCAAAATAGTTTCTGCTGGGTATTGAGGGGGGGAGCGGGAGGGGGTGGAGTGGGTGGTAAGGGAGGGGGTGGGGGCAGGGGGGAGAAATGAACCAAGCCTTGTATGCACATATGAATAATAAAAGAAAAATGAAAAAAAAAAAATAGAATGTGTGGTCCCCATAATGTAGAAGAAAAAGGAGAGAGAGAGAGAGAGAGGTACCTTGGTGAGTTTACTCTTCAGGCTAATATAGATCTAGGTCACGATCTAGCCTCCCTTATGTGACTCAGGCAAGGACAGTAGAATCGTTCAGTTACTGTTTGGTCAAAGTAAGCTGGAGGGGCTGTACAGCTCTCACCCAAGGTGGAGGAAAGGAAGACAGAGAGGGAGAGCAAGAGAGAGAGAGAAAGGGAGAAAGCATGAGAGGGAGAGGGAAGTGTCACCTGAATGGGTTCCCAAGGGTGGGTGTCCCTGGCCTGGGTCACCATCTGAAGAGAATGCCCAACTAGTTAGCCAGGTGTCACAGTGCTAAGCAGTGGGCTCCCCAGCAGGCGTGGGAGACATACCTGAAATGGTGCTATGACTTCTGAGACTGTGAGAGAGCAGGCAGCCCTGAGAAGGGTGACACTTTCTGAGTCTGAGGAGAGGAGTAGGTCAGGTGGAGAGCAGTGGAAGAGAGGCTAATGATAGATGGGAAAAGTGACAAGGCAGTAAGGTCCAAGATCCACAGTCCATAAGCACATGGGGTCAATTCAGCAGTCTGGGGCTGGGAGGGGGCAGGACATGAAGGCCAAGGGACAAGTTCCAGGCCAGAGTATCCTGTTAATCTCTCCTGGGTTTTGGTACCAGATGTAAGGAACTGCTGAACAAAGACCATGCCATGTGTAGAAAAGAAAGATTTATTAAAGCACAGACTGCTAGGCTGCCTCCCTCCAGTTCAGGGTGCAGCAGCTTGGCTGGAATGGGTAGTGGGCTTTATAGGATGGGTCAAGCCATGAGGGAGGGAGAAAGTTCCTGGTCTCTGATTATCTGTGATCACCAGATGGAATGGGTCAACATGCCTAGCTAGTTGAGAAACTGGAAATCCTTGAGGTTTTGCAAGAAGGGGAATTTTGTAAGTGGTCATAAATCAAGGGGTCTGGTTTCAGTGTTAGCCTCAGGACTCTCCGCCAGCCCCAAGAAAGCCAGGGACCTAATAATCATATAATCATATATATATATATATATATATATATATATATATATATATAATCATTTGTGGCACTGTTAATGCTGCCAGTTCAGTCTGTGATCAGAAGACTTCCAATTTCTTCCTGTCCCACTAGAAAGATTCCATGGCAGGACATGTGGATGTAATGGAAGTTTATTCAATATTTATTAAATATTAGGGAAGGAACATACAAGAGGGAGCATGGTGGGTACAGGGAAGTCTGCTGGAAAGGAGCACTTGCTTTTTTTAGGTACTTTTAAATCTTAGCTAATCTATGGGAAGGGAGGAACCAGGTAATTCCCATTCGACGATCAATGAGTTGGAAGGAACATGGGCCATTTCCTGTTAGGTGAGGGTGGTCCCTGAGCCAAAGCATGGCTAATCTGAATTGTAATATTTTTTCTATGAATCCCAAACATTTCCTAATTTAGCCTGCCTCAGTATCAGAAAGTTTAGTGCTGGTGAATACCATAGATCTTGCTTCTGGGAAGAGAATTCAAGCAAAACCAAAAAAAAAAAAAAGAAAAAAATTCTTCCTTCCCATATAGGAAGTGGGAATAAAGAATGGGGTCAAAATAGTGAACCCCATCTCCTGTCTTATCAGACAGCAGTCAAAGATAATATGCCTGGGTGGATATGATGGGTGCTAAAACAGGGAGGTGCATTAGGCCTACTGAAATCACAGGAACAATAAGTGTGCTTTAGAACCTTCATTTGCTAGACATCTCTTCCATTCTCTTTGTCTCTCCACCCATCCAAGGAGCCTTGGAGCTTGTTAAAAGTTTAAAGAGAGAAAGTGATGCAGACAATCCTGGAATGCAGAGAGCCCTGTTTCTGGTAAGGAAATGACCATTTGCTCTGGTTGTTTATAGTTTTAATGTCTGAGTTTGGCTCTTTTACTATTTATTAAATAATATAATTTCTCTGTCTATCCTGTCTCTTTCATAATTAACAGCTAACTGCCACCTAGCATTTTGCACTACTGTGAGTAACTTACAGAGTTATAATATATCCCAGTAGATGGCAATCAATGATAATGGAGCCCTTTGGGATGAGGCCACCCTAGAGTTTGTGGGAGTGTACCACTAATTTCATTTGGCCCTGCCTTTCAAAGTCTTCAACAATGTTTTATAAAAATGCTAAAATAAAAAGCATTTAGGGTTTTTTTGTGTGTTTTACTAACAGTCAAATTTAACATTAGTTCTAGACACCAGTTATTTGAAATAGAATCAAAATAAAGGGGAAAAGAGACTTTAAAAATAATTAGTTTAGAAGAGACTCTGTATTATCAAAATAAACTTCAATATAAAAATGTTCTTCATTTATTGAGAACTTGATTACCCAGAATCAAATTTCCATCAGGAAAAGTACACTTGGAATTAAACTCCTCAAAATGCTAAAGGTATATATGTAATGGATTTTAGAAAACTGAACAATTTATCAAGTTGTAATAATGGGTAGGTGCTACAAATGTTACTGAAAAAATATTTTAAACATCCATTTGTTAAAGAAAAATACTAACTGAAAGGAAAGTGAAGAGCTGAAGAGACATACTGAGAAAGAGTCTGTGACCTTCATAAGCAACAGGTCTTTACTAAGCAGAGGAGACCTGACAGGGATCATCAGCCATCAGAGTAACACTCTAAGAGGGGTGAAAGCATGACTTTCTGATAGGCTGGGGATTTTAAACATCCTGTGGAAGGAAAAGGGAGGTTGGAGGGGGATGGACATTAGGTAACGTGTCTGGGAAGGAGGATGGGGGGAGGTGCTGGACATTAGTGGGAAGGTCATTGGGGTTGGGCAGCTATGCATGTTGTTTTCTTGACATCCAGCATTTGCATTGTTTCAGTGTTTCTCAACATTCCAGCAATCCAGGCGTATATGTACATGTGTGTGTGTGTGTGTGTATGTGTGTGTGTGTGTGTGTGTGTGTGTGTGTGTGTGTGTGTGTCTATATACACATATATAAGTAGCACAGGGCACTTCCTTTTGGCTACTTCCTACTGCTAAGAGCAATGTGGGGGGTTGTCCAGCATGACGACCTTGAACTGCTCCCCTGAGGTAGCCCGAGAGATTGGGGTAATAAGTTCCTGTAAAAATTTTTGGAGGATATTAATAATGCATGTTAGAAACATTACAGCCAGACAAAAAAGAATGAAATGGACCACCAATGGGATGAGCCATGTGTACAAAGAGGAAAGAATTACTGGTGTGCCCTATCCCTGAGTTTGTTTATCCCATCCTTAGCTATGCCAGACTTATTGGTGAAGAAACAACAATCCTCTTCTAGGAAGAGTCATAGTCCACCTTCTTCAGCTGTGAGGAGATCTAATTCCTTCCTGATTTGAAGACAAGGCTACAATGGGAAAAATAAGGGGTTCCAGTAGAGGGAAGACCCATGGCATCCACTTAGCTCAGGAAGACCACTGTTCTCAGCTTTCTATTGTTCATTGTTGGAGATTGGCATTGAGTTCCTGAAGTCTTTTCATGGCATCATGAATGATCCTGGACTGGCTGACATAAAAGCAGCATTGACATAAAAATAGCCTTCTTTAGACATGGTTTTGGGTGGCAACCTGTATAAAGGAATGTAGCCCTCAGGAAATAAAGTGAGACATGCAGTTAAATACACATGAGCCAATGGTTATCAGCATGAGAGGGAAAACCAAGGGTCCTTGGGTATAGGTTTAAGTGGACAAAAGAACAGGGGGCAAAGGACAAAATTGTATATAGTAAACAGTTCCAACCACAGATGTGGCCTGGTTGGTCATTACCTCAGTTTTTGTTTTGGGAGAGGTTCCAAACTTCTCTTATCTGTTCTGTAAATGCAGTTTAAATCTAACACTAGAAACACTCTTATCAAGTAGAACACAGAGGAAGCAAAAGTCAGAATGCTCCCTGTTAAATAGAACACCTAAGGGAAAATAACTCCATGAACATGAATTACTAAGAAGATATTTTAGAGCCAGCAAAAATAATTTATTTTTTACTTAAATGGAAGGCCTCAGCCAAAAATATGAGTTTGCCTTCTGTCAGAGGTGCCTGCAAGGGCTTAAATGTCCAGTAGCCCTGCATAAGATCACTCCTTTAAAACCACTCGGCCTTAGTAACTTTTGTGATGTCTGGCACAGGTGAGTCCATCTGGATTGTGACAGCTTTCCCCTCTGGTCTCCAAACTGTCTCTAAGAGTCTCCTCTGAAGATTTTGCCAGTTCACCACTCTGGTTAATGAGAATCTCTCAGTGCTGGAAAACTTTTCCTGGATGTTCTCAGCACTGGAGGGGAAGCTTCAGGAAAGTCTGGTGGGAATTAGTGCCAATCAAGACCCATTTGGCCAAATTATAAAAGAGGTTTAAAAGTGGGTTTATCTGGCATCCAATTTTAGTTCTATCTGGACTATAGATGATATCCTGACAACTTAAAAATGCTACAGAATGTCAATAGACAACAGTTAAAGGTTTTGAAAAAAGCCAACAAAAGCAAATATCTAAAAGGCCAACTAAGTTGAAAGCTACGTACGGGGTAGAGTCATTTTTTGGGTTTGATTGCAAATGCTCCAAAGACGGACCCAGACTGAAAATGAAAAGACTTAAAATTGGCATGGTTAAAATATTGAAAAAGTAGTTTGTGAATTGCCAGAATATTTATTTATTTCCATTGTAGACAACATTTTTAGGAAAGTAATTATGACTGCCAGTATTAAAACAGCAGCACTAAATGCTCCTTGTTACAATTAGGAGCACATGAAAACAAATTTGCAAAAATCTAGCATTGTTACTCATTAATTTTAGATCTCTTACAAGTTAGGGGCACAATGCCTGTGGTCCCAAATAGCTTTATTTTTTAATGTTTAAGTACATTTCATACATATAAATCTAATGTACAAACACATTTTATACATATACAGTAACACTTACTTGACTAAAACTAATATAGGCTAGATTTTAAGTAGCAGGATTGCCCAAATGGAAGGTTTTTCTGAAAGTTACTGATTACAAACAAGACACCTGCCAAAAGCTTTATTAATTATTTTATAGGTCAAAGATTTAGATGTAATACTTTTGGATACAAGGGAGCTTTAGCTCATCATTTTACATAAAGTGATGCTTTTAACTTTGTGAATTTTTGCACAATATTTAGATAAAATCTACACAGAACACAGTTATAAGGTGGTCATTTAAGAGACATTTGCATGAGCAAATATGTAAATGAACTCTGATTTAGTTGTTTTTAAAATTTGACAAGTTCAACAGAAAATACAAGTAATTACTTTGATAAAATCTTTCCCTATAACAATTTTTACAGATGTTACTCAGAGCAGAAAAATATTTAGATACTCTTGTTATTTTGCGGACATAGAGGATTAGATTTTAGTTTGACATGACCTTAGAATATATTTTAGGAAACGCTTAGATTATAGTCAACTTTATCACGCACAAAAGCTTTATTTTCACTTTTGAGTCTTACTAAGAACCTTCATACAACATTTTGAAACTTTCAATGGTTTGTCCTTACCCTCTTTTTCATATTTGGAACAATCTTTAGAACAAACTTTTCTTTACAAAATCCTTTCTCATTAAAAGCACTTTTTTTTGCCTTTAACTTTTTCTCAAAAATACACTCAATAGATATCTATATCCTTTCTACTTTTTGACTTTGTAACTTGTATTTAAAAACAACTTTTATAAGAAATTTAACTTTAAATACAATTGTTTTTTAATTAGCCTTGTATCTTTACTTCATAGACCTATATAAAAGGCAATTTTAAACTGTTTTTATACAATAAATAGCTTATGAAGATACCATTTCTTAATAGAGCTAATTATAAAAGAATTGAATATAAATTATATTTGCAAAGGATTAAACAGATTAAAGTTACTGACCATAAAATAATGCCTGTATTCTAGATAGACCTGATATACACAAAAGTTTGAAAAACTGATTTGTCTTAAAAGTAGCAGCAGAAGAGATGGGGGAAAGAAAAGAACAGAAGCCTTTTACTTTTTTTACCTTAACTTTATAATAAGAATCATCCTGAAGATGTTTAAAACATACATATGTAAAAAGTTTCAAATTAGGCATGTCATAAATGTTAATTTAAGTGCACACAGAATCAAGAGCTCAAGAACATGTAAAAATTAACTAAGTGGACACAAATACATTGATCAGTTATTTTTTAAAATTTTAGGAGCTGGTTGAGGTGTGTCCTTTCTGTTCTTTTAGGACTCATTTGGGCAGCTTGATAGCTGAAGTAAGAATCAATTCTAAGAAAGTGTTTTGAGTGAGTCTCAGTGTCCAATAAGACTGTTGCCATAGCTATCAGATTTTAACTCTTTTAAGTTAATCATGCAATAGACATACACAGAATTTACACAATGACACATAAAAAGTTACGTTAATTCTGAGTACACTGTTAAATATTGAAGACTTTAGATTTACCTCTAGAGGGTGTTTTTAATAATCTAAAAATAAGTTAACTTGGGCTACAGTGGCTTTGTTATTAGCCAAATATTTAAAGTAAATTTAGGGAGCCTAGTCTTGGTGTGATATTGGCATCCCACATCCTCATCCGGACAAAGGATACGAGATGTATGAGGGGATGTACAGTCCATCCTTTTATTTTATATAAAAAACCTTCTTAAATTAAAATTTGTATGAAGAGGGGTGAAAGTAATCTCCTTCATGGCTGAGACACATTTAGAGAGAAGAGTTGTAAAGTTACACATTATATTTTATGAGATGAGAAAAAAGGAAAAGATGACATAGAGCAAGGCTGAAGTCAGAGAAGGAGGTTTTTAATGGTGATGTAGGTTTGGATGGTAAGGAAGATACAATTTTTGGAGGGTTTTTTCATTTAGAAGGAGGATCTATAAGGAAATACAATACTGACAGAGAGAAGGTTTTGAGTGGAGATAAGTGAAAACAGTTACAATTGTACAATTCCAGTGGGACCTAAGGTTCAAAACCAAGATGATTCCCATGGGACCTAGACTGACATTGAGAGGTGGTGAGCATCCCCAGTGGTGGATGGAAGGAGTCTCTCTCCTGGCCAGGGCTTCTAGTAAGACTAGAGAGAAACCCAGATGAAGGGGAATACTTACCAAACTTTAAAAGCTGGTGTTGGGTGGAAATCTAGCAATGGAAGATGGTCTCTGGTGGTGACCTCAAAGAAAAGAAAGAGAGGAAAGTGTGGGGGAGCAGCGAAAAAGGAAAGAGATTGTGGGATGGGGGAGGAAGACTCTAGTCTCCGTTTAGAATCTGAGACTGAACCTGGGAAGAGCTGCTGATGTCCACTGTTTTTCAGCTGTGATAGCAGAGAGCAAGAGTCAAACCTACATGCCCCAGCAGTTTGAACAAAGGGAGGGTCAGGATCTCAGGTAGAAGAAAGCCTGGAGACAGGGAGCCTCTTGCCATTTGCTGTTTCTCATGATAAAGTTGTTAAGATCTTGGAGGACATTGGGATTAAAAGTTTTAAATTTGGGCCATTTAGAGGAATTATCTAATTTTCATTGAGGTTAAATTTTTATAAAAAAAAACGGATGAGGTTTTTTGATATTAGATTGCCCTTTAGGCCTAGTTTAGTAAGATTGTGTAAAAGACACCCAGGGGTGAGTCAGAGGGAATCATTGAGTGGGCATTGTCTTTGGCCAAGGTTAGGAAGTTTTCTCTAAGGTATCCCTTGGAGAAAACTTTCAAAATCAGAAAGTCTGCAGTAGGCAGACATCTCTAACCTACACAGCCAGGGACCAGACTTCATGGGGGCCAAATGACCTGAAGGTGAGAGGAATACAAAAGGCAAGAATGGCTGAAGTCCAAGAAACCTAGGAGCCATGGAGTGCTGGATGGAGAGGCAAGGTCTTACCCATCCCTGTAGAAATTGGAACCGGTGTTGAATGTATGGAGTATAATCTGTGAAGGACCCTG
Organism: Castor canadensis; assembly: GCF_047511655.1. Taxonomy (NCBI): domain Eukaryota; kingdom Metazoa; phylum Chordata; class Mammalia; order Rodentia; family Castoridae; genus Castor; species Castor canadensis. The sequence continues at coordinate 103,753,702 of NC_133394.1, read as the reverse complement.
GAGGAAGTCACAGAGGAACAGGAAGTTAGGGTCATATGTATTACCAAATGGTCAAGCCCCAGAGCAATGTTGCTATTAGATAGAAAACAGAAACTAACAATATTTTTGGGGAATCAAGTCCAATTGGAAGGAGCAGTTATACCTAGTCCTAAAACCAAAACAATTGTTAGTAAGATGGGAAGGCTCAGCAGAAAAAATAGTAATGTTAGAGTCATATAGAGGATAGTGAGGAGAGAAAGAAGGAGAGAGAGAGATTCAGAGAGAGGTTTTGGGAAGAGAGGGGTACACCAGCCACACCCCTCATGGGAACTTAGGCACCTCTTAGATCCAGTGTGCCCATATCAAGGCTGGACCAGAGACCCCACGGGGGTGCACCATTAACAGTGTGAGGATCGCCATGGAATCAGGGTAACTCAAGAAAGCCATTCCCTCCACTCAAAACTCTCTCCTAGTTTGGGCACCAAATGAAAGGAAAGTGAAGAAACTGAAAAGAGTGACATACTGACAAAGAATCTGTGACCTTCATAAGCAGCAGGTCTTTATTAGGGAGAGGAGACCTGAGAGGGACCCTTGACCATCAGAGTAACACTCTGAGAGGGATGAGAGCACGCCTTTCTTACAGAATGGGGATTTTAAACACCCTGGGTCAGGTAAAGGGAGGTTGGAGGGGAATGGATATTAGGTAAGATGGCTGGGAAGGAGGATGGGGGGAGGTGCTGGACATTAGCGGGAAGATCATTGGGGTTGGGCAGCTATGCATGTTGTGTTCTCAACATTCCAGCATTTGCATTATTTCAGTGTTTCTCAGCATTTTAGCACTAACATTATTTATTTCTGTTTTAAAGTAACTAGTATGACTGTTGCTAAGTCATTACAACTCTTTCTTATTTATTTTAGAAACAAAACTATAATAATAACATATCACAACATAGAAAACCCACCACTTTTATAAATTAAAAGTTCTTTCTACTGTTGTTGGCTTTTGTTTATTTGCTTTGTTTTTGGACAGGTAGAGAATAAGCAATGAAATTGGACTTTTAGGCCCAAGACAAAATCCTTGGGCTTCCACATATCAGATCTGGCTGATATGTTTTCAGTAATGTCTGTGGCTACACCTGTTAGTGTCATAGCCCTTTTGGCTCAACAGTGGGCAGTCACTGATTCTGTCTTGGGTTCTTGTCTAAGAACTCAAAGAATAAAGTCCACAAACATTAAAGGATGAGCACAAAGATAAAGAATTTGTTTAAGTAAAAGAAAAACAGACAGAGCTTTCATTGGGCAAGAGAGGTCCTGATAGAAGGCTGCCAGCAAAGAAGCAGGGTCTAGGGGTTTTTATTAACCTACTGCTGGGTGTTGCTCAATCTCTATAACTAGGAAAACAGTATTCTAGTTGCCTATGCTCCAACATTCTGATTAATAATACACTTTAACATGTTGAGATATGAAGTTCATCCAATCCAGATAACGGTCCTAGTAGTCCTCATCCAGGTCCATACAACTTTCCCTGCTCCCCCTCTGTTCTTTAAGGTCACAGGAGGATTACTAGGGAAATGTGTTGCTTCTCTCTGCAGTAAAGATGTTTTGCAAAATAAGCAAGAGGGGATTGTGTCAACTTTTGAGTATTATTGACAGCTTAGGTCACAATAAAATTTTCCAGGGGTACCTTTTTCCTGTCTGTACTGCCTATTACCAGCTATCTGGCTAATCTTCCATTTGCCCCTTATATAGCAAATAAGAGACAGTAATGGAGAAGAACAAAGAAAGGAGATTTATTACCTGGCCTACATGCCACGGAAGGAGGCAACATAAGCAATTCAATTCATCTCTGCTACCCTTTGTGGAATGCAGACATGAACTTTAGGTTTAAATAGACAAAGAATTGGGAGTAGAGGGAAGAGACATATGCAAAATTATTAAACCATCCTAGCCACAGGTATGTTTTTAAAGATCATTATCTCAGTCCTTGTTGTGGGAGGGGTTCCAGAAAAGTTGTTATGGCTGTGATAGCTGATCAAAGTAAAGAAGTCATTTTTGCCTAGCCAGTGGTCTGTCCTGAGGTCTCTGCTGTTTCTATCTTTGAGGACAATTTTTTTCACCCATCTCACCTTGTAAGCATGTTACTGATGAGGCTTATCCTCAGGAAAGGACACAGATACCTAATGGAGATAGGGATGCCAAACTTTTTTCGTTCTGCTTTTAATTAATTCATGGGCCCAAGTATGGTGTCCATTATTTTCAGCAAAAGCATTTTAAGTACCTGTTATAATAAGACACCTTTATTTTCTTTTTTAAAAAAATTATTATTCATTTATTCACATATGCATACATTGTTTGGGCCATTTCTCCCCCCTGCCTCCTCCCACTTTTTCTCCCCCCTGCTTCCTCCCCACTTTTTCTTCCCCTTCCCCAAGACTGCTTTATTTTCTTTTCATCTTTACCAAAGACATGATATAGGGTTATGTATTTCCTCACAAGTCTCTTCTAACTGATCTAGGCTTTTTGAAAGAATGAAGCAAGGTCAGGTTAAAATAAGTGGAGTTTGGTGTTCCTTTGCTTTCCTGTACACCAGGTCATTTAATACAAGTGAAATCTATATGTGATTGAGCCTGTGTTTCCTGAGCTATTATCCTTTTTTCATCAGCTAATAAATGAGAGACATTTGGAAAGCTAGGGATTTAGGAAAATCCTCATCCCTTAAGAGGAGGCAATAGAGATGGATAAGAGACGAAAGAGCCTTCTCTAAGAAAATTCAAAATAGTGTAACTGTGAAGTACTTTTATCTGTTTTCATAAAAGAACAGTCTGTACAAGTATCATATGAAAATGTATCTTCCTTCTAAGATTTAAATATTAAATTTGAATAAGCAATGAAGATAAGGGCCCCAGAAACTGAGAGCAAGCCTTTTAGACATAGGGATTTGAGTATGAACATCTTCAATATGGGCATATTCATTCATTCATTCATATATTCCTTCAAACACTATGTGACATAGTGTCATATAGTGACACATGGAGCAGCATATGCAGCCTGTCTCTGAGGAACCCAGGAGGGTTGGAATTCAGAGCACAAGTAGAAAATTTAAGCTTAGATGGAAAACAAAACTACTTTTGTAATAGGAAACCAAGTTGTTGGTTCATATATACATATAAGCTTGTTAACAAAACACCTTGAAAATTTCCAACTGATAGTTTTAGTTTTTATTTTCTCTGAGATGTTGGAGACAATTTGCATGTTTAAAACAAAAGAGATAAGGACAATTTAGGAGTAAGAGGGGAGTGGCTGTAGTAATACCTGCTTCCTCTAGGCTTCTTGAAAGAATGTGGCCCCCTAAATTCTACTTTATAGCACTCCAAATTCCCTCACATCATGCTTCTAATGTACATTTCTCAAACACACATTTAGGCTGTCCGGAAGCAGATAAGAAAGTCCCAGTGCACTCACACAACAACAATTGGACAGCCATATTTGACAAGAATATAACAATGAATTGATTTTACACTCAGAAGCCTTCTGTATTTTCTTGTGTTTCATGATCACGTGAGAATCAACTGAATTGAGTGTTTTCTGTCAAAGAGTTAGCTCAGTCAGTAAAGCATGAGACTTAATTTCAGGTTGTTCCCCCCACTATGCATTGTGTGGATATTAGCTAATTTCCTCAGTTGTCTATGTGATCTGCAGCAAATTGCTTGGCTGTAAAGTTTCTGCCTTTTAGCAAAGAGTTATTTGCCACTGGATGTCCTAAAACTCCAACTGCTAGTCTTAGGATAATCATTGTCCAGAGAAATGTCTCTTCAAGATCCCCTTAGCCCACAGGTTAATTACATAATTGGTGCTGCCATTCCAGGCCAAACAGTCATTTCAGGCTGGAGTTTCCCCAGAATCCTAGAAATTCCTTCCCTCTTTGTCTTTGGGTACACCAATCAATTTAAGTCTCTTGTGTCTATGTAGACACTCCAGTCATGTCTGCTCTTCCCCTATGTCCTTCCCTAAACCTTGACCTTAGCCAATCCTGAAGACTGTCAACCTGAGTTCCCTCTTTAAATTAAGGGGCAGCAGTCAATGTCAGGAATAAAAAGGGAGGCAGTCCTTCCGTGTGTGTGTGTGTGTGTGTGTGTGTGTGTGTGTGTGTGTGTGTGTTGGTTGACCTCACTAAGGTCAGAAATACATGCACACCTTTCTGCAGTAGAAAATTTGTCCTTCCTCATCAACTTTTCTGAGTGTGAAATTCATGCATTTATTTGAAGTTTGTTTTTACTCCTCATAAAATAATCATTAGAGATTTGACAGAAAAAAGTCATTTTTAATATTGCACATTTTGTTGTTCCTGTTAGATTTTATGACATGAACCATGGTCAAAATCTCAGAATATAAGTTTGTGAGGACCTTGAAAAATTCCCAGAAATATATCAGTTTTATCCCTCTTCTCTGCTCACAGTTCTGTTACAACTCTTCTCTTCCTTTTTGAGAATATTATTTTCAAAATCTAAAATTTGTTTTCAAGGCTAGATTATGTTATCTGCTTGTTAAGATATTTAAAAGAGAAATGTACGTCCAGATCTTTTCTTTCTTTTTCTTTTTCTTTTTTTTGCTGCTATCATTAATGTTCGACATATTTTCTTAAGAAATTCCATGAAAACCTTAATAATATGTACGGCATATTTGTTGCAACCATAGTTTGCCAAGAAACATATTGAATAATAGTAATGGCTGCAAAGGAACCATAAAACCTATTGAGTGATAAATTTACCCTCTAAAGTATGTTTCATGCCCTGCCTAACTATGGAAATGTTTGGTAAAACATAAATATGTCTGGTGGTACAAATCTTGAATGATGTGAAAAATACCATGTGAAAACTGCTGTCAATACTCTTAAAAACAAAATCATTCTGATTTAATTCTCCTTGGTATTTTGAATATTGTTGAATAACGTTTTTCATTCCACACGTCAAATTTTAAGAATATTACAGAAAAGGAGTGTCCCCAGGTGACAGTGTTTAAAGTGGTGTTTTAAAGCTACATAATTAGTTAAAGAAACTTGGGCAATAAACCTAGGAAAGGGAAAACTTGAATACTGCCATAGAAGGGGAGGTATGCATAATTTGTATAACTTCAAAAGACATAAATACAATCCATAAATGAAGTGAAAATTAATTTTAAACTTCAGCACACTGGCACATTTCCTCGTTTTGAAATTTCCAGTGATAAGATAAAATGAATAATTGAGTGCAGTGTCTGGACGTGGTCAAGTATAGCTGATGATTAGCCCTTTTTTGCATCCCTAATTACTACCTGTTATTGGGATAAAATATAAAAGCATTCTCTCCTCCAGAAATTCTGTCTGCATACATCTTCTTCCTAAAAGCTTAGTCATAATAGTTTCTTATAAACGTTAATATATAGTCTGTTTACCTCTATACTTCCCCAACTAGTCCACATTTCCTTAGGGAGACCAACTTGAGTAATAGTATATACTAAATCAGTGTGTATGAAGGAACATTCACTGAAAGGATTCATATACTGGGATCTCCAAAAGCACATAAAGTAAGTTTTATGAACCTACAATGAGTCATTTGATGATTCATTTGAAAACAGCTCTTTGGGCTCTCATAGAGTATATGCTGATCAAAGGTACTGTCACATATGTTGACCTTGCCAGTTGATTGCTCATGGAATCATCTCATCTCTCAATGATGACTCTGATGAGAAGATGGTCCATCAAAACAAGAGAGCTGTTTCTAGAAACTAGTCGGTATAGTCTTAGCAAAGTAATTGGTCTTTAAAATATACTGGGAAGATAACTACCACTTTCAAATGTCTTTACGCTTTTGAATAGCCTTTTGAAATATGCTAGCATTTTGTGGATAAACCCAGCCTCTTCTCATTAGTAAACAAGCATCACAGCATGTCTTCAATCAGACATTTATGTTGTACTCAAAAGAACACCTATCATTTTGAAGCATAGAACAGACTGGAGTAAGGAGCCAATTCTTGGCTGGTGAAAATCTCTCCTTCTTGATCTTGAAATTCAGGTTTTATTCATTAAATTCTTGGAATAAGTATTGAATCTATGCATAAGGATATAAAAATGATCAAAAACATGTTAAACAATAATTCCCAACTCTTTATCTATATCCTGCCACCTTTTTTGTCTGCAGCCTTTCCTTCACATTTTGAATTCCTGATGTATTTTTTATTTTGTTTTTGAAATATCATCTATAAGTTTCATAGTGATAATTCCATATATGCATACGATGTACCTTGGACAACTTCATCCCTTCTATTATATTTCTATTCCCCCAGTATCTCTTTTCCCTTTTTTCAGGGTTTGGATGGTTTCACTATACAGACTTTATGTGTATATTTGTAGCATTTTTCCATCCTTGTCACTCCTTAGAATCCTTTCCTTTCACTCCTTTCTCTTTGATCCCCATTCCTAAATAGTCACCCACATACATACATGTCCCATTATAACTATTGTAATTATCATCATTTTAGGTCTGGATTCCATAAATGAGTGAAACCATGTGATATTTGGCCTTTTGATCTCAGTTTATCTCTGTCAGCATGATAATCTCCAGTTCCATCCAGTAAATGACATAATTGCATGTTTCTTTATGGCTCTTCATGGCTTCTTTATGGATCTCTATAGATAGGAAGAAAAGAAATAAGTCACTTAAAAATATTAGTTCATAGCATTTAAAAAAGACCTTGATCATGAATATGCAGTTATAGCAAAGAACCAATTTGCCCATCTTTTGATAACCATATTATTTAATATTCTAGAAACATGGTTACTTAGAGTTTATCAAAGGTCAAATATTGTCTTAAGTTTTATGAGAACAAATTATCCAGAGTGGAGAAAGTACTTGATCAAACACCAAAGCCATACTACAAAATGCATATACTTCAGTACATAAAGAAACTGTGCAAGAAGTAAGTTTATTTTCACTGTAATCAAACATAGTTTTAATTTTAAGACCTAACTCTTCCCATGAGAAGAATTTAGTTTAATAAAATTCAAGCAGTTTTTTTCTTTTCTCAAAAGCTAAAGTTAACATAAAAGTGTTTATGCAGTGTTTTTGCTCCATGTCAGTTATTATAAAGCATTACATAGGCTCAAGGAGAAATTATCAGTTGCACATTAAATACCCAAGAAAACATGTTTTCTCCTCTTATTAATTTTAAGGTATCTGAGATTTCACATTAAGAAACTAGCACTGAGGGAAAGGAACAAAATAAAAGAAATATGCCAGCTTCAGAAGTAGAAACGTGCAGCTTTGTATCACATATCTATCTGAAATAGGGGAATTGTATGTCATAAGAGAAGGAGACAAAATGAGGCAAACTGAATGAACAGTCTTAACCAGTGAAAAATCATTTTTTCTGAAAGAAAAAATTCACTTAAGTATCTGGACCAACATTAATTGGAATCATAATCAATCTGCCATGATCTTATGTTGGCCTAATTCAGTTGATTATTTAACCTACATCCAAACACTTAGAAACATACAGATACCACTTTTTAAAGCAATTTTCTAATGGCTTATGAATATAAAAACTGCAGGATTTATGTTACATTTTAGAATTTATTTTTAATTTTTTTTCTAAGTGATGAACATACATTTGCCCCTAAGAAGATTTCCTCATAGTAATAAATTTTACTAATTTTTTACTTGAATATTGAAACTATATTAACAAATTCTTTACTAGTACTGTTTTTTAAAGTGATATGTTAACAACTAAAAGTCAAAATATTAGAACATACATACTGAAGCAAATAAGGTTGGATGATTTTTGATTGTTACATTTTAAGAGTCTATGGTATATTTTGGATAACAGGTTTTTATTACACATATTAAAGATTTCCTCCTACTTCTTTGACTTTTTTTTCTTTTTAATTTTTCTGTCTTGATTAAAGAGAATTTTTTTTTCAGCACTAGAGTTTGAATTCAGGGCCTCACACTTGCTAGACAATCACTCTTATTCCTTGAGCCACTCTGTCAACCCTTTTTTTGTGATGGGGTTTTTTGATAGGGTCCCACAAACTATTTGCTTAATGCTGGCATTGAACTGCAATCCTCTTGTTCTCTGCCTCCTGAGTAACTAGGATTACAAGTTGAGCCACGGGCACTTGGCTGAAATTTTAAGTTCTTAAGGATTCAACACCATCACTAACAACAAATGTTGGTGAGGATGGGTGGGGGTAAGGAACCCTCATACACTGCTGTTGGGAATGTAAGCTAGTTACAACCACTATGGAAAACAATATGGAGGCTTCTTAAAAAACTAAACATACATCTACTGTATAATCCAGCAATACCACTCTTAGGGATATACCTGAAGGAATGTGACTCAGGTTACTATAAAGGCACCTGCACACCCATGTTTATTGCAACACTATTCACAAGAACCAAACTAGGGAAACACCCAAGATGATCCACTACTGATGAATGGATTAAGAAAATGTGCAAGCACTGATTTCTTGATTGTATTGATTCTTCCTATTCACAAACATGCACTATCCCTCCATTAATTATGTTCTTCTTTGGTTTCTTTCAGCAGTTTTATATTTCTCCTTGTATAGATTTCATACATATTTTATATACTTATATCTAAGCTTTTAATTTTTGGTGGTGCTAACATAACTCATATTGTGTTTTAATATTAAATTACATTTGTTCTTTGCTGGTTTAGGAAAGAAATTGATTTTTTTTCAAGGTGAAAGTTTTAGCAAGAATTTAGTTTAGTACAACAGGATAAAGTGTAGATGGGGTGGGGGGAGAGAAAAAAACATTTCCTGTTCCTCAAGTAGGAAATGGGAGCAAAGGCTTCAAGAAACTGACATTTTTATATTATTCTTTTATCCTACAACCTTGTAATCACTGATTAGCACCAGGGGTTGTATTTTGTTGTGGTTGTTACTACTTCTCCTTGTTTTTCTACATAAATGATAGTGTAAAATCAAAGGAAATTTTATTTCTTTCTTTACAATCTATAAATTTTCTCCCCTTTATTGTCTTATTGTATGAATTAAGATTTCAAGGTAGTATCTTTACCTCATTTCTGATCTTAGTGGGAAAACTTCTGGTTTCTTAGCATTATGTATGATATTCATTTTAGGCTTTAAATTGATATTCTTTATGAAGTGGAGAATGTTCCCTTCTATTCCTAGTTTACTTAAGAGTTTTTATTATGAATGGGTATTGGATTTTGTCAAATGGTTTTTCTGAATTTTTCAATATGTTCATGTGACTTTTGTTCTATTAGCTTATTGATATGATAGATTATATTGTGTGATTTTCTAATGTTGAGCAGGTCTTGAATACCTAGAATAAATAGTACTTAATACTGTTATATAATTCTTTTATACATTGTTGGATTTGATTTGCTAACATGTTGAGGATACTTACATTTATGCTCATGACTTATGTTGGTCTGTTGTTTTTTTTTTTTTTAATTAGGTAATGCTAGCCTTATTGAATGTTAGGAAATACTGACTCTAACTCTAGTTTCTGAAAGAGATTGTAGAAAATTGGTAGAAATTCTCTTTTTAAATGCTTTATAGAATATGAGTAAATGAAAAAAAAAGAAATCTGGAACAAGAAAATAAATAAATAAATGTTAATAGAATTCACTAGTGAATTCATTGGTATCTTGTGCTTTCTGTTCGAAAAGATTATTAATTATTTATATAATTTCTTTAATAGATGTATGCCTATTCAGATTTTCTCTTTCTTCTTGTGTGCATATTGAAAGATTATGTCTTTTAAGGAATTATTCCATTTCACTTACATTATAAAATGTGTGGCCACATAGTTGTTTGTAGCCATCCTTAATTATCCTCTTAATATCCTAGGGATCTGTAGTATGGTCTTCTCTTTCATTTTAGTATTGGTAATTTAACTCTTTTATCTTGTCCTGGCTAAAGGCTTATCAATGATATTTATATTTTCAAAACACCAGGTTTTGTTTAATTTACTTTTCTGTAGTGATTTCCTATTTTCAGTTTTGTTGATTCTAAATGAATTTACTATCTATGGTGGATTTAACTTGTTCTTCCAGTCATAAAGTAGAAAGTTTTAATGATTAAGTTTAGATTTTTCTTCTTTTCTAATACATGTTTACAATGTTAGAAATTTACACCTAAGTACTACTTTCCCTGTGTCTCACACATCATGTCAAGATTTTTATTTATTAAAAAATTTAAAACTGTTTTCAGATTTCTTCCTTTATTCAAGTCTATTGGAAGTATATCACTTACTCAAAATATTTTTATGTTTTTTGTTTTCTTTTTTTTTTTCAGTTCTAGAGATCAACCCAGGACATTATATGTGCTATACAAGTTCTCTACCTCTCTACTACATTCCCAGCCCAAATGGAAAATATTTGAGAATAAGCCAACTGCAATGGGCCACACCTATATTCCCAACTACTTGTGATGCAGAATTTTGGGGTATTGCAGTTGGAGGCCAGCCTTGGCAAAAAGTTAGTGAGAACTCTTCTTTAACAAATAAACCAAATATGGTGGTGTATAAGTGAAAGCCCAACTATGTACAAGGCATAGTGGTTACAAGTCCTCACCTGAAAAAAATATCTAAAGCAAAAAAGGCCTGGGAGTGTGGTTCAAGTAGAATGCTTGCCTAGAAAGTATGAGACCTTGATTTTAAACTTCAGTACTACAAATAAATAAGTACATATTTTAAATCAGATTTTGCTGAATTCCAATCCAATTTTTTGTATGTTATTATGACTGTGCCCATCAAGAAATTATGGCAGAAACTATGTGTTTATAGTAACCATTGTGGTGACATTAAAAGGACATTGAATATTTTATTGGCTCAGATATTCCAATGCCATTAAAGCCCGTAGTGTTTCAAATTCCATCAGTGGACTTAAACTTCAGCATTAGGAACATAAGAGAAAGTCAATGTTTGCATTTAGTTTTAAATACCTATATGAAATTGATATATCAAATTTTATAATCACTTTATTTCCTAAGAGACAACAAGCCATTTTCATAGAAATTTGTAAGGGCACTGCTAGAATGTGGCTAATTTTCATCTGGTTCTATTTGACCATTTTATAGATGAGCAACAGACACTGAGGTAATGTTTTGCTCAAGGTCACTAAGGTGGAGCAGTTTGACTCCTGAGAAAAGGGCTGTTTCTGTCTAATAATAATAATACTTTCATTTTCTATATTCATTGCTACTTCCAGAAATGCAAGATACTTCACAACTCATTGGAGAACAAATGTGAAGGGTATTTAACACTTCTACCATTGAAGAATGTGATGCTTGCCATGACAATATAGATTTCTTCTTTTAAATCACAGAGAACAAGAACTATGATTGTGTGGAGTCCAGCAAATGAAAGGCTGCTGACAAAATGATTTAATACTGACTGTGTAAAGTGTCAATTATTAAATATTTCATACCTAGTGATAAGGGACAAGGAGAGATAAATTACTACTTCAGTGACACATTAGAAAATATGCTCAGCTAAGATGAGGCACCTGAATTGTCAAGTTAGAAATGACCCTATTAGAGGAATAAGAAACATGGGAAAGAAACAGAAAATTCTACTCTTTACTTCACATGACAGTACATATGTTATCTTGATATTTTCAGACAAACTTAGTAATCAAAAGGCCCATTTTTAGCAGAATATAGTCACCTTTATAGTTAAGGCACTATATTTAATTAAAATTAATTCATAGCTGATATATAAAAATGTAAAATTTTAAATATTTATTGCATAGCATGCTATATTTTAAAACATGCATGCATTGTATAATGTTTAAGTCCGATTAAAGCCATCCATTTCTTTAAACATAAATTGTTTCCTTATCATGAAAACATTTGAAATCCTTTCTTCCAACTTTTTGAAATATATAATACTTTAACATTTTCCATAGATACCCTGCTGGGCAATAGCACATCAGAACTTGGAGTTTATATGATACTGATTTTAGTGGTATTTGAACTAGGATTATAATTTTTTTCACATTATAAATAAAACTAAGCAGCATATAGGTGAAATATCTCAATAGTTTACCTAATTTAATAATTGAATCTTATCACACTTTATAATTGATAATCACATTTGTCTCCAAGAATTTTACTAATTCTCACAATCTTTTTAGTATATATTTTTGCATTTTATGCAGTGTCATAAAAATATTCTTATTTTCCCTTCTTGTTTCATGTTAACATACACAAAGTATTTGAGTCTATAGGCTTATGCTTGATATCTTATTTTTTTCCTGTTTTCATACTTTTCAAAGAAAATGCTCATAATCTTACATTCTGCATATGTGCTCCTCAAACTGTATTGTACATACAAACCACTTAGAAATCTTGTAAAATTTAATAGGTCTTGTTAATCTTGTTAATTTTAATAGGTCTGGGCTTGGTTGAGATTCTTACTAAAAGTCCCAGGTGTTCCTCATGGTAGCTGGGATCAAAAAAGGGAGAGGAAGCAGCCAGGGGCCAAAATCCCTTTGAGGGCATACCACCAATGACTTAACTTCCTTTCAGTTGGGCCGATATCCTAAAGGTTCCACTACCTTATAATAATGTCATGGGCCAGAGACCATGCTTTTAGCATATGGAACTTTGGGAAACATTTAAGACCCAAACAACATTCTGCCTTTCGTCCTCAAATGCTCATGTCAATCTCACACTGAAAAATGCATTTAAGTCCAAGAGATACTACAGTCTTAGCTATTCTAGTATTGCTAAAAAGTCCAAATTCAAAGTATTCTCTGATACTCAGGTCAAGCTCTTATCTGGGAATCCATGTAAAATTCAAAAACAAGTTACACACAGCCAACATTACAATGTTGTGGCAATAAAATTTTTCATTCTAAAAGGAAGGACTGGGGGACTAGAAAGGAGAGAATGTACCAAAGCAAGACCAAAATCCAGCAGAGAAAATACTAGATACTAAGCTTTCGTGTCTAGCATTCAGGGTCCACGACAGAATGATGTGACCTGCAAAGCGAGTGGGCAGCCACATACCTCTGGCTTTGCGGGCAGCAGCTTGAATGGCCTCTTTTTTGGGCTGACTTTGCACACTGATTGCCATGTTCCTCAGCTCACAACTCATCGATAGACCCCTGGCAAACCTGACTAAAATGAGGAGAGAAAAAACTGAAATCAGTAAAATAAGGAATGCAAAAGGGGAGATAACAACAAACACCATGGAAGTCCAGGAAATCATCAGAGACTACTTTCAGAACCTACATTCAAATAAATTTGAAAGTCTTGAAGAAAAGAACAGATTTCTAGTTACTTATGATCATCCAAAACTGAACCAAGAGGACATTAATCACCTGAATAGACCTATAGCACAAAATGAAATTGAAGCAACAATCAAGAGTCTCCCAAAAAATAAAAGTCCAAGACCTGATGGATTCTCTGCTGAATTCTATCAGAACTTTAAAGAAGAACTAATACCAACCCTTCTTATACTATTCCATGAAATAGAAAGGGAAGGAAAACTGCCTAACTCATATTATGAAGCCAGGATTACACTCATCCCAAAACCAGACAAAAACACCTCCAAAAAGGAAAACTATAGGCCAATCTTCTTAATGAATGTTGATGCAAAAATCCTCAATAAAATAATGGCAAACCAAATCCAACAACACATCACAAAGATCATTCACCATGCCCAAGTCAGCTTCATCCCAGGGATTCAGGGGTGGTTCAACATATGCAAACCTATAAATGTAATACAGCACATTAATAGAAGCTAAGACAAAAACCACTTGATCATCTCAATCAGATGAAAGGCAGAGAAAGCCTTTGACAAGATCCAATACTACAGTCAACATTATACTTAATGGTGAAAAACTGAAACCATTTCCCCTACAATCAGGAATGAGACAAGGGTGACCACTATCCCCACTCCTGGCTTCATAATATGATGAAGTACTGGAATTTCTAGCCAGAGAAATTAAGGAAGAAGAAGAAATAAAAGAAATACCAATAGGAAAAGAAACTGTCAAAATATCCCTATTTGCAGATGATATGATCCTATATCTTAAAGACCCAAAAAACTATATTCAAAATCTCTTAGACACCATTAACAGCTACAGCAAGGTGAATGATACAAAATAAACTTACAGAAATCATTAGCTTTTCTATACACCAATAACGAACAGAAAAAAATATATGGAAACAATACGATTTACATTAGCTTCAAAAAAAATCAAGTACTTAGGAGTAAACTTAAGAAAGGATGTGAATGACCTCTACAAAGAGTAGTACAAACCCCTGAAGAAAGAGATGGAGGAAGACTACAGAAGGTGGAGAGGATCTTCCATGCTCATGGATTGGTAGAATCAAAATAGTAAAAATGACTATACTACCAAAAGCAATCTACATGTTTCATGTAATTCCCATCAAAATCCCAATGACTTTCATCACAGAGATTGAAAAATCTACCCTAAGTTCATTTGGAAACACAAGAGACCACAAATAGCCAAGTCAATATTCACTAAAAAGAGCAATGCTGGAGGTATCACAATACCCGACTTCAAACTATATTACAAAGCAATAGCAGCAAAAACAGCATAGTACTGGCATAAAAACAGACATGAAGACCAGTAGAACATAACAGAGGACCCGGATATGAATCCTCACAACTATACCCATCTTATTTTTGACAAAGGTGACAAAAACATACAATTGAGAAAAGACAGCTTCTTCAACAAATGATGTTGGGAAAAGTATTTATCCATCTGCAAAAAACTGAAAATAGATCCATGTTTATCACACCTGTACCAGTATCAACTCAAAATGGATCAAGGACCTTAATATCAGACCCAAAACCCTAAAGTTGGTACACGAAAGGTCAGGAAACACTCTGGAAGTAATAGGTATGGGAAAGGACATCCTCAATAGAACCCCAGCAGCTCAGCAACTAAGAGAAAGAATGGACAAATCAGACTTCATTAAACTAAAAAGCTTTTGCACAAAAAAGAAATGGTCTCTACACTGATGAGACCACCCACAGAGTGGGAGAAAATATTTGCCAGCTATATATCAGACAAAGGACTGATAACTAGAATATATAGGGAACGTAAAAAAACTAAACTCTCCTAAAATCAATGAACCCATACAGAAATGGGTAACTGAACTAAACAGAACTTTCTCAAAAGAAGAAATTCAAATGGTCAAAAAACACATGAAAAAAATTCTCACCATCTCTAGCCATAAAGGAAATACAAATCAAAACCACACTAAGATTCCACCTCACCCCTGTTTGAATAGACATCATCAAAAACACCAGTAACAACAGCTGTTGGTGAGGATGTAGGGAAAAAGGAACCCTCCTACACTGCTGGTGGTACTGCAAGCTAGTGCAACCACTCTGGAAAAAATTTGGAGGCTTAAAAATCTAAAATAGATTTGCCATATGGTCCAGCAATCCCACTCCTGGGGATATACCCAAAGGTATGCAACACAGGTTACTCCAGAAGCACCTGCACACCCATGTTTATTGCAGTGCTATTCACAATAGCCAAGTTATGGAAACAGCCAAGATGCCCCACTACTGAAGAACGGATCAAGAAAATGTAGTATTTATACACAACGTAATTTTACTTAGCCATGAAGAAGAATGAAATCTTATCATTCTCAAGTAAATGGATGGAACTGGAGAACATCATTCTGCCTGAGGTTAACCAGGCTCAGAAGACCAAAAATTAAATGTTCTCCTCATATGTGTACTTTAGATCTAGGGCAAAAATAGCAATGTGTCTGGACTTGGGTCACATGATAAGTGGAGAGCAGATATGGGAAGTATGGGGATAGGTAAAAAACCCCAAAACATTAAAATATTTGATGTCCCTACTGCAGAGAAACTAATACAGAAACCTTAAAATGACAGAGGTCAATATGAGAAGGGGATCAGGAACTAGAGAAAAGGTCAGTTAGAGATGAATCAACTTGGGATGTAACACATTAGTACATGGAAGCAATGATAGGAATCTCTCTGTATAGCTATTCTTATGTCAGTTAGCAAAAACACTTTGTCTTTTTTATTGTTGCTTATGCTTTCTCTTCAACAAAATTAAAGATAAGGGAAGAACATGTTCTGCCTGGAAGCAAGGGGGTGTAGTGGGGAGAGGGAGGGGGTGGCGGAGGGGGGAAATGGCCAAACAATATATGCACATTTGAATAAATGAATTAAAAAAATGAGAAAATGAAAAATTATAGTTACAAGAAAATATCAGAGTGAGTTATGAATGTATCATTCTTTTTGTTTGATGGGACTGGGGTTTGAATTCAGGGCTTCATGATTATGAAGCAGGTGCTCTACAGTTTGAGCTACCTACCTCCAGTCCATTTTGTTCTGGGTATTTTGGAGGTAAGGACTCAAAAACTATTTGCCCATATTTGCCCAGAACCATGATCTTCCTGATCTTAGCCTCCTATGAAGCAAGGATTACAGACATGTGTTACTAGTACCCTGCTGTTATAGTAATTTGCCTGATTTTGATGCTAAAGAATTGTTTAATTTCACTACCTATCTTCCACTTTTTATCTCTTTCTACCTCAATGTATTCTTCATTATAAGCTAAACTTGACAAATATACACAGTCTTCTATCAGTTATAAAATTATCTTTCCTTATATTGGATTATGGAAGCAATAAACTTCAACAATAATTGTTATAAACAAGCTCATCTTGTAATGCATTTTGATCAAATTTATTTTTATTTATTTGACTGCTTATTATGAGAGAGCATGTAAAATACTCCATCTTTTTGTAGGGGATTTATGGGATTATATTTGAAGTAACATATTTGTAAGAAATCTGCTTGAAATTGCTTCTTGTATGACAAGGCTGTTTGTTTGAATTAGCTATTATTTTCTTTTAGGAATAATTTATGACCTTAATAACTAAAAATACAATGCATCTGAAATGCTTTCTGAAGTGTCATCCCAACATATTTAATCAACTATTTCATTTTTTTATTCACAGATTTGCAAAATTCAGAAACCATGGTCTTCTATTCTTCCTAAGGTGATATTAGAATCAAGATACCTGTGGTATGTTATGTCAGAATAGTGACTAAGATTTTTGAAAAAGTAATAAGATATAAATGGGTTTAAATGCTAGGTCTTCCTCTTATTTATTTGATTACTACTTTCACAAAATTTGTCTAATTTCTTTGCATCTTAATTTGCCAAAGTCTATAAAATAACAACAATATTAGAAAGTACTTCAAGATAATTCTAGTGATTAAGTTTCCATATATAAATGTTAATTATAATTTTTGGGGCATAAAGACAGCCTATCAGTTTGGTTACTTTGGGGTATGCCCTTTTTGCTGATATTAACGATTATTAATTTTATTATCTATTGAGAAACAAGTTTAGCAGCTGATTCTGGGGAGCCTAAAAGAGAAAGGCTTGAAATATTTTCCTGAATGTCTGTCTTTTTCAGCCAACTCTAGCAGTGCACATGGCTAAAGGCTGCCACCCTCTAATCAATGTCTAAATCTCTCATCAGACAATACATTCAGATCAAGCAAATAGAGCACATAACAAATTTTCCTCTACAATGCATAATCAGGGACAAATATAACGGCAAGCCTTATTATTCCTAGAAATTCTAGCAAAGTTATCTTCCTCTTCATTTCAATTTTTGTTTTACATTTCTTAACAAGCTTTAAAGATGAAAGACTGAAAACAAATTTTCTTTCCTGTATTGGTTTAGCACAGTCTCATAATTCAGTGAAACTTAAGATAACAGAAACAAAGCAATGTGGATGATATCCTTTCAACTTCCTCTCATCTTTGTTTTCAGTGGAAATTTTTTTTTAATCTTCTTTTTTCCGTACTGTATTATTCGCTCTATGTTTGGAGAGGTTTTTTTAAGTGCTTCAAACATGGGAGAAGAAATGACTGAACACGGAGTGTTGGAAGCGATTAATGCCTGTCTGGAGAGCACAGTGAAACATGAGTTCCTTCACTGTAACCCAGGCAAGCATTAATCAGTACTTCAGCACAGCCTGAAGTGACTTTTTGTGATAATAAAAATGGAATTTTTTCCCCAAATGTGTGTCAAAAATGTGTGTTGCAAGTATTTCTCTAGAAAGAAACAGTTTTTGATGAAAGCATTTCTTTTTATATGAAATGAAACATTTTCTGATTTGACACACAGAATGTCAGTTTGGGGTTGGTTATAAAAATATACCACTTATTACTCAAAAAATGAGTGAGGGTTGTAAATTACATCAAAGCCCATTATACAAAAAGAATGTTCCTCAAAGCCAGGTAATACTACCTATATACATAAGGGTTATCAAAAACCCATTAAATTCAACCCTTTTAGGTTTTCCAGCTGAGATTAATTTCCCAACATATCATTCCCCTTTTAAAGGAAACATTTCTTTCTCAGAAGCTCTTGTTCTCATGGGAAAATTCCACCATTTCCCTGATAGCCAGGGGCTAACCAGCAATCCTCCATGATCTCATACAGCATTTCATTTAAATTTATATTGAGAAATTTATAGTCTTATTAAATTGTCTTCCCTTGAGATTCATTTTGTCATGTTTCATTGGTATGTCAATTTAAATAGGTGCCATTTAAAAATTTGTCCCATATTTTTATGGGCCATGTTACAATCAAATGAGGTTAAATAAGACTTGAGTGTTTCCATGTGAATAGCCAACCAAGGTATTTTCAATATTTTGTCTTTATATTGTTACTTCACCTATGCTTGTTGGAGGTTCTATGATTGCTTAATATATTCAATTCTGAATCTTATACTACTGATAAATGGATAGAAATGATTAATTTCTGCCCATATTGAAAAACAAGTCATAACAATCAATTAAAAGTTTAAGGAATTTTTAAAAATCTAAATATCTTCCACCTGAAACAGTATTTCTTGACCCTAGAAAAATTAGTGGAAGAATTTCTTTTCTCTTTTCCAAAGCCAGGTGATTTAATTGGAAATCTGACCAATCACACAACTCAATTATAACATCAAGCTTTGAGGAATCCATATAAAACTCTTTTCTTCATATTCTCATGTAAAATATAAAACTATTTTGTAATATCTGCATTCACTGAATATGATGAAGTAGGAGAGTAATGCTATGGGAACTGATGGAAGCAGTTCAAATAACATCAGTTTATTATGAAGACCTCAGCAGTCATCATCATCAGCAGAACTGCTCAGGACACAATGGTAGCAATGATTGTATTAGTTTGCTAGGACTGTTGCAATAAAATAACACCAACTGTGTGCTTCAAAACAACATGTTTTATTGTCTGACAGTTCTGGATGCTACAAGTTCAAAATAAACGTGTGAGGAATGTCAAGCTCTTTCCTGTATCTAGAGAAGAGCTTTCTCTTGTGTTTTTACAGTGTCAGGAGGTGGCTACCAATCTTTGACATCACATTAGCTTATAGGTACAAAAGTCCAGTCTCCGTCTCTGTCTTCATGGGGATTTTTTCTATTCTGTGTCTCTGTCTTTTTTCATAAGGCTACTAATTAAACTGAATGATGGCCTACTCTAATGACAGCATTGTAATTTTATTACATCTACAAAGACCTTATTTCCAAATATAGTGACAGCCACAAATATATAAAGCTGAGATTTCAACATATGTTTTAGAAGGACACAATTAAACCGATATCAGTGTCCATGACTATAACAACAATAACAACCACCACACACAACTTTGAGTGCTTGCAATCATTATCACTAATATTTTAACATTTTTTAAAATAAGAAGTATAAATTACTTTTCATCTGTGAGGAAACTGAGTCTCAGAGAGGTAAAGCAACTTTTCCAAAATTTTACTACCAGTGAGTGCCAAAGGAGGAGTCAGTAGAGTCCAGATTTTTCTGAATCCAACTTGCACGACCACCACCCTGTTTGTTAAACTGGCACAGCTACTCTTTCTCCACATCACATCCAGACAGCTGGTCTCCCTAGCAATGCTCTAGAAGTTTTTCCAGCAACCAGAGACTGTAGCCCTTGTGGTTTAGAAGTACTGGTGTTTGCATGAGTGAAAAGTCTCATTCCAGAGACAGAAATGAATGATAGAATCCAAAGGCAATATTTTTCATAGAAATTATTAAGCCTATGAGACATTCTTTTCTCGCACGATAATTCTTGAGTTTTCACAACTGAAAATCTTCCCATTTTCTTTTTATGCACCTTGTCATGGCAAAAATCTTGCAAAGGCATGTACTGACAATGCTAGTGTTACATGGATCAAAGATAAATGTATTCCCCAAGACCCTAAAATCCATCAGGTACTGTTAGAACTTGAAAATATAAATTGGAAACAGAGATACTATGTTGCCAGATCCTATGACAGATAAGTGTATAGGCACTGTAGAATATAGTTTAATTTGAAATTTTTAACTGTCACTTAATTCACACATAAGTTTGTAGCAGGATTTAAGTACCTACATCATAGAGTGGCTAAAGTGTAATGACAATACTGTTAAAACACACAGTCCTGGAATACAGTATGTTCTGAATCATCTCAACTGTTAGTGTACTAAACTTATTAATCATGAGAAGATCAGAGAATATTTATTTCTAGGATCAGCATTTGGAATTATTTTCTCAAAATGACCCTGGTTCCACCTAAAAAATTATATCTGTAGTTTCCTACATTGCTATATTCAAGGTATGACCGGAGGAATTTCTTAGGTCTTTTTACATTCTCTTACCTTAAACTAAATTCTCAAGTAAGTAAATGAAATAAAGAATCTTGCTTTCCCTTAACTATTTCTAAGCTAAAATAATAAGAAATTTGAAACAACCTTTGACATATTTTTCTTCATGCATGAGAATGTAGAACAGGACACACATAAAGCAGCAGGGTCCCAGGATGTTATATTATATTCACTTCAAGTTGTTATGTGCTATAAAATCTACTAACAATTAAGACTCACATGATTTTTATTATTGTCAGAAAATGTCCATGGCCTGATCTTAAAAGATATTTAAAAGTGGATATAAGTATGGTAATTTCAATAGCAGAAACATTTTACATTTATTATTATTATTAATTTTTTACGGTATTGGGATGTGAACTCAGGGATTACACCTTGAACCACTTCACCGGCTATTTTTTGTGATGGATATTTTTGAAATAGTATTTTGCAAACTATTTGCCAAGTTTGGCTTCGTACCATGATCTTCCTGATCTCTGCCTCCTGAGAAGCTAGGATTACAGGTGTGAGCCACTAGGCAGAACTATTTTAAAATGGAGTAGTTATTGCAGATGGCCTATTAATTTTCCCAAGAAATTCACTGCATCATTAATGGATGATTCTAATTTTATCTCTTAGAAATAATATAAGACTACAAGTCAGAAGGGACATTTATTTTCAGTTTAACCAGCATATGATATTAATAAGATATTTATCTCATGTATTTTTCCTATAGGAAAACAACTAACAATAACATCATATCTCATAGACTAGAAACTAAAATCAATATCCAATGTAAATGAAAATGTTTTGAAAGATTTCAAGGCTATAGCATTCTAAGCTTCTTTTCTTCTTGCTACTAAAAATTGCTTTCATTTATTTTTCCTTGAATTCACAAGTGATTTTTATTGCTAAAATCTATCCCAAGTGTTGGGGGTAAAATTTTCTGGCATTATGAAGATCCACTTTGGGTAAATATCTAGTACTTTTGTGGAATTATATTAAGAATCACCTTCACCCAGCCACCTCCACTATATCGTCTTCTCCTTCACTTCCTCTTCCTCATTCTCCTCCTTTGCCTCTTTCTTCTCACTCTCCTGTATTTCCAGGAGAATAATGTTAATAGAAGAGAATATATATAAGAAAAGAAACAGCTTAGAAGAAATAGTTGATAGAGCTACAAGGTATGCTAAGTTGGAAGTTGGAGACTCGGTAAGTTTTCACTTCAACTAAAATTATATTGCATATATCAGGCATCACATTCGGAATGAGTTTTTTCATTTATAAAATAAAGAAAAAAGTCAGGTTCAGTTGCTCAAGTCTCAGCTGCTCAGAAAGTAGAGACTGGGAAAATTGTGGTTCGAGATTATCCCTGGGCAAAAAGTTAGTGAGAGTCCCTCATCACAACCAATACATTTGTTGTGATATCCACCTGTAATCTTAGTTAGAGCAGAGGCAGAGGAAGGCCAGTCCTGGGAAAAAGTGAGGCCCTATCTGAAAAATAACCTAAGAGCAAAAAAAAGCTGAGGACATAGCTCAAGTGGTAGAGTGCTTGCCTACCAAGCACAACACACTGAGTTCAAACCCCCGTACCACCAAAAAAGAAAAAAGATTATTCTATTATCATATATTAAAACATTCATACTTGTAGAAGATTATATGAAGGAAATGCTGGCTTAAAAAATTAATTAAGAATTACTAATAGTTAGTGATGTTCTTAACACCATTTAATACATTTCATATGTATTTCCTTAAGGAATTTTTTTTCTCTATTTGATTGAAAAATTATGTCAAAATGAAAACTGGGAGAAGATAAAATTCTAAATCCATGGAAGGAGTGGTTGATTCTCTAAATAAAACTGTCATATTTAAACATAATATAATTTAAATATTGAACAAATTATTTATTGTAGATATAGTGTTATTCCTATTGGTGGTTTTGAATGTCTGCAACCATCTGAAAAGTTTGATTCATTTGTAACAGAATTAAGAGACATACCTACCTGTATTTTAAAAAAATAAATCAGGTTTCTCCAAAACTTATGTAGTAGCAATGTTTAACGTTGTTTGATTAAACACAGGTGTAAAATGAACAATCACAGGAGCTATATAATCTCCTAAGGATGCATATTTATTAGGGTTTACTGTACATCAGGGTCTGTGAGGAGATTTGCCTACACCATCTTAGTTAGTCATAGCCATAGCTCCATAAATGGTATGTTAATGTGCCCAATATAAAGAGGAAGAAACCAAGGCTCAAGCAAATTAGTAACAATGAAATTGCATTGCTAGAAATGGTGGAAGTGAATTACAAATTTAAGTATAAAAAATCCACAGCTAAAATCATTTCCTTCATACAAAGGTGGCACTCCAGAGAAAACTAAAAAAATATCACCATTGTACCTGTCCTCAAACCTTTTGAGAAACTCACATACCAAAAAGAAATGCTCTTTCACTTTTCTCCATGTTATAATGCAAACATCCTAATATAGTATACATCCCCTTCACATTAACTGCTCTAATAGGGTACAAAACAGTGTTTTGACATCAATCCTATTCTCATCTATTTTGTTATTTTTAAATCAGCCAGAGTGATTATTTTTATTTTTAATTTTTAATTTTTGATTTATTATACATTAATCATATAAGTGGATTTCATTATAATTTCATACATGCATACAGAATACCTAGAACAAGCTCCCCCTCCATTATATTCGCATTCCTCCTCTTCTTCCCTCCTCTTTCAAATAGTTTGGTAGTTTCATTGTACTGTCTTCATAAGTGTATATGTAGTGTACTTCCATCCTCATGGCCCCTCAGTTTCCTTTCCTCTTCCCCTATCCTGCTGGTCCTTCTCCAGAGAGTCCCCCATATATATTCATGTCCCATCATCATCATCATGGTCATTATATTAGGCTTAGTTTCTACAAATGCATGAGAACATGTGAGATTTGGCCTTTTGAACTTGGCTTATCTCACTAAGCATAATAATCTCCAGTTGCATCCATTTTTCTACAAGTTACATAATTTCATGTTTCTTTATGGCTAATATTCAGTTGTTAGTCAGTGTGGCTATTTCAACAGTTTGGCTATTGTGAAGAGAGCTGCAATAAAAATGGTATGCAGGTTTCTCTCTTGTAAATTGATTTACACTTCTTTGGATAGTGTAAATCCTTATCCTTTAGATAAGTGCCCAAGAGTGTTATGGTGAGGTCATAAGGTAGGTCTACTTTTAGTCTTTGAGGAATAATCACACTGTTTGATATTTAAAAAAATATGTCTTATCACTGCACTTCTTTTCTAAAAATTCTCATAATACCTACTCATTACTTCTCAAATAAAATATGTTATGTGACCTAGGCTTCCATCTTTGAAATTGTGGTATACATCTTACTAAGATGACTTAAGCTGCCATGAACTTTTTCTGAGATGAGAACACATGTTATTATTCTCCTCTGGAAAATTAATTGCAGAATATATCCTCCAAGTCTCATCCAAACTGTTATCTGCACAAGCTAGATTATTCTTCTATCTGTTGTTGGCTGTTCTGATCATTGTCTTCTGCATTCTACAGAATCCACTCATACAACTTGAGGAAAGAGTTGAGACATATACATTTGATTGTTACTTTCAGATATTATCTTTATGCAGATGTTATGATCAAATAATAAAAATTTCATTCTTAAGAATAATGCTCTAAAGCAAAACCCTGGAGAATATATATTAGACTAGGGAAAATGATGTTATAACAAAAAGTTTAAGATGTCATAAAGATAGATAAGAAAAAGTGGTCCTAAGGAATAAAAGGGGGGATTAAATACTACAGAAAAACATATGAAATAAAAAAATGGCCATTGATAATGTTGAGATAATGAAGACATTAATTACTAAGAATTCTATTTATTGAAATATGGAATGAGATAGCAAGAATTGTCTTTTATGATATACTAAGGAACAATTGCCTCTTTCCCTCTCTTTCTTTCTCTCTTCCCTCTCCAAGACAGAAGGCCAGACTGGCCTCAGAATCACTATCCTCCTGCTTCAGGCTCCAGAGAGCTGAGATGAAATGTATGTATTACCACTCCTGGCTGTCTTTGAATATATTTCCTCTACTGCAAGTGTGACAGCTATCAAAAACAAAATCAAGCATGTTATAGATCTGGTGAAAAGCTATTTGATATATACAGTTAGAGAGCAAGTGGAGGTTCTGAAGGAGCAAATCAAAGAACTAACAGAGAATAACTCACAGCTGGAGCAAGAAAACAATGTGCTGAAAACACTAGCCAATTCTGATCAGATTGCCCTATTTCAGGCCCAGCTGAAAACTGGCTCCCTACCAGCCACCATGCAGCCATGTGGTATCACACAGCCCCATGCCCAGCCAGTGGACCAGGCCTCAGGACTAACCACACAGCGTCCTATGCCCAAGAATCACTGGATGCTGCTGTCTGAACTAACGAGACCCAGAACATGTGCTAGGGAGAATCTGCCTCCACAGTCATTGCTCACTGTAAAAGAGACGTGAGACTAATACATGTCATCACCTTTTTTCCAATATTAAACACTTTTGGATTGAAGAGATTTACTAGTTGGGTGAATTAAAGATTAATCAGTGAATTAACATGGCTGTGCTCTGTGCAGCTTGGCAAATATGTGAGGAATGGTTTAATTGATGCTTAGTTGCTGTGTGCCTTTCATCCCTTCCCACTGCCCACCTTGCTTCCAAGAGTTGTCTGTCCTGCTTGCAGGGTGTGCTCCAGGAGGCTAGGAAGCATCAGGATCCTTCTGGACTTGGTGCCTGTGCTCTCTTCTCTCCTCCTTATGAAGAACTTGAAAGAGAGGCCAGAGATGAGACTAAAATGATGGGGATGCAGTCATTGTACAAACTGATGACTGTCACCAAAGTTCACAAAAAAAACCCATAAATCAATAAAACCATAGTACTGTGCCTCTTTTCAGAAATAGCAGATGACACGTAACTACTGGTGACAAGACACTACAGGTGTCTTGTACCTGTCACTACAGGTAGCTGGGATGTAGGCTATCTTACCGTGAAGGTTGTTTTGCTTATTGTATATTTGTTTATGATGTGTAACCATTTTGTACAATAGAGGATGGTAGCTAGTATTTAGGTTGTATGGATTGAAATTTTTATATTTCACTAGCTTTCTGAAGAGGTGTGGATTTTTTTTTATAAAGTTAAATATAAAAACTGCTACATGAAAAAAAACACATCTGAAGTAATTTTAAGAATTTGGTACAGTTAGACAGTTTTCTGTAATCTGAAATCTAGCTGCTGAATATCCTGAAATAAATCCCTGTTCACTGAAGTCTTTTGATTGAACTGGTTGAATACTTGGAAGAACGTTCAGTTTTAGCTAGTGGATGGATTTCCCAGTAGGGGTTCTGCATAGCACCTGAATAGTAGTTACATGTACATGTTTCTGCATATGTTTTCTACACAGTTGTAAAGTGTCACCATATTTAACTGCTGTCCTTGTCAACTTTCAAGAAAGCATATAAAATGTTGATAAAAAAAGGAATAGTTGGGTTAATAATTCAGAAGAAAGTAGAAATAAGAATCATAGACTGTTTTTCAAGAATTTTGTCATTTGCAAAACATAGGGAATCATTAAGTAGTTTGTATCAGAGAAATTACTTTCAATTTAGTTTAGAGAAAAAGGTATGATTGTAGCTTTAAGAAAGAAGGGAATAAGTTGAGAAAGTCAGAAGATGGGAAAGTAATTTTCTAGAGATGATAAAAGAAACCTGATGTTAGGTGAAAGGCGGCTGTTTAATATATAAGGAGTCACACTGAGAGAAAACATAAGAAAAAAGAGAGTAAAATGGAAGAAAATGAAAGATGAAATTTAGTGTGTTAGAGTAGGAAGTCAAGAAGACATTTAACAAGACTGCCCAATGGTCTGTCCAGGAACAGATGAATACCAAAGATAAGGCAACATCCCAGAAGACAGAGAATCAACCTAGATTTAGGAAAATATTTAATCAAGCATTGAGAAAAAGAAAAGATAAATGTATATTTGGTACTGGCTAGGTATGGTGGAAGGAAGCAAAACTGATAATACAAAGTGAAGCTCATGACACTATACAGTCAATAGAATGCTAAAAAAACAGATCGAACCTTGGTTCCAGCAGAACTGGTAGCTCTACACAGAGCACTCAAACCTTAAAAAACTTGAAATGAGTGTATTTTCTAAAACCAGAATAAAATTGAACAGAATACAACTGGAATTCATGGACTAGAAATCCCAAGTTAGAATAAAAAAGTAGCAATTCTCACCTTTTGAGACATTTTATAATCCAAGATGTTTCTTACTCTCCTGCTCTAGTAGCAATATTTTCTATCATATCAATGATAGGGATGGCAGCTACATTTCATGAAGATGTACTTCTATATACAGAAACAGAATCAGAAGAAGGGAATAAATGGATTAATTATGCCAAGCAACAGGGGAGGTTTAGTTGGTTCTAAATCCAAAGTATATTATTTTGTGAAATTTTATAGTAATAACTAGCAGCTTGTCAATAAGAGCAGTAAAAGCAGAGAGTAGCATTTTTTTCAGTCTGATCATTCCATAGGAGCATGATAGGAGCTAACATGGAAATATAACACTAATTTGTTGATCACAGCACCATCTGAGAAGACTAACATGGGGAAATTTTGATGGTATGGTCATAAAAGAGATTAGAAAAAAACCGATGAATAATAGAGCAGATGAACTAGGAATGTTGAGTTTTAAGAGCAAGCATAAGTTTTAAGACAGAAGGAAATGCTTCTTAAAATGAAACAGGTCAACATAGGAAATAGGTCAAAGAGAGGACTTCCAGAATTCAAGCTATTTATGGTAGGTAATCTCTGAGATGATGTACTCCAAAGTCAACCATTTCTCTGATCATTTAACAAACTTATATTCACCTCTACTATTAAATACTGAGCATTGTTAAATATGCTGGTATACAGCAGTATGCAAAACAGAAGGTCAAATACTGAGTACACATGTAGATAATGGAAAAACGAAACCTCCAAGAAAGTTGGGAGAGAGGATAAAGGAGAGCAGTGGAGGGGATGAATTCAAGTATGATATATATGATGTATTGTAAGAAATTATGTATGTGCCACAATGTACCCCATTCAGCACAGCAATAAAAAAGGTCCTTTTACCAATGAAGGTTAAATAATGATTTGGAGAGACATGCAATTAAAATTAACAAGCAAGCATAAACATCAGGAGACAATAAGTGTATATACAAAAATACATTTGAATAATAGTTCAGAAGTCTATGGAGTAGATGCTGTTATTTCATATTGGGTGAAATAGACATTGTTTCCAGAAATGTAATAACTAAGGAAAACCTGAACAGAAGATGTATGAATTATTCTAAGAGAAGTACTTCAGAAAAAAAGAAAAGTGAACAAGCAGGACTTTACTTTGTGTGTTCAAGGCACTGGTATAGAGCAAGCTGGATGGCCAGAACAGGAAGAGATATTCAGAAAAAGGAGGACAACTTCATGAGAGGCTGCATTTGTCACTTGAGAATAGTGCTTGTGGCCCAATAGAATTTATCCACATTCTAGAGTTTGACTGCCATATCTAAACTTTCATTTTAGAATCACTGTTGATTTTGGGTAAAAAGAGAAATAATTAGAAGTCTAGATACCATAACAATTTAAGTGAAAAATAATATTGCTTTGGTCCATGGTAGGTATAATGAGAAGTCAAGTATAAGTTGGAGCTAAGCTAAGATTTGCTGACAGATTCTATGTGGTGTTTGAAAGGAACAGTAGCTAAGGAAAACAAGGTTTGTAGGTGAACATTTGAAGCAATTCAATATACATACACCAAGTCTCTCAAAATTAAAACTCTAATCCCAGATTTAATTTTCAAGGTTCCTAGTGGATTTATAACTTTCATATTTAATTACCATCATTTCAGTTAAATTTCAGGAGGGAGTAAGGATAAATAAGCATGTTCAGTTCTCTCTGTTTAATGAAAGCTCCATTAATTCATTTTCTACTTATTACCTAGATAGTTTTTGTAAAAGTTAATTATCCTTATTTAAATATATTCTAATAATGTTAAATTTTTATTCCAAGTCATCTTTTTTAAAACTTACTATCCAGTTTTATTTAGTTTAAATTTTAACCTATAGGGTAAGTTGGAAAGTGAGGAACTGGGCAAGAAAGAACATACCAGTAAGTGAACAAACAAGAAGTTTAAAGAAGGATTAAGAACAAAGTTTTGTGCATATACATATAAGAGTATATTGGTGTTCTTATTTACTATGTGAGCTACAATTGATAGGGTGAATTTTGTCAAAAAAAACCACATAAGAAAACTGCAGTTCTAACTATGTGTTCTATAATGATGGATGGTGTGTTTGCTCTTCAGGGATGGATTAAGCTATTGAAAAAGCACTCAACATTGGCTAAAGAAAAGTAATATGTGGAAAATTCTACAGTTAATGCATCATTAAATAATTTGCTGCAACTGATTTATAGTTGCAATTTACCACACTATGTCAAATAGAGCAAAATAATAAATGGTATCAAAAATGTACTTTCAAAACTTTTGTAATAATCAGTCTTCTGAGTTTTAGCTTAGCACTTTTCTGAATGCTGGAGGCATCCTATTTTCCCCTTGATAATATCCATAGTCTAATGGCTTTTGACTGTTGGCCAATATTTTCTGATTCTTGTGATCTCAAAAAAGATGATCTGCTTTGTAATAAAGGAGTAAGAGAAATACACAGTCCCAGTGATGGCAATAGCAACAGGTAGATACTTAGAGTATTAGAAAAGAGATCTATCTTTCATTTCAGGAGCCTTAAAATCTAGAAAAAAAATCATATTTAAGTGGTAAATATTTATAGATTACATGGCAATTAGCTTTTGCTGCTTTAACAAACCACACAGATTGATATGATTTGACAGAATAGCTATTTATTTAACTCAAGATTTTGCTATTATATAGAATAATGTTCTAGTAGGCAGGCAACTTCTTAAGGGGATGTCAAAATTCTAATTTAAAATACTGCTTTAAACTGAGGCCAATAGGAAAAGGGGACCAGGAACTAGAGAAAAGGTTAGATTAAAAAGAATTAACCTAGAAGGTAACACCCACGCACAGGAAATCAATGTGAGTCAATGCTCTGTATAGCTATCCTTATCTCAACCAGCAAAACCCCTTGTTCCTTCCTATTATTGCTTATACTCTCTCTACAACAAAATTAGAGATAAGGGCAAAATAGTTTCTGCTGGGTATTGAGGGGGGGGAGCGGGAGGGGGTGGAGTGGGTGGTAAGGGAGGGGGTGGGGGCAGGGGGGAGAAATAAACCAAGCCTTGTATGCACATATGAATAATAAAAGAAAAATGAAAAAAATAAAATAAAATACTGCTTTAATTTACGTGTAATAACAGAATATTCTCAGTGACAGATATTCAGTTTTAGACTAAGGAAGGGGTTTTTAACCTCAATAAGGCTGATATTTTCACCAAATAATCCTTCATTATAGGGCTGTCTTGGAAAATACAGAATGTTTGCATCTAGTTCACTAGCTGCCAATAACACCCCTTTCCCAGCTGTGCCAAATATATCTCTAGACATCCGTGAATGTTCTCAGGAGGTCAAAACCTTTCCCTGTTGAGCATTACTGGCTTAAGGGATAAACTCTAGGCAGGGGAAAAGTCATTTCTTAAATTGACATTTAAATAAAAAGGAGGGATTAGATATGAACTTTTAGCATACTATTATATTTTTCTCAAATAAATTGGTTTATCAGATTTTATAATTTCTATGTACCTTTTATAATGCCTATTAAAACCAAGAAACTTAAACCTGTAGCAAGATCAAATGATCTAGGATTTAATCTCTGACTACAGTTTAGCAGATTTAAAAACACATTATTAAACACTTTAAAAAAATTTAATGTAAAAGCAATCTTGTGATGACAAGAACTAAAAAAAGTCTTTCAACAGCTCTGTGATGACAAACAACTTGACAAACAAATAAACCAACAAAACTTGGTAAATATATTGGCGAATTACAAAAGTTAATGGAACTAAAATGAAAAATACTGTTATTGTCAACTCTCACACTGCAAAAATATTCAATACTTTTCACTTCTACTATCCATTTATGATAAGCTTGCATTGCAACCTTTGTGATCAACAGACACAATATATGTGAATTTTTCCCTGTGTCTGTTTGTCTGAAATACCACTAAATTGTTTTATCAACTTCATTTTATTTGTGATGGCAAAATAGTTTGAAATACTAATCATGATACTATCCTCCATCTTTGTATTCATCAAATGCCTTTACTTGAACACTAATAAATTTCTCAATCCCTTTTTCCCAGCCCTAATAGCCAGACATGAATTACCCACTAATTTGTGAAAAGGATAATTATGAAGAAGGAAAAAGGAAAGATTTTTGATAATTAAAATTTAAAATTTATGCACTTAGGAATTGGAATTACAGATTTGTATTTATACTTGGTCAACATCCTGTCCAGTCTATTCAGGCCCCATTTTTTAATAGGAGAATAAGAAACAAAGGGCCACATAAAAAGAGCAGACTGTGTTTAACAGAACACATAACTCCTTAGGGCCAAATTCAGACTTTTGCCAGCACCAGAGAATTTGCTGAAACCAGAATAATTACTCACTGTCTCTCAAGATTATGTTCAGGCTGTCTACAGAAACCAGCATTTTTCCTGGTCTTTTTTTTTTTCCTTAAATCACAATTTCTATAGATAATTCAAGACATTTGAAAATGTCTGAAATTAAATGTTAGGACGCAAAAATATACAGATGTTTTGGGTACACGAGAGGCCTCTGCACTGACTGAAGTTGACTAGATGGGAAATAACCAAAAAACAGTGAAACATATTTCCACAATTACATATGTTAGTCTCCATAGGTATGACAATTCCCTGTTCTTTACATGTATATTAGACGAACTTTCTGATAGCTTAAGTCAGATTTGGCAGAGGGGACATTACACTGGTTTCATAAATGTCATATTTACAGACTGATTTATAATGATATCTAAATGTCTGACATTAGTTGCAAATTAGTCAAAACCAATATTTAATTGTGAAAGTCTGAGAATGAATTGAATCTCTGGGCCCAAGAATTGGTTTATTCTGTGGACTGATTTCTTGTTAAGGTCAAAGATTAAGTGTGAAATTACAAAGAGCAAAACAAAGACTTAAAATTCTTGCCTTGAAATCTTAATACCAGAAGTAGTGGCATTCTGAGGTGTATTCTTCAGGGGATAATTAAGTTTGGGTGGGGTTATGAGGGTGGAACCCTTACCAAAAGAGAAAAAGATATAAGATCTCTCTCTTTCTCTGTCTCTCTCTCTCTCTTTCACCTTCTCTTCCTGTCTCTCTCTTTTTCTCCATCACAGAAGGCCCTGTAAGGACATACTCAGGAAGAGTTTTCACCAAGAATCCATCCATACTGGCAGACTGATCATGGACTTCCAACCTCCATAAATGGAAGAAATGCATTTCTGTTGTTTGAACCATTTACTTATACCACACCAAACTAAAGCAGTCACACTCCTTCAACACAGGCATATAATAATGGATTATGTATAAATTGCCAGTTCTTGCACCACCACAAAAACTTCTTATTATACCGAAAAGGATTTGAAATATAAAGTGCACAGAACTCTGCCAGACAAATACTAGTAAGGGTAACTACTACTATTATTGTGGAAATATTGTCAGATGAGAAACCAAGAGATACTCAGAGAAATACAGAACTCAGATTTTATTTTATGCCAGCAGTCCCAGATGAGTTCAGACTCATAATCTTGGCCCTGAACAAAGTAGTCACATGATATTTAAAGGGCAGTGCAGGGCATTAAGTTACAAGGAATGTGTTGGGGTTAATAGGTGAGCTTGTGCTGGGTTGGAGACCTAAGGTTGTTTAGATAAGAACAGCAGGGGAGATCTGCTTACGTTTATTTATAAAAGGAGAAAAATGAAGGGGAGAATGGGCAATATTCTCTACATGGTGCTCTTTGTATCAGCCTGAACATTCGTTTATAGCTTTAATTGGTAATTTCTCATGTCCTATGGCCTTACCTGAGATAATCTTCATTCCCTCCTCTCAATGTTTTTCTTACTCATGGATAAGCATTGACACTGAATTTCAGGAATTCCATATATTCCTCCTGTCCCAAAGGCCTATATTGTATTACCAAGAGCTGCAACATTATTGCCTCTATTTTTGAGCTAATAAAGTGATTTATGGCGTTAAGAATGCAAATACAAATCACCAGTACCAATAGGAGCATGAAAAGAGGACCAGACAAGGAGAGAAGCCATGAGGCCCAATTCCAGATGCTGCTCTATATGTTCCAGGAATTCGCTAGCTCCTGCCTATTATGTATGACTCGGTCCTTCAATTGCTGAGCCATATCTCTAACTATTCCTGACTGATTCACATAAAAGCAACATTCATTTAGGAAAAGATAAAGGCCTCCCTTCTCTCCAGTAAGTAAGTCCAACCCTCTCCAATTTTAGAGGACCAGTGATGCTAGGGATTCCAGTTGGTCCTGCATAGTCACTATGGACCTAGCCACTTGTTCTATGTCATTTGTTAGGTCCATAGATAATTGATTATAGTAGAAGGATGATGAGGAAATTACTCCTATGCCTGTTCCTATCCCAGATGTTATCCCTAATCTGATTAATAAAGGCTTGAGTTGGATAGCTCTCTTTGACCATATGTGGGCCATTAAAGGTGTAGGGAAGATCTGAGTGGGGGTTGAGGAATGCTAACATGCAAATACCCTTCCAGTTACCTGGCAGGCACTGATAAGGAAGGGTACAGCAAACAAAGAAGGTTCCTGGGCTGCTGCACCATGGTCTGTCAACTGTATATCAAATGGCATTAGCTGTACAGTTTTGGATCTGGGCACACTGGCTAGCAGTTAGTTCCCCCACTGGATAGTAGCCTCTTGAATTGTAGATACAACTAGGGGCCCTCTGAGATAGCTGTATATTTTTTACTTTGGGTTTTGTGCTGGTACAGTTAGAAATAGTATCATGTACGCTCTGGTTGAGGAGGCTTACAGGGGTTGCTACAAAATGGAGGGGGCCTGATGTCAGGCAGAGCCAATAATCACTTGCTGATGGTAGTTTCATAAGATTAAGGAGGTGGTGAGTTGCATTTAACATGTTGAACAGTTGGGGTTCCAAGTTAAGTTTCCCAAGTTAAGTTTCCCTGTCCTGGAAGTAAGCCTTTAATGGGGGTCGTGGTGGTTGCAGATCAATGTCTATTATAAGCCCCTATCCACATAGGTAATCACCTCTGGATGGCCTGTCTAGATCTGCAGCTCTCTCATTAGTTAACTGATATGGGGATGGGGTGGCCAGGTAAGGTGCCCAGACATAACGAGGTTTATTTCTTCCCCCTTCATTTCATCATTTCATGCCTTTAAGGGGTCCCTGTCTTTCTGCCAGAAAACAATGTGCCCTATAGTGCCTTTGTTCTTGCAGGACATTGTTAGGCTTGTCAGTTTTCCCTTATAATAAATTGTCCCTCTTCTGATACATTCAGACATTGATATGCTACATGGGTGTGACAGGTATTGATAACAAGTGAAAGCATACCGCAATTTTTCCTGGAAGGAGAGAGGTTTTACGTAAGCTGAGCAGACATCCCAGCCTCTAGACAGAAAAACCTTAAAATGTAGTAGAGTCAGAAGGCATATAATAACACATCAGTGACCTCATGCCTCAGACTAGGGTCTGGGCTACAGACAGCACTGAACAGCAGTAAGGCTTCCTACTATGAGGAGATAAGAGAAGGCCAACAGTAAGATCTGGCCTATGTTCCACACCTGGGGACCAGTGATAGCCAGTCCTAGTGTGAACAGTTTTGCAACAATGTTTATCAATAGGATCGGGTGTGGGTGGCAGAAAAGGGGATACATTTATGTTCTGGTGGGTCAATTCTCAGGCTTCCACCATGCATTGACCAACTAGCTTCTTGGAAGGTGGCTGGATCAGGGCTGGAGCTGTTTTGTGCAATTGCACACTGTTGTGACATCCTCTGGAAACTTAACCTGACAGGGTTAGTTGAATCATGTGCAGCCTGCCAGTTATGGGGCTTTACAGGGGTGGACCAGCAATACCATTGGGTGGTGCACCACCTTATTCGGTCCTGAGTCCCTCCCTACTCCAGTGCAGCCCAGACACCAGCTGGTGGCTCAAGGGGCCAGAATGGTTGGAATCTTGCTGGGGCCTCCAGAAATGTGGAAATATTGTCAGATAAGAAACCAAAAGACATTCAGAGAAGTGGAGAACTCAGATTTTATTTTACACCCATGGTCCCAGATGAGTTCAGACTCATAATCTGAGCCCTGAACAAATAATTCACAGGATACTTAAAGGGCAGTGCAGGACATCAAGTTACAAGGAATGTGCTGGGATTAATAGGTTAGCTAGTGGTGGGTTAGTGACCTAAGGTTGTTTAGATAAGAACAACAGTGGACATCTGCTTTGGAAAGTTTATTTACAAGAAGAGACAAAGGAAGGTGGGAATGGGTAATTATCTCTACCTGGTGCCCTTTGTCTTGGACCTGAACTTTCTTTTACAGCTTTAATTGGCAATTTCTCATGCCCTATGGCTCTGTCTAAGATAAGCTTCTACTTCTTATTACCAATTCTAATTTGTATAAAATAATATATTTCAGTGAAATGGTATTAAATATCTCAACTAATAATAGTATAGTTTGTAGAAGAGTTGCATTGATATAGAAAGTAAGAAAATAATAGTGGCATAAACATGAACACCAAAACTCAAAGCAAAGGAAAAAAGTGAAATACTTTCTTTAGTAGGTAGCAATTTGACATATATAGGATTGAGAATGTTCATGAAATTCCTGCTGAATATTTAGGGGTATACAAAGCCATCCACAGCTCCCAGAGACATTGGGTGTACCATCATGCCTATCATTAGGAAGACTGAAATGAAAGTGTTTTTCTCTCTTCCTCTGAGAAGAGAATTTGGAGGAAATTTTCCCCTTTAGAATACATTTTTTTAAGAATTTAATTTTAGTTAGTTTAAGGTAAATACGTGGAGTTGTCATTTAAATCTTCCTTTTCCTTTTCAGAAATTCATTCTCAAATTTTAACCTTAAAAAAGACATCCTTGGATTATAAATGTAGCTATATTTCAGAGAGGTAGAGATAGGACTTATAATTAATAGTTTTCTAAAATAAATGCTCAAAGACAAATAGCATCAGGAAGTTAGAGTCAGCAAGAAATATCTAAGTCAAATAGAATTTTAAGGCTGACTCAGTCAACTGTTAATATAAAACAAAAAAATGAAATCAATTTATAATTTTAATTAGACCACCAAGTCTTCTGGAGTCTGTCTCCTTGCCTGTCTTAATCTACACTCCTCTCTAATCTTTCCCCAGAGGTAAATTCTAGCCCCCCTCAAAGCCTAATCCAATCTTGAATGAAAGCAAACAAAGAACAACACATACACATAAAAAAAAAAAATCTCACAACGACCACAGACAGACCTTTTTAGTTTACGATGGTAAAGTGGAAAAATAAGGACACCAACAAATGAGTGAAGAGCGATGATGTGAAGTTTTCACTCTGTTTGGGACTAGGGAATAAATTGCCTTGACACAGTGTTATGTTCCAAGGCTGGGATCCTAAGGAAACCTGAGTTTTCACATGTGGACTGTGTAGCTAATCAGTGTTTAAACAAATAAGGTTTGTGGAGAATATGAGCACAATTTCCTAGGAAATTTCAAGTTCTTGGATCCCATCGCACACTTGAAAGATTAGGTTAAGTAAGGAAATTATATTTTAATAGCTCCACATTATATAATAAAGTTTAAGAACTTTTATTTTAAACTTTGTAGAACACAGGGCTTTGTAGAATGGTAAGAAAGGTAATTGAAGACTTGGATGGGTCTTTATTATTACTATATGATTCTAAAATATATCTGTCAAAATTTTAAAGTAGTATTTCTTTACTGACTCTTAACAATTATTAATTAAAAATAAATAAAGTTAGAAGGTTCTTTCAGTGAAAACCAATTATTTCCCTCAACTGCATTAATTTTAAGTGAAGCAATTACAGTAAAAATAGGAAGCAAATGTCTTTCTAAAGTAAACTAACTTTACTGGGGTTTCTTTTAACAGCTCATTGCTTACAATCTTCTTGGCTATGGAATAATTGAGATTTTAGATTAGATGTTTCTTATTACAGAATTTTAAAATTCTATGATGGTGAGGACTAGGTATGGACATATTTTATATGGATGCCAAGATTCTATCATTGTTGGTTGGTGAGATATTTAAGTATGATTTAAGAGTTCTTTTATACTGGGCTCAGTAATTTCATCATTTGTTGTTTCTTTTATTTCCTTCAGTGATTTTCTGTGATTTTGTTATACAGTGATCAGTGTGAGAAACAACAATAATTGACAGAAGTGATACATCCTGATGAATCCTTAGCTTTCTTTTCACATTATAACATTTTTGGGCATTTTTTCCTTATTCATTTTTTATTAATTGCTTATATAGTTATCTAGTTTCAGGATCTTAACACGTTAGGTTTTGAGAGCAAGATGTAATTAAATGAATTTACTCCTTCTAAAATAAAAGCTTTTGTCCCAGTTTAGCCTTTTTGCACAATTTAATTGAATAGCTGTTCGCTAATTCTGCCAATCTCAATCACTTGTTAAAGCATCTGTCCCAGCTGTTTAAGACAGCTGTCTCAGTTTGTCTTCCTTGTTCTTTGAGTTCTTTCTGTTTTTATCATCCCCTTCTCACTGTGCCTCAAATTTTTATACTTTACCCAAAGGTATAAGCATTCTTAAAACATT
Source organism: Castor canadensis (assembly GCF_047511655.1). Taxonomy (NCBI): domain Eukaryota; kingdom Metazoa; phylum Chordata; class Mammalia; order Rodentia; family Castoridae; genus Castor; species Castor canadensis. The sequence continues at coordinate 103,716,102 of NC_133394.1, read as the reverse complement.
CTTGAGTACTCTTCCTATTTAAATCAGATTGCTGTTTATTTTTTCCCCTTCAAGAATTATCAGTATTCAATCATCAGTGTAAAAAGAGAGTTGTGATTTCCATGTAAAATGATTATATATACACATTTGTTTGTGTGGGTAAATATGTACAACTTGCCAATATATAAGTATATACAATAAAATTTGAAATCAAGAACAGGCTAATCAATTGATGTCAATCAATATTTTAGAATGATATTATAGAATACTGGTTCTTAGAAATTTTAAAATGCCCTGTAGTTTCCTTATTATCCTCAACTGTCCACTTTGCAATTTAATATTAAAATATTATAGGGATATTATTAATATGGAATATGATAATATATTTCTTCTATTACAAGAATCTTGAGGACTATTATAACTAAATATGTATATGTAAACCTGGAGCCTTGCATTCTGTACATTTTGCTTGAGTTGGCTTGTATTCACATTCTTTACCTAAAAGTTTTATAGTCATAGAAGTATTACTAGCTTAAAATAGTGACTTCTTGGGTAAATTCTTTGTTTTGAATCTTCTCTATCTTTGCCATCTCTTGTGTACAATCACTAAATATATAGTCAGGTATTGGCTAATGGCCAAGAGTGAAAGCATGACAGCTAACTTGCTCCCTTTAATACCAAAGAGAAGAGATTCTTTTCTACTGTTCCTCTTTATCCTTCCAGGTAAGTAATTTGTATGAAATCTGAGTCTTCTGATTCTGTCAATGATTTTTTGTTTAAAATTTATCAGCCATATTGAATAGAATAGTAAGATACTGAGAGATATTAAAACACAGTGATACCAAGTGATATGACCATTGCTGCAGGATCCATGTTCCTGTGCCTGTGCTTGTGCCTGTGTTTAAATTGGCTGAGTAACAATCTTTTTCTGACTTGTTAGGAGTAATATTTCTTAGCTCTCCTAACTGTCTGTAGAAAATATTTCAGATATAATACACCAAGTCTAACACTTCCCATGAGTGTGTGAGGATGAAGGCACACATTGTGGTTACAAAATGCAACAGACACAGCTTAACAGGAAATGCCAGAATGCTAAAGTCAGCTGAAAACATGTTAAAGCTTCAACAAATACATTAGCTTTAACAAAAGCAATGCCTGTAAGCATGGCAAATAATTACCAGCTGGCTTTTTCAAAAGGCAGGAGCCAGGCAGCAAGGCCCTGGAGCTCAAAAGAAGACAGCCCAGCCCACAGGTAACTCCATTTTATCAGGTTAATAAAGAAATTATTTCTAATTAAAGATGGGTTGGATTCCCCCCAAGGTGTGTCTATAAACCGATTGAATATGTTGTTGAAGGAAGTTACTTGAACTTAAATTGATATTTAATAAATTACTATTTTTCAGTAGCTGGATTTGGAAAGAAAACACAAGTCTGGGAATGTTGCTGTTTGTTTGTTTCTTTTCTTTTTCTTTGATGAATCATAATCTATCCTACACATGTTTCAATATAAGCTGAATATTGAAATTTGCATATTAATACAGGTGATATGTTACATATGTGAACTTACAGTTCTGATGTACATGAATTAAATCATTCATAAACAGTCCTTAGAGACAGCTTTTTAAATTCTTTTCATATTTGTGATATTGACAGGTGATTACTTGAACCACTCACTTAGCTGGTGTATACAGCCAAATAAGTTGCCCAGGATGCCTGTGCTGACACCCCATATTAAAGAAGCATGCAATACCCAAGAAGAGTTGATGCCTTTTCTGCTTTCAGGACTTCACTACCAACAGGTAGCCACCCTTATTTTGTGTCTTCACTGTCACTTGGCATGCATTACCAGTATGTGCCTTATGGTTTGAAAAGAAAGCTACTTAGTTGTAGTCTTGGGGATGAAGAAATTTAAAAAAGCAAGATATACATTCTTACCAACTACTAGTGCTATGCACTATTACTGTTATTATATCCAATTATGAGTTTACTGAAGTAGTTTACAAATAATGTACTACATAGCCCAGAGAATGGGGCTGATGGTTGAGGAACAGAGGGATAGGAAGTTTGGGAAAATACTAAAAAGAGTCCGTGATCTGGACTAATTTCAAATGTGCAGATTTCTGTAATAGCTTTTTACCACAATATGTTGGCTTATAGTTTACATTATTCACACATACACAAACAATCCCCATTTTCAAAGCATGTAAATCATGGCAACATATCCTATAAGCCAGATTGGTGAAAGCAAGTATAGAAAGCTTGAAAAAAATCATAATGCTTCTAATTTTCCTTCCTAAGGTGGTCCATGGGCTCTGCTGAACAGATGAATAATCACTGGCTTAAAAACTTCTAGAATGAGATTGCAGAACCTACTTTTTACAATTTTCTCAGAACTTGCATGTCATGACTTTTCATAAGTAATGTAATCCAACCTCTTTGTTCTGACCAGCGGTCCTTGAGTATACTTTGTGTATAACCTTTGACAATACTTTTGTTAGCATTTCGGTACCTTGTATGTTTTTTGGTTTGTTCTGATTCTGAGTTGTGCCATTTTCTCAGACTAGGGAAACAAACTCTTTAATCATCCTTTCTCCAATGCACAGATTTTACTGCCACATGTGCTACCACATATGACCATGATTTGGGTTGATATAATGTAGAAAATGTTGGATCCTTTTTAATTAATTAAAGACAGTTAAAGTACTTTCCTGAAATCAGATTTCAACTTGATATTAAACTTTTCTTTTTTTGAAAAAAATTTCACTATGTAGCCTAGGCTGGCCTCAGACTCATGATCCTCCTACCTCAACCGTTATGAAATTTTTTTATTTAAAATTGTTTGTCAAGAGCAATCTATAAATGCTTGTAACCACATTTGATTTTTATTAAAGTTTATTTTTACTGTGTCTTTTTCCTAGGAAATCACAGCAATTCTGAATGCTATAGACTCTAAAAGAAATGACAGGCAGAGCTAGTATCAAAAATCTCTTTTATGCTGAATAAAACAAAACCTCAGTAAACCTTAAGAATGGCTCCAATTCATTGCTTAATTTACTTGAGCAATATTTAGCACCTATCATGTGCTAGGGAAATATCAATTTAAAAAATCTGTCTTGAGGTGCTTTCAGTTTACTGGAGGATAAAATATACAAGCAAATAAAAAATGTCAATTTATGTGTTCTATTCCATCTCCAACAGTGTTTTGAGAAAAATAAGTAGTGTACATATGGATAAGAAGATCCTGGAGTACTAATTGCTGAACTAGGGTTATCTCACGCAAACATTGAGAAGTATATTATTAGATTTTAATTTCAAATTTCAAATTTTAATAACAAAGAAAAAGTAGAATATGGAAATCATCCTGTACTTCGACAACATAGGGAAATATTATGTATTTCTTTAGTTTTTATTGTATCATGTTTAAGTTTTCAGCTGGTTTCTGAGGAGACTCCTAAATAATATTTCCTGTCTCTCTATCTGCCTGCTTATCTATCTTTTATCTATCTTTCTATTTATCTATCTATCTATCATGTGTCTATAATCTGTCTTATCATCTATCATTTACCTATCCATCCTATCATCTATTTATCTATCATCTATCATCTATCTGTCATCTATTTACCTATTGCCTATGTAGGTATCAGCTGTAGAAAATGCAAGTACAGCTTCTGTTTACAAATGGAACCCATTCACCACTACTCTCTGGACAATGCTTTTAACTAAGACATGAATGGCCAGATAATGCAAACATCTGCCTACACTTAAAAATGTGTAATTTTTTTTAAAAAGCTCTTCCTAAATATCAATTTAAGACCCAAAATAAAAACTTCAAACCTAAAAAGAAGTAACAGCTCATATCTTATTTTAAACTATCCCTCCACCACCACCCATCCCAAAGACATACAGTACTAATTTATTTTTTTTAAAGCATCTTCCTATACATTTAGTCAAATTCAGGTACTCAATCGCCTTATAAATATTAACTTACAGTTAATTAGTCTTTTTATTTGAAAGAGTGCTACAAATGTCTGGTCCATCAAACCATGCACACTAATTATAAGTAAATGTACCTTCACAGTGTTCATAAGGAATGATAGTTTAATCTTGGGAATGTCACTTCTTATTTGAATAGATAGTGTCTGGCAGCTCTGTGTCAAAACAGTTGTCAGAGGGGATTACTTCAAAGAAGCTTAGGTTCTTAATTGACAAAAAATAAAACAGACATACTCCAAGTTCAATGAATGGTCCCATTTAGAAGGGATTTCCAACACTTTGTTCTACTATACAGTTAGTAACTTTAAACTTGAATGATAGAAATGCTATATAGCCAAGATTGATCCTCTGCAGTCCCTAAGGCTATGTATTTATGCTTACATTTGATTTGTTTTAATTACCAGGTAGCATGGGTAAAACTACAGCTTACTCATGATGATTTTTGATTCATTTTAGTTGTTCTTGCACTTCAATAGTTTTGTAAAATTTTTAGAAAAATATCCGGTTATTAAAAGTAGCTATGTGTTTTGAATTTTCCCATATAACACTAGCCATGGCATGGGTAGAGACCCTCTTCCTTGGAATTATTAATAAATCTGTTAAAGATACTACATAGAGTTCTGGAGGAAGATTAAGAAAAAGATTTTAGCCTACAAATTAATGATGTCTTTTAGACATATAAGTCTAGAACTAGAGTGTGTTAGACATAATAGTATCTGTTTTATATGTGCATTAATCATTCAATCTACACAGCAATGTTATAAGGAATATATTATCATGAACCAAAATTTTTGGATGATAAAACTGCTGATAAGAAAGGCATCAATTGTTCCAAGATACACATATAGAGGAATCAACTGCAAATTTCAGTATCAATTAGCTCATTAGAAGGGCTCAAAGTATTATCCATAATGTAATATTGATATTTAATAATCGTTTATATGTTTTTTGGTTATATTTTATTTAAATTTTTGGGTTCACTCACTTTAATAATAGTACATATACCATGTTACCATCATAGAATGTAAATTCTGGTTAAACAAAAGAATTTTTACAAGTGCACTGAAGCATTCTGTAATATTTCAAAGTTTGTATAGAATGTTTGACCAAACCAGCTTATTCATAATCCATTAGTCACTGCCATTTTAGGTAGTCTATTTAAAATTTATGATTCTTCTAGAAGAAACATACTGCCCACATTTAAAACTGTCTTTGCCTTTGTATTAGTACTTAAAATACCATTTTCTGGGTTGGGGATGTAAGCTCAGTGGTAGAATGCTTACCTAGTATGTGTGAGGCACTGGGTTTGATCCCCAATACCACAAAACAAAACAAAAATATCTCCATTATATCAATATGACATTTAAAGTTATTCTAATATTATAGCAGCAAAAATATAATTCTGCAATTATAAAAGAGCTAAATTGGAACCATAATTAAGTTATTCTCATGTTAACAAGTGGGATTCTAAAATACTGCATCTATGCAGCTTTGCTATAAGCTTTTCAGATTTGGTTTAAACACACATACAAACACATATACACTTTCAGTTGTGAGAAAACACATAAATTATAGTTCTTGCACTTATATGATAGTTTTTCAGGAGGCAGTAAACTCTAGACTGAACTTCTCAAACCAGTTCTCAAGGTAGGCAGAAAAAAGCTAAATTAATTGAAGCAAATGGGATTCCTATATAATATACAAAGTTTGTGACATCCTGCAGCACATGAGAAGCACTTCACGGTTGGCCTGCTGTCTTCTTTCGAACTAATTTTGTTATAAGGGTTTACAAAAGAGGACATTTTAACACTATCAAGTACATTTAGGTGACATGTTTCTCTGTGTTAACTTGATTCCCCTGACTGACCAGGTTAGCAAACTAGTCACTAATAATTAGGTCACCATGCAAGTTAAGCCTATAAGAAAAGAAGTCGTTATTCAAAATATGGTGTTATTGTCTGAATCCACTCAAATCATTTATTTTTGACACAAACACATAACCACAATATGAGACGTCTAACTAAAGCAAGGACTTCCATAAGACCAGTACAGCATTTCTTCTTCTAAGGTTTAGATTTTCCCCAGAATTCCCAATACATGGAATAGCCCATACCAAGAGTCATTGCTCCCACAATGAAGCCTTGGGCTGCCACACTTATATGGATAAGATGAATGGACATTTTTGTATTTCTTCTACTCTTCAATTTGCATAATCCATATGCAACAATTGCAGCAATACCTGCCATTCCAATAGGGACAAATGGTGCCTCTTTAGCTTTTCAGATAAACTTAGATCCTTGATCTTTTTCATATGAAGAAAGAGAAACATCTGTGTTGGTTGACATTATGATTGCTTGAATAATCAAAGATAACAGGACCCCTTACGACCCAACTGGTTTCTGGCCACTGACTCTGTTTTTTGGTTTTAGATGATTTCTAGGGATTTAGATATTTTGTGAAATATATTGATAGTTATGTGCACATATGGACCCAGATAAATTTTCATATTCACTCTTATCTTGATAAAAGTGTGCCACATGTTCTCCCATATCTATCATTTTTCTCTTCTTATTCTCCTTTTCCTCAATTTACTCCATTCATACGTTCCTACTTGTGCTTCCAGCATGCTTTTTCCTTGATCCACTTTATTCTTCTCCACTTAATTCTGTGTCTCAATTGCTGGTCCATATGCTGCCTGACTTTTGCTAGGTTTGGTCTATGGGGATCATCAAGAGGAGAAGGACATATAAGAAAAATCCATCTGTTTTTAACCTGGCTCCTTCCCTATGAGATCACTGTAAGTGGGCTGAGCAACTCAACCAAAGGACTGTGCAGCTCCTATGAGACAGTGGTTTTTCCTTTTTGCTCACACAGCTTGCCTTAACCATACTCATGCTTTTATGGTGTTACTACCTCTGGGAGACTGAACACTCCTGAATAGCTTCCCTACATTCCTATGCACCACCCTTTATTAAAATATTCTCAAATTATCCATTTTAAGAAAATTGTAAGTTCTCAATTAGAACTTTGATTAACCCAGAAAAAAAAATATATATATATATATTTGCTCTTCTCTTGGTAAGGAATATTTCTCTCTCAGATATCTTCATGGTTAATCATTCACTCCTTTCAAGTTGTTGCTTAAAAGTCACTTTCTCAATGGTGCCTATCCCCATATTTTTATCTAGCACCATGTCTTCCACCCCATCGTAACATACTGATCCTCCTTACCCAATTATATGCATTGCAGCAATCATCACCCTGTGACAGTCTACTTATTAGATTGGAACAATGTTTATTGGTTTTGTTTATTACCAGCCTACAAGCATTCAAAGGGCAGAATTTTTGTCTGTTTTGTGAAATGATGTATTTCAGGCATTAGCAGATGCCTGCCATGTAGTGGGCTATTAACAAAATTTTCCATATGAATTTAAAGAGTTAATGTAGTGGAAGTAAGTTTAACCAAAGAGGCAGCTAAGTATAGTGGGAAGAACACAGTCTTTGAAATCAGACACAATTTCTCTCAAACTATGGTTTAGTCATTTAGCAACTTATGTGGAGTTAATTTAATCCTGCTAAAATTCAGTTTCCTTAATCTCTAATATAGTGCTAATTATACATTGCATAAGTGTTATAAGTCTACAGATTGCCTACATTTTTTAAATCTATTTATCACTTTTCCCCACATCATGTTTAGTGATGCTACTCATATTAGAATAAATCTAAAGAAAGCATCAGGTCATGTGAAAAATGTTTGTATCATTCCCTACTTCCCACTCCAAATCTCACTCTGCTGGTCTCTACTTTCCACTTCAAGTTGTCAGCCTCCATGCATTACAGACTACATTTATCAAAAAAAAGTTTCACCATCAAAGCTCTAGTATTGCAAGTTTTGCTTATTGGATTTTCCTGTCAAAAATGGATAGGAGCATGGTACTAGTGGATCATGCTTGTAATCCTAGCTACTGGAAGGGAAGGCTGGACAATACTTCATGAGACCCATCTCCAAAATATCCAGAGAAAGCAGTAGACCACCTGCTTTGCAAGCTCAAGTTCAAACCCTAGTCTCACCAAAAATAAAAATGGATAGGATATCTTTTATATAAACTCATGTCATAGGAAAGAACTTGAGAGATTATGGGTTTACTAATTGCATGATAATTAAAGAAAAAAGTCAAAAGAATTAGAAATTATATTAAAATTTTCCAAATTTAACTTGCTCTGATAACAATTCTTCAAGTGTAAAAGGTCTTTTCTGCATAGTCTCTTTTCTCTCCTTCATCATTCCTCCTTTAAACTCTGTGTTCTGAGTTTACTGAATATTATTTACAGTTCCTAAAAGAGTACTGCTCTTGGTCTTAGAAATTGACATCAGTATTTTCTTTGCCTGGATCATTGTCAATACATTTGAGCAAATCTTACTTAAATTTTGGATTTCAGAATATTTTACTTCCCCTATTTTTTCTAGACCTTCCAAAACTGGTTCTGTTTATGTATGATGTCTTCCAATAATAAATGCTTATTAATGCCAGTCACGGTACTATCAGATTATAGTAAAATTGTTTCTTGTAAATTTTGCCATAAATTTGTACATAAACCAATTCCTCAATACTGAATTATTTTTATTGGGGTATGCATATGACTTATGTATGGTAGATAGCAATTAATATTCAGTGCCTCACATAAAATTATTTTCCTGTATCCACCTACCCCCAAATGTAAACAGGCAGCATGAGAACAAAAATATATTTTTCTATTTTCCCAGGTACAATTTCACCTGATTTTTTGATTTGTATACATTGACATCAAATTCATTTTGAAATATTTCAGAAAAATAAAAATAAAAATATGTATGGATTTCAATTTTGATTAATATGTAAATATCTGTATAAAGAACTCTATTATAGCATTCAGGTTTTATAAGTAAATACCTTAGACTGGGTACTTTATAAACAACAGAAATTTATTTCTTATAGTTCTGGAGAATGGGGAGTCCAAGATCAAGGTGCAAGCAGACTTGGAATCTGGTCAAGGCCTGCTTTCTGCTTCATGGTTAGCACCCCTATCTATGCCCTCAAATGACAGAAGAGCTGGAAAGGGAAAAGAGACTATGGCATTCTTTCAACCTCATGTATTAGGGCACTAATGCTATTCATGAGAATATTGTATGCAAAACATAATCACCTCCCAAGAAGTTCCATTTCTTCTTGCTACCACATTGGGTCTTATGTTCCCACATCTGAATTTGGAGGGGATACACATTCAGACCATAGAAGGGATAATTGTTGAAAAACATTTTAATGAATGTAATTCATAGCATATGTATTAATTTGTTTTAAAGAATGAAGTCAGTTAGCATATATGTAATTCACCATTTGACTATATTTTTAAGCAAATTTTTAGATTTTCAGAAATATTGATCACATCCCTTTATCCTTCTTACAATTCTGTGGTACATTTGTCAAAATTAATGAACCAATATTGGTATATTATAAACTAAAATACTTTATTATATTCTGATTTCTTCAGCTTTTACTAATTTTCATTTTTCTATACCAGTATCCTATACAGATACAACATTGTATTTAGTCAACACGTGTCAAAGTTAAGATTTCTGTGGCAGTTTTTCATACCTTTTCTTCTTTTTGATAACCTTGACAATTTTGAAAAATAATCACAGAGTGTTTTGAAAAATACCCCTTTATTGGAAGTTGTCTGATTTTTTTTTATAATGGACTGGTTATAGGTTGTGAGGAAGACTACACAGCCAATGTGACATTCTTATATCATACCAAAGATATATACTACCAAAATGACTTATCACTGTTAATGCTGATCTTGTTCACCTGATTTCTCCATTACAGAATTACTCCTGTACCTCCTTTCAAGCTATAGTTTTTAGAACAGTCACAATGTACTGTCCAGTTTGTTGAGTGGAGAGTTATGTTTTGCCTCCTTCAGAGTAGAAAATCTACATACATTATTTGAAATTCTTGTGCATAAAAATTTCTCTACTGAGTTACTTTAAAAAGATTTCTGTATATTTATTTTTATATCTGCTTCAAATAATAGTTTTTACAAATGACTTGTGTGTCTAAATTGTGTGTTTAGCTTGGTTATGTCTACTCAACTTGGCTAATCTTACTCTGAATTGCTTTATCTTTTGGGGTATGCGTCTCTTTAAAGATGTCTCCATGTGGAAATCTAGTGTATCTATGCATCATCACAAAATAAACAACTCATAAGTTAACAGGAATGTTTGTTAGGACTGTGATGGTAAAAGGCAGAGTGATATTTTGAATTCAAATTTTGAAAGTGTTGCTTGCTATAGACAGAGTTAATAGAGTTTGTTGCTTGCTTTTTTCATGACTTCTATGAAATGCACACATTAATAAGCATTGTGAATTTTGGTAAGAGAGTAGTATATAGCATATAGTTTTCTCAACAGTTATTTGGATAAAAGACAAAACATATTCTGTAACCTACTTAATATTTAAAACCTGTCAATCTGAGTTTCTAATTTTACATAAGAGTAATCTTTCATTAATGCTCATTAATTAATTCAGTGACTATGTGCTAAACACCAGGCTACCTGTCTACACAGTTGATAACAATCAATGATTACCCACGGTCCACTATACCATGCTCTGTCAGATAGGTGGCAAGTTGAAAGTATACAGCAATTTAAATAGTATTGCTTATCTTTTCTGATACCAGACCCTGAAATACCACATGGCAATAAAAGTATTTTTCTGGACCAGGTGTGGTCATTCACACCTGTAATCTCAACTACTCAGGAAGCAGAGGTGCAAGTATTGGAGTATAAGGCTAGGCTTTGACAAAAGCGTAAGACTCTCCAAAAAACTAAAAGCAGAAAGGACTGGGGGCATTGCTCAAGTGGTAAGCACTAGCCTGAGTTCAAATCTCAATTCCGCCATTAAAAAAAAAAGTACTTTTGTTATGGCTAAGAATAAGCACACATTTAAAAACAATTTAAGAGATCCCCATTGGAGTTGGCTTAATTGTGCAAAATTTTAAGTTATAAAATGAGAGTATTTAGTTATTTTTCTTCTTTTGGAAGATATATTGTCATCAAAATGAAAGGAAATAAAATAAAATATATAAATGAAAATTAGGACATATCTTAGACTATAACTAAATAAGTGAATAAGCAAAATCCTATTTGTTTGGTATAGTCGACAATTACCTTATTACACTTTATAGGGTAAATCTAGTTAACAAATTGTTTACGTTGTCCTCTTATTTCTATTCAGAAGATCACACATACTGACTATATTATTTGTAAGTATTTCCATTTGCAGACTCAGAAATCAGAATCATGCTTCTGTTCTATTCATTTTCTTTCCCTCCATAATGCAATTTAGATTAATAAGATAAACACCATCTTAAGTCATTTGCACTTGGCCAAGGTAAAGTACATGAAAAGAAACTTTATTCTGTATTCTGAAAAGAATAGTTTCTTTTCATCCATTGCAGTTATTATTGCAAAGAAAAAGAGTTAAATGTGGAAAACAGAAAAAATACACATCTTAAGCTGCTACTCTAATTTGTGTTATTTTTATTCACTTTCTTTTAATATACTTAGAAAAATAAATGTTTTCAATGTCTCAATATCCTACCTCCTAAATCTTATTTTACAAATGTTCTGTATTCCTTTTCCATTTACAAGCATGTCACTTGCAGACTAATGTTACTTTTAAACCTGAAGTTCTACAATTTTTTATCTGAGTAAGCAATATAATATTTTAATTTATTTATAGGTATTATTTATTTAAGATTTTTCCTCATGCTTTAATCTTAGTAACTGATGTAGATTATTTTCAATGTGAAATGTTCTGAATATATCATTTATAACTTCTAGTCATTTCAACTAATTGTCAAATAGAAGAAGCAAAAATAAAAAGTACATGAAAATATTGATTACTTAAATATACTTTTATTGTGGTGTCAATAAAATGAATTGAACTGTTCAAAATGGCTCTACTATAAGGGACTTCAAAGTTGGATAGAACTGACTTAATTCACTCTGCCTGTGACAAATTAATCCTTCTCAAACTTGAGCTCTAAACTTATAAAATAAGTATAGTTAGCTTCTGAAGCAAAACGATTTAAAAGAATATAAAGCCTGGGTGGGATAACATCAGTGTTTAATCTATGTGCTTTTCTTTCCATTTCCTTTCAATTGTGATGTAGTGAACACACCTTCTCTTTTTCTACCTGCTTACTTCAATTTGAACTCGTTATTGAAAGACAGACCCAAGAAAAGTGGAAACCATGCTAGTCAAAACGAGTCTCATTCATAAAACATTAAAATAACCCATTTATTTATGAATATAATATAATGCACTGTAGAATATTAGGGGAGCATGGTGATAGAGAATGAGTTAGTAACCGGTGGGGGCACTAATTTGATTAAAGCATGATATATACAGACATGAAGTATCAAGATGAAATCTGCTTGGACTTTCAACATACACTTAATCAAAAAAATAATAAAACGAGGGGCAAGAAGGAAAAATAAATATTTTCTGTGGGTAGGTATTAGTGGGAGGGGAGTGGGCACAAGGAAAAGGGGATTGAGGGTGAATATGGCGGATGTATTTTGTATCCATATCTGAAAATTGATGAATGAAATCTGTTGAAAATTTTCTAAAAAACAGGTAGGGGGAAGACGAAGAATGATGGAGGAGGCAAATCTAATCAAGATGTATTTTAAACACATATGTAAATATCACAATGTATCCTCCTGTACAGCTATTATATGCTAATAAAATCATATAAAAAGTCTAATTCATGTTTTGAAACAATTTTTTTCTCACAACAGAAACTAAAAAATTTATTTGAAGAAGTGATAGAAAAAAGAGTGAAGACCAGGGCCTTAGAAAATCATTTTCAGGAACTGGAGAAAAAGAACACAAAAAGATTATATTTCATGAATGAGGTGGGTAGGGTAACCAGATGTGAGTGGTTAGGTCCACCTACCAAATATCTGTGGAAAGTAATTCAAATACAACATAGACATTTTGTCACTCTGACCAATACCTGGCAACTGCCTTTGTAGTTCACTTTAGAATAAGGAATTCCAAGATTGGGGCATAATTTTCAGTGCAGTGATAATTTAATGAATCCCCAGAGCCAATAAAACAGAAGCTGAGATGAGCTGGACATCCTTTTCTATAACAGTACACAAAGCGAAAGCTTAGTCCGAAAGGTGGGAGCAAGGGAAAATCCTTGGAACTTATTTCTAATCTAGGCTACAGTGGAACAGACATATGATTTTTAATGGATCTGTAATGAAGGATCAGGTTTCTTTGTCCATTATGTTATGAACTGACAACTTTATAAAATAAAGTAGCAGCATATTTTCAATTATGCACTCATGACCCAAAGTAAGAGTTACCATCAGGATTTTTTAAAAATCATGATATTGGCCCTAATGTGGCATTTTATTTTTTTTTTTTTTACAATTTTGCTACAGATTTTATTTATTTTTTTATTTTTTTATTTTTTTTCATTTTTCTTTTATTATTCATATGTGCATACAAGGCTTGGTTTATTTCTCCCCCCTGCCCCCACCCCCTCCCTTACCACCCACTCCACCCCCTCCCGCTCCCCCCCTCAATACCCAGCAGAAACTATTTTGCCCTTATCTCTAATTTTGTTGTAGAGAGAGTATAAGCAATAATAGGAAGGAACAAGGGGTTTTGCTGGTTGAGATAAGGATAGCTATACAGGGCATTGACTCACATTGATTTCCTGTGCGTGGGTGTTACCTTCTAGGTTAATTCTTTTTGATCTAACCTTTTCTCTAGTTCCTGGTCTCCTTTTCCTATTGGCCTCAGTTGCTTTAAGGTATCTGCTTTAGTTTCTCTGCATTAAGGGCAACAAATGCTAGCTAGTTTTTTAGGTGTCTTACCTATCCTCACCCCTCCCTTGTGTGCTCTCGCTTTTATCATGTGCTCATAGTCCAATCCCCTTGTTGTGTTTGCCCTTGATCTAATGTTCACATATGAGGGAGAACATACGATTTTTGGTCTTTTGAGCCAGGCTAACCTCACTCAGAATGATGTTCTCCAATTCCATCCATTTACCAGCGAATGATAACATTTCGTTCTTCTTCATGGCTGCATAAAATTCCATTGTGTATAGATACCACATTTTCTTAATCCATTCGTCAGTGCTGGGGCATCTTGGCTGTTTCCATAACTTGGCTATTGTGAATAGTGCCGCAATAAACATGGATGTGCAGGTGCCTCTGGAGTAACAGTCTTTTGGGTATATCCCCAAGAGTGGTATTGCTGGATCAAATGGTAGATCGATGTCCAGCTTTTTAAGTAGCCTCCAAATTTTTTTCCAGAGTGGTTGTACTAGTCTACATTCCCACCAACAGTGTAAGAGGGTTCCTTTTTCCCCGCATCCTCGTCAACACCTGTTGTTGGTGGTGTTGCTGATGATGGCTATTCTAACAGGGGTGAGGTGGAATCTTAGTGTGGTTTTAATTTGCACTTCCTTTATTGCTAGAGATGGTGAGCATTTTTTCATGTGTTTTCTGGCCATTTGAATTTCTTCTTTTGAGAAAGTTCTGTTTAGTTCACCTGCCCATTTCTTTATTGGTTCATTAGTTTTGGGAGAATTTAGTTTTTTAAGTTCCCTGTATATTCTGGTTATCAGTCCTTTGTCTGATGTATAGTTGGCAAATATTTTCTCCCACTCTGTGGGTGTTCTCTTCAGTTTAGAGACCATTTCTTTTGATGAACAGAAGCTTTTTAGTTTTATGAGGTCCCATTTATCTATGCTATCTCTTAGTTGCTGTGCTGCTGGGGTTTCATTGAGAAAGTTCTTACCTATACCTACTAACTCCAGAGTATTTCCTACTCTTTCTTGTATCAGCTTAAGAGTTTGGGGTCTGATATTAAGATCCTTGATCCATTTTGAGTTAATCTTGGTATAGGGTGATATACATGGATCTAGTTTCAGTTTTTTGCAGACTGCTAACCAGTTTTCCCAGCAGTTTTTGTTGAAGAGGCTGCTATTTCTCCATCGTATATTTTTAGCTCCTTTGTCAAAGATAAGTTGCTTATAGTTGTGTGGCTTCATATCTGGATCCTCTATTCTGTTCCACTGGTCTTCATGTCTGTTTTTGTGCCAGTACCATGCTGTTTTTATTATTATTGCTTTGTAATATAGTTTGAAGTCAGGTATTGTGATACCTCCTGCATTGTTCTTTTGACTGAGTATTGCCTTGGCTATTCGTGGCCTCTTGTGTTTCCATATAAATTTAACAGTAGATTTTTCAATCTCTTTGATGAATGTCATTGGAATTTTGGTGGGAATTGCATTAAACATGTAGATTACTTTTGGGAGTATAGTCATTTTTACTATGTTGATTCTATCAATCCATGAGCATGGGAGATCTCTCCACTTTCTATAGTCTTCCTCAATCTCTTTCTTCAGAAGTGTATAGTTTTCCTTGTAGAGGTCTTTCACATCTTTTGTTAGGTTTACACCTAGGTATTTGATTTTGTTTGAGGCTATTGTAAATGGAATTGTTTTCATACATTCTTTTTCAGTTTGCTCATTGTTAGTGTATAGAAATGCTAATGATTTTTCTATGTCGATTTTATATCCTGCTACCTTGCTATAGCTATTGATGATGTCTAGAAGCTTCTGAGTAGAGTTTTTTGGGTCTTTAAGGTATAGGATCATGTCGTCTGCAAATAGGGATATTTTGACAGTTTCTTTACCTATTTGTATTCCTTTTATTCCTTCTTCTTGCCTAATTGCTCTGGCTAGGAATTCCAGTACTATGTTGAATAGGAGTGGAGATAGTGGGCATCCTTGTCTGGTTCCTGATTTTAGAGGGAATGGTTTTAATTTTTCTCCATTAAGTATAATGCTGGCTGTAGGTTTGTCATATATAGCTTTTATAATGTTGAGGAACTTTCCTTCTATTCCTAGTTTTCTTAGAGCTTTTATCATGAAATGATGTTGGATCTTATCAAAGGCTTTTTCTGCATCTATTGAGATGATCAAGTGGTTTTTGTCTTTGCTTCTGTTAATGTGGTTTATTACGTTTATTGATTTTCGTATGTTGAACCACCCCTGCATCCCTGGGATGAAGCCTACCTGGTCGTGGTGAATAATCTTTTTGATGTGTTGCTGAATTCGATTTGCCATTATTTTGTTGAGGATTTTTGCATCAATGTTCATTAAGGAGATTGGCCTATAGTTCTCCTTTTAGGAGGTGTCTTTGCCTGGTTTTGGGATAAGTGTAATAGTGGCTTCATAAAATGTGTTTGGCAGTTTTCCTTCCCTTTCTATTTCATGGAACAGTTTAAGGAGGGTTGGTGTCAGTTCTTCTTTAAAGGTCTGATAGAATTCAGCAGAGAATCCATCAGGTCCTGGACTTTTCTTTTTGGGGAGACTCTTGATTGCTGCTTCAATTTCATTTTGTGTTATAGGTCTATTCAGGTGATTAATTTCCTCTTGGTTCAGTTTTGGATGATCATATGTATCTAGAAATCTGTCCATTTCTTTTAGATTTTCAAATTTATTTGAATATAGGTTCTCAAAGTAGTCTCTGATGATTTCCTGGACTTCCATGGTGTTTGTTGTTATCTCCCCTTTTGCATTCCTGATTCTACTAATTTGGGTTTTTTCTCTCCTCATTTTAGTCAGGTTTGCCAGGGGTCTATCGATCTTGTTTATTTTTTCAAAGAACCAACTTTTTGTTTCATTAATTCTTTGTATGGTTTTTTTGGTTTCTATTTCGTTGATTTCAGCTCTTATTTTTATTATTTCTCTCCTTCTATTTGTTTTGGGATTTGCTTGTTCTTGTTTTTCTAGGAGTTTGAGATGTATCATTAGGTCATTGATTTGGGATCTTTCAATCTTTTTAATATATGCACTCATGGCTATAAACTTTCCTCTCAAGACTGCCTTAGCTGTGTCCCATAGGTTCTGGTAGGTTGTGTTTTCATTTTCATTGACTTCTAGGAACTTTTTAATTTCCTCTTTTATTGCATCGATGATCCATTCTTCATTAAGTAATGAGTTATTTAGTTTCCAGCTGTTTGCATGTTTTTTGTCTTTACTTTTGTTGTTGAGTTCTACTTTTACTGCATTGTGGTCAGATAGTATGCATGGTATTATTTCTATTTTCTTATATTTGCTGAGGCTTGCTTTGTGCCCTAGGATATGATCTATTTTGGAGAAGGTTCCATGGGCTGCTGAGAAGAATGTATATTGTGTAGAGGTTGGATGAAATGTTCTGTAGACATCTACTAGGTCCACTTGATCTATTGCATATTTTAGATCTTGGATTTCTTTATTGAGTTTTTGTTTGGATGACCTATCTATTGATGATAATGGAGTGTTAAAGTCTCCCACAACCACTGTGTTGGCGTTTATATATGCTTTTAGGTCTTTCAGGGTATGTTTGATGAAATTGGGTGCGTTGACATTGGGTGCGTACAGATTGATGATTATTATTTCCTTTTGGTCTATTTCCCCTTTTATTAGTATGGTATGTCCTTCTTTATCTTGTTTGATCAATGTAGGTTTGAAGTCTACTTTGTCAGAGATAAGTATTGCTACTCCTGCTTGTTTTCGGGGGCCATTGGCTTGGTAAATCTTCTTCCAGCCTTTCATCCTAAGCATATGCTTATTTCTGTCGGTGAGATGAGTCTCCTGTAAGCAACAAATTGTTGGATCTTCTTTTTTAATCCATTTTGTCAAACGGTGTCTTTTGATGGGTGAATTAAGTCCATTAACATTAAGTGTTAGTACTGATAGGTATGTGGTGATTCCTGCCATTTAGTTATCTTAGTTGTTTGAAGGTTTGATTGTGTGTACCTAACTTGATGTTACTCTCTACTGTCTTGCTTTTTCTTATCCTGTGGTTTGGTGCTGCCTGCCTTTTCATGGTTAAGTTGGGTGTCACTTTCTGTGTGCAGGATCCCTTGCAGAATCTTTTGTAATGGTGGCTTTGTGGTCACATATTGTTTTAGTTTCTGCTTATCATGGAAGACTTTTATTGCTCCATCTATTTTGAATGATAGCTTTGCTGGGTAGAGTATCCTGTGGTTCTAATGTGGCATTTTAAAAATACATACTAGAAAAGAAGACCATGCATTTATATGAAAAGAATAGCAAAAGCATTTGTTTGCCAGTTTGTTAACAAAGACAAATAAAACTACTAAAACCCAGTATTATTTTCTTGAGAACACTGTGGTTTCATTTATTTTGATGTGATTAATTATCAAGAAATTTGGACTGAGAGAGAGTGGTAGAGCATCTGACTAGGGAGCACAAAGCCCTGAGCATAAATCCAAAAATTGCCCCCCAAAAGAAACTTTTTTACAAAATTTCCAAGGACAAGGGACTATTGTATATAATTATGATGTACTACTTAAACTTTTGAAAGGATTTTCAGATTTTAAGTGTCTAGTCTAAAGATACATATAGTTAATTTTAGCTTTATAGAAAGCATGATAAACTTGGGGTTAAATTGTCCATGTGACAAGAATTTTGAATGATTTCTTCTTGCTGAAAATTATAAGTGCATTTTGAAACCAAAAATTATTCTAACATGTAAACCTCTAGGAAAATGGCTTAAAATAGTCAGGAAGAGTGAAATCCTTCTTATCACTGAAAGAAACAGATTTTTAGGTACAGGATCTTTGTCACATCCTTCCATAGGATGGTGAATCATAATCACAGGGATCCAATGACAGTTCCTCAGTTTAGATCAGTTTGGTAGGATGCATTTTTAGTTTACTTCAAGGTTATCTCTTGAGTAAATGAAAACATCTTTGCAGTTTATTCATCCTCCTGTTTTATGTGCTTCCTTGAAAACATAATTCTGTGTAGTCAGCTCCTTAATAAATCACACTTGCTTTGCTGAACTGTAAAGCAGTTTGGATTTGTGATGTAGACTTGAATTAAAAGATTTCTGCTTCTATTGAGGAATGTGCTGTGTTTGAATCACTGAAGGTTTAGAAGTATCAGGGAATAAGTTGTGTTAGGGACATAGCTATTCCAGGTAGCAGCAGAAGTGCAGCAGGAATTAATTATAACTCTAGAGTGCAGCAAATAATACACACATTTACTAAGCAAAGTAAGATAGATTGCAGAAACATCAAAATTGTCTTAATGGCTGACTCTGACATGCTGACTTGTTAAGGACTTACCTAGGTCTTCAGCAGTTCTTACCTGAAAGGTGAATTAACAGAAAGAAGCATCAGGTAAGTGATACAATATATGTCCATGAAGATGCTTGTGGAAAATCTTTTGTTCTTACTGTGATGACTCTTACCCTCCATGTCACAACCTTATTTAAATACAGAAAAGAATGTGCTGTTAGACTTTAAATTTTAGTGTCCCACTGTGTCTTATGAATACTACTATTAAAAAAATTATTCTTTATTTGATGTCCCTTAGCTAAGAAAGAGGAGTTAATTATTAGTTAGGGGAACTCTGAAATAGAGATATTCTCTCATGTGTTTTATTCTCCTTAAGCCAGAATCAAGGGTACATTTTCCTCAAGGCAATTGGATGTGATTTTTGACACCTTCAGAAACTCTTTCCTTTAAATGGTTTAAACCTTTTAATACTTTTCAATCTCCTTCCCTCTCCTCCTTTCTTCCATTTTTTCCCTCCCTCTCTTCCTCCTGCCCTTCCTTCACTAATTTCTCCTTTCTTTTCCATCATTTTCCTTCTATGCTAAGGGTAACATCATCTTACCCATTTTCCATTTTCAGATTTCTTCTGGTAAGAATGTTTTATAAGTGGTTTGTGTCTTCCATCAGGAGGTTCAAATTAGCTGCCTGTTTTTGTGATATTGTTACCTATCAGTTATCATTACCTAATCTAAAATTTCACTAGATATTTGTAAAATATTTTTCTATGATTCCTTTTTTTGTTTATTAGCTATAATAATTTTATAGAGAGAACTGTCTCCTTGAGAATAATTGGATACCTGTGATAGAATTGTAAATAAAAGCTAAGACATGTGTTTGGCTATTTCCTTTTTTTTTTTTTTTCTGGTAACAGTTTTCAAGCAAATTAGTTCTTCACATCTTTAAAAGTAATTGAAAATGTTTTAGTATCTTAATAAAATCATGATATTAGATGAAGTATGTTTCAATCCATTGCAATTATTTTTGTTATACTAAGGTTTAAACTCAGGACCTCACACTTGCCAAGTAGGTGCTTTACCACATGAGCCATGCCCTGGAACACTTGCTTTAGGTATTTTTTTAATTGTTGTACCTGGTAGGTATAAATTGAGACATTTACAAAAGTTCTTAAAACATACTAAATATTTGATACTTAAATTCAATACCACCACCATTTTCCTTCATCCCTCCTTCCCACTCATGGAACAGTATCAACAGATATCATTTTTTCATTTACATATATGTGTATACAGTATTTGCACCATATTCATACTCTTTCACCATTCTCTACTTCCTCCCCCACTCGCTGGTACCAGTCCCCACACCCCCAGACAAGACCAGTTCCACACTCCTGTTCTCCTACCTTCTTGTTTGTATAAGGAAAGAAGAAGAAGAAAAAATTACATTTTTGTTTGTTTAAGATAGCTACTCTGGAAGTTTTCTTGTGGCATTTCCATTGTTATATGTATTATAGCCCAATGCGGTTAATCGTCTGTATTTTTCTTCTGTTTACCTTAGTCCCTTTCTTATGGTGGTTTCAACGAGTTTAAAAATTCTATATTCATTGTTGTATACAGAGTACATCAACCATATTTACCTTCTTAACTTCCTTATTTTAACCTCCCTTGCTTGTATGTGACTTCCATTAGCATGACATGTTTTTCATAGTACTTCTATATTTATATTTGTTCTATATTCCACATATTAGTGAAAATATGTGACCTTTGGCTATTTGCACCTGGAAAACTTTGCTTAAGATGATGTTCTCCAGTTCCATCCATTTACCTGCAAATGACAAAATTTCATTCTTCTTTGTGGCTGAGTAAAATTCCATTGTATATAAATACCCCATTTTCTTGATCTATTCATCAGTACTGGGGCATCTTGAATGTTTCCATCATTTAGCTATTGTGAATAATGCTGCAATAAACATGGGTTTGCAGGTGCCTATGTTGTAACCTGACTCACATTCCCTTGAGTATATCCTTAGACATTGTATTGCCCGATCATATGGCAGTTCTATTTTTAGGTTTTTGAGGCACCCCCCCATACTGTTTTCCACAGCATTTGCACTAATTTACACTCCCACCAGCAGTGTATGAGGGCTCCTTTTCCCCACATGCTTGCCAGAATTGTTGTTTGTGTTCTTGATGTAGCCATTCTAACAGGAGTGAGGTGGAACATTAGTGTGGTTTTGATTTTCACTTTCTTTATGGCCAGGTATGTTGAACATTTCATGTTTTTTAGTCATTTGGACTTCTTCTTTTGAAAAAGCTGTGTTCAGTTCTTTTGCCCATTTCTTCAATAGGTCATTGATTTTTTTAAAGTAGAGTCTCATATTTATGCCAGGGCCTCCTTGACTGCAATGCTCTTTTGTTCACATTCCTGGAATGATAGGAATGAATCACCAGACCCAGTTTATTGGCTGAAATGAGGTCTAGCAAACTTTTTGCTGAGGCTGGTTTCAAACAATGATCCTCATGATCTCTGCCTCCTGAATTTCTAGGATATTGACATCAGCCACAGTGCTTTCCTGATGAAGGCTGAGAAGGGGAGAGCTGAAGGTAAAGCCTCCAACAGATTTTTCCAACAGATTACCTGAAGGTCATGAAGACAATATTAGCTAACACTAGTAAATACTATCCTGCTGAGATCTCAGAAAGAAATGAGGAACACATTATTGAAAACTGAAGGAAACGCAATCCTTGCTATAAAGTAGCAAAGGACTTGGCTGAGTTGTACTCATGTCCTATTGTTTTGTAGACGGCTCAGCTTGTGAGCTATGAAATTAGATATTTTGTGGAAGAATTACCTGAACAAAGTGTTGAGTATGTGGCATGGCATATCTTCTCTTGATGGCTTATAATAAAATTTAAAAAGAGGTAAATGAATTAAAGAAAGAATTTGTAATTGATCAAAAGGGAAACAGTTGAAAGCATTGGAAAATTCTCAATTTTGACCAATTTGAAAAAATGAAATAACATCTTCTGGAAAATATAACAAGAGTGTCACCACATCACCCTTGGGTGAGGAGGTATGTATGGTTCTGAGAAAGTCAGGTAACATTAGTCAAAATAATGAAAGAACTGCCAAAGATTTCAGAGATCTTTGGGTCTGCCTCCTTCATCACAAATCGAGCATTCCAAGGACTTGGGTAGAGAACTGTTTCAAGGCTCCATTCCCTGTGTTTTAGGGCAGTGCTCTCTGCCTCTGGCCCATGTTGCTCTGGCGATCGGGAGCAGTAAACCGTAGAGGTATTAGCACAGTGCCAAATCCACAGGTGTGCAGAACGCATGAGCCATGGGGTCAGGACATTTTTAGAATTTAAAGGATACTCCAAAATGTCTTGGGACCCAGAGAAATACTTAGTGGGGGCATAGAGCCCCCACTAAGGGGACAATGTTTATTTAATCATGGGATCAGGGCTGCGCCCAAAAATTAGAGTGGAAGAACCAACAATGTGCATCTCCAGCCTGTGTAAACAAAAGCTTCTGTGTGAGCAATCGCCAGTTAAGAAATGTGGAAGGACTGGACATGGTGGTGCATGTCTGTAATCTCAGCACTTGGTAGGTTGAGGCTACATAGTGTGATCCTCTCTCCAAAAGCCAAAGAAGAAGGATGGAAGGAACGAAGGAAGGAACCAAGGAAGGAAAATAGGTCCACTAGTAGCCTTAGGGACTTGACCCCAAGCTCAGTGTGTTCAGAAGTAGGATTTTGAGTCAAAGATCATTGCCATGGTTTAAAATTTAATTTAGTTTTCCCTTTTAGGTTACTGTTACTCCTTCCTCTCCATTCTCCCTTTTGAAATGTGATTGCTTGTCCCTATCCTATGGCTGCTCTATCATTGTATTTTGGATTTGCAGGCTCACAGCAGAGGAGAAATTTGTGTTAATATGAATTGCACCTTGAATATTACCCATATGAGATTTAGATGATATTTAGATGAAATTTTGGACTTACACTTTTAAGTGGATGCTGGAACAAGTTAAGATTTGGGGGACTATTGGGATGCAAGGAGTGAATTTTTTATGTGAAAGAATATGAATCTGGGTGGCTTATGGACCAAATACTATGGTCTGGATGTTGGTGAACCTCTGACTCTTGGATGTGGAAATTGAATCATAAATGTATTGGTATTAAGAGATAGAGCTTTTGAGAGGTGATGAGATCATAAGGTGATACCCTCATGAAGGGACTTAGTGCCCTTATAAAAGATGCCTGAGAGAACATGTCTGCCCCTTTTCCCTTTCAACATGTGAGCACAGCAAAAAAGTGATATCTAGGAAACAGAGAGCCCTTACCAGATAGGAAATCTGCTGCAATTTGATCTTGGATTTCTCAGCTTCTGAAACTGTGGGCAGTAAATTTATGTTGCTTATAAATTACCCTAAGGCATCTTGTTATAGCAGCTTGAATGTATGAAAACACAAGGGTAACAGATGATTAATGTTCTTATTTTAGCCATATTTTTCCTGTTGTTATTATTATTAGTTTATCTATCACTTTAAGATAATTCACACCTATTAAAATTTTCGAAGATAGGAAACTTCACAATTTTATACATTTTCAATTTCTTCTGACATCTGAGCTTTTTCTACATGGTTTCAAATCTCATTGCTGCAATTTCATGTCAAGTACTTCTAAGTGAGGAAGTTACTGGCAGAGGATCTGGTTGTACTCTTTGCACAGCTTTGGAGCAGATGATATTTTTTTTAATATGGTTGACCTTCTGCTTGTTATCCTTTGTCCTTGTCTTGAACAGTTTAGTCTACCTACTACAAACAAGTACCAAGGACTAGGTGGCTTATTAACAACAGAAAATTATTTCTCATAGTTCTAGAGGCTAACATGCTCTAGATGAAGATGCAGGCACATTTGATGTGAAGACTCAATTCCTTGTTTGTAGATAGCCATTTCCTCAGGGTCTCACCCTGTGGCAGAGTGCAGAGATGAAAACCAAGCTCTCTCAGATCATTGTATAACAACTAGTCCCATTCATCAGGGTTTTATTCCATGACCCAATTACCTTCTAAAGCCCACACTTCCTAATGTCAATACTTTGGGGGTTAGGGTTTCAACATGAATTGAGGAGGTTCACAAATATTCAGTCTGCAGCAGGCTTCTAGTCATTTAAAGAAGTACTTACATATAAAATATATGCAACTGAGAATCTTGTTAAATACAAATTCTTATTTAGTAGGTCTGAGGTGAGACTTGAGTTTTGCATCTTTAAGAAGTTCCTAGGGAGCCCTTATACACTGCTGGTGGGAATGTAAAGTAGTACAATCACTCTGGGAAAAAATTTGTAAGCTTCTTAAAAATCTAAACATAGATCTGCCATATGATCCAGCAATACCACTCTTGGGGATATACCCAAAGGAATGTGACACAGGTTGCTCCAAAGGCACTTGCACACCCATTTTTATTGCAGCACTATTCACAATAGCCAAGTTATGGAAACAGCCAAGATGCCCCACTATTGAAGAATGGATTAAGAAAATGTAGTATTTATACACAATGGTATACTAAGTCACGAAGAAGAATGAAATCTTATCATTTGCAAGTAAATGGACAGAACTAGAGAACATTATCCTGAGTGAGGTTAGCCAGGCCCAGAAGACCAAAAGTCATATGTTCTCCCTCATATGTGGACATTAGATCAAGGGCAAACACAACAAGAGGATTGGACTTTGATCACATGATGAGGCGAGAGCACAAAAGAGAGGTATGAGGATAGGCAAGAAACCCCCAAAAAACAAGATAGCATTTGATGTCCTCAATGCAAAGGAACTAATGCAGAAACTTTAAAGTGACAGAGACCAATAAGAGAAGGGGACCAGGAACTAGAGAAAAAGTTAGTTCGAGTAGAATTAATTTAGAATGTAACACATAGGTACAAGAAAGCAATGCGAGTAAACTCCCTGTATAGCTCACAACTAGCAAAAACCCTTGGTCCTTGCTATTATTGCTTATACTCTCTCTTCAACAAAATTACAGATAAGGGCAAAATAGTTCTGCCTGGTGGTGAGGGGGTAGCAGGGGAATAAAATAAATTAAAAATAAAAGAAATTAAAAAAAAAAAAGAAGTTCATTGGAAATGTTGATATTACTGGTCCCCTTACCACACTTTGAATAGCAAGAGTCCAGGGTTTTCTGGGTCAATGAATTTTTTAAGATGATTAATGTGATGCATTTTTTCTCTTTATCATCTTGCAATTTAGAGATTTTTGAGTATCTGTGTAAGTAATTGAAGCCAGAACATTCTTAAGAGATTTTCTTTTCCAGCAAGGGCACAGGATTATGAGGAAAAAGACATTGTATTTTAACGAAGTCATTTCAAATGAAAATATTTTGGAACAATACAAAACAAATGTCTTTAGAAGTACCTTTCAGCAACTGAGGCCAATAAGAAAAGGGGACCAGGAACTAGAGAAAAGGTTAGATCAAAAAGAATTAACCTAGAAGGTAACACACACACACACAGGAAATTAATGTGAGTCAACTCCCTGTATAGCTATCCTTATCTCAACTAGCAAAAACCCTTGTTCCTTCCTATTATTGCTTATACTCTCTCTTCAACAAAATTAGAGATAAAGGCAAAATAGTTTCTGCTGGGTATTGAGGGGGTGGGGGGGAGAGGGAGGAAGGGGGCGGAGTGGATTGTAAGGGAGGGGGTGGGGGCAGGGGGGAGAAATAACCCAAGCCTTGTATGCACATATGAATAATAAAACAATTTAAAAAAAAGTACCTTTCTCTGGTGCAGTATTTCAAAAGTTTGATCCAAATTCAGTTGTCTTTCATACTATCAAGTTACATGTCAAGAGAGATGGTTGAGAGACACTATCAGTAGAGACACAAAGACTATGCCAATTTTTAATCCCATGACTTGGAAATATTTGTCCTTTAAGGCACCCTTGTTCCCATTTTTAGCACTTCATGCCTTGTGATATTTAATATTTGCCAAATACACATAGAAGGTACATCTCTTCTAATGTAATGTGACAAAAGAGAGAAAGGTTACTGCAAGGGAAGGGAAGTTTCTATGTGGATGTTCAGAAATTTATAAGAGCTCTTGTGCTTTTTTTCTCCAGATGACCTTGGAATACAAGGTCACTATGGTAAATAAGATGCCAGTAGTTTCCAAAGCAGTTTTTAAGATATATGTGATCACCTTTGGATACAAAAAGATAGGCTACATAAAACAATCTGTAGCATTTAACATACTGAAGCTTGCTTGATAATATCCATAGAAGCAACATCTGCGGAAATATCCGATGAGTGAAAATATCTCCGATGATAAGGTCTGAGCTCCCCCTAATGTTGGTTCTTTACTAACAGTCTTTGAGAAAGTTCTAGTGTTTGTGACAGAAAGGTGTTAAAAAGTTTAAAATAAAATTGTCACACTGTAATTGCTAAAAAAAAAAAGCTCCTACCTAGTAGTACTCAATAATAGAGGTGATCCCCAAAATGATTGAAAGAATGTTCCACTAAATGAATCCACAATACCAGGTTCCCTATAAAGTGAATGTTCTTGCTGCTCTACTCAGATTCCTGTCATCAGAGAACATATGACTAAGAAAAGAAGATTCCAAAAGGTGACCATAGAAAAAATACATTATTCCTCCAACAGGAGGATTTGTATTTGCAGTGCTCCTTTCTGATAAAGAACAATGTTTTCTGTAAAACCACCTTCCCTTGGTAGTCTTCGAAACTTTGACTCCTCAGTTCTCTAAGCTGATATTTGAAAAGTGATAAGCACTGAATTTTGCTCTTTCCAATTAAAATGAATTCACAAGAGAGTTGACATTGCTCAGGTCAAGTTTGTATTTAGTGCCTTAGATTAAACGGTAGTTGCTGCTTCCATTTATTATCCTTTCAGAATCCAACATACTGTAAGTACTGATTCTGCTAAGGCAATTGGGCTGTTTGTCTTACCATTACTGATATGGATAAACTTCCTTTTATCTCTTTCAGTTTAATTACATTTTATCTCTATGTTATAATAGGAAGACATGGTGTTATCTGACTCATTTTATCCAAGGTTCTAGTTGGTTCTTTTCAGGAGATAAGAGTGAAGGAGACCAAATTTGGTTAAAACAATTATGAAAAAAGGAAAATGCTGACCTTTTTATTTGTGTGCTAGATTAGCCATTTACTTGGTCTCCATGATTTCAGTGACCTCTTCTTATGATTCTATCCATCAAACTCACAGTTGAATTATATGTATTTGCCCATATTAATCACAGAGAGACAGATTAACTAATGAACAATGTGTTTTCATGGCCTTCTATTGCCAAAAATTGGAGTATATTATGAGTCTGAATTCCACTGTTTCTTTTTTTCTTACCACTCTTTTCTAAATACCCTTCTTCCAGCCACATACTACTATTTATTACACTCACACATTATATCTTATATTTCTCCATGCTGCTGTTCATTCTGCTCCAAATTCCAAAAGGGCTTTTTTATCAATTCCCAGTCTACATAAACACTCATAGATTAACAAACTGTGACTTTCTCCTTGAATCAGTCAGGCATAATTAGACCTTCTAACACCAATAGTCATGTTTAAAATACAATCTAACTGTAATTAGTGTTATGGTCAGTAGATAATTTTTTACCTCTTGCTCAATAAACTGTCCTTTTTGAGGGCAAAGACTATGGTTTATTGAAGATTAGACAATTCAAAAAAAATAATTATTTTGTTTAAAGAATTAAAGAAATAACAGCCAGTCTATTCTCCTTCAGTAAAAGTACAGTAAGCTGTTTTTTCTACCTTTCTACAAGCATAAGATAAATGTCTGCGATTACAATTACTTATATGATAACAGTTTTCCTTTCCCTGAAAAAAAATACTGTGCAATTCAATATTCATTCTGGTTTTTAGAAATGTTTACTTCAAGAAAACACCGTGGTCAACTCCTCTAATCATTCCTACTTTTACAGTTATTTTTCAGAATCAGAATCTAAAACATAGAGCTGTTTATTTTCAATATGATGTTTTACATGATAAAAAGAGAACAAATCATTCACAGATATCTGAAGGAAATCCAATAATTTTAAAATTATTATAATAGACAGCTACTAAAGGAGTTGACTGAGATAAACATTTGGTATAGCATTTTTCTGGACAGTCTAATTTTACAAACAACATGAGAAGTGATTTATGCATTTTAAATCTTTTAGAATTTGCTTGATAAAATAACATGCAAATGGGGAGATTGAAGATATGGACAAACTTCAAGTGGCTAACCAGAGAGCCAAGTCTTACATTCTCCAAAGAATTTTAGAATAAATTAATGAATCAAGAAGATGCATGAGTGAAAAAGAATAATACACAGACTGCCACCACAGTTTCCTTGGTAAAGAGAGAGAGAGAGAGAGAGAGAGCAAGATAGTGAGACTAATGGCCGTGTGTAGTAGCACTGACAACATTCAAATTTCCTTCTTTTGTCGCTCCTAAGTATGTTTATTACAGTTTGGTTTGGCTCCCAGTCCATCTCTCCCTGTTTTTACTTTGAATTCACTCCAGGCTTTTTGGCCCCAGGGAAGCTAGTTGTTGTATTGAAATAGCCATTTCAATTAAACACTGCTAATTGCAGCCATGGTCACTAGTTCATAGACCACAGAAATTAATGATAGAAAAGGCGTGTTAGATCATCTCTTCCATCTGATTCTGACAAAAAGATTAGTTTTTTACATTATGAACCAGAATATTCTGCTTAGTTAATTTTAAGTGACCAAAATAATGGGGCTTTCACCATTTCCCTTGGGAGAGAATTGTGTAGCCTAAATAAATTCACTTAGGACATCCATCTGAAGATCAGTCTGGGTTTTGTTTTTCTTTTTCTCTTTTTACTTCATTTCATGTCATTGTTCCTAGTTATACACCCTTGAATCACCTTAAATAATTCCTTTCCCTTCTCTTTTCAATATACTACAGTTCCTGGCTACCATACTAAATGAATGTCAAGGATGGTTTTATTTTCATTTATGGAAAAGGATATTTTCTTGGTTACTCATGATGAAAAACACAACTATTCATTATTTCTTGAATCACACTTGCCCAAAATGATACAAGAAGTTATTTTAAATAAGAAAATAAATAAATAAATAAAATCTTAAAAATGTGGCCATTTTATTACATCTATGTTTTCTATTCATCTATCTTAAATACATATTGAAATTAAAATGCTCTCAAGGAATTTTCCATGACATTTATATATAACATTTCAATAAAGATTATCCACAGCCTGAAATCTTGACAATGAAACCTGTTTGAACATGTATTGTTTCTCTTCTGAACAATGGTCACCTGTTCTCCAGGCAAAAATCTGTTCTTTTATTCATTTTGAACATACTAGAACATGCTTTTAAATAAGCATTTGAATTGCTGTCTTACTGTGCTATTTAAATATGTTATGCATGTGAAATTTTATAATGAAATAGCAATGTAGTCTCTAATATGCCATGTCATTTAGGTTTTTGATTGAAGGAAAAGTCTTTGGTAGGTAATTGAAAGATAATGAAATAAAATCATTATTGCAAATGACATATGCTAAAACAAAAATATTGCTGGCATTGCCAATTTATTAGCAAAGCTAATATATTTGGGAATTTAGAAACTAACAATTGTTTTAACAAGTTACTTTTCTGTGAATTTTATATCAAACTGATTTTAAATGAAGGAGTTATGAGTTAGTTATGTGCTAATCACAGTATAACAAGCAAGAAAAAGAATAACCATCCTTGTTTTTGAAACATAAACTTCTTTAAGAAAACTATAATATATGAGAGTAAGTTACTCACCATGTTAAGTAAAATAAATGACCCTGTTTACTGAAATGAGGCAACAGAAATAATTTATTCTAATCAGACTTCTCATGGGAATTAGCATATAGTGTTTTAATACATCTCAATGATAGATAAAATTTTTTAAATTTCATATTCAATTCTTGTTATCAACTTAGGTACTCAAGGGAAAAATTTAGGAGTAATTAACTTGAGATATATATATTTATAAATTTCTAAATCTTTTGTAGGTAGACACTCTTTTATCTTTTTGTTTTCAAATTTCAATGAAATGTCATTGTGAATCAAGACTAGATACATTGAGTCACTGATTTTGGGGGAAGTTTAGCTTTTTGAGCTCCCTGTGTATTCTGGTTATCAGTCCCTTGTTTGATGTATAACTCGCAAAGATTTTCTTCCATTCTGTAAGCAGCCTCTTTAATTTAGAAAACCTTCTTTTATTGTTCAGGAACTTTTTAATTTTATGTTGTCCCATTTGTCAATCCTTTGTCTTAGTTATTGAGCCTTTTGAATTCTATTGAGGAAGTCGTTGCCTGTGCTTATTAATTCTAGTGTATACCCTGTTCTTTCCTGCACAAGGTTAACTAATCTCCCCAAAAATCAATGACACAAAGAAGAAATGGGCAAAAGAACTGAACAGAATTTTTTCAAAGGAATAAGTCCAAATGACTAAAGAACAAATGAAGAAATGTTCAACTTCCCTGGCTATAAAAGAAATGCAAATCAAATCCATGTTAAGATTCCACCTCATTCCTGTTGGAATGGCTACATCAAGAACACAAACAACAACAAATGCTGACAAGTATGTGGGGAAAAAGAAACCCTCATACGCTGGTGGTGTGAATGTAAGTTAGTACAACCACTCTGGAAAACCATATGGAGGCTCCTTAAAAAACTAAAAATAGAACTGCCATATGATCTAGCAATTCTACTCCTAAGAATATACCCAAAGGAATGTAAGTCAGGTTACAACAAAGGTACCTGCACACCCATGTCTATTGCAGCATTACACAATAGCTAAGCTGAGTAAACAGCCAAGATGCCCCAGTACTGATGAACAGATCAAGAAAATGGGGTATTTACATAAAAAGGAATTTTATTCAGTCACAGAGAAAAAAGAAATTTGACTATTTCCATGTGAATGGATGGAACTGGAGAACATCATTTTAGGGAAAGTTATCCAGGTGGAGAAGCCCAAAAGTCACATGTTTTCACTTATATGTGCAATATAAATATAAATTCAGCAATGCTATGAAAAACAGGTCACAAGCTAAGGGAGGTCACATAGGATAGAGGGAGGGTAAATGAAGGAAGTTAAGAAGGTGAAAATGGTTGATGTACTCTGTATACAAGAATGAATATAGAATTTTTAACCTGGTTGAAATGACCATAAGAAAGAGACTAAGTAGAATGAAAAAAAAATAGAGGAGTGAACAAAATTGGGTTATAATACAAATAAACATGGAATTATTACAGGGAAATTCCTTGTGAATCTATATTAAACAAGCACATTTTTTTCTTCTTCTTCTTTTCTTATACAAAAACAGAGAACAGGAGAGTAGAACATGTCCTTCCTGGAGGGGGTGTTGATAGCAGTGGGATGGAGGAAAATGTGGGGAAATGTTGAAGGAGGGTGAATATGGTGTGAATACTGTGTATACATGAATGTAAATGGAAAAAATGATATCTTTTGAAACTGTTCCACGAATAGAGGAGATGAAAGACAGTAGTGGAGGGGTAAATTCAACTACAAAACATTTGATATATTGGGAAGAACTTTTGTAAATGCCACAATGTACCTCTCCCCAGCACAACAATAAAAAGGCTATATCCAGTCATTCAGTTAACTTAAAGATAATTTTTCTTTCTTTTTAATGTGAATCCATCCATAATATTGTTTCGTTCTATACAGTCTTTAGCTTCATGTACATTTTTGTACTTTTGAATAGCTTTAGCTTTGGGCCAAATAAGAACATCTCTCCCAGACTGCTAAAAATAGGCAAATTTAAACAAAGTTAAAAATTTGCATTGTCTGTCTTCATCTTAAACATTTTGTGAGGAAAGTTTACATTTTCCATGATAGGTTTCAACACAATTTCAATTTTGCTTTAATTACTTAGAAAATAAGCCTAATTTTCTTCACTTATCATATTAACACTAATTCATCTTTATAGTATCACTGATAATCAAGTTTACATAAGAATCTGAGTATGCCCTTTCAAGTAATGCAAAATATGTACTAGATTATTTATAGGAAAAGACAAAGAAAAGAGGGGAAAAGGCAAAACTGGAAGTGTGACTAGTGATATGTCCTTGAGGAAAGTGTAAAAAGGACACAAGAAATGCCAAGTAATGTGACAGTTATTTAGCCATTAAGATTTATATGTAGGCATATACATTTTTTGTCCTACAAACTAGTCATTCATTGTAAATATAAGACCATTGGTTCTCACAATAATTTTCATTATCTTATTTCTGCTCAAAACTATATTTGTATGTTTTTAGATGTTTGAAATAAATTTTCAAACATCTAGTCTCACATATATGGTGTTAAATGACAAAAGACTGGTCTGGGCTTCCAGGTCAGCACTTGGTTGCCTTACTAATAGAGTCTAGCTTAAGAAGCCACCCAGAACAGTACTTGCACAAGCCTAAACTTACTGAAGTGCAAGACCTTTTATTCTTAATTTTCAAAATTATGAACAGTAATTTCTAACTAAAGACGGGTTTCTAAACGTCATAACAATATGGCTAATGTACTTTTTTGCAATCCAGAAATTATAAAATTGCTGAGTATTGTTGAAGTAGTACTCATAATAAACAAAGTCATTGTCTAAAGGAGCAGTTTCTATATTTTTTATTCAGACTTCTTTGTAGTGAATACATTAAATATTTAATCAAAGAATAGGATTAAAGTATATCTGAGTTATTTTAGACATGATTAAAAAGTGCTGTAACTTTAAGGCCAGAAGAATTTGAGTCACTCTTTTTGTATATATTATATGCATTTTATGCCCACTGTTGATGTTGCATGAGGAGATTAAAGATAGCCATACAATACAGCCTACAGTTTTCCACAGCCCATCCAGGAAACAAATATGTTTTGCAGTGCTTTGTTGAATGCTTCTGGATCTATTTATCTAGCTTTATTGCTGCCAAATACAGACTTCTATTTTTAGGTACTATAAGAACCAAGACAAGAAGTAAAGTCTTCAGAGACTCATTAGGGTCATTAGAAAAATGCTTCTAGCAGCTCCAATCAAAACAGCAGAAATAAATAACCTTTGTTCCTGGGATGTGCATTCACCCTGTTTCTGCAGCCCCATTTCCGGATGATGTATTACAGTCATTATAGTCACCTCTGTAGGACACTATGTACACAAAGTATGAGAGCCTCACCTCCCAGTTCAGCATATTTCTTAATATATGGACCATTTGTCCTTGTCAGATTGTCCAAGGTGAAAAGAATAAACTTTAAATATGAACCACTTGTAGGCAACAAGAGTACAGAAGAAAATATTTTCTCTTGCTTTTTCTTGGCAAGAAGAAAAAACAGTATTGTGAAAGAAAATGGATTAAATGATAAATGATGAAGTACCTTTAAAAGAAACATTACTTGTTACATTTTAAAAAAATTACTATTTAATAGAAACACTCCATAAAATCAAAATGCCAACACCTGCTATTTGCAGGAAGTTTCATTTCATAGCAAAGAAAAATGTGCTAGATATTTATATTAAAAATGACCAACAGGTTCTATGTCAATGCTGTCAAAAGCCAAAGGTGTGTATCATTTATTTCTGTATGCAATACAATATTATCTGTTTCATGTAAGTAAGTTCATGAATGTTGAGTAAAGAATGGAAGTTATTGGACATTTTTCTATGAGGAATTCCAAAAAGTTTTTACTGAACTAAATATGGCATTTTGGTGTACATTTTACTAGTTACTTATAAAATATTAAATATGATCACATTTTGATAGGTAGCTAGCTCAGCATTAGAGCACTTGCTTAGTATGTGTGAACCCTCTATGTTCATTCCCCAGCACCTCAAAAAACAAACAAAAGGTTCACATTTTAAAACCTAGTTATGAACCAAATTTTCATTCTAAATTTTTCATTCAGCCTTTTGTTTCCATTAAGTATGTGATGATATCACCTCAGGTCTCTCTACCCCATAAAAGTAACCCTAAAGCAATACCTAGCAATGTTATACACAGATTTTGATTATTCCTGCTAATCTCTTTTTATTTTGTATAATTTATGTAAGTAAAGACCACTGAAGCAGTACATTATTGTCATTTATTTGTCCATCACTAAGAACAATCATTAACTCAGGTTCCATAAAGGACATAAAAAAATGTTACGTTTTATATATATAGTAAAAGGATCTTAAGGAAAGGATTTAAGTACTAATGGACCTAGAAATGCTACAAGTACAAACAGTGCCTCGAAAGGAAATCCAGAGGTTAGAAAAGCAGGAAGAGGGATTAGAAGAACAATGGAGAGGGACAAGGAAACCAGCATCCAGGATCTGGGAACATTGAGCAGAAGCAAACTCAGTGAATCTGCTGGTGGATGCAGTGCTAGAGAGGGGGTACAGCTACTCTGTCTAAGATGGCATCAATGCAGGAAGAAGTGGAGAAACAGATCTGCTTTCTCCCTCAGCCCTACACACTTCCATGTCCTCTCAGTGACCCTCAAGAGCAGAGTCACATCCATTTATGTGGGAGGAAAGGATGGCATCTTTATGCAAGAGTCAGTTCCAAATTGAGCAGTAGATTAAATTAATCACCAAGACAACTAGCTGTATTTCCAAACAAGTATTTGAACCTAATCAAGCAGTAAGTATAACATTTTAATCAAGTTCTTATTGTGAAATAAAATTTATCTTACTACAGTGAAAACTCAGAGTGATTCTGTTAAAAAGTAAAGACTTAAAACCTGTCTTGCCATCAAAAATATGGATGTTAATAAAACACACTCAGCTGGGCTTCAGAGGTTCACACTGGTTATCCAAGTTATTTGGGAGGCTGAAATCAAGAGGACCATGGTTTGAGGCTAGCTTGGGCAAATACTTTGCAAGACTCTATTTCCATAACAACCAGAGCAAAATGAACTGGAGGTGTGGCTCAAGCAGTAGAGCACCTGCTTTACAACCTGGAAGCCCTGAACCTTAATCCCACAATAAAAAAGCACACAAGCCCACAAAACTAATTTCTGAACTCAATGAATGTACCTTTGTTTTATAAGATGTTTAAGAACAATTATACAAAATGCAATTTGCATTTGCTGCATTCCAGAAGTTTAACATTTTCCTTAAAAATCTATAGCTACTTCTTTTTCTGGAAGTCTTCAACTAAGCAGCATTGACAGAAGGAAGTCCTATAATTGAAAGGTAGTTTGGACTAAATACTTATAAGCTGCCATTCAACTTTAGGATTACTTAAGTGCAAGTATCTATATTGCTAATAATAGTTCTATTCCTCAACAAACTTTACTTAAAAAAAAATCAAAGAAGTGCCTATGATGTAATTAGAAGTGTATAAATTTAGGCATGCCAATCATCATTACTTGATTATTATGCAGATTTAGGGATAAAACAAAACAATTAAACATTTCTTTTGATACTGGAATAGCAAATGAAGCTATTTCATCCTTTTTCCCCTTATCTTGAGTTCACATAACATTAAGTTTTCTTGCACTTTTTTAAATCAAAATATTAGTCATCACACTTTAAGGCCTCTATGAGATATTTCTCAAAAAGAAATAATCACTTGTTGCCATCAACATCTCCAGAACTTCTGTGGTTTGAATGATGAATGTCTCCCAAAGGCCCATGTGTTAAAGGCTGGGTCCTCAGTACGGTGCTATTTGGAGATAGAGGAATCTTTAAGAAGTGGGGCCTAGTGGAAAGGCTTTAGGTCACTGGGGTTATGACCTTGAAAGGTAAGACCCTGACTACTTCCTCGTCTTCTTTGTTGAGTTTTGACTATGAGGTGAAAGGTTTGGTATACCACATGCTTTCACAATTATGTGTTCCCATCACATAGGTCCAAACTACAGGGTCACTTATTCATTGACTGGAACCTCCCAGACTGTCATCTAAAACAAACCTTAGAACATGTCAGATATTCATTATAGTGATGCAAAGCTAACAAACACAACAATTATCATTGAAAATTCTGCTCCAAGGGTTTATTTCCTAGAACTGTATATTACTTTGCCTCAGGGCAAAAGAATTTTGGAGTACCAATTGAAGTGATAATCAAAAAGGTCAAGAGTGTGAAAAAGGTAATTAAGAATAATAATTTATTTACAATTGCTTAAAATAACTTTAAAGAGCTAATTCTTGGAGATTGCCATATATACCTTTTAATTATAAAAACGGTCCTTTCATAAATATAGACTTGAAAATATATCAAATTGGCTTAAGTTGAATTAATCAAGCTTCATCATTTAAAATATTCTCTCTATATATTTCATGCTTCTGCATAATCATGAGGTAATTCTCACATTTTCTTTAAACTATTTTCAGATTATCCTGCAGGTTACTTTCAATGTAAACTTCATTTTGTCAGCACTACTAGTCAAAAATTTGAAGATTTAATTGGAAATTAAAACTTAAATATGAATGGAAGTATAATATATATATTATACATCAATAAAATGTATTAAAATTACATATTGGTCTAAATAATATTAGAATCCCATAAATAGCCTAATATCTATGGAATGATGGTTATAAATAAAACAATAATTAATATTCATACTTACATTTTTTTAAACAAAAGTTGGTATGAGGCCAAGTTGCTTAGTATTCCATATAATTTCTTCTTAAAAATATGCTTTGCAAATGCTTGCATCTGATATCTATTAATAAATGAAGGCAATGTTACTTATTTTATATTTTCCTAGACTCCTGGGAATTTCAGATCTGTACTTGAATACTTTTTTGAGGGGTGTTGGGAGATGAACACAAGTCCTCCCACATGGTAGGAACGTGTTCTACCATTTGAGTTATACTCTCAGCCCTTTTGTTTTTACTTTGTTTTTGAGACAGGATCTCAGTATTACCTTTTGCCCAGGCATTGGCCTGCTGAGTAGCTGTGATTGCATGTGTGTTGTAACACACCTGGCTGTATATTTGAGATAATTTTTGTAGAAATCTGTTTAGGATAGTCTGCAGATAAAAAAATACCAGCAAGCTCTTCATGATATACTTTTGAACCCTTGTTTTAATGCATGGGTTTTTAAAAATATATATATTTGCATAAGGCATATAAGCAGTGTCCCTAAGATGGTCAGGACTAGACATACCATGAGAGATAGTCATGGTATTAATATATTAATATTAGTTAACCCTTTAGTAGCATCCCCTCAATATCTGTCCCTCATACTGTGTGCTTCATTCATTGTTGCAATCATCTGAACACCTCTGTGAAATAACAGTGGTTGAATTCTATTCTCTTCTGATTTAAAAAATCAATAGCAGAAGGTTTTATTAGTTTTTAAAAACATATAAGTTAAAAGCATAAGGAGCAGGGGGATGTACTGATATTCAGGTTAATGATAACAATAAAAGCATTATATAATTTTTTCTGTTGATAAAAATTATAGTGATTCCCTTTCCATCTCACAAAAGATTATAATGGCACAAATTAAGTAAGAGGATAATTTTAGAACTAAACCTGTCAAAAACAGTGACATGTTTTAATTTGTTGCCATTGTTGTCAAATCATATTTGAATCCTTGTCTGATGAACTTTGTTCACTAAGGTGTATACCTTAACCTAGTCTATAACCCAGTGACCTCTTCAAAGGCTGAAAAACTAAGTTCTCTTCAGTAGTTCTATAAGGTGAGAAAGGTTATAACTTGCATTTTACTTTGAGAGTACTAAGTAAATTATTTAAATAAAGAGAATCCTGACATAATATTTCCTAATAAAGCTTGCTTTGATTCCAAAAGCACAACAGGAGGCTATTGGAAAGCCCCCCCCCATCTCTGTGCAGAATAATTAAGTTGAAATTCGTTTGAATTCTTTTATAATTTATCCCTCTCAACATGCTGTTGAGCTTGAGAAGTTAATTGCAACCATTTTCATGCCCGTAAAGCAGAAATGATCTCTGTTATGTACAGATTTGACAAGTCTTTACAAGGATGTTAGATGATAGTGACTGGCTATACATGTTCCCTCCCCTTGAATGACTATGAAGTATTATTTTAGCTTTGTAGAAAGCATTTCAATCATTTCTACATGGGCACCAAGAAGAAATGAGTGAGACTATTCAAATACAGGAGTTTCACAGCAAAGATATTTAACATAAGGTCAGATGTCTTTGCAAATTGTCATAGGTAGTATTACAGAATATATAGCAATTTGACCTTTGAATTATGAATAGTTGATCTACTCCAAACTGAAGGGAAGTTTATTTTCAGTAGCTCTCTTTTCTCTATGAAGTTACATTAAAATGTACTGTAAGAAAATCTTGTTTGACAAATAAGTGCAAATTCCCTAAAATCCTCTGAAATTCCTTTTGCAAAAATACAGAGGAATTTAGAAGAAAGTGATTGAACCACCTAAAATTAATGCTGCATTTTTTCAAGACATAGAAGGGAATAATTTTCCAGATGTCCCTTAAAAGAATCACTACATCATAATGTGCCAACCTGACTTTATAAATTTGAAAAATATTTTTAGATACTGGCAATGTTTTATTTGGCATACGATATTTCTGTGTAGGAATTTGTATGATTTACACAGATTAAAATCAGAATGGATAAACCTTAAAATGCAGCTCAATATTTTACATAGTTTTAATTGACAATACTATTGCAGTGAAATTACCAATCTCTGAAGGCTCTTTTCTTAATCCTACTTCCTCAAAAGTAAGCATTTGCATTGCAAAACCACTGTTTTCTCAGGGTTCATGTAATTGTTTACCTTCTTCCTCTTAAATTATGAAAGAAACACTTATTTATAGTATTGTAAGTATAACAGAATTTTTCCTTACATAAAGACAGATATGTTACCATTTGGCTTCCCAGAAAGGAAAAATATCATTATCTATAAGCGTTAAGGAAAGATAATTTTACAATTTCAATTCTTGACAACAATTCTTATTGTTATTTTGAAGTACTCATGACACCAAATTAATCCAGTAAGTCCTTGGGTGGAAATATTTCTTCTAAATTCTTCTAGAAACTGGATAATTCCTTCTTCAATATTTCCTTCTTTTGAAAGTTTATTATAGACAATGAGAAGAGGTATATGAACTTTTTCACATTCCTCCTGGATATCTCCATAGCATCTGTTACAAGTTCATTAGATAAGGTTCATTTTATTTTTACTTTTTAAAAATTTAGCATATATTAATTGTACAAAGTAATGGATATTTTGAGCCTATTCCGTACCTCTATTACCCTTTTTTTCTGCTCATCCCTTCTTTTCTTTCCCCTTCCACGTCTGTTAGACCAACTTTTACTTCTTGCCCTTTTCTCTTAAAGAAATTGACTTATTTCACTGACTATGATTATCTCCAGTCCCATTCATTTTCCTGAAAATGTCATAATTTTGTTCTGTTATGTCTGAATAATGCTCCTTTGTGTACACATACCACATTTTCTTTATCCATTCATATATTGATGGGCATGCAGACTGATCACATAACTTGGTTATTGTGAATAATGCACTAATAAACATTTGTATTCAGGTATCTCTATAATAAGCTGACTTTGATTTTTATGAGTAAAAACTCAGAACACCTTAGGCCATAAAGTAAGTCTTAATAAATGCAAAAATATTTTAAATAATTTCTTTTACTGATCAGATCATGATGGGATAATACTAGAAATCAACTACAAAAGAAACCACAAAAAATACACAAACACATAGAGATTGGATAATACACTTTTGAATGATCAGTGGATCATTGAAAAAACCAAATAAGAAATTAAATATTCCATAGAATCAAAGGAAAATACCACTTAACAGAATCTGTGCAACTCAACTTCTGAGCAAAACAAGAAGACAAACCAAAAATGAGAGGAAGGAAAGAAATAAAATTCAAAAATGAAATTAATAAAATGGGAACCAAAAGAACAATACAAAAGATCAATGAAGTAGAATTAGTTCCATGAAAAGATAAATAAGATTGACAAACCAAACTAACTAAAAGAAAGTGATTCAAGACCCAATCATTAGGTAAGTTTTGAATCATTCCTTTTACCATAGGCTAAATATCTGGACACTTTATAAAATGTATCATCTTTTCTCAGTGTTTGATAATAATTCCACACTGTCTTTCAACTCTCCAATAACAATATCCTTATTGTTCTCAGCCCTTTGGCTGAGGAGCTCTTTGTCTCCTCCCAGTCCACAGCAAATAGAAAATGTTTTAGGATTAGTGTAATATTTAAGAATTGTAAAATAACAGTTGATAATTGAAATACTACTGCATCCTATGATTACTCTTAACATGCTGCTATAAACTAAATGTTTGTGTTCTCCTAAAATTAATATGCTGAAACATAATCCTCAATGTGATGTGAGTAGGAGATAGGGCCTTTGATAGGCAATTAGGTCATGTGCATAAAACTCTCCTAAAATGAGATTACTCTCTTTATTAAAAAGACCTGACAGAGCTCCCTTTCCCCATGTGTTATGTGAAAATTCATGATTCTTATAATGCCTTGTAAATTAAAATAGTTCTTTCTTAATTATGCTATAAAATGGCCTATCATATGTTGGCATATGGTTCGGTCATGGTCACATTTCTTAAGATGAATATGCACTAAAATTATTTTCAGTCTTTTTCTTTTTAGTAATAAAGCACATATGATCATTTTATTTGTTGATTTATTTATCTATTCATTTATTTATTTAGTTGTACTAAGGACTGAACTCAGGGCCTTATTCTTTGTAGGGAGCTGTCTATCACTTGAGCTACACACCCTGTTCTTTTGTTTTTAGTTTGTTTTTCAGATAGGGTCTCCAGCTAACTTTGCCTAGACTGGTCTCCAAGACAATCTTCCTGTATTTTTGTATTTGGTAAAGTTACAAGTGTCCCAAGTATTTTAGAATGAAATAATTTTATTATAATAATGGAATTATATTCTACTGAATATATTATACTATATTAGGTATGGTATATTAAATTTTATGTTATAATAATTTGAATTTTGTATCTTCTTTATTTCTAAAATTCATATTGATA
Source organism: Castor canadensis (assembly GCF_047511655.1). Classification (NCBI taxonomy): domain Eukaryota; kingdom Metazoa; phylum Chordata; class Mammalia; order Rodentia; family Castoridae; genus Castor; species Castor canadensis. Next base: position 103,674,901 of record NC_133394.1, on the reverse strand, counting down.
AATTACACTTCTAAATATCATCTATTCTATACCTTGGTCAATATTGATTTCAGAAAGATGTAGTTTAGATTCTGGTCCCCAGCCCTGTAATATGCACATGAAATTTATGCAGTTATGAAGTCCCATGCTGAGAAAGACCTCATGTTTGATTTAATACACAGCTGTTATCATCTTAAAATTCTTAGTAATTTTGAACAAGGGGGACTAATTGTCTTTTGAGGGGCTTAATATATCAGTTTTAATTAAAATCATGCCCACATTGTTTGATTTCTCTTGTTCCTTGAACTAAGTGAGTCTTGTTCCAGATTTGGACAGGACTATAGTGTCAGCACCAAGTTACTAACTGGTCAACTCCTTGCAAACAAACATAAGATGCTTCAGAAGATCACAGCAAAAAACACTGCAATTAATTGGTCTACGGTATTAAGGAAATAGTTCATAAAACTTTTTTCTTCTTCTTTGGGTTTTGCTACAACATACAAACATTCAAACCCCCTATTCAAATTATTCTACAATTATATTAATAATAATTTAACATTTCTAAAATCTCATAATTCCTTTATGCTAATTAATATTATATAACATTTAACCTCTGTTATAACCTGACTTAACATTTCTGTAAGGTTTTCTATCAACATAAATATAGTTATAGGTGCTTGGGTAAGGTAGACTATTTTGATTATATAAATTCACTATGCATTAATATAAGTAATTAATTATTTTGATTTAAATATCACTTTTATAAGAATCTTTTGGCTAGTTCTACAGAATCACTGAGATTCAATAAAATGTAATAATGAAATGTATCATGAACAGAAATTAAATAGTAATATAATTAATTTATGGATCCTCATAGTTATGGTTCTATCTAAAAAGTATTTGCCTTTTCTAAAAAATAAATTTTTCAGAAAAGAAACTTTGTAATATATTCTGAATGTCCACTATTTAGAATATCAGTGAACCCTTAAAATAAGGGAAAAATATGTTGTAGCAAGATCTCAAAATTGCAAGTTACATAGTAACTAATCTTTGAATTACTTGGTAATATCAAGTATAATTACCAAGTAATTTGTAGGAACCATGTAATTCTCCTATAATTATAGAGCTATTATAGCTGCCCTACAAAATAGAATGCTAGTACAGCCTTACCAATCTAGAATCATTGCCATCTTTTAACATTCATTGACTGAGATATTCATGAATGAAACATGTGACTTCTAAGTGAAAAGCTCCAGATGCATTATGTACAATAGCCATTCTTTCAATCAAAATATGGCTTATTCTCATTATATGTAAAAAGAGATTCCTCCCACCAGTGTATATAAAAACATTATGAAGTGCAACTCTGCATGCTTATTTAGTATATGAAAAATGGCATAAATATACAAAAAAGTTTGTAATTTCATATTTAGTCTTACCTTTCTTAAATTCTATTTTGTGGGCACTTTTATCATCTATCTTATCAAAGAATCTTTCAAATTGAATAGCATGCTATGTTTTGGCAGAAATCTGAAAATAAAGGAATATATTTTCAGCAAGTGCTTTCAATAGAAATGGCACTAATATAAGATGATTTTAAACTGACAGTTATAACATTTTAAAGTCTAGTCAAAAAGTAGAGGTAAGGTTGTTTCTCTACATTTGTTTTATTTTTGTGTTATTTTTTCACTGAGAGCATAGCCTATCACAAACTCTGACACTTTGTGCAGGCCACAGCATCAGCCACTCATTTTATGTGACTCTGTGTATCATCTTCCATGCCCATGTCTAGGCATTAAGACCAAAGGATTCTGCTTACAGATACTAGAGAGCACCAGCAGTCCCTCCCCCAAGACTGCTACACTTTCAGCTCATGGTCTCATTGCTCTTATTCTCAATTCTTTATTATTTTCCTGACAAGGATTTCACATATTCTGTGAGCTCAACTATATATTGCAAAGGTGATAATTTGCAACACTGAAAGAAGTTAAGTTTGCTATGCTGTTCTTCTACGGTCAAATTGTACAGAAAAACAAATACATATATTATAACAAATCTTCAAATCCACTTGGTTTCCTGACTTACATCAACAATTAGCTAGAGTGTTTTAAGAGATTCGTTATTTCTCCCTAATATAGTGTATCTGGGTAAAAAGAATAAATTTTTTGTTGTTTTTCTTTCTTACAAATTAAAGCTTAATTTAAACATCTGTTAAAGTTGTGAAGAACTGTTTCCAAAAATAAACCAAGATTAACAATTACTTACTTTGAAGACCAATTAGTAAATGTTAGTTCAAGCCTCTTAAGTAGGGCTGGGTGTGTGTCTCAAGGTTTAGAGTAGTTTCTTAGCAAGCACCAACCCCTGAATTTAAACCTCAATACTATATATAGTTATATTCAATTTACATATAACAATATATAATATATTATATATTTTAACATGCAATATGTTTATTCTAAATTATATACATTATATATATTCAAAATTATATATATATATGCATATATAGTTATATATAGTCTAAATTATAGTGACTGGAATAGCTGTTTTGTAATCTGTATTCACTTAAGTAGTAGAAAGTTTTTTGAGTTCTTTTTGTACCTTTTCTCCCATTGGCCATGGATTAATTTACTTATAACTCTCATTATTGTTATTTTTTTTTTTTGGTGGTGATCTGAGGCTTGAATTTAGGGCCACACGCTTGCTAGACAGGTCCTCTACCACCCGAACCACTCCACCAGCCCTTTTTTGGTATTGTGTATCTTTGAGAAGGGTCGCAGAAAATACTTGTCACAAATGGCTTCAAAATGTAATCTTGTTGATGTCTGTCTCCCCAGTAGCTAGGATTACAAGCATGAGCTCTGGTGACCAGCAACTGTCATTATGTTTGAATTTCAGTTTTTGTGAAACAAGATTAGGGAAGTAAATTATAAGACCTGGCATTTTTCATCCTAAAATATTGTAAATATGTAAATTATGAAGCAGATAAATAACAACAGAGATATTATGGTTTATCCCTTTTCTTCTAAAAAATTAAAGAAACTGAAGACCACACATTTGCTCAACAACACAAACAAATGGCAAGGCTAGATACTGTCCATTGTCCTCTAAGGGATATCCACTTTTATGTCTGACCTATCAAGTCCTTATAAACGTCACCTTTATTTAAAGTTAGCTTTTATTAATTTTATTTAAATTCACTATTATTTTATTTATGTCTATTGCTAACAGAAAGAGAACTAGAATTAACAAAGGACAGAAATGGTCTGGGATGATGTTTTGGCTAACCCAAATAAATATTATAATTATCATGTTCTATCTTTGAATGTTATGCCACATATTTAGAGTTCATTATAAGTAATTTTAGGTAGAAAAGTTGTAAAACTTAATTACCTACTTTTTTGCACTTAGGAAGAGTTAAACTATATCAATATGCAACTATGTCAGATATCATCTGACAAAAAATACACACAGCAGGAATATAACAATTATGAGAAGGAAAGCAACCTTAAAAGTCTTGAAATGTCTGATCTCAATTACTTTGTTTTCTGTCAACTACACTAAAACATAAAGTGGCAAACATGTAATTTCTAGTATTTGAAAATATTTTAAATATATGCACAAATGATCTATATGTTAATTTTCACTAGCATTTATACAGTTTTCCAAATTTATTAGCACAAAATAATTATACAGGGGACAGATTATGATATTTATGTATGTGCTGACAGTACATCTTAGTTAGATTTAACCCTTCCAGCATTCTCTCTCTTCCCCCTTACTCCCTCTATAGAACAATTTCAGAGGGTTTTATTTTTCTATTTTCATATATGAATTCAAAATACATCTACCATATTCACCCTCATTCACCCTTTCCTTATGTCCAGCCTAGAGTTCATACATTTGTACATATAGTTGATATTACACTATTTGTCACATTATTTGCTTTGCTAAACTCATGAAGTTGAGAGTATATTATACTGAAAATAAAGATGCCTAGATTCTAGCTCCAGTTCAAAGACTAAGTATGCAGGTAACTTTTGAGATACTATTTAACCTAACCTTTTTCTCAGTTGTGTAAAACAGCTCCCATGCCCACCCCCATAGCATTTGGAAAAATGATAAAATTGGACTAAATGACCTATAAGGTCCTAGATTTAATTTGCTATAACTTTAAAGCATGTTCATGTAACATATTTCTATACAGCTATGATACATTAGTATTCAGTGTGCAATAAGGTTCCCAATTCTTATGTATAAGACATGCATTCAGGGTAATGTACTGTGTCATGAAATACATAATAAATACATGAATGAATAATATAGATCCTTGATCCTTAACCCTAGCCAACATCTCTCATTAATTGAATGCCTAATTTTTAAACAAGCAACAACTATAGTTTTTGGTTTATACAATTTAACTTTTAAATGAAGAGGCTCGTACTGTGAATTTAAAATATAACAATTAATATCTAAAACAGAATACTCTGTCCACAACACTCAAATCTACCCTTTAAAAAAATATACCTCTATGTTCATTTACAGGAAAGCTGACCACATCTTGCTATGCATTCCAACCATTACACAAAATGTAACCATAAAAAAGAAATGTATATTTGTGGAGCATAAGTGTTTCTCAAAATAGAATAGCAAATAAGACCAAATAAAAAAATAAACACAATATAGTATAATCTCTGAAGTTGAGTAGTTAATACAAATAAGAAAAAGTTAAAAAAATAAAAACACTACCAAATGTCTTTATACTGAGCATTTAGAGATTATGCAGTTTGCTTTCTCAGTGAAGGCAGATTGAAATTTAAATTGTTTTGGGGGGAGGCTGAAATAACAGAAATTGATTTTTTTAACATTTCTGGAAACTAAAAGTCCATGGTTTCCTTCACTTTCAAATGGTAGTTTACTCCCTGTGTTCTTACACGTTCATCTGTTTTTGTAAACACTTTTTTTAGCATATATTGATTTTATGAGGGGGTGTGACATTATGACATTTCTATATATGTTGTCCATGTACCATCATTAGGTTCATCCCTCAACAACATTCTTCCTTAATTCCACCCACACTTGAATATTGACCTTATTCACATGAGTTTATCTTCTGCATTGACCTTCCCCCTTCACTACTTCCCTTGCTCTAACAGGACCTCTTCTGTATTCCTGTCCTTCAATTTTTTTAAGTATCTATTCATTGTTCAAAGAGATTTCCCCAGGGTAATTTATTCATAAAAATATTGCCTTTTAATCAGATTAACATCCTCTTTTATTCTCTCTTAATCTCTCCCACTATACCCTATTGTTCAAAAGCTTTCAGTGTGATTCATTATGCCATCTGCCTACACAGATGCAAAGTACTTTGATGTTATTCACTCTCTATCATTCTCTTTTCTTCTTCCTTCTCCCCCCTTTCCCTTCAAACAGTTCCATTATTACAAACATGTTCTATGTATGCATATATGGTCATGTTTGTATTTGTGCACACATTTATCCTGAGAAAATCTATGTGACTTTTGTCTTTCTGAACCTGGCTTACTTCACTTAACATGATAATCTCCAGTGCTATCCACTTAACTGCAATGACATGGTTTCATTCTCTTTTATGGATGACTAGTACTCCATTATGCATATATACCACATTTTCTTAATCCATTTATCAGTTTTAGGACATTTGGGATGTTTCCATAGCTTGATTATTGTGAATACTGCTTCAATAAACATGGGTGTATAAGTGGCTCTATTGTCTTCTTACTTAATATTACTTGGGACATGTGACTAGGAGTGGTATTACCGGATCAAATAGTAATTCTGGTTTTAGTATTTTGTGGAACTTCCATTCTGCTTTCCATAAAGGTTTCTTTTTTCCCTCCAAGTACATGGCAACATATGTTCTTGATCATCACCATTCTGATGGGAGTGAGGTAAAATCTTAATGTAGTTTTGATTTACATTTGCTTTATGACCAGGAATGTTTAGCATGTCTTCTTGTATTTATTGGCCATTTGAACTTCTTTTTAAAATTGTCTATTCAGTTCACTTGACTATGTCTTTATTGGGTTGTTAATTCTTTAATAGTTCAGTTTTTTGAGCTCCCAGTAAATTCTTGTTATTAATCAATTGTCTGATGTATGGCTGACAAAGATTTTCTCCTATTTTCCCATTCTTCAGCCTCATGACTGTTTCCATTTCTGTGCAAAAGCATTTTAGTTTCATGAAGCACAATGTGTTCATCCTTTCTGTAATTGCTGAGATGAACAAAATGATTACCTCAGGCAAGGCCACAGGACATGAGAAATTGCTAATTAAAGGTATAAAAGAAAGTTCAGGGTCAAAACAAAGGACACCATATAGAGATAATCGCCCATTCCTGCCTTCCTTTGTTTCCTCTTGTAAATAAACTTTCCAAAGCAGATCTCCCCTGCTGTTCTTATCTAAACCACCTTAGGTCTCTAACCCACCAGTAGATCACCTATTAACCCCGATACATTCCTTGTAACTTGATGTCCTGCACTGCCCTTTAAGTATCCTGTGAATCCTTCCAAGAGGAGTTCCACAGGTCAGGGACTTCCCCAAGATGAGGGAAGGATAACTGTAATAACATTGGTGTGAATGTGTGTGTGAATGAGCAGCCTGGTTCACCTTTGCTTCAGGCTCGAGTTTGTGGTGCCATGGCTGCAAGGTTCCAGAGTCTAAGTGGGTGTGTCTTGCAATTTGTGGTGATCCTCATACTGCTTAAGGCAGTATCAGGAAAACCTGATCTAGACTCACAAGGCTGATCCCACCATTGATGCTAAGAGGCACCAAAGTTCCTTCAGGATGTGGCCAGGTAGACATCTGATTGGTTTCTTCTCTTGAAGGGACACCCACCCTTGCTTGTCTTTGCACCACTGATGTAGGAGGGGAATACATAGGGTGGAAAAAGGGGATTCTTCTAATTGCTATGTGTGGAAGTTCTTCAAAACCCACAGTACTAGAGTGTATGCCTAAACATTTTAAGAAGGGATTCTCAGGAGATTATGGGATCAAAATGTCTCCCTGAAGGCTGTGCATGCTGTGTGAGTTAGAATGGCTTGTATTTGGAGTCAACTGGCCCCCTGAAGGTACCCTAGATTTGCCCATTGTCAGGGTCATTTGTCAGATCATAACAAGAAATCCTGGGTACCCCGACCACTTCCCAAGTCTTGGCTTCAGGTGGCTCAGACCATGCCCCCTTGGGTCCAATTCTGCACCAACAAAAAGGGACAGAGCAGAGTTTTCATGGCCCAGATAATAAAGGCAAAGACCAGAAGCTGACCAAGCCTGTTCTGCAAGGAAATTCAGCAGATGAACTGCCAGTGCCCCCATTGGACATTCCCAGAATGCCCCCACCATCACAGCAGCCAGTGCCACCTTTCCCATACAGCATGCCATCCACAGTGAATCCTCCTCAGTCCCATCAGCAGCCTCCCAGTCCCAGTGATGTCCCACACCTATCCTGGCTTGGAGTCCGAGTCCAGAGCCTTGACCCACCACCTACACCCAGGCACCAGCACCTGAAGCCAGGGCCCTGCAAATGTCACTCCGTGAGACCCAAGGGCCCAAGCAGATTGGTGCTTATGGCATGATCCAGCCTGGATGCTCTAACCTGTCTTTCCAGACTTTTAGTACAACTGACCTCTTAAATTGGAGGAACCATACACTGCCATATTTAGAAAAACCTCAGGCCATGGTCAACCTCCTAGAATCCATATTCCAGACCCATCAACCCCCTTGGGATGACTGCAACAGATCCTAATGACATTTTTCAACACAGAAGAGTGGCAGCAAATTCTGACAGAAACTCACCGTTGGCTCCAAGGGCAGGCCCCAGCAGGAACCATATATGCAGAAGCTTGGGCAAGAGAGGAGGTACCTGATGCGTTGCCTACCTGGGACTTCAATACAGCAGAAGGATGAGGAATTCTCACTCAATATGGCACCACCCTCCTACATCAGGTCAGGGCTTGAGCTAAGAGACCTACCAACATGTCCAAACTGTGGCAGTTATCCAGAAACCAGAGGAAACACTAACTGATTTTAATGAGAGACTCTGTGAGACTTCTCAGGTATACACTCCCTTTGATCCAGAAGCACCAGAAAACCAGTGAATGGGCAATATGATGTTTGTGGTCTGGTCATATGATGATATTTGCCAGAAACTTTACAAACTTGAAGGTTTCACTGGAATGAATGCCACCTAGCTATCAGAAGTGGCAGATAAAATCTTTGTAAACCAGGAGCATGAAGAAAAATGGGAAGCCAATAAAAGAATGAAAGCCAAGGAGTCCTTATTGGCTACAGCACTGGGGAAGCCAGACCCAACCCAATAGTCAACTCTGCCATGAAGGGGAGACCCAGTGGGAGGACCCCACTCTGATGAGATTGATGTGCCTATATCAAGGAGATTGGCACTGGAAGAACGAATGCCCTCACTGCAAGGGAACAGCATGGGAGTCTAACAAAATTACTCCAGGAAAGAAGACAGGATGGCAACCCAGACCAGAGGCACAGGACCTCATTGGCCTAGCAGGAATTGAGTCAGACTAGGGAAGACCAGACTTCTTACTACTAGGAGTCTGAGAGCCCACCATCGAAATGAAAGTAGGGGGCCAATCAATGATCTTCATGGTGGACTCAGGAGCTGAGAATTCCATGGTCACTAAGGCCATGGCCCCACTTACTTAGTGCAGGGCCACAATAATCAGAGCCACTGGCCCCTGAACTGCCTAGCAGTACTGTTGAGCCCGGACATGCCAACTAGGAGGGCACAAAGTGACTCATGAATTCCTGTATTTACCAGAATGTCCAATTCCTCTGCTGGGAAGGGACCTACTAACAAAGCTCAGATCCCAAATCACCTTCAACCAGAGAGGGTCTACAAGCCTTACAGTGAAAGGACTCTCATCGTGGCAGTGACCACACCTACAGAAGAAAAATGGCAACTTTATTGCCAGGAAAAGTGGGACCTGGCAAAGCCCATCTGCCTGCTGGAGGAGTTTCCTGATGTCTGGGATGAAAAATGCCTCCAAACCTGGCTTGCAACCATGCCCCCATAATAGTAGATCTCAAACCTGGGGCTCTCTCTGTCAGACAGAGGCAATATTCTGTACCACGAGAAGCACACCTAGGAATTCAGACCCACCTACAGTGGCTGAAGGATGCAGGGATATTAATCAACTGCCAATCTCTGTGGAACACCCCATGGCAGGAGGAGATGATTATCAACCTGCCCAGGACCTGCAGGCAATCAACAACACCATTATCACACTACACCCAGTACCCTAGTCTCTACACTCTCCTGAGCCTTCTAGCACTACAAGCAAGCTGGTTCACCTGCCTGGACCTAAAGGCCACTTTCTTCTACCTCCTAATGGCCTCTGTTTACCTTTGAATAGGAAGACTCCCATACTGGAAAAAAACCACAAATGACCTGGACTATACTTCCTCAGGGATACAAAAACTCACCCATCTTGTTTAGGGAAGCTCTTGCAGTGGATTTGTCAACTTTCCTGGAAGAAAATATAAGCTATACTTTGCTCCAATATGTGAATGATCTGCTCCTGGCAAGGCATGACCAAGAGAAATGCTGGGAGGGGACAAAGGCATTGCTAGCCAGACTGTCCAAGGCAGGCTACAAAGTCTCCTGGAAAAAGGTCCAAGTCTGCCAGCAAGTGGTCTGATACCTCAGATTCATCATCTCAGAGGGATGATGCACCTTGAGTCCAGAGAGGAAACAGGTTGTCTACTACATCTCTCAGCCAAAGACCAAAAGGGAAGTCCAAGAAGTCTTAGGAACAGCAGGATTCTGTCCCACCTGGATACTTGGATATTCAAGCCTGGCCAAACCACTTTATGAGGTCACAGCAGGCTCTGGAAAGGACTGTCTAAACTGGGGGCCAGACCAAGAAAAGGCTTTCCAGGAAATAAAGAGACTGTTAATCAGTACCCTTGCTCTAGGGCTGCCAGATATAACACAATCATTCAGTCTCTTCATCTGTGAGAAAAATCCCACAGCTCTGGGTGTCCTCACCCAATTGGTGGGTCCATAGCAGTGGCCAATGGCTTACCTGTCAAAGTGCATGGATCCAGTGGCCTCAGGATGGCCCCAATGTCTCCAAGCCTTGGCTATTATAGTAACGCTAATCAGGGAGACTGACAAGCTCACCCTGTGACAGGATATTAATGTTCAGGTCCCACATGCAGTCATGGCTTTAATGAATGGGCAGGGTCATAAATGGCTGACCAGTTCCAGAATGGCCCATTATCAAGGACTACTATGTGACAATCCTCAAGTCAGTCTTGAAACTGTACAAACTTTAAATCCTGCCACCTTCCTGTCAACAGAGGAAGGTCCTCCAGATAATGATTGCAAAGTGGTGATGGACAAAGTGTACTCCAGCAGGCCAGGCCTAATGGATGTCCCCCTCTTAGAACTGAAACTCTTCATAGATGGAAGCAGCTTTGTCCAGGGATTATGGCAAAAGGCTGGGTTCACAGTCACCACTGCTAATGACATGGTACAGGCTAAAGTCCTATCACAAGGATGTTCTGCACAATGAGCTGAACTTTGGGCATTGGTCCAGGCATTACAATATGCAAAGGGAAAGTGTGTGAACGTCTACACAGATTCTAAGTATGCTCTTTGCCACCCTGCACATGAATGGAGCAATATACAAAGAAAAGGGACTGCTGACAGCAAGGGGGGAAGAGATTAAAAACAAAGAAGAAATCTTCCAATTGCTGGAAGCAGTCTTAGAACAGTCTCAAGTGGCTGTAATTCATTGCAGCAGCCACCAAAGGGGCACGGATGGTGTCATTAGAGGAAACTGCCTCGCTGAACAGGCAGCAAAAAGGGTAGCCAAAGAGCTAAGCTCCCTTGATGTGCCAAAGCAAATCATCAAACTTCTGTTGGCTCTGGAACTGCCTCCCACCCAGAATTACACCAAGGAAAAATAACAATGGGCAAAAGAGGAAAAAGAAATAAAGGAAAAGTGAGTCTTGTGGATGTTGCCTTACCACAGACACTTTGTCCCTAATGCTATAGCAGCCTCTCTGGGAAAATGGCAACATGAGCTAACACACTTGGGAAAAACAGCCCTGGAAAAACTATTGAACAGATACTGTTTCATTCCCAAGCTCCCCACCCTGTGAGCCCAAGTGAGTGTTAGATGCATTGCATGTGCATGAAACAATGTGAGTCAAGGGCCTAAGCCAGCCCTGGGATATAAATAACAGGCACCAGGCCTTTTGAAGACCCAGGAGTGGACTTCACAAAGGTCAAGCCCTGTTGGGGATACCAGTACCTCTTGGTTCTTGTCTGCACTTACTCAGGGTGGTTTAAGTCTTACCACACACACACACACACCCACACACACACACGCACACACACACACACACACAGAATACATGAGAGGCAATAAAGGCCCTTTTAAGAGAAATTATCCCCAGTTATGGGCTTCCCCTTTCTATTGGATCAGTTAATTGACCAGCCTTCCTGATGGAAATAGTCCAGGGCCTAGATAAGATTTTAAAAATAAAATAGGAGCTCCATACAGTGTACAGTCCTCAAAGTTCAGGGAAAGTAGAGCAAATGAATCAATCTCTCAAAATTACCTTAGTTAAACTCTGCCAAGAAACACAATCTCCCTGGATAGACATGCTACCATTAGCCCTGCTCAGAGTATGCTATACACCTAGACCCTCCAGCTACTCACCCTTTGAGATTCTCTGTGGCAGACTCCTCCCATAATAAACAGGCTCAAAGGGGACCTCAGGCAGATTGGAAATCTAGACAAGTCCTGACATCTCCAGGCCTCAGTAAAAACCCGATACTACATTTCTCAGAAATCTTAGAAAGGACACCAATTCCCATGGGTAACTGGAACCATCCCCACCGACCCGGGGATATGGTATAGGTGAAAGATTGGAAGAAGGAACCACTCCAACCCAGTTGTATGGGTCCCCATCTAGTAGTATTAGCAACTCCTATGGCTGTTAAAGTTGCAGGTATCACTCCCTGGATTCACCCAATCCTGGATAAAAAAGACATCCACCACCGCAGAGCCCAACAACTGGCAGGCTGTACATGATTCAACTAACCCCCTCAGATTAAGGTTCCAGAGGACATCACAACAGCATGTCATTACCAAGAGAGCTCCAGCCCTGTTTTAGCCAACTTCCAGAAGCTGGTTGGTCAATGCATGGAGGAAGCCTGAGGATTTGCCCACTAGGACATAAATGTATCCTCTTTTCTACCACCCATACCCTGTCTTCCTGATTAGTGTTCTTGCAATACTCTTTACACTAGGACTAGCTGTCACTGCTCCCCAGGACTGGAATGAAGGCCAGAGCTTACTGAAGGCCTTCTCTTATCTCCTCATAGTAGGAAGACTTACCACTGTTCGGTGCTATCTTTAGCCCAGACCCCAGACTCAGGTAGGAGGTCTCTGATGTGTTATTGTCTTCTGACTCTACTACATTTTAAAGTTTCTCTATCTACAGGCTGGGATGACTGCTCAGTTTGTGTAAAACCTCTCTTCTTCCAGGGAAAATTCAGTACACTTTCACCTTTTATCAATACTTGTCACCCCCATGTAGCATATCAATGTCTGAATGTACCAGAAGAGGGACAATTTATTATAAGGGAAAATTGACAGGTCTGACAATGTCCTGCAAGATCAAAGGCACTATAGGGCACATTATTTTCTGGCAGAAAGACAGGGACCCTTAAAGACATGGAATGATGACATGAAGGGGGAGGAAATAAACCTCATTATGTCTGGGCACCCTACCTGGCCACCACATCCCCATATCAGTTTACTAAGGGGAGAGCTGTAGATCTAGAGAGGCCATCCAGAGATGATTACCTAGGTGGACATCAGCCTATAAAAGACATTGATCTGCCACCACCACAACCTGCAATAAGGCTTCCTTCCAGGACAGCGAAACTTAACTTGGAACCCCAACTGTTCAACAAGTTAAATGCAACTCACCGCCTCCTTAATGTTATGAAGCCACCATCAGTGGGTGATTATTGGCTCTGCCTGTCCTCAGGCCCCCTCCATTATGTAGTGACCCCAGTGAGCCTTCTCAACCAGAATGTACATGACACTACTTTCAAATCTACCAGCACAAAACCCAAAGTAAAAAAATATACAGCTGTCTTAGAGGACCCCTAATTGTATCTATAATTCAAAAGGATACCATGCAGTGGGGGAACTAACTGCTAGCCAGTGTGCCCAGACCCAAGACTGTACAGCCACCACCATTAGATGTACAGTTGACACACCATGGTACAGAAGCCTAGCAACCTTCTTTGTTTGCTGGACCCTTGTCTATCAGGGCTTGCAGCTAACTGGAAGGGGATTTGCATGTTAGCACTTCTCCCCTCCCAAATAAACATTGTACTTAACAATCAGACCCTGACTATACTTTTGATGGCCCACATGCAGTGAAAAAGAGCTATCCAATTAGTATCTTTATTATTTGGATTGTGGATAAAGGCATGGATAGGAATAGGCATAAGAAGAATTGCCTCATCAGCCTTCTACAATAATCAATTATATACAGACCTACAAATGACATAGAACTAGTGGCTAGGACCGTAGTGACTATGCAGGACCAACTGGTTCTCTAAAGCTGGAGAGGATTGAACTTACTCACTGCCACGAATGGGGGGCAATGCCTTTTCCTAAACAAAAAATGTTGTTTTTATGTGAATCAGTCAGGAACAGTCAGAGATATGGCCCATCAATTGCAAGACCAAGTCAAATAGGAGGTAGGAATTAGAGAATTCCTGGAACATATGGAGCAGCATCTGGAACTGGGCCTCATCTACTCCCCTTGTCTGGTCCTCGTCTCATGTTCCTACTAGCACTGGTATTTGTCCTTGCATTTTTAATGCCATAACACACTTTATTAGCTCACGAATGGAGGCAATAAAGTTGCCACTCTTGGTAACACAATAACTGCTTTGGGAACGGAGGAACTGTATGGAATTCCTGAAATTTAGTGTCAATGCTTATCACAAGTAAGAAAAGCATGAAAAGGGGAAATAAGATGGTGACTAGAATGCAAAAGCAAAAAGCGTGAGCTCTGTAAATCAAAAGTTACAGGATCAAGTAACTTTTAAATCAAGTGCAGGAGCCACACTTGGCAGAAATAAAGCACCAAGAAGAATCAAAACTTCAACCCCCTGAACTCCCAGAATGTACAAAGCTTCTCCATGCCATGTTACACCAGGAAACCAGAAAGGCTGTTGCCCTGCCAGACAACAGCTCCAAACCTGCTTGGGAGATATCTGGCAGGACACAATTCCATTTACAATAGCCTCAAAAAAAATCAAATACATAGGAATAAAATTCACAAAAGATGTGATTGATCTCTACAAGGAGAACTATAAATGCCTGAAGAAAGAAATAGTGGAAGGCTACAGAAGGTGGAATGATCTCCTGTGCTTATGGATTGGTAGAATCAACATACTAAAAATGGCTATACTACCAAAAGCAATCAATATATTTCATACAATACCCATCAAAATCCCAATGACATTCATCACAGAGATTGAAAAATCTACCCTAAAGTTCATTTGGAAGCACAAGAGACCACAAATAGCCAAGGCAATACTTTACAAAAAGAGCAATGCTGGAGGAATCACAATACAAAGCAACAGCAATAAAACAGCATGATACTGGCACAAAAACAGACATGAAGACCAGTGGAACAAAATAGAGAACCCAGATATGAATCCACACAGCTATGCCCACCTTATTTTTGACAAAGATGCCAAAAACATACAATGGAGAAAAGATAGCTTCTTCAACAAATGTTGCTGTGACAAGTGGTTATCCATCTGCAAAAAACTGAAACTAGATCCATGTTTCTCACCCTGTACTAGTGTCAACTCAAAATGGATCAAGGTCCTTAATATCAGACCCCAAACTCTGAAGTTAGTACAGGAAAGAGCAAGGAATACTCTAGAAGTAATAGGTACAGGCAAGGACTTCCTCAATAACATCCCAGCAGCCCGCCCAGCAACTTAGAGAAAGGATGGACAAATGGGACTTCATAAAATTAAAAAGATTCTGCACAACAAAAGAAATTATCTCTAAACTGATGAGACCACCAACAGAGTGGGAGAAAATATTTGCCAGCTGTACATCAGAAAAAGGAGCAATAACCAGAATATACAGGGATCCCAAAAAACTAAACTCTCCCAAAATCAATAATCCAATAAAGAAATGGGCTTCTAAACTAAGCAGAACTTTCTCAAAAGAAGAAATTCAAATGGCCAAAAACTATATGAAAAAATTGTCACCATTCTAGCCATAAAGGAAATGCAAATCAAAACCACACTAAGATTGCACCTCATCCCTGTTAGAATAGCCATCAACAAAAACAGCACCAACAACAAGTGTTGACAAGGATGTGAGGAAAAAGGAAATATCATACACTTCTGGTGGGAATGCAAACTAGTGAAAGCATTCTGGAAAACAATATGGAGGCTTCCTAAAAATCTAAACATAGATCTGCTATATGATCCAGCAATACCTCCTTTGTGGGTATACCCAAAGAAATGTGACTCAAGTTACTCCAGGAGCATCTGCACACCCATGTTTATTGCAGTGCTATTCACAACAGCCAAGTTATGGAAACAGGCAAGATGTCCCACTACTGATGAATGGATCAAATAAATGTGGTATTTATATACAATGGAGCTTTACTCAACCATGAAGAAGAATGAAATCTTATCATTTGCAAGTAAATGGATGGAACTGGAGATCATCATCCTGAGCGAGGTTAGCCAGACTCAGAAGACCAAAAATCATATGTTCTCCCTCATATGCAGACTTTAGATCTAGGGCAAATGCAGCATTGTTGTTGGACTTGGGTCAGACACTAAGGGGAGAGTACATACAGGAGGAATGGGATAAGTAGGAAACCCAAAACTTGAAAATGTTTGATGTCCCCACTGCAGAGGAGCTAATACAGTAACCTTAAAGAGACAGAGGTCAATATGGGAAGGTGATCAGGAACTAGTGAAAAGGTCAGGTAGAGATGAATCAACTTGGGTTGTAATATACTTGTGCATGGAAGCAATGCTAGGAATCTCTCTATATAGCTATCCTTATCTCAACAAGCAAAAATATGTTGTCTTTCTTATTATTGCTTATGTCTTCTCTTCAACAAAATTGCAGAAAAGGGCAGAACAGTTTCTGCCTGAAAGCGAGGGGGGTGGGGGTAAGAGAATGGGGATTGGGGGCAGGAGGGAGAAATGGCCCAACAATGTATGCACATATGAATAAATGAATACATAAAAAATTTAAAAGGGGGGAATGAACAAGAAGATTATCTCAGGCAAGGCCATAGCACATGAGAAATTGCCAGTTAAAGCTATAAAAGAAAGTTCACAGCCAAGACAAAGGGCACCATGTAGAGATAATTGCCCATTCCTGCCTTCCTTTGTCTCCTCTTGTAAATAAACTTTCCAAAGCAGATCTCCCCTGCTGTTCTTATCTAAACCACCTTAGGTCTCTAACCCACCAGTAGTTCACCTATTAACCCCAACACATTTCTTGTAACTTGATGTCCTGCACTGCCCTTTAAGTATCCTGTGAATTCTTTTTCAAGGCCCAGATTATGAATATGAACTCATCTAGGATGATGGGCATAAAATAAAATCTGAGTTCTCCACTTCTCTGAGTGGTACTTGGTTTCTCATCTGACAATATTTCCACAACAGGGTTGTTGGAGTTCTTTTTGATATGTTATTGCCTATGCCTGTATGTTCCTGTGTTTTCCCTATTCTTTCCTATATTAGTTTCAAAGTTTCAGATCTTACATTAAGAACTTTGATCTCCTTGAAAGTAAAGGGTGAAATACAGGGATCTAGTTTCAGTCTTCTAAATGTGGATATCCAATTTTCCCAGCACCATTTCCTTCCCCAAAACATGTTTTAGGTTCTTTTCTCAAAATACTGATGGCTTTGGGTGCATAAATTTATATCTGAGTCATCTATTCAGTTCTATTGATTTTTGCATCTGTTTTTGTGCTAGTACCATGCTGTTATTAATACTATGACTGTATTACAGTTGGAAATCTGATATTGTGATACTTCCAGTGTTGCTTTTTGTTCAGGATACTTCTGATATTTGAGGTCGTTTGTGTTTATATATAGACTTTAGGATTGATTTTCTAATTCTGTGAGGAATGTCATTGGAATTCTTGATGAAGATTTCATTCAACATGTAGATTACTTTCTGTAGTACAGCCATTTTCACATATTGATTCTGCCAATCCCTCCTCATGGAATATCTTTCCAACTTCTGTATTCCTCTTTGATTTCTTTTTTTTTTTTTTCATTTTTCTTTTATTATTCATATGTGCATACAAGGCTTGGTTCATTTCTCCCCCCTGCCCCCACCCCCTCCCTTACCACCCACTCCACCCCCTCCCGCTCCCCCCCCCAATACCCAGCAGAAACTATTTTGCCCTTATCTCTAATTTTGTTGTAGAGAGAGTATAAGCAATAATAGGAAGGAACAAGGGGTTTTGCTGGTTGAGATAAGGATAGCTATACAGGGCATTGACTCACATTGATTTCCTGTGCGTGGGTGTTACCTTCTAGGTTAATTCTTTTTGATCTAACCTTTTCTCTGGTACCTGTTCCCCTTTTCCTATTGGCCTCAGTTGCTTTAAGGTATCTGCTTTAGTTTCTCTGCATTAAGGGCAACAAATGCTAGCTAGTTTTTTAGGTGTCTTACCTATCCTCACCCCTCCCTTGTGTGCTCTCGCTTTTATCATGTGCTCATAGTCCAATCCCCTTGTTGTGTTTGCCCTTGATCTAATGTCCACATATGAGGGAGAACATACGATTTTTGGTCTTTTGGGCCAGGCTAACCTCACTCAGAATGATGTTCTCCAGTTCCATCCATTTACCAGCAAATGATAACATTTCGTTCTTCTTCATGGCTGCATAGAATTCCATTGTGTATAGATACCACATTTTCTTAATCCATTCGTCTGTGCTGGGGCATCTTGGCTGTTTCCATAACTTGGCTATTGTGAATAGTGCCGCAATAAACATGGATGTGCAGGTGCCTCTGGAGTAACAGTCTTTTGGGTATATCCCCAAGAGTGGTATTGCTGGATCAAATGGTAGATCGATGTCCAGCTTTTTAAGTAGCCTCCAAATTTTTTTCCAGAGTGGTTGTACCAGTCTACATTCCCACCAACAGTGTAAGAGGGTTCCTTTTTCCCCGCATCCTTGCCAACACCTGTTGTTGGTGGTGTTGCTGATGATGGCTATTCTAACAGGGGTGAGGTGGAATCTTAGTGTGGTTTTAATTTGCATTTCCTTTATTGCTAAAGATGGTGAGCATTTTTTCATGTGTTTTCTGGCCATTTGAATTTCTTCTTTTGAGAAAGTTCTGTTTAGTTCACATGCCCATTTCTTTATTGGTTCATTAGTTTTGGGAGAATTTAGTTTTTTAAGTTCCCTGTATATTCTGGTTATCAGTCCTTTGTCTGATGTATAATTGGCAAATATTTTCTCCCACTCTGTGGGTGTTCTTTTCAGTTTAGAGACCATTTCTTTTGATGAACAGAAGCTTTTTAGTTTTATGAGGTCCCATTTATCTATGCTATCTCTTAGTTGCTGTGCTGCTGGGGTTTCATTGAGAAAGTTCTTACCTATACCTACTAACTCCAGAGTATTTCCTACTCTTTCTTGTATCAGCTTAAGAGTTTGGGGTCTGATATTAAGATCCTTGATCCATTTTGAGTTAATCTTGGTATAGGGTGATATACATGGATCTAGTTTCAGTTTTTTGCAGACTGCTAACCAGTTTTCCCAGCAGTTTTTGTTGAAGAGGCTGCTATTTCTCCATCGTATATTTTTAGCTCCTTTGTCAAAAATAAGTTGCTCATAGTTGTGTGGCTTCATATCTGGATCCTCTATTCTGTTCCACTGGTCTTCATGTCTGTTTTTGTGGCAGTACCATGCTGTTTTTATTGTTATTGCTTTGTAATATAGTTTGAAGTCAGGTATTGTGATACCTCCTGCATTGTTCTTTTGACTGAGTATTGCCTTGGCTATTCGTGGCCTCTTGTGTTTCCATATAAATTTAACAGTAGATTTTTCAATGTCTTTAATGAATGTCATTGGAATTTTGATGGGAATTGCATTAAACATGTAGATTACTTTGGGGAGTATCGACATTTTTACTATGTTGATTCTACCAATCCATGAGCATGGGAGATCTCTCCACTTTCTATAGTCTTCCTCAATCTCTTTCTTCAGAAGTGTATAGTTTTCCTTGTAGAGGTCTTTCACATCTTTTGTTAGGTTTACACCTAGGTATTTGATTTTGTTTGAGGCTATTGTAAATGGAATTGTTTTCATACATTCTTTTTCAGTTTGCTCATTGTTAGTGTATAGAAATGCTAATGATTTTTCTATGTTGATTTTATATCCTGCTACCTTGCTATAGCTATTGATGATGTCTAGAAGCTTCTGAGTAGAGTTTTTTGGGTCTTTAAGGTATAGGATCATGTCGTCTGCAAATAGGGATATTTTGACAGTTTCTTTACCTATTTGTATTCCTTTTATTCCTTCTTCTTGCCTAATTGCTCTGGCTAGGAATTCCAGTACTATGTTGAATAGGAGTGGAGATAGTGGGCATCCTTGTCTGGTTCCTGATTTTAGAGGGAATGGTTTTAATTTTTCTCCGTTAAGTATAATGCTGGCTGTAGGTTTGTCATATATAGCTTTTATAATGTTGAGGAACTTTCCTTCTATTCCTAGTTTTCTTAGAGCTTTTATCATGAAATGATGTTGGATCTTATCAAAGGCTTTTTCTGCATCTATTGAGATGATCAAGTGGTTTTTGTCTTTGCTTCTGTTAATGTGGTTTATTACGTTTATTGATTTTCGTATGTTGAACCACCCCTGCATCCCTGGGATGAAGCCTACCTGGTCGTGGTGAATAATCTTTTTGATGTGTTGCTGAATTCGATTTGCCATTATTTTGTTGAGGATTTTTGCATCAATGTTCATTAAGGAGATTGGCCTATAGCTCTCCGTTTTGGAGGTGTCTTTGCCTGGTTTTGGGATAAGTGTAATACTGGCTTCATAAAATGTGTTTGGCAGTTTTCCTTCCCTTTCTATTTCATGGAACAGTTTAAGGAGGGTTGGTATCAGTTCTTCTTTAAAGGTCTGATAGAATTCAGCAGAGAATCCATCAGGTCCTGGACTTTTCTTTTTGGGGAGACTCTTGATTGCTGCTTCAATTTCATTTTGTGTTATAGGTCTATTCAGGTGATTAATTTCCTCTTGGTTCAGTTTTGGATGATCATATGTATCTAGAAATCTGTCCATTTCTTTTAGATTTTCAAATTTATTTGAATATAGGTTCTCAAAGTAGTCTCTGATGATTTCCTGGACTTCCATGGTGTTTGTTGTTATCTCCCCTTTTGCATTCCTGATTCTACTAATTTGGGTTTTTTCTCTCCTCATTTTAGTCAGGTTTGCCAGGGGTCTATCGATCTTGTTTATTTTTTCAAAGAACCAACTTTTTGTTTCATTAATTCTTTGTATGGTTTTTTTGGTTTCTATTTTGTTGATTTCAGCTCTTATTTTTATTATTTCTCTCCTTCTATTTGTTTTGGGATTTGCTTGTTCTTGTTTTTCCAGGAGTTTGAGATGTATCATTAGGTCATTGATTTGGGATCTTTCAATCTTTTTAATATATGCACTCATGGCTATAAACTTTCCTCTCAAGACTGCCTTAGCTGTGTCCCATAGGTTCCGGTAGGTTGTGTTTTCATTTTCATTGACTTCCAGGAACATTTTAATTTCCTCTTTTATTGCATCAATGATCCACTCTTCATTAAGTAATGAGTTATTTAGTTTCCAGCTGTTTGCATGTTTTTTGTCTTTACTTTTGTTGTTGAGTTCTACTTTTACTGCATTGTGGTCAGATAGTATGCATGGTATTATTTCTATTTTCTTATATTTGCTGAGGCTTGCTTTGTGCCCTAGGATATGATCTATTTTGGAGAAGGTTCCATGGGCTGCTGAGAAGAATGTATATTGTGTAGAGGTTGGATGAAATGTTCTGTAGACATCTACTAGGTCCACTTGATCTATTGCATATTTTAGATCTTGGATTTCTTTATTGAGTTTTTGTTTGGATGACCTATCTATTGATGATAATGGAGTGTTAAAGTCTCCCACAACCACTGTGTTGGCGTTTATATATGCTTTTAGGTCTTTCAGGGTATGTTTGATGAAATTGGGTGCGTTAACATTGGGTGCATACAGATTGGTTATTATTATTTCCTTTTGGTCTATTTCCCCTTTTATTAGTATGGAATGTCCTTCTTTATCTTGTTTGATCAATGTAGGTTTGAAGTCTACTTTGTCAGAGATAAGTATTGCTACTCCTGCTTGTTTTCGGGGGCCATTGGCTTGGTAAATCTTCTTCCAGCCTTTCATCCTAGGCATATGCTTATTTCTGTCGGTGAGATGAGTCTCCTGTTAGCAACAAATTGTTGGATCTTCTTTTTTAATCCATTTTGTCAAACGGTGTCTTTTGATGGGTGAATTAAGTCCATTAACATTAAGTGTTAGTACTGATAGGTATGTGGTGATTCCTGCCATTTAGTTATCTTAGTTGTTTGAAGGTTTGATTGTGTGTACCTAACTTGATGTTACTCTCTACTGTCTTGCTTTTTCTTATCCTGTGGTTTGGTGCTGCCTGCCTTTTCATGGTTAAGTTGGGTGTCACTTTCTGTGTGCAGGATCCCTTGCAGAATCTTTTGTAATGGTGGCTTTGTGGTCACATATTGTTTTAGTTTCTGCTTATCATGGAAGACTTTTATTGCTCCATCTATTTTGAATGATAGCTTTGCTGGGTAGAGTATCCTGGGGTTGAAGTTATTTTCATTCAGTGCCCGGAAGATCTCACCCCACGCTCTTCTTGCTTTTAATGTTTCTGTTGAGAAGTCTGCTGTGATTTTCATGGGTTTACCTTTGTATGTTACTTGTTTTTTCTCTCTTACAGCCTTCAATATTCTTTCCTTAGTTTCTGAACTTGTTGTTTTAATGATGATATGTCGTGGAGTAGTTCTATTTTGATCTGGTCTGTTTGGTGTCCTGGAGGCCTCTTGCATTTGTATGGGAATATCTTTCTCTAGATTTGGGAAATTTTCCGTTATTATTTTGTTGAATATATTACGCATTCCCTTCGCTTGCACCTCTTCTCCTTCTTCGATGCCCATGATTCTCAAGTTTGGTCTTTTGATGGAGTCAGTGAGTTCTTGCATTTTCTTTTCACAGGTCTTGAGTTGTTTAATTAATAGTTCTTCGGTTTTTCCTTTAATTACCATTTCATCTTCAAGTTCTGAGATTCTGTCTTCTGTTTGTTCTATTCTGCTGGATTGGCCTTCCGTTTTGTTTTGCAGTTCTGTTTCGTTCTTTTTTCTGAGGTTTTCCATATCCTGGCTGTTTTCTTCTTTATTGTTGTCTATTTTTGTCCTGAGTTCATTTATCCATTTATTCATTGTGTTCTCTCTTTCACTTTGGTGTTTATACAGTGCTTCTATGGTTTCCTTTATTTCTTCTTTTGCTTTTTCAAATTCTCTATTTTTATTGTCTTGGAATTTCTTGAGTGTCTCCTGTACATTTTGGTTGACCCTATCCAGTATCATCTCTATAAAATTCTCATTGAGTACTTGTAGTATGTCTTCTTTTAAATTATTCTTGTGGGCTTCATTGGGTCCTTTGGCATAGTTTATCTTCATTTTGTTGGAGTCTGGATCTGAGTTTCTGTTCTCTTCATTCCCCTCTGGTTCCTGTACTAATTTTTTGCTGTGGGGAAACTGGTTTCCTTGTTTTTTCTGTCTTCCCGTCATTGTCCTTGGTGTTGTTACTGTCCCTGTACTGTGTGTAATTAAGTATTTTCTAGCTTGTAATAATAACAATGGTAATATTGAGAATGGAAGAGTGAGCTGAGATGGAAAGCAAGAAGTTAAAGAAAAGGGGAAAACAAATATACAGACAAGAGGGAGAAAGCAGAACAAGGTATCAGACAAGAGAGTTTCAAAGGTATAAACAGGGAGTGTTAGTGTGCTAATTGACAGTAAGCTGAACAGACAATAGAGAGACAGAGAGAGGATTGAAAATCAAAGATAAAAAAAATAAAAAATAAGTATATGAAAGTAATATCTCTATATAAAAATGAATTAAAATAAAATGGAAAATAGAAAATTAAGAAAAAAAAAAAACCAAAAAACTTCCAAGTTTATATGCAATGCAGTTTCAGTGTTAATAATTTGGATGTCCGTCTCAATCTCCAGTCCTGGAGTTGGTGCCTCAGATGTTGTTCTGTAGTTGTCTCATCAAAGGGGATGCATAAAGTAGAACAAAACTACACTCACACACACAGAGAAGATAAAAAAAAAAAAAAAGCCCCACCAAGTGTCCCCAGTTCAAATGCAATACAGTTTCAGTAAGTTTTTCGGCTTGCAGGTGTAATTCAGTTGTTCTCTCATCAAAGGTAGGGAGAAAAAGAAAAAAAAGCGTCTGGAGGCAGTTCTGAGAGTGGTATCTGCAACTGTGGTTTGCCTGCCTGCTGCTCTCAGCCTGTAGCTGGCGGTGTTATTTATGCAGATCTCTGGGGTGAGCTAGCACTCACCTGGTCCCACAGGCTTTGTTTGCTCAGAGTTCTCCTGTGTGGGGGGCCTCTGCTACAGGCTTTCCCCTTTCCAAGCACTGGGAAAGGTGACACTGCCCCGCGTTGTCAGGCCTGCGTGTTTATTTACAGTTCACATGGGAAGTGGGTCTTCCCTCCTCTCACAAGCATCCCCACTCCTGGTTGTTGGGAGCGACCCGCTCCCGCCAGAGCCTCTCCGTCCCACCCGGCTTGTTTATTTACAGTCCCGGGAAGGATTCCCTTCCCCCAATCTTCAGCGCTCAGGGCGCCCCACCCTCTTTCCAGCGTGTCTTAACTGTTCTTATTGCTTAGTACTCAGTTTCTCTTTTTTTCCCGGGTGGAGGTCAGTCTGTCCAGGGGGCTATGCTGCTCTGGCCCAGGCTTGTCTGTGGGGCTACCGCGGTACCGCGAAGCTCACCTGGTCCGCGTCTTCCCAAGCCGTATCAGCATGAACTTCTTTGGAGTCACCTTGCAGAACCAGAATTCTTATGAGCCAGGAAGCAAAAAGAGCCCTCTTTGATTTCTTTACTCAGTGATTTATACTTTTCATTATAGAGGTATTTCATATCCTTCATTCAAACTTATTCCTAGGTGCATTACATTTTTTGAGGCTATTGTCAATAGTATTGTTTACAGATTTCTTTCTGAGTCTGTTCATATATAAAAAAGCTACAAATTTTTGAATATTGACTTTGTATCCTGCTACTGTGCTGAAGATGAATCTGGTGTCTAAGAGTTTTTTAGTGTAATTTTTATGGTTTCTATGTTGAATAAGTATAGGGAGAGTGGAAACCCTTGTTTCATTCCTAACTTTTGAGGAAATGGTTTCAATTTTTCTATATTTAGTATGATGTTGGCTATAAGTTTGTCACTTATATCCTTTACTTTGTTAAGGTATATACCTTTTTTCCTAGGTTATTCAGAGCTTTTTCCATAAAAGTATATTGAATTTTGTCAAAGGTATTTTCTGCATCAAGATGATCATGTGGTTTTTTTGCCCTTTATTTGCATATGTTGAACTGCTCTTGCATCTGTGCAATGAAAGTGATTTGATCATGGTGTATGATCTTTTTGAGACATTGTTGAATTTGGTTTTCAAGTGTTTTATTGTGAATTTTTGTGTCTCTGTTCATTAAATATATTGGCATAAAATTCTCTATTGCTACATCCTCATCTGATTTTGGAATAAGTGTAATACTATCTTCACAACTTTCTCTCAAAAGTTAGAGGGATGTTGGTGTTAGTTCTTCTTTACAGGACTAGTAGGACTTGGCAGTGATTCTGTCAGGTCCTGAGCTTTTCTTTTTGGGAGACTCTTTTACTGGTCAATGTCATTGCTTGACATATCTCTATTTAGGCAGTTTATATCATGTTGGTTAAATTTTTGTTGTTCAAGAGCATCTAGAAATTTACTCATTTCTTCTAAATTTTAGTTTATTTTTATATAGATGTTCATATTATTCCTTCTAAATTTTAGTTTAATATAGGTTTTCATAGTATTCCCTAATTAGTATTTGTTATGATATTAGCTTTTTCATCTCTAATTTGATTAATATAGGTCTTTCCTCTTCCACAGATTGGCTAAGGGTTTATCAGTCTTATTTTTGTTTTTGAAGAAACAACTTTTTGTTTCATTTACTCTTTTTATAGTTTTTTAAATCTGTATTTCATTTATTTAGACCCTAATATTTTAAATTTTCTTTTCTTCTTCTTATTTTGGGCTTAGCTTGCTCTTGTTTTCCTAGGAATTTTGGGGACAATATTGCCTCACATATTTGTAATTTGTCTTTTTTCTCTCTCTGTTTTTGTTTGTCCCGTGTAGGCAGTCATAGCTATAAGCTTTCCCCTGACACTGCCTTTGCTCTATCCCATAGGTTCTGGTTTTTTTTTTTTTTTTCATTTTCATTACGTTCTAGGAACTTTTTGCTTACTCCCCTTACTTCTTCTATTCAAACATGTGTTTGAATATTTTCTTTGCTTTCTTTTGTTGTTGAGTTCTAGTTTTATTCCTTTGTAGCTTGATAGGCTATAAGGAGCTATTTCAGCTTTCTTATAGTTGTTAAGACATGCTTTGTGTCAAAATTATTATCTGTTTTAGAAAAAGTTCTATGAACTGCTGAGAAGAATGTATATTGTGTTACTACTGGATGATGTACTCTGTAGATGTCCATTAAGATCATTTTGTCTATGGTGTCACTTAATTATGAAGCATCTTTGTTTTGTTTTTTTTTTCTGAATGACTTATCTACTGGTGACAGTGGAATACTGAAGTCTCCTACTGCCTTTGTGTTGGTGTCTATCTGTGCTGTTAAGTGAAGTTGGCTACACCAACATTAGGCACATAAAAGTTAACAATTGTTATTTCCTCTTGATGTATTGTTCCTTTCATCAATATGGTATTACCTTCTTTGTCTATTCTGAATAAATTAGGGTTTACTTTATCAAATATAATTACAGCTAATCCTGCATATTTTAGGAGTATTCCTGCTTGGAATATCTTTTTTCTCTTTTTTTCCCTAAGAAAATGTTTTGTGAGTGAAGTTTTCTCTTGTTGGGAACTAATCATTAGGTCTTGACTCTTAGTCTAGCTGCCTATCTGTCTTTTGATTGGGGAAAAGAGAACATTAATATTTACTGTTAATATTGATAGGTATTTGGTAATTTCTGACATGTTGGTTTGTTTTTTTTTTTCTTTTTACTGTTTGATACTTTCCTACACTTCATCTACTTATCTACTTATTTGGTGAGATTTATTTATTCTCATATGTTCATGGCTACATTTATCTCCATCTTCTGTGTATAAGATTGCTTTAGGCATCTTTTCAAGTGCTGGTTTAATGATTATGATTTTTTTAAATTTTCATTTATCACAGAAGGTTTTTATTTTTTAATTATGCATAGTAGTTTTACTTGGTAGCATAATCTATGGTTAAAGCTATTTTGCTTCTGCATTTGTATTACATCATCCCATTCCCTTCCTGCCATTAATGTTTCTGTTGAAAAATCTGCTGCTATTCTGATTGGTTTGCCATTATAGGTGACTTGAAGCTTCAGCCATGCAGCTTTCAATATTCTGTAATGTTCTCTGTACTTAATGTTTGAACTATAATATGCCATGTAGATTTTCAATTTTGGTCATTTCTCTTTGGTGATCTAGATGTTCTGGATGTGTCACTTTCTCAATATTTGGGAAGTTTTCTGCAATTATTTTATTGAATATGTTTCCTATGCCTTTAGGTTGCACCACTTCTACTTTAATGCCCATGATTTTTAGGTTTGGTATTTTAATATAGGTTCAGAGTTCTTACATATTCCATTTCCATTTGTATTTTTTCTTTCTTTTTATTATATATTCATTTGTATTTTCTATTTTATCTTCTTCATTTTCAAGTCCATCTTCAGTCACCTGAAGAAAGTTTCAACTACATGTTTTATTTGAATTAAGGAATTTCTCATTTCCAGAGATTCAATTTAGTTTTGTTTTTGTTTGTTTTTTGTATCTTTATTGTATTCCTCTTTCTTGTCTTGCATTGTCTTTCTCATTTCATTTACTGTTTATTTGTATGTCCTTTGAGTTTGTACAGAAGTTTGTTTGTATATTCTTTGAATTCATTTAGCTGTATCTTTGCATACTCATTGAATTTTTTTAGCTGTTTATTCATATTCTCTTTGACTTCATTCTGTTGCTTATCCATGTCTTCTTTCTTTGCACTAATCAATCTTATCATTCATTCATTTGAGCTCAGAAACTGAGATTTCATCCCTTTCAATATCCATCAGGTTCTTTGTTATGTGATTTCTGACATTATCAGGAGTCATACTCCCTTGCCTTTTTGTATTTCTTATACATCTATTTTGAGATTTGCTCTTCATTATTCAATTAATTGGTTAGGGATCTTAGATACCTAATGTCTTTCCATTGAATTATTTTCTATGTTTGGTGAGGACTTGTTATTGGCTAGACTGAATACTGACTTGAGAGTATAATCAATCAATAAAAATGTCAACAATTCAATACCAAACCATATATTTACAAGAAGTGGAATATCATTGGAGGCATTATCCATATATTCAATAATTTTCTATATGAAGAGGACTAATGCTCGTGTATGGTACAGAAGGGAGTTAGAAAAATAAAACTTGATAGTGTAGGTTTTAAAATTTAGGTAGTAAAAAGAAGGGGTGAGGGTAGAAGGTAGAAGGAAGATGGGGAGAAGGACAGGGGAAGTGAAGTATGAGGGCTGCAGGTAAATGAAACCATAGTGTGTAGATTTATATGCAATTATTGTGGATTTGGATGCTATTGTCAGGGATTGCAAAGGGATAAGAAGGTTGAGAGTAATATAAGAAGAAGGTAGAATAACATGTCAGTTGAAAGGTTTGTAAACAAGTGATAAGAAAATGAAGAGAAAATAAATGAAAAAAGAGAAAAATTAGCAATATGAGGGATAAACTAATTAAAATATTTTTTTTTTACAAAGTCATTATATGTTTCTTGTTCAGTACAATAGATTTCTTCTTTGCTCTGGCTGTGCACTGGTTATATACCTTCCAATCTCTGGTCCTCAGGTTTTTGTCTACTTCTCCTAAAGTGTTACTCACTTGCCCCTTCAGGACTCTTATTTGGCCAGATGTAACCTGCAGGGGATTCTCTGGTGAGAGAAGGCATGGAGTGAGTTGGGGAAGTTCCGAGCATGATGTAGCTTTTTGGTTCAGTGTGTTTTTCCCAGATCTTGCCACCTTTGGAGTCTGTGATTTTCCCTGTTCAGGGAATCTGATGTCTTCTCCAACTAGTCCATAACAAATGTTTTCCCCCTTTTTCACCTAAGCCTCCAGTTTAATGTTCTCTTTGGGGTCTTATGGGCAAATAGCCCCTGTGACTCATGTATATGCATAAGCTGCTGGGTTGATTGGTGAGTTAAGGACTCTAGCTAGCTGGTCAGCTCACTTTCACACCCTCTTTGTCTTTGGTACCAGATGCTGAGCTCTAGCAAGCTAGACTGTTTGCTTCCCACTCATCTTTGGATAGAGGACCTGGGCTGAGCAGCTTCACCCCAGTGGAAGTTTTCAAGCAGTCTTATTAGATCAAAGGGTTTTTTTGAGGCGTGAGATTTAGACAACTTAGCCAAAAGATATCTTAAGGGTAGAATTGATTTATTCTCATGCACTGAACAGGCCTATATCATAGTCTCCCATTTCTCACTTCTCCTTTGGATAGTGAAGCTAGCTTGAGTAGTTTTACCCTCCCCCTACCAACCTGGTCTGGATAACTTCTATCAGTCTGGTTAGACAAAAGATTTCTCATGGTCAAATGGATTTGCTCCTGTGTACTAAGTTGGTCTGTGGTAGCCCTCAAGACTAAAACTGGCTAGCTCATATATCTGGTTTCTGGGCTGATCATTCTGGTCTCAGTGTTGTGGGGATGTTGATCAGCAGTCAGCTTCCATCCACTTGCTCACGCAAGGCATGCCAATCTTCTCTTTGTCCTTTGAGCAGATATTTTTTCCTCATAGGATGGCCGTCATAAGTGTTTAATTTCTATTCTTAACTGAATCTCAGGACTTTACTCTATTTCTCTTGTTTCATCATCTCAAATATACAATCTCTGAAGCAAAGCTACATCATTTCAAAGAAGAATTGTTCCTCACTGTGTGTTTTAAAATGATATCCCCTCATTTTCTTTATATTTATCAGTATATATTAGTCATACAGGGGGTTTCATTGTGACATCTCCATATATACATACAATGTGCATATATTTGGTTCACCTCTCCTCTATCCTCCCTCTTGACCTCCCTTTTCTTCAACAGGTTTTACTGTTGTATATTCATACATGTATATAAGATACACTTGCATTTTTCACTCTCTTCTACTCTCTTCATTTTTTCTCCCCCTTTCACTAGTACCTTCATTTATCATGACCTGTTTTACATTTCAATCCTGTATTGATTAATGTCTATTCATTGTTCAGTGAGGTTTACCATGATATTTTTCCCTGTAAATAGATTGTATTTTCACCACCTAATCACTTCTATTACACTTCCTTACTATATTTATCTTAATGTATAAATATATTTGGTAGGAAACAGAACTACCACTTTGATCTTTTCACTAGAATATTAATCTAGGAGGGAAAAAAACAGAACAGTTCCTGTAAAAGTAACTGAAGAAAATAGCTTTATCCCACTTTTCATTTTATCCTTTGATATTGTTTCATTTTGGTAACTTTTATATGTACTTAATACATCATTTATCAAATGTTTTCTAACATATTCTCACAGTCTATGGTTTATCCACTCATTTTCTCACTGCTATCCTATTTACATAAACTTAATTTTGGATCAATTTAGATTTAGATTTGCAGAAAATATGCAAAACTAAAATAAGGATTTCCATGTACCCTGAATCCTGTTTTGCTGATTATTTACATCTTATGTTAGTATGGTATATAAGTTACAGTTGATGAACTAATATTAATATATTATTAACTAAAGACCATACATTATTAAGATTTCCTTAGACTTTACCTAATATCTAGTGATCCTTTAGGTCACAAATTAATGGTCTTTTTTATCTCCTTATCTAAGTCACATAATTCTCTCTGGCTACTTCCACTATAACCTAGAATTCAAAGAGTCTTAAACTTGAAAGTAATGATTATTTGGCCAAAAGGAATTAATACAAATAATGGTACATACATATTTAAAGTATGGGCTACATTATTCTATTTATAAAGAATAAGCAATCTTACTTTTCAAGTTCAAAGAAACATTTATGGAATTCTAGGTATATACTACTATTTGGTGGACCTTGAATATTTCTTTATAAGAATCCAGGACACCATATTGCATTCAGTCATCATAGCTCTATGTTAAGCTTGCCCTTGACTATAACAGCTCCTCAGACTTTTCTTCTTTTGTTGAATTTGACAGTTTTCAAGATTAATTCTCAGGGACTTTTTAGAATGTCCCTCAGGTGGGATTTGCCTGATATTTTTCTCATAATTCATCTTGTTATGGTTTTCTGAAAGGACATCCAGAGTCAAAGTGGTACTTTAGAGCTGGGCATGGGAGTTCATGCCTGTAATTTAAGTACTTGGAGACTGAAGCAGGTGGATTAAGCATTCAGTGCTAGTGTGGTCTATATAATTAGTTCCTGTCTCCAAAAATAAAATAAAATAAGTAAACATGCTATTACATCACACCATATCAAAATTCCATACTTTCAGTATGGTTTATCACCATGATGTTTATGTTGACCTGGATCACCTGACTCAGGTAATATTTTGCACATTTCTTCAATGCATTCATTTTTATTCCTATAATCTTCTGAATGACATAGCCAGGAGTGAGCACATAGTAGGGCAGAGTATCTATGTAATTTATTTAGAAATGTTATATGCTAAAGATTCATCTCTTTTCTTTCCTCTTACTTAGTAAGTTATTTATTTGCATTAGTGTATACTCAGATATCTATCTTATCCTTTAGATTTTACTCAAACACTAGTTTATTCTGTTTCCAAATTAATCAAGCCCTAGCTATTCAGAGCTCTTGAATTTGGCTTCTGTGTCTCTTTGACATGCCATCAATATTGTTGACTTTACAAAAATTTTTGAAGCATGTTTTTTAAAGCACTTCACTATGCTCTTTTAGTATATTTTCTGCTGCAAGTAATCATTTTGCCAGGGACCCAGATTTACTTTATTGGAGAATGGCATTAAAAACAGAATTGTTGGCTGTGGTGGGTGTTACTAATTGTCATTTTTTCTATTCTCCCTTAGCTGTCAGAAAAGGAAATTCATACATATATATTAATCATTCATATATACATACCTCTATTTATGTAAGAAAACATCTATAACAATATTGAAATAAAAATGTTTATACTGATATTTCCAACACTAAGTAATAATTGTAGAGATCATTGTAGCTTCAATTTATTTAATTGTTATAGTACACATGTACAATGGCACTAAAATTTTTAACTAGTACTGACATAGAAACAACTTTAGCAACCAGAGTAAAAGACTTTTATTAGTTTCTTTTTTCTGTTTGATGGCTTGCTTGCTTGTTTTCATTCCTTTTTTTTCCCCTTTATTTTCAGAGATTTCTTTTTTAAATTTATTCATTTATTCACGTGTCTACATTGTTTTGGTCATTTCTTCCCCTTGCACCCCACACCCACCTTCTCCCCCTCTTTCCCCTCTCTTGCAGGCAGAACCTGTTCTGTGCTTTTCTACAGTTCCATTGAAGAGTAGAAATAAGCAATAATAAGATAGACATAGCATTTTTCCTAGTTGAGATAAGGACAGCTATACAGAGAGATTCCTAGCATTGCTTACATATACAAGTGTGTTACAACCCAGGTTTATTCATCTCTAACTGATCTTTACACTGGTTCCTGATCCCCTTCTCATGTTGACCTCTGTCACTTTAAGGTTTCTGTAGTAGTTTCTCTGGAGAGGGTACATCAAATACTTTCATATTTTGGGTTTTCTACCTATCCCCATACCTCCCTTGTGTGCTCTCTCCTCATCATGTGATCAAAGTCCAATCCTCTTGTTGTGCTTGCCCAAGATCTAATGTCCGCATATGAGGGAGAATATATGACTTTTGGTCTTTTGGGCCTTGCTAACCTCACTCAGGATGATGCTCTCCAGTTCTATCCATTTACTTGCAATGATAAGATTTCATTCTTCTTCATGGCTGAGCAAAATTCCATTGTGTATAAATACCACATTTTCTTGATCCATTCGTCAGTAGAGGGTCATCTTGTTTGCTCATTTATTTTCATTGTTAGTACAGCGATGCTTTTCTAAAAAACCTTTAATGAAGTAACTACATACTTTCTAAATATGGTCAAACTTATTCTATCACATTCTGAAATTCTCAGTCTCCTTAGTGATTTTTTAAATTACATACATTAACATTCATTCTTTGTAGTGTAAATACCTAGAAATATGGTGTCACATATCCACCATAACACTATTGTAACAGTTTAGATCAGGAATGTCCCCTAAAGGCCACCATGTTAAAGGCTTTGCTGCCAGCCTGTGGGAGATGGACACTTTAGAATGTAGATCTTATAGAAAGAAGTTACATTGGAGTTGTTCCATTGAGGGAATATTGGGACCTTCACTTTCAGTCTCTCTCTTTGTTTTTGTTTTGTTTTGTTTTGTTGCATCTCAGCTGCCATGAGGTGAGAAATTTCCTTTCCCACACAAACCCAAGAGCAATGAATCCCATTTACCATGAATTGAAACCTCTAAAACTGTGAGCCAAGATAAATCTTTCTTCTTTAAAGTTTACTTGTCACAGATATTTATTGCACTAATGGAAATGTAACACACACATCAAACAGAATATCAAACAAAAACACAGGGAAGCATATCAAACCAATATAGAGTACCACATAAATATTCCTGGTGCTTCAGCAATCTATGATTTCCCTAACCTCTTGCAACTACTAATGAGCTTAGTGTCACAATAATTTTGCTTTTCAGAATATTATATAGTTAGAATCATATGGTATTCAGTTTTTTAACTTGGATTCTTTCACTAAGTAGTAAATACTAAATACCCTCCATGCCTTTTTTGCTTTCATAGTTCAATTTCTTGTATCACTGAATAATATTTCAATTTACAGATGTATCATGGAATGTTTATTTATTCTCACATTGGAGAAAATCTTTGTTGCTTCTGTGTTGACCACTGTGTATAAAGCTTTACATATCCATGTAAAGGTTATATTTGTGTAGATGGAAATTTTGAAGTTTGTAGTATAAATAGGTGTATATCTACATAATTGTCAGATTATGTGATACACTATGTTTAGATTTCTCAGAAAATGCCAAAGTATCTTCTAATTAACAGTGCCATTGCCATGACAATGGATGAGTTTTCCCATTGTTTCCAACAACCAGTATTGACAATTTTGTGGTTTTTAATCATCTTAATAGATGTTTAAATGGCATCTTGTTTTAATCTCCAATATCCTAAGTTTTTCAATATAAATTAGAAAAATCAGTCACAGAGATTCTTTACAAAATGTATGTGGTGATAGCAGGATGCTGCAATGGAATTTGTAAACAGTAAACTTCAGGCATATTCAAAGAGATGCAAGAAATGAGAACTTTTTTAATTCAAAAGTGAGAATGATTACACAAGATGTCTGAAGTCAACAATTTTTGTCCATCATGGTTATTGATAAGGGTGGTGTCAGTCTGAGGTTGTACAGATACTCCAGGGCAACCACCATCATAGAGGTAGTGCTTTTCAACATATGATTGTGGTGGCCATCATGCAATTTTCAGATTTTATTTGAATTTGACAATTTTCACATTTTTTGCACCATGCTATGTTCATTTATTACTTTAAGGAGAATTTTTTGCAGGTATTTTGGGCTTTCATTTTAAAAATCATGTTGAACAAAGATGGTTTCATTTCAACTTTCAGAAATACTTTAGTTTCTGTTGTAGCTATAGAACTATGGTCAATACTGGTGGTAGTAGAGGACATATTTGCCTTGCTTCTATTGTAAAGAGACAAAATGTCAAGTTTGACACAATAAAGCATTATGTTAGCTATTTTGTAAGCTTTATTCCATTAAGTTGATTAAATTTCTGTCTATTAACACAGTTTTGAGGTTTTTTTAGAATCATAAATTGTCAATTTTTTTTCCTGCATTGCTTGATGTATTTATGTTATTTTTCAACTTTAACTTATTGTTAGGGTGAGTTACATGGATTGATTTTTAAACCATGAACCATCCTTGAATTCCTGTAATAAATTCCATTGATCATGGTATATAATTCTTTTTAGGCAATGTTGAGTTCAATTTGCTTGCATTTTGCTGCACATTTTTACATCTATGTTCATAAGATATATTGTTTATAACTTTCCTTTCTTGTAATACATTTATCTCATTTTGGTATCAGGATAATGCTAGACTTACAGAATAAGTTAGGAAGTTTTCCTTTTGTTCTATTTTTAAAAAGAAACTGTGGAGTAGTTGTATCATTTCTTCCTTATATGTTTAGAAGAACTAGCTTGAAAGCCATTCAGGCCTGAACTTTCTTTTGTGAAAGGTAACTACTTTAATATTCTAAAACTGGTATCTTATTTTGGATACTTAATATTGTTCCTTAATAACTAGTTTTTTATCTCATTCTAACTCCTCTGCAATGTATTTCTTTCTTCAAAATCTTTCACTTTAACACTTAGACACCATTTCAGGTGATGTACTTTTGAACTTTTAAAAATGCACCCAAACATTTATCTAAAAAAACAAATAAATGCATGATATTCCCTAGGTTTTCAGTTTTACTAAGCACTTTGTAGTGTATTAATACTGAACATATTGTTTTGAATTTAGAAGTGATTTTTAGATGAAAATGTTTCTAGAAATTAGAGAAAACTATATTTTGTAAATTATTATAAAATATATATAATGCAACTTTTAAAATAAATTTCCTAGATAATCATATTTTGAAATTCATTATAGTGACATTAATAAATAATGCAAGATAGTTAAGGTACTGATATAAGACTGACTGTTACCATTGACTAGGACAGTTAAATGAATTTTTCAGTTTTATTTTAGACACATTTAGCAACTATACCAAGAAAGTAACATTATTCTCCAACTA
Organism: Castor canadensis; assembly: GCF_047511655.1. Classification (NCBI taxonomy): domain Eukaryota; kingdom Metazoa; phylum Chordata; class Mammalia; order Rodentia; family Castoridae; genus Castor; species Castor canadensis. Next base: position 103,639,533 of record NC_133394.1, on the reverse strand, counting down.
TATATTTAGATTTTAGAATATTTCTTATGTGTTCTTATGCAAATATTTACATAACATATTTGCAGAATTGTAATTTATACAATCAAATATTATATGCATTGTGACTGAATTTTCATGTTAAACAAATATCCTGTGTTCTCCTATGTTCCCAGTCCCTTATTCCACTAACTTTGACCAATTTGAGAATAGATGAATGCTTTATAAAACAAAATGAATTAAATAACTTCAAATGCAGTTAATATCTGTTGTACCTGGTGTACTTAGTTTTCCCTTATTTCAGTAACCTTGAGGACCAGATGTTCCATACATTGCCACAAGTTGAATGGAATTTACCAAACTTGCATCTCCTTTCAAGTTAGTTAAAAATAAACTTTTGTTCTGTTTTTGTCAGTCTTCAGAGACTACTCTTATTTACCCTATTTTAACCTATCCTAAACAAACATATTTATACATTTATTTATTTGTTATTTCCTAGGGAAATGATATTTTGTATGTACACACATACTTCACCTGAAGTATAATCTAAATCTTAATATAAATCAAGTCATTCTGATAAATTATTTTTTCTTTATCTTACAGAAGAGAAATTTCAGAAGTGTTAAGTGACTTTTTCTGAAGCCATCCATTGGACTCAGAGTGGAAGCTTGAATTATGTGGCAGTGCCCCTACCATCCTCCTATCATCATAGTAAGGGAGCTGAACTAAGTAGGCAGCTCATCTGCTTCCATCAGTTTCACCTGGGAAACAGCACATCTGGGCACTCACATTATTTTGTACTCTGAAAGACTGCAAATACTCAGTGAGCATGGATTTGGGGTTAAAAATAAATTTTGGCAAGTACACAAATTCACAGATACAAGTCCCACAGATAATGAGAATTTATTATATGTGCATCTGATTAGGGAAATACAAAAGAATATTTTGCTTTTAGAATGTACATGGCTCTTAGTATCACACTGAACACTCATTTTGCTGCAAATATTCACCAACAGTGTATGAGACAGTTTCTCTTTTGGGTTGATGAGACACAAAGGTGAAAATATGTGGCCTCTCATCCAGACATTTATGACTGAATAGGGAGAAAGTTATACAATAAGTAACAACACAATGCAATTAGTACATGCTTAATTTAGGATTATTTCAGTAATAAAGCACATAAAAACAAATTCAAACTGATTATGCCCATATAGGAAAGTATAGCTTTACACCATTGAAAACTAACTTGAGAAGGCAAATTTTAAAGAATGATTTGATAATACTTGTTGTAATTTTCTTACCTTTACCTCTTGTTGTGTCTTAGCTCAATTCTAAGGGTAATTTCCTTGGTGCTGGCAAATTTTCTAGGACAGTCAATGTCTCACACCTGCATATTAAACTGCTCAAAGCTTTCTTACCTTGTCCCTTAAACAAAAAATTACTTGAACCACAATTTCTTTGCTCTTTTCTTCACTGATCTATGCACTCTATACAATATGGCTTCCTGGTTTTCTAACTTTATTTCTGAATTTGGGAAAACAGTAGACTCCTTTATATTCCATTTACTGTGACATAGAATGGCTCTTCAGATATTAAGAAATTACCTTGACCATGGTATTGAAATGACTCTGAATGGATTATGCAAATTAGGACCTATCCTAAAAGATGAGAGTGGGGCTATTCACATCCAAATCACCATTACTAAAATCACTGTTTTAACATGTAAGTTAACATGATGCTAAACGCAATCACCATGTCCACCCAGCATTATGTTACAGAAATAGGAACAAGGTAACTTGTGAAAACAGAGGAATAAAAATAATTCTGTTAGGAAAAATTTACATTAATCATGTAAAAATGTTGAGGTTACAACAGGATGCCACCCAAAGGATGACACTATAAAATGAAGAAGGAAAGAATCACATTGAATTATAAGAAAAGTTTGATAGTCACTGTTGAACTTATGCCATATTTGTGAAAAAGAAAACTGTTAGGTCCCTGGCATTCTTGGGGTGGGTGGAGGGTCAGGAGGCTAACACTGAAACCCAACCCCCTGATTTATGACCGCTTGCAAAACTCCCATGCTTGTTTCCTTGCTTGCAAAATCTCAGGAACTTCCTGCTTCTCAAGTAGCTATTCATGTCGACTCATTCCATCTGGTGATCACAGATAAATGGAGGGCAGCAGCCCAGCTGTTCCCTGGGAGGAGCACCCTCCCTCCCTCATGGTGTGGCCACTCCTATAAATCCCTCTACCCATTCCAGCCAAGCTGCTGTATTCTGATCCTGAGGGAGGCAGACCAGCAATCTATACTTCAAGAAATTTTTCTTTTCTACAGGTGTGTGGTCTTTGTTCTGCAGTTCCTTACATCTGGTGATGAAACCTGGGAGAAATTAACAAGACACTCCAGCCTGGAGCTGGTCCCTTGGCTGTCATGTCCTGCCCTCTCTCAGACCCAAACTGCTGAATGGACCACACGTGTTTATGGACTATGGACCTTGGACCTTACTGCCTTGCCGGCTCACCCATCCACCACCTTTCTTCCACTGCCCTCCACCTGACCTACTCCTCTCCTCAGACTTGGTAAGTGTCACTTTTATCAGGGCTGCTTGCTGTCTCACAGTCACGGAAGTCATAGCTCTGCACCAGGTATTCCTCCCATGCCCGCTGGGGCACCTCTCCACTTAGCACAGGGACACCTGGCTAAGTGGTTGGGCATTCTTGTCAGAAGATAACCCAGGCTAGAAACGCCCACCTTTGGGAACGCGTTCGGGTGACACTTCACCTTCCCTCTCACTCTCTCTCTCACCCTCTCTCCTTCTCTCTCTTGCTCTTCCTCTCTATCTTCTTTTCGTCTGCCTAGGGTGGGAGCTTGACAGCCCCTCCAGTTTACTTTGACCAAATGGCAACTGGTCGATTCTGTTTTCCTTGCCTGAGTCATGTAAGGGAGGCTGGATCTTGACCTAGATCTATATTGTCCTGAAGAGTAAACTCACCAAGGCACCTTCCTCACTCGCTCTCCCCCCTCTTCTTTTTCTTCTACATTATGGGGACCACACACTCTAAATTAGATGCCTCCATGCCTCTGGGATGCCTTCTCTGCTCCCTCAGGACCATCCCCTTGGTCTCTAATATGATATAAAACCTAAGTGACTTATTTATTACTGCAACACCGTTTGGCCTCAGTACAAGTTAGACAATCAATCCCAATGGCCTGAAAATGATACTTTTGATTTTCACACACTTATTGATCTTGACAATTTCTGCCACGACAATGACAAGTGATCCTAAATTCTGTATGTTCAAGCTTTTCTTTCTCTCTGCTCTTGACCCTCCCTGTTCCAATCTTGTGATGCTGTTCAAATCCTCCCTGCCAGTGACAAAACCCCCTCAAAATTAAATACTTCTCCTTACCCCTCTCCTGAAAATTCTTCCCTTACTTGTTACCTCATGGGCTCTATCTGCTAGCCTCCCAACTCCTCATCCTGACAGTCCTGTACATCAATCTCTTCTCCCACCCAATCCTCAGATGGCTCAGATCCCCCTTCTTCCACCACTTCTGGCTCTCCTAAACATCCACCTCTACAGTAGTCACTATTGACCCTGAGCCTTCAGCCCCTCAGGGAACACCACCACCAATGTTACCCTCAGCCCCTGCTACACCCTCACCCTTCTCCACACCCTCATCTCATACCTGCTCCTATACCTCCTCCCAAACATGCCTAGCCCATCTCTACCCACTCCAGGAAGTAGCAGGAGCTGACAGCCTTATCAGAGTCCATGTGCCCTTTTCCATGACTGATATCTCTCAAATTGAAAAGAGACTTGGCTTTTTCTCTAATGACTCAGTCTCCTATATTAAAGGATTTAAATACCTAACCCAAGCATATGACATGACTTGGCATAATATATATGTTATTCTTTCCTCCACTTTAACTTCAGATGAGAAGGAAAGAGTTTGGTTGGCAGTCCAGGCACATGCCAATGATGTACATTGCACTGATCTCACTCTCCTGGTGGAATCCACAGCAGTGCCACTTGAGGACCCACATTGGGACTATCAAGATCTGGCCATGCTAGCCACCCAGAATTATATGCGCACCTGCCTCCTTTCAGGGCTACATAGGGCAGTCAATTTTGACAAACTTAGAGAAATTATCCAGCATCCACTGAAAACCCCACTGACTTTTTGGGATGCCTGACAGAAACCCTAACCTGCTATACTTATTCTCACCTACCACTTTATTTCCCAATCCTCCCCAGATATTAAAAAAAAAAAAAAAAACTTTAACAGGCAGAGGATGGCCCTCAAACTCCCAAGGAGATCATGTGAAAATGGTATTTAAGGTATTTAATAACTGAGATGTGGCTTGAGAGCAGCGAAAGGCCCAGCTCTTGGTGGCTGCCCTGAGGCCACCTCCTCCTACTATGAGACAGGCCAGACAACAGCACACGCATCCAGGAACCTGTTTCAAATGCAACCATATGGGACACTGGGCAAAAAACTACCCTTCACCTTGCCCACTGCCAGGACCCTGTCCACAATGTGGTCAGAATGGACACTGGAGGATCAACTACCCCATCCCCATTCCCACCAGACTAAAGGCCTCATGGACCTCTTGGCCTGGTGGCAGAAGATTGACATAGCCCTGGGACCTCGGCCCCCTTCAAGATCACTTTGGAGGAGCCCAGGGTAACCGTTCAAGCAGCAGGTAGGCCTCAATCACCTACTTGGTGCTTTTTGACTTCTCCAGTAAGCTTTATCCTTCACAGATCTCCATGGTGGGGGTGGATGGTCTCCTCCACCAGCAAAAAAAAAAAAAAAAAAAAAACACACAATTTTATTTAAATGTAAAACTCTTATAAAAGTTAGTTTTAAAATACAAGTTACAAAATAAACAACTGGAAATGATAAAGATAGGTATTGATTATATTTTTTGAGAAGTTAGAGGAAAAAAGAGAAAGGATTTTGTAAAGAAAGGTTTGTCTTAAAGATTGTTTCAAATTGGAGAGGAACGATAAGCACAAACCATCAAAGGGTTTAGTATGTTGTATGAAGGTCTGAGTAAGTTTTAAAAGTGTATAAAATGCTTCAGTGTGTGATAAAGTTAAAGTTCACTATAATCTAGGAGTTGCCTAAAAGATTTTTGGGGTCATGTCAAACTAAAATCAAATTCTCTATGTTTATGAAATAACAAGGTTATCTTAATATTGTTCGGCTCTGAGTAACATCTACAAAAAACTGTTATAGGGAAAGATTTTATCAAGAAATCACTTGTGTTTTCTGTTGATCTTGTCAAGCTTTAAGTACTACTAAATCAGAGTTCATTTAGATATTTGCTCATTGTCTTAAATGACCACCTTATAACAGTGTTGTGTCTATACTTTATCTAAATATGGTACAAACATTTACAATGTTAAAAATGTAAATTTATATAAAACAATGAGCTAAAGCTTTCTTTTAACCCAAAGTGTTACATTTAACCTGAATCTTGACAGTCAGCCCCTGTTTGCCTTTGAAGATCCCACAAACCCTTCATAGAAACTGACTTGGATGGTTTTGCTACAAGGGTTTAATGACAGCCCTCATCTTTTTGGACAGGTCCTAACCAGAGACCTATTAGGTTGGCACTACCCAGAGGCCACCCTTTTTCAATATATTGACATACTTCTGTGCAAAGCCACAGAGCCCTTCATCTGCATGGCAACTGAGTCCCTTTTAAAAATTTTCTGGCCTCTCAGGAATACAAAGTCTCTAAGGAGAAGGCTTAATTATGTCTCCCACAGGTCACCTACCTAGATGTGGTCTTAAACAGACAGACTCACTCCCTGAGTCATGAGAAAATTGACCCAACCCTCCATTTCCCACTCCCCACACCATAAAGCAGCTTAGAGCTTTCTTGGGAGTTACAGGATTTTGCAGAATCTGGATCCCTAGGTATGCAGCCTGTAGCAGACTCCTTTTAATGCTCCTTCTACTATTCCTATTTGGGTCTTACATAATAAATGCTCTCAAGATTGTTTCCCCTTCCCCAATAAAGGTGCAAGCCAAACCAGTTCACCTGAGAAAGCCCACGAATCCATGATCAATGAGAAAAACCCACCACACTGGACCAAACCCAACCTTCTGGGACTCTATACCTGGAAAAGACGGGCAGATGCCTCCAGGACTGCCTATGGGGGCTCAGCAGACAGACTTTCCACCAGATGCTATTACAACCTTCTCCAGACTACCAACAACTGGCCTTGGCTGCAAATGAAGCCTGGGAAAAACCATCTGCCTCAGATCCCAGGGATCCCACAAATTTCCAAATTCTGGCTGGATCCCCTCCTTTTATACTACACCTCCACTCAGCAGGAAGCAGATAGATTGATCTGTGCCCATAATACCAACAAAAGGCTGGAATGCAGATTCCTGGCACTGTTGGGGTGGGTGGAGGGTCCCAAGGCTAACACCGAAACCAGACCCCCTGATTTATGACCACTTGAAAAACACCCCTGCTTGTTTCCCTGCTTGCAAAATCTCAGCAACTTTCCATTTCTCAACGAGTTATACATGTTGACTCATTCCAGGTAAGTGGAGGCCAGCAGGCTGGCTGCTCTCTGGGAGGAACACCCTCCCTCCCTCATGGTGTGGCCACTCCTATAATGCCCCCTACCCATTCCAGCCAAGCTGCAGCACTCTGATCCTGAGGGAGACAGCCCAGCAGTCTGTACTTCAATAAATCTTTCTTTTCTACACATGGCATGGTCTTTATTTGGCAGTTTCTTACAAAAACATGAAATAAACTTCAATCTTTACCCAGATATCTGCTTATAATAGAAGAAACATTGCAAAGTTTTAAGAATTGCTTTATTTTGCTTTGGACTTTTTCCTTATGATGTTCAGATATGATTTTAAGGACCAGGCACTACTTTTCATTGAAATGCAATGAGTTTTATTAGTGTAATCCATAAGGGAAAGTATGAACATGTGCCTATGATTTTGTGAAATTTAGTTATTTTAGCCATTTTTCTGTTTTCCTAGATAAAAGAGAGATAGATTAAAATGTGACTAAAAAAAGTATTGCCAGGTTGTGACCAGCACACATGAAGGGATGAATGAAGGATTACTGTAACACAGAAGTCTGTGCAAGAAAAGCTGAGGGGAAACTAGTTTGGGACTAGCTCTCCAAATCAGTTTACCTAGTGGCTTTTATTGAGTATAGCAAGTGGCTAAAAAATATTTTAGTGAACAATCAATCCTATTGCTTGTGTCAGCAAGAAAGGCACAAGTAGCATAGCAGATTAAGATAAGAGTGACAGGGACAGGAACTATAATTACTCTGAAACAAAGGATTCAAAGATCAAGATTCAGGCATGTCTTATTGAGACAAAACATTGAAAGGATGCATTCATCCTTTTTGGAGGAGGTTCCTTCACCTTTGTCTTCCTTGTTTACAATCTCTTGAACCATGCCTAAATCTCAATGTCCCCCCCCCCCCTTTTTTGTTTTGTTTTGTAGATTAAAAGCCTGGCTGTGAAGATCGGGGTCACTTCTTGGTTGGAATACTCAGCAGCCTGATTTTCAGATAGCATAACAGAATTGCAATGTACAATTCTAAGCATGAAGGGAAAGAGACTTTCTGGATTCGATTTAACTTTGGTCTTGTGACATAGATCCTTAGCTTCTTGTATCAACCTCTTTAGGTCTCTCCATGTGGGACCAGCTCCACTCTGTCAGGGCAGACACATCCCTCAAGTGTTCAGAGGCCTGAGGGTCAAATTCTTTATCTCCAGTATTGGGTTCCTTCATGGGGACCAATTTCAAGAAATGTTTGATTCTTTTGCTGGGAATCCATAATGGTTCATCTCCTGTGGAGGTGCAAGGGTAACCTCTTCTTCATGTTAATAAGTCTATGCCACCCATCCACTCATTAGTGGCTATATTTTTATACCAAACTTGTCCATGCTTAAAGAGCATTGTTTTTAAATAAGCATAATTGTGTTTTAATAAAACTTTATTTATTAAAAAAAGTCTGTTGTTTTCCCAAAATTGCCATAAGCTGCTGTGTACTTGTCTTCCTGAATGTTTAAAAACTCTCAAGTAAATAGAGCCCAGTTAATAAAGCCCTGTCATCTTTAATTCCCATACCCCTCACACCACCTTTTTTTGGTTTTTTGATGCATGTTTTTAAGTGTCTGGTGGGCCCATTCTATAATCAATTGTCTTGGGGTTGTAAGGGATGCCAGTAACATGGTATATTTGCTACAATGAACGGAATTCAGCAAATTTTTGGTTGGCGTATGTTGGTCCATTGTTTGTTTTAAGTTGGAGAGGGACTCTCATAGCAGCAAAAGCTTGGACACAGTGAGTGATAACTTAGGAGGAATTTTCCTTGATAGCAAGGGACACAAAAATAAGCTCTGAGTGAATAGCTATGGCAACATTGAGCGAATTTAAGTTTTCCAAATGATGATATATGAGTAACATCCTTCTGCCAAATTTGGTTAAGTTGAAGGCCTCAGGGATTGGTAACATCATGGGGTGGTTGTCCCCCATGTGGTTGACAGTTCTCACAGGCCTGAATTATTTGTTTGTCCTGGTTGGGTAATTAGAATTTTTTTTTTGTAATGCTTGCCAATTTTGATGGTGAAAATGGTGAAACAGGCCCCCTGGAAGGCTGTGGCAATCAGAGTCAGCCTGTTGGTTACCTAGTGAAGTGGACCTGGAAGATCAGTATGAGATCAAGTGTGAGTAATGAAAAAAGGATCACCATGCTGGTAGATCAGTTTTTGTAATTGTAGCATAATAGTTCAAAGTATAGGAGGAATATTAGTGTGAATCTGGGAGGTTTCAATTTGTTTTGTAACTAGTACAGAGTATGCCTAAACACTGCCTATACTGAGAGAATCTTTAGGAAACATTTCAAAGGCTTAGAGAGTGGCACTCAATTCTGTTTGTTGGGTAGAGGGGAAACCTTCTTTTACCTAGGATTTTCCCTAAGAAAAAAAGTGCAGCCTTTTCCGAATGGGCAAAGCCATTAGTAAATACTGTGCAGATCTCTGGAATAGGCTGAGGGGCCAGTTTAGTGGGAGAAAAGAAGGGATGTTTCATGAGAAATCATAATTGAGGGTCCTTAATATGTAGTGGTTGGAACAATCCAAAAAAAAATCTGTCAGAGCTAGTTGCATAGCTGGACTAGCAACCAAAAATGTTGCTATTTGTTTTGATTGTAAAGGGATTGAATGTGAAAAGGGTTTTGGGGTTCTTTCTCAACTGCTTAAGAATGAATTCACTGATCATATCTAAATAAGAACTGGGTAATTTTTTCTGGGTATGGGAAAGGAAAATCCATTCTAAATATGACATATGTGGTTTAATTGGCAAATCAAGGCTGTAGGAGACGTTTGAGTTGGGAAAACTAGGAGCCATAGAGATGATAAATACTGGTTCAGTCAAGATACAATGAGGAGAGAGCTTCCTCTATCATTAGAAGTTCCAGTTTTGCCTGTTTGGTTAGTTGGCAAGGAGAGTGTAAAGCAGGATCTCCTTTTAGAGTGGAAAATAAATGTGTTAATTTATTGGTGGGGATTCCTAACATTGGTCAAAGCCAATTAATGTCATGAGTAGCTTTTGGAGAGAATTTAGGGTGAATGTAAGGAGGATATGTAGAGATAATCTTTGGGGTCACACTTGTGCAGTTAAAATATGCCCCAAATATTTCCAGGGGCTGAATAGCCATTTTATGATCATGATTAGCATTTTCCACAGCCAATTGCATTAATATGTTAGTGGCCTGTTGATGGTACTTATCTCTGAATAGCTGCTTTTAGGTGGGCAATAAAATCTACAGAACTTTCATCATTATGAAAGTTGCTGCACATTGGCAAAATATCCTTCAGTGGGACATTTGACAGGAATGTGGTCCCAAGCTCTTTGTGCACATAGTGAAACTTGTTGAAATACAGTGGGATCACATAAAATTTCTTCATTGACATCTATGCAATTTCTTAACCCATGTAACATGGAGGCATTGATAGACACTCTAGCTTATTTATTTTGTGGAGCTTGTTCAAGACAAAGATCATTGAATTCAGGTCTTCATGTGAGATATTGTGGGGCCTCAAGACAAGTTTTAGACAGATGTTGCCAATCCCCAGAGGTCATTTGATAACTTTCCCTTAAGGAGTCAATAATCCCTTTTGTGAATGGGCCCTTGTCCCCATTTTCTTGGAAACTCTTTCTAATTTCCTTAAAGGTACTATAATCAAGAGGCTCATGATGGTACTGTCTCAGTGCATTTTGAATCACAGGGAAGCCCATTAGGTTCCCTCTGAGGACTGCCTCTCTCAGGGATTCTCCAAGCACTGAAGCTTGGGTTCTTTTTCCATTTCTATCAAAAACTGGGGGAGGAGGTGAAGGGATGCCTGGAGGCAACTTGTCCTCTTCCAACAGGGCAGAGAGTTGAAATGTCACCCCTGGAGGTACTGGAAGCTCTTTTGTAAGTAGGGGAGCTAAAGCAGCCCATACTAGAGTCAATGGGGTTAGAGAAGCAAGAAGTATCTTTTCCCCTGGAGTTTTTCTTTTTCATTATTTTTCCTTGCTCTTTTTCAAATATCCAAATCAAGGGTTCTTTTTCTGGGAGCCAAGGATTGCATAGAGATACTTTTAATAACATTTTACCAATTTGTTCTTCATTTACAATAGCCCACAGGCTTTAAATAACTGTTCAAGAGTTCTTATATAGCATTTTTGTTCAGAAGACAGTTTGCTACCCCATAATTAACCTCAGTTGAAAATTCCCAAGAACTTGGCAGTGCTTACCCACACCAATGACTTATGGCACCATTACTTTTGTTTTCCAGGTTCACATGCTGCTCACTGCAAGGGCCATGACATTACTCACATGGGATACCACTTGCTGGGTTGTGACCAGCACACCTGAAGCAATGGATAAAGGATTACTTGAACACAGGAATCTGTGCAAGAGAAGCTAAGGGGGAACTAGTTCAGGACTAGCTCTCCAAATAAGTTCACCTCATGACTTTTATTGAGTATAGCAAGTGGCTAAAAAATATTTGTGGGAGCAATCAATCCTATTTCTGGTGTCTGCAAGAAATGCATGTAGCATGGCAGATTAAGATCAGAGCGAGAGGGACAGGAATTACAATTACTCTTAAACAAAGTGTTCAAAGATCAACATTCAGTCATGTCTTCAAACACTGAAAGGATTCATTCATCCTTCTTGGAGGTGTTGCCTTCACCTTTGTCCTCCTTGTTTACAATCTCTTTAACCATGCCTGAATCCCAACAATGTATTTAAAGAAGTTGTAAAAATTGAAGCAGTTAATTGGGAAAATATATGGGTATAATCATGAAATAATTTGATTTCTGAAGAGTATTTCTGAATAGACTATAATAAGGTCAACAAAACTTTTTATTTCAAACATTCCAGTTCATTTACTTTATTAAGTTCATAGTCATGCAGGCACCTAGTCATTTTTTTGAAGTAACAAGTCCATTTAAACTTTTAAACTGTTACTATATATCCCAAGATTGGAAAATAAACTGACTCTTCAAGACTAACAAGTTTTATTCTTGTTTTGGGGACAGATGGGGGAGGGGGTTGAATTCAGAGCCTCATGCTTGCTTGGCGGACGCTATACCACTTGATCTAGTCCACCAGCCCTTTTTTTGTTGGGTATTGTCAAAATAGGGTTTCTCAATCTGTTTGTTTGCACTGACTTCAGACCACTAGCCTCATGATCTTCACGTCTAAAATAGCTAGGATTACAGGAATTAGCCATAGGTACCCAACAAGACCAGCGACTTTTTTTCTTTATTATTGTTGTACTGGGGGTACATTGATACATTTACAAAAGTTCTTAAAATAAATTAAATACATCATAGTTGTACTCACCTCTCCATCATTCTTCTGTAGACCCTGAATCCCATTCCTGGAATTGTTTCAACAGGTCTCACTGAAATGCTTCAACAGGTCTCATTTTTCCATTTACATACATGTGTACACAGTATTTGCACCCTATTCACCCTCTTACACCCTATACCCACATCCTCCTCCCTCTCACTGATACCAAGCCCTCAGAAAAGACCAGTGTCTCTAATTTAGAGAGCAGGACCTATTCTCTAATTTTATTTTTAAAAAATGACATTTTTGTGTAAGATATCTATACAGGAAGTTTCCTTGTGACATTCCCATGTGTATATGTATTATAACCTGACTTGGTTCATCTCCTCTATTTTTCTGATTTCTTACCTTAGTCCCCTTCTTATAGTAATTTCTTCTTACAGTGATTTCAATAGGTTATGACAACTATGGGTATCCCTAACCTCTACAAAAAGTTGGTATTGTCAGTCTTCTTAATTTTAATGTAAACTGTCTGATTAAACTTGCACTATGTGATTCAAATTCTCAGGTATACAAAGAAAGGTGCTCACAATAAATTACATTGTTAGCATAAATTATTTGATTAAATTTGAACCACATGGCCAAAGGTTTCAGGCATACAATGAACTCTTCTCAACCAAAATATAATGTATCAAAGCTCATTCCCTAGAATATTGCCAGGGGCCTTCAAATAGAGATGCTTATAGGGAATTCACAGACTTTAAGCAGCCTAGCTCTGTGAATTAACATTTCCCTGTATATTCTTTCATGGGATTGCTTTATTATCTTTGTGAAAAATGAAATGACCGTTATGAGTCTATTTCTTACTTCAAATTTTATTCTGCTGTTCTATTTGTCAATCCTAAACCAATATCACACTATTTTGATTCCTGTAGCTTTATAGTAGAGTTGAATTAAATTTTATGTCATTTGACTACATTGCTCTTTTTCAGGATTACTTAGAATATTCTGTTACTTTGCATTTCCATACAAATGGGAAAGTCATCTTATTAATTTCTCCATGTAGTCATTCATTACAAATTTTTTTCTCTCTGCTGTGATTTCTCCACTTTTCCTTCATTCCCAATGTATTTTCCTTTCCATATTTCATGATATTACTTTTTAAATCTTTGTATGCAAATTCCAACATCAGTGTCATCTTGCTATCCTTCTCTTCTTCTCCTTATCTTTTCTGTTGAAAATGGAAATCATTCTTCTTTCATGTTTTGAAGTAATTTAGGATGCATGCTGAGATGCATCATTTTTTAAAGAACTTAGTTTTGGTAATTTTTTGGAGTGATTTTATTCTTTAGTTTATATGGCAACATCTATTTTTATATGGCAGTTATGGTTTTAGTTGAATTATGTTCCCTTATATAAGTTGCTTTGAACTTGATCCACTAAGTCATCATTCCACAAAAATTTGTACACAGTTTTTAACCTTAGTTAAGGGGTCTTCATTCTTTCTGGCTTTTTCCTATTCAGCATGTACCCTTGCATATTGGAAGCTGTGAGTAGCCTAAACTCTCTCCTTGATCTGTCTTTTAAACTAGAAAAAAATACATTTTCTATTAGGGTTTTGGTTACCATCCATGGCACAGTTTTGAACTGCATTTAGTGTAATAGCCAGAATAAATGATACTCAATCAGCACCATCCTTTTTACGTGGTGTGGACTATGCTCCCAAATCCACCCATTTGTGATCATTTTCAATGCTGTTGGGCAGCATTTTTTCTTTTTACATTTTCTTCAGAGTTTATATGTATTATCTACAAAGGATCATTTGGATAGGTCCTATTTGGCTATTACCTTAAACAGAAGTTTGTGTAGAATTTAGGATCACAGATGGCAAGTAATTGATTTAGATCATAGATTTTTCATTAGAAATTATTATTAATGTCTTGGGAGTTTTATTGAATAATATATGTTACTGAGGTTTAAAAGATATTGCAGACAATTTTGCCCTTAAAAAAGATGAATTCAGCATGCATTGATTCCCAATACCACTCCAAACATTACTAAAATAAGAATAAAAGATTAAATTACACATATATGCATAAATGCAAAGGGAAAAAAACACTGAACAGTTTGCAATACAATTTTGAAAAATATAAATTGGATAATCAACAGTTGATTTAAAAGATGCTTATAGATAAGGATTATAACAAGAAAAATGAACTGAAATAGGTCAAAATTGTCAGGTATCATGGTATATATATGTCATACAATGGTAGAGTCAAAATGAAGAAGTTACTTGAAAGTATTTATTAAGATAAGTTACACAGTTTTGTAACACTTCCCTTACCCATACAGATATTCAGGTACTTCCTCTCTTCTAAGGAAAATAATTTTGCTTTCAGGACAAAAACAAAAAAACAAAAAAAATGAATAAGGTGAAGAGTTTCCAAATACCTAGGTATAAGATACAATGTTTGTGAAAATCAGGTACCATGAGAAAAGTATGGAAGTAAGCAAAATAATACAGAATATGCCTTCCTTAGTAGTCTTAGCTCTCAAAATGCTAACATCAGGTGAGGTGGCACACGAAATCAGACTGCTAAACCAGACTCATACAAATCATAGAATTAACTTATACATAGGAAAATTTTCTGTACCAACTGTATGTTAAAAGCCATAAAAACTCAGACAAGGCAATGGGATATCTGAAATATTAAGAGTAGCACCTCAGTCAACTGTGGTGGCATGCATTCATAATCCTAGCACTGGGCAGGTTGAGATAGAAGAATTGTGAGTTTGAGGTCAGACTGGGCTACATAGGAAATTCTAAGCTACTCTGAGCTATGTAGCAAGAGCCTGTCTCAAAAATAAACCAACAAAAAGAGTAGCAACTTAAGTCTTTTGCACATTTCTTGATGACAAATATCCAGAATAGATGAGTCCACTATGTGTGATACATAGGTTTCCTTACTCACACAGAGGGAGCATTAAAATGATCACAAATCAACTTGTAACAAATACACAGCTTACATGACACTCTCCAAGGAGCAATGCTTCATATATCCTCAGTCACTATTTGCTGTAGATATTTTTTAGCTAAAGACCTATCCTAGGACATTTCCTAATAAGGGTTTCTTACCCCTAGCAAATATCATTAGTTTGTTTACTTAAAGTTCATGTTGTACAAAAGATTCAACAAGATTACTGATCTTCTTTTCTCCAGGGATATCGCTTCAATAAAGGAAGCAAGAATTATACACCTGCTGTTTTTAAGGGATTTTTTCTTAATGAGGACAGGTCATAACTTCCACAGGAGTCACATGTTCATAAGCTCAACCTATTCTCCATTTATCTTTAAAGTCAATGAAAGTCTCAAGATCACATAAATTTGAGAAAGGTTTATAATACAAGGCACTAAAACCAAAATGATAAAAAAAAAATAAGTAAAAAACTAAACTGAATGTGGAAAGAGGTGATCAAGAGGGTCAGAAAAGAGAAAGGAAATAATCAGAAACAAAAGGATACTTGAAATGAGAAAAATACTGAGATGCTTTAAAGAAGAAATATTCAGGGAAGCAGAACTATTTCACAGAAATAAACAAATACCGCTTCCTTTCAAGGAAAACAATTAGGTTGTTCTTATTCTTACTCTAAATATGACTTGCTTTAATTCTATTGAAAGTGTATTCCTTTCCTAATAAAATGTACTGTTCCTTTCATTACTAAAAAAAGAAACAATTGAAGAATTACATGAAACAGCAAAGGGAAATATCCTAAGGCAGAAAAAAGAAAACATTTTTAAAAATACACATAATCTAAATGATCCAGTATTAATTATTAATAAGGTAGTTGAAATTAAGAACATAGGATAAGGAAAGAAAATAATAAATAAGTAAAAAATAAATTTTACTCCCCAAATAACTACTCAGAAGGCCAGGAATATGAATAAAGAAATATTCTCAATCAGGACACATTTTTATAAATATTTAAAATAGCAGTTAATTTATAGAAACTAAAAGATTCACAGAGAAAAATAGGACAAATATGAAGCATCAGTTCAGAATTCAGAATTTGAGTAATGGGAGATTGAAGTCTAGGCACCAATATTTTAAGGCTTTGAGGGACAATAATTTCCAGTTCCTTATCACTCCAGTCGATGGGTAGAATAATACTGTTTTCAGATATTAAACTATGAAAAGTAATGCTTCTTAGGGAGCTGCATAACTAGACAATATAACTATGAAAAAGGATGGAATCAACCAAAAAATCTTTTAAAAATATATGGAATTGGGATTCCAGAAATTTCATGCCAAGCCATGGCAGAGAAAAGGGAATTCTAAGGCTGCTGCTGCTGCTGCTGATGATGATGAAAATAATACAGTAATGATAAAAATTAATAAAAAGCCTGCCATAAGACTGAAGTGAGATGACGAAAATCCCCAAGGGGTCAGGAAGACAACTCAAGAAATGAGCTTGGAGGAGGAAGTGAACAAAAAATGGTGGCAATTATATGGAGAAAAAAAGAAAAAGTTTCAAATCACTTCAGGAGCAACAAAGTATTGTAAAAGAATAAATAAAAGCACAATATACATGCTAGGTAACTGTATCTGAATTAGTAGTTACAGAATCATACATTATATCAAAATGACCTTGCTTCTCATAGTACTGACTAAACCAAAACGTGTGTGTGTGTGTGTGTGTGTGTGTGTGTGTTCCCTGACCTCTTTCTAACCCATTCTCCAGTCATATCCAAGTTTCATTTTATGGCTCCTTTGAGTACATCTTATTTCATATTTTTTTTCTTATCTGTCCTTTATCAGCATTCATTGTATCATACTATAGTTACATATTGTTATGTTTATCTCCTTCAATAAGCCATAAGCCCTTTGAAGGGCACATTTTGTCAATTATTTGTACATATTCCAGGTTTATTAAACTAACTTGTTTTTTCACACATAAAACAGATTTAATGAGTCTTTGGGGAAGTTTTACAGAATAAAGTACATGAGTCATAAATACCACATGCAAAATCTGTTTGGCTCAAATTATTTAGGATTGGAAATGGCTACAATTTCATTTTATTTATTTATTTTTGCTTAGCACTTTATTTTTTAGATTTAATTTTACTGTTTTGCATTTCCTTACATGTGTATGCATCATTTGGACCACCTGCCCCCCCGCCCCAACCCCCTTGCTTCCAGGCAGACCCTGGCCCACCCTCTTGTTCTCCAATTTTGTTGAATCGAAAACATAAAAGATAGTAATAGAAATACAGCATCTTTGCTAGTTTGAGATAAAGATAGCTATAAAGAGAGATTCTTTGTTATTTTCATGCATATGTTTATTTCAATCCATATTGGTTCATTTCTACCTGACCTCTTCACTACTTCCTAGTCCCCTTTCCATAGTGACCTCTGCCAGTTTAACATTACTTTATTCACTCCTATATAGTGAGCACATCAACCACATTCATTTTAGGTTTCCTTCCCTTTCCCTATTCCACCCATGCACAGTATCCCCTTAGTTTGTGACCCATGTCCCATAATATTACTGCATTCATTTTAGATCTATAATCCACTTATGAGGGAGAACATGTGATTTCTGGCCTTCTGAGCCCAACCAACTTCACTTAAGATGATGTTCTCCACTTCCATCCATTTACGTGCTAATGACAAAATTTCATTCTTCTTTGTGACTGAGTAAAAATGTATAAATACCACATTTTCTTAATCCATTCATCAGTACTAGGGCATCTTGGCTGTTTCCATAGTTTAGCTATAGTGAATACTGTTGTAATAAACATGGATGTGTAAGTGCCTTTGTAGTAACCTGAGTAACAATCTTTCGGGTATATCTTTAGGAGTATTATTGTTGGATCATAAGGTAGATTTATGTTTAGTTTTTTAAAAAGCTTCCATATTGTTTTCCATAGTGGTTGTACTAACTTAGATTCTCACCAGCAGTGTATGAAGGTTCCTTTTTTCCCACATCTTCTCTAACGTTTGTTGTTGGTGTTCTTGATGGTAACCATTCTAAGAGGAGTGAAGTAGATTCTTTGGGTTTTGATTTGCATTTCCTGTATGGCCAGAGATGGTAAACATTGTTTCATGTGACTTTTGGCTATTTAGAGATTTCCTTTGAAAGGTTCTATTTAGTTCAGTTGCCAACTTCCCTATTGGTTCCTTGATTTTGGGGAGTTTAGTTTTTTGAGCTCCCTATATGATTATCAATCCCTTATCTGATATATAGCTAGTAAAGATTTTCTCTCATTCTGTGGGTGGTCTCCTTAGTTTAGAGACCATTGCTTTAGTTGTGCAGAAGCTTTTTAATTTTGAGGGATTTTTTTGTTGGTGTCACTGGGCTCATTAGTGACATTTATCTGATCAGGAACTGGATATCCATTTTCTTCATTTCCCAGTAAATCCTCTACTGAATTTTTTTTTTTTTTTTGAGATAGAGAATAATTCCCTTCCCTTTTTCTTCTCCCTATCACTCCAATTGGTGCTATGCAACTATGTTCTTGGTAGGCTAGTAGGTGCTTTAATTGCCTGTTTTCTTTCCCTTGATTTAATTTTTTGTGTTGCTGCTGACTTGGTTATTAGCTATGTTGATGTGCTATTTCTGTCCCTGGCCTGGAGGTGTAAATTTGCAATAATAAATTCACAGATTCAATGCCAGACCAGTTGTTTACATATAATATAGTAAACCACTTGGATATAATATCTATAAACAGTGGGAGTTGGGGGACTAATGGTTATTTAGCTAGAGATAGTTACTTTGGTAATGGTAAAGGTGGCATTAAAGGAGGGGTAGGAATGGAGGATGGGGGCTTCCCATGGGTTGAGGGTCCAGGATGTCACAGTAATCAATTCTGATTGATGTTCTATCTTCTGCTTATTAAGAGAAAAATTAAAAAGGAAGAAGAAGAGAAACAGCCAGGGGACTCTTTTCCCAAGACAGACATGCCCCGTTTGCAATGCCATGCCATGATTTTCTGGCTGTTAGGTGGAATTGAAAGCTGTTTTAAAGGTCAGTCCTTGAATTTTGTGTGCACCAAATGTGTTGGCATTTACATTTAGGCTAGAAGCAATCAGAATCATCCAAGTGTAGCTCCCATGTCTTAAGATAGTTCCTGAGTTGTGGAGCTCAGGAATTCTGATTCTCTACCCTAGCTGCCATCTTGGCTTTCTGATTAACTTTTCCATAATGGACTTCAATATATACTTATAGATGTGCAGATAATTAAATACATTTTTGCTTTCTTATTATGTTTGCCTTACAAATGTCTGTCCAAAACAAAAATATCTGAAATAAAATATATGCAATTAATAAAATTAATATTTACTTTTGAATACAGTACAGAATTTTTATAATCTTATTAATAGCAATAACAGACCATTAAAACCTGGATGAAACTGACACTGGAGTTTTTTTTAAAAACTAAAGTGTTTCTGTCTTTTTACAAATGTTTTTCTTCTGTACTGGTGTTTGAAATCAAGTTTTCATGCTTGCTAGGTGGGTAAGTTCTACCACATGAGCCACATTCCAAGTCATTTTTGCCTTGGTTATATTTGAAGTTGGATCTAACATTAATTCTTGGGCCAGTCTGAACACTGAACCTCCTATTTATGGTTCCAGTTTAGCTGGGATTACAGGCACACCCCTAGCCAGCTCACACAAGTTTTTGTTGGTGGAGATGGGGTCTCATGAACTTTTTTGCCTGGTTTGGCCTCAAACCATGATCCTCCATATCTCTGCCTCCTGAGTAGATAAGATTGCAAAACAGTCCCAGCCCTATTTTTCTTTAAAATGTTGTCAATGCAATCTTCTCTCTTTCTTTCCACAGAAAAATAGATTAGATAGCTAGTTAGATGGGTAGATTAAAAAAGCAAATAGTGAAGCAAATCTTCAGAAGCTCTAAAGCATCTTGCTTTTTTTCTCACTCTTTTTCTGTAGCTTCACCTATTGTAACATATCCACATTCTAATTTTGTTCTCTCATTTCTACTGAGAAAATAAATTGTTACAGTGGAAACAGTCAATGAGCTGTTCAGGAAGACATATTATTAATTTTCTTAAATGAATGTGCTAAAGCTAATAAGATCAATCATTTTGTAAAAAGT
Source organism: Castor canadensis (assembly GCF_047511655.1). Lineage (NCBI taxonomy): Eukaryota > Metazoa > Chordata > Mammalia > Rodentia > Castoridae > Castor > Castor canadensis. Next base: position 103,619,586 of record NC_133394.1, on the reverse strand, counting down.
AACTTTAGACTTTCTCTAAGTCATTAAAATTGTATCAAGAAAGAAAAGCGGAAAAGACTCAATTAATAAAACTAATACTTTTTACAAGAATGTACTGCAAAACGAATTCTTTCTGATTTCCATATGGGAAATTCTCATAAACTAATGTCTCCAGAATAAGATGCTGAGGAAAAAATTAATGTGTTATGTTTTTATAGGAATAAAATCCTTGGAAAGATAGCAGGGATAGTTGCTGAGATGATAAATTATAATACAAATAGAAGAAAATAATTTAAATTAGAACTATGATGAAAAAATTCAAGTTAATTCAATTATTTTATACCATAATATTTCTTTTAAATCTTCTGGTTTTAAAATTCAATATGAAAACATTTTTTAAAAACCTAATTCACCTTTGTGTCATATATAATGAAATACATTAATTAAAGATAAATAGAAAGCAAACATTCTTTACAGAATGCCCTGCTATTTTGCTTTTGCCAACCATTTTCCAAATAATTTTACTCATTTTAAAATTAATAACAGTTAATTTAAGGAGGATTAAATAAAAATCCACTTTAAATAGACATTTCTTAATAAGTACATTAAACAGTAGGACAATAAATTTTATTTTATCTATAAAGCTGATAAATTCATTTAATCATATCAGATATACACAATTAAAACCACAAAAATCTGGAGAATAATAGTGGTTTTTTGTAACATAATTAAACTGCTTACTATAAAAATAGGCTCACCCAACTTTTCAATTGTGCTTACCGTAGTTTATTTCCTGGAGCATCTTGTCAGTGTTTTTACTTTCGGACCTGAAGGCCAGGACTGTTTCTGGTTAATACATAGGAAGTAGCACACCAGAGACACAGTTAGACACATCTTTGCTTAAGTTATATTTTAGTTGGCTTTATTCCTTATATTTTGTTTTTCTCTTCTTACAATCATGTCTTCCTTTGCTCCAAGGTCATTTCCAACTGTGTTCTGCAGCTGTTGGTTCAATTTGTGATAAACAATTGATTATACAGATTATAGAACAAGTTAATCAGTCTGGGACTTTAGTAATGAACAATAAAGCTCAAGCAAGTTAATATATCAGTCTTAAGTAGAGAAGATATCTGAAACTAATTAAACACTGGCCCCAGTGACAGTGATATAAGCTGTGTTTCTATTGCCTTAATATTCCCTAACACTGAAGTTTTCATAATGGTAGTGTCAAATTACACATTCATCTTTAGAATCAGTCTAATTGAACACTAGGAAACAAACTCTACCTTGTAGAGGTGACCTTGAAATCAAATTTTGTAAGAATTATAAAATATTACTCAAGGAATTTCACTTTTCTGACATAAAACTGCCTTTGTCCTGGAGTAATTGATCATTAATAAGCAATTTCCATTGGGAAAGTAAATTGTAAGAAATACTAACCTGACTGTAGAGAAAAGAATTTTGATAGTAAAAAGCACTTTTATTTATATAAATATACTGATAGCAATAAACACTGTTTTATTGCTTTAAGATTTTTTTTTCTTAATACTGGGTGACATAGCTCAATATTACACTCTTAATTTTCAATATGTATTTGACACAGGTCATCTAATGAAAGTTACTGCTTAAATATGATATTAATTTATCATCTTTAAAATGTCTGGTATAAAAGTTTAACTTTTATATTAAAAGAAGGCAACATACAATGCAACAGATGTTTGAATTACAACTGTAAAGTATGGAATTGAATGATAGCTGTGGCAATGATGTTAGTCAACAATCTTTACTTAGAAAGGGAATTCTGGCATTCTTGATCCATACAACAAGGGTACAAATGAGTATCCAAATAGAAACTACCATGTGATATATGGATTGAGGTGGACACCTGGTAAATTTTGCAAATCCTGTGTTTCTTCATGTTTATAGTCAAAAACAAAGACCTCTGAAGAATAGTGCCAACTATAGGTATTAATGTTTCACTAACCTTCCACTAGATACTGTACTAACATGTGCTGGAAATATTCCCACTTAGCATTTAGAAGCTAGCATGCCAGGACACACAATATAGTAGTCTTCTGCCACATCTTAGGGACTCTCTTGGGATATGATTTGAACAAAAATCTTTGGACACTATCATCTTTAGTTTCATGTAATTGCAAAATCAGTAAGCACTATGGTTTGGATATTGTTTGTCCCTCAAAAGTTTACATATTAGGGCACTTGATCTCTTGTGTGGCAATGTGGGAGATGATGACATCATTAAAGGTGGGACCTAGTGGAGGAATGTTTTTAGGCCACTGAAGCCACTGCCTTCAAAATCAATTAAGATATTTCTCCTGGAACACTCTTTACTCTGTAAGAAATGGTGATTATAAAAAACCTGAGCCTCACAATCTCCAGTATCTTTGGCTTCCTATTTTGCAATGTAACCTCTCAATGTTACATGTGCTCTCACAATTATCATCACAAAATGATGTGATTCAGCCTGGGGGTCCCTTCCATGAGACTGTGTCATGCTGGTTGGACTTTCAGACTTCTAAACTGCAATCTGAATAAATCTCTTTATAAAGTTCAGGTATTTCATTATTAATAACAAAAATTGACCAATATAATCAAATAATTTGGAATACCTCTTGAATCAGCACATAAATCCTTTCCCAATTTGGCGTGTACTAACATTTGAGTAACAATTTTAAGTTATGACTCTCCTAAATTTGCAAATTTTCCACATAATATATTTTACCATATTACTGTATCTTCATGTGGCAAAGGAGAACAAGAAAGTACTCTAGGTTCACTTTAAAAATGGTACTGATCCTATTCATGAGGGCTCTGTTTTAGGGATTATGTTACAACATGTGCATTTGTTAGGAACTCAAACATTCATTCTACAGCATTCTACCTCTGATCCCCACAAATTCATGTCCTTTTTACATGTAAAATATATTTATTCCATCCCAATAACCCAAAAGTCTTTACTCCTCACACCATCAACTCTAAAGTACAAAGTTTTATCTAAATATCATCTAAATCAGATATGGGTAAGACTCAAGGCAATTTTCACCATAGACAGTTTTCTAATTGTGAATTTGTGAACCCAAACAGGTTATATCCTTCCCAGGTATAATGAAGATACAGATTATATACATTCCATTCCACAGCAGAAATCTGAAATAAGAAAGGGACATCAGCTGTTCCAAGTTCAAAATCAAGTGAGGCACACCACATTAAAAACAGTCTTCTTTTACTCCATTGTCTCTTCTCTGGATCTACTGAGCTGCTCCAGTGAAGCAGTTGTGCTGTCCTTATAGCTTTGGTAGGGAGACATTGCATCCCCAGGACTCCCCCACCTCATTGTTTTAGGTAACCCCATTCTCATGAAGTAATTGAACATTGCTCTAGCAGAAGTCCTTTTCAATGGCCCAGTATTCTAATTTCTAGGAAGAGAAAGCCATGCTACTAGTCACAACCATAGCTCCTTTTTTTTCTTTGTTTGTTTTTGTTTTCTTTTTCTGTGAACCAGCCTAGTACTTCATGGAAACTGACAACATGTGCTGCATGTCCATTCCTGAAGGGCAGTCCTAAGAGCCCACACTACACTGGATCCTGACAGAGCTTCACTTGGAGCATCAGAGAAGTATGGATCTAGAAGGAAGGGAATGGAGCCTGCAATATCAGGAAGCATTTGGAAGCACAGACTGAGGTACAGTAGATGCTGTCATCTCCTTTGAAACTGCTCTGCCTGCTGGGCCCTGGGTACTCTCTTATAGGAGGGACAGCATTGATGATCTCTGTACTACCTTCAGAGTTCTTTGATTATTTTGGAGTAGTCTCTCATTTCTATTGAGATGGCCAATTACTATTAATCTTCCTAACTGGTGAAAAATTCCATACCCTTAGCATAGTCTCCCAAACAGACTTTTTCATTCTAATATGGTTAATCTGAGATTTTTCCAAATCTTTACATTCTGTTTCCTTTTTATTTAACAATTCTGTCCTTAAGTCATTTCTCTCCTTTCACACGTCTATAAATAGTCAGAGTCAGGATGTACCTCACCACTTTTCATAGAAATAGCTTTGAACATTAAGTTTTATTTCTCACAAATTCTACCTTTAACAAGATACAAGAGCACAACCACAATTCAGCCAAGTTCTTTGTCACTTTGTAACAAAGATAACTTTTTCTCTATTGTTTCCTCTGTTGGTCTCTTATCCATATGAAACCTGCACATATCCATCAGAGTGGCCTTTGCTGACCATATTTTGTCTAACATTCTCTTTGTAATTACTTACATATTTTCTTAAAGGCTTGAACCTTTCTCTACAGCTCTCATCTTTCTTTTTGAGCCCTTGATAGAATCACCATTAAAGATTCAATCATGGAAATGCAGGTTTTCCAAGCATGTACTTTAAAACTCTTCCAGTTTCTACTCATTACCCAGTTCCAAAGCTGCTTCCATATTTTTAGATATTTGTTTTTATAGCTCCCCCATCTCTTGAAACAATTTATGCCTTAGTTCATATGAACTGAGATAAGACAGTAGTATAGACTAGGCGATTATACTGAAAATAAATTTATTCTCCACAATTCAGGAGCCTGGAAAGTACCAGATAAAAACATTAGAAGATTCAATATGTAGGAAGTTCCCATTTTCTTGGTATGTTCTCAGATACTGGAAGGGGAAAAGGGAGCTCTCTTATGTTCCTTACTAAGCCATTATTCACAAGGAGTCCATGTTCTTAACATATTCACCCCCCAAGGGGTGCATAATATCATTAAATCAAAATGTAACTGTGAATCAAAACACAATGAAATATCATCTCACACTTTGTAGTATGGACATTATTTAAAAAAAGAAAGAACAAGATAACGAGTATTGTAGATGCTGAGAAACTGGAACCCTTGTACCCTGTTAGTGGGAATTTAAACTAGTGAAGTGACTAATTGCTTGAGTATCTTCTAAACAATTAGTAACACAATTAAAAACACAAACTAGATTAATCTTTAAAATTCGAAACAAAAATTTGCCAGCATTCACCTACAAAATCACTTAGAGAACATCTTCAAAATAACATTTCTTAATATTAATTATTTTTAATTTGCTTGTTTCCTGGGGAATTATTCAGATATTTAAATTGCCAACTTTCTCAGGTTTATAGAAAATGCAGTTAGAATAATAAAATTGGAAACTTTAGGGAATTTGAACTTCTGGAGAAACACTGGAGAAAATTTAAAACTAGAAAGAAAAGGAAAAAGTTTTTCTTTGAGACATGAACAATTATTAGGCCAAGAACGAGGATCCATCATGTCATTTTCATCCAGTGACTGTCAGTCTGCATTAAAGACCTCCAATGGACATTGTTATCTTGAATGTTGATTCAGCATTTATATGTAATCCTGATCCCAGATCAATTCTGTTAAAACAGAATTGATTTTGTATTTGCCTTCCTATAAAAGAAACATGAGATTAATTTCGGTGAATAACTGTTTTTCATGTTATCATGAGCTGAAGACAGATCTCTTTTTAAAACTATGCCAAATTGTATAGACAATTTTTAATTTTATTATTTTTGGTTTTACTTTAATTAGCATTTAAAGAAGTTCCCACCCTCGTGCTTAGATTTGATTGTTTGACTGAATACTGCCTAAAATCTGCACAGAATTAGCTATGGAATTTCTCAAGCAGTGGTTGAATTACTTTCACTTTTTTTTACATTCAACTTCTAATGTATAAATTTTACATTCAGGTCTATTGGCTGCAGAAAAGCAAATTTACCTAGCAACAAAATAAAGTATGCATTCAATCCTACCACCCCACTAAATATATTGGAAAGGTCAATCTATCTCTTGTTAACAGCCATTTGTCAACTCCACATCACTACAGGGGGCCTCCAAATGTTTTCTAATCATACCTTTGGAAATAATTTTAATACACTCACCTCTTGAAAAATCTCATTACTTAAAACTTAACACGATCGATTTAGAGATCATGTATGATGAAAAATATGTTACGATGAGTTTTATATACAAATCAAAAAAAGGACAAAATTAACACATTGTTAAAATTAATATATAATATATCTCAAAGTATATATTAAAGACAGGGTCTTATCTATAGTGAAATATTTAGTTGATAATTCTTTAAAAATTAAGCTGATACTTCACACATTATACCATACTTCCAGATAAATTGTTTCTTACCTAAAAAAGGATTGAGCATAATACAAATATATAACCAATTTTATTTTTTAAGAAGAAAAAGATTTTTCACATTGAAAACAGAAGCAGAAACCACAAGTGAAGATATCAGTATGTACAATGTATACACGTGCAAAGATTAAACACTGAAGAAAATAACTGCTGTATCTGTAATCCTAGCCCTCAGGAGACGGGTGGGATGATCGGGCCTTCACAGCCAGCTTAAGCTACATAATGAAACCCTGTCTCAGGAAAGCAAAGCAAAACAAAAAATCTGCTTTAACAAATGAAGTCTGTTGAAATAAATGTAGGACTGGTGGAGTGACTCAAACAGTGGAAGACCTGCCTGGAAAGTCTAAGACCCTGAGTTCAAACACCAGTACTGTCAAAAAGAAAAAAAAAAATAGTAACAATGCCTACTAGAAATTAAATTTAGGAAGTTAAAATAAAATGATAAAATTAGAAAATGCAACATCTATAACAGAGCATACCGACCTAAGCACGAATGTGCAAAATTCATAAATTAATAAAAAAGACAAACACATTAATTGAAATTAAACAAGGGATAAACCAAAAAATTCACAAGATAAACAACAATTACAGTAAAGTGTATTGAGCTCTTACTGTAGGATAGGAACTGAGTAATTAACCTGAATTGTTCTTACAGAAAAACCATATTTTCATTATTAGTGTAGCATTATTAGTATAAGTGCCATCACAAATAGTCATGATATTATAATACTTAAAAATGCAAAAGGGTAATATGTTTTTGATTCTTACAAGGCCATTAAAAAGTTACATGTTTTAAGTTAGAACTTTTTTCATATATCTATAAACTTTCTGGAGTGTAATTTAATTTTGTGCAGAAGATGGACTGATAAATTGAATATTGCACTCATTAAATATATGTCAAATAGAAGCACTCTGTTCTGACATAGAAACAGATTATTTATAGAAATTAGAAGGAGGTGTATTTACATATTTTAAAATGGAAATTTTGGGACTCGAGAATCTTTCCTGAACTCTTAAAATATGTTAATATCTAAAGAGAATATTTATAAATTTAAATATTATGATCTAAGTGAGGAATAAGCCCCAAAATGAAAACAAAGAATATTTCTGCCAGTATTATAAAATTTAGACAATCTGTAAGCTAAAAATATATAAAAATAGTAGTTAAACTGCAGTAGAGTAAAATCGTTCAGAAAAATTCCCATAACAGCATTAGAGATATTTATGGATAGGAACATGAATAAATGACAGTGGGTCCAGATAATTAATAGTAAGTTTTACTTATTTTTAATAAGATTTTTTGGGCAGAAATATTTAATATGTAAAGTAACAAAACAGTCATTGAAATTCAAAGAAATATTTTTAAAATATAATTTTCATTAGTTTTATAGTTATCTTTTACTACTAAAAGTATCTTGGTTTGGATGATTAGTTATACAATCTATCATTTCACCCAGTTCTCCTGTCCATCTGGGCTGAATCAGACTTTAGGACTGATGTATATAATGTGACCTAAAAGGGACATAATGGATATAGCTGTGATAGTGCTTTTACAAATGTGTTTAACAACATGTTCACATGCAAAATAGTTATTGCATAGTGTGCTTCAAAGTGCTCTCTTATGTCTTAATCACACTATTGTAAGATAGCAACAAAAGTTGATTGACCAATAGAAATCACTTATCCCAGAATTATTTTCAGGCCAACTATGTTCTATAACAACAACTTCCTAACATAGCATATTCAAGATATTTACACATTTTATATACACAATACTTAGCTTGGCCTTCACAACACTGGAGATGGCAGAAAACATTTCACTTGCTTTCTTTACAGAAAAAGAAATTGAGATGCAGTTTAAGTGAAATGATGAAGGTCAGTCTAGAACTGCATGTTATTTTAGACTGCTTTTTTTCCAAATTACTTTTTTTCTATCTTTATAAGACATGTTTCCTCACTGTTCTTTAACAGATAAATACAGGATGTTTTTTAAATTTCTAAACTCTAATTTACCATTTTAAAATTTTTGATTGATGGTTTCATTATTCAAGCAGTAATTTCCCATTAAAACGTGGATGAATAATACCTACAATTATGATTTCTTTTTCTGGTCTTCTAAGATTCTATAAGTATTTTCTTTTATTTGTATGCTTACAACTACTTAAAATACAGAAAGTGAATTAGATGTCGTTGAAACTGACATGAGAAAAATGTTTTCAAGTTTGATATTTATAATATATTTGAAGACACTATCATTCCATGTAAAAACAAATTAATGGATAGCACAACTATTCTTATCAACACTAGGTGTTGTTTCCTAATGTCCTTCCTCCATTCAATCTCTGTCCAACTTTGGAGTAATTTGAGTTATTACTATTGAACAGTCCACTCGTGGTCTCTATGAGTTATTGATCATCTTCAGAAGGACTTCATATTATTTCTAATATCATATGTCTCTACTTATACTGGAGTTCAAGTTTGTCTTGAACTATGACTTTGATTTTATTATTTTGTTTTTATTTCATTTTCCTGTTTTAGAATTAGTTGTTCTTATTGTTGATTTTCCCCCTTTGTAACTTGTCTAAATTTTCAAAAATTACTCTCTTAGAAGATTATGTTTGAATTCCATTATTAAAACTTGTTGATATAGGAAAAGTCATTGTGTGCCTGTGTGATGTATAAGATGGAAACCATCCAAATGATAAATATAATGATATAAGTATAACCATCCAAATGATAAATATAAGGATATAAGTATATATTCCAATATATATATTCCAATGCTATTCCAATGATGATAGCAGCAGAAATTACTCATTACCTGGCTTGTTCTTCATATTTGATTTTATAACTATAGTTACATTCCAGATATTGTGCTTTGTATAAAGTATTTAGTATATTTAGTTTCTACAATGATACTAAAACTAAGTAATACTATTCTGAACACAAAAATCAAGGATACGTAAAAGGTTAAGTAAATCAGCAATGTCACATTTCTAATAATTTGCAAAGCTGAAGTTCAGAGTCAAGCAGTCTGACTCTAGTCAGTGAATATCTTGCTACTCATTCTATATTAATTCTAACCTGACAGCAACTACTGTGAAGTGATTGCTACTTATTAGGATCAAACTGTAGTCATGTTCATGGAATCTAGTTGTGCTTATAGATTTCCTATAGGTAACCCATGCTTCTCTTTAATCAGAAGATTAATTAAATTATTAATTTATTAATGTGTACCTTTCCCTAACTGAAGCGTGCAACTAATGTTTCTTTTTTCTGATACTGCTAAGCTCAAATTATGACTTCCTTTTCTTTTAAAAGTGTCACACTCCTTTTATCAATACAATGAACTTAGATATGGGAAGGCACTTGATAAATAAACACTAATCTTTGCATTAAGTCCTTATCAAGCTTACAAATAAGCTATGGATTTATTTATCATTGTGTCAAGGTAACTGCTTTATAAATTTATATCCTATCAAATATTGAATAACTTTTGTTACACATTTTAAATTTTTCTGGCTTAAACTAATATTATTGTGATGGTGAGTTTTGAACCTCAAAGAAATACATAATATGTAGTAGCAAGCATCTTTCTGTAGCATATCTGGCAACCTAAAAGTACTCATTATAACACCTTCATTTTCAAACATGATTTCACTGGAGGGTATTATATTTTGGATACTTGACATTCCTGGTCAATTTTGAAGGTCATTGCCATATGTTTTTGATAGGACACTTATAAGATGTTTTAAAAACTTTACTGAACACAATATTTTGATAGCTTTTGAATACTCAATAATAATTTCTAAGATTATCCCGTGATGCGGTGCTCTAATGTCTTCAGAGGATACCAAGAGACTCTTGGCTATGCTCACTATTTCTTTCAAACTCTCAGGACATCTGAGCTCTTTTTTAACGGAAGTTTTTCCTCTGAATTAATTGAAACCTCTGGTCCTCTATGTCTCAGCATTACAGTTTAGTCTGTCCTTCAAAAACACTAACAGATGTAATCTGAATTTATCTTTACTTTGTTTTTTTCTCTTGTGTTCTTTTTTCCCCTTTTTTGCCTATAATTTTCTGACGCCTTCTCTATCTACCTTTAATTTGCTGGAAAAAACTGAGTTTGAGCTTCTAGCTCAACATTAAATAAAGATGGATATCTGTATGTTTTGAAGAAGCTCCAGCACTGAGAGCTCTACAAAATTCCCACACCTTTGCCTTCACTTCCCACATTGCTTCTTATACCTTCTTTCCCATTCTGTTCTTCTCAGAGTACTACAGAACATATTTCATCCAAAAAGACACTGGATTGTGTTGAGATTTTTTTTGTTCTTACACCATATATCCACAAAACTGGTTTTGTCCTTTGGATACTACATCAGGAGACTGCAGTGGTTAGGCTCATAAACTCTGAAATGGTTCTCCTTGAGTTTAGTCACATTCATTGTGTGACTAAAGAAAAGTGTCTCCATTTTCCAAATCTGTGAATTGGGAATGATGATGACAATGATACTGGTTAATGTATATTGTTACTGGATTAAATAAGTTAATCATGAAAATGTGGGCTGGGAAAATATTAGGTTTTATTAATAGTTCCATATCTATACCCCAGTTTCCTTTGGTACAGGCTATCTGTTCACCATCTAAATTTTGTTGTATCACAGAATTATATTGGTGGACACTTTCTCTGCTTTGTCTGTACTCTCCCTAAGTGACTTCTTTAGGTTCCAGGAATTTAAATCACACGTCTGTCATGACTCTCAAAGTTATTTGTTAATACATTTATACCATAGTTTATGGGAAATAATTATCTTCTGTCTGTTCAACAATCTTCATCTTGCTCCACTTTATCTTCTTCTCCAACAGTAGGTAAGAATTCAATTATGTTTAGCAGGCATTTTATAGAATGTTTTATGTGCATGTATTTTTAAATAAATATTTTGTGCTATTCATCCCACTGTCTCATACTTTCTTCCTTCTTAATTTCTAATATTAAAGAAACATCTATTGTTAATATATTTTTAAATATGAAAAGTTATGTCTATTACTCTGTGTATATCTAGTTTGTTGCTTCCCATGGCACTAATGTGTTCACCTATCACCTGTATTCACCACATCATGACCTTCTTCTAGGGGCAAGCACCCAGCTTACCTCTAAATCATGTATTGGCTGGGTAAAGCTGCAGAGAATTTGCAGGTCTTCTTGTGTATCTCTTTATTTAAGATATTTGAGAGAAAAACAGCTGAGACACTGCTCTTCAAATGTATCTACACCACTTACCTACCCAAAGGTAACACAGGCAAACAGCTTCTGACAGTATCCCACCTTTCAAGTTTTGCCAAACTGATAGCTATAAGATTTGTTTTACATCATGTTTTTTGGGTGCTAAAGATTTTCAGAATCTCTACATGCTTCCTAATCTTCTTTTAAGGTATAATAAAAATGTTCAAATATAAAATTAATCTATTAGTGGTTTAGAATAATGGATGATTAGAACTTTGAAACAAAATATTTAGTAATACCTTAGTTATATAAGTAGAATATTTAGTTGTAAAATTTTCTGAAAGTCTCTTAAAAGCACTCAAACAAAGATCTATAGTCAAAGGTCCCAGTTATCAGTGGGAAGATGTGACTATTTTCATAGAAGATGGATGCATGTCTGGGCATTACCTGTAACCTCATTTCTATCACTTTTCCTTCTGTACAGTTCAATAGTGCAGTTAAGTAACATTTCTAACTTCTACTGCAAAACACAATTTATTTCTCAGGCACTTTTTTTCTTTTCTATCAGCTGCAAAAAGAGAACTTTTAAACATTATTCATCTTCACATGGAAATATTTCATGAGACATTGGCAAAAGGAAAATAATAGGGGAAACTATGATCTGAGAGAAACTAAATGCTTGAAGTATTCACTTAAATGCAAATGAGTAGGCAATTGAAAGATTATGCTGTTCCCATAAATTCCTTACTTCTCCACTTTACTACCTACCTGCTCTTCAATAATTCTTTTTTTCTTTTTCCTCCCAATTTTATTTTTATTATCTTTTTAGAAATAGTTCCCATTCTGTGCTAGGATGCTTAGAAATATGAGAAATACATGGAAGGAAATTTGCCTTAACTTTTAATTCAGATTCAGGCATTTAAATAAATCATTTTCCCCCTAAAATGTATTATCTTTATAAATTTATAACACATTCAGTACTGTCTCAACTCACAGAATCATTGAAAATTCTTTTCTTCTATCAATTTTAACTCTCCAGTTATTTTCATTGAAATTTCAAGATTGTATATCATCTAGATTCTATATAATCTCAATTTTATATCTCTAGCCCCAATTGACTATCAGTCCTTCTGACTCATTCATCCAAGAGCTAATTCCATGAACAAATTCACATATAGATGGCTTTTGAAGTTTAAGACAAAACAGAAAGTTTGGTTTTCTCTCTGCATCTCTGACCATTTTCCAGTCTTCACCATTTCAAATACTGATATTATTATCACGAATTTGCTTAGGCAAAAATTCTAGGGGTAATCCTGAACTTTTTCCATTTCCTTATTTCATTCCTCCTGTCTTTAGGAAACTTATATTTCAATGATAAGTGAAGTGAGGGAGTCCAAGAAAGATATTCCAAGAAGGGAGAAGAACACAGTCACAGGCTAAGCTTATTTATTTTTTTTAATATTTTGCTTGTTTCCAAGTACAATTATAGTATTTAGTCACTAAATACTCACAAAATACTTGATTTAATGGATTAGTCCATCTATCAGATAAAACTATAAATGTTTTAAATGTAGTAGTTTTCTTAGCCCTTTATAACTAAGCTTCAAATTAATTTGGTGGTTCAATTTGTTCTCCTTTAGCACCAAGTGTTCTCAGATTTGGATACCTAAATACACATAGGCTTTTTCATGAAAATAACCTGTGTCACTCATTCTATTTTGTATTCTTGAGGGAATATCTTCCTTTAACATACTAGGTTTTGGGTGAGGGGCATGGTTCATGCGGTAGAACAACTGCCATCAAGGATGAGGCCCAGAATTAAAACCCCAATATTACAAAAAGAGCACCCAAACATACACACACACACACACACACACACACACACAAACTGAACTCAATAGATATTTATTTGAAAAGTTGATGGGCAAATAAGTTACAATTTGACTTATTATTTAAAAAGTTTGCAATTATACTTTTAAATAATTGGAGAAATTCCTGTAATCAAGAGAAAGAATTTTATAATTCTATAGTGGAAAAGGATTTTTTTTACTATGTTAATTCAACTTCTTTACCTTCAGAATGAGAAAAGTTTCATATGCCTTCTTTATTTTCCAAGATTTCCAACAGAATAAAAAGGTCATTGCCTAATCATTAGATAAGAGTTCATGACAGCTGAGATCCAGTGTCTCATACCTGTAATCCCAGATGCTCATGAGAGATTAGGAGGATCACAGGTCATAGCCAGCTTGGGCAAATAGTTTGCAAGACCTTATCTTGAAAATGCTCAATACAAGAAAGGGCTGGTGGAGTGGCTCAAGTGATAGAATGCCTGAGTAGCAAAACTGAGGCTTTGAATTCAAACCCCAGTAATAACACCAAAAAAAAAAAAAAAGTTCATGCCAATATTTTGCCAAATGTTAATTTTTTGCCAAATTTAAAATATATGTATGAGTATTCAGGAATGTCTTCTGAAGTTTGGAAAATGAAGATCAGTTGTAATGCACAAACTTTGTGTGGGTGGGCTGTTTGAAATTTCTTAGAGAATTTAATTGTCTGAAAATATTATTGCCTTTATTCATTATATAGAAAACGACTGCAGGAGATAAAATGGATATTAAAATGAGCATCTGGGAGCATTATAATGAATGTTAGGCAGCTGAAAATTAGTGAGTGCTTCATTGACCTGAATGATTCATTTTCATAATGTGTACTAAAAAATATGTGAACAACAATTAAAGAACATGATGAAAATAATATATAACAAAAGAGATAGATGGTTAAATTGGTGAAACAGTGAGAATGTAAAATACAGTTTGTGAAATTGATTATTGCTTTTCATGTTCATATCTCTACAAATAGAAAAAGAAATATGGAATGGGACCATATTGCTCTCTATAGGGTAGTCTTTCTGTCAGCTTTCTGTCTAGTAGTCATGCTTTCCACTTCATCTACTCCCCCACCCTAAAACAATGCTGTATATATATATATATATATATATATATATATATATATATATATATAGCGTGATCCCCTGCAGTGCTGAGGAAAAACGAGATAATATTTTGGACTGCAAACATTAGAACAGATTGCAGACAGTGACTGTCAAAGTGGGAAAAACTAATCAATGCCTAGTGAGATTGCTGACTATGGTGATCCTGAATTTAGACCTAGAAAATTAAAATGAAATTAGCAATTATTTTAAAGTGGGAAAATATTAAAGATGTATTGATATGATTTTCTCCTTTGCATTTTCCTGAAGGTACCATTTTTTTCTAGTCAAATTAAGACTTGGGTCTAAGTTTAGGATTATGGGAAATTTAGATCTTCACTATAAAAGTGCAAAATAAAAAATTTTAACATTATGTGAGCTCTCGGGCTTGGTGACTCATACTTATAATTACAACTGTGCAGGAGGCAAACATCAGGAAGATTGAAGCTCAAGGCCAGACAGGGCAAAAAGTTCTTGAGACCCCCATCTCAACAATTAAGCTGGATGTGGTGGTACATGTCTATCATCATAGCTACATGGGAGTTGTACATAAGACTATGGTCTAGGCTTGCCCTAGGCAAAAACATTAGATCCTACCTGAAAGATAGGAGAAAAAAGGACTTGGGACATGCTTCAAGTAGTAGAGTGCCTGCCTAGGAAACAAAGGGTCCCAAGTTCAAACCCCAAGTGAAAATTTTTCAAAGTAATAATGGGTTACTAGCCAATAGACGTTATTTTAAATGATTCAATTAAAGCTGGAATCATCAAAATTCTATTGAAAAACCCTTAAGACATTGTTAACTAAGCAACCACTCTGTTGTAGATGCTAAATTAAGCAATTTTCAAGGTTGTATTTATCAGATTTGTTATAATTCTACAAAGTAGGTGTTCTTAGCTCCCATTTTATAAATAAGAAAACTGAGTTTCTAAGAAGTTGAATGTCTTGCCAAGTATTATCCAACAAATAATCCTGCGCATGATTAAGCACATTTCTTTAATTTACAAAATTCTATGCTTTTCGACTACATCTTTGTTAAACTACAGTATTATGAAAAGTTCTGGAAAATGAGAAAAAAACATCCAAAAATCTCACCAATCTATCACAATTGTCATCCTTTCAAATATTTGACAACTAAGTGTACCTTTCAGTTTTTATACCTTTAAATTTTCTTTCAGTTATAAAACTGTCATTCAGTTAGAAATGCATTTGGTTAGACACTATCATTATTAATATGAAAATTTTAATTAATATTAGAAGTATTAAAATTAGAACTTTTTACTTTTTCACTATGTGTTTCACATAGTATTCTCTTTATGAAAAATTATTTTTTGTCATTTAGTCAGGAAAATTTAACTTAGATTTACCAATTTAAAATCAATTGGATAATTTATTTATCATGAATAATTATTCTTTATTGAGTTTAAGAAAATTATGTAACTGTTCAATGCCAATACCATGATAGAACAAGAAGGTAGGTAGCCCATTGTAAATGGCTCTCATCTGTGAAGCACTCAATATTTAACCATTTGTCATCAGATTAACTTCATAATGGTGTTTTCAAATTATGCATGTGGCTGGGGGAAAATAGTATGAAGCTGTTTACATTTGTATTTTTATCTCTAATACAGTTTAAAGCATACAGCTAACCCTCAATTAGGTAAGAGAAAATAATTCTGAAAGGTAGGAGAGGGCAGATTAACAAATAAATGACTATCAAATAAGGCTTTATATGATTTTCTCTTCATTTAAAAAATCTAACTACCAAAGAGAAACAGAGATGAACCATTCCAGTTTATAACACATATATGCATGGAAATGTCACAAGAAAACTCCCTGTGTAGCTATCTTAAGAAAACAAAAATGTCATTTTCTTTTTTCATTTACTAAATTGTAGAACAGGAGGGCAGAACAGGTCCTGCCTTGGGGACGGAGAAGTGGTATGAGTGGGAGAGGTAGGAAGTGAAGAAAGAGTATGAGAGGGTGAATATTATGAGAATACTGTGTACACATGTATGTAAATACAAAAATAATACCTGTTGAAATTACTCCAGGAATTAGGGGAGGGGAAGACAAAGGAAAATGGTGGAGGGGGTGAATTCAACTATGATATATTTGATACACTGTAAGAACTATTATAAATGCCACAATGTAACCCCATCCAGTACAAAAATAATAAAAAAAGAAAAAACAGTCTAACTAGCTGCATAGTATGTGCATATATCAGAGTAGATGACAGCAATACTGTGTCCCAATAAGGACAGATAAATCATCAGGTTTTGATTGAATTTTTATCTGTCACATTTTAAGATTAGCAATTTAAGCCCAGATACCAACTAAGTCAGTTGGTTGCTAACTAACAACAATCTCAAATCAAATACTAATTTATTATTAAAAAATTTAAACTAAGAATCAAAACACATCCAGTACCCCTTACTCAAATTGACACTTATAGGAGGGGATCAGCATTCTGAGGGAGGTCTGAGAAGACATGGTTCCTGCACTGATCCATATTGTCAGTAAATTTTATTTTATAAGTAATTCTTACTTAAATAAATGAAACAATCTAAACTTACATATAAATGTAAGATTGGTCTATTCTATCAATCTCAAGAATGTAAAAGAAGTTAGAGAGATAGAGCTAGAGATGGGGTAGCCAGATAAAGAAACAAAGACTATCAATAAATATTGTGGAATGGAACCCTTTAAAACTGGATAACTAGATATTCTATGCTTTGAGGTAATGACATCTTAAAATAAAAAAATAACTTTTAAAAAATATCTTTTCCATTCTGTGTTCCCAATGAGCAAATGAAGGCCAAGTATAGTGAGGATTTGGATTTAAATATATATGTATATTCATATATATATATATATATGCAAAAATATGGATAAATACATAAGCTTTATTTCATTATATCACTCATCTTACTACCTATAAAATAAAATTATGTCATAATTGAATATTATATAATTATTTCATATGGAAACATTACATAAATTCATGTACAAACAAATCACATAGATCTACCACAGAAAATGAAGCAAATTCATGATTGAATGTCATGCAGAAAACTCATGTTTTTAGAAATAAGTAACAATATTTATGTAGAGTGCTTTTGGTATGTACAGTCATATGGCACTAGACATTGGAAATAAAGAAATGACTGATCCTATGACATTAAAACCATTCTAAAAAGATAAGATGGGTTCATTAGTAATACATATAAATTAACTCATTTTAAGGAACACAAAGAACAAAGCCTACATTTGGGGGAATTTTTAAATCAGTTTCTAAAGTTATAAAGTGCTTATCACAAGACACAAACCAAATCAAATTCACTAATCCATGTAAAAAAACAGCAAATGTCTTGAAAAGAGTGACATTATGCCTTCAGTGGAAACCTCAAACTGAAGGCACATTGCTATAACTTAATTTACTGAATTTCTTACAGCATTTGATGTTATGTAAAACTATTACTGTCCTGCTAGTATTTAAAGGTACCTAAACTTCACAGTCTGAAGACTTAAGGCTAAGGAGAGGTGTTCTCATGGGAACAGCAAAAAGCAAAACAAGAGAAACTAGTTTGGTGAAGGGCCTTAGTTTCTACAGGTCACTGTAGACAGTGATAGAAAAATTATTCAACATACTTAATGTATTTGATTTGTCTTTCCAGGGTTTTATATAAAAAGATACAGCGTTGGAAAATTTTACATTAGTGATGCTCCTTGCTCTTGAAATTATTTATATTTTAATACAGATACCCATGTTCATTTTATATTTAATTAAATGTTAATACAGTCCATCATTTTTAATCACTAACAATTATCTTTTATAGAAATGATCAAAGTAGTATCACTTACACATTAATGAAGGTGATCTTTCTTAGTTTCTGAAAATACATTGAGGTCAACTTTCAATCAGAAATTATAGATTAAAAATTGTAATAAACTGAACTCTCCACAGAACAATTCACTTTAAAGTAGAATGTATTATAAATTAGCAATATTGTACCCATCAAGTCAACTCTAAATTGTTTTACTAGATGTTGACTTACTATGAAGTATTTATCTAAAATTATTTGCTGGGATGTAGCATCATTGTAAGTTTTCTCAAGTCACATTTAACTTTTGTGTTAAAGATAAAAGCACATGGAGAGACATATGATCGCAGAGATTTCCTCATAAATATAGTAATAATGGAAATAAGGATAAAATTATCTGCAAGAAGCAATTACACTCGCAAGCTGTGGCACTCATGTAAGCACAAAGTGAAAACATGGAGAGTGAAGAACACTGAAGTATGAAGTCAGTGTGTAGTTTCCTGGTAGAGTAAAATAAAATTTGGAGTCAAGGTCCAAGAAAAGAGGAAGGAAAACAACAGGAGTGTTTCAAGAATGAAATGCTCACAAATGAGATTACAAAGAAACTGTAATTATTTACATTTATTTAAGAATCACAATATGTCCCAAAAGTGAAATAAGACTAACATCTGGACATGAGACAAACATTACCTACCTTTTCCAAGAATGACTCAGGTTCAGGATTATAGGAAAATGAGTAAACAAGTTACTTTCACCATCTGTGGAGACCCCTTTCCCACTTCCAAAGAGAAAACTTTCATTCCTGTTCTTGCCTATAGCTCTGTATATCCTCCACTTCTTTCCCTTGAAAAGAAAGGTACTGAAAGTGTGATATACAAGCCCACCTCATAATTTTTCGAAATATGAAGAACAAAACTCAAATGTTGTCTTTGAGGGACTAGAAAAGGAAAAAAGAAATATGAGAGATGTGTATTTATATGTAATTAAAGCAAGGGTAACAGTAGTCAATTGATTTTCAAAGTCTTTACCCTTGTTAAAACTAAAGCAATGTCTGATAACTCAGCAATTCCTATGACACACATGGCCACAAAACTTCTTTTTCATTTAATATAGTTTAAAACATACAGTATAAAAAATAATAGTGATGCTATGCTCCTTTGAAAGCTATCCACCTTTGTTTCCCTTTTTAATGGTATCCTAAAAAATCTCCTCTTTGTCCTTAAAAAAAAAGAAATAATAATAATGGCAATCAGTCTTCCATATAAATAAAGTATTGAACTCTGTTATATTTATTATATGATGCATTTATTATATATTATATGATTAAATTATATAGGTGCAAATGCTTCTTTCAATTTGAAATATAAATACATGGCTATAAAACCCAAGGTAAATGAAATGCAGACCACTTTTCACATGGCCACAATTTGAGGGTGTTCTTGTTGGCATTGTTGGTTTCCTTGGCATCATTTATCTTTCTTTTGTTAGAGTCTGGAACTGGGTATCCATTTTCTTCATTTCCCTCTGAATCCTGTATTAAATTATTTTGGGCGGGAGAACAGTTTCCATCCTTTTTTTGTCTTCCCATCACTCTACTTGGGACTGTGCAACTATGTTCTTGACTGGCTAGTTGGTGGTTTCAGTCACCTGTTTTCTTTCCCTTGGTTTAATTTTGTTTTGTGGCTGTTTATTGGGTTTTTAGTTAAATGTTTGTGTGCTATTTCTGTCCCTGGTCTGGGTGTAATTTAGTATTAGCTAATTCACAATAGAAAAACTAACAATAACAACAACAAAAAAAACCCAGAGAAATCAACAGGGAGAGATGAACAAACAAACAAGAAACAAACAAACAAAAGAGTTTCAGGTTCAGGAACAATAGAATTTCAGCCTTAGTTTAAGTTCTGGTGTTATTTCCAGCACTCAGGCCTGGTGTTGGTATTTCAACCGAAGCTCTGTCATAGTATCACTAGGTGGTTGGGTAGTGTTTTTTGTTTTTTTGGTTTTTTTTCTTTCAGGGGCAGCTTCTTGGTCAGCTCCTCCCTCAGTGAGCTGTGCCAGTGTAAGTTTGTATGTTGTCCTCAGGTTCCGGAATCAGCTCTATAGTCCACCAGCTGTCCTGTTTGGTCTGCTGAATGTCTCCCAAGCAGATTTGGAACTGGTGTCTGGCGGTGGCAGCAGCTCTCCTGTTTTCTCAGTGTAACGTGGTGTGGAGAAGCTTTCTATGGGCTAGGGATTCAGGGTGTTGAAGTTTTGATTCTCCTTGCTGCTTTATTTCTGCTAAGTGTGGCTCCAATGTCTCAGCAAAGTTTTTGATTCACAGAGTTCACACTGTCTGCTTCTATTCCCTAGTTGCCATCTTGGATCCTCTCACATGGCCATATTTTGATTATTGCTAACTTTCTTTGTCCTTTTTAAGTTATCAAATTGTTAAACAATGTCTCCAGTTGAGATACCAGCTGCAAGCCTCCTGGCACTGCTAACTTACCCTCATTCAATAGTGCTCTATTTAATTAACCCTCAGTCCATAAGAACTTATTGTTAATGAAGCAACAGATTTGTAGAATAAATAAATATTTGTGTTGCTTATTTTTTCCCCAGAGTAAACAAACATGTATCTGTACATTATTTCAAATCAATTACGTTTTCCACTTGCCAGCAAGAGGAGAAAAGGTTAAACTCCTTTAAATAAGGTCTAATTGACATTTTCTTGCTAGATTAAGGGGTTAACCTAGGTTAAAATGGATTTCCTTAAGCAGTGCAATGAGTCACTACAAACATTATTGTTATAGTTTGAATATGAAATGTCTCCCACAGGCTCATGTTTTGAATGCTTAATCTCCAGGTGATGGCACTATTTTCAGAGGTTCTGGAAACTTTAGGAGGTAGGACCTACATGGAAGAAGTAGGTCACAGGGGTTGAGAGGAGTTAGGAATATTTTGTCCTTGTCCCTCTTCTTCTCTTACTCTCTCAGTTTCCTATATGGCGTGATATGAGTTGCTTTGCCATATTCTCTCTGCTATGATGAACTGAATCTTCTGAAACCATGAGAAAAATAAATATTTCTTCCTTTAAGTTATGCTCTCAAGTACTTTGGTCACAACAATGATAAATCTAATACAGAATATTGGTACCATAGATGTGGGGTACTTTCTGTGACTAAACCTGACCATATGGTTCTCCAGTCTTTGGAACTGGTTTGCCTGAGGAATTTGGAGAAATTTGGAAAAGTGAGATAAAGATGCTATAGAATTCTGGAAGCAGAGCTGGCTTAATAGGTGATTCTATTACCACATGGGTGAACTAAAGTAACTCTGGCCAGAAGATTTCAAGTACTTGCATCCCTATTGCAAGAAAGAATTCAGGCAGGACAAAAATGTAGCAAAAGTGATAGAAAAGTTTATTGAAGGTGAGGGAAGGCACTACATGAGAAAGCAGTGGACTGGGCAGATGGCATGAAGTACTGTCTCTCTTTTAAAGAAGTACTGTCTCCTTTTAAAGGGCCTTTATAAATCAAAGGGTGAACAGCTGGTAAATCTGGGAGGTGTTTGCCAGATGTATTAGGGTTATTGACAGTTTTGATTGACCATGGGGCACTCTATGCATGCACTGAAGCTAACTTTCAGGTATTTTAATTGTATGTATGAGATTTAATAAATATTTATGTTTTAACCCAGAGGGTTTTTACCTGAGAGGTAATCAAGCATAGTATTTCCCCTAGGCTTCCTGTCTTTGTCAAAATTAATAACTGCAAAGAATTTACAACAGAAGAGGGCTGCTAACATTTAACAATTGAAAAGGAACTTAAAAATGCAAAGGATGGCATTGGGCTAAGACAAAGAATTTAGCATGAAATGCTAGAAAAGCCTCATGTCACCTGAGGACCCCCAAAATCTCTATTGATAACCTGACTCCATTCTGATGAGAGATCAGGAGACAATAAGGCCAATAGAAATACAGACATGAGATTTCAGATGGGAACAAGGACTCCACTGGGAATTAGACTTGTGGCCTTACATGTTTCATTTTCACAAAAAATTTGTCTATATTTTATCTATATCCTGAATCTCAGTGGGATGCTAAGTTTAAAGGTGATAGGACTGCATAGCATTGAGGCTGTGGTATATGACTGGCTGCTTTTAGCCAGATATATAGAGAAAAACTGAAACAAAAAGCCAGAAGGAAAAGAAATAAGTGGAAAGTAGTGGACAAGGAGGCTGTAGTTGTTAATAAGATGAGTGCCATTAAAAAGAAGTCAAGCACTTTGCACTGGAACAATAGGGAAAATGCTTTGAGGCTATCTCATCATTCCAGGCTCCAGGATATAAAATTATAAATTCATTTCAAAGATTTTCTCTTGAGAAGAGTTTCTGGGGTGCCCTGCTCATACAGGGACACCTCTGAAAGTATTTTCCTGGGTTCAGCTACCCAGGCTCTTGGAAGGAAGCTAATTAATGATAAAGCTGGCCATTGATCTTGGTGTCATTCACATGATGCTGGTTTTGCAGGCATGAAGAATGATGCAAGGGTTGTGAGGTCATTGTCCTGAACAGGACTCCATCCTTCTTTCCTCAAGGGAGAAGTTAGCTATGTCCTGAACCCAGGCAATTATCCCTACAATGGGATTGGGACACTGCTCAATGCAGACTTAGGGTAGAGGCGATGTCCCTCAAAAATCACTGAGACACTTGGGTAAATGCAACAACATTTACTCACACTTCAAATGCACACTTACAAGGTCCAGAAGGGAATAATGGCACAAGGTCAATTGCCTCACAGGACACCGGGGCAGGTAAGGCATTTTGCTCCACAGGGGAGCCCCACCAAGCATTCAGTTCATTCTGTCTGAGAATGCTAAGAGCTCAATCTGCTGAGGCGGAAGAGCTACTACATGGCAAGATCTCTCTTACTCAGGAGAGAGAGATCCTCTGGCAAGGAGAGGGGCATGCAGGAGAGAGTCCCTTGATGTTAGCATATGCCGCTCATGAGCATCGGAGGACATTGGAGAGTGCACTTGGCTCGGTCCTCATGCCTGAGCATGAAGTGATACCCACTTAGCATCCCAAGTATTCAAAGATGTTGCAAGGGTGTAAGGCAAATGCCTTCCACAGAGTTATTGTGTCTGCATTCATAATTGCTTGAACATGTTTTAGCTCTACCAAATTCTTTTGTGCATTCTTTTCTGCTTTGAGAAAAGATGCATTATCTTTTTGCAGCATGGCATTATTGAGGTGTATGTTTCCTTTTACTTTATCAATTATAAATGGGTCCTGGAATAATTCATAATAACCAAGGTCCCATGTGACATTGTTAATGGTAGTGATAAAAGAAATGTGTGTGTTATTTTGAAATGTTAATTTTCAAGCTCTTTGAATGTATTAACATCCTCTTTGAAGAAATTTGGGTTCTGGATTGGCATTTGCATCAGGGTTTTTTCACAAATAGTAATATTTGTTGGGGAAAATATACACCACATAAAAGCATCATGACCTAAATTATACATGAAGGGGTTATTATTTTCTATGAAATCTGCTAATGAAGTAAGCAGATTGATAGTAAGTTTTTGTGGGGTGATGTAGAACATTGGGCTAAGTTGAGATAGGTCTTCTTTAGGGACTGCTCCTTGTGTAGTAGGGATGAAATTACCTACTGGGGGTATCATATGGTGTGATTTTAAGATTTTAGGGATTTTATTGGGTTTATGGCTAGTTTATTTCCTCCTTGGAGTTGTAAGATGTGTAAGTAACAAGTGTCATATGATATACATCCATTTGGTCTGACTGCTTATAATGGAGGGAATATCCTCTCTCCACTAGTGTGGAGATATCCTTTGCTGCTTCTGTGAGCATATTGTGTAGTTGAAGGCATTGTATATGTGACCATTCAGCATTTGTTCTACTTTGTATCAGTTGTAACCTATAGTTAACCTATGTGATAGTATCTTGTAATTTAGAGTCTAGATTCTTAATAAGATTTGTGTTGTGATCAGTGATTGTTTAAGATGTGAAATTAATGTGAAAGAATCCTGTAAGTTATGTGAAATCTGTTTATTGATTAGGGATGAGTGATAGGTTAGATCTTTTAGTGCAAGTACTTTATCATGAGCTTGTTTGTTTGCAAACCTCTCTGCCATGATCATTGATGTTAATGCTATTTTTAAAAACTAGCAATTTTCATCTGCTTTCTTTCTGATATATGGGAGGGGTGGATCTGATATATATATCTGATTCAAAGACCTGCATGCATTGTGGCAGAATTTTCCTAACTGAAAAATTATCTGGGGAAAATCTTATTGTCTAGGCATGTATTTCTGGCATGGAGAATTGGGGTACCAGAAAGGGTGCTGTGTATATTAAATGTCCTATTTGTAAACTGTGTCTATGAATATAGATTGCTTTCCAGTGGGTGAAAACCAAATGATGAGGTATATTATATCCTCCTTTGTAAAGGAAACATGTTCCTATGGAAGTTTCCTGTATATGGCAATCTTTGAAGATCCTATGTTTTGTTACAATTGAAGGTAAGCCTGATAGCCAATGAGATTGATTATGGGTTTCTTTTATGGACTGTTCAATTTTGGTCCATGATGCATTAAATGGCTGTATCAGATAGAAGTGGTATGGTATATAAGATTTAAGTATTCTGGATGTAAAAACTGGGTTATGGTAAGTGGAGCAAAGAAAGCTCCAAAAAGATTTCTTGTTATTAAGTTAAGTATAAGGTCCTTTCTAATGCACAATTGGATCATATATAGATCTGCACCAGGGAGCATTTAATTTGGAAGGTTTAATGTCTATGGGTAGATGTTTAAAGTAATCAATAACATTGTAACCTTCCTTCTTATATTTGTTTGCTGTCATGCTTAATTTCATAGTGTTATAAGGTGTTCCATAATGAAAGGACTCATAAGGGATAGAGCCTGGTTGGCATGAGAAAATGCCATGTGAGTATTTTTAAGGGCACCAAGATAGGTTTAAAGTCTTGGAATGGCCAAGGTATGTGGAACTTTCTGACCAGAAAGTGTCCCATGACTGGTATTGTCTTTTGAGAAGCAGGTTATGTGTGGTATGTCATAAGTGGTAGTTGATCGGTCCACTGTTATGAGTATTATGTTTAGTTTGCATTAAGCATATTGAAAATTATATAAAAATATAATACACTATAAAACCTATATGAAAATAATATTGTGTGGACTTGAAAGCCCTATGATGTAAACGCATATAATATCATTCCCAATATGCAAATCAGCCAACCCTAAGCTGGTGCCAATATGCAAATGAAGCATTCCTAAGCTGGCTCCGATACTGCTCCTTTACAAATTTTTAAACTCCACTCATTACAAGACCATAGTCACATCATACCAGTTGGCAACATGCATCATGCCAGTCAAGAGCAGACCCAGACTCTTTTCATGGCCTGTTGGATTCCCTGGTCATCCTGGAGGTTTATCAAGACTGAGAACTAGCCAGGACCAGTTTGGAGCCAGCTTCCAACAGACTAAGATCAAGTCACAAGGTGAGCACAGTTTGGGGAAGGTTGAGGCGCTATTGGGTGTTAGGTTGCAACTCCCTGTAATAAAGTGTGTCTATGAGCAACTTAGTTCCTGCTTAAGTTAATTTATTTAGCACCTGACTGATGGTCAACTTTATACCATCGCCTGCTCGTGACATCCACTAAGATAGCGGTTCCCTGGAAAATGACGGAATTTTTGTAATACAGCTAATATGAACGTTTGGTGTTCAGTTGTGATTAAAAGGGTGGAGCAACAGAAATTTTCCAACATTTGTTAGTATTGTTAGTTAAGTCAATAAAAACAATCTGTGTAATGTATTTTTTTGGATTGTTGTCCAAGGTTATGTCTTTATCTATTGATGTTCTGTTGCAGGTCATAGGGGTTACTGAGTATTCAATGGTGCAATAATTGCCAGATGTGGAAAGGTCTTTAAAGGTGCCTTCCATGTGTTAAGATCAAAAGGGTTCTGTAAAGACATGTTGATGTATAATTTGGAGTCATATGATTGAAAAAAATCCCAACTTTATTAGTTAATTTCTGTATGAATTCTTGTTCTACACTGGTGTATGGTAAATTTTAATAGGAGTATTGCAGTTTGCTTTTGTTTGGAAGCATGTTAGGATTGTTTCAAAGGGCATTGTTGCATTCATTTGGAAGTCACTTGTGTCATTTAATAAAGTACATAGATCATACGTGACATATAAGCCTATTTTACAAAAGTATGTTATGTTAGGGCATTGATGTAATATTTTAAGAATTGACATACAGTTGGTTAGTGCTTTCTAATCTAATTGTGACCTTCAGCTATTGCAAGCAATGATGATTGTGGCATAGGATCATGAATTAATATAGATGGTATATAATCCAACCAATCTACACTAAGTCATGACTCTTTTTGAAAATCCTGTAGGTATTCATTATCTGAGTTCTAGTAAAGATTTTATCATAAGAAGGTACTTGGTTGCATCCAGTGACATTATGGGTGGTTAGGCATATCCACAGATATTGATATATTGAGGAAGTCTGTCACACACAACACTGTGACATTTTTGTTGTCATATAGATGAAGGAATGTATTACAGTCTACATCATTACATCCTCAAGGTAATGGATGTTTTCTTTTGGTGGGTCATAGTAAGGTTTGATTGTGAGGAAACTGGGTTTAGTAGTGGTGGGGATAGAGGTAGAGGGAGGGGCATCCTCTTCATCCTCCTCTTCACTAGTGGAGCCTTCATAGTCCACATAGTCCATGTTGTCTTTCTTAGAATACCAGAAATCATAGTATCTTTCCATGAAATTGGATTGATCTCTTAATTTCTGACAAGTCATTATGCCTCCTGTGAAGGAGGAGACTTGGGAGGTTAAGATTAGATCTTCTGTTATGTTATCTATTCCAATTGATATATTTGTGAATGTACACCTTTGGGAGGATTCATCTTTCTTTTCCATTGTCAGCCAATAAGTAATGTAGACTCTTTGTTAGCTGTGTTTTCTGGTATTCTGGGATGAATGGACATATCTTAAGGTCCTGTGGTGTCATGGCAGAGCCATTTGTAAAATGGTGTGCCATATCTGCAAATTGGTTATGTTTGATATAAATATTAACACATTTGTGTTTATCAATCCCTCCTGGGAAAATCATCTATATGAGGGAGTTATAAGTAAAATTGCTTCTAGTATTTGGTGTCATTGAGAATGATATAGAGGGGTGCTTTGTCAAATTCTCTGTATATGTATTGAGTAGTATATGGTATAGCAGAAAGACTGGGAAGAGTTTTGAGGATTTTTTTCCTGATAGTGGTCATAGTAGTAGTACTAGAAATGATGAAACAGAAGGGCTGTCAATAAGATCAAAAGTACCAGGATTTCTAGAAGTGTCAGGAATAGTTGGAGAACTATGACTCTCAGAAGTGATAGCAGTAAGAAAGGAGGCATAGATGGTTAAGGTAAATAATATGAGGATCCACATCTTCGGTTGATCCTCCTAAAGAGTAGTTTGTAATTATCAGTAAAGGTCAGGGTTTATAATTATCAATAAAGGTCAGGAACTTATTTCTCTTCAAATAAGAGGAAGTACTATTAAACAGGGTGTAAAGTATACAGATAGTAAGTTACTACTAACATGGGACAGTTCTCTAGAGGAATAATAGTCGGTGTTGTTCAGATGGGAAGATAGACTTAAAATGAAGCACTTTGCTATATATATCTATCACAATATAAATACTAAAGCATATAAAGATTACTGTAGCAAAAGGAGTCCTATGTATATAGGTAAAAATCTCACAGAAAAATGCTGACATATGAAAGTACCTCAGTATGGTTGGTACTGGTATTAAATCTTCCTTTGGGATCAGTGCTTCTATATCCTGGATTGAGTTTTTCTTGATAGATGGTACATGGTAACCTGTAAACCAAAGGTCCGGTGAATAGGTATAGTTTCGGTATTGGTAGATTTTGCTGTTCAACAATGATGCACGATGTGACGGGTAGAAGCCAAAAGACGATCCCAGTAGTCTGGTCTACATCAGGGGTATTCAGATAATTTTCAGTGGTGTGATGTGTTATCAGGAGCAGTGTCAGGCATGACGCTATATATCCTGGAACTTCTGGGAAGGCTGTGTGGGTTAGTAGATATTTCTGAGTGTTGTTAGTATCCATCAGTTTAATCTGGAGTCTAAGAAGTAGATGGTGTGGTTGGTAACTGTGTTGCAGTCACTGGGAATTGTGGTGTTGTTTGTTGAAACACAGTTTCAAGTACCACAGAGGTGTAATGTCTAATGATAGGCATTGAGAGAATGATAATGAAGATGAGGAGTATAATGCAAGTGAGATTCTTGAAGAGATATAGGTTCATCTGGCAGTAATATTGTTAGTTGGAGATTTCCTTTCTTGTTAGTAGTACAATAGGTGTTTCCTTCAATATGTGAGACGATTTTAAGGTCCGGGAGCGAGTCATGGGCACATGATCAGTCACCATGCAGGGCACTGAGGCAGATAAGGATTTTTGCTCCACAGAGGAGTCCCACAAAGCACTCAGTTCATTTGGGCTGAGAATGCTGGGAGCTCAATCCGCTTGAGAGGGATGGCAACTACACAGCAAGACCTCTCTTACTGGGGTGAGAGAGAGATCCTCTGGCAAGGAGAGATGCATGCAGAAGAGAGTCCCTTGATGCTAGTGTATGTTGTTTGTGAGCATCAGAGGATGTTGCAGAGCACACTCTGCCTCATCCTCAGCATGTGCTCTTTTTATATGTCTTTCTCCTCCAGGGTGTTCCCTCTTGTGTCATATAGTCCTTTGCTGTTTAGTTACACCCTTGGGTTTAACCTAGGTAGGGGTATGTGGCAGTCTGCTCTAGACATCATCATATCTTTGCATGAGTATATCCATATTGGATGCCATATTGGGCTGCATGCCTTATCGGTCCTGTCCATTTAGAAAGTGTCTGGTTGTTGGTGATAGCTGTTTATCTATTTTCCAGAGGTCTGGTAGCTCACTGATTCTAAACTGCAATACACCCAAAGACAAAATTTGCAGTTTGTTATGTAAGACTTTATGTTCTCTACAGTCATGGAGGCTTCCACCTAGATTTCCAAAGAAGGCTTGAGAGTCCAGGCAATGTGTGGTAGAGTCAGGATTCCTATAGGCAGCCTCTGAGAGGGCAAAATATGAAACTGTAAGGGTGAAGCCTAAATTGCTTTGGAGACCAAAGGATATTGTAGATGCCAGTAATGTGAAATATCTGCTGAGAAAAACCATAGGCATTGAGTGGAGTCAGCCCGAGACAGCCGCTCTTTGGGCTGTACCTTGCAAAGCCAAAGGAGCAGGATTGCTTAACAATGTGGGAGCTCACATTACAATACCATGTGCTCTGGCTACCAGATATGAAGGTACGGGATTTAATGTTTGCCCTGCTGGGTTTTAGTCTTGCTTTGGTCCAATTATTCTCCCACTGGGAATGGGAATGTGTACTAAATGCCATTGTATCTTTGGAGTATGTAACTTTCTGATTTTACAGGAGCTCACAACTAAGAGTTTTCTCTGAGTCTCAGTAGAGACTGAATTTAGACCTTTGAATAATTTTAGAACTGTTAAAACTGTGGTGACCCTGAAAGATGGTCAAATGCATTTTGCATTATGTGATAAACCTGAACCTTTGAGGGACAGGCATGGAGTATCATAATTTGAATGTAAAGTGTCTCCCCAAAGGCTCATTACTACTTTGGAAGATTCTGGAAATTTTATGAGCTGCTTCTCCATGTTCTTTCCAGAATGAAGCAAAATAAATCTTTCCTCCTATAAGTTGTTCTTTCAGGTATTTTAGTCATAGAGACAATAAAAATAATGGGTACAACCATCAGTTGTTCTACTCAGGGAAATTACAATGAAATTTCAATAAACACTTATATAGGATGAGTATGGGAAACAGACAAAGCAGTAGCATTTTGTAGCACTTAGACAATCATTTTAAAACATCTTCAAAGTGAACAATCAGAAATGGTCAAAGATGTATGTAATATTTTATTTGAAATACAGAACAATGATAACCATATCATGTATTAGCTTTGTGAAGATAAATTTCAGGTGGAAAAATTACATAAATACATATATATATGTATATACTACTTATTTATGCATAAGCATATATTTCTGTTTCTGTATTTGTGTATTTGTAGCTGCTTGGCCTTATGGCTAAAATTAAGAGTTATTATATACAAGGTTATATAAAAATATGTGAAGTTAAAATTAGCTTCTCTTAATAGAAAAAAAAGATATAATCAGTAAAATTAGTCATTTAAATTGGTTATGAGGCTTAATGAAAGGAATATAAAACTGTATCTTTCAGGTAATTAGTAACCTAACCTAATTAATTATCTAATAAATGTTTTAATCAGTAGGTAGGAAAAATTCTGATGGTTAAAATAATTGCTTTTGTAAATAGATGACTGTAAAATTTCTGAAACACTTTAACTATTTTAACCCCACCCCTACCTTCACAAATGTTTAATATGATCAATTTTGCCAACTTCATCAAGATGTTGTTTGAAAATGATGAAAAGAAACTAACCTAGTTTTTCTTGTTTTATGATTCCTAGGATCCATTTTTTGATATTAGCATAAATTAAAACTGTTCTTTTTACGTGTCCTTTGGTTTATCGCCTATGATTTCTTTCCTTATCCCCTTTTCTCTGGACTTTCTCTTTTCTATGTTTCTTATTGAGTCCACAGATCTTCCTCAGAGAGGGATTCTATCTCAGAAGAATATGTCAATTATTTAATTTGTAATCCTGCAGAGTGATGCAGACTATGCCTACAATGTAGGTAGTTTTCTTGCCCTCATGTAATTGTAGCCTTAGGAAATCTTCATTCCGTTTTCAATTTTCATGAACATTTTTTCCAAATTGGAGAATTGTTCAATTTATTTCTTGGTTCTCAGGCACTCATCCTCTTCAGAACTGTACCTATCCTCTCCTTCATCTCACTCAGTTGAAAACACACAGCTTTTTTTTAGTGCTAGTAAATGTGCTTACTCATAGTTTGACTCTCCTTTCCTTTCTTTCTTTGTTTTTCTCTTATTCCTTTTTCTGTTCTGCTTGCTATATATGATAGATTCAACTTTGCAAACATGGTCAAGTATCTATCATCCCATATGGATTCTCATAAAATTTGTCATTTATAATCAAAGGTCTCCTTGAGTCTGTCTATGCATTTTGAGTGGGACATTGTGAATGTAAATATTTAGTGATGTAGTGTGACTTCCAACCAAGATCATAAATAGTAACATGGAGTCTTTCTTTCTCTCTGTCTCTGTCCCTGTTTTTCTGTTTTTCTCTCTCTCTCTCTACATGCATATATCATGCTGAAAAGAACATGGAGAAGCAGCTAGCTACTAAAGTTTCCAGAATCTCCCAAAGTATTAAAACCAGCTTTAAAAAAAGCATTTAAATAATGAGCCATTTTGATAATAATATAATTAACAAGAAGTTTTTGTAGAATTGTGTAAACCTTGAGTGAAATGCACTTTATATAAAGCAACTGACATTTATGTTATGTCTATATTGGAAGTCCAAGTTTTAAAAAACATTCTGAGAAATTAGAAACATATTTCATCAGTTAAGAATAAATATAATAAAAGATAACATAGCCTAAAAGTCCAGTCAAAATACTTATTCTAGTTTTTCTGAGATTTACCAGCATAAACTTTTCATTTGATTTTTGAGACTGTATTCCAACTTCTTTTTTTTGCCAGAAAATTTTCATTTAAAGAAAATCAAGGAGAGATATTAAGAATCAGGTGACATAGACTGCTTCTTTATTTTAGATAAAAATGTCATTTCACTCTTACTTCTAAAGTTTTGACTCAAAAAAGAACAAACTCAACATAAAATCAGAGGGGGGAGGAGAGAGAAGGAGAGAGAAAGAAAGAGAGAGAATTTATTGCCAAGTCTGTTTGGTATCCTGGAGGCTTCCTGTTCCTGAATGGGCAAATGTTTATCGAGGTTTGGGAAATTATTTGCTATTATATTTTTGAACATATTACATATCCTTTTGGCTTACACAT
This sequence comes from Castor canadensis, assembly GCF_047511655.1. Classification (NCBI taxonomy): domain Eukaryota; kingdom Metazoa; phylum Chordata; class Mammalia; order Rodentia; family Castoridae; genus Castor; species Castor canadensis. The sequence continues at coordinate 103,587,287 of NC_133394.1, read as the reverse complement.
CTTCTCCTTCTTCAATGCCCATGATTCCCACTGAATCTTATATTGAATTATTTTTTTGAGCAGAGTGGTTTTCATACCTTCTTCTTCCCATCACTCCACTTAGTGTTGTTCAAGTGTGTTTTTGATAGACTATTTGGTGGGTTTGATTGCCTTATTTCTTTCCCTGATTTAATTTTTGTGTTGTGACTGATTTGGTTGCTAGCTAGGTTGATGTGCTCTTTCTGTCTGTGGCCTGGAAATGTAATTTAGTAATAACAAGTTCACAGCTTCAATTCCAGACCAGTTGTTTACATATTATATAGAAAACCCCTTGATAATAATATCTATAAACAGTGGGAGCTGTGGCAGGTAATGGTTATAGGCTATTTATAGATTTGGGGGAATTGGTAAAGGTAGCACTAAAAAGGGGGTGGTGGGAAAAGAAGTAGGTGGGTAGGAGAAGAAATATGGGGGCTGCTGGGTTTTGTGGCCCTTGTGTGTGTTTGGGTATATTTCTGATGTTTTAGTGGATGTTGCTTGTGTCAAGAGGTCTGGGGTCGTGTACTGTTGGTACAGTAGGCTAGTCAGTGGGTAGTGAGTGTGTAGTAGGAAGGGGTAGTATGGTGAAAGGTTGAGGGAGGATAGGTGGGGGATGTGAAGATGGCGTAAGAGTGGATGAGAACAGGCATAAAGAGTAGTTGGGAGAGAGAACAATGGATTGTAGCACATGAGAATGAGGGAAAATCAAGAGGGTAAGAATAAGGACAAAACAATAGTGATGGTGAAGTTAATAAAACAGGAATAATAAAAATAAAAAAATTAAAAAGAAAGAAAAAAAACACAAGATAAAACCAGGTTCTATAGCCACAGACATTTCCATCTTTTGGTCATAATTCTGGAGTTATTCCTTAGGTGTCTAATCCTAGTATTGACATACAAGTGGAGGCTCTGATGTGGTCTTATCAGGCAAATGGCTTGTGAATAGTATTTTGTTCCTTTTGCCCACAAGATTATTTGGAACTGTGAGGTATGGTAAGACTGCCAGTTTGTGCATAGTGGTCAGAGCTGTTATTTTCACCAGGTGGCAGCTACATTGTTCTTCAGCTGCAGCTCTGTTTGGTCAGCTCTTCCTCCAGCAAGGTGAATCAATTCAGTTTGAATGCTGCCTTCTGTGCCAGAGATCAGCTCTGGGATCTACCACCTGCCCTGCTTTGAGAGGTTGGCCTATCACCCACCCAAGATCTCAGCCTTTGTGCCTTTCCCAATCTTTGCTGGGTGCTAGCAGTTGGCACCTTTGGGCAGTTGGCTTGTCACCTCACTCCCATTCTTGGCCTTTATGCCTCTCCTGACCTCTGCTAGATGCTGGCGGCTCCTCTGGGAGGTTGGCTTTTTCACCCTGCTCCTGCTTTCAGCCTTTGTGCTTTACCCTTGTTAATTCACTGATAGTTTAGTTTTGAGACTTTGGATCCTTACCCAACCACTGTTCTCTGGCTAGGTTCAGTGTTACACCCCCACCTCCACTGTCATTGTTATATTACAGTTCACTGTTTATATTTTTCAGGTTTTCTGGGGGAGATTTCAGTCTGCCCAGAGTCTATGCTATACTATTTTCCCTGGGGATAGGTAGGGGCATCATGTGCGATGTGTGATGCTCACATGTTTATGCTGCAGTTTCATGCAAGCAGCTTTACAGGTGGCTGCTGTAGAGAAATGATGCTGCTTTTTTCAGTACAGTGTGGCATAGGGAGGTTTTCTGTGAGTTAGCATTTCAGAATGTCACAGAATTTGATTCTGATTGATATTCTGTCTTCTGCTTGTTGGGAAAAAGAAAAAGAGAGAGAAATGTCCAGGCAGCTTTTTTCCCAGGGCCGGACACACCTTGCTGGTTGTGCAGTGCTAGATTTCTACAGCTGTTAGGTGCTATTATATGCTGATCTAAGGGTCAGTCTTTGAATTTATATGCACCAAATGTGATGGTTGTTATTACTTTGGGTAAGAGCAATCAGAATTACCCATGTGTAGCTCTGACATCTCACAGAGGTTTCTGGGGTCCCAGAACATAGGATTTCTGATTCCCTACCCTAGTTGCCATTTTGGATCCTGTCCTTCACCATATTTAGACTCAAAAAATTTCTAGACGGCATTAAGAAAATGAAATGAGAAAAAAGGACTTTTATATTTGCCCTTTTAGTCCCATTATTTAATTTTCATATTCACAGTGGCACCAGTAGTAATAATTGTTGAGTATCATTCAAATTCAATGAGTACTTCAATATCCATTTTCAGATTGGAGAGTAGATATTTATTTTCATTTATGAACCTGCTTTCAATTCCAGTTTTTGTTCTAAGTTTCTTGCCAAGAGCATTTGTAATTGAATTTCCTTAGCAAATAAGAGTCTGTATTGTGTCCTTTAAATTTTATCCTAGATGTAAATTTCTGAGTGATCCAATACCAGTTTTTATAGTAACTCTAAAATTCCTTTAGTTAAAATATAGTTAAGATCATTTGTCTATCCAAAGTCAATTCTTTCAATTCGGGTGAATGGCAAAGATGATTTTTCCTATATTAATAAGCATATAAAAATATGTATCAAGAAGTGCTTTGCAAGTAGATTTTAAACCTAAATCTCAACCTCATCATACGTACTCTCAAAGGCTCCAAGCTTGATGACTGATTCTTTGTTGAGAATAAAGTACTTTAAAAATATTTTTCTTGAGTTTTATTTACATACTGTATAAGAAAGGAAGAAGGATAGTGCTAGCTAAACATCAGCAGTGATCCCAATGTGCCCTCAGTTCTCCTGATGGCCTCAAGTGAGGTTCAGATCTGCTCAGTGTGCTAAACTAGTGTGAAACATGGGCAACATCCACACTCCAGCTATGAGTTAAAAACTCACAAAAATCAGAGATTTACCAAAAGTGGTAGACAAGTGCTTCTGCAAAGCTAGACAATAAATTGGACAAAAGTCAGTGAAACTATACTTTATAGCATGGTACACTTAGTAGTTTCTAGAGTATTGACTACCAAAGAAATTTTAGAAATCAAACTCTTGTTTTGACAAAAGAGGGTATTGCCTGACTATCTACTGTTGTACTAGTTAACAAAATAAGGAATTCAGTAGCTGGGCTTAAACCTATATTTAGGAATCAGAACTCATCAAGAATTTATTTGGATGGAGATATTTCAGAATGGCATATGTAATATTTTATGTTCACACTCTGACTTGATTCGCACATCATTTTTCTTAAAGTCTCTTTCCAAAATTTTATCCAGGTAGGAAGATAGTTCTGCAAGTGAAGGAGAGAAAAATTTCCAGCAGACATTGATTCAACTTTATAGCTGTTGGGGAAACACAAGGGGAGTCAGAGAGCTTGATTAATTAATGCTTGCAAGTGGGATCAAATTGTATAGGTCAGCTTCTTCAAATATTTCAGAACTGATAAGAAATTAAGGTTACTAATAAATGAAGAGTGAGTAACATTAAATTAATGATGACTTTAAAGCTGCTGGGTATTGAACTCATCACTTGAGTTTATCTTTAATAAGTAAAACAGGAAAGAGAAATCCATGCAATTAAAAGCAGGATGCTTACAATATAACCAACCATAGACAAAAACAGGCAGAGGGTATTTTATTGGGATTCAGGAACCTTGCTTAATGCATTAATAAACAGCCACTAAAATAATTATAAAAATTACTATGAAAATATTGCAAAGAAAGCATATTTTAAAATGACTATAATCCTGAATATAGTCCCTAGGTATAAGAGAAGCACCAGGTTTCATCTGGAAACAAAGGAGATGGAAGCACATAGTACTAATTTGATTTAAGAGAACATTGAACCAAAAGTTGCTAATAAGAATTATGATTGAATTGAAACACTGTGACATTGCTTATAAGTCAAAATCTGATGAAATCATCACAAATCAGTCAAGTCCCAAACGATCACCACTCCCTTTTTCCTCTCCTCCCCCCACACACTGTGCTCCAAGAAACCTAATATTAAGTACTTAAACGGGCTTATATTTCCTGATTATTTTTTCTCTCTGTTTTCTTTTTATCTAACTAAGTCACTAATCTTTGCATCTTGGTTTAGATGGTACTTCCTCTATGAATACTTTCCTGAATTTCTTTTTAGGTTTTGTGTCTATGTGTTCGCATACACTATGTATCTTCCATCATAATCCTTCCATATTCTCCTGAAATGTGTCTACCAGTAGATTCTTAAAGGAAAATAATCTTTCTCTTGTGTACTATTTCATCTTCATCACTCACAGAGTTCCCAGTAAATGATGATTGGTGCAAGAATAGACTTGAATCCAGCCTCTCTGATTGGAATATTAAGAATTTATATGTAGGAAGTAATTCTGGAATATCTTGTAGGCTTGCCTATATTCACTTTTTCTTTGAAGTACTGGTGTTTTGAACTCAGGACCTTGTGCTTACTAGAAAGATACTCTACCATTTGAACCACTGCACCAGTCATTTTCATTTTCCTATTTTTAAGATAGGGTCTGTCTTTATGCACAGTCAGGCCTGGATGGTGATCCTCTTATTTATACTTCCATTTAGCTGGGATGACAAGCATGTGCCACCAAGCCTAGCTTTTACTAGTTGAAATGAGTTCTCACTAGCTTTCTCCCAGGCTGGCTTCATGATCCTCCCAATCTCCATGACTTTAGTAGCTAAGATTACAGGCTTGATCCACAGCATCAGAGTCACTTTTATTTCTTAACATCAGTTTCAGAGTAGTTTCACACCACATCACCCATGAAAATCACTAGAGAGATTATTGTAATATCCTAGTCTTTGGTTCTGTCCCAGAAATTTGTAGAGAAGAATTGAAAGATTCTTAAGCACAATACAAACAAGAAAACCTGCTAAGGAGAAAGCTTGCAAGAATAGATTTTTGTCCATTTTTGGATATAGAATTTTATATGCCAATGAAGCCAATTCACTGATGCAGTAATCTATGTAACTCTCCACTGTGATGTCAGGCATGATTTACCTACTTGGGTAGCAATCTGAGTTACAAAAATGAAATTTTCTAATCTTGTGCTCTTCTGAAAGAATGAACTTATTTTCACTTTGTATCAATTGTTGCAGGATGCTATGATGAGAAACAAGAGCAAGTCTATTCCAGGCTTCACACCTGGAATAATTCCTTTCTTAGTGGTGAAAGTGGAAAGACTATGCTCATGCTCATCTTCACGTTAAAAGTACAAGAGGCACAAAATCTATTCCTTTTGTCTAAAACTTTACCCCTTTTGATCAATAATTTCCCATTACTTCTCTCTCCATCCCTTCTAGCCTACTGTCACTACTATTTTATTCTCACCTTCTATGAGTTTTTGTGCCTGACATATTTCACTTTGCTTGATGAGCCCAAATTCATCCATGTTGCATAAATAACACCACTGAAGACTGAATAGTATTCCATTCTGTATATGCCACAATTCTTTATCTACTTACCTGTTGATAGATACTATAATACAGTAGAGTAAAAATTGTAAAAAAGAATGTATATTACAAAACAACAACTTATTAGATCTCAAATGTCTCGCCTTAAAAAATGATAGGTAAACAAGATGATGAATGCACCTTGATTTAATCATGCTGCATTTTGAATGTATATAATATATATGTGCATAAATAATCAAATCATCACATTGTACCAAATAAATATGTACAATTTTGATCTGTCAATCAAAAATAAACTAAAATTCCTCATTTCTGCTTCATTTTGATTTTACTTTAAAAATACCTCATGAAACTGTATTATATAAAAGGAGTTCTTGGTAATTATTTCACAACTCTTAACTGCAGACCCTGGCAATCTATTTGGAACAGAAAATGGCTATTAAATATCCATACAGTTTATGTGCCTGTGCACACTCATTTCCTTGATATAATATGATACACATGACTTGTGATGTTATTAATAGCACATATTTTCAAGTCCAAGTTTGAACAATAAATTATCAAATAGCCAAAATTTAGGCACTATTATTAAGTATTATGAATCCCATAAAAACTTTTAGAAAGGAGATGTCATGATTCATTGATAAAGTTCTTAGTTTATATTAATTTGGGGGGAACTCATGTTACTAAATTAACAGCTCAACTCATTTTTTAAGAAATAGTATCTCAAAGGATATCTAAAACAGTCACAAAAACAAGCAACAGAAAATGTATAATATCCTATCTCTGATTGACCCTCAACCCTACTCAAGATCATTTGTTTTGCTCTTTGTCACTTCTCTTTCTGACTCCCCCTAGTCTCACAGATACCATCTGGAGCAGTATATAGAGAATTAGATTAGGTAACAGATTTCTAACTTGTGCCACTGTCAAAATGAAATTACTTTTCACCTCCGGTTTTAATACTAAGGAAAATTCAATAGTGGGAAACAGAAACAAAATAAAGAAAAAGTGATTCCAAGTAATGAGAAAGATTTCCTGGTAACAGTCAGTCCAGTTGCCTTTTTAAAGTAAGTGAGAAATATAAAGTCTTTCTCCTGGTAACCTCAGAAGAATTTTTGGAGGACATTTTCTGAGAGTTTGAAGACCACTTTTACAATTGTTGCTAACACACACACACATACACACACACACACACACACACACCTGCACACATGTACATACACATCCTTTGAGGTACCTTGACATTTTTCTAAGTACACTACAAAAAAAGCTAAGAAGCTAACATTATTATACTTCCCATTTTAGAGTCAAGTGAACTGAGGTACAAAGATTAAAAATCCCCTGAGTAATCTAGCTATATTAAAGCTAGAATGCTGACACTGGAGCATTACACTTAATCGCCATATCATATTCTTTCATGACTTTTATTTAACAAATGGTCATTTTTTTCTCCTACTGTTTAAATGAATTAATTTTTGCTTCTTAAGTCAAACATATATAGATATGGATTAAGAATGAGATGTGAATGATCGTTTATGTTTTACCAGCATACCTATAAAATAAGAGTTTCATTACTATAAACAAACCTTTCTTCACAGCATGTTTCTTCTTCTGTGTCACTGATACATTGTCTAAAGAGTATAAATTCAGACCATAAAAAAGACACAACAATAGCACTAAAAACAAAATGGACCTATGTTGCTGGTTTGTATTCTGACAAATCTCAAGTGGTATTTTAGTTTTGGTGACCAGGAGACAATAAGGACAATTGGGAAATGAGACAGATTGAAAAATACACCTCTAGTCCATAGGAGAAGGCATGATCATATTCAAAGATAATGATTTGGCTGTTCCTAAATGCAATGAAATTAATTTCCTCACATTAGTAATAGCTGCATTTTAAAAGTATTTGCAAGCCAAATGAAAACAATGCCAAACAAAGCAAATAAAAAACAAAACAAGGTATTCCAAGATGGTGGATTGTTGACAGGCATCACTTCCCCATGTCTCCATGAATCTGAAATAAAACTTCAGGTATGTACAAGGAGAGATGGGCAAGTTAGTACACACAAAAAAAAGGATGCCAGTATAAGGACAGATAGTAGCTAGAGATAATGATCTCTAACCAAATCTCTAAAAGTGTAAATCACCTCAAGTGCAAGGATGTAGACCTGCAGCTTCTCCATCCACATCTCTCCCTGCTTATAGATTTTATTTTTCTGTCCAGATTTGAATTGCTTCCCACATGAGCCATTCACGAGGGCCAACCTATGAACAAACTACTTCAAGGAGTGCTAAGAGAAGCTTGGCAAGCCTTGCCAGACAGAAACTGACTGGTATCTGTGCCCCATGCACCGAGAATAGAATGACTGGCACAGGAAACAGAAACCAGCCAATAGGACAAATCAGTTTTAGTCCAGAGGGCCACTGCACAGCTAAGACCACTACACAGGCAAGTACATCTGACCATAGGAAAACATCTGGCAGAGCAGTCTGTGTAAATCTCCCAGGGACTGGGAGCCTCTGACCTTGAACTGCAATACTCCTGACTGCAACCAAGGAAGTAGTAAGATCACAGGTGTGAACCCCTGGTGCCCAACTAAAATACTTACTTACAAAGTATTTTTAAATTTTAATTTGATCATCTCTATTATATTGCTTCCTTATTTTTCATTTTTTTTCACTTTTCCTAACTCTTGTTTACAAAATTTTCTACAAGTGGTTTATTCTACCTTCTTCTTCTATTATTCTCAACAATTTTGACTTTAACAATCCCTGACAATAGCAGGCTTCTCCACAACAATTGAACTATATTTCTATATATTTGTGTTTTGTTCACCTATATCCCTTACACTTCACACTCATTCTCTTTATCTTCCATCATCTTTCTAATTTTTATTACCTTAATTTTTAATTCCTACACAAGCATATTATTTTTCTATGAGCTTAATATACCATACATGAATATTAGTCCCTTTTATATATAATATGATCAGTTGTATAAATAAAGCAGCCAGGGGTATAATACTTAAGGTAAAAATCTGGTTAGATACTGAATTTGTGAAATTGTTGCTGAGTTATATCCCCAGGCCTGCTCATCAACCAACTCTTCCACTAACCAGTCCTGCTAGAAAATATAGCATAATTTAAGGGAAAAACTTTAGTTGACTAAAAACCTTCCAAAAGACTAATTGACTAAGGATGAGAAAAATTTCAAAATAGAGACACAAGAAATATGACAAAGCAGGGGAATATGATTAATAGTGAAGGAGATAAAATCTCAATTTCTGAGTTCAAAAGGATAACTTCAACTAAATGAACTCAAAGAAGATACAAGCGAGTAGCTGAGTCAACTCAAGGAGGTTACAAATAAAGAGCTAAGTGAAATAAGGAAGACAGTGCATGACATTAAAGTGGAATTTGATAATGATATAGAATGCCGGGGAAAAAAATCAAATTGAAACTGTGGAAATGAAAAGTTACTTAAGTAAAATTAAAAATTCAGTTGAAATCCTCTGTAACAGACTGAATCATGTGGAAGAAAGAATATCAGGGCTTGAAGAAAAGGTAAATATAAAAATGAAATGACTACATAGAAAAAAGAATAAAGAAATATGAATGGAACATTCAAGAACTCTTTTACTACAAACCTGTGAATTCAGGCACTGGTGGCTCATACTTATAATGCTAGCTCCCTGGGAAGCTAAGATTAGAAATTTCACAGTGCAAGGTCAGTCAGGGAAAATAGATCTTAAAAATTTTCCAAATACCCATAGCAAAATGGACTGGAGGTATGGCTCAAGTACTTGCTTTGCAAATGTGAAGGCCTGAGTTCAAACCCCAGTCCCACCAAAAAACAAACAAACAAAACTCCGAGTCAATAAATTGTGGGCACTGAAGCAGAAGAGATGCAAGATAAAGGTATAGGAAATACATTTAAGAAAATAATAGCAGAAAACTTCCCAAATCTTGAGAGTTGCCGATAAAGATAGAAGAGGCCTCAAAGATTCCAAACAGAGAGAAACAAAACATAACTACTCTATGGCATATTATAGGTAAAACATTAAGTATAAGAACAAGGAAAGAACACTGAAAATTGCAAAGGAGAAAGTCCAAGTTACCTTTCAAGGTAAACCCATGAGAATAATAGCAGATTTCTCAACAGAAATCATAAAAATAAGGAGAGCATTGACTGTGGTATTTCAAACTCTCAAAGAAAATAACTGTAAGCCTAGATTACTCTATTCAGCAAAGCATCATAATTGAAGGACAAATAAAGATCTATAATAAACAAAACCTAAAGGAATTTATGACAATTAAACCAGCATTCCAGAAGATAATTAAAGGAATCCTACACTTAGAAGATAGAGATAAAAATAGCTATGAAAACATGGGAATAAATAAATCTCCCCAGATGAGTAGATAAGTAAATGAAAAGTAGGAAAGAATCAAACACACACATGCACACACACACACACACAAAGCATAAAATGGAAGAAATTACTACATAACTATCAATATTAATGCTTAACGTTAATGGACATGATTCCCCCCTCAAAAGATGTAGAATTGTGAACAGGAAACAAACAAACCTCCAAAACAGGCAGGAGTAGCTATATTCATAATCAATAAAGTAGACTTCAAGTCAAAATTATTCAGAAAAAAAGGTCATTTCATATTAATAAATGGAACAATGCATCAACAAGAATAGTTATTAACATGGATGTGCCTAATGTCACTACACCCAACTTCAGTAAACAAACACTGCTGAACTTAAAAGCACAGTTAGGTCCCAAGACAATAGATAGGCCAGAGACAACAAGTCAACAAAGAAACTTCAGAATTAAATGATACTATAGTCCAAATGGACTTAAAAGACATCTACATAGTATTTCATCCAGCAGCAGTACAATATATATTCTTTTCAGCAGTGCATGGAACTTTCTCCAAAATTGATCATATATTAAGACAAATAGATATTTTAGGACACAAAGCAAGTCTTAGAAAATATAAGAAAGTTTAAATAACTCTTTATATTCTATTAGACCACCATGACATGAAATTGAACTCAGAAACGAAATAAAATATAGAAAATATTCAAAAACGTGAAGACTGAAAAATGTATTGATGAATGTTCAGTGGTTCATTGAAAAAATAATGGGAGTATCAAAATTCTTTAATATAATGAAAATGAAAATATAATCTAACCGAACCTGTTGGATCCAGTATAGACAGTGTTAAGAGGAAAATTTATAGCTATGAGCAATTATGTACAAACAATAACAAAAAAGCCTAGAGCGATCTCAAATAACTAGCCTAATGATTCACCTCAATATTCTAGTAAAATAAGAACAAGCCAAACTCAAAATTATTAGGGAAAGAAATGATTAAAGATAAGACAAGAATGAATGAATTTGACATTAAAAAATATACAAAAAATCAATGAAAAAAAAGTTTGTTCTTTGTAAACATAAATAAGATTAATAAACCCTTAGGCAATCTGACTATAAGGAGGACCCATATAAATAAAATTAGAGATGAAAAGGTAAAGAGAGATTTTAGCACAATCAATAATGAAATCCCAAGAATCATGAATGATACTTTTGGAATAATGAGCTAATCCTTTAATGAGTATAGATGCAAAATTATTAATAAAATAATTATAAACAGAATACATGGACATATCAAAAAGATCATATACCAAGATTAAATTTGTTTCATTCCAGTGATTCAAGGATGGTTCAATATATGTAACATATACAAATCAATAAATATAATACAGTAGATAATCAGAATCAAGGACAAAAATCACATGATCATCTCAATTGAAGCAGAGAAAACTTTTGGCAAAATTCAACATCCTTTCAGATGAAAGGATGAAAGCTCTGAAGAATCTAGAAATAGATGGAATGCACCTTACCATAATAAAGGTTATATGCAACAAATTCATAGCCACCATCATACAAAATGACAAAAACTTGGAATCATTTCTTATAGTCAGGAATGAGACAAAAGGTCCACTCTCCCCACTCTCATTTGATTTATTACTAGAACTCTGAGCCAGAGGAATAAGACAAGTAAAAGAAATAAAAGAGATTCATAAGGGGAAAGAAGGAGTCAAATTGGTCCTATTTGTAGATAATATGATTCTATACTTAAAAGACCCTAAGATGCACCCCCAAAAAAACTCCTAGATCAGTTAAACAATTTTGGAAATGTAGCAGGATATAAAATTAACATACAAAAGCCAATAGCTTTTCTGTATATATCAACAATGAACATGTTCAGAAGGAAAACAATCCCACTCATAATAGCCTCAAAGAAAAAGAAAAACCCTTAGTTGTAAACCTAACCAAGGGTGAGAAGGACCTCTGTAACAAAGACTACAAGACCTCGAAGAAGGAAATGGAAGAAGGAACTGAACAACCAGTAAATGATAAAAGAAAATATGATGTAGGTATACCATGGGATGTTACATAACCATAAAGAGAAATGAAATTATGCTGTTTACAGGAAAAACAATACAACTAGAAATCATAATTCTGTGTGAAATGAACTCAAAAATCCAAATATTGCATGTTCTAACTCATTTGTAGAATCTAGAGCTAAAATGATGATGATGATGATGATAAAAATGGGGCATAAATGTGAAAGGCAAATGGTCTGAAGGGGCATATATCTTCTATAAGATACATTGTTACTTAAGTATACCCTTCCAATACAGTATTTGGTTTATATTTGGAAAGGATACCTCAAAAATTTCATTTATTTCCATTAACTTTGTGTTCTATATATGCTACAGAGTGCTAGCTCCATGAAAATTTGTATGGACAGAGAAAATAATGTTTCTTCAAATCTCAGCTATTGAGAATGCATCAGGCCTTAGTGGAATACTCTGTGGAATCCAAAATTTTTACCAAGTGTATCATAACTAAGGTTTTTTAAGATCTGTCCCCTTTTTTACTTGTCTTTATTTACTTGCTTAATTTTTACATTCAAAGCTCCTTTTCTTTATCCAAACAAAATGGTATTCATCAGTATTGTACTATTTATGGACTTATTATTACTTGTGAGACAAAGTCTTATGTCAGAAACATTGCACTAATGTGGATCCTAATAGATTATACTTAAAATTAGTTTTGTTAAATTCTTCATGTGTAATCAAATGTATGATATTAAGTTTAAAACTTGAAATCTACAGAAATAATGATGAAGAAATCCTCATAAATATTTTGTGGAAAAGTGACATGTTAATGAGGTACAACTTTTGCTGATTGTAAAAAGATAACCACCATAAAAATAAAAATAAACCACATGTGAGTATAGTTTGCTAATATCAGAAAACTTACTACATTCTGAATTAGATAGGCTGTGTTGAAATTAGAAGTAGAAACAGAAGAGCTGCAGAAGATAAACTTCAAATAATCAATAGAATTGGTAAAAAATAATGCTGAGAATTGGAAAAGTCTTAAGGAAAAAATAGCATCAAGGAAATAATGTTATTATTTAAATACTTTAATACATGGTAACACTCTTTGTCTTTCAACTATAGAAGGTAGCCAAAGGGATGAAGTAGGTTGCAGTGGATTGTTACAGGATAATCTACAATGAGCAAAAGGTTGTAGCATTCACAGACCTTAGACTTTAGACTTGCTCAAGAAATTCACTTTGGATTTGCTTTGAATACAGTTTACATGAGCAACATCTGCTAAACCTCATGGATCAAAATAACGGACAAAGTAAACCAAGCCAACTCACAAAATTGTGTGAAAAAATAAATTAATTTTTCTTTAATACACTAAGATATTCCCTGGTTTATTACTTACTAATAAGTAAATGAGACTCTGATTATAGGTCAAATGACAGAGCTGTTGGAGAACTTGACTTAAATATACAGCCAAACTGATTTCCCCAAGCTGAGCTTTAGAATTAGGTAGTCTTACCTACTCATTTCTGGAAAATACCTGGCAACTGGAAGTCTCTCCTCATAGGTGGTAAATTTATTGCATGTAAAGTTTACAGTAGGGAGAAACAGAGATGAATATATTTTGTACAAGTAAGCACATAGTAAAAAGGAAAAGACCAGCTTGGTTATAAGAGCTCAATTTCATCCCTCAAACATAATCAGATAGTTAATTTTCCAGTGGATTCAAAGAATAATCCAGGATGACAAGAATGTCATTATTATTGTTGTCTTTCCACATGGAAATGAGTAGGTGGAAAAGATATTCCCCAGTGTAATGCCTACCATTACCATCAACAAAGGTCACATTTTATAGTATATACAGATCCTCTATCAAAGACCTCATCTTAAAATCTGAATTTCTGATGAAATTTTATGTTCAGGATGTCATAGACAAGATATTTCTCCCTCAGCATTGAACTCAGTGACTAGCATAGGACAGATATTTTGAATTGAATGAATGAATAAAAGTTTACAATTTAACATACATATATGTAAATATATATATATATATATATATATAGTCATTGAATCCACAAGGAATTGTTTTAGCTGTGGAAAAATTCTGTATTGTAATTTTAATGTATTTTAGCTGTATAAATAAATAAGAATAAAATAATACTTATTGTTACTTTTCTGCTTAAGTCCTAGATAAATTTACATGTGAAATTATCTCCAACCTTTGTGTTCAACAATGAGCTGCATAGAATTTAATTACTATTAATTACTGTTATTATTTCCTAATGTTGCTTATCAGAATATTTCATTTTTATACCAATTAGAGTATAATTATTAGGATAATGGACTCTACAAAAACCAATTATGCAATGAGGCTAGATGGGATTTATCTCTAGTAATTGAGTCTCACAATTTAAGATCAAAACAAGTGAATCAAAATGAAAATGTAGAATCATTAACTCCCCCAGGCATCAACAATAAGGTTGATTTGTTCTTCTATCCCAAATTAAGCTAGTTTTTTACAATGTCAGATGGATTGATATATAGGCCCAGTTTACCATGACTAAAATGGTTTATACACTTACAATTTAGCCCAAGGCACATATCTTCCAAACAATACTTCTTCTTTTTTAATTAGAGGTTTACATTTGATCCAGAACAACTATGAAAGTGTAAGGGAGATTCTCAGTTGTCATTTGGAACTTATGTAGTAACTGTGGGGACCTAAGAGAAGAGGTATATTTGTGGTATATATTTCTACTTCAAGTAAAGCCACATGCTTAGAATAAGATTATTGTTCTTAGAGAGACCCAATTTCTACTCTTCAAAAGTGATGAAAAAATTGAATCTGAAAGATACTTTGCTTTAGCTTGATTCTGTATAAATACCTGATATAGCAATGTTTTGTCTACATAAGTGATAAAAGGATCTGATAATAAGCTTCCTGAAAGGAAGGGGAAGAGAATATTAATTTTATCCATGCACATATACTCAGATCCACATACATGTTTCTCTGCAGAAATGATTTGAGTACCTAAGGTGGTTCTAGAAGAACAGAATCTTTAGGATGAGTTTTCTAAAATGGTTCTGATTAATTTAATTAGATTAAAAGACAGTAATGATTAATTCCATTAGTAGTTTATGATGTGATGTGGAATTATATAAAATATCACTTTTGAGTATTTTTAATTAATTAATTACAACAAGCAAAGTTGTAGGTGATAATATGTTTCATCACTGTATTAGTGATCTGCAATGTAATACTGTAGCCATAACTTATAAAGAGAAAGGTTTTATATATTACAGTTTTGAGTTTCAGTATAGTAGTGTCTTTATTTCACAATATTTTCCAATCGCACCTCCCTGGGAGCCAAGTCTTTAAACACAATTGACTGTAGGGTATCTCTAAGACCATACCCAAACCACATCAATAGCACAGAGCCTCTTTTTAAAACTAACAAGTATAATGAAGTTGGTTGCTTGTTCCTAATTGTGCTGAGCAAAGTGAGGAAAAAAAAACATAAACACAAGGGCTTCAAGTTTCCTTTTTAAGCAACACATAATAACTTGAAAATTTCTGTTTTCCCTAATAGAAACTCTGGTTAAGGTTTGGAGATTGTTAAAAAATAAAAAAAAAATGTAACCCAGAATTGTAATTTAAACTGTATTGCTGATTTTGTAGAAGAGCTTCTGTTAGAGTAAGAACCTTGATTAGGAAGAAATTAGATCCTATAAATCTGAATGAAGACTTAAACCACTGAATTCTGAGTAGTTTGTTTTTGATACTAGAAGCCTTGTATGAGACTAACCTTAATTTGCCTAAGGAGTCTGTATTGGTATCCCTGAGGTAGCTGCATCTCAAGTCTCTGCTTGTTCTCTCCTATTCTTCTACCTTCACAATTTCTCTTGGCCTTTAAACCTTCCACTAGATTCAAATATCAGATAGATGGGAAAAAATGAAGTACATGTGTGATTCATGAGAGGATATATTTCACTTCAAAGGCACTCATAGTTTTCCAGTTTATGTAGATAGAAATCTGGAGTATTTTTGTGAAAATGAATAATATGTAGAAAGAAAATAAAGTTGGAAGCAACAATAACAAATGGGACTACATGAAATTAAAAAGCTTCTGCTCAGTAAAAGTAACAACCAACAAAATTAAGAGAGTATACGTATAATGGGAGAAAGAGCTGCCGGTACACTTCAAGTAGCAGTGAGGCCTGGAGTTAAAATCCCAGTACCGCAAAACTAAAGAAATAAAAATGGGAGAAAATATTTGCAAACTGTATTTCTGAGAAGAGGTTAACATCTAGGATATTTAAGAAACTCAAAAAATAGCAAAATAATAATAGTGATGATTATAATAATAACCAAATTTAAAATGGAAAATAGACCTAAATAGACAACTTTCAAAGAAGACATACAGATGGTCAACAGGTATATGAAAAACAATACTCAACATCATTAATCATAAGAGAAATGCAAATGAAAATTATAGTATATAGTAGGACTACTATGATAGGAAAATTCTAGTATTAGCACTACTACGTAGGAAACTAGCAAACCAAAGACAATATCACACTGAGGGGAGTACAGAGATAAAGTACCACTCTTAAGGACTTGAAAAATGTAGGATGGCGGTGATGCTATTACATCCCTGTTCTTGCCTATTTTGCATATGCATCAAATGGCTTAATCTAGAACCAATGGATGAGCTTAAATTTAATCAGGTTGTGACTCAGAATTCAGCTACTCTAATGCAATTTCATTCTTAGGAAAATTCATACTTTACTTGGTAACTGGTACACAGCCATTGGTTTAGCAAGTGTGTCTTCTTTCTTTTGTTTGTTTGTTTTGTTGCAGGCCAGTGTCAAGGGTCCTTGCCTTCACTAGCCAAAGAATTGGATTGTGAGGCAATGAATTGACTCAGGAGAGCAAGGTCAACACACCAAGTAGGATTTATTAAAGAGTAAGGAATAGCTGCTCTTAAAGATGGACAGAGAGCCCAGAAAATTGGTACCTCACTGTTGTTTACATAAGGGGTTTTTATTTGGTCCTTTTGGTTGGGGAGGGGAGTCAGGAATCAGGGGTAAAATAGTCTTTTAAAATATCTCTGCAGGAACATACACAGTTCTGTGAAAGCCTCCTGTTTATTAGCCTCGTGGCATTTTGAGGCATAGTCAGAGTGCCATGACTTGTGAAACTGCCTGTCCCTTTACAGGATGTAGGGCTCACGGTGCTCTCATGGGTGATGGGGGCACTGGCTCATTTTGTCTTCTGATCCCCCAACAAGTCCCCCCTCTGAGACAAGCACCCAACTGTTGATGGGGAAAAGGGATGATGACTGATCTGGCTGATTCTTGCAGAAAGTGAGGTGGAAGGGGAAGGGGAGGTATAGGGGCACTTGTCTCAGGGGTTGACCAGTGTGGTCTCCAGGTTCTCCAAGAGAACTCGACAGAGGGTTCATGTGTCAACAGAGGTGAGTAGTTTTTAACTAAGAGCTGGAACTTTATCTTTTGTACCTGTTGAGATATAAACTTGGAAAGAACATTTATTATACAAGGCACAAATAGGAGTGCAAGAAGAAGCATAAAGAGGGGACCAATTAGAGGCAATACCCAGGGAACTCAGCTCCACATGTTGTTCCAGAAGGACCATGAATTGGCCAATTCCTGTCTCCTTTTTATAATATGTTCCCTTAATTGTGGGGCCATTTCTCTGACTACCCAAATTTGTTAGTATAGAAGCAACACTCTTTGTTTAGGAAAAGGCATGTTCTACCCTTTTTAGCAGTTAATAGGTCAAACGCCTGCCTGTTTTGGAGCACTACTGATGCAAGTAAATCTACTTGGTCATGTAATGCCTCTAGAGATTGTGTAACTCACTCTATGTCATCAGAAAATTCTTTTGATAATTTTTGATAAGTATTTTCTAATGAGGCAATGCCCCAATGCCGGCACCTATTTTAGTGGTCATCCCATGGCTACAATGTCTATTTCCCTACTCATATATCCTACTGGCTGTGGAATGGACCTCAGACCTAAGTGAGTAACCCAAGGGCTAGGCCTCCTTTTTCATATACGTATAGCTAGAAACTGTCCTGAACAGGCAAGCTCAGGGCCAGAGCCAATTGGAGTGCCTGTTTGAGAGTTTGGAAAGCCTTTTGTTCTTTGGGTCCTATTCAAGATAGGACCAACAATTTTGTTGAGTCTCTTTAAGAAACCGATATAAGGGCCTAGCTAAATTTGTAAATCCCAGAATCCAAATACAACAGAACCCAATGACCCCCACAAAAGATTTGCAGCTGGTGCAGGGTCTGAGGCAAGAGATACGCCAAAATTGGCTTAATCCATTCAGGGCTTAAGGAACAAGTTTGCCCCTCTTGTATCATGCCAAGGTAGGTAATCTATAGAAGACATAGTTGGACTTTTTTTCTTGAGACCTTGTAACCTCTAGAGGCCAAAAACTTTAAAAGGGATTCAGTTGCTCTGGAAACATGAGACTCAGTGGATCCACACAAGAGAAGGTCACCAACATACTGGAGGAGGGTGACCCCTGGGTATTGTCAATCCAGTAAGTCTTTGGTTAGGGCTTTCCAAAAAAGTGATGGATGTCTCTGAAGCCCTGAGGCAACACCATCCATGTCAGCTCTTGTGAGGGATTAGTGGGGTTCTCAAAGGCAAACAAGGGCTGGCTATCAGGATATAAAGGAATGCAGAAGAAGGCATCCTTTAGATCCATCATGGAGTAGTATTGAGCTTCTGGGTGTATCTGAGCCAATAGAGTATAGGGGTTGAGAACAATCAGATAAAGGGGAATGACAGGCTCATTAATGAGTTGGAAGTCCTTAACCAACCTTCATATATTTGGCCCCTTATGGACAGCAAGAATAGGAATGTTATAAGGTCTGAAGCATTCCACTAAACATCTCTGTTGTTTTAGGGAGTTAATAATGAGCAATATACCCTGTTGCCCTTCAGGCTTTAAGGGACATTGCTTTTGATGGTGAATCAGAAGGGGGTCATTTACCTTTATTTGTACAAGAAGAGCAGTTTTTGCTTGATCAGTAGTTGTACCATAAGTCTAAACTGTGGGATCTACCTGTTCTTTAATGAGGAGGAAACAAAAGTATTCCCTGGGGCAAAGTAGAGTTTGGAATTTGAGTTGAGACAATACCCCTGCCTCAGCAAGGATATTGGAGTTTTAGGGACCACAAGGAAAGGAGTCTCAGAAGTGGAGCTTCCCCCAGAAGCAAGCCAGCCACTGGGTAAAATAATGTGCAAGAGTCTGGACAGATATGCCCTGAACAGCTATTTTATTTCTGGACTTGGGACCTGGACAGAAAGTGTGGACAGAGAAGTGGACTCCACTGTCCAGAGGAAAATGATCTCTCACTTCTCTATCATGATGGCAATTCAAGGCTCCTCAGTTTTGATATCAAGAAGTAGAGCCTAGACAGGAGGCACCAGGACACATCAATACAATGGCAGTGGCACTCTGCCTTCCATCCAGAGATAGGGACACTTAGACCGCCAATGCTCTTACATATGGAGCATGTTCCCTGAGGAGGTCAGGGCTGTCTTCTGGGCTGTATCCCTCTTTGACACTCTCTTCAGAAGTGTCCTTCTTTTCCATATTGGTAGCATGTCCTGAGAGTGTGGCCCCATCAGATAGGGAACCTGAGTGCAGCAATAATGTTCTAGTTTTTTTTTATCCTTATCTCTTTTTTTAGTTAGGTCCTGGTTATAATATACTGAGGGGGAAACCTGCACCTGTTGGTCCAAAGACCTTTCTCCTTCACCTACCACCTTTTGAAATGTTTTATAAATGTCAGGTGTTAATTGAGTTAAAAATGTACCCTTGAGGAGAACCTCCTCAACCTGTGACTCTGAGTCCACAGTGGTGTGTTTCTGAATTGCATTCTTAAGACACTGTAAAAAGGTAGAGAGAGATTTATCAGGGTCCTGTTGTACAGTAGTCACCTGTGAATAGTTTAGTGGCTTAACCTTGGCCCTTTTTAGTCCCTCCACTACTAGGGAGATAGTACCTAGTAGGTAGGTAGAATGGGCCTCCTCCATTCATCCCCCAGATCATTTGGGTCCCAGTGGGGGGTCTGCTTGGAGAACTTCTTGTCCCCCTGTTGGTATCTTAGGCATCTCTATTTCCTCATTCCCTGGGGCTGGAGGCATAGGGGCCCATTGGAGGTGGAAATTATCTCCCATTTGGGTGGCCTGAGCCAAAACTTGCTGCTTTTCAAGGGAGGTAAGGGTTTGGTCCACTAAGAACATAACATCCTTCAACTTGTAGGTTTGGATCCCAGAAATAAAGGCCTGGATAAACTGGTCTGGAGCATCAGTATATCTACACAGATCCTTTTTAAATCTCCCTTTGATCTGATAACTAGAAGGGGACATAGACTTGTCCTCTTCCTACCACTTTCTTTTGAAAGGGGAAACATCCATTAGGAGGTATTGAATATTGGGGTGGCTCAGAAGGCTGGGAAGAGGGTAGAGCAGCAGAGGGAGCAGTAGGAATGGGGGCCTTGTCCCTGATAAGGGGCTTTTTTGGTCCTCCTTTCCCATGTTTATCCTGTGGCTTACAAAGAACAGCCAGTGTTTATCTAGATAGCAATTATGGAGACATTCTTGGTGGCCCTGGAGATAAAAGATCCTGTATATAGGGGATCTCAGTCCACTTTTCCTCCCTTTTATAGAAAAGGTCTATTTGGAGTATGGTATTGTAATTTAGGGAGCCCATGAAGACCACTTCTCTTGGTCACCCAAGGGATATGCAGGCCAGGCCTCAGTACAAAGAAAGATGAGGGTTTTTTCTTTCGCAGGCCAGCAAAGACCACTGGAGTACTGAGTCTAGAAGACTGGAATGGGCAGGTCCAATCTAGAAAATCTTGTCAGACTCCCCTTTCATCAACATCCCAACTGGGGATTGACCTGAAGAGAGCAGATATCCCTGTCTTGTGATTTCCATCTGCCATCTGTAGCCAGGACCGAAGGAAATGTAGTGATTGGTCAGAATGGGCCACCCTTACCAAAGCAGTGATAAACCTCTAGGATCCTACTTTCTAGCCTTATATCACCAAAAGCTGGCAGCCTCTTTAACAAAGGGATGCGTCACCTGGAGAAGTTCCTGTACAGTTACAGAAGTGTACTCAGATATAGTCTCAGGGAAATCACAGTGCCAGAAAGGAACAACTCGTGTCAATATTTGGAGGAAATATTTTTTTTTAAATGCTGAGGCCAAAAGTGTATGAAGTTTTAAATCAGAGGTCCAGAGACCTGAGCAATGCCTATTTTCTTTGGCTGTTCCCAGAAGATTACATTAGCTCTTTTGGGGGACCATAACTTTGGGATAAGAATGGCTCTAAGGGCTGGATTGGTCTGATTCAAACATGAATTTGGGCTGGGTGCACATTGTGGCTGGGTGAGGTGTCACCACCTTCTCCCACACCCGGGATGAGCAACCCTGTCCACCTAGGCCTGCCCCTGAGGCCCACTGCTTCTCCTTCTATGTGCATGTGTGTGTGTGCACATGTGTGTGTGTGTGTGCATGTGTGTGTGTGCGTGTACACACATTTATTTTCCCTCTCATCTCTTTTTGGGGGAGTTGCTGTGGGTTACAGTTGCTGCCATGCATGGCTGGCAGTGGTGGTGACCTTGGATGTGAGCTGGGCCCTTCTCATGGATTGCCTTAGCTATGGTGGATGTCACCATTGTGCCAGGTGAGTCTGGTGGGATGGGCCTGGGTTCCCATGTGTGTGTGTGATTTTCCCTCCTCCCCTTCTGGAATTGGGGTTAGGGAAAGTGTGTGGCAAGGCGGGAGGCCCATGTTAGTCTTCAACTTCACTGGGTCCACCCCTAGGCTATGGTTTCATGCAGTGCCTTTGCCTCCTACAGTGCCCTACAGCCAATTTAAAGCTGTGGACCAAGGGGCATGACAAGCTAATTGCAGGAGTAGCTCAAGAAAGTCATAAGGTACTATGGTACAAGTTTCCCATGGGAGGCCACGATCCCAGTAAACATAGGGAGAGGAAGGCAGACAGAGATGAAGGACAAGTGGCAGGTCAGGGAGGGAGCATGGAGCAAAAGTATGTCTGCTGCTTCTGGCAGGGGCAGAAGGGGTACTTGACATCCTAGGTAAGGGAGAGGGTACAGAGTCTAGAGACCATGACACACTCTTGAGGGATTAATGATTAGGTATGTTTTCAGGTTGCTCCCACTCAGTGGTACTGGGACACTGTCGGTCACAAAAACCTCTACTCTCGGGTCACCGTCTCCAGCAGAAGGAGGGACTGACAGGTGGGAGAAGAAGAATGCCAGGTGCCAGAACCAAACAGGCCTCCCAAATAAACCCAGTGCTTGGTCTCAAGTAGTAAAGAAGGAGCAGAGAGCACCCAAGAGCTGGAATCACTGTGAGGCCAAAGTTGGCTAGGAGCATTTGTTCTGATACTGTGACAGGAAAAGACACTCAGGAGACAGAAACAGAGAGGGGGAAGAGGGTAGAAGCACAGGGAAGTCTGCTTTTGGCTAGTCCTCAGCAGGGGTTTTTCCCAAGCAGGAGTTTCCAACAGGGTGCTGGAGACTCATGGTTGCACCTTAGGCTACACCTTAGGTTACACCTCCTGCTGGTTTCACACTCAACTGTGTTGACCTTGATCCAGGAGAGGTATCACTTCATGTGATCACCAGAAATGTTGTGGACCAGTGTTGAAGGTCCTTTCCTTCACTAACCAGAGTATTGGCTCATGAGGCAGCTAATTGACTCATGAGACAACAAAGTCAACATACCAAGTAGGATTTACTAGAGAGGAAGGAAAAGCTGCCCTTAGAGATGGACAGGGAGCCAGGAAAATTGGTAGCTCACTGTTGTTTACATAGTGGGGTTTTTATTTGGTCCTTTTGGTTAGGGAAGGGAGTCAGGAGTCAGGGGTGGAGTGGTTTTTTGACATATCTCTGTAAGAACCTACTCTGTTGGGGAGGGGAGTCAGGAGTCAGAGGTAAAGTGGTCTTAACATATCTCTGCAGCAACCTATACAGTTCTGCAAGACTCCTGTTTATGGGCATTGTAGCATTTTGAGGCATCTCCAGGGGACCATGACTTGTGAAATTGCATGTCCCTTTACAGGATGTAGGGCTCACAGTGCTCTCATGGAGGATGGGGGCACTGGCTCATTTTTGCCTTCTAATCCCCCAGACTGAACAGTTTGTTGGTTGGTTGTTTAGATGGTTGTTAGTCCTTGATAGTTATTAGTAAGCACTACTAGAAGCAATTTACTAGGAGCTAGAAAGCCTAGCAATACACCATCATTGCCTTACCCAGAGATTTATCAATTCTCCAAAACTATCCTATAGGAATTTGATTGCCTTTTCTTTTCCACAAGACATCACACTATTCTATCACATAATAGATGCATGAAGCAAAAATAGGAACTACTACAGACTTATTGGTAAAACATTTATGAATCAGACAGTGGGAAGAAATTGACAAAAATTCAGGGTCCTTCCATTTCGTGCAATTCTAAGGGCTCTAGTGGCATGGGACAAGGAGATATACCTCTTCTATGATGAAGAAATAGCTTTTACATCTGCCTGCTCCTATAGTCACAAAAGAAGGCACAACATCTATTAGGCCTATTTTGATTTTGGTGACAACACATCCCTCATTTGTATTGGTTACTCTGAGTCACCTACCATATACCTCCAAAAGCTCCTGGTTTACGTGGATTCCTGAAAAAAATAAGACTCTGGAATAGCCCAAACTGCTTTGAAAAATGTTTGAAAAATGTGATTCAGTAAATTCTGTAGATAGCAATTGCAGTGGTAGGCAGGGATGATTTTTTTAAATGTTGGCAGGCTCTTAGGTGAATCACAACACAGACTCTTAGGATTTTGGAGGAAAACTCTGCTATCCTCTGTAAATAACTACTCTTATTATGAGAAACAACTCATAAACAATAAGTAAGACTGTTTAATGTTGCCACTAAGTTAACATGTGATCTGAGTTACTCATCACTAACTGGGTATGATCCAGCATCCAAGCCTAAAATTTAGTGTGCACAGCAGCACTCTAGCATTGATCAACATTGGTACATTCAATACTGAACTCACAAGAGGTCCTGAAGGCACAAGTAATTTATAAGATAAGTGATCTATATTGTAATAGGCTCTAATCTTGCTACAATCCCATCTCTCTCAGCCCAATTAGAAGGTTCTCTACATAAGTAAGGGAAAATAGATCTAAATTCTGTGCAATGTGCAGTCATCACAGCAAGGGTTCATGTCTGTGACTACATACGTTTTTGGAGACATTCATGTAGGACATTAGTTACACAGAAATCCTCCCAAAGGGCAGAATTTTGGATAGTGCACCTGAATGTTCATTTTGCTTGAAATGAGAAATAACCATAGTTTTGACTATATGTTACTTCATAGGATAAGACCTGTGGTATGGTTCTATAATTTAATTCTTGGCCAAAACCTTAGGCCAGCTCAACACAATCCTTTTTGATTTGCTTTCTTATATTTTCTTGAATATTTGTGTACTTTCTTTAATCATGTCTTCATAGATTTATAGCTATGTCTCATAACTACCTTTCTTTGTACCTAAGACTACAAAATAAGAATAAGAATCTATCATGGAATCTATTCTGCCTTACTGAAATTATACATTAATGTTAAAATCAAAATCATAAGAAATAAGGTAGGAACTGGGAGAAACTGATTAATGTATGAGAGGTTTAATATTTTTATTATTTTTATTTTTTTATTCATTTATTCACATGTGCATACATTGTTTGGGTCATTTCTCCCTTAGCCCCCCTCCCCTACCTTCTCCCCTTTTTCCCCTCACTTCCGGGCAGAACTTGTTCTGCCCTTTTCAAAGAAAAGACATAAGCACAATAAGGAAGACAAAGCATTTTTGCTAGTTGAGTTAAGGATAGCTATACAGAAATATTCCTATCATTGCTTTCATGTACACATGTGTTACAACCCATGTTGATTCATCTCTAACTGATCTTTTTACACTGGTTCCTGATCCCCTTCTCATGTTAACCTCTTTCACTTTAAGGTTTCTGTATTAGTTCCTCTGGAGTGGGGACATCATGTTTTGGGTTTTCTACCTATTCCTATATCTCCTGTATGTGCTCTCCGCTTGTCATGTGATCCAAGTCCAACCACATTGCTGCATTTGCCCTGGATCTAAAGTCCACATATGAGGGAGAACATACGAGTTTTGGTCTTCTGAGCCTGGCTAACCTCGCTCTGGATGATATTCTCCAGTTCCATTCATTTACTTGCAAATGATAAGATTTCATTCTTCTTCATGGCTGAGTAAAATTCCATTGTGTATAAATACTACATTTTCTTGATCCATTCATCAGTAGTGGGGTATCTTGGTTGTTTCCATAACTTGACAATTGTGAACAGTGCTGCAATAAACATGGGTATGTAGGTGCCTCTGGAGTAGAGAGGTTTAACTTTTGAAGAATGAAATGTTTTATAACTATTTAGAGTTCTATGTACAACATTGTGAATGTATTAAATGAGACTAATTGTTTACTTTAAAATAGTTAATTTTATGTTACATGATTTTCATCAAGGTTAATTTTTAACCTGGTAGGAAATATCAGAATGAGTATATTAGTTTGCTAGAGAAAAAATAAAAACTACCATTGATGTGGTGGCTTAAACAATAGAGATTTTTTTTTTCACAGTTCTAGAGGAAACTGTTAGCAGGTTCTGTCCTTTCTGAGGTCTCTTTGCCTGACTGAAAAGATTGTTACTCTTTCACTTAGTCTTCTCATAGTCTTACTTGCATGGATATATATTTCTTTTAGTATGTTCAATTTTGTCTTCTTACAAAAGACATCTTTATGTTTCCTGGTCAAAATAAAGACATTGACTTCTTTCCAAACATAGCAACTTATTAATAGTGAAGCTTGACTCCAACTCAGTAACATTCTGCAGCCTTTGCTCTTTTTAATATGTGTACAATAGACCATACAGGTGGTTGTAGACAACAATAGGCAGGACTTCTAGCTGATTATCAAAAAGTAATAGTGGACTAAAAGCAAAACTCAGAAAAAAAATAAAGCACTGGAAAAAAACAAATAATCATCAAAAATATCAGTAAAACATCTCTAATTATAATTTCATACAATTGTTTATTAGTTAATATATGCCATACATCAAGCTAGTGCCTTTATTACCTTAAATTAGTGTATCACATTTCTGTGAGATAGCCACTCATTGTGTCTTTTGCAACAGCAGAAGGTTTGTGCATTGTTTTTAATTATAGGGAGACAAGTCTCATAAATCATTTGGTTTGCTCACAGATGGGTTAAACCTGCTTATTTTTCAAAACACTTTTTGCATTCTTCCCACCATTCTGCCCCAAAATCACCTATTACAAATATTTGTATGGTAAAAAGGCCAAGTAATTAAGTTATGGCACCATTAAAACCCACTCATTTTCAAATGGGGGGGAATGTTGACATGGCATCCTCAATGACTAATTCCTTTTTCTCTTTCTCTAAGAACCATATTTGAATCTTTGAATACCTACCCTCAATGATTTGCTTTCACATTAAGTGTAATTAATTCTCAGCAGAAAGTTTATTTATGACTCCAAAGAGGCAGAAACAAGAACAGAGAGAGAAATTCTGATTTAGAGAAACATCAAATGTATAAAAGTCATTTAATTATTTCATTTGGCAAAATTTGAAACCAATTTAATTGTAATAGACATTCCTCTGAGATACTATTAACCTCCTAGAATTACGTATTAATTGATTTTAGGATGGTTTTTGACTATCAAAATGAATTTTCTTTGGAATAAATATTTGGCTTATAGTGATAGATATTTGGTTAACTTGAGTAGGAATAGTTAGTTTTGCAAAATTTAAATTTAGTCATACAAAGAAGAATAAATATTCCTGTAGCTAATAATCTTCCTTGTTATTCTGAATTTTAAAAATGCCTGAGTATACACATAACTCTTCCACTGATAAGACTTTTTTTCCCTAAAGGAAAACAAATTCAAATGTCATGGTACCCATAAACATTTAAGTAAGAAAGTGAGTATTTGCTATAGGAAGGAAAAGAAAGCACTTTATGGTTTTAATATTGCAGTCAATCCTATCTCAGAATTTTATTTTTAATTACCTCCAAAGACAACAATATGAAGTGTAAGAATTTATTGAACTTTATTATTTACACTCCTAAGAAAATCTTTTTATTTTAAACTTATTTGAATAACTTACAAACTTCCTGAATAAATTATTATTTTTTTACTGTTTGGCAGAGTTGGAATTATCAGAAGTAATTAGTCCTTTATTTCCTAAGGAATAATTAATGTATCATGTGCTATTGATAATAAAAATGTAAACTTGGACTTACTTTCCTTAAGAACTTAGATTATGATAAGCTCTACACTAAACACCACACTTTTGATGCTCTCCTTTAAATTCACAAAAATAAAAACCACTATAAGGTGAGTAACAGTATATAATATTTAATATATTATTATATATAATTATATAACTATAATTATATAATATATGTTGTAGTATTTATATTATATGATACATATTGTATTATATATTGTCTAATAGTTATATATTATTATGTATGTTATTATTATAATATATATATTCTCTTTTGCTCGAATCAAAAAATCTAAACAGCCAAATTGTTAGTTAATCAAGGTCAATCAGAATCTTACAAAATGCTGAGATAAATAGCAGTGTTTTAACTGATACAGTATAATCAATTTTCAGAATTACCTATAAAGTATTTAAAGGCATTTAAACATGTATTTATCTTTCACTTCAATGTCTACTTTTCACCAGTGAACTCTGATTTGGTAGAATGTAAAACACCAGTTGACTGTTAGATTTACTCACTTTTTAGAAATAGAGTGCATTAAGATATCATGTTTGGGACAAAGATTAAAATTCAAATTCCTATACTTAGTTTTACTTTGAACAAAGCTGCTATTTTTTAAAAATTTAGTTTTTTCCTTAACAGATGGAAACATATCGTACCTACCTCATACATTTGAGGTGATGATTTATTAAAACATTAGTCATGTAACAAGCATTAAGGAAATGTTAGCCATTCTACTTTTGTAAAGAGGGCAGAAAGAAGAATATACATTTATATTTGCTTATACATTCATAAAGAAATGTTTAGGAAATGAGCCATGTGTGGTGAAGCAAACCTGTAATCCCAGCACTTGGGTTATTGGGGCAGAAGGATTGGGAGTTCCCCAGCAGCCTGTGCTACAAAATTTTGTCTTGGCCAGCAAAATCATGTCTCAAAGAAAGAAAGAAAGAGAGGGAGCTGGAGAGAGAGGGAAGAATGGAAACATTTGAGGAATTAAAAAAAAGATATTAACATATATCCCTATATATTCTGCATATATATATAATATATATATAATATAATCCTTTTTCAGCTATATGATTAATAAATATTTTATTCAAACTGTGTGTTGTTTTTCACTCTGGTGATGCTCAATTTTTAATAAATTTTAATCCATTTCAGTTTGTCTATTTTGACTCTTATTGCCTATGCATTTGGTGATACATCTAAGAAATCATTGTTGAATCCAGTGTGAGGAAGGATTTAAGCTGTGGTTTCTTCTAGCATTTTTATAATGTAAAGTCATACACTTAGGTCTGAGATCTATCTAAATACTTATCAACCTATTAAAAATTATGCACAGCATTTATTGTAATAAAAAGTGTTTAAAAGAAAGGCAAATAGTAAGCTCATGTGAGGCATACAGTTCTCAACAACAAATAAAAATACAGAAAAATGATTTGATATAATAAGCCTTGAAGAAATAGGACATGTATAGCTCATTAAAAGTTCTGTCAGAACTAGTAAAATCATACTATTAAAGAGAAAAGGTACTACAAAATCAGTGATGTTGAAAAGGAATACTGCAAGTAGCATAATATAAACTAAAATCACTATATTCTGCTACTAAAGAATCTTGTTTCCTTTAGTATTATAATCTTTCAGTTAGTCCTCATTAGGTTGCTTCATTCGAAGACTGTCAAGGAGATCCTCAGTGGTATTGAAGAATGGAAAACTTGCTTACCGGGTATCTTATTTCTTCTATGAAGTCAGATCTTGGATTTTTATGGGATAAGAAATCTTAATTTCATGGCTAAGTACTGAACAAATAAGAGCAATAAAGATAAATGTCATTGAAAATGAAGCAGTAGCTAAAGGGTGAAGAGGTAGCTAACTGCAAGCTCAAATGGCTTGATCTGGGTCCCTGTATTTGTGGGATCAAAAATATTGAAAAGAACTTCTCCTTATCCTCAAAGTCATGAGCCAGAGTAAATGAACTTAGAGAGACACTTTATCTAGACATAGAAATAACAAAATAAAACATGTTTTAACTATTATGATAATCAGATAGTGTCCTTTCAAGTCTTTGAGATAGAACCACATATCTTTGTGACAGCTAAGTCCTCTACAAATTTCAGCACTTCAGATTAGAACATATAATGTCCAAGCTATCAACTTCAACTGACTCTGCTGTTTGTTTCCACTAGTGAACAGCAAATTGCAGATGATTCCATTGTTCCAAAGATTTGACACACACACACAAACACCACATGCACACACAGTACTTTCAGACCTACATGCACACACATACACACTTTAATCTACTGTATTAAGCCATCTGAATCTATTTTCCCACTGTTTCTCATTTAATTTCTTGTGCCCAAATCTTTTTTACAATAAAATAATACTATCACTAAAATCAAAGTTTTGATTACGATATTCTTCTTTGCATTAGGTAGGGGAAATGTCTCATTTGTATAATAGCTTTTTTTTTTAAGACTAGTTTTTAAAGGGAAAAATGAATGGTTTGATTTTAAGGTTTATTATAACTCTGCTACCACAAATAAGATTCTTGTAGTTGACTTTACAAAATCTCAATTTTCTATTCTTTAAATCATGGTATTACAAGGATAATGTCTAATATCTGCTTTTCAGTGTGATTGGTATTATTAAACTAAAATTCTTTACTTTTCAGCAGTGTCTTGTATTTATAATCTTGCTTTATTTTGAATGAATATCTCTTAATGTTTAAATTTGAAAAGACACCTTATTTATCTAAAATTTCTGAGACCTCAAAGTATTTTAAGTAAACATTTAGTACATGTTCTCAGTTTAGTAAGAATAGTTCTCTGAATCGTAATAAATACATATGTTTTGTTCTCCAGTAAAATAAAAAATATAATTATGAACCTCTCAAACTGTCTTGTAGACATAAAAAATCATCCATAGTTTCACTTCTCTCCCTTAAAACAAGATGCAGCCCTGAAGGTCAAATGACCATGTCATTCCTATATTTAGTTTTCTTCTAAGTCCGCTGTCTTTACTTACTAATAGCAATTACTGGTAAAATAGTTATTAAGATAACATTCCTGTTCAGACAGTTTCAGAACGATTGCTATACAACAATGCAGTAGTCTTTAAAATTTACCCAGTACCTCTAACCTTACCCAGTACCTCTAACCTTACCCAGTACCTCTAACCACTCATTCTCCGAATGTTGTACATTAGTAAGTAGAAGATCAACTGTGAATATGTTAGGATGTGTGGCATGTAATGTGGGGCATTTTCTTCCTGAAATGTTTGATATCCTAATTTTGCATTGGAGGGAAGAACATAAGAAACAGGAACCAGGAATAAAGATGGTGTTGATTAAAATTCTCACTCATTTTTCCCCTCTCAGGGCTACAGTATAATATTTGTTCTGATTTATTCTTATTTTCCTAATATCAGTAAAGTTGAGTTCATGAAATATTTACTTGTCTTGAGTATATTACATTTTGCCAATAGTTGCCCATGTTGTCTGCCATCCCACCACAGTTTGCAGCTCCAGGAGGTACATTTCACTTTGGATTCTAAGCCATGGAGTGCACATTCTGCTTGAAATGATAGATGATTAATTTTGCTAGATAATTGATTTTGTTCTAAATATCATGCTATTGTTGTACTGACAGCACCATATGTTCTCATTAGTCAAAATCCTCAACAGTCAACAATGCAAATGCATTAAATTTTGAAAAGAAATGCTTGGAGAACTTTTGGCAAAATGACAAACTCAGGTGATGCACACAGTGCCCTTATGCCAATACAACAAGAAGAAATGCTAGTTAAATTACAACAAATAAAGAGATAAAGCTAATTGGAAAGGAAAGGATAGCTTCAAGCAACAACATAAGAAAACAAAGAAAGCCAAGAGTTTTTGAAGAGACTTTGTGTTCTCTTATGGAGAATTCATGTCAAGGCATGTTTTGAGATAAGGGGTATAGGTTTCTAATGTTCACTTAAAAGATGAAATCTTTTTTTAAATCATATGAGGTGCACAGTTAAAATCGAAGAATGCACAGCTCACCTAACTCAAAACAAAGAACATCTTTTCTTATCAGCAAAGTTAATGAGAATCTTCTGGTGTAACTAGGACTTCTAATGAAAAATGATCTTTCAGATATCAAAATACCAACTGTGCCCCACTCCTCTGAACTGAGGTCCAAATTTGAATGATGCAAATGTTGATGTTGCCCCAAATAAGACATTTCAGAGGGAAATTAGAAGTACATCTCTAGGTGAATTAGTAAATATATATCATGGCTTACTAACTTAGAATGAGAAGTTAGTATACACAGAACAACACGGATGGATATTAAAATAAACTTTTTAAAGTAAAAAGCCAGGAAGCCATACAAGGTACATAGCATGATATGAATAGAAAGATCACCCCAAAAGCAGGTTATGAAGACAGGAAAAGTTGCTAATTAAGCCATAAAGTGGGTCCAGGGCCAAGATAAAAGGCCCCACACAGAGACAACCACCCATTCCTACCTTTCTTTGTCTCCTTCTGTAAACAGAGTTCCTGACACAGATCCCTCCCTGCTCCCACCTAAGCAGCCCTGATCCCTAGCCCCCAATGTGAGCCCACCTATTAGCAACCAGCACATTCACCATAATGGTATTCCCTACACTGCCCTATAGCGATCCTGTAATTTCACTGTTTGGGACCCAGAATTTTCAGTGTGAGCTCATCTGGGACTGCCAGCATCAAATAAAATCCTAGTTCTCCTACTTCTCTGAGTGTTTCTTGGTTTCTCGTAGGACAATATTTCTGCACCAGATATAATTGACAAAAACAAAATTCATGAGACTGTTCTGAGTGAGTCTGCCTAGAAGAAGAGAGGCCTCCTCTTGTCCTGCCTAGCAAGCATAAAACCTGGAGTTCAAACCCCAGAACAGCAAAACAAACAAACAAAAAAACCAGTGGAGGTTGTGATGTAAGGCAATTGGTAGGACATTGGTATTTCCTTGGAGATATAAGCTAAACCATAAACCTACTGGTTTTCTAGAGAGAATCTAGGAAACTAATCTTTCAAAAGAGAGAGCCCAAATTTGACCTAAATCAGTTCCTGGAACCATTTTGCCCCAGGGTATTGTTGAAAACAATAAAGCAATCAGCCAGGTTTTAGAAAAGTTTAACACCTTGGTGTGGTGAGAGAAAGTCAGAGTCCTGCATGAACCATTTTCATTCTAGAGAGACTGAACATTGCCAAGGTTACAGAGAAGCACCATTCCTAATTAAAGAAATGAGTAAGAAAATACTAACATTTTAACATAAGTATTAATATTTAACAGTTAAAATGAATGAACTCTATTTGCATTTATCAACACAGATCAATTTCAGAAGGAATGTTGAAGGAAAAGGATGAGCACAAAATTCAGAAAAATAATTATTATCTTAGTGGAGACAGTGAAATCAAATTAAGAAAGAATGGAGCAAAGTTTCAATTTTGTGAGTAATTGGCATGAAAGAAATATGGAAATATTTTTCTTTAGAAAATCTCCTATTTCTAATTAATATTCTGTAGTTCTCTTCAGGTTTGATATGTTACACAATTAAAATAAAGACAAACTGGGCGCCATTAGCTCAAGCCTGTAATCCTAGCTATTTGGGAGGCAGAGGTCAGGAGGGTCGTGGTTCAAAGCCAGCAGGGGCAAATATTTCAAGAATATCTTTCTCAAGAATACTAAACACAAAAAAGGACTGGTGGAGTGGCTCAAGTGGTAGAGTGCCTGACTAGCAAGCATGAATCCCTGAATTCAAACCCTAGTACTGTCAAAGAAAGAAAAAGAAAAGAAAGACAAACTATTTTAAATGTATACATTTGCAAATGAGCTATAGCCATTGAAAATTATGGTCAGTATACTGAAAATAATAATGAACAAATAATAACTACATGTATGACAATATTGAAATTAGTGATCTTTTCCCAAAATAAATAAACTCTCTTTCCCTAATCAAAGTTATCGATTTACTGGTTATCAAGTTGGCCAAATTCTGTGAAATTTTTGAAAAATATGACTTGATACACTGAATACTATCAGATAAATTGACTCACGAATTTTCTACCTAATGAAAAGTTTGCACACTCCTACTTGGAACATGAATTGGTACTTTTGATAGAACCTCATCAATATGTGGTAAAATTTAACATGCTTATATTCAATCAGTTAAATAGCTGTTAGCTATCAGTGATGGGAACATTCAAAGGAAACCTAAAGTGGAGGATTCTTCAGGGTCTCTGAGAGGAAAACATTTAACATCTCCTGTTAGGATCGAAATAACTTACTGAGTTCATGGGACATCATGAGATGTTTTTGATTCACCTAAGCTAAAGTGGCTCAACATCAGCTCCTGATACATTAGATCTTTTATTTAACAAAACAAAGGCCCAGGCCTGTAAACCCTATCCTAGGGATCAGGTGGTCCCAGTAATGGTACATTGTAAATCTGTAGACCTACCCTAGCCTGGTGATCTGGGAAGGGACTTAATACTCCAAGCCCCTTCCACCTCAATAAAAACTGGTGCCAGAGTAAGAAATAATTGTCATTCTCATTCTATCTCTAGAGATGTCCTGTTCTCATGAAAATATGTTCCTTTTCTAATAAATTTTATATCACTTCCAGTTTTGCAACTTGCCTGAATTCTTCTCTCACTAAGCACAGTGACCAAGGCAGATATTTGAGTGATTACACTCACAGGCAAAAAACTCAGATAACTCCATCCATATATACTAAGAAGTTATACAAGTGACCATTCAATGTCCCAGTTCTTGTAACTGCAACATAGTGGATAGTTCATTTATATCCACCAGAAAGAAAGTGGGTAAGCTGCAGTACAATCACAAATGGAATGCCATGACTTTTTAAAAGTAAACCAGAGTTACATGGGTTAATATGAATCAAAGTCTAATGAGTCCACTAGCTCAAATAGAAATAAGAATTTGCAGATATATATATATGCATAAAATAACCAGATAAATATTAAAAATGAAAACAGGTTCACATATTTTATGCCTTCATATATTTGTGATAAGTGTAGAACATATTTTAAAAACAAATAGTGTCAAATAATGGTTTCCTTGGTATAAAATATTGCAGAATATATTTGGAAAGGATGCTAAAGACTGACTCTCTTCATAGTTCCATTAAGAACAAATAGAGAGAAAAATAGTCATAAAAATTAGTGAAATTTTAGAGAATCAGAAAGAAAGATGTCCTTAGATATAATTTGGTAAATATTGTTTCTCTTTCTTTCTATTTTGTCAAATGTCCATAGTGAATTGTGAAGCAAATATTGAGACAATGACTAGAATAGGGAGATAGTGTAGTTTCTCTGATCCATCCATCACTTACCACAATATATTTATTAAAGAGATGACTAAATATGAACCCACAATAATTAATAATTGAAAGAATAAAAATCAGAAATAATGATACTTGGGTGGTAGAGTGCCTGCTTTGCAAGTGTGAGGCCCTGACTTCAAACCCCAGTTTGCCTTAAAAAAAAAAGGAAAAAGAAATGATACTTAACTTCTGTTTATTTTCTCAGTTTCTGCCATTCAAGTATGTATCTAGAAAAAAAGGTTTTTTTATTTTGTTTTGCTTTTAAGAAAAATGGTTTGCTTTATACTCCCAGAAATATTCTAGCTTTCATTTGTTATGACACTTTCCAAAAATGAAATCTTTCACTTTCAGCCTAAATATTTACAAAATGGAGGCTTTTATATTAACCTGCTTTCAGCTAATTTTACCACCCATGGATGTGGTTGAATGTGTCCATTGATTTTAACACTGATACTCTGAGTTGTAAATATTGATGGTAGCAAAGCTTCCATGGATCAATAAATCTGTACAGCAATTTTAAAAATACCAATTTGGTCTGAAGATAAGTATATTTTTGATATAACCTTGTGATTTCTTTATCAATAATTATTTTTTCTTCCCAGCCTTTCTAATCTGGAACACTTACTGGGGGATAGACCAGAAAATCTGGAGTTCAACAAAAGTTTCAACACTTGAGAACCAGTAGAATTCACAATGGAGGATGAGGTGATTTCTCCAGACCATAAAAAATGTATAGGAAGCAAGTATGAGATACTAGGAGATCACTTGTCTTGGTTGGTATAATATTGTATCTCAGATGGTTAAAGTTCATGAAATCAAGATATTAATCAAAAGAAATAGGCTACGTACTTTATTATATTTTCTCATATTTTGTTCCATTGCATTTACAAGTTTAGTTAAACTGAAGCAAAAATAATCAATCTAACATGCTATTGTTACTTAGAAATATTCTTAAATTGTTTCTTACATTTTAAAACCAATTATTTTCAAAACCTTAATTTTTTACTTATTTTAGAAAAATATTTAATGGAATAGAGTCTGAACTTTAATATATTTTCATTCTAATCTCAAGAGACTCAGCAATCTCTTGAGAGGAAAGAGTTTGGCACTCTAAAGCTTGCTCAAACATACAGTGAATGCAGAAGCTATAGGTATGTTGTGTGATGTTCAGGTATCATTGCCCTGTTTGCACAGATGGTTTGCATGTCTCTTTAATGCATTCATATTCTAATTTTACCAGATACTTGCTATATTTTATATTTATTACTGAAAAGGCAATATGTGTTGAATAATTGATAAAATACATACATATAGAAAGAGCATAGGTGGGTTTTCATATTTCAAATTGTCAAAATAATATATTTATGAAACCTATCAAGGACTCAACGTGTCCAAAACTGAACTACCCTACTCTATCTAACTCCACAGATGTGCTCCTCTCACATTAATTCCTGACTCTGATAATTGCACTGCTACTTTCTCTAACAATTTTTCCATCTCTCTCTCTCATTCTCTCTCTCTCTCTCCTCCTCCTCTTCATCTTCCTCCTCCTCCTCTTCGTCTTCCTCCTCCTCCTGATTATCCTTCTCCTCATCCTCCCAGTTTTCATGTGTCCAACATAATCTCCACCAATTAGAGTGAGTGACTCCTCTAAAATGAAAAGTGAATTGTAATCTAGCTTTCAAGTGTCCTTCCATATAATGTTGAAACTTCATTATACCTATCCTGGCCTTTCTCTGGACATTTCTTCCTTGTTTTAGGATGTTGCATTTTTGGTACATTCTGCCTTGTTACTGTAAGCAAGAGAAGAAGATATACATCAGCCAAGATCATCTGATGACCTGTCCTTTTGCAAATATACTGATGCATGTGCTTCAATATTGTGAAGTAATAGTAAAACATTTATTTGAAGTAGCATTAGCAATCAAAACAAATGGTTATACATATTTATGTTTTATTTTATTCAAATATTTCCAGAAGTTATTGACATAAATGACAAAATTTCCCTCAAAGCACTCATAAACCTAGAATTTGTAATCATGATTATTTAATAATTTCCTCTTCTTCATATTTTTGATAGTTTCTTTTGCTCAGTTAGTTTCTATACAGTAAACGTGTGGCATTCCCAAGTTTAAAATATTTAGAATAGTGATGCACTGACATGAGTCATTGTTAGCTTGTAGTAACCATACAATAAATATGTGGTATGTACTAAAAAGTTTGATTAATCAATGTTGAACATAATTATTAGAGATAGTCCATGGGTGTCAACTTATATGCCACTTTTGAGCAATTAATAGAGAGTACCTCATACACTGTTGGGAGGAGAAGTGAAACAATATGAGTTAATTAGCAAAGAAATCTATGAAGATTAATTACGGATGTCAACCAAAAGGTGGGAAAAATTAGTGATGGCATACCTGCTATATGATACTATCTACTTATTTAGTAGAGATATAAAAATAAATTCCCAAAGACCTAGGTAACTAGCATAGAAGAAGTAGAAATCTGGTCTAACGCTACTTTAATATAATTATACAGACCAAACACAATTTATCCACAAACATAAAAGGCAATCATTAATCTATGATATTACTTTATAGTAATAACTTCATTAGATTTAGTTAGAAAATTACAGTGATTCTTCCAAATCTGATGTTTATAAATAAGTTAAAATAGAATCATTATTTATCTTAGAATATGTTCTGCTTTCTAAACCACAAAAAGAATTATTGAATTTCTATGTAAATATTCTTTGAATTGCATTTGAATAGCTTAGAATTCAGATAGAATATAAGTTTAGTGGATCATTTAGTATTCCAAAGCAACTCTTGTGGCATATTTGTATTGTAAAAATTTTATTATTGAGATCTGAATTTTATAAAATGTACTTGATTTCTGATGGTTATAAAACTTCAAATGATTTAAAGCTATATGTCTTTATGAAAGCAGATGAAATACTTATAAAATTTATTAAAATAAATCCTCTGGTAGTACCGTACTTCCTTGTGTCATGGTTTATTGTTGAAAGTAATACAATTAGACTTAGAAATGCATATAATTTACACTTTTAACTGAGAATATTAAACTTTTCTGGTTATCAATTATTTTGCTATTGTTAAATTTCAATGACTTTTTATAAGGAATCATAAATGACTAATACAATATCATTTTTTTTCAGCACTAGTTTACAATGATCAAGTACATTGCCCAGTAAATAATTATGCATAAAACCATTTAAAAAGATGTCTCACAGAATGTAAGAATAACAAAATTAATACTTGCAGAAATATACATATGGTGAATTATATTATCAATGTTTTAAAGAACATAATCATAACTTTTTTATCCTAGAAATTGAAAAATTGAGGCAACAGATGTTAATATAGAAATAAACAATGACAGAGGCAAGACTTGGAATTTTCTGTTCTTCAAGAAAAATTTATAATAGCATATAATCATTTTTAAATGACTTTTTATAGTGAAATTAGTCATAATTGGCTAATATTCTTTTCAATGAATGTATTTGCAATTACTGTATTTTATTACCCAAATGTATCCATTTATGTAATTATAAATTATTCACATAACAACTCTAGCCTGAATCCTCAAGACACTTGTTTGAACCCTAGAGGCACAAACTGGTCAGTAACATTGATTTAACTGTTTTTCACCTAGTAGCTCCACAAGGTGGCAGTGTAGTATTACAACTAATGCCCCTCAAGAATATTTTTTAAAAAGCAAAATAGTGTTTTCCACACACATTGGGAAGTTATTTTGCTTTTTTTTTTTCCATATGAGATATCTTGAGGTTAAACAAATTCTGAGTGAATATTAGACTTCATAAATTGTACAAACAAAACAAAATGAGCTTGTTTTAGTGGCCTAAATGATGCCAGCTATCCAAGATTTATTGACTGTCACTTCAATATTATGAAGATAAATATAACTTTACTGAAATAAGAAGGAAATGTTATGTATGATAGTTTCTTACTCTCTAACAAAAACATGTTGTGTTGAAAATAACAACTTATCAAAATCACTTGGCCTAATAAACATATTACTCTATAGTGAAAATTCCAAATTTATGTACTTGTAAAGTTACTAGAGAAAAAGTTACTTATACTGATTATAAAGGCAAATTAAGATGGCCATTGTATTCTTTTTTGAATTATAATCTTTTAAATAAGGATCTATAGAACTGGGCAAAATGAGCAAATAAAAGAATTTGCTTCATTTTCCAAACATAATTTTTAGTTATAGGATGCACCCAAACTAACCACCAGTATGAGAAGCCAATTTAAAAAGTATCCAAAAAGCATGGTATGGGTGGCATATTGACTGAGATGTGGAGGATCATGGTTAGAGGTCAGCCCAGGCATAGTTTTTGAGACCCTTATCTCCAAAATAACCAGAGCAAAATGGAATTGAGGTGTGGCTCAAGTGGTAGAACCCCTGCTGTGCAAGCATGAAGTCATGAGTTAAAAGCTTAGTCCTATCAAAGAGAGAGAAAAGTATTCAAAGTGTATTTCATCATTACTCTGTAATAGCTTTCACAAAGTGATTATTGTCATGCTGGAGAGTCCTGATATTCAAAAGATTCACCATTAAGTAAGACAAGGGAATAGTGGAAGAAATAAGCTGTGAAGTTTTCTGTAGAGAAAAGGTTGTGATTTTTGCAGAAATTTTACAATATTCTATTTTGTTGTTCTTTTTCTGATAGGTTGAAGTGGAAATGTCTTTGTAGTTATATGTCATAGGCAAGAAAATAGTCTATAGAGGACAACTGTTTTATATATTCACAAAGAAGTCTCTAGCTTAATAAATACAGAGCATAATGAAAACTATTCTTTTTCCTTTGCTTTCTTTCTCTCATAAATCTCATTTTCTTCATTAGTCATTTCTTGCCCAGTGAGGGCAAAAAAGTTTATAAAATGTGAAATTGTGAGATCTCCCAATTTTAGTTCTTTCCAGAATTATTTCAATTTTCCTTGGTAACAAATATTCTTTCAACTTTTGAAAAAAATTGATTCTTCCACAGTCAGCCCATATTATTTGGAAAGATTTCCAATCATTATGGTCTGACAATCTAGCTGTAGGGTTGATGCTATAGTTCAAACTTGGCCAAACATATCCCCAGGCTTCCAGCCAGAAAACATTAATCCAAGCCAGTTGTAATTTTTCCTTGCAACAAAGTATATTAGAATTAGAAGACTAAAAGATAACATTGGAGTGCCATGGGAAACAATTTAACCTAGTGGAGAAAAGAAAAAAAAAATGGAAAGAGTTTGGAATCTTACTGGTATTTAATTTGCCATTCTTGGTCACTAAAGTTTCTAGAATTTTGATGAACAGTACTGCACAGTACTGTTAACCCTGTGAGGTGCCATGGGAACTTTCCAGTTGGTGTCATTTTTTGCTTCCATTAGTTTACTTGGGTTTCTGTCACTTGCAACCAAAAACATTCTTTTTGGAACAAATATTTTTCAAGGTATCTTTTTGACAAAATAAAAATCTTTCAAACCTCTGTAGATGATATCTTAAAAAAAATACTTTTCTTGCATATCTGGAGAAAAACACATAGATAAATCATAGGATGTAAGACATTGTCTAAAATATACAAATGATCATGTCTTACTGTGGGATAGATAGCTAAGAAAAAAGGAAAATCATATTATTTTTAAAAAGTATTAAAAAGGCCAGACTGGGATACTGGAATGAGTACAGAAAAATTGAAATCAGCAGCTTGCCCCACTCCCATTTCCTTTTACACATTAAGTTGCAAGAACAGAGAG
This sequence comes from Castor canadensis, assembly GCF_047511655.1. Classification (NCBI taxonomy): domain Eukaryota; kingdom Metazoa; phylum Chordata; class Mammalia; order Rodentia; family Castoridae; genus Castor; species Castor canadensis. Next base: position 103,546,896 of record NC_133394.1, on the reverse strand, counting down.
ACCTTGAGAGGCTATTTGCATCTGCCTTCTTCTTTGAAATGTTAAGCTGCAAGGCTTCTTGAATGGGTAGAGGAACAGAAAAATGAAAAGCAAGTTTGGCAAAAGAAAATCCTAAAACTCATCTATTGTCCCTATCTTTTTGGTAGGCCCTGATGACATCACCCCTCCTAGCTACCCAGAACTATTGCCTAATGTTCAAAGGTTGCTAGAGGTTATGACCACATATATTCCCCTGGCTGGATAAGTATAAGACTACAGATTGGAGCCACCTTTTTGAATCTTTACTCCCATTTCCTGTGGGGAGCAGGAAATGTTTCTCCCCTTCTCCTCCATTTCTTCCTATTCTTACCCTGTTAAACTAAAATCTTTCCTAATGTTACCAGAAAGTTTACTGCTAATAAATACCTTGGTTCTTTCATCCAGCAGAATTTGAGCGAGGCAAGAAAAAAAAGTAAAAATGGTTGTAAAGTTTACTAGGAAAGAATTTAGTATAACGGGGTAAAAGTGGGGAGAAAAAGAGAAAAAAAGAAGAAAACTTTCCTGCTCTCCATACAGAAAATGGGAATAGAGACTCAAAATGGTGGCTCCAATCTTTTAATCTTATACTCTTGCACAGCTGTAGGAATACACATGGTCAAAGATAATGGACCTTGGTGGCTATGGCAGGTGGTAAAACAGGAAGGCCTATTCAAATCACAGTAGTTATGCTTTAGGATCTCCATTTGCTTGGTATGTCTTTCTTTCTTTTTTGGCTCATCCAAGAAGGCTTCATGCTTGTAAATATCTCAAAGAGTGAAAAACCAATGCAGATAGCACTGGAAAGCAGATAGCCCTGTTCTTGTAACTTAAAGAGCTAAAAGTTGATGAGAGGGAGTGGCTAGCTGCTTCAACTTCTTAGTTTTAATGTCTGAGCCTGGCCCTTTTAATATTTATTAAAATAATATAATTCCCTTGTCTCCTTGAGTAAGGCTTCGTGCCTTACTCAAGGCTAACTGTCACCTAACACTAATAAACTTCACTATCACTTGCACTATAATCTCACATCATGAATTCTCTCTTGTTCAATGCAAGGACAGAGATAGAGATAGCTTCACTGACTTTCTGGTACCATTTTAGGCTCTTTATATATACAAGAAGTCTGATGGGAATGATTATCAGAGAAAAATCAAAGAAATATCAGATTCTTCTTCAAAATAGACTTTTAGACCTCAGACCCAAACTCCTGGGCTTCCACATATCAGGTACAGCCACTCAATCCTGTATGCCAAAGAAATAGACATAGTGAAGGACAGAGAATGGAGATTTATTGTGTGACCCAGGATACTGTGGGAAGAAACAAAGTAAGCACTCAGTTCGTCTTTAGCCATCTTCATGGTACACCATGTGCTTTAGCTTTAAATAGACAAAGAATTGCAAAATGTATGCATAGACAGTCTCAGTCACAGACAGGGCCTTATTCTTTTGGGGTTCCAGAGAAGTTGTTATCCAGTCATTACAACCTGTCAGGTGGGTGGTCTACCCTGAGGAGACTCTACTGTCAGGGATGGTTTCTGTCCCTTATCAAGACATCACTGATAAGTACAGAAAGCATTAAGTGTTATTCAAAGAACACAAGAATAGCAGAAAAAGGGAGCGAAGGTGTGAACCAGCCAAAACAAACAAGATGGAAATACGGATGTTTAATAAAGAATTATAGGGTATTGCAAGTTAACCATTATAGATGAGGTCTTCTCTAGATTAGGTATATTTTGATTTATCATACTTCAGTTTTGCTTTCTTTTTTTTTTTTTTTTGGCAGTATTGGGTTTTGAACTCAGGACCTCATGCTTGGTAGGCAGTCACTCTTCTCAGTTGAGCCACTCCACTAGCACTATTTTGTGATGATTTTTTTTCAAGGTAAGAGCTTGAAAAACATCATAAACTATTTGTGTGGGGCTGGGTTTGAACTGAGATCCTTATGAGTAGCTAGGATTACAGGCCTAAACCACCAGTGGCTGGCTTTTTATCTTCTTTGCTTGGTTTGTCCTAACTGCTTTTGAAGAGTGATATTATGTTTACCTCACTATAGTTTAGGATTATTTTAAGAAGTTGCCAACTAAATGATCTAGTGAATAAAAAATGAAAAGAAACACAACATTTGGATCTTAATAATTTTCTGGAACAAGGAAACTCCAGAATACCTCTTACATTTAAATTTTTGGAAATAATGTATAAAATTAGTTAACAACAAAGTATATTAAAGATAATGTCCAAAGTAATTAAATGGACATTTTGAATAATGGAGAACAATAGAGAGTATTTGCATATTTTGAGTAAGGAAGTTGGTGCTATTCATAAGAATGCAAAAAATCAGTGATTGTACTAAGGTTACTGATTTCTTTCAAGAGAAACACTCATTCAGAAAAATAATGTCAGAGCAAAAGGACAAGAACATCAAAGGGCAGATTTGTACTAGTGTTGGATTCTGTATTATCAGTGCTTACTGCCAATAAAGAAAAAGCAATGAGATAAAAATTCCATCAAACTGTGAAAGATTAATTTTGCACCTGTGTGAAAGATAAACATTTTTATGCCACATTAATGGGCATTCATAATGAAGTAAAAACAATTTTTGAACTTTTTCTCCAAATTATTCTCCATATTTTCATTAAACAAACTTATTAAGTTGGAAAACCTACTAGATTTCTGCTTGATATATGTCCTACATTATAAATTTCAATTGTGCAATTATTCAGAAAACTTCCATTGTATTAGAGTGCCTTTTTGCTTTTAATTCAGGAGATTTACATCATGTTTTCCATTCTTTTTAGTGAACGTGAAGGATAATTTTGTTCTCTGATTCTATAGCACGTTCTTTGCTAATGTTTAATCTGGAAAAGTTGAAAACAAAATAAACATATTTGTTTCATATTTTTAAAAAACAAGGTGATAATTTGCCTAAATGTACATAGCATCATTTTTTGAACTTAAAATATAGTACCCACCTTTACTTTCAGGAAAAAACTGAGAGCAATAATGATGTACTGAAGATGGCTTATAGTATTATTGTCAGATCAGCATGCTAAAAAAAAAAAAGGAGAAAAACAGAACGGAGAATTCCCTTTAATACCAGTTGATACTGCTAAGTATATGTTTAACAATGGAGGTATGATGGCAAAAAATTAAAACCATAGAAATATTTTTGGTTAACGAAGGTAGGTGGGGAGTAGAGATGATTAAAAAAAAAAAAAAGATTGTTATTTGGGCAACAATTAGCCAGACAGAAGGAGAAGAACTATAAATTTTTCCAAATAGACTAAGAAATCATTTTATAGAAAACATTCACTTTTTTTTGAGCAACATTTCAGCAGATCCCATTGAAGAAAAATGTATTTTTTGTATTTTTAATTTTTACAGATGTTTAATCACTAAAATTGAGCCAGTAAAAAAAGAGCCTTGGGAAAATTCCATTGTAACCTGAGCTGCCCACAATATGTGGAAATTGTCACCATCCCTGCTTAACTTCCCTATCAACCTCCCTAGGACTAAGAGGGTGGGAAAAGGAAAAGCAGGAGGGACCTAAATGACATGGTTTGACATGACGAAATAAGACCATGGTTTGATTAGAATGTTGTGGGCACAGTCAACCAAATGTTACACACACACAATTGTCATAAAGATTGGGCAAAACCCAGGAGAAGACAGGATAAAATCCCTAGACCCAGTTACTTCATCAGCATCCCATTCAGGACCATTGCCTGTCTCTCACGGGAGATTTGTCCTTTCTCTTAGTAAACTTTTTGCCTGAATCCTCCTCCTCTGTGGACTGCATTCTTCAAATTTGTGAGGCAAAGAATTTGGCCTGAACTGGGAACCCTCTGCCACTGAGCTCAAAGAGCTGTGACTTGCCAGAGCATCAGACTCTTATCTCACATTAAGAATCAGATTTCAAAATCAGAAGAAAGTACAATTAGTTAAGGAATAAACAATATAGGAAATTTATTTTAGTAATTTATAGAGAAATAGAAATCTGTATTGCTACATGGAAACTGCAAAGTAAACATGTGTTAATAATCTTCATCCTTAAGTATGAAGTATCATATGAAGTTGAAAATAAAATCAATATGAAGACAGTGTCTGTGCTGTCCCTCTGATGACTTTGTGTTACAAACGTATGGAATCTAATTAAACACCAAAACTGGATTTTGAACCCAAGGCCCAAACTTGTGGGATTCCAACATGGCAGGTCTGGTCACTCACGCCTATATGCCAAATAAAGTAGCACAGTGAAGTACATGCTATGGAAAGAAGCAAAGTAAGCACGTAGACCATCTTCAACCATCCGCAGGGTACAGACATGAGACTTAAGTTTAAATAGACAAAGAACTGGGGACATGAGGAGAGAGGTATGCCCTGTTAAATAGTCCCAGTCACAGCTGTGGTCTGGTTGGTCATTATCTCAGTCCTTGTTCTAGGAGAGGTTCTGGAGATGTTATCAGAGTCATTATCTTATGGCATGTAGTCTATCCTGAGGAGGTTCTATCTACTGTCAGGGGTAGTTTTGATCCCTTGTCATGAAGATGCCATCAGTTTTGTTATGTCCTTCCTGAAATCCAAGGTGATTGCAAAGTGACTGCAGAAAGAATGGCTTAGAGAAAAAACACACAATATGAGGACAAGGATGCCGTGATTTTCTCCTGCAGTGAGTTAATTGTGGGCCCAAGTAAGGAGTTGGTGCTTTTCAATAAAAGGAATTTAAGCACCTCTACAATACCATAGTGGTCACATAGACATACCATAATTAAAACACATTCTTTAGAGTCAGTCTTCTAATATAACACCATGGTATAACAAACTGTATATTAAATAAAATAATTGCTATCTAGGAGCATATAGGTGTTTAATGGTTTTCTCTAAACTTTATTTTTCCAGCAAATTGTGTTATTATTGGAAGGTTACAAAAGACGAACAAATACTCCTGCCCTGAGGCTACTGCAAAATTCCTCTCCTCTCCTGAACTGGTGCACAACTTGCAAAATGACATATTTCACCTACCTAGACACCTGTTCTCCTTTCCTGGAACCAGCTACCTGGTGACCTTTTTTTTCCTCCTCCCCTCCTACTTAAGGACCACACTTTACCACAACTTCGCATCACTTAATTTTGGATTCATACAGATGTATTTGGTGCCCTTCTCTGGCTTTTAATAAAGGCCCATCCAGTCTGTTGAGGTCAGTTCGTTTCCTTTCTCATCTTTCCTTGCTTCATTAAAAAGTTTGAACCTAACATTTTGTGCCAAAACACGGGAGGAAGGCCCCTGGCTTCAGGTCCGGGCCTCGTCCTCCTTCGCTCCATTCTTTTCACCCTTTATCTCTCTCTCTCTCTCTTGGTTTTGGGGATTCAGTAAGTACTCTGGGCTCACTTTGGCTAAATGGTGGCCAGTACACAATCCAGAACTCAGTTGCCCATTGGAAGGGAATGGCTCCTGCTGCCCCATTGCTACATGAGTGGTGCAGAGACCTCTCTTCAGGTCTCTTATCAGCGTTGCTGGAAAACCCCAATCCATCCCACATCTTTCTCTCTCTGTCCTTCTCTCTCTCTCTTCTCTGTTGACTGAGCTTGTGACTGGAGGCCATCTGCCATTTGACTGCCACCATCTACCACCGGCCACATTTCTACATATTCTCCTGAGGTAAGGGCCTCCAGTCTCTCCCAGTGGCACCCTGGGACAGTCTTCTCTCCTTTTCTGGGCCCCAGGGCTCCCCTCCTGGTGACTGACTCAGGGACACTCAATCACTCCCCAGGAGGCTTCCTTCCTGGCACTAACAGAATCAAGAGAAGCCTTGACAGTGGTTGCTGTTCTGGCCCTCCCTCCATTGAATCCCATTATGGGATCAGGCAAAAATCTTCAGCATCTCTGCATGCAAATTTGACCTCAATATTCTTTAGATGACCAAAATCACTGGTGTGAATATGTGGATTTCGACCGCCAAATCTCTTCTGTGACTTAATAACTTCCTCCAATGAAATGGCAAGTGGTCAGAGGTTAGCTTTCTATCTACTCTGATCTTGACCTTCTCTCTGTATGTCTTGTTTTGTGTTTCAGCTTCTCCTTGCTGAGACCCCAGAAAATATCTTCCAAGAAAAATTCCCCATTGTTAAATCCAAGTGCCCCTTCAAAGCCCCTACCTCTTCTACTTTTTCCCTCTCAGATCCCAACCCAGAGACAATTCCCCTCTTTACTTTTCTCCAGCCCTTCCCCTCACCCTTTTTTCTTCACCTTACTCCTCTCTTCCCGATTCACCCCCAGCTCCTCCCCTTCTCCCCCTCTCACCAGCTCTAAATTCCAGCCCCATCCCCAACACATGCTCCCTCTCAGAGAGGTGGCAGGAGCAGAGGTTGCTGTCAGAATCCATGTCCCTTTTCCTATGGCCAATGTGTCCCAAATAGAGGACCACCTCGGTTCCTTTTCTGAAACCCTTCCAAATATCACAAGGAGTTCCTCCATCTGACTCAAGCTTATCATTTTACCTAGTCAGACATCTATTATATCAGATGAAAACCGTTCCCTTTTTGTGGCCCTCCATACTGAGGCCATCACCAAGTACACCAACTTAGACCTCACTACTACCACAGGGACCCTCTTTAAATATGTTCAATTTATTAGTCAATCAGTCCCAGATATTAGAAAAAAGCTCCAAAAGCAAGAACAAGGACCCAAATCACCCCAGAATGACCTTCTAAACTCTGACTTCAGAGTCTTTAATAACAGGAAGGATGAGGCCAAAAGGAGAAGGAAAAACATCTAAAGGTCAAATATCAACTTTTGGCCTCAGCTTTAAATCCTCAGGCCCCTGGAACATATAAGCCTCCCAGCCTGAGCCTGTCCTACTGAGCTCCTATGGCTCCCCCAAGTGCATGCTTCTGCTGTGGCAATGCAGGGCACTGGGGTAAGGCATGCCCTAAACCCAGGCTACCCTCCAAGCTATGTCCAACCTGTGGACAAGGGAGCACTGGAAAATGGACTGCCCCTAGGGCCAGACATCCTGGCCCTTGGTTCAGTCTATGGAACCAGCAACCTCCCCCTATACCCAACTTCTGGAATGAGGAGGCCTGGGCTTTCTTGCCCCCACCACTCACAGTGGTGTGACCAGGGAGCCTAATGTCACAGGAACAGTGGCTGGCTAATCATTCACCTTTGTGGTAGACTCTGGGGTGACTTTTTCCCTTCTCACCAAGAGGCAGGGCCTCTCAACTAAGGGCTCCTAACCCATTATGGAAATCTCAGCAGAAACTAAGTATCCTCATATAACATGCATCTGTTCTGTGCATGTTTGGGGACCTCAAACTGATGCATTCCTTTCTTGTCATGCCTCAGTGCCCTATATCTCTCCTAGGGAAAGACCTCCTCCATAAATTAGGAGCTTTCCTTTCCATTCCCCCCCATTACCTCTGCCACCATCTTTCTTTTACAAGAAGTCTCTGATGATGACCACCTGCTCCCTAAGCTTCTCACTGATTCCCCAAGCGCTCTTGAACCAGACCACCCACTCATTCACCCTATTGTGTGGGAGACAACCAAACCCCAGGTAGCCTCTCATCATAAACCCATCATAATCTCCCTAAAAAATCCAGCTTCCTACATTAACAGCCCCCAATACATAAACATCCCTAAGAGATTCCACATTCCCTACTATCCACAATCTTCTGGTAAAGTGGAACACACCAAACAGACCTTAAAAACCACCTAGACTGGATTAAGCTACTACCCTTAGTCTTCCACAAAATAAGGGCCATGCTTAAGAAACCCCTCCAAATCAGCCCCTTTGACATTCTCTATGGGCAACCTCTTCTCATACCAAGGCTTCTACCTTCTCCCCCAGCCACTCTGCCCCCACTGCTGCTTCAACTGCTCCTATCTCACCTCAGAGCTATCCTTTGGGCCCACTCAGATTCTCACCTTCCCCAGCCTCTGCCCTTCATCAAGACCCCTTCCTTTATCAAAATAGGTGACTCAGTCTATCTCTCCACACCTCACTCTAGCACTTCCCTAAAACCCAAATGGATGGGACCATACAAAATTATCTTAGCCACGCACACAGTATCCAAATTGAAAGGATACCCAGCCTGGGTCCACATATCTAAACTTAAACTATACCCCTTCATTCATATCACTCCACCCTTACAGGTCCTACCTCTCTGAAGATTTTTCGGCTTCTGTCCATCCTGGAACACAAAGAAACCCTAATGTTCTCTAACTAATTCTAACTAATGTTAGTTAGAGAACATTCTAACTAATCTTCTCTATTCCCCACTTTCTACAATCCTAATCGACCTTAGTATTGACCTTCAAAACCTCTACTTGAGGTTTAATCTTTCTATCACATAGACCCTTAATCTTTCTATCACATAGACCCTAGATTTGCTTGAGGACTTATGGCTCCAGGGAACTTTCTTACACTACACTTCAGACCAAATAACCCTCTATTCCCATTGCTTTATACTTTTGCTGTTTTCTTTCTAAGTGCCTCACTCTCACCAAGCAATGAACAACCAGCACCACCCTTGCTTCCTATTCTGAATTCCTCTACATCATTATTGTTTGAAATTAATCTCTCTTGGTCAACGTGCTGGATTTGCACTTGGGCCTTGACCACCCAATAGCTCTTTACACCTGTATCCCTCAATGACTGGACCACCTTCCTCTTTGCTTTCTCCTTTCTGGACCTGTTCTCACACCAAGACTGTAGGCTACTTCCCATCACCCCCCTCCAACAAAAAACTGGAAGAATATCAAACCAGTAACCTCCACCAGCTCATCACAGGTACAACTCTGCTCCTCATGGTGGCATATCTGAGCACTACCTTTAGCTCCTACCACCAAGAGATCAACACAGATCAGGTAGAACTTCTCATCAAGATCACATGTGGAGCTGCCTGGAGTTAAAACAGGGAGTATTTTTCATTTGCAGATATCAGACTTACATATCTGCCCCCTAACAGTACACAAACCTATACTCTGGCACACCAACCTCCCCCTTTATCCTACACCACTGATGCTTCAATCACTCATACCCTTACCCATCACTCATTGTTTTTGAGACAATGAAGCACTAGCTCCCTCACTATCTTTGGTAACCTCCCCACATGGCTCCTGTCCATTATAACCCCTCTCATCATAATCTTGTCACTATTAACTTTTCTTCCTTGTTTTATTAGCCTTCTGGAAAGATTTTTGATTGATCAAGTGACTGCCATATCCCAGATGACAACATGTGAACAAGTGAAGACCACTCTCCTCCTCCAGACTTTAAGGGATCCCCATGCATTGTCTGCACCTGTTGGTCAGCAGGAAGTAGCTAGAATACAATAACGCCACCCCTGTTCCTTCTTACATACCTTTAGAGTCTGGAATAATGGAAGCTTACAAAAGACTTGAACAAATATCCCTGCTCTGAGGCTACCTCAAAATTCCTTTCCTCCCCTGAATTGTTGCATGACTTGCAAAATTACATATCCCTCCCCCCCACACACACATCTGTTCTCCCTTCTTGAAACCAGGTACCCAGTGACCTTTTCTTTCCCTCCTCCCTTCCTACTTAAGGACTGCACTTTACCACAATCACACACCACTTACTTTTGGGTTCATATGGACGTATTTGGTGCCCCTGGCTGGCTTTTAATAAAGGTCCATCTAGTCTGTTGAGGTTGATTTATTTTCTTTCTCATCTATCCTTGCTTCATTAAATTGTTTGAATCTAACAATGGTAAAATCATGCTTAAGTGAAATTTTCATGCAGATACTGAAATTGGAAGTGTGGACTCCAAGCCCAAACTCCTGAGAGTCCACATACCAAGTTTGACCACTCACCCTTATGTGCCAAATAAAGAGATGTGGTGAAGGCAAAGAAAGGAGATTGTTTTACATGGCTTTTGACATATTGTAGGAAGAGGCACAGTAAGTACTGAGTCCATTTTCAGTCACCTTCAGGTTACAAACAAGTAGCTGGAGGGCAGAGGACAAAGTATGCATTGTTCTAGTCTCAGGTGCAGTCTGGTTGGTCATTATCTCAGTTCTTCTAGAAGAGGAGTCATAGTTGTTATCTAGAGTCAGACTGATGGTTCATAATGAGAAGGCTTTACTGTTGGGGGTAGTTTTGTTCTCTTTTCATGAAGATGTTATGGAGACAGATGCCAAGATTTTTTCCTTGCAGGAAAGTCTACACCCCCAAAATATGAGGACAATTAACTATAATGATGAGGCTGCACCATGGACCATGGAATACAAGTAATCATCTCTTGGGAATCAGATCACTCTCCTCAAGTGATGACAGCAGTAACAACTTCTCTGGAACCCCAGAGAACAAGGGCTAAGATAAAGGGCAACCAAGCCCTACCAAACCAATCAGGAGACAATGAGCTTCTATACCATCTGTCTATCTCCACCTCTGACCACCAAAACAGACCGGTGATCTGGGCTGTTTAACCATGTGTATGTTTTCTGCTTCATCTTAATTCTTTGACTACTTAAAGCTAAAGCTTATGTATATACTCTAAAGATAGTTAAAGATAGACTGAAGTGTTATCCTCCCATAGCATCCCTGTGCCACATGGTAAACCTTAATAATCCTCCTTTCTCTGGCCTTCACTGCCACTTTACTTGTTGTATAGGAGTACGTGCACCCTAGGGGGTTGGGCCTGAGGTCAGAAAACTCCAGTTTCACCCAGGGTGGAGTTATTGGATAATAGTGGAATGTTTGGGAATTTTATGTTTGTGTATGTGTGTGTGTGTGTGTGTGTAGATATACATATATAATGTTATATATTAATATTCATATAATCTTTTAAAAACAAATGCATCAATGTTTTAATGAAGAATATCTTTTGAAAGCATATACATCATAGGGTGATATGCTAGTCAATAACTATTTTCAAGTTCATATTTTAAAAGGACAGAATTTTATTTTAACTTTGTTATTTCATTGAGAGCTTTAGAGGTAATTGCTACATGATATTCTGAGGCTCTGATTGCTAAAGATTGTCTTCAGATTCTGGGTGTTACTTCAAATAGTAACCAGAAGAGACCATCTATATCTTAGAGACATGTATGACTAAATGAATAAGGCATGGAAGATCTACTATGCAGCTTGAACTACCATTTTTTTTTTTTTTTTTTTTTTTTTTTTTTTAGAAAATGATTAATTTCTTATGGTCATGCTAAAATGGCTTAGGAAATGACTGGAAGGTAGTTGATATTCCAAGATTCAAGCATCTGGTGCTCAAGAAAACAACAGCAACAACAACAACAAAAAGAACAATTTAGCTGTGTTATTTTTCTACAAATTTGTTATCAAAACAGTTTAGACTATGCTGTATAGTCATATAGTTATTCCAATGCACAACAGGCCACTAATCTAATTACTGAATGGGTGCTAAGAAGAAGGAAATTAAGAAAAATTGTTTTTCATAGAAGTGATTTATAGCCTACTTTATTCTTCAAATTAGTGAGAAGTATGAAATCCAACACTATGAGAAAATGATTTTAATAGTAAGATGGGAAAATTTTAATAGGAGTTAAAGGAAAAAAGAGACTCACCAAATCAAAGGCAGAAGCTATAATCACCTATTTCTTTTTATATTAGTATTTGAATAATAATGTTTCTTGTTCTTAAAAATGAAAATTCTACTTTTTCTCAAATATTTCTGGTTATTTCAGCTTCTGCTATGATGGACTATAATGTGTATGTGCACATTATTGGTGTATTGATGATGCATTTTTCCTTCTTTATTTTCAAGTCCTGATTATATAAACTCCTCTATGCTTCCTACTCCATGAAATTAGTCCTTGGTACTTGAATCAGGATAAATTTTTTTCTCAATTATTGAATTATCTCATCATAACACTGAATGCTAAGCTATAACTATATTAAACACATAAATAAAAAAATGATTAACTATGAATTGCAACATTTTCAGACTTAAAGCTTGTTACAAAGACTACTGAAGTTAAGAGTTTTACATACTTTCCACTGAAAGGATTTCAAAAGAAAGCATCTTACAAAACGTTGGATCAATGAATGATTTTATAATGAAGTAATTAACTTAATTTGCAAAATTATTCTTTCTCATCCCATTAAAATGCAAATCAAAACCTAACTTCCCTACCTCCCTCCCTCTCTTCCTCCCTTTTACTTCCTTATTTTTTCTTACCTTATTTCCTTCCTTTTCTTCCCTTTTGTGCTATCCCAGTGAAATACCCAGAAATCCCAGTTCCCTATAGAATGTCAAAGGATCAATTGTGAACTAACTGCAACATTACTTCTTAGATGTGTTTTTGATCCATGTCTCTGACACCCTGATGAAAACTATGCAGGCTCATCACAGAAAAATGCATATAAATGTCATTCTTCTTACAGTTTTAGAGAATCAAAAGGTTATTCTACCAAGTCCCAATATAAATATGTAGTGACTGATTCATGAACCTCATCTTAAAAAAAGAAACAGCTTGAGGTTGAGTACATTATCATAACTAATTTAAAGTGAATTTAACTTCTCAAGGAAAAAGTAGCCTCATTCTACAGCTTTAGAGTGGTAGTTAGGCTCAAAATTATTTTAACTAGAAATATTCACTGACTTCCAAATTACTGAATTACATTCATATTATGTAAAATCATGATTTAAAGGGTTACCATCTGTTATTCAATGATTCATCCAAAAAGTGTTACTGAACAAATATTATGGATTCAGCATTGTTTGATACACAGGAATAAAATAAGTTGAAAAAAAAGACTGTTGTTTTTAGAGTCCAGTTCCAGGCAGAAATTTCATCTTTTTTTTAAATGTAACCAGAAGATGTTAATATCTATCTCACAGAAAATCCAAATATAGGTAGTGTAAATAACAGAAATTAGTTTTTTTATCAGTATGAATCAATCATGTTCAGCTCTTCACAAGTACTGACTTGTTTAATTATGGAATATGTGATGAATATGTTATGAAGAGTAAAGTACAAATACAGATACAGCTTTTACACAGGAAAACAACCTATGATCTGAAGAATAATAAACTTGACCCTTAGATGGTTTGGATAAATAAAGTGAAATAGCACATTTTGAGTGAAATTGTTTTTAAGCCTTCAAATTTTATCATTTCAATAGATCACCGTACTACAAATGTGTATATTGGTGGATAAATTAATTTTTTAGATCAAATAGTTAAATGAAAATGACTCTTAAAGAAAATAGTTTTTTGTCCAATTTTTTAAAAAATCCTGGTACTTCATCAAGTATCCCAGTAGGAGATAGCAGTATCCTGAAGTGGTGAGCAAATTGGAATTATCAGGGATAGTCTTTACTATTGTTAAAATTTTGAGTAATATTGGAAAGTTAATATACTACTAATGTATTAATAATGCTAGAATGTTAATTTATTAATCATAATGTTAAATATTAATAGAATAATCATCTTTTTCTTTTTAAAACAGCTGTCCATGTGTGTTGTCACATGCATTACATAACACACACACACACACTACACTTGTTCAGCAGTTCTGGAGAACATTCCAAGGTGTAAAATTACCAAAGGTAAAGGGAAGTGGAAAACAAGAAGAAGCAGATAAGCTCTCCAGGGCCAAAACACCCTTTCCATGCACCACTATGTATTTGTGATTCTCAGCCACAAACCCTACCCCATACGTAGTATACACAGGACTTATTTCATGTCTTTATTCCCAGTGCCCAAGAAGTAAATTGCTTCTATGATGGCATTTCAGAAATCAGAAGAGTTGATAAGGGTGAAGGATTTAGGGAAAGGAGATTAAAATTTGAATCCTGATCTGTTCCTTAATGGCTATATGACACTTGTCCCACGTATGGAAATGATCATAACATGTATCTTCTCGGGTATCTTGAGGATTGAAGTAGTAAATATAAAAACACTTTCCTATAACTTGCTCTACAGATATTAAAGTTAGTGCTGTGTATCCATCTAATTTTACATGCAGGTTTTCTGCAACCATTGATTCAACCAAGCACAGATTATGTACTATGGTAAAATACATTCATAGAGGATGGTATAAATAGTAAAACTTGATAGCCAATTCTACATCTCCACACCATCTGAGAGATACTTACATTTCTTACCTTCCACTTCAAGTGACTTAGATCACAATTTCACAACTTATTTCTTTGAGATATCCTTACATAAAACACATAATCAGCAAAGTTTTTGTTGTGACCAAATATACATGGAATACTCATATTTCTTTACTTTTTACTTGTTCTAGGACCCTGTATGTGTTTCTTATTGCTGCTGCATCAACTTACCACAAATCCAGTAGTTTTAGCAACAGAATTCAGAAATGGGACTCACTGTACTGAAATTAAGATGTCCACAAACTGTGCTTCTCTTGGAAAATCTAAAGAAGAGTTCTTGATATTTCCAGCTTCTAGTCACTACCTGCTTTTCATGTCTTGCAGTCCTTTTGTCCATCTTCAAACTCAGCATTGTAACATCTTTAAATTTTTCTCTGATTCTGACTCCACAATTCTGTTTGTTACTTTTGTGATTACATGTGTCCACTTGGATAATCTAGAATAACTCTTTATTTTGAATTATCTGAATAGCAACTTTAGATTTCCCCTGCCAGATAACATATTTATAAGTTTCCTGGATTAAGAATTAGACATTATTGGTTTCCATCATTATGCCTATCACAGATCCAATTTAAATTAATCTCTCATATCCCTAAACTCAGAATCAATTTCTATAACAACTTGTTATTCTCCAGAAATTGTTTCTTATCCAATCATGAACTGTTTTGTGGTATTGTTTTCATCACTATTTGTGGATCTGATTCTTCTGAACAACAGCCTTAAAACATTAGGGTTCTTCATATTCCTTTTAAGGTTTGACACCCTGAGAGGCCAATCTAGCATCTCAAACCTGAGGATACTTTCATTTTCTGTCAAAAATTACTTTTCAAGAAGCTTAAAATAAAGACATTAACTTTAATCACTTGAGGTATTGTACCTTGTGAAACACAGTTGGTTATTCGATGCTTCTTAACAGTCCATGCATATACATTGATGGCTCATCAGGAATCCATATCAAACCAAAGGATCAGTGCTGATACGATGGCTATGTGCAAAGATAATTTATTCCAAAGCTGCAGTTGTCAGGACTCTGCTGTAAAGCAAGACAGGTACTTTGCATACTATCCAGGCACCAGGAATCCAGTGACAGAGGAAAAAGGTCTTGCTGATACCTACTTCCACTCCTGCTGGCTCCTTTATTGCCTGAGAGCTGTTGCAGAAATTATTCCTAATTTTAGTAGTTAAATTAAAAAGCAAACCTATGTGCACATGGAGATAGTCCATCTGGAGGAAAACTTGAGTGTGGAATCATACTTGGGCCAAAGTAAATGTTGCATCTAAATGTTTCTCTCACATGATTGTCACTGCTGAGACAGGCCCCCACCACACTGAGCTAGATTGACAGAGAATGCAAATTATCCTCCAGTATTTATTAGGAAAGAATTACATGTTCACAAGTAATTTACTTACATTTTCTATTTCCTGATTTCTAAAGTGTATATGCTCACATATATTTAAAATAGAAAACAACAATGTTTTCAGTTATAATGTGCAATGCTTCATATTAAAGGATTTGAAAATTCATTCATGTAGAATAAATAGATACTTTAGGTTGAAATGATAATTCCTATTTTTATCCTTTGTGCCCAATTTGTATTTTCTCTCTAGATACTTAAAATAGTTTGTGACTTATGAATTAAACTTCCATTATGAAAGCATGTTTTATTAATCATTTTGTTATTATCTACTATAAGATCCTAAACTCTTATTCAAATCACACTATATTGATAGTCACTGAATGTATAAGTGTGATGTTGCCAATCAGATAAAGGACTATAAAAGTGGATTCATTCTGTGTGGCTAGTTCTTCAGGAAAATGTTATGTGTATGCTAGACAAAATCAAGAATCAGGTAAGGACACTTTCTTTCGCTTGTGTAAAAATAAACTACAACTTTTAAGCAATTGTCTTTTGCTGTCATTCTTTTATTCATGGACAAAGAAAAGACAAAAATAGGCTTTTCTCCAGTTTGGCAGTTAACATCAATAACATCTGGTCTTTGGGAGTTTATATATGTTTTTGCATATACATTTTTGCATATATGTTTATTTTAATAATATGCAACTCCTTGATACACAGAAGATTATGCTTTAAATGAAAGCTGACTGACTAGTAGAGTTTGCATGAGGCTTGGAATAATGGCACTAATCACTGTACTTTTTTAATGTTATCTTTTCCTTCTCTGTTCTTCATGCACATGTTTATATATAAATATAAAAAGTAAATGCATTTACCTATAGTTTTGTCATTCATGTAGTTCAGCATTTCATTTCATCTGTAAGTTATTTTATGATGTAGCTGCTATATTGTAACAGTGATTCCAGAAGATCCAGTCCTAATGGGCCAAGTATGTAGAGAAAAAGCACAGGCACTCAATATTCAAAATACTGTGGTGCAGGAAAATGACTTCAAAACAACACAGCTTTATTCCCTTACAGTCCTCAAAATCAGAAGTCTGAAATGAGTATTCCTTAGGTTAAAGTCAAGTTGCTGACACTTTGCGAAGACTATGAGAGGCTAATCCATTTCTTTATGTCTTTCAGCTTCCTGTGGCTGCCCATATTCCTTGGCTGTGGCCTCTTTCTTCTTCTCTAAAGGGTATCACTCCAATCTGTGCATCTTCATCACATTGCCTTCTCATCTTCTGCAGTTAATTCTCCTTCTGTTTATCTCTTACAAGGATACTTATGATTATATCTAAGGCCTACAGGGACTATCTGTCCATCTCATAATCCTTATTCTCTTACTTACTGCTAACTTAATTATATCTTCAAAATACCTTTTGCCATAAAAAGAAGTAATTCTAGCTTCAGAGGTTAAGGGCTTTGCTATCTTTGGGACTAGCCTTTTCAACCTAACACAGATACGAATGCTTTTCTCATCAAAAATTAAAAAAAAGAGGGAGCACTTAATTATCCTGGTCAAAGTCTCATACTCAAAAAGGTACAGACACCAACAGAATTGAGTTTAATTGATTCCAAATCTCCATTTGTAGCTATAAAATTCTTATTAAAGTGGTAGTGAGAACCTTTCCATACCACTGGAAATTTCAAATGGAAACTATATGAATAGTCAAGAGGGTTGCAGAGCTATTCCTTTTATGTTCATAAGAGTCTCACTCTTACAGCTTATCTATTTCTGGTTTACAAGAGTAATACTTATGATAAATGGAAATAAGGATCAGACTTTTGATGAGGAAAATCTATTTTTATAGCATTGTAATAATTTTATAAAGAATGCCATTTCAATACATTATGTATACTGGACTGCTTCCAAAAATGTTTTGCTATTTGGTTTTGGCTTCTATGATAAGGTGATTAGAAATGAAGCAAATAGGCTCATATACTTAGTATTATATGCTCTAAGGAAAAAGGAAAACAAGGTGAAAACACAAAATGAGTGTACAATACTGTTGGTTTAGTAAAAACCAACACAGGGGAAAATGTAAGCCAGTATTGTATGTAGATTTGACCTGCCTATTTGTTGATTCACTAATTCTTCTTCTTATGTGCATACATTGTTTGGGTCATTTCTCTCCCCTGTGCCCCACTCCCACCCTTTCCCCCTGAACCCTTTCACTTCCAGACAAAACCTGTTCTGCCCTTTTCTCTAATTTTGTTGAAGAGTAGACATAAGCAATAATAAGAAAGACATGGTGTTTTTGCTAGTTGAGTTCAGGATAATTATACAGAGAAATTCCTAGCATTGATTCCATGCACAAGTGTATTACAACCCGAATTGATTCATCTCTATCTGACCTCTTCACTACTTCCCTGTCACCTTCCTAAATTGACCTCTGTCATTTTATGGTTTCTGTATTAGCTCCTCTGCAGTGGGGACATCAAACACTTTCAAGTTTTGGGTTTCATACCTATCCCCATACTTCCTGTATGTGCTCTCCCCTTAGCATGTGACCCAAGTACAACAACATTACTGCCTTTGCCCTAGATCTAAAGTCTGTATATGAGGGAGAACATATGATTTTTGGTCTTCTGAGTCTGGCTAACCTCGCTGAGGATGATGTTCTCCAGTTCCATTCATTTACTTGTGAATGATAAGATTTTATTCTTCTTCAAGGCTGAGTAAATCTCCATTGTGTATAAATACCACATTGTCTTAATCCATTCATAAGTGGTAGGGCATGTTGGCTATTTCCATAACTTGGCTATTGTGAATAGTAATGCAATAAACATGGGTGTGCAGGTGCCTCTGGAGTCATAGTCCAGAGTCATATTCCTGTGTCACATTCCTTTGCGTATATCCCCAGGAGTGTGATTGCTGGATCATATGGCAGATCTATGTTTAGATTTTTAAGAAGCCTCCAAATTTTTTTCCAGAGTGGTTTCACTAGCTGCTTTCTCACCAGCAATGTACAAGGGCTCCTTTTTCCCCACATCCTCACAAACACACGTTGTTAGTGGTGTTTTTGATGTGAGGGCTATTCTAACAGGGATGAGGTAGAATCTTAGTGTGGTTTTGATTTGCATTTCCTTTATAGCTAGAGATGGTGTGCGTTTTTTCATGTATTTTTTTTTGCCATTTGAATTTCTTCTTTTGAGAAAGTTTTACTTAGTTCAGTTACCCATTTCTTTATTGGTTCATTGATTTGGGGAGAGTTTAGTTTTTTGAGTTCCCTGTATATTCTGGTTATCAGTCCTTTGTCTGATGTATAGCTGGCAAATATTTTCTCCCACTCTGTGGGTGGTCTCTTCAGGTTAGAGACCACTTCTTTGTTGTGCAGAAGCTTTTTAATTTTATGAAGTCCCATTTGTCCATCCTTTCTCTTAGTTTCTGAGTTGCTGGGGTTCTATTGAGGAAGTCCTTGCCTATACTTATTACTTCCACACTATTTCCTGCTCTTTCCTGTACTAACTTCAGACTTTCGGATCTGATATTAAGGTTCTTGACCCATTTTGAGTTGATACTAATATAGGGTGATAAACATGGCTTTTTGCAGATCGATAACCACTTTTCCCAGCAACATTTGTTAAAGAGGCTGTCTTTTCTCCATTGTATGTTTTTGGAGACTTTGTCAAAAATAAGGTGACCATAGTTGTGTGGATTCATATCCAGGTCCTCTGTTCTGTTCCACTGTTTATATCTGTTTTTGTGCTAGTACCATGCTATCTTTATGACTATTGCTTTGCAATATAGTTTGAAGTCAGGTATTGTGATACCTCCAGCATTGCTCATTTTGTTGAGTTTTGCCTTGGCTATTCACAGTCTCTTGTGTTTCCAAATGAACTTTAGGGTGGATTTTTCAATCTCTATGATGAAAGTCATTGGGATTTTGATGGGAATTGCATTAAACATGTAGGTTGCTTTTGGTAGTATAGCCATTGTTACTATGTTGATTTTACCAATACATGAGCATGGGAGATCTTTCCATCTTCTGTAGTCTTCCTCCATCTCTTTCTTCAGAGGTTTATAATTCTTCTTGTAGAGGTCTTTCACATCTTTTGTTAAGTTTACTCCTAGGTATTTGATTTTTTTTGAGACATTTGTAAATGGAATTATTTCCATGTATTCCTTCTCAGTTTGTTTGGTGTTGGTATATAAAAAAGCTAATGATATTTGTAAGTTGATTTTGTATCCTGCCACCTTCCTATACCCATTTATGGTCTAGGAGTTCTTGAGTAGAGTTTTTTGGGTCTTTAAGGTGTAAGATCATATCATCTGCAAATAGGGATATTTTGACAGTTTCTTTATCTACTTGTATTCCTTTTATTTCTACTTCTTGCCTAAGTGCTCTGGCTAGGAATTCCAGTACTATGTTGAATAGGAGTGGGGATAGTTGGCACCCTTGTATTGTTCCTGACTTTAGGGGAAATGGTTTCAGTTTTTCTCCATTAAGTATGATGTTGGCTATAGGTTTGTCATATATAGCCTTTACAAGGTTGAGGTACATTATTTCTATTCCTAGTTTTCTTAGAGCTTTTATCATGAAGTGGTATGGGATCTTATTGAAGGTTTTTTCTTCCTCTATTGAGATGATCAAGTAGTTTTTGTCTTTGCTTCTACTAATGTGCTGTATTATATTTATAGGTTTGCGTATGTTGAACCAACCCTTCATCCGTGGTATGAAGCGGACTTGGTCATGGTGAATGAGCTTTCTGAAGTGTTGTTGGATTCAGTTTGCCATTAGTTTTTTGAGTATTTTTGCATTGATCTTCATTAAGGAGATTGGCCTACAATTCTCCTTTTTGGAGGTGTCTTTTTCTGATTTTGGGATGAGTGTAATACTGGCTTCATAAAATGAGTTAGGCAGTGTTCCTTCCCTTTCTATTTCATGGAAAAGTTTAAAGAGAGTTGGTATTAGTTCCTTCTTTAAACATCTGATAAAATTCAGCATGGAATCCATCAGGGCCCAGGCTTTTCTTTTTTGGGAGAATCTTTATTGCTGCTTCAATTTCATTTTGTGTTACAGATCTATTCACCTGATTAATATCCTCTTGGTTCAATTTTAGATGGTCATAAGTATCAAGAAATCTGTCCATTTCTTCAAGATTTTCAAATTTATTAGAATATAAGTTCTCAAAGCAGTGTCTGATGATTTCCTGGGTTACCATGGTGTCTGTTGTTATCTCCCCTTTTGCATTTCTGATTTTACTGATTTGGGTTTTTTCTCTCCTCATTTTAGTAAGGTTTGTCAAGGATCTGTCAATCTTGTTGATTTTTTTAAAGCAACAGCTTTTTCTTTTGTTGATTCTTTGTATGTTTTGTTTTTCTTTGTATTTCATTAATTTCAGCCCTTATTTTAATTATTTCTCCCCTTCTGCTTATTTTGGGATTTGCTTGCTATTGTTTTTCTAGGAGTTTGAGATGTAACATTAGGTCATTGTTTTGAAATCTTTCTGTCCTTTTAATATATGCATCCATTGCTATAAACTTTCCACTTAGGTTTTCCTTTTCTGTGTGCCATAGGTTCTGATAGGTCATGTTTTCATTTTCATTAACTTCCAGGAATCTTTTAATTTCCTCTTTTATTTCATTAATGACTCACTGATAATTGAGCAATGTGTTGTTCAACATCCAATTTTTTGATGTTTTCTACTGCTGTTTTGGTTGCTGAGTTTTAGTCTCAATGCATTGTGATGAGATAGAATTGGATTATTTGTATTTTCTTATATTTGTGGAAGCTAGCTTTGTGCCTTAAAGTATGATCAATTTTGGAGAAGGTTCCACTAGCTGCTGAGAAGAATGTATATTGTGCAGAAGTTGGATGAAATATTCTGTAGACATCAGCTAAGTCCATTTGATCTATGGTGTGATATAGTTCTAGGATTTCTTTATTAATTTTTTGTTTGGATGACCTATCTATTGGTGACAGGAAGGTATTAAGGTCTCCCACTACCACTGTATTGGAATTTATATATGTTTTTAGGTCCTTCAGAGTATGTTTGATTAAATTGGGTGCATTGATGTTGGGTCCATATAGGTTAATAATTGCTATTTCCTTTTGGTATATTATTCCTTTTATTAATATGGAGTGTCCTTCTTAATCTCATTTGATCAATGTAAATTTGATATCTACCTTATCTGAGATAAGTATTACTAATTCTGTCTGGTTTTGGGGGCCACTGGCTTGGTAAATCTTCTTCCAGCCTTTCATTCACAGCTAGTGCTTGTTTTTGTTGATGACATGGATCTCCTGTAAGCAACAGATTGTTGGATCTTCCTTTTTAATCCAGTTTGCCAAACAGTGTCTTTTGATAGTGAGGATTAAGTCTCTTAACATTCAGTGTTAGTATTGATAGGTATGTGGTGATTTCTGTCATTTAGTTGGTTTTGTTGTTTAAGCGTTTTATTATGTCTAGCTGAATCAATGTTACTCTCTATTTTCTTGCCTTTTCTTCTGTGGTTTGGTGTTGCCTTTCCTTTCATGGTTTTGTGTTTGCTTTCACTTTA
Organism: Castor canadensis; assembly: GCF_047511655.1. NCBI lineage: Eukaryota > Metazoa > Chordata > Mammalia > Rodentia > Castoridae > Castor > Castor canadensis. Next base: position 103,524,857 of record NC_133394.1, on the reverse strand, counting down.
TGTGTGCAGAATTCCTTGAAGAATCTTTTGTAGTGGTGTCTTGGTGGTCATATATTGTTTTAGTTTCTAATTATTGTGGTAGACTTTTATTGCTCCATCTATTTTTAATTATCATTTTGCTGGGTAGAGTATCTGATGGATGAAGTAATTTTCATCCAGTGTGTGGAATACTGTGCAACATGCTCTTCTTGCTTTGAAGGTTTCCATGGAGAAATCTGTTGTGATTTTGATGGTTTTACCTTTGTATATTATTTGTTTTTTCTCTCTTACAGCCTTCAACACTCTATCTGTATTCTGTGTGCTTCTTGTCTTGATGATAATGTATCATAGGATAGTTCTGATTCTTCTTGGTGTTTTATTTCCATCATGTGATAAGCATCTCTGCAAATTTTTTGATTTATGGAGCTCACAGTGTATGCTTCTGCACCCTAGTTTCCATCTTGGATGCCCCTCTCACTAATTCTTTTTTTTTTTAATTTTTATTATTATTATTCATTTATTCACATGTGCATACATTGTTTGTGTCATTTATCCCACCTGCCCTCTGCTCCTACACTGTCACACCCTCACCCCTCATGTCCAAGCAAAACCTGTTCTGCACTTTTCTCCAGTTCCATTGAAGAGTAGACATAGCAATAACAAGAAAGACATAGCATTTTTGCTAGTTGAAATAAGGATAGCTATACAGAGAGGTTCCTAGCATTGCTTTCATGTACAAATGTGTTACAACCCAGGTTGATTTATCTCTAACTGATATTTACACTGGTTCCTGATCCCCTTCTCATTTGACCTCTGTTGCTTTAAGGTTTCTGTATTAATTCCTCTGGAGTGGGGAGATCAAATGTTTTCATGTTTTGGGTTTTCTATCTAACCCCATACCTCCTGTATATGTTCCCCCCTTGTGATGTAACCCAAGTCCTACAACATTGCTGTGTTTGCCCTTGATCTAAAGACTGCATAAGAGGGAGAACATACAATTTTTGGTCTTCTGAGTCTGGCTAACCTCATTCAGAATGATGTTCTCAAGTTCCATCCATTGACTTGCAAATGATAAGATTTCATTCTTCTTTGTGGCTTAGAAATATTCCATTGTGTGTAAATACCACATTTTCTTGATCCATTCATCAGTAGTGGGGAATCTTTGTTGTTTCCATAACTTGGCTATTGTGAATAGCACTGCAAAAAACATGTGTGTGCAGGTCCTCTGGAGTAACCTATGTCACATTCCTTGGGCATAACCCCAGGAGTGGGATTGCTGGATCATATGGCAGATCTAAGTTTAGATCTTTAAGAAGCTTCCAAATTTTTTTCCACAGTGGGTTGCACCAGCTTGCATTTCCACCAGCAGTGTATGAGGGTTCCTTTTTTTCTCACATCCTTGCCAACACATGTTGCTGGTGGTGCTTTTGATGATGGCTATTCTAACAAAAATGAGGTGAAATCTTAGTGTGGTTTTGATTTGCATTTCCTTTATGGCTAGAGATGGTGAGCATTTTTTCATGTGTTTTTTGTCCATTTGAATTTCTTCTTTTGAGAAAGTTCTGTTTAGTTCAGTTGCCCATTTCTTAATTGATTCATTGATTTGGGAAGAGTTTAGTTTCTTCAGTTCCCTGTATATTCTGGTTATCAGTCCTTTGTCTGATGTACATTTGGCAAATATTTTCTCCCAGTCTGTGGGTGATCTTTTTAGTTCAGAGACACTTTCTTTTGTTGGGCAGAAGCTTTTTAATTTTATGAAGTCCCATTTGTCCACCCTTTCTCTTAGTTGCTGGCTGCTTGGTTCTACTGAGGAATTCCTTGCCTATACTTGTTAGTTCCAGAGTCTGTTTCCTGCTCCTTCCTGTAACTTCAGAGTTTCAGGTCTGATATTAAGGTCCTTGATCCATTTTGAGTTGATCCTAGCACAGCGTGACAAACATGGATCTTGTTTTAGCTTCTTGCAGATGGATAACCACCTTTTCCAGCAGCATTTGTTGAAGAGACTGTCTTTTCTCCATTGTATGTTTTTGGTGCCTTTGTCAAAAATAAGGTGGATTAGCTGTGTGGATACATATCTGGGTCCTCTATTCTGTTCCACTGGTCTTTATGTCTGTTTTTGTGCCAGTACCATGCTGTTTGAATTGTTATTGCTTTGTAATATAGTTTGAAGTCGGGTGTTGTGATACTGCCAGCATTGCTCATTTTGTTGAGTTTTGCCTTGGCTATTCACAGTCTCTTGTGTTTCCAAATGAACTTTGGGGTAGATTTTTCAATCTCTATGATGAAAGTCATTGGGATTTTGATGGGAATTACATTAAACATGTAGATTGCTTTTGGTAATATAGCTATTTTTACTATGTTGATTCTACCAATACATGAGCATGGGAGATCTTTCCATCTTCTGTAGAGTTCCTCAATCTCTTTCTTCAAGGGTTTGTAATTCTCCTTGTAGAGGTCTTTCACATCTTTTGTTAAGTTTACTCCTAGGTATTTGATTTTTTTTGAGACATTTGTAAATGGAATTATTTCCATGTATTCCTTCTCAGTTTGTTTGTTGTTGATGTATAGAAATGCTAATGGTATTTGTAAGTTGATTTTGTATCCTGCCACCTTCCTATACCCATTTATGGTCTAGGAGTTCCTGAGTAGAGTTTTTTGGGTCTTTAAGGTATAGGATCATATCATCTGCAAATAGGAATATTTTGACAGTTTCTTTACCTATTTGTATTCCTTTTATTTCTTTTTCTTGCCTAATTGCTCTAGCTAGAAATTCCAGTACTATTTTGAAAAGGAGTAGGGATAGTAGGCACTCTTGTCTCATTCCTGATTTTAGGGGAAATGGTTTCAGTTTTTCACCTCTAATTATGATGTTGACTGTACGTTTGTCATATATAGTCTTTAAAATGTTGAGGTACATTCATTCTAGTCCTAGTTTTCTTGAGCTTTTATTATGAAGTGGTGTTGGATCTTATTGAAGGCTTTTTCTGCCTCTATTGAGATGATCAAGTGGTTTTTGTCATTGCTTCTATTAAGGTGCTGTATTATATTTATAGACTTGCATATGTTGAACCACTCCTTCATCCCTGGGATGTAGCCAACTTGGTCTTGTTGTATGATCTTTCTGATGTGTTGTTGGATTCAGTTTGCCATTATTTTATTGAAGGTTTTTGCATCAATGTTCATTAAGGAAATTGGCCTATAGTTCTCCTCTTTGGAGGTGTCTTTGTCTGGTTTTGGGAAGACAGTAATGTTGGCCTCATAAAATGAATTAAGTAGTGTTCCTTTCCTATTTTGTGGAACAGTTTAAGGAGCATTTGTATTAGTTCTTCTTTAAACATCTGATAGAATTCACCAGTGAATTCAACAGGTCCTGGACTTTTCTTTTTTGGGAGACTCTTCATTGCTGCTTGAATTTTGTTTTGTTTTATAGATCTACTCAGGTGATTAATATCCTCTTGGTTTGGTTTTGAATGGTTGAAAGTATCTAGAAATCTGTCCATTTCTTCAAAATTATCAAACTTACTGAAGTATAGGCTCTCATAGTAGTTTCTGATGATTTTCTGGGTTTCCATGTTGTTTGTTGTTATCTCTTCTTTTGCATTTCTGATTTTACTGATTTGAGTTTTTTTCTTTCCTCATTTTAGTCAGGTTTGCCAGGGGTCTGTGAATCTTATTTATTTTTTCAAAGAACCAGCTTTTTGTTTCTTTAATTCTTTGGGTTTTTTTTGTTTTTATTTTGTTGATTTCAGCCCTTTTAAAAATTATTTCTCTCCTTCTCCTTGTTTTGGGGTTTGATTTTTCTTGTTCTTCAAGGAGTTTAAGCTGTAATATTACATCATTGATTTGAGATCTTTCTGACCTTTTAATATATGCACTCATACTATAAACTTTCCTCTTAGTACAGCCTTTGCTGTGTCCTGGTAGGTTGTTTTTCATTTTCATTGATTTTCAGGACCTTTAATTTCTTCTTTTCTTTCATTGATGATCCACTGATAATTGAGCAATGTGTTGTTCAGCTTCCAATTGTTTGCACATTTTTTTTTTTTAACTTCTGTTTTTTGTTGTTGATATCTTGTTTTAATGCATTCTGGTCAGATTGAATGCCTGGGATTATTTCTTTGTTCTTGTATTTGCTGAGGCTTGCTTTATGCCCTAAGATATGATCAATTTTGGATAAGGTTCCACGAGCTACTGAGAAGAATGTATATTGTGCAACAGTTGGGTGAAATATTCTGTAGATGTCAGCTAGATCCATTCGGTCTATGATGTGATTTAGTTCTAGGATTTCTTTATTGATTTTTTTGTTGGATGACCTAACTATTGGTGATGAGGGTATTAATTTCTCCCACTATCACTGTCCTGGAGTGTATACATGTTTTTAGGTCCTTCAGAGTATGTTTGATAAAATTGAGTGTGTTGACTTTGGGTGCATATAGGTTAACTGTTATTTCCTTTTGGTGTATTTCCCCTTTTATTAGTATAGAATGTCTTTCTTTATCTCATTTGATCAATGTAAGTTTGAAGTCTACTTTATCTGAGGTAAGTATTGCTACCCCTGCTTGTTTACGAGGCCCATTGGCTTGGCAGATCTTCTTCCAGCCTTTAATTCTCAGCCAGTGTTTGTTTCTGTTGATGAGGTTGGTCTCCTATAGGCAGCAGATTGTTGGATCTTCCTTTTTAATCCAGTTTGCCAATCAGTGTCTTTTGATGGGGGAATTAAGTCCAGTAATGTTTAGTGTTAGTAGTTATAGGTTTGTGGTGATCCCTGTCATTTAGTTGTCTTTGTTTTTTAAGGGTTTAATTGTGTGTAGTTGAATCAGTGTTACTCTCTATTTTCTTGCCTTTTCTTCTCGTGTGGTTTGGCATTGCCTGCCCTTTCATGGTTTTGTTTGCTTTCATTTTCTGTGTGCAGAATTCCTTGGATAATCTTTTGTAGTTGTGGCTTGGTAGTCATACATTGTTTTGATTTCTGCTTATCATGGAAGACTTATTGCTCCATCTATTTTGAATGATAGTTTTGCTGGGTAGAGTATCCTAGGGTTGAAGTTATTTTCATTTATTGTTCGGAAGACCTCACTCCATGCTCTTCTTGATTTGAAGGTTTCCATGGAGAAAATCTACTGTGACTTTTATAGGTTTACTTTTGTATGTTATGTACTTTTCCTCTCTTACAGCCTTCAATGTTCTTTCTCTAGTCTCTGTGCTGGTTTTAATAGTAATATGTCATGGGGTAGTTCTATTTTGGTCAAATCTGTTTGGTATTGTGGAGGCTTCCTGTACCTGGATGAGCATAGTTTTCTCTATATTTAGGAAATTTTCTGTTATTATTCTGTTTAATGTATTATGCATTCATTTTGTTTGCACCTCTTCTCCTTCAATGTCCATGATTTTCAGGTTTGGCTTTTTAATGGATTCAGTGAGTTCTTGCATATTTCTTTCATAAGTCTTGAGTTGTTTGACTAATAATTCTTCCATTTTTCCTTTAATTACCATTTCATCTTCAAGTTCTGGGATTCTGTCTTCTGTTGCTCTATTCTGCTGGAATGGCCTTCCACTTTGTTTTATATTTCTGTTTCATTCTTTTTTCTGAGATTTTCCATATTGTGGGTCACTTCCTCTTTATTGTTGTCAATTTTTGTTCTTAATTCATTTATCTATTTATGGTAATTTCTGTTTCATTTTGTTTTTTATTTAGGGTTCCTATGATGGTTTCAAAATGCCAATTATTACATATTGAATACTTAATAGCTTGACTTTCTAGCACTAATCATGCAAAATTATGACTTGTCAAAAACCTGCAGGCAATCCCTGACTACTTCATTAGAAAAAATACTTCTTTATTCTTCCTCTACAAAGAAAAAATTTCTTGAACAAACAGTTGTTGTATGAGACTATAAAACCTGAAATAACTTTTGCCTTACTTAGTTTGTAGTAAAAACGGTAATTTTTCTACTAAGTCAATTTCTTGGTGATTTATGAACTCAAAGAAAACAGAAGTGGCATGTTAACTACTTGCTATGCATCTAAAGAAAAACTATGGCAACACATTCATTGCATTCGTAATTAACAATCTAAAAAACATTTCAAAGTTCTCCTATAAAAAGAAAGCTATGACATTTTGAAGTTCTGGGCCACCAAGAGCATAAGCATTATTTGACATATTGTTAAGAAAAAGGCCTTTACTTAAATAAGCAATATAATATTTGGCTGATAAGCTGTCATAAGACCATTCAGTATAGGACATGGAGAAATGAAATGAAAAAGGTTCTGCCTGAGGTCACAAAAATACTGCATTACTCATTTCCCTAGCTTACTCACTGAAGTAGACATGACCAAATATAGCTCCCAGAGAAATCTTACAGACTTTGCAATATGGATGTATTTATGGATAATGCTTTGCAAATATATAATGACAAAATGAAACATACATTCCTCATGCTTTGTATCTTGACTTGATAAATTCCTTTTTCCTTTTAGATCTTTCCTTACCCACTCTAAACACATAGGCTCATTTGCCAACCCAATACACTCCTGCTCTCAAAAAGTCTACTACTACTTTTCTTTTTCTACTCAGAGTCTAGAATTTCTAACAAAGAGAAGTAGGAGGTATAAGTAGAAACTCCAAAAAGGATCATCTTCAAAGTTGACACTTGAACAGAAAAGCATGGAGTGCTTCAAATTTCATTTCCACTCTTGAGTCAACCCTCTCCAAACTTGTGCAAAGAATGTATGGTTTTCTTCTTTTTTGATTCTTCAAGATTATGGTTATATGTATGTATGAATCAAATAAAAATACACACACTATGTAAAGAAGATACATATAGAAGTTCACATAATTCAATTAAGAAAATTACATATACTAATGATGTATTTAACTTTATTGTAGTTAACCCTTCTGTGATTCTTTTTCAAATAAAAATATCCATTATTAATTCTGTCTTAGTAAATTCTTCTGACATTCCCTTCCCTCAGATGTCCAAGGTTATTGGTGTTGAGTGAATATATATTTTGAACATCTACTTTTCAATATTATGGAACCAATCTGTATGTTAATTACTGATTGCATTTATCCTCTTTCTTTCCTAAGTCAAAGAGGGGATCTGATCCCTAGATAAATTGAAGTTAACTTTATATGGATAAAAAATAAAGTTATATTTTCCATATTCAATTCCCTTATTCATAAAGTAGAGAAAACAGTATCTAAATATCATAGTTTTTATGAGGAAAGCCAGACAAAATACTTAAAAGATTAATATAAACACTGGATAAAAATTAATTATGCCTAGTTAAAACTTAATCTGGAAATTAAATACAACCAAAACAAAACAAGAATGAGAGCAACCCTTGCTCACATACTGTAAGTGTCTTATCAGTGATAAGATACTCAGTAAATTGCCATAGAATTTGAAGAAAAGTTCTGTGTATTATGTGAAATATTTTCTCCATTATTATCTCTTTTGTATTTTAGAGGAATAAAGTTTTGGCTCCCTTCTCTTTATCTTCCTGTACCATTCCTCAGGGAAGAGGAATGATTAATAGGACTATTTATGTTTCAAGAACATTAATTAGATCATGATTAGTAATGGGTAAGTTCTCATTCTTTAAAAGGGTCATTTTTCTATATACAGTTCACTTTCTTCTAATTTCAAATTTCTAATTTTCAGAGAGGTAAAAAAGCCACAACTTTGGCTAGGTAGTTTTTTCTAGCTCTTCATATTTGTGATAGCCATTGGCACATATGTTCTTAAGATTTTTTTTTCTTACAGCAGTTTTAGGTTCATGGTAAAATTGAGAGGAAAGTACAGAGTTACATCTTTTTTCTACCCTCCCCTATGTGACTCCCTCGTGATCAACATACCATACCAGAGTGGTACATGTGTATCATTATGAACCTCCCTCGATACATGTTAATCACCACAAATCCACAGTTTCTATCTCAGTTTACTGAGCTCACTTTTGATTCTGTAGATCCTACAAAATCAAAAATTTTATAACGATACATATCCAACATCATAGCACTCTACCAGCAGTGAATGAGAATTCTTATTACTCCACATTCTCATCAGCATTTGATGTTACCAGTGGTCTGGATTTTGACCATTTTAACAGGTGGGTAGTGGCAATTTCCCTAATAGCATATGATATGGAGAATATTTTCATGATTATTTGACACCTGTATATCTTCCTTGGTGACCTGCTCTTGAAGGTCTATGGTCCTTTTTTTTATTGGGTTGACTTATTTCATTATTGTTGAGCTTTAAGTGTTCTTTGTATATTTTGAATAACACCTTTTTCAGATTTTTTTGCATAAATATTTTCTTCCAGTGTATTGCTTGTCTTTTTCATTCTCTTACCATATATTTTTTATAACATAGAGCCATTATGAAGCATAATAAACATCTCAACACTTAAATTGAGGTAAGTAAAATACACTATGTCTCTTTCCTATATCACATGCTGCTATGAGTATTTACTCAAGTTCAGCACTGAATTTTGTCAAGCTTAACTCAGAGACGAATTAATCGCCTCTTGTGAATCATGTATAACACTGTTAGCATATAAAAATGGAAGATGTGTTGAAAGAAAGGATGCTCAAGAGAGGTAAAAGTGATTAAAAGGATAAAAATATCGTCAAAATAGAATGCCAGACATGTTCTTACCCCTAACAAATGTTTATGATTTATATGAACAGATCTTGTAGCAATTAAGATTAATGACAAGTGTCAGGTATCAAGTCTGCTAATTAATGTGAATGGAATTTAGTACTAAAAAATAGATACTTACTAGAAATTTAAGCCACAGAGAGGTAGGATTCAGATTAGCCTTCATAAATGGCTTCTAGAATAATTCAAAATAATCATGGCCAACATCGGCCATGATCAGGAAAGTGAAAAGTCAGAAAAATCTATGGTTGAACTTCAAGATAGATATCTCACCATTCTTTCATGTTCCCAAGGATCAGGCAGTGAAGCTTAAAAATATTGATCCCAGGTCCACACTACTGTGTAGCTAATAATTCTATCTAGCCAAGAACATGTCCTGTGTTGTCTCCCAATACATAGAATACATATATCAAGATTAAACTCTCTGCTACTATTGATGGAACAACAAATAACATATCACAACCAGTTCTTTCATTATGAACCTTGGTAGGAAAACATTCCCCATCCTCATAGGCATGGGGCATAAATAAGTATGCAAGTTCTTGTTTACTAGGTCCAAGCTTTATGATGTCATTAATTTATTGCAGTGGTATAATATGCCCTGGTATGGTGAGAACATTGAGGTTTCTCCAAACTAAATTATGGAGTAAGATAGATGCTCTAGCTCTGAGGCAAAATAGTGAAAGTATACTGCTCTGTGTCAATAGCAAATAAGCAGTGTTGTTATTCACAAAGCAAAAGCAGTATATAGGAAAAATGAATTCATCATTTGTATGACCATAGATTAAGCAAGTTTGTCTTGTTTTGATGCTCAAATGTGCTACTTTTCTACTCAGTGCTTTAGTTAGGGAATACTTTCTCTAGAAAATAGATATTATTTTTACTTTTAAGTTAAAGTTCTACTATACATGAATGAATTTAAAAATGAGCATATATGAACAATGAGGACAAGAAATGCATTGCACACCATATAAAAGATACATAGAAGACTTCAAGGGGTCCATGCTTCACAAAGAAATGGAATTCCCAAAGAAACCTGACAAAATAATTTACATAAATGTTATACAAGTTAATAACAGTAATAACCCAAATATGAAGTCAAATGCAATGAAACTTTAGTAACTAACAAATAAAACCCACCTCATACACAAGAAAGACAGCTTTCAGATTAAAAGCTGATGCTGCAGGAAAGATACAAAGGTCTACAGTTCAGCTTTATAATAACTGGCTCTCAAACAGTGGTAAACAGGATGTTGGTGTTTTATAATCTGAAATGGTTATAATGATTTTTAGAAAAAAAACGCATTTCTTGCAAGTCACAAACTTCTAGAAACTAGTCAAATAACATCTAGTGATAGCCAAGAGAGCATACTGTCTAAACCAAGGAAACCTATGACCTTTTCCCTTAATGCAACTTACTTTTAAAAAAACTTTCAAAGGAAGTCTTGGAAAACTTCATACTGTGCTGCTCAGCATTTGCAGGAGCTTGTAATTATATAAATTTATCACATTTACTTTGCCAGACCCTGAGTTAAATAACAGTAAAACAATATCTTATTAAATTAGAATAATTTCATATTCCTGAAGACAGTAAGAAGGTTCTAAGAAAATTGAGTGATGTATAGAAACATGATTCAACTTCTATATTAATAAAGATGGTGATGGCAAAGTAAATCCACAAAGGCACAGAAGGATTAACACATGAAATCACTTACAAATGAACAGTGTATTTTAAGTTAGCAATTACGTCCTGAGAAATGTAACTATATGAATTGAAAGAAGGGGGAGCCTTAATAAACAGCCCCTAGGCTGATTGAGCAGATGAATGAATAATTAAAATGAGGACATTGTGAGAAAAGAATCTGTGATGATTATCAGATTATCATCTTCAATAACAAGGCTGGTTGTGATAGCATTCGTAAAGATTAGTAATATGATAGATATTCAAAGAAATGTCCCTCTGTATTTTGTTATTTTTCCCTCTGGATAACATCTATTAGGTATTTGTTTATGTTCATATGCACAGACATTAATTTCATGAGTCAGAAGAAGTTTTAATGAAGAAGATACCAAGTGATGAGAGGAGAGTAAAATGACTTTTGCCCCAAAACTCTCACTTAGATAGTTTTTAGCCTCCTGGAGAAAAAATGTGGACAAAGAGCTGAAGGGAATCTATAAGCCTCAAGCACAAGAAGAGGTATTTCATGGACCCTGGTAGCCCAGTAAGCATAAGCTTCAGATAGAAAGGCAGATTCTTCTGACCACAACTCACCAGTATCTGTATGACTTATGCCTTGAGGATAGAATATTTCATAGTACTGGAGAGAACATCATCATGAATTTGTTGCCAATCATTATTTATAGGCACAACTAGACACACAGTAACCAAAAAGAACAGCACAATTTATAGACTCTTGTGAGAAGAATCTCTCATTCGACTTCCAGGATTATTTTGGGAGTGGGAATGACATTGAACTTGTAAAAATTTGCTAAAAAACATTTGATGTAAGGGAAAAGTTAAGGAGTTCAATTTTATTTTCTTGTTTTTTTTTTTATAGTCATATTTTTGGTGGGGAAACAAGGCCTTGCTATGTAGTCCAGGCTGTCCTGGAACTTGCTATACAGCCAAAGCTGGCCATGAACTGATGATTCTCCTACCTCCACCTCTGCAGTGATGGGATTATATGCATGAACCACTGCATCCAGCCTATTTTTAGTTAGGCTCTTCCTTGCTATGATCAAACACTTGAGAGAAACAATTTAAAGGTGGAGAAAGGACCTGGAGTATAGCTCAAGTGGTAGAGTACAGGCCCTGAGTTCCAGCTTCTTTACCATTAAGGGGAAAAAAAGGATAAAAGACATGGGCATATGCCTCTATCCCAGCAACAGGCAAGGTGGAGGCAGGAGTATCATGCAAAAAGGTAGTGAGACCCTAGCTCAAAAACAAAATGCAAAGGAAAGAGTTGCAGGTGTGGGTTAAGCTGTAGAACGCTTGTCTGACATGCTCAAGGCTGAGTTCAATCCCAAGTATTGCAAATAATAATAATAATAAAAGAAGAACACTAAAGGAGAGAGGATGCATTTTGGCTCAACATTTCAGTTTTCAACCCATAATTGGTTTGCTCCATTGTTATGGACCTGTGGTCATCAGATCATCATGGTGGCAAGAGCATGGTAAAAGAAAGGAGGGCAGGAAGCAGAGCAAAGATAGGAAAGGGACAGGGACAAAATTGCTTTCAAAGACACACGTCTAGTAACCTATTTCCTCCAACCAGATCCCACCTCCACCTCCTCCCAATAATGTCATCAAAGGATTAATCCACTGGGAAAGACAGAGTCTTATAATCCAATGACTGGAACAACCAGCTATGGACCAAACCTTCAACACATGAACCTTTGGAGGGACAGTTCATATCCAAACCAAATAATATGTGATATGGAGATATCAGCAGATTATTTTAGTGGAAACTTTCAGTAAGTGTAATTGTGATTTGAATTAAGAGCATAGAAACAGATATGTTGGGAGAATGATGGTTGGAGCTACACGGAGATACTACTAAATAGGTAAAGTATGCAGAAGAAAGCAGATCCAAGATGGAATTCTGAAGAACACTGACACTGCTATAATTTCTTAAAATACACTTTTATCTCAGTTTTAAAAAAAATAATGTGATTGAGAATTGCTTAAATTATTTGAAGCATTGTTTCTTCATAAACACCAATTAAGTTTTTAGCTACATGGTGTTTGTCTCTTTAAAATTTGTGAGGTTACTGTGTAGCAACTTTCCCAAATATATTTTAGGCATTAGTTTACTCTTGGAAGCCTAGGTTTGGGGTCTGGGAAGGTCCCTATTTAAAAGAAAAATGGGGTAAAATCAAATATTGTATGCTCTCTCTTCATTTATTTCTTCCCCCAACCCCCACTACAATAACATCACACACCAAGTGCAAGAATTCTTGCAACTTTTAACCTCTATGCTCTTTTTTGGGAATTTGAAGAATTCTGATTGCCTAGGCTGGCCTTGTATGATTCTCAAGTTACATGAAAGGCCTTCCCACAATATTGTAAATTAATCATAAATGATGCTAAAAGAACAGTACAGACAGTTTTATTCAAATGCAGAATAAATTTGCAAATTGGGAAATGTAAGTTCAGACAGAACAATCTCCCCATCAAGAGAAGTGGGGTTTGGGCTTTTATAAGTAGAAGTGGGTACAGTGACTCAGCACTCTTTGGGGAAGAAAAGTAGAATTGAGCTATTATCAGAGTTTGGAAACTGATGCAAATCAGTGTGACTGTAAATTTTGTAAATTCATTGGAATGCCCAGGTGAGGAGGTAAACTGATTAATAATCTTCTATACCTCAGACCTTACAATGTATTGTTGCATTCTGGAAAACCAGTGGATTCAGTTCCTAACTGAATCTGTATGGCAAACTGTCACAAATCTATAAGCCTCAGAGAAGGATTTTTTTTCTCTCTTTTTGAGCATTTTGTAGCCATTTCATTTTTATCACTAGGTGCTTAAAATTAGTTTAGCACACAACACATAACCATACAGCAGATGCAAAGATTAATATTACAGAACAAATCTGGATGCTTCAAAATGACCATTTTTTCCAGTTACTTGGTGCTCTGGGACCTCCAATGTCCATTAGAACACTTTCTAAGAAACTGGAGTCAGTACATTGATACAGTTAAATTCTTTCTAAAGACACTGAAAATTTAGAACTCTTCTGAATATTGGGGAGAACTTTAGTCTACAGATTTAAATATGTTATTTAAATTATGTAAATTCTAAGAAATATTTGAAGGAATAAGTTTAGCATACTTGAGGAAAATTTCTGGAGATAACCTTTGAGCTAAGTAATATTTTGGAATGCAGAATCTCTGCATTTAAGTTTCTTTGTGTAATTGGGAAACATATCCGGCATATTTGGAGATGCTTTTTACCAGCTTTACATTTCAACTACAGACTTGAAAATCACTAGACTCCCCAGACCTATTTACTCTTGGTTCCAGTGTGGTGAAGAGCTCAGTGCTGGAGTCAGAAGAACTTATGTTAAATCCTGACTTCAGAAATTATTTCCAGAATTCTTCTGATAAAGTTGTTTAAACTTTCTAAGACTTAGTTTCACACTCTGTATAGTGGGAAGAAAAATCACCAAATGTATTCAGCAAAGTTTGAAGTGGACAAAACAAACTGTTAGTGCTTAAGAAACATTTGATGAATATTAACTATCACTGTCAATAATACCTTCTATTCTGCTTTTTTTTTGTTTTGTTTTGTTTTCACAATATGCTGTGACTATTTTAGATGACTTGGAAAGTGCTGATTATAAGAAAAAAGAAAAAACAAGAAGTAGAGGCCAGCTGAGGAAAAAGTTAATAGGAAAATACATCAATAAATGAAAAAGTGTAAGGGGCAAAAATAGTCACTCTTTTGTTGAAAATCAAGTCATGTTATAAATTTTCCACTGAAGAATGGAAATAGTCAATGATGGCATGAAACAGCTCTTTGAAAGTTGTGATCTCAAATTGAGGTAATTATACTTTAAAATATCTCATTATTCGTACGTGTTAATATGAAAATTACATACTAATGTATTTCTTTTTCATATACATGCCCTACTTCTACTATCTTGTAAAAGAAAATGCAATTTTCTGTTCGTATTTTGACATCTTCAGCCTAACTTCAAGGCCTGCAGTGGAGTGCTCTAAAATTAGATTATATAATTATTCCTTTCTTGTTTCTATTTTTTGGGTGGACTAGAAGGGTATATTTTTAGTCATATTCTGTGAGCAAAATCCTCTGGCAGGACATTGAGAATAATAGCATGCAGTTTTAAACACAAAGTTAGTCTGAAATAATTTATTTTTTCATGTGCTATAGCCTTTTGACACAGAGTGGCACAATCTGACAACCATGTGGCTTGTCATCCAAAGTGCATGTTCTTAGGAAGTGACATAAAATGAACCTGAAAATGAATCCTAGGTCAGAAATTGTCATATTCTGAAAGGCGCCTAGCATAGAGGGAAATTTTGTATTCTCCTAGACCTGTAACCTAATACCTAGGTTATATCTATCACCATCATTATGTTCTGCTTTCCCTTCCTGGCTGCTTACTATTCAAGTATGCCTCATGCAGTTTCATTGTCTGTGGAAAGGCACTATAAAAACTTTATCATCTGCAACAAAACTCTCTTTTCAAAAGCTTGAATTATTTCCTTTTCCCTTTCTTTCATTGTGCTTCTTGAACACTTTCTGTATAAGAGCAGTCAAACCTATCATAAAGCACTTTGTTTATGCCCATCAAAATACACTCTTTAGAAGAAGCCATAACCTTGGCAAGTCTGCTCCTTTTTGATGCTGCACTGAGTCTTCAATTCAGACTTTTATTTCCCTTAAGGATCTACCATCACTTATCTTTTTGTTTTCTTTTCTCTTCCATTATTTAGAACTTGGTTTCCAAGGCTTTGTTATTTTTGGACCAGCAGCATTTGGAGGGATTTCACTTACTCTGGACAGTAAATGTGTAATATTCATCCTGTTTACGAATCCCAAGATGATAAATAGCTCACTAACTCCTGCTGTCTTTCACATAGTTTCTTGCCCAGGAGTTCATGATTTACTTGACAGACACTATTTTACTTTCACTTTTCAGTATCTTTGCTTTGTGATCATTTTATTCCATTAACTGTCTCTGATTCTGCCACTCTGAGAAGGTTGTATTTGTATTACTTAAAATAATGACTTATCATCATCTGATGTCGTAATGATTTATGCTTATCTTCTTGGTAACTCCCCCTCCTAATTATTTGCTTACCTTGTTCATAAGTTGTTTGAATATAAGTAATAATATTACTACAACTGCTTATTTATTGGCCCTGACTTTTTCAATATTATTTTCACTTCTCTAAGTTTCCCTGCAAGAATAATTGACAAGAAGCAAAAGTTTTAAGGCATGCTGTTAAAATCAATTTAGTAATAGCAAGGTTATGGTTTGAACAATATTCTCAATATCTTGCTAATTTCTCAGTTTATTCTTTCCATTATAAGACATAGGGATCTATATCTTATGAAAGAAGTAGCATTGATTTTTTAGTGATTTTGAACAACTGACTCAATTTCTTTCTGCCTTTGATCTCACATCTCTCACATAAAATGATATAAAGCTACTTACAAACTCTTTGACATTAATTCAGATTTGATTCTGCAAAAATTCTAGGAGAGCTCAGTGACAATTTGAGATAATTGGTTTCTTTGATTTGAACAGAAATTTTGAGAAACTGACCAAAGTAAGCACCTAAAAGAACCCTTTAAGTAGATCAACACTATTTAGATAATAATGTACTAGTTCTTATATGGATAGGCATATCCTCTAAGTAACATTTATTTTTCTCAGGTTTAGTAAGAGAAGAATTACCTCATTCATCAATCAAAATGAGTTTAGATATTTAATTTTAATGATGATCATTTCCTTGAAATTCAGAAAAAATTAAGGAAATCTATAAAAATTGTTTTGCATTTCCTTGCTTTTAACTATGTAACAACTTCAGTAATAACTTATTGCATATTTATTCTCTTATAATTTTAAAGTTTGATTTTAATGTATAAACTATGAAGGCATCTAAAAAGCATTTGCAATTCACCAAATGTCACTGAATATTTATGACAGGAAATTAGAAGACATTAATTTCTCCCCCTATGCTGATTTTATCCACAATAATAACATGAATAATGTTCATGAGCTGAGTTCTTTTATTAACTCTTAGAATAATGACAAAAAATACCTAATCTAACTGGAGTCTTCCATGTATCATTACATTAAGTATTGTTTGTTTGTTTTTTAATTCACTAATTCATTCACCAGACCATTATTGGACTCTGATCAGAAGCCTAACATGAAGATCAAACATGATAGTAGAAGGAGATAAAACATATTCAGTTAGTCAGATGTAAACATAGCAAAGTCATACTGTGATTAATGTTCTAATACCATTGTGATTTAAAAACAAAAACATCACAATGCCTGCCAAGGAAAGATTATTTATTCCCAACTTTATTAAATAAGTAGAATTTGGCCCAACAAGTTATAATCACAGTCCAAAGTAATAGCAAAGAAGTCTTAAAATGGTGGTCTTGAGTGCTATAAGTATTCTTATTTACAAAACTGAAATATAACATTCATGGGGGAGTTAAGTAGAGGATGAGAATGAAAAAATATTTTGAGAAAATATTGTTCAAAGAATTGATAATCATGCTTTAAAAAATGTATGCTTTGCTTTGATTAAAAAAAAAGAGAAATCCACAGGATATTGGCAAATTCTTAGAAAAACATAAGATGCACTCAGGATTAGGATACTGACAATGTCTTTAGTCTAATTACTCAGGTTCATCAGTAAGTAATTCATATTTTAGGCTTATTTAACTGCCTTCAATTCTCCAGTAGGTTTGTGGCATTATTTGTCATGTTTTGTAGGATTGGAACACTTCTGTGTCTTTCTCCTACTCCATCAAAATTGACTAATTCCTACCCTTCACTTGATTCGAGTATATTGTTAGGTTTTTATAAGTGCTTTAGCAATAACACCATATTTGCCAAACTAATGATGTGCTATATATTCTTCCCTTCTTTCAGATAACAGAAGAATTGAAGACAAGGATTATAGTTGGCTGACTGGTATAAAAATATTCTTCATATAGTGAAGAGGACTGAGATATCACCTTAACAAATTTCTCAGTGTAAACATGACCAATACTTATGGCATATGCACATCACACACCCTTGCCAGGACACACTGAGAAGGCTCATCACTTCTTTGATATCTTGCCTAAAATACATTCCCTAATCTAATTATTAAAAGCCACTAGTTGAATCCAATAGATAAGCATTCCACAAAATAACATCTTTAAAAGTTTCAAGGTCATGAAAGATAAGAAAGACTGAGCAATTGGCATGGATTGGAGGAGAATAAGGAGAGACAACATGTCATATGGAGTTCTAGATTAGATCCTGCAACAGAAAGTATACATATTAAATGGAAAACTGGTAAAATCTGAGGAAAGTCTTTAATGTTATTGCACCAATGTTAATATCTTAGTTATGATTATTGTTCTTTGAGTCTGAAAGATGATAATAGAGAAAACTGGTTGAAGGTTGTACTGAAACTCTCTGTAATAGTTCTGAAAGTTTTCAGTCATGGTGGTACATGCCTGAAAATCTAGCACTTGGGAGGCGAGCAGGAAGATCTCAAGTTTCAGGTCAGCCTGAGCTACCTAGTGAGATTCTGTTTTAAAAACAACAGAGAGAGAGAGAGAGAGAGAGAGAGAGAGAGAGAGAGAGAAACAGGTAAAAGAAACAAATTTGAACTAGAAATAATTATTTTCTATTTCTAAATAGTATTGAATTCTTAATCTATAACTTGCACTGAGTTATGCACTCAGAAATATTTTCATAACAGACATAACAATCACTAAGCTGTCACTTTAGTGTGATATCATTTAATAATCTTCCAATGCAATGCATTTTAACATATTCACTATACTAGATTGATGTACACACACACACACACACACACACACACACACACACACACATATACCATTCTAGCACATTTTAATCAGTGAGGTTTTCATGCTCAGCTGCTATATATATGTGGTCTTACTGCAGTAATCTGTATACTATCAAATTAATAAATATTGTGTAGTGCTAGATGGCAATGATGGAATCATAATATATAAAATCCCATTTCTCAAGGAGAAAGCTATATTGTGTGGCTTTTGCAGATCAAAGGATAAATTTTCTCATAAATGTCAACCATGAAAGTACTCAACAAACACATTCAGTATTATCCAACCATTGTGTGAAAAGCAAACCAAGACACGATTTCAGTCTTCAAGACATTGCTTTTTAAAGCAATGATCCAAAATACTTTCCAAGGGCACAGAACATTTTGAAAATAATCCTCAAGAGAAAAGAAGCCAAAACAATATCTTTTGTGATAGTCAAAGAATCATATCTCCAGATTCAAAAGGACTTAGAAAATGTCTGTAATGTTGCAAAGTTCAGATTTATTAATGATTCTCTCTTATTCTAAGCTACTTGGATGGTTTGGTTTTTCTGACTATAACATGTGTAGCACAGCTTGTGAAAGCTAAAGGTCACTCTCTGTGTTGTTTCATTGCCACAGACTTGCTGACAAATACAATATTGTATACTGATTTAAATATTCCATTAGCTATGGCAGGAAAAAAGGTTAACACAGCATTTTAGAATTGGAAAAAAGGTTGAAATTACCTAGATCCTTTCCCTATATGTCATAAATTGTAAAGGCAATTGTATGTTTTTTCTCAGTTTCAACTTCCACTTCTCATAGTATTGTATAGTTTTCTTGTTCTTTCCTTTAAACTATACCACTCATGTAAAGTCTAGTATCTCTACTCTTATAAGTCAAATTAAAGTCTTTTCAGCTAGTAAAGGGTAGAATTTGAGAGATAAGTCCAATTTGCATTCTGTGAGACTTCTTGTGCACTTTTCTATATGACTCCCTTATACAAAGAAAAGGGTTTAGTGTCTCTAAAAGCAATCTTTAAAAGAAAAAAACATGCTGTCAGCATCTGTGAATGTCAAACCTACTTTTCATACAACTATTTGAGTATCATAGTTTCTCTCTCTCTTGAAGTATCCCTATTTCTTAGATCACCATCTTTCTCATCCATTAATTGGTTCAACTGCCATTAATTCAAGTTGCTTCATTTAATACATCTCATAATTGTTCCTAAACATTTTGTCCTATTTTCTAATTTTCAAAGCATAAATTCTTGGTGTTACTTCTGCCTTTGAAACTACCATCACCAGACTTCATTCATTAGTGATTTATCTTTATATTTTATATATATGTGCTGAAAAATTATCTTTTAAATAAATAAAGCTTGACAAATTACAATTATATTTTTACATTTCCATTTGTAAATAATTATTAAAATATTTGGTAATAAGTCCAAAGACTTTTAATTAGAACTTTAAAATATTTGAATTTGTACAATTCCTTGCTAACAAATATTTGGTGCATTTTTTTCAAATTAATTATAAATGTGCCCACCAAACCTACTCTAAATTAAGGCAAATAATTAGAAAGTAATTTGAAAATGAGAAACATGATCAGAATCTTCAGTACCATTTATATTTTGTATCTTTTATTAAGAATGCATAGTTGTGAATTTAGCATGGTGGAATATGCCTGTAATCCCATCTACTCAGAAGGTAAAAGCAGGAGAATCATGAGTTTGAGGCCAGTCAGGGCACTGGTAGCAAGACCCTGTCTCAAAACAAAATGAAAGGAAAAGGGCCAAGGGCATAGCTAAAGTGGTAGAGAACTTGCTCAGCATGAATGAGGCTCTGGGCTCAATCCCCAGTACTGTAAAAAAAAATAAAATAAAATAACAAAAAAGATGTAATTGTGCCAAGCATAGTGGCTCACATCTGTAATCCCAGTATTTGGGAGACAGAGGAAAGAGGATAATGAGTTTAAGACCAGCCTGGGCTACCAGCAAATTCAAGATCAGGTTGAGCTACACAATCATATCTTATTTTAAACTTCTAATGGCCAGGGATGTAGGTCCATAGTAGAAAGATTGTGTATTATGCCCAAGGCCTTGAAATCGATGCCACAATAAAAATCCTGTATACTGTGTTTCTATAATTTTTGTGCCACATTGTTACTCATATACTTTCATAATTACTATCATTATTCACACATTTTAGAAAGCAAAGTAACATACATAGTTCTCTTAATATTCTCCAATAACAGAAGACATTTATCTGCTCAGCATCTTGAAAATCAAATTAAGAAAGTGAAATACTGGCTTATATTTTTTACCAACTCACAGTCCACTAGAACATAATTGAATATGTTTTCAAAAAATAATTAAAATATTATTTTCAAGTATCTCTTAATTATCTTATAAATCATAATGATAACCAGCTAATATGGGCACTTTATGTAAATTCTATATGGTGGCATATATGGTCTTCCTGGAGTGATAAAAAATTACAGAAAATTTGGAACTAGAAGAACATTTTAGTACTGTTTCTATTTTTTGGGGTGGAGATTGGCTTATTTTAAGTATATGAATATAAGCAAAAACCATTTTAACAGTGTTCAAAGTATTACTAACAAACAAGAATACCTCCTATTCCAAAAAACTAATGATTCCTCTGCTTTACTAAAAAGAAAACCTTGGATGTTGAAGAACCCAGGGGTTCTTCAGTAGTTCAGTGGTTCATAGGCAGCAACAGTTGCAAGGTCATGATGCATTCCTAGAAGCATGAAGGTTCTTTTCTTCTGTATACATTTCTCATCTTCTGTAGCATGTGATGGGGACCCATACTTGGAAACACATTGAATAAAAATTATTTCTAATTATTTGAACTATTTATGGGGAAGCAAAGAAATGGGTGACATTATTTGGGATAAGCTTTGATTTTAGTAAGTGATTTGATTTCAGTGAGTGTAATAAACATGAAATAAAGAAATAGAATCTGCTAATTCTCAAAACACAGATTAGAAAAAGTTCTCAATTATAGTTTTCCTTTTCTTCAAGCTACATTTCTGAAAATAAGTGTTTTTATTATCTGCTTGATGTTTTGAAAGATACTAAGAGTTAAGGACATTGTAACTTGCTTATTTATACTACTATGCTGCTGTTTGTTCTGTTCTGAAGAATTTTTTTAATCTTCTAAGAACTGCAAAATCCATGGATAAAGTGCACTCAGTTTAGAACTTCAGGGTCTACAAATACTAAAAAGAGGAGAAAATTTAAGATTCTAATTAAGAGGTATATTGTAATTTTCTGCATATTGTTACTTTTACTTAGGGCAAATATTTTGTCAAATACCCAGAGAAAATACATTTATATGTTTAATCTTTAGCTTCTTTAAATTAAATGATATGGAATATCCAGATTATTCAATTGTGTATATTTCCTATAGTATGAAAGAGATTTTAAAGATAAATATTACATACATACAGATGCACACAAACACCTGATCATGACTTAAAAGTTTGGAAAGATTTGCACCTCTGTCTTCCAACTATTTTTATTCTGTCTTTGCTATTGAATGAGATAGAAATTTATTCAGAACATTCAAAGCGAATCTCTCTTCTTTCTCTTCCCCCGACCCCTGTGGCAGTGCATGCCATGGAAGTTAATCTTCCATATCTGACATCTTACATGCAAGAAGCTAACCAACTTTCACAAAGTGTAAGAGGCAAATACTGAAATATTGTCCAGGTCTATAACTAGGTTGTGGAACACAGTCAGCAAGTTGCTGCAGATTTTGACAGCTGTTCCTGGCTGCAGCTCTTTGGTGTGCATAGGGGCTACAACTCTCTCAGATGCCAAGCAGCAGGGCCCAGGATGCTGATAGCAGTTAGTGCTGTGACAGTCAGCCTGCCTTGTTCATTTCCCCACTGGAAGGCTACTGCCTTCAAAAGTTAGCTTTGGGTACTGCTTTCTGTTATGTTTACAAGAAAACCACAGCCAAATGCCTTGCTGTCCATCTGTGCTATATTAGACATCTGGACAAACTTGGCCCTTGTGCGCACATCAACATGATGGTCGGCAGATTTGTTTTGTCAACTTCCATAGACCATTCACTCAAGATACAGTTCTCTAAGAAAAATCAACTTACCTGTATTCCTAAGAACCCCTTTGTTTTTCAATGAATGTTTCATATGTTGGATACATTACAAGATCTTAAGCAGCAGGTTTACAGCAGGGATCTGTAAGAAGACTTCATCCTGAAGATTCTCTTGGTTACTCAATTTAGTGAAATTTAAGTCCCTACCCCTTGCTAGTGTGTAAACTATTGTAAACAGTATACTATCACACTCGTTTTCTACAGGTGTTTGTAAAATAATCAACTTAAATGCAGGTGGATATGCTTGAAAATGAGACTTCTGTTCCTAAGATATTTTATGAAAGATTACTTGGAAGCATTTAAAAAAACATAAATATGGTTATATTAGTCATTTTTTGTCACTGTGGCGAGATACTTCAGAAAAACAACTTAAGAGAGGACAAATAGGTTCATTGTTTCAGAGGTTTCATTCAGTGCCACTTGGCTCCATTGTTTCTGGGCCCATGAGTGGTGAGACAGAGCATCAGGGTGGGGAATGTGTTGGACAAAGTGCAGACAAATGTCACAGAGAGCTGGGAGCCTGCACCTGCAGACATCCTTCTTCTGTGGTTCCACTGGGACTCTCACCTACTGGAAAGTTCTATCCACATTCAGAGCAAGTCTGCCCACCTCAGTTGCTGACCTACTTGCCAATCTGGAACCACCCTCAGACACACCCAGAAGTATGCTTTACTAATTTCCTGGACTTTTCTCAATTCAGGAAATTTGTCAATCAAGATTAACCATCACAGATACATTGCATAAATATTTCAATGCTGTTTTGTTCTTTTTAAAATTCAAAACTCCTTTGCCCACTCCCTACTCTGCACTAGTCATACCTAAAACTTTACTGGAACTTCACTATTAAATGTCAGCAGTAACAGACTATCAACCAGGACTTATTTGACTCAGCAGCATAGCTGACCACACCTTTTTTTTCCTTTTTTTCATTACTGGGTCTTGTTAGGCAGCACTCTACTACCTAACAAGCCCTTTTTGCTTTAGTTATTTTTCAGATAGGGTCTCATATTTTCTTGATGGGCTGGCCTGGATCACCATCCTCCTACCTATGCCTCCATTGTAGCTGGGATGACATACAAATACCAGGAGGCCTCAAACAAGGATCCTCTCAACCTCCGCCCAAATAGTTGAGATTTCAGAAGTCAGCCACTGCACTCAGCAAAAACCTTCTGTTTTTGAAATGGTTCTTTCTCTTTAGAGTCCATGACACCTCAGACAGCTGATTCTTATATTTCCAAATCTGTCTTATTCCTCTCGTCTGTCTCCTTTTCTTCCTCTTGACTTTCAGAGTTTCACATTTCTCAATATTCTTTCTTTACCTATTTCCTTATCTTATTCTATTCTTGGCTTTTACTTTCCTTTGTCAATCACAGAACTCCCCACATTTTATTGTTCAATCCCTACACATCTTAAACTCTGGTTTACCATGAGCTATCTACAAAACATGCTATGTAGTAAATGCACTGTGGCCCCCTCATTCTTTAAAAATATCTTGTATAAGCTGGGTGCTGATGGTTCATACCTGCAATCTTGGGTGCTTAGATGGCTGAGTTTGGGAGGATCACGTTCAAGGTCAACTCAGGAAAGAAAAAGTTTAGGAGATTTTATCTCAATAGAAAAAAGCTGAGTGTGGTGATGCACACCTGTCATCCCAGCTATAGTGAGAAGTGAAAAATCACTGGAAGATCACAGTCCAGGCTGGCCTGGAGAAGAAACTGAGACCTTATCTGAAAAACTGTCAGAGCCAAAAGGGGTAGAAGCATGGATCAATTGGTAGAGTGCCTGCCTAGCAAGTGTGAAGCTCTGAGTTCAAACTCCAGTTCCACAACAAACAAAACAAATTCATTGGTATATGATGTATATTCAACTCAGTTTTGCTTTTCTTTTCCCCAGCTGAGTTGTTTCATTACTGTTGCTGAAACTAAGTACTACAAATTTAATCACTTAAAATAACCCAAATTTATTATATTACATTTTTGTATTTCAGAAGCCTCAAGTGGATATTACTGAACTAAAGTCAATGTTTCAATGGGGTTTTCAGGTTTCAATCTCCTTTCTAGAGGGTCTATGGGAGACCCTATTGCTACCCCTTTTCAGTTTCTACAGGCTCATAGCAATCTTCTTCTGTCATCATCAGGGTAAACAACAGCAGGTCTTGCCTTCCTCAAATGCTCTGAGTTCCCGCTTACATTTTAAAGGACTTTTCATAAACATATTGGGCTCTCCCAGAAATCTAAAATAATATTCCTATTTTAAGGTCACCTAATAGCAAACTTACTATCCTCTTCTCCTGTGTTCTCTTTTGTCATATGATGTAAAACAGGTTCTGTGGGTTAGGCCATAGAACACCTCAGTGGAGGGCATTATTCTGCCTATCATACTTTCTTTTCTGCTTTTGCTTGGACTATCATTTGGATCTAAAATTTTCTCATTCTAATCCTTCAAATTTTAGAGGATATTTGGACTCTACCTCTGAATATTGAAATTTGGGAGATTCATTTTCATAAAGACACTTTCAGGGTCTGAAACATTTTAGAACCTTGTGTTTAGGCTGTTTGGGGGTGGGGGGGCACTGCTGGTGGTAATGAGTATATCATAAAGAAGGTTCTATATCAAAGGAACTTGGGCATTGCAAATAATGACTATAAAACAAACTAGAAAATGTATCAAAGGAACGAAGGAAAAAAGTTACAGTTGCTGACTTGAACAAGAATTCAATAATGCTTTCTCTTCATAGCTGTATTGTTTAGCTTAACCACCTATTTTCAGCTTTCTGAAATTAGATATTATCGTGACCCAGTGTTCATTAGTAGTATATATTGTGTATGTGTGAAGGAGGATTATGTTTCTCTCAAAAATGTTTGTTTAGAGCTCACTCTACTTATACTTTGTTCACAATTTCAAAGGATGCCAAGATGAGTAATACACAAGATGAGTGCTCTGCACTGTAGCAAAAAGCTACAGAGAGAACAAGAGAACCCAATGAGGAAAATGAGGATATCATTCATTGTGCAATGGTGGAACTCTTCAAATATTTCCCTGCTGAGTTATATTTTTTATGTTAACCACACCCAATTGTCTGCCTTAATTCAACAATCTTGAAATTGCTTTTATTCCTGAGTATCAGCCATCCTTGCTGACACATGCTTGGTTCTTACAGAGAGTATTCTTACCTTTCTTGTCTCTACAGAGTGCAATTTCCCATATTATAAGGACTCTCTCATCCCAGATAGTAACACAACACATTTAACATTATTGCATAATATACAGAATTTTTAGTCAAAACAAGATTTCTAATTCTATATTTTCTGCCACTTCTCTCTGTAGCACCCTCTTCAAAGTTTAGTTATACATGTTAGATTTCTCCCTTTGTAGTTTTAGTCAAAGAGTTAATAAAATCTGTGCAAGAAATTATATGGCATCTACAGAATTAAACTCATAAACATAGCAGGTACCTAACAGATTTCATTTCCTATTAAGCTTCTTTTACACGAATGACTAAAATGTGTTATTTTTCACGGTATCCAATGTTTTCCCTTTAATTCTGTTTTGAACCCATTTCTCCTGAGCCTTGAAACCATCACTCTTCTTAAATGCTCTTCTCATAGCCTACCTTCCTAAATCTGATGGCCAAATTCCAAAAATAAATAAAATCTTATTTATTTAAAATAAATAAAATAAAATTTTATTTCACCTATCAGTGGCATTTGATATTCAATCTCTATGTCAACATTGAAATATTTTTTCTTAATTTGATTTTTAAAGGAGAATATAAGTTTGTTTTCATTTTACTTCAATGGCTATTCTTATTCTTGTCATTTGATGATTCTCTTTTCTTTGAAGTTATGAGCTTTGGCATTTTCTGTCCTCATTTACTTGACTAATAAGATGAATCTACAAGTAAACAACTCTAATATCAGCATTTCTGTATAAGACCTTTCTCCCAAATTGCCCATACACACATGTAATAGACTTTTCAAACTTAACAGAAACAAAATTGAACTCTTGATCTCTGTCCTTTGCTTTGGTTTTTCTCAGTTCAGTAAATGTCAATTTTTTTCTTCAAACTTTCCCAAGTTAAATGGATTGAGGCCTTTCTTGATTCTTTTCTTTTTTTCTCACACATATAATATTTCATTAAATACTGTTGGACTATCACCTTTAGTGCTACTTTTGCAGTCTAGGTTATAGTCTTTTCTTGTTTGGATTATTGAAGAGCCTTTTAAATGTTCTTACTAATTCTACCCTTGTCCTTCAGTCTATTTTTAATATAGCTTTCAGAATTCCTGTTAAAAAGTAATGTTTTTGTTATTCCTTTCTTCACAATCTTTCAATGACTTTTTATTTATCACGTAAAGAGTAAAAAAATCAAAATCCTAATAAAGGTCTACAAGATTTTACCCGATCTGGATCCTGCCCATCTTCTTATCTAACCTATGCATTACTCACTGCTTCAGATATATTGATTTCCTGCTGATCTTTCAACCCAAAGAGTCTCTCTCTATATAAGGCATTTGCATTTGCTTTTTTTATTTTCTAAAATTTCCTGGTGTGTCCCACAAATATCCACAAGGCTCTTTCCATCGTGTTTCTTCTTTTATGAAGAAACATTTTCTATGGAAAAAAATGAGTTTAGAAAACAGATTCTTTGAAAAATCTTCTGTCTTACAATATATTTTTCTGTAATGCACTACACAAATGTGACTTTTGCAAGCTGTATTATTTATCATCATTCATTTGCCACTCCTTGCATTTAGTGGGAGCAATACCGGCATTAAAGGTGATGAAAATGGCTGCTGAGGTAACAATCCTTAAGTTTGACTTCTTGACCTACTATGATAGAGAGTGAAAAATATTGAAATATATCATATCTGTGTAGGAAAAAGACACAAAGAAATGCACATGAAATTGTTGGATGATACAGAGTAGAGGGAAAAGGGTAAGGAAGAGTAATAGAGGGGATTCGACTAACTGAAGTACAGTACACTTATAGGTAAAATAACAAGGGAAAAACCTCACTGAGTAATGGAAAAACACTTAAACAATAAAAGACAAGACTATAAAACAGGTCATGTTGAGGGGAGGGTACTAGTGGCAGGAGAAGGGTAAATGAAAAGGGTAAAGTAGAATGAATATAGTTGACATTTTCTGCATATGTATGAATATGGAACATCGAAACCTGTGAAAGTCATTTTAAGAAGAATGAAGTGGAAGACAGAGAATAATGGAGAGGATGAACTAAACAGGTGTACATTGTACACATATTTAGAAATGTCACAATGAAATCCTCTGTGCAACTATTATATACTAATACAAATGTTATAAAAAACCTGTTGAGGCCTTAGACTCACAAGTTTTATACTGTGTAAATCAATTTTCTCATCAGAAGAATTAAGAAAATAAAATACCTCATGAAATTATTGAAAGAAATAAAAGAATTAATACATATAAGTAACTTAGAGTGAAGTTAATTGTGAGTCTGTTTTCTTCAAGAGTCAAATTTTGATTATAATTCAGATTGAGTCATTTCATATCTAAGTGACCCTAGGCAGATGTGAATTCTATGATCATCATTTTCCATATTCAAAAGCGAATGTGGTGTGGTTCTGTGGTTATTTATCAAAGTGGCTGTGAGCAGCAACTTTGTCAAAAAAACCTTGAAATACACATCCTTGCTAGTTAACCTCTCATCATTTTATTTTCATGGGTATATATTTTTGTACTATCAGAAAAATTAAAAAATGGCTACAGTGATGCTCAGATATACTATTTCTATATGATTTGTTTTCAAGTAATATAAATCCTTTCCTTAATAGTGTAGATCAATTTGAATATAAATCCTTTCCTTAATAGTGTAGATCAATTTGAATACTTAACAGAAAGCTTTCCTGAGAACCACAGGAGAAATTTTCTTTCCTTTCTTGAGTTGTCCTCACCTACAAAACACTGTGCTCATAGGTTTTGTTCCTTCATCATGACTCTTTTTACATTTTGGCTTATGAAATTATTTTTTTTCTTACTGATCATGGAAACATCACATTCATTTTCTATATCTTCCCATGACATTTTTTATATTTTATCACAAATCTCATGAGCAAAACTAATAACTTTTAATTATAAGAATTTGGAGATTTTTACTTAGTTCTTTTTGAATATTTCCAAAAGAAGTAGCAGCAAAGGATCAAAGATATACAGGATATAACGAATGAATCAAATCAATTCAATTCATCCCAGAGTATAATCAATAGTCCAAGGTTCTTTGACAGCACAGGAAGCTCTAAAATTATGATTCAAATCATGATCAAACAAAGCATATTGTATAGTCAATCAGGCTTTCTGATATGATTATCAAAATATACATCATATCAGAAGCAAGTACATTTATCCAAATTATGCAATCTCAAATTAATACTTTTGTTTTTCTCTTTCTTTCTTTCGTTTTTAAAATTTATTCACACATTTGCTTTTCAGTTGATAGTATACATTTCAGATACAGGTGAACTTTTCTGATGTGTGTTAAAAGGAAACAAGCTGTGCATGGTTGTACAGACTTGTAATCTCTGAATTCAGGAGGCTAAGGCAAGAGGATAGAAAGTTCAAGGCCAACCTGGGCTACCTAGTGAAACTCTGTCTTAAAAACAAAGAAACAAACAAATGAACAAACAATAATGCTAATAACAAAAAAATCAAACTCTTATTAAATTTCAAGTGTTTATAAAATTGAAAACCTCAGCCCCTTCTGGAGATGTGTTTATTGTAGTCTTTACCCCTTTATCTAGTCACCTGCAAGGTTAATTTCACAAATGTTCTCCTGAAATCTTGACATAATTTTAAGGACTTTAACTGTTCCAAATTCTTAGAATAAATTAATAGAACAGATAGGAAATTGAGTCTTCAGGTTAAAAAAAAAGAGAGGCCATTTCCTTCTTATAATTGAAACCTTAGTAATGACAATGATAATTATAAAATGATGATTTAAATAATCATTTGAGTTAGAATCAACCAGAAAACACAGGAAAACTATTTTCTTAATGATACTTTAAATTATGGAAATTAAAGATCATAAAATTTCTCAATGTAATATTATATAATTTAATAAATTTTTGCTTCAATAAAACAGGATGGTTCATGTCCACCACAAAAGATTTAGAAAAGAACTAAGTATCTTAGTAGTCACAGTTTGTTTCTTCAGAAACCAATCTGGGACAAAGATCAGTGTGTAAGAGGTGGATTGGGAGCATGCTGTAGAATCAGTAGCTGTAGAAGAAAAGAGAAGGAAGCAGTCCTGGCAAAAGAGAAGTCAGGCTACACTGCAATGCCAAAAAACTGTCAGGATATCCAACAGGTCTAATGCTGACTTGGCCTTTCAGAGTTATTCTTAATTGAAATAAGATTTGGGACCTTTTAATCCTGGGTCAAACAGTCTTTGAATGTAGGCTTTTCTGCAAAAAGGGAATGACTTTTAGCAATGTGAAGGGAAGTTGACAGCTGAGTGCCATGCTGGCAGCACTTCCAGCAGCATGAATTGGGGTCTTCATCTTAAAATTTTAAAGCAGAGGATCCCATTGAAGCCTACCTCTTGATTTTCTGGATGCAGTTGTTTCTGTAATTCCTAGGAGCAGCTCCTTCCGATAGAATCTGAAAGGACTTTTTCCATAGGGGTACTGATAAGAGAAAGTTAGTGAAATGAACCACGACCCTTCTGACACAACTCTGTTTCGAGCCATAACTGATGTTCACCATTCCCTCTCTCTTCTTTCTATTTTAGACTCTCCTGGTCCTCAGTTAGCTCTTGTGATGATATTGGGGGTTTTCAAAGTGGCAGGAAGTAGTTATTTATCAGTGATTTATCTGTGTTCCTGGCCATTATGATTGTTTTAGGTTGTTAGTATTACACTATTTTATTTAGTGTCAAAATTGTTCAAGAGAGTAACAGAAATAGAGCACATTATGTAATGGAACTACTAGATTTCACGATAATCAGGGAAAATTATCCCATTTGAGTTGGTGACTTCCCTTTTTGTCTCCTGGTTCCTTGAAATGAGGCACCTGATGCTTACAATTAATGAAATTGTTGTGATGCCCTCTTTGCAAACTAAAGCCTATAAATTCACATGGCACAGATCTGCAGGACTTGCTCCTGCTTTCAATCCTGGATTGAAGGAGCCAGTTATCCTGTGTTTTAGGCAACTTTTTCTTTTGTGTGCTTAAAATATATACTGCCCCAGTGCCATGAGCTATGATTTATTAGTGAGAGCTGCATCTGTGCTTTCCAAAGTCTTCTCCATCATTCTGAATTATTTTGGCACCTCATAGTACATAAATCTAGGCTGTAGATCCCATAATCTTATACACACTCCCAGACATTTTTTGCTCTATCTATGGTGTAACATGTCCTACATGCTTCTTGACAAGTGGGTGAAAAACATTGTAAATCCTTGGATTATGATGTTGTTGAGTTTTGTGACCATGAAAGGCAAATACATGTCAAGAATATGCATGTATTACTGTTAAATTTTCCTGCTTCTACTTCCAGGGAGGATGTAGTCAGTTTGTCATTAAGTAGCTGTTGGTGTCCTCAGGGGACTCTACAGCATCAGAGATGTAGCACTGCTGAATTCTTGAAAGGATGGACACTCTGCAACAACAGTAACTTGGTAAATGGAAGCACAGGCTTTTGGTCTATGCATATCCATATACTCCATCCATGCCACCATGATTATTTATTTAAGGTTCATATTAACAGACTGTATTCTTATTACCATTCTGGAATTCGTGGACCCGAGTATTCTAACTACTAACAAATAAAATGAGTGAGGACAGAAACTTGGTGAAATAAAAAATTTGAGTAATTTTTACTACCTGGATATTTAGTCTCTCTTCTAAGATGGATGCTCTTTGATAGTGATCCAATGCAAAGATCTTCACAAGATATGCTCACTTCCCTATGTGTATCTGCATGTTTCTATCCCAGATTGCTGATTTTCCCATTCCCTACCTCCAGGCATCATTACTAGCTAGCCAATTAATTTTCCTGTGTCTAACATTTGTACTTTAATTTTTCCACTTTTCTTTCCTCACAAAATTTGCAGTCAAGTGCATTGCACAGAATTCTACCTTTTAGGAGAGTTGTCTCTTACTGCTGTCTATTGAGAGTCACACTTGACTGAGGTTGTACTGCAGTCATCATTCATTGGTAGTTTACACTCACCTGTTGAGGTGATCCTTTTGTGAACCAAGCTTTAGATTCCTCTTTTTTTCTTTACAAGACATGGGTGAGAACTGAGGTAAAAGTGCTATTACAGAAGTGGTAAATTACACAGATTGGGGATAGCTGCACAAGCAGTTTTCCTGTGTCCTCTAGGACTGACTGTCTATGCTCAACTCTGGATGTACCATTCCCATTTTGAGCCAGATAAGTGTAGAACTTCTTCTCTGATGGCTTGATGGGTCCAACAGAAATCAGCATTAGAAGGTCAATTCTGGTCACAACTTTCACAATAACATGAATACTACTAATGTTTTCAAAATGAACAAAATTCTCCACTGAAAGTGTCATGGTCTTCCTCCAAAACTCTGGGATTTATCCTTGCCATTTGACCATTGCCTTAAATTCCCCATGATATTTTTCTCATCATTGCTACTTCTAATTCAAAGAATTGCTTGCATGGGCCAGAAGTGGTAGCTTATACCTATAATCACAACTACTTGGATGGACAAGGAGATTGTGGTTTGAGGTAGGCCTGGGCAAAAGTGCAACACTCTAGCTGAGAAACAAATTAAAGCAAAAAGGACTGGAGATATGGAGATTGCATTATAGTCTAGGCAGTCCAAGCATATTCTTTTTCCAGGCCTCCTCAGAGATGGAAGTTTCTGTGTTACTCAGTTTATGGTTTGGATAGTATTTAGCATTCTCACAGTGTGAACAGACATCCTCTGTGGTAAACTTCCTTTCTGATTTTTTTTTTTTGTTATTGTACTTTCTAGGGCTATTCTAACATGCCTACAAGACACTGGACTTCTAATTATTTGTAGGTATTCTGTGTTTCAGGATAACTACAGTTTATCACCTCTCTCTGGAGCACATGCATCTTACCAAGGCCTCTAATATTCTAATCATTTTTTGCTTTTGTTGTCAATACCATATCCATCACAGCACATATGGTTAGATGAGGCTACTATGGTCCACTGTAATCCTCCATCTTGCTTTTACAGCTGATAGATATGTGGTAAGAACTACTACTCTTATCTCCTTTTTGGTTTTCAAGAGTGATGGTAAATTTTTCCATCTCCAAAGATTCAGTATAGTTGTGATTTACCATCTTGGGCTGACTGGGGGCTGCGTTAATACCTTCCATGTCACCTTTCTTACAATAATTGACTCTTCTGTATGGGCTAAAATCCAATGTAGGGGCTTCCACAGCTTATACCAATACACACTAGATATATCCTGTAGGTCATTTGGAATACAGTTGTTTTATTTCCTTATCAAACAGCACATTCACTGCCAAATTATGTTGGGACATAAGCCTAGTCATTGTAGTCAAGAGCAGATATTGAGATAACTTGTAAATTGTCTTGCAGGGGTAATATATTCACCAGGTTGGGAAGGGCACAGCCTAAAAAGGGGAGTTTTGGCTTCTGATGCATTCTTAAAAGATTCATAGGAATTTGAGGACTCACCATTTCGAGGTGCATCAAGCTAGATGTCGCTATCAAATTTGATAGGACTAAATTATTCTCTATCTGGGTCCCGATCATTTTATGAGACATTCTTTGGTACTCTGCTCCCTTTATACATATGTCCTGAATGTTCAACACAGTTTTATGTGTCTGTTGCAGCAAGAAGTTAAGACCTTTTTCTTATACTATTAAGGAAACTTTGTGGCTTTCATATTTGGCTTCAAATTTCCTATTAATGACTTTTATCCTTTAGTTATCCCATTCCACAGCATTATTTGAGTTTAGTAATAGCAAGCCAATTCCACCATGTTTGTGCTGAACTCTTCTCTCTGTTTTCCTTAATGCCTTAGGCATCATTCCTAGTACATTTCCTTATATAAGCAGTACATCACAATTCATCACCAACATATTTAACAATTGTACTGCAGACTTGTAAAGGAGTTATTTCTATTCACAATTATTAATGGGTTCTTAATGCCATCTGTGAATCAGAAGATCTGTCTCCAAGGTTATATGTTATCTTTGCTTATTTGGGTCACTTCTAGAACCACCTTCGTAAGTGGAAGTACACCTGAGAATGAAACTAGCATGGAGGAATTATAACTTCTATAATGAAATGAGAGGGATTCAAATTGAAAAGAAGGAGAAACTGGGCTATGGAAAGACTCAGTGGCCTTCAACTGATCCTATGGGAAGTTTGGGCTCTGGGATGGCCTTTCAGATCTGTCCTGGGATAGATCTGATACTATGTTGAACATGCATTGGATGCATACCTCCTTGGAAAGGAGTTGACTTTAGGTAAAATTATTTTACTTAGTTAAAATAATTTTGAAGAGTTGATGACTGAGGCTATCTGTCAGAAGCACTCCTTATAGCTAGGTAATTGGTCCCTGTGTCCTGAAGGAATTTGCATATTACATTCCAAGGCAAACCTACAGTTCAATCTCCCAATGTCACCACATTCTTTAGTTAGTATTTATCAAATGGTGGAATCATCAGAGATTAATCAAGTTACCTTCTTTCATTTTTCACTTCATCAAAATCCATTCACTTACCAACCCACTAAATATGATTTCTTCCTCAAACATCTGCCCTGACCTGTTCACTACATAGGATAGTTAAAATGATTGAAGATGTGTGCTGAAAATCATGTTGACATTTTGAAAAATATGTAATGAGATTACTTCTATGTACTTCTAATCATATCTGTTCATGTTCTTTATTCTTCCTGATTTTTTTCTGACAACACATTATAAGCCTTACCTAATGAAAAGCATGCTCTTATTTACATAATTTTAGTTAGTTTCAAAGGGACTTTAATGAATTAAAATTAATTCTCTTTGCTTCCAATTGGACTCTTAAGAAATATAAATACAATCAAAATAATTCCTTTTTCATTCTATTAATCCTTAATATCACAGTATCTAACAATGAAAATGAGGGCATGATTTTACCTTCATGTGCACGAACTACTTTTCTCTTTCATTAGAAACCTGAATCCACTCTTTGACACCAAAAGAATTATCATCAGTAGTGTACTTAGCATATTTGACACCTGGAGCAGATCGTTTTTTAATGCCACACTGCTCTATATGACAAAATTATTTTCAGTAATAATCATGATAGGAAATGAATAATGATAATTCCCAGAAAAGAAATGCTGACAAGGAAAGTGTATTGTCATTGAACTATATGTAATCATCAGAGTGAGCACAAATAAATAACAAAAGTAAAGTTAATATTATAGCACAATAAGAAAATTTGAAAACAATGCTCTTTAATTATAACAATACAATAATGTTTTAAAACAGAAAATTAAAACTATGTGTATATATTGTTTTGCTATGCCAATGACTAATGACTACAATTTCAGTTTTTGATCCATCACTTCTGGAAATTTTTCAATGAGTCTATGAAAATTGATCTTCATGTAATCATGTTCAGTAGAAAGTGTGCCCATATTTATCAATCTAGGTAATCAAAATTGACTTTTATTAATTTTTCTTTCAAGAATATACATGGCAAAACAAATGTATACATATATATAAACTATATATATATATATAGTTTAGCAAAGTCTTTTTTAATTTCTTATTTTATTTTATTGTTGTGCTGAGTTAGGGGTACATTGTGGTATTTACAAAAGTAGCAAAGTCTTAAATATAAAAAGAAATTTGACAGCAATTCCAAAGTATAATATTTTAAAGCAAATTTCAGAAGGGACAATTGCTTATTCAAAGTCTGTTAAACATCTTCAGTCATAATCAATTACAGTTACCTTCAAATGTCTCTGCTGGAAGACATTTGTGCACACATACACACACAAGAGAGAGAAAGAGAATAAAACAATTAAACACAAATGAAAACTCCAGAAGCAATATTTACATCAGATAAAGTAGACTTCAAACTTAAATTAGTCCAAAGAGACAAAGATGGTCACTTCATACTAATACAAGGAGCAGTACAATAAGAGGAAATATCAATTGTTCACTTATATTCACCCAATGTTGGTGTACCCAACTTCATTGAAGATACACTACTGACTTAAAACCACAGATAGACCCCAACGCAGTGGTGGTGGGAGACTTCAGTACTCCTCATCTCCAATAGACAGTTCATTCAGACAAAAAATGAACAAAGAAACTCTAGAATTGAATGACACCATAGATCTAATGGACCTGAAAGAGATCTGCAGAGTACTCCATCCTTCAATAGCAGAATATACATTCTTCTCAGCAGCCCATGGAACTTTCTCCAAAATAGATCATATTTTAGGTCACAAAGCAAGTCTTAAGGAATATAGGAAAGCTGAAATATCCCCCTGCATACTGTCTGACCACAACACAATAAAACTAGAATTTAACAAAAGAAACAGTAGAAAATACTCAAACACTTGAAGATGAACAACACATTGCTCCATGATCAGTGTGTCATCAAAGAAGAAAATAAAAAAGGTCCTGGAATTTAATGAGAATGAAAGCATAACCTATCAGAACCTAAGGGGAAAGTTTATAGCCATGAATGCATATATTAAAAACACAGAAAGATCTCAAATAAATCACCTGCATCTCAAATTCCTAGAAAAACAAGAACAAGCTAAACCCAAAACTAGCAGAGGGAGAGAAATCATAAAATCCAAAAATCCAAAATCCAAAATCCCAAATCAACAAAATGGAGACTGAAAAAAAAATATAAAGAATCAATGAAAAAAAAAGCTGGTTCTTTAAAAAGATAAATAAGATTGACAAACCCTGGAAAATCTGACTAAAATGAAGAGGGAAAAGACCCAAATTAATAAAATTAGAAATGAAAAAAGAAGAGATAACAACAAACACCAAGGAAACCCAGGTAATCATCAGGGATTAATTTGAAAAACCTATATTGAAATGAATTGGGAAATCTAAAAGATATGGAGAAATTTCTAGACACATGACCATCTAAAATTGAACCAAGAGGATATTAATCACCTAAACACATCTATAACAAGTAGTGAAATTGAAGCAGCACTAAAGAGTCTCCCAAACAAGAAATGTCCAACACCTGACAGATTCACTATTGAATTCTATTAGACTTTTAAGGCAGAAATGCTACCAACACTCCTTAGAATTTTCCAAGAAATAGAAAGGGAAGGAACACTGCCAAACTCATTCTATGAAGTCAGTATTACACTCATCCCCAAACTGGACAAGGACACAACAAAAAAGGAAAATTATAAGCCAATCACTTTAAAAATCCTTAATACAATAATGGAAAACTGAATTCAACAGCATATCAAAAAGATTATTTACTATAATCAAGTCAGTTTCATCCCAGGGTTTCAGGAATGTTTCAACATACACAAATCATTAAATGTAATATAGCGTATTAATAGAAGCAAAGACAAAAACCACATGATCATCTTGATAGAAACAGCAAAAGCCTTTGAAAAAATTCACCATCCATTTCTGATAAAAGCTGTTATGAAACTAGGAATAGAAGGAATATACTTTAACATAATAAAGGCTATATATGACAGGATTATAGCCAACTTCATACAAAATGGGAAAAAACTGAAATAATTTCCTCTAAAATCAGGAATGAGACAAGGATATCCACTCTCTCCACTCTTATTCTACATAGTCTTAGAATTTCTGGTCAGACTAATAAGACAGGAAGAAGAAATAAAAGGAGTACAAATTGGAAAGAAAGTTGTCAAAGTATCCCTATTTGCAGATGACATGATCTTATACCTAAAAGACCTAAAAAACTCCACCAAAAAAAAAAAATTCCTAGACAACATAAACAGCTTTAGCAAAGTAGCAGGATACAAAATCAATTTACAAAAATGCGTAGCTATTGTACACACCAACAATGAACAGACAGAGAAAGAATATAGGAACATAATTCCATTTACAACAGCCTCAAAAAACT
Organism: Castor canadensis; assembly: GCF_047511655.1. Taxonomy (NCBI): domain Eukaryota; kingdom Metazoa; phylum Chordata; class Mammalia; order Rodentia; family Castoridae; genus Castor; species Castor canadensis. The sequence goes on along the minus strand of NC_133394.1, from coordinate 103,487,416 downwards.
TCCTAAGAGTAAACTTAACAAAAAATGTAAAAGACCTCTCTACAAGGAAAAGTATAAACCATTGAAGAAAGAAGCTGAAAGAGACTACAGAAGATGTAAAGATCTCCAATGGTCATAGATTGGTAGACTCAGCATAATGAAAATGACTACATTACCAAAAGCAATCAACCTGTTCAAAGCAATTCCCATGAAAATTCCAATGACATTCATCACAGAGATTGAAAAATCAACCCTAAAGTTTATTTGGAAGCACAAAAGACCGCAAATAGTCAAGGTAATATTGAGCAAAAAGAACCCTGGAGGTATCACAATACCCAACTTCAAACTGTACTACAGAGCAAGAGCAATAAAAACAGCATGCTACGAGCACAAAAACAGATATGAAAACCAGTAGACAGAAAAGAAGACCCAAATATGAATACATGCAACTTTGCCCACCTGAATTTTGACAAATACCAAAAATATACAATGGAGAAAAGATAGCCTCTTCAACAATTGTTGCTGGGAAAATTGGATATCTGAATACAAAAACTGAAACTAGATTCAGGTCTTTCATTCCGTACAAGTATTAACTCAAAGTGGATTAAGGATCTTACTATAAGACTTGAAACTTTGAAGCTAGAGCAGGAAAGAGCAGGAAATACATTGGAATTAATAAACATAGTCAATGACTTCCTCAATAGAATACAAATGGCTCAGCAACTAAGAGAAAGAATTGACAAATGGGACTACATGAAGTTAAAAAGCTTGTGCACAACAAAAGAAATCATCTCTAATTTGAAGAGGCTTCTGATAGAATGGAGAAAATTTTGTGAGCTTCATCTGACAAAGGATTAATAACCAGAATATACTGGGAACTCAAAAAATTAAGTTCCCCCCTAATAATGGACCCAATGAAGAAATAGGCAAATGAACTGAACAGAGCTTTTTCAAAGGAAGACGTCCACATGGCTGAAAAACACACAAACAAATGCTCAATATTCCTGGTCATAAAGGAAATCCATGTCAAAACTCCCTTAAGATTTCACGTTAATCCTGTTAGAATGGCTACATCAAGAACATAAACAATAACAAATTTGGAAAGGATGTGGGGTAAAAGGAGCCCTCATACTCTGCTGGTGGAATGTAAATTAGTACAACCACTATGGAAAAAAGTATGGGGGCTCCTCCAAATCTTAAAAAAAACTGCCATATGATCTTGGGGATATACCTGAAGGAATGTAAGCCAGGTTAAAATAAAGGCACCTGCACACCCATGTTTATTGCAACATTATTCACAGTAAGTAAGCTATGGAAATAGCCAAGATGTCCCACTACTGATGAATGGATTAAGAAAATGTGTTATTTATATGCAGTGGAAGTTTATTCAGCCACAAAGAAAAATAAAATTTTGTCATTTGCAAATAAATGGATGGAACTGGAGAACATCATCTTAAGTGAAGTTAGCCAGGTTCAGAAGGCCGAAAGTTGCATGTTGTCTCTCCTATATGAACATTAGATTCAATACAAACACAGCAATATTATGAAAACATGTCACTCTAACGGGACATCACATAAGAAAGGGGGAAAGTAAAAGAAGGAAGTTAAGAAGGTGAGTATGGTTGATGTACTCTCTATACAAGAATGAATATAGATTTTAAACCTGTTGAAACTACCATAAGAAAGGAACTAAGACAGAAAGAAGAAAAATAGAGGAGATGAACCAATGCATGTTATAATACCTATATACATGGAAAAGTCACAAAGAAACTCAGGGCCTGTGTAGCTATTTTGAACAAACAAACATATAATTGTTTTCTTTTAAAATATCAGAGAACAGGAGGGCAGAACATGTCCCACCTGGGGGAAGGGGGTTGGTACCAGTGGGATAGGGAGGAAGTGGGGAAAGTGTATAGTAGAGTGAATATAGGGTAGATACTGTGTACACATGGAAAACATGATCCTGTTGAAATTGTTACAAGAATAGTCGGAAAGGGGATAAAGAAGAATGGTGGAGGGGGTGAATTCATGTGTAATATATTATAAGAACTTTTGTAAATGTCACAATGTATCCCGCACCTAGCACAATTAAAAAAAAAAAAAACTCCAAGAAGTCACCTATAATGACATGATAAAATTAACTCACATTCTTTTCCTTTTCCTTTACAATCATTGTGTCATCAGTGTTTATTTTAAATTTACCACGTAAAATATAAAATATGTACCTAACAAGAGTTGGAGACATGCTTTACTTTCAGAATGAGCTCAAACAATTGCAACCAAATCTGCATGAATTTAGTTTCAAAACAAATGTATATTCTTCGGTACATTTGCACTGAGGGAACATTGTGAAAGTGTCAATTTTCAAAACTAATTTCCTCATAACATTCATTTAATGAAGGACAAATATAAAAAATGTGCTGAGTTGAGAATTACATATACATCTATAAATATGCATTTAGAAGTTTGCAGTAACTGCAGCAACTGCTTAAATGAATGTATCAATAAAGTTTAGAATCTCCAGCACATGTTGATAGTAAAAATTTGGGCAGCTCGACTTGGTTTGTTTCACTGGTGTTACTAAATTCCTCATTGTTTACTTCATGACCTGGTGCAAGCCACTCTTTTTGCAGGCCCCCCTTCTTTGCAAACTAATCTATTGTATCACACTCATTCTATATTTTGATATTTTTGCTGCTCTCATCCTCAGGAGAAAGCATACAAAGACGAAGTTCTTAAAATGTGATAGTATTTCCATAGCTGATTGATTTCCTTTTATTCACACAAATAAACACAAAATTGTGGCCCCTCATAGGGATAACTATTTTTTAATGAATCTGTAACAGTATTTCTAAGAAATGGGGATCAGATCAAGCTCAAAAAGCCAAATTTCATGTGTTCTTACTCATTTGTGGAAACTATACCTAAAGTGATCATGATGATAATAATAATAATGGGACATGAATGTGAAAGGGAGGTGGTCTAAAGGGGTTCAAACAGAAGGTCATGGGGAAAGAAAAGGATACTGAGAGGGAGATGACTGAAATATGCTGCATGTGTATTTTCAAAGACAGCATAATGAAACCCACCAAATGCTGCATAAAATGGGTGGTGGCTGAAGGGAACAATGGGAATATAATGGAGAGAGCAACTTGTTCAAAGCATATTGCACAAATGTATAGAATTACCATAGTGAACCTGCATATATTAACTAATTCCAAATATAACAAAACTATTAAAAACCACCTGTGGTCTAAGGGTTAGAATTAGAATTTCTGAGGGAAGTTTCTTAAATTCTAATTTAAAGAGGAATAAGAAAGAGAAAGAAAAGCCTATGACCATCTCTCTAACATCATCATCTTTCTTTACTTAAAGCCTTTCACATATGAAGGTCAGTTCATCCTTCCATTCTCCATTTCTTCATCCTTGATACTTCTTTCTTTTTTTTCCTCTCCTGTTAAATGTGCTCTACTGGATCCTCTTCTCTTGCTAATCTATTAGTGGTGAGATACCTGAGGTCTCATTTTGGGGACATCTTTTCTTCACATTCTATCCATAGGTTGTCAAATCCAATTCTAATATTTTTATCTCTATGACTAATTTGATCTACAGTAATTCCCACACACATTTAACCAAGTATATCATTGTACATTTATTAAGCATCTCAAACTTAACATCCATAAACAGACCATCAATTTTTTTACTCATGTACATTTTATCCTCATAATTTACCCCTTAGTATAAGGTACCATTCTCTGCTATTATGGCTCAGAAAAGCCATTACCCTCTATTTGTTCCTTTTCCTCATCTCTGCTATTCAATCCATAATTAAGTTCTGTTGTCAATACTTAAATATATCTGAAATCAGTACATTTTCACTCTACTTTTTACCTATCATCCTAGTTGATGACAGCTTTCTTGGACTTTGCAAGAGCTTCCATCTCTTTTCTCCATTAGCCCTCCATAGAGAATCCAGAGTAGGTAGTGTGGCTGAGAGGTCTAAGGCGCTGGATTTAGAGAATCCAGAGTAGTCTTTCAAAATATAAACCTATTATATGAAATCTCTGATGACAATCTTCTTCATGCCTCATCTTTCCATACAAAGGAACCTTAGACTGTGTTGTAAAAGCTTTTCTGATCTAGTCTCGTCCATCTTCCCACCTCATTTCACATTTCCCCTTTCACTCAGCTCTAGCTGCATGGATCTTTCTGTCCTCCAAACATGCAATCTTATTCCATCATTAGGCAGGTTTTACTTGTTCTTCCCCTGGCCTAGAATGAGTTTTGTTAGGTTTTACAGCAGACAACCCCTCTTCAAGGAAGCCATCACTAGTTAATTTAACTGAGGTCATCCCACCCCTACTCTAGATTTTATCTATAAGTTTTCTGTGTTCTTATTGAACTACTATGCAAAGTTTTCTCATTTTTCTGTACTTTTATTCAAATACTACTACTCACTCTCTCACACACTCCAAAAACATACCTTGAAACTGCATTAATAGAGTGATTTTTGTTTCATGTTTGATATAGCCATACGTATAAAACTATGAAGCTGCCTATTCTTAGTTCCTTTAGGGAAAGAAGAATGAGTAATCTGATAGATGTGTGTGACAGAAGAAATGTGTAAGTATTGTTCCATTCCTTCCTGTTGTTCATTGAGACCTGTGTGTGTTAATAATTATCTGATTTATGTCTTCTTAAGCATGCTAACCCTCAGACAAAGTTTTTCAGTGCTGACTAGGACACCATCCTTCTGCAGGAAAAGCCTCCTTAATTAAGATAGGCAACATTAACATCTGGCCACTTACACTCTGCTGTAGTGAACTGTGAATGAGAACCATGTGGTGCATTTAACCCAAATAACAGAACCATTATCTCCAAGATGCAATGTTTAGACGGTTAGCTTTAGCAAAGCAAGGTGCTCTATGTTGTCCTTTTTCTTGGCAGTTTGTGATAGCATAATTGAACAATGTGATTTTCTTTGTTGTTTTGGAGACTTGGAGAAGGAGAAGGTTGGTTTTTAACTGGAGAAACCTAAGATAATAGCTTTAGGGTTTTTAGCAGGCAGAGGCTTCTGATCTTGGTAGATTCTTAAAGCTAATTGCAACTTTGTCTACAGATGACAGATGCTTTATACAGCAGAGTTTTTTTTTTAATGACAGTCTCACAAATACTGACCTTCTGAGATGTGTATGGGCCCCTTTGACCTTAGCAGATGACTGGACATTTGTGGGTTAATGCAGTTTAACCTTGAAATATGGATTCATGGGATACTGTGCTGTTTATGAAGACAAAAATTGAGGACCAATTGTTAGTAGTCATTGGTTTGCAGAGCAATTTTATAATTCTAGTATATTTTCCAGGTAATACCACAGGCCATTAGTGTGCAGTGTGAGCTTAATTCCACAATTGCAGAGTATTATTAGCAACTTTCAATCTCCACTGTGTTAGTGCATCCCTAAGTATGCAATGCTATCTGTGATATCAAACTCCATTCTATACTCCTTTCATTCACAAAGAAGAGAAGTTTTGAATTTATGTTGCTTACTTATAGGTCCTTAATAATTTTTCCCCACTATTTGATCTCAAACTAGTACAGATCTCTTATAAGTAGTACAACATCATTACCATGTATTTTTAAAATTTGAAGCTGTTTACAAGGTAGCCCACATTCAAGTGAAGGAGGAAGAAACTCCATCTATGTGAAAAATAGCATGTATGTAGAGGAATGAGAGACCAGATTGACTTAGCTTCTTTTCACTAGACTCTACCTCCTAAAGGTCCCACTAGCTCTCAATGGTGCCTGGACTCTAGACCAAGATTTTAACAATGTAGGGCTTTGGAGGACATTTATCCAAACCACATCAATTGGTAGCCATATATGTAAACCATCCAATACATTTCACCCTGTATCCACAATTTATGCCCTCTCCACATGAAAATATATTTAACTCTCCACAGAAGTTTGATCTGTTACATCACCAACTTTCAGTTCAGGGTCTCATTAATTGCATCAAGATTGAATGCAAATTGGGTTCCTCAGTTGTGGCTATTTTCCAAGTGAAGACCTACAGACTGAAGATACAAGTTATTTGCCAAAAACAAGTATTGTGGAAAGAGAAATAGAATTAATACAGTGGATATTCCATTCATAAAGGAAAGAAAGTAGAGGCACCGGTACATAGCTGGGTGTATGCTGTCATACTCCTTTGTTTAAGTCCCAGATAAGTTTCTCGAAGGCTCTGAGAAACAGCGGTTTCTTTCCTTCGGTAGTATTTGGGATTGAACTCAGGGCTTCCTACTAGGGAAGCTAGTGCTCTAACACCCAAGCCATATCCCCAATCGCTTTGTTTTATAGTTAGTTTTTTTTTCTTTTATTTATATTTGCATACAATATTTGGGTCATTTCCCCCACCCCCCTTACCCCCCCACCCCCTCCCTCTCCCTCCCTACCCCCTTGCTACCAGGCAGAAACTATTTTGCCCTTATCTCTAATTTTGTTGAAGAGAGAGTATAAGCAATAATAGGAAGGACCAAGGGTTTTTGCTAGCTGAGATAAGAATAGCTATACAGGGAGTTGACTTGAATTGCTTTCCTGTGCATGTGTGTTACCTTCTAAATTAATTCTTCTTGAACTAACCTTTACTCTAGTTCCTGGTTTCCTTTACCTATTGGCCTCTGTTGCTTTAAAATATCTACATTAGTTTCTCTGCATTGAGAGCAACAAATGCTATCTAGTTTTTTGGGTGTCTTACCTGTCCTCATACTTCCCAAGTGTGCTCTCGCTTTATCATGTGATCAAAATCCCCTTGTTGTGTTTGCTCTTGATCTAATGTCCTCATGTGAGGGAGAACATATGATTTTTGGTCTTTTGGGCGAGGCTTACCTCACTCAGAATGATGTTCTCCAGTTTCATCCATTTACTTATGAATGATAAGATTTCATTCTTCTTCATGGCTTCATAAAATTCCATTGTGCATAAATACCACATTTTCTTAATCCATTTTTCAGTCGTGGGGCATCTTGGCTTTTCCATAACTTGGCTGTTGTGAATAGTGCTGCAATGAACATGGGTGTGCAGATGCTTCTGGAGTAACTTGAGTCACATTTCTTTGGGTATATCCCCAAGAGTGATATTGCTGGATCATATGGTAGATCTATGTTTAGATTTTTAAGTAGCCTCCAAATTTTTTTCCAGAGTGGTTGTACTAGTTTACATTCCCACCAGCAGTGTAAAAGTTTCCTTTTTCCCCCCATCCTCGCCAACACTTGTTGTTAGTCGTGTTGCTAATGATTGTTATTCTAACAGGGGTGAGGTGGAATCTTAGTGTGGTTTTCATTTGCATTTCCTTTTTTGCTAGAGATGGTGAACATTTTTTCAGTGCTTTTTGGCCATTTGAATTTCTTCTTTTAAGAAAGTTCAACTTAGTTCAGTTGCCCATTTCTTTATTGGTTCATTAATTTTGGGAGAATTTAGTTTTTGAGTTCCCTATATATTCTGGTTATCAGTTCTTTGTCTGATGTGTAGCTGGCAAATATTTTCTCCCACTCTGTGGGTGGTCTCTTCAGTTTAGAGACCATTTCTTTTGTTGAGCAGAAGCTTATTAGTTTTATGAAGTCCCATTTATCTATGCTATATCTTAGTTGCTGAGCTGCTGGGGTTCCATTGAGAAAGTCTTTGCCTATACCTATTAGTTCCAAAGTATTTCCTACTCTTTCCTACCAACTTTAGAGTTTGGGGTCTGATATTAAGATCCTCGATCCATTTTGAGTTAATACTGGTATAGGGTGATAAACATGAATCTAATTTCGGTTTTTTGCAGACTGCTAACCAGTTTTCCCAGCATTTTTTGTTGAAGAAGCTGTTCTTTCTCCATCATATATTTTTGGCACCTTTGTCAAAGATAAGTTGGTTTTACTTGTGTGGATTCATATCCGGGCCCTCTATTCTGTTCCACTGGCCTTCATGTCTGTTTTTGTGCCAGTACCATGATGTTTTTATTGCTATTGCTTTGTAATATAGTTTGAAGTCAGGTATTGTGATACCTCCAGCATTGTTCTTTTTACTGAGTATTGCCTTGGCTATTCGTGGCCTCTTGTGATTCCATATAAATTTAATGGTAGATTTTTCAATGTCTCTGATGAATGTTATTGGGATTTTGATGGGAATTGCCCACTATCTCCACTCCTATTCAATATAGTACTGGAATTCCTAGTCAGAGCAATTAGGCAAGAAGAAGGAATACAAATAGGTAAAGAAACTGTCAAAATATCCCTATCTGCAGATGATATGATCCTATATCTTAAAGACCCAAAAAACTCTACTCAAAAGCTCGTAGACATCATCAACAGCTGTAGCAAGGTAGCAGGATATAAAATCAACATAGGGAAATCATTACCATGTCTATACACTAATAAGGAACAAATTGAGAAAGAATATATGAAAACAATCCCATTTACAATAGCCTCAAAAAAATCAAATACCTAGGTGTAAACTTAACGAAGGATGTGAGTGACCTCTACAAGGAAAACTATAAACTTCTGAAGAAAGAGATTGAGGAAGACCGTAGAAAGTGGAGAGATCTCCCATGTTCATGGATTGGTAGAATCAACATAGTAAAAATGTCTATACTCCCAAAAGCAATCTACATGTTTAATATAATTCCCATAAAATCCCAATGACATACATTAGTTAGTTTTTGAGGTAAGGCATCATACTTTTGCCTGGGCTGGCCTTGAACCATGATCTTCCTATCTCTATTTTTGAAGTATCTGAGGATGACAAGCATGCATCACCATGTGCAGATGTCTTGGCTGATTTTTTTTAATGCAAATCATCTTCCTTTATCCTTAAGAAATGTCTTATATTGGTAGCTGAATAGTTTTTCAGTCAACTTACAGTATATTGAATTTGGGGCCCTGCATCTTATATTTGTATGTATATCTTTCTCTCTGTACATTTTAGTTTAAACTGGACAATTTCATTAAATTTCTTGGGGTATGTTTTTTGGAGGTACTGGGATTTGAAGTCAGGACCTTGGGTTCACTAGACAGGCACTCTAACACTTGAGTCTCACCACCAGCCCTTTTTGCTTTGGTTATTTTTTGAATAGGGTCTCTCTTTTATTCCTGTGCCAGCCTTAACCATGATCTTCATATCAATGCTTTCCATGCCTAACATTTTATTGGTTGAGGTGGGGTCTTGTTATCTTTTTGCCCTGGTTGGCCTTCAACTGCAATCTTCTTGATGTTTGCCTCCGCAGTATCTAGGACTATAGGTATGAACCACTGCATTCACTTTAGGGGTATCTTTATATAACAAATTATAGTACAGTACTTTAAAAAAAGATACTACATAAATCTCTCTGTGGTAAGCAGCTCTTTACATTGAGAAGCCATTGAAATATTTTGGGAAAATATTTTTACAACTCTTAAACCTTTTTTGTTTAACTAGGAGGATTTACAAGCACTGACTTGATTCTTTCAAAGATCTTAACAAGATATCTTTCACCCTTGCTATAGTCTTTGATCTGAGAAAACATTTTTACTCTAATATTCTCAACTTAAACATTGCCCTGAAGTCACTTCTTTTGTTAACAACATTTTGCCATCTGGACAGGCTAAGAATGAAAACAAGTTTTGCTTTCTAACCCAAAAAGATATGTGCTAGAATATTGAGAAGCACTCAATGCAAACATGGCTATCTTCAATAAAAGAGCCAGAGAAAAACATGTATGGGTGCCTTCCCAGCCCCAATGAATATCCCAATAATGTACAGCACCTTACCCCATTCCTCATTTGCAGTCATTTTTCTAATGCCCATCTCCCTCCAACATCTCTTTTCCCACCACAGGATGCTTAAAAACCCAAGCCTGTAAGAGAAGCATGCTCTCACCTGTCTCAGAGTGTTACTCTGGTGGCCGAGGGTCCCTCTCAGGTCTCCTCTCCCTTATAAAGACCTGCTGTTTGCAAAGGTCTCAGATTCTTTCTCAGTCTCTCTCTCTCTCTCTCTCTCTTGCTTCTTCGTTTTCCTTTCAATATAGGCTGAAATTTTTTCTCCAAACAGAAGAATTTTTTTGGTTTAGTTCAGTATTCCCTTCCAACATTTTATCATAAGTGAAACCAATCAACATTTTCATCATTCATCCTAGGAACCTTCTTTGATCCACAGTTTAAATGGGTTGCTTTCATATTTTTCAAAAATAAACTCATTTGAGTTGTTCTTCAGATTACATTTTTGCTAGTTAGAAGCAATTTCCTTATTGCTTTTCCGGTTCCCATCTACAGCAACTCCCCAAACCTATATTCTATGCTTAGGAATTTATTACAGCAATGCTGCCTTCAAGTTATCCATGCAACAAGCTCTGTATTGCTTATCAGTTGCTGTGCAATCAACCATAATTTTACAATAATCAAAGACTATCTATTACAGATATTTGTCTTATTTACCTAAAAATTTAAGAATCAGATTTTACTATACTGCCTAACTTGGGTGAGAAAATCTGCTTATTGTTTCTATGTTTGGATATTAGGAAGTCAAAAATCTCTACTGGTAGGAAACTGACATTTTACTTCCTATCTATCCACTTTTTTGTGATTTTATTTTATTTTATTATTCATTTATTCACATGTGCATACATTGTTTGGGTCATTTCTCCCTCCTGACCTGCTCCCCTCCCCTCCATTTCAGGCAGAACCTGTTCTGTGCATTTCTCCAGTTCCATTGAAGAGTAGAAATAAGCAATAATAAGAAAGGCATAGCATTTTTGCTAGTTGAGATAAGGACACCTATACAGAGAGATTCCTAGCATTGTTTTCATGTACAAATGTGTTACAACCAGGTTGATTCATCTATAACTGATCTTTAAACTGGTTCCTGATCCCCTTCTCGTGTTGACCTGTGTCACTTTAAGGTTTCTGTATTAATTCCTCTGTAGTGAAGACATCAAATGCTTTCATGTTTTGGGTTTTCTATCTAACACCATATCTCCTGCATATGTTCTCCCCTTGTCGTGTAACCCAAGTCCTACAACATTGCTGTATTTGCCCTTGATTGAAAAATGACATTTGAGGGAGAACATACAATTTTTGGTCTTCTGAGCCTGGCTAACCTCGCTTAGAATGATGTTCACCAGTTCCATCCATTTACTTGTGAATGTGAAGATTTCATTCTTCTTCATTGCTGAGTGAAATTCCATTGTGTATGAATACCACATTTTCTTGATCCATTTGTCAGTAGTGGGGCACCTTGCTTGTTTCCATAACTTGGTTATTGTGAATAGTGCTGCAAAAAACATGGGTATGCAGGTGCCTTTGGAGTAACCTGTGTCGCATTCCTTTGGGTATATCCCCAGGAGTGGGATTGCTGGATCATATAGCAGATCTGTGTTTAGATTTTTAAGAAGCCTCCAAATTTTTTATCAAAGTGGTTGCACCAGCTTGCATTCCACCAGCAGTGTACAAGTGTTCCTTTTTCCCTACATCCTGGCCAATACATGTTGGTGATGTTTGGGATGATAGCTATTCTAACAGGCATGAGGGAATCTTAGTGTGGTTTTGATTTGCATTTTCTTTATGGTTAGAGATGGTGAGCATTTTTTCATATTTTTTTTGGCCATTTGAATTTCTTCTTTTGAGAAAGTTCTACTTAGTTCAGTTGCCCATTTCTTTATTGGGTCATTGGTTTTGGGAGAGTTTAGTTTTTTTGAGTTCCTTATATATTCTGGTTATCAGTCCTTTGTTTGATGTATAGCTGGCAAATATTTTCTCCCACTCTGTGGATGGTCTGTTCAGTTTAGACATCATTTCTTTTATTGTGCAGAAGCTTTTTAATTTCATGTTGTCCCATTTGTCCACACTTTCTCTTAGTTGCTGGGCTGCAGGGATTTCACTGAGGAGGTCCTTGCCTGTATATTAGTTCCAAAGTGTTTCCTGCTCCTTCTTGAACTAACTTCAGCGTTTCGGGTTTGATATTAAGATCCTTTATCCATTTTGAGTTGATACTAGTACAGGGTGATAGACATGGATCTAGTTTCAGTTTTTTGCAGATGGGTAACCACTTTTCCCAGTAGCATTTGTTGAAGAGGCTGTCTTTTCTCCATTGTATATTTTTGGCACCTTTTTAAAAAATGAGGTGGATATAGTTATGTGGATTCATATCCAAGTCCTCTATTTTGTTCCCCTAGTCTTCATGTCTGTTTTTGTGCCAGTACCATGCTGTTTTTATTGCTATTGCTTTGTAATATAGTTTGAAGTCAGGTATTGTGATACTGCCACCTTGTTCTTTTTGCTGAGTATTGCCTTGACCATTTGCAGTCTCTTGTGTTTCCAAATGAACTTAAGGGAGGATTTTCCATGTCTGTGATGAAAGTTATTGGGATTTGATGGGAATTGCATTAAACATGTAGATTGCTTTTGGTAATATAGGCATTTTTACTATGTTGATTCTACCAATCCATGAGCATGGGAGATCTTTCCATCTTCTGTAGTCTTCCTCGATCTCTTTCTTCAAGCGTTTGTAATTCTCTTTGTAGAGGTCATTCACATCTTTTGTTAAGTTAACTCCTAGGTGATTTACTTTTTTTTTTTTTTAGGCTAATATAAATGGAATTTTTTTCCATGTATTCCTTCTCAGTTTGTATAGAAAGCTAGTGATTTTTGTAAGTTCATTTTATATCCTGCCACTTTGCTATACCTGCTTATGGTGTCTGAGAATTTTAGGGTCTTTAATATATAGGATCATATCGTCTGTAAATAGGGATATTTTGACAGTTTCTTTACCTTTTTATATTCCTTTTATTTCTTCTTTTTGTCTAATTGCTTCTGGCTAGAAATTCCAGTACTATGTTGAAAAGGAGTGGGGATAGTGGGCACCCTTGTCTCATTCCTGATTTTAGGGGAAATGGTTTCAGCTTTTCACTGGTAATTATGATGTTGATGGTAGGTTTGTCATATACGGCATTTACAATGTTGAGATACATTCCTTCTAGTCCTAGTTTTCTTAGAGCTTTTATCATAAAGTGGGGTTGGATCTTGTTGAAAGCTTTTTCTGCCTCTATTGAGATGATCAAGTGGTTTTTGTCTTTGCTTCTTTTAATGTGCTGTATTACATTTATAGATTTCTGTATGTTGAACCACCCCTTTATACCTGGGCTGAAGCTGACAAGGTTGTGGTGTATGATCTTTCTGATGTGTTGTTGGATTTGGTTTGCCATTATCTTATTGAGGATTTTTGCAGCAATATTCATTAAGGAAATTGGCCTATAGTTCTCCTTTTTGGAGGTGTCTTTGCCTGGTTTTGGGATGAGAGTAATGTTGCCTTCATAAAATGAGTTCCTTCCCTTTCTTTTTCATGGAACAGTTTAAGGAGGGTTGGTATTAGTTCTTCTTTAATTGTCTGATAGAATTCAGCAGTGAATCCATCAGGTCCTGGACTTTTCTTTTTTGGAAGATGCTTAATTGCTTCTTCAGTTTTGTTTTGTGTTGTAGATCTACTCAGGTGATTAATGTCCTCTTAGTTCAGTTTTGGATGGTCATAAGTGTCTAGAAATCTGTCCATTTCTTCAAAATTTTCAAATTTATTAGAGTATAGGGACTCAAAGTAGTCTCTGATGATTTCCTGAATTTCCATGGTGTTTGTTGTTGTCTCCCCTTTTGCATTTCTAATTTTACAGATTTGAGTTTTTTCTTTTTTCATTTTAGTCAGGTTTGCCAGGGGGTCTGTCGATCTTATTTATTTTTCAAAGAACTAGCTTTTTGTTTCATTAATTCCTGGGGTTCTTTTGTTGTTGTTTGTTTTTATTCCATTGATTTCAGCACTTATTTTAATCATTTCTCTTCTTCTGCTTGTTTTGGGGTTTCCTTGCACTTGTTTTTCTAGGATTTTGAGCTGTAGCATTAGATCATTGACTTGAGATCTTTCTGGCCTTTTAATATATGCATTCATGGCTATAAAAGGTTTCCTCTCTTATTTCATCGGTGACCCATTGATCATTGAGAAATGTGTTGTTAGCTTCCAATTTTTTGCATGTTTCTACTGCTGTTTTTGTTGTTGATTTCTAGTTGAAATGCACTGTGCTCAGATAGAATGCATGGGATTATTTCTATTTTCTTAAATTTGTTGAGCCTTGCTTTGTGCCCTAAGATATGATAAGTTTTGGAGAAGGTTCCATGAGCTTCTGAGAAGAATGTATACTGTGCAACAGTTGGGTAAAATATTCTAGATGTCAGCTAGATCCATTTGGTCTATGGTGTAATTTAGTTCTAGGATTTCTTTATTGATTTTTTGTTTGGACAACCTAACTATTCGTCATAGGGGTATTAAGTTCTCCCACTATCACTGTCCTGGAGTGTATACATGTTTTTAGGTCCTTCTGAGTATGTTTGATGAAATTGAGTGTGTTTACATTGGGTGCATATAGGTTGATAATTGGTATTTCCTTTTGGTGTATTTCCCATTTTATTAGTATAGAATGTCCTTCTTTATCTCATTTGATCAATGTAAGTTTGAAGTCTACTTTATCTAAGGTAAGTATTGCTACCCCTGCTGTTTACGAGTCCCATTGGCTTGGTAGATTGTGTTCCAGCCTTTAACTTTCAGCCAGTGCTTATTTCTGTAGGTGAGGTGGGTCTCCTATAAGCAGCAGATTGTTGGATCTTCCTTTTTAATCCAGTTTGCCAATCAGTGTCTTTTGATAGGGGAATTAAGTCCATTAATGTTTAGTGTTAGTATTTATAGGTATATGGTGATTCCTGTCATTTAGTTCTCTTTGTTGTTTAAGGGTTTGATTGTGTGTAGCTGAATCAATGTTACTCTTTACTCTCTTGGCTTTTCTTCTCCTGTGGTTTGGTATTACCTGCCCTTTCATGGTTTTTTTTTGCTTTTACTTTCTGTGTGCAGAATTCCTTGGATCATCTTTTGTAATGGTGACTTGGTGGTCATATTTTGTTTTAGTTTCTGCTTATCATGGAAGACTTTTATTGCTCCTTCTATTTTGAATGATAATTTTACTGGGTAGAGTATCCTAGGATTGAAGTTATTTAACTTTAGTGCCCGGAAGACCTCACTCTCTGCTTTTTGCTTTGAAGGTTTCCATGGATGAATCTACTGTGATTTTGATGGGTTTACCTTTTTTTTTTATCTTTTACAGCCTCGATATTCTTTTTCTAGTCTCTGTGCTTGTTGTTTTAATAATAATATGTCATGGGGTAATTCTATTTTGGTCAAGTCTGGTATTCTGCAGGTTCCTGTACCTGGATGGGCATAGTTTTCTCTAGATTTGGGAAATTTTCTGCTGTTATTTTGTTGATTATATTATGCACTTATTTTGCTTGCATCTCTTCTCCTTCTTCAATGCCCATGATTCTCTGGTTTGGTCTTTTAATGGAGTGAGTTCTTGCATATTCCTTTCACAGTCTTGAGTTGTTTGACTAATAGTTCTTCAGTTTTTCCTTTAATTACCATTTCATCTTCAGGTTCTGAAATTCTGTCTTCTGTTTGTTCTATTCTGCTGGAATGGCCTTCCACTTTGTTTTGTATTTCTGTTTCATTCTTTTTTTCTGAGGTTTTCCTTGTTATGGGTCACTTCCTCTTTAGTGTTGTCAATTTCCATCCTTAATTTATTTATCTCTCTATTAATGATATTTTATGTTTCATTTTGGTTTTTATTTAGGGCTCCTATGATTTCATTATTTGTTTTTGTGTTTTCTCATATTTTTTATTTTTGTCCTCTTGGAATTTCTTGAGTGCCTTATTTTTTTAATTACAGATTTATGTATTTATTTTTTGATTTTTTTTGAAATTTTTTTTTAATTTTTATTTTATTCATATGTGTTTACAATGTTTGGGTCATTTCTCTCTCCTTCCCTCTGCCCCCTCCTTTACCCCCGTCTTGAATGCCTCTTGTACATTTTGGTTGACCATGTCTAATAACATTTCCATGAAATTCTCAGTGATTACTTGCAGAATTTTTTCTTTCAGAATGTTCTTGTCTGCTTCATTGGGTTCTTTGACATAGTTTATCTTTGTTTTGTTGGAGTCTGGGTCTGGGTATCTGTTTCTTCATTTCCCTCTGAATCATGTACTAATTTATTTTGGTGAGGGGAGAATGCTTTCTATCCCTTTTTTGTCTTCCCATATTTCCACTTGGTACCATTTCTTTCTTTGGACTATGTATAATTTAGTGTTAGCTGAGTTACAGTAGTGAAACTAACAAAAGCAAGAAAGAAGGAGAATACAGAGAAAACAAGAGAAGTAGAAGGGAAAAAAAAGAAAAGAGAGTACCAAGGAAAATAGCAGGGAGAGATGGTGAATGATCTAAGAGCAAACCAGACAGTCAAACCTTTAAAGGTAAGCAAGCAACAATAAAAAAGTTAATAATAAATTTATTATTAAATTTAATAAATAATTTTTTAATAAATATATTTCAAAAATTATATAAAAAGAAAAAAATAGAAAAAAAAAATCACCAGTTCAGGACCAGTGTAATTTAGTCATTCTTCTGCTATTCCTTTAGCCTCTAGACCTGTCTGTGTCTCCTAGGCAGGTTTGGAGCCCTCCTGTGCTGGGTGGCTGCTGGGTGGGGTCCCAGAGGCCTGTGGGCAGAGGCCTGTCTTTGAGGCGATCTAGCAGGCCTTTGGAGCATGGGCTGGAGTGCCTGAACGGCATGGGCCCAGCAGACTGGAAATCATGGGTGTCTGTGGATCGCATAATTGGCAGGCTTTAGGGGCACAGTCTTGGCAGAGATCGTGCCATGCCTGTGGATTCCTGGCTTGGCAGGCCTTAGTGGTGCAGCCCAGCAGAGCAGAGATCATGGAGGCCTGTGCAGGCCTGAGGGGCATGGCCCAATGGAGATTGTGCATGTCTGTGTATTTCTGGCTTGGCAGGCTATAGGGGCATGGTCAGGTGGATATTGTGCAGGCCTAAGGGTCACGGCCCAGTGGAAATCGTGAATATGTTGGATCCTTGGCTTGGCAGGCCTTCAGTGCAGTTTGGTGGAGCAGAGATCATGCAGGCCTGTGGATAATTGGCTTGGCAGGCCTTAGGGGCACAGCCCAGCAGACCCGAGATCATGTGGGCCTGTACAGGCCTTAGGAGTGCAGTCCCAGCAGAGATCGTGAGATTGCCGGCTTGGCAGGCCATAGCGCTTGGTCAGGTGGAGATTGTTGGGGCTGAGGGGTGGGAATTTGGGGAAGCACTGCCCTGGCAGGGCTGAGGAGCACACCCAAGGATCAGAGATCCCACAGGCTGGGGAGAAGCAGCTCCATGGCCTATGGGGTGGGGCTTGGTGTGCAGCACCAGCTGTTCTTTCAGTTAATTGTGGTGTGGAGAAGCCTTCCATGAGCTAGGTGTTTAGAGTGTTGATGTTTCAGCTCTCCCTGGTGCTTTACCTCAGCCAATAGTGTCTCTGGCATCTCAGGAAAGTCTCTGGTTCAGGGAACTCAAATGGTCTACAGCTGTGTCCCAGTCACCATCTTAGATCTGCTCTCTATCTATCCATTTTTAATTTCTTTTTGAAATTTATTATGTCATTTGTTACTCTTCTCAAAGCTCAATTTGAAGGTAATAATTTTTTTAACATTTTAAAATTCAATCATTTATAGCAAATGATTCACTTTTTTAAAAATTGTTGTGCTGGGTGGGATACATTGTGGCATTTACAAATGTTCTTACAATATAACAAATATATCATACTTGAATTCTCTCCATCCAGCATTCTCTATTAACCCCCTTTCCCCCATTCCTGGAACAGTTTCAACAGGTATCTTTTTTCCAGGAGTGGAATTGCTGATCATATTCTTAGCTTCTTGAGGCGCCTCCACACTGTTTTCCATAGTGGTTGTACTAGCTTACATTCCCACCAGCAATGTATGAGGGTTCCTTTTTCCCAACATCCTTGCTAACATTTGTTGTTGTTTGTGTTCTTCATAATAGTCACTCTAATAGGAAGGAGGTAGAATCTTAAAGGGGTTTTTGATTCACATTTCCTTTATAGCCAGGAATATTGAGCATTTCATCAAGTGTTTCCTAACCATTTGGACATCTTCCTTTGAAATAGCTCTGTTCAGTTTATTTGCCATTTCTTCATTGGGTCTTTGAATTTCTGGGAGCTTAATTTTTTGAGTTCTCAGTATATTTTGGTTATTAATCCCTTGTCAAATTTATAACTGGCAAAGATTTTCTGCCATTCTATGGGCAGCCTTTTCTCTTTAGAGACCATTTCTTTTGTTGTGCCGAAGCTTTTTAATTTCATGTAGTCCTATTTGTCAATTCTTTTTCTTATTTGCTGAGCCATTTCTTTCTATTGAGGAAGTCATTGCCTATATTTATTAATTCCAATGTATTCCCTGCTCTTTCCTGCACTAGCTTCAAATTTGCAGGTCTTATAATAAGGTTCTTAATCCACTTTTAGTTGATACTTGTACAGGATAACAGATACGGATTTAGTTTCAGTTTTCTGCATGCAGATAATCAGTTTTCTCAGCAACATTAGTTGAAGAGGCTGTCTTTTCTCCATCATATGTTTTTGGGCATCTTTGTGAAAATTCAGGTGGTTGTAGCTGCATGGATTCATATCTTGGTCTTCTATTCTGTTCCACTGGCCTTCATATCTATTTTAGTGTGAGTACCACCCTTTTTGTTTTTGTTTTTTTCTTGCTATGGCTCTATAGTATAGTTTCAAGTTAGGTACTGTGATACTGAAGGTAATAATTTTTTTAAGTCAGCATGTGTGTCCAAGCCATATAAAAATGCATGAAATATTACAGAATTTCAATATGTGTCACAAGAGTATGTGACACTTAAGAGTAATTCACATTAAACTATGAAAACTCCTTGTAGATATTCTCTCATAATAGTATGTGAAACCTGCAGAAAGGACTCTTCACACATATGCTGAATTGCCCTTTAAATTTCTCTGAGACAAAGCTGTGTCCATCTCAAAACAAATAATTCACTGTATATAAACTATATTGTCTATGATACATGAACCTTGGTTTACTTATATGAATCTACAAGTCACAATATGTATTCACTAAAATATTACAATTAAGGATTATAACTGTGTCTCAAAGTCAGGTCAAGATAACAGTGCTCAACATTGACTCCATTGCTTCTCTTTTAGCAAAATAGAGTATTAATCATTGCTTCAAAATGATTAATAATTGAAAATCAGAGAAGCTTGAAAGTGGAAACTTTTATTTTCTGTCAAAAGGATTTCACCATTTTATATACTAGAAAACTCTATGCCTGTTTTTATCTTACTTCTCATAACAAAAAGCAGGCATACATAAATGCCTAAATAACATCCAATTTTAAAAGTAATAATTCCAATTTTAAAAATAAGAAAGAATTATGAACTCTATATAATTGGCTATATTTGAGAGAATAATAAATTAATAAATATGTGGTACTAATAGTAAAGCAAGTTAAATATGTTTATCTCTGTTATGAAAACAATAGACTTAGTAGGAAGGGTAGAATATGTATGTTTAGTTGACAAGTATTTTTAAAATTAAAATCAGACTTCATATTTATATTAAGGTCCTTAATGAATATATTAAGATATATTCATAATTACACTTATTTTCCTCTGAATATTTATTCATCATGAGGTATGCATATTTTAAAAATGTGTATCTTGGGAAGGAAATTTAATTTTTCCCATTTGTACATATGTCCATTTTGTTCTATGGCTATACTCATGAGCAGGCAGATCCTAGAATGACTCCCAAGATTTCCACCCACTGAGTATAACATCTTTGGATTCTAAGATATGATGTTTGTCTCACCTTTGATAAGGTGCATTACATGGGGAAGATAAAGGGATTTTGGAGATACAACTAAGGGTCATAATAAGTTTTATTTGAATGAAGGGAGTTTTAGAAATGGGCTTGATCTAATCATATGAAACTTTTGAAATGGGCTTATTTCTTTCCCCAAGATAATGAGTTCTATATCTTCCAAGAAATTAATTGTTCTAAAAACCACATAAGTCCTTGAGAGGACCCAGAGTTTCAGAAAGGAAAAAAGCATAACTGATAGCTAATATTGTAGTTTCCAGAGACTCAGCTAAGCTTTTCCAAGTGTAGGAAAAGGTTAGATAATAAATGTATGTTTTTTTAAGCCACTGTTTGTGGTACTTTGCTATGTAGCAAAAGAAGTCCAAAACATCTATAAATTCTGGGGGAAAATGAAATTGGATTTGTATATTTGAAATTTTAATGAGCATATAAATCACCTAGGAGTCAAGTCATGGTAAGATAAAGAGTTTTATTGAGCAAATCTGTAGTAGGGCATATCTAATAAATTCCCATATGATGCCATGAAACACATTTGAGGTAGCAGGGATTTACAGCATGCAACAAATTCAGACCACATAATTAAAACTATTTTGGGCTCATGGAAATTTGCTTTATCTACTCAGAAGATAAGTATGTGTAACAGAATGCAAGTCCTAATTAAGCTACAAGGGTTTATGTTAGAACAGAGAAAATAAGACTTCGAAAACATGCAAAATCAAAAGACAGGAATATATTGAAGAAGAATGATTCTACCAGAAAATCTGCATAAAGTTTCTATAAATGAGTGTAGATCTTAGTTCTAAATTTCTAACTAATGTAACAATATTTTCATCAGAAGAGAAAAATATTTTCTTGGCTTTGAGCCTTTAAGCTATAAATTTCATAAAACTAATTTGTTCTATGGTGTAAATTAGAGTTCTGATTATTTTAATCCATTAAATTGATTTAACTTAATCATCAAATCCCATAGGCATTTATTTTATGTCTAATTTAGATTAGGCAATTGCTGAGGCATAGCTCACTCACATCATAGAAGATCTAGTATTCTGGTCCTCACTCTGTTCCAGTTCAATACAATTACACAGAATCATCTATACATATAAAAGTTGAGAAGAAAGCAAATTACCAAACCAAGCTGGAAATGGACAAGGAGGTGATGCCCTCAGCCAGCCCCACATTTCCCTTTTGCTAGGTTTTAGAAAAACAGTCCTACATCTATAGGGGAAATGTTTGACATTTCTTCAAGGCCAGTTTTTCCATATGTATTCAGACCATCTTTTTTTATTCCCCTCTTATTCTCATTGACACCTTCCACTGCCAATAATTGTCACTAGAATTAGAAAAACAGTCCTACATCTATAGGGGAAATGTTTGACATTTCTTCAAGGCCAGTTTTTCCATATGTATTCAGACCATCTTTTTTTATTCCCCTCTTATTCTCATTGACACCTTCCACTGCCAATAATTGTCACTATTATTTACATTAAATCTCCACTCTCTTTCTAAAACTAATTGTTTTCAAAAAATGTTGAACATACTCTTCCACTTTAAAAGAAAACCAAATTAGCACGTACTCTTCCATTTCCCCTCTAATGTCTATCATACTTCACTCCTTCCCTTCAATGCCAATCCCCTGAGATGGGGATGAGAATAAAGAGTGCAAATTCTGTTATGGCTTCTTCATTTTAATAGTTCTTATTCCTTTTACTTTTCAAGAGAGAGTTTGTATTTCCATGTACCCATGATAACTCTCATAGCTTTTTGTCTTGATGTTTTCCTGTTTTCATAGCTATTTCAAACATCACAGTTAAAATTAAGAAGTCACTCATGTTAATATCATCTGCATGCAACTTCTAGCCAGTCATAAGATGAACACCAAGCAAACACTTTGACAGGAAAGATTTTATACATATATATTTTTCTATATGCATATTATGTGTATTTATAGCTAATGAATATTAAATATACACATTTTTGTAACCAGAACCTAGATTAAAAGATGAACATCCAAGAAGCTCCCTCATTTTATATTCTAATCATAATTCACCTCTTCAAGGGTAACCATTATCTGTCTTTTATCAGCATAGATTGGCTTCAATATTTCTGTACCTTGTAAAAATGGAAATATATTATTCACACTTTTTTTTATCTGATCCCTTTTGCTCAACTATTTGGATATCCACTCATATTGCTGCTTTTGGTTATAAATAACCTATATGTTAATATATTACAAAATTTTTACCTACTTAAATATTGATAATATTAAGCCTTTTTATAGTCTGGGAGAAATAAAAATGAGAGCTCCTGTAAACATTTTGGTAAATGAATTTTAGCATCTATGTATTCATTCCTGATAGCTATATCTAGGAAAGGAACTTTTGGCTTTCCTAGTGTACTGAAGTTGAATGTGCATGCAATCAACTTCAGTACACAAAACAACATATTTTCCAAACTGGTTACAATATCAACATTACAACATACACTCCTGACTGATTTGAATATATACACATTACTTCTGCCATTTATCTAATCATACCAATGAATTTTGTATGTTTAGACTCCTTATGCCCATTTCTTCTATTTCATATTCTACCCAGTTCTCATTTGTCATGCATAATAGTTCTTCATATTTAAGTTCCACGTGATATAACTTGATGCAGTATAGTAAATTGTTATACACTTAAAATCTTAAAAAATACATATTTTATATCTTACAGTCTCTAAAGATCAGGAGTCCAGGTACAGTTTAGCTATATCCTCTGCTCAGATTCTCACAAGATTTCAGTCAAGGTCTCAGACTGCTATGTTCTGGTCTGGAGGCTCAATTAGACAAGAATCCACTTTGAAACCCACTTAGGTTGTTGATAATATTAATTTCATTTGACTGAAGGAATGTGGCACCCTAGCTTTCTGTTGCCTTGAGGTTAGAGGCCATTTTAGGTTCCTAGAGGCTCCCCTAATTTTCTAAAACCTACCAAAACATCTTAGAATTTAGTTTGCTCTTCCTCACCACATGCCCCTTTCCATTGTGACTTCTCACATCAAAAAGACAGCTAGTACCTGCAATCCTACCTTGGAAGGGAGAAATCAGGAGGATCACAGTTCTATGCCTGCCTTGGCAAATACTTTGTGAGACCCTATCTCAAAAATAACCCCCCCCACACAAAATACCCAATCCCAAAAAGGTTTGGTGGAGCTTAAGTAGTAGAGCTCCTGCCTAGCAAGTGTTACTACGTGAGTTCAAACCCCAGTGTTGTCTAGACAAAAAAAGGACAGCCAGGAGATTCTGGAGGACAAGGGCATTGGGCAGACATACCTTATGCAAGGACAGGATCATGGGATTGATATCACCTTCCTTTGCCTTATTCTCTCTTTTATAAGTAAATTACAAATCCTACCTTGCTCAAAGGTGGGGAGGGAAATTATGTGAGAGTATGAATACTAGAAAGTGAGGCTATTTGGGCACTTCTTTAGGCTATGTTACATTGCATAAGACATCAAATTTTATTTTGTATAAGATGATTTTACTTACAAATAAATTTCCCTTCTGTGATATTCTTCATTTATTCATGTATTTCCACATTTCTTGGCTGTATTATTTCCTTACAGGAAAAATATTTTATTTTTTAATTTGTTTGAATTTGTTTCTAGTTCACATGTGCTTTTCAAAGAATTCTCTCAGTTTTGTACAAGTTTTTAAAAACTATTAGGTTCAGTTGATTTTATTTCAATTCCTGAAATTATTTTATTGATTCCTCCATTTCCTAAACATATTAGTAGCTTTTTAAAAAAGTAGTTGTCTTCCAGCTCCAATATTTAGAGTAAATGGGGAATAGTTTCTGCCATCCTCCTTTTCTATTGATTATAGATCATATTCTGTTGATTCAGTTGCTTCCTTTTCTAAAATCCTGCAATGTTTGACCATATTCCGGCAACTTGCGGATGGTGGTATTTTTGTCTCAAAGTGTTTCCCCTTTCCTAATTTGGTGAAGGAATTCTATCAGGAATTGTATGTGATGTTCCAGACACAGCCAATCAAAATGCTGTTTTCTGCACACATAATTAGCATAGAGATTGAGCAACACCTGGGAGAGAACAGATAAAAATCTTACATCAGGTTATTTCTTGTGTACCCTCTGTTGGGACCTTTCCCCCCAACCCTGCGGGCTCTACTCTCCCACTTCATACTTTTATATCTCAATAAACTTTTCCACTTTACACTTAAAACAGTAAATTGTGCATTGAGACTGGATTCCAATTTTAGTAAATCGAAGTCTTTCTGTGGTGCACTATTTTTCTTAGTGTGTGGCCACCTCAGGCTTCAGAGACTGCTGAGTCTTTATCTTTGCAGAAATTAAAGACAGTGGGATATCGAGCCTTGATCATAGTGGCATGTCCAAGTTCCAGCCCATCTCTCCAGCCACACACCACAGACACTATGCCAGATATCTTCAGATCTGAAAAGCATCCGGATGTTGGGATGTGCAGAGTTCAAGACATGCTTCCCTCATAATTAGTCAGTGTTTTTTAAGTTTGTTAAGATTGGAAGATTTTATTTCATTGTTTTTAAAACAAACCTGAAGTGCTAGCTTTAGCCCTAACTTGACAACCACGCACATGCACCACAATCAGCAAACACCTCCAGGAAAAAATAAACTGATGTCATCAGTTTTCATCAAACAGATGGTTTATCTCTGAAATTTAGGTTTATCACATATTTGTTTCTTCAAGACTATTTTGAGGTATTTAAATATGACTCACACTTTTTATAATTTACTTATATATGTTACTGATAATATCATCAGGGAGTAATACAGTTGCCTTATATTCAATCATTATTAACAGATTTTTCTGCTTTTGTTTATTTTTTAAGTACTGAGGTTTGAATTCAGGGACTACACCTTGAGCCACTCCACCAGCCCTTTTGTGTGATTTTTCTTCAAGATAGGGTCTCACAAACTATTTGCCTGGGCTGGCCTAAACCTTAATCCTTCTGATCTCTGGCTCTGGAGTAGCTAGAATTACAAGGTGAGCCACTGGCACCCAGCTTATTTTTTCTGGTTTTGGCTATTCACAACTTGTGATATTTTTTATTATCAACTTTAAAAGTTAAAGAGATAAGTAATTTAGGAAAAAAGGATTGAGTAAGGTTGAAGTGAGCTTGAAAAGAATAAAATAGTGGAGACTTTGTAATATAGTTTGTGAGAATATGTTCATTTCACATAAATACATTGCCTTCAAAATGATTTCAATAATTCCCTGACCAAATTTTATATATCTTATACAAACTTGAGGGTTGTAAACTCTGCATTTTGTTTTACTCTTCCAGAAATTGTAACTTTGTTATTGCTTTTGTCCTGTGAAATCAATGGTTTTGTAAGATTCTTTACATAAGTAAAGATCGAAGCAAAGGTCTGAAGCTTATAGCTTTCTGAAGGTTTTTGTAAGTATAGTGGACTAAGCCATCTATATCCTAAGTTGTGAGCTTAGGTTCTGCAGCAAGACTGAGATTTAATCTTTTCTCTACCTGTCTTAAATGCAGTAATTAACCTTGCTGTGCCTTAGTCTTCATTTAGATACTAGGAATAATAATGTCTGCACCAGTTTTTCCTTTGTGAATTAAATGACTCAATAAATACTTATGAAACACACATAGGACAGTGTCTGTCCCATGGCAATTGCATAAAAATATTTTTTATTATCCTCTTTGAAATTTTTCATGCAGGCTAATATACAGACAAGTATTCACAATTGTGCTTTGGCTTTCTTAACCCCCAAAGCTGTAGAAAAACATAGGTCATGATAGAAGCTAAAAATAAGTGAAACTATTTTTTAAGATATTATCAAATCCTGTAATGACAGTCATTTCTGGTTGCTTATTCTCTTTTGATTTCTAAGTCAGAATATTTCCATTTTATTCAAAAAGAGAGGACATGTATCAAGTGTTTTTCTGAAAAAATATAAAATAAAAAACTACATTTCTCAGTATTCCATGGAGAAGAGACCCAATAACTTTCTAGGTGGAAATACCTTGCAAATTTTTAAAGAAATAAAATTTAGGAGGTATGTCTTATGCTTTACTCTTCCCTTTTTTCTCATGCAAGCCCAGCAAGATGGCTGGAGTGGATGCAGCAATCTTGGAACCACAAGTTGGACATTGTAACAACAAATATCATGTCCCAAGGATGGTTTGGTTGAGAAACATAAAGTGACTGAGCCCCTGCTGAGAATCATGGACTTCATGAAGGAGATCTGCTATATCAAAATACTGCTTCTCAGAAAAGTACATTATTTGGCTAAGTTATTTAAAGATGGCTTTCCTTTGTTTTTTAAGAAGAAATTGCAAGAGAACAGGTAAAAGGAATTTAAAATCTTGTGGGAAGACGTCTAGAAGGCTGAAAGCAAAAACAAATCCTATACAAAAAGAAAAGTTACTGGAGACAAATTTTGCCTGTTTAATTGTTCCTTCTTATCTTGCACAGGCTGTAGCATTTTTATAAATCATTTTTCAAATATTAGAGATTTCAAAATTGCTATAATGGGGAAAATCTAATGCCCTACTTATTATTTACTTCAAATCTCCTCATAAATATCCTTAGAGAACTTGATTATTATTAACCTAGATGACAAGTTCAAAATGAATTTGTGTTTATAAATTTTGGTAATCATTTAATCTTAATTATTTTTATATTCTCTTATACTCATCTAAAATGCCTTGAAAATCTTGTAAGCTCTACTTACTAAGAATAAGAAAATCTATAATTTACTACATATAAGCTTTAAGTATAAATATATAATAATATAATACATAAATTATATCCTATCATTAATATATGAATGTTCATGTTTGCATTCTATTATTTCATACTTTTCATAATGCCACCTACTTGTTTACTTAAAGGCAGCTACCTTCTTAGACTTAGTCAGAATTGAGGACTATTGCACCAATAGTTTATTTTTTGTTCAACAACTTCTTAGCTTCCTCCTTCAGAAATATTTTAATTTTTCTCCTCTGGACACTCTCCCTTTCCAGTAGAGATTAGTATATCTTATGGAAGCTAAAACTTATTGCTGTTTTAGATGAAAACATAACATCACACAACTTAATGCAATGGGATATTTTGTTTCCAGTGTTATTATAAATGGTGCCCAAAATTTTAGCAGTCATATTACTATACTAAGTTCATTAGGAGAAACAGTATAGAGTGGCAAACTTATGTTCACTTATAACAAATAATACAAAGATCACATATAGTAGTATTCTTGAATGAATTATCATTCATTATTCACCTGTGTAATAATTTCCTTTTGAGAATTATTCTGTCCTCTTATATCTCAGCTGTGTTCACCTTGATTTGCAATCTTCTGTCTTTTTTTCAGGTAATCAAATGATGCATAGTAACTATAAACTGAGCAAAAATAACATCATTTTAAAGGATTTTTTTTTGTAGCATTGGGGTTTGAGCTCAGATCCTCACACTTTTGAGGCAGGAGCTCTACCACTTGAGCCACACCTCTCCCAAGAGCATTTGAAATGCACATTAAATTTCTGACATATACCTTCTGTTCTGTAATAGTCCTTTTGAAATTTGAATTATGCTCCAAAGATTAATCTTTCCAAAGATTATCATTCCACAATTCAGAATAGGATATAAAATATGAAAAATAGATGCTATTGTTACTAATAAGACTCAGAGTTCTATTTAAATTGTTAAATGAATGGTACTCATACTCTAGTAGCAGAATCTAATGATACAGATTCTGCTTGAATTGAACATAAAATGATCAGCAGTAGTCATAAAAACAAAGTTAATAAATGAATGCATTTTAAACCACACGAGATTTTGAATTTCAAAAAGCATTTTACTCACTTTATTTTTAAGACAGTTGATTTTCTATAAAACTATTTCTGTGCTATACATATTGGAATCCTTGGGTAAAGGGGATTAAGATTCATTACAACATTTTTTATTTTGCTGATTTTACCTAATTTTCTACTCTGTGGTGTTATAATAGTAACATTTAAATTATGAAGACTGTAGCTGTTGCCATTAATGTCAACACATGGCATATTAGAGATGATAATAATCACATATTTGTGGAATTAAATGGATTTAATTTTAGCTATTTGCAGGTTACTCATATTTTATCATTGAAACATATCACATTTTCTAGAATTTCAGTTCCTTTTCAGATAAATGAATCTATGTTCAACTTCTTATAAATGAAACTGTACTTACCTGTACACAAGAGATTTGAGAGGTTAAAAACACCCTCCAAATCTATAAAAATAGGCTAATATTTTTGAATTAAAAAGAATTGAAATTTAGCAAATAATTGTGAAACATGTGTATGATATTTTATAATGAGTCAACTGATTAATTAAACATGTCCAGGAGCAGGAATTTTCAGGCAAATTGTTACACAGCAGGTAAGTAATCATATGTGTAATACAGACTGCTTGACTGTGGTTCTTCACTAATCTGAAAGTAAATTACTTAAAAACAGTAATAAGCTCCTCTATTTTCATCATTTTCACCATTCTTATCCTTGCTTCCTTTCCCCTTCCAGAATACTAATGTCAAAGTCCAAGGAAAAGAAGTAGTAGGAGGAGTGGATTAGTCTTGGAGGTATCAGAGGCCTGAAGGCAGAGGAAGCCAGTTAGTGAAAGTGAAGCATAGCAGACTAAAAAATAGGTGAACTCACTAATGGGAGAAAGAGGATAGAAAAGGAAGTTAAGAAAATGAATATGGTTGATGTGCTTTCTTTACAAGAATGAAGATAATATTTTTTTTTTTTTTTGGTAGTACTGGGGTTTGAACTCAGGGTCTCACGCTTGCTAGGTAGGTGCTCTACTGCTTGAGCCACTCCTCCAGCCTATACTTTATTATTTTTTTTTTTCATTTTTCTTTTATTATTCATATGTGCATACAAGGCATGGTTTATTTCTCCCCCCTGCCCCCACCCCCTCCCTTACCACCCACTCCACCCCCTCCCGCTCCCCCCCTCAATACCCAGCAGAAACTATTTTGCCCTTATCTCTAATTTTATTGTAGAGAGAGTATAAGCAATAATAGGAAGGAACAAGGGGTTTTGCTGGTTGAGATAAGGATAGCTATACAGGGCATTGACTCACATTGATTTCCTGTGCGTGGGTGTTACCTTCTAGGTTAATTCTTTTTAATCTAACCTTTTCTCTAGTTCCTGGTCCCCTTTTCCTATTGGCCTCAGTTGCTTTAAGGTATCTGCTTTAGTTTCTCTGCATTAAGGGCAACAAATGCTAGCTAGTTTTTTAGGTGTCTTAACTATCCTCACCCCTCCCTTGTGTGCTCTCGCTTTTATCATGTGCTCATAGTCCAATCCCCTTGTTGTGTTTGCCCTTGATCTAATGTCCACATATGAGGGAGAACATACGATTTTTGGTCTTTTGAGCCAGGCTAACCTCACTCAGAATGATGTTCTCCAATTCCATCCATTTACCAGCGAATGATAACATTTCGTTCTTCTTCATGATTGCGACACTATTCACAATAGCCAAGTTATGGAAACAGCCAAGATGCCCCAGCACTGACGAATGGATTAAGAAAATGTGGTATCTATACACAATGGAATTTTATGAAGATAATATTTTAAAACCTATTGAAATCACCAAAAAGGACTAATATAGAAAGTAGAAAAATAGAGGAGATGAACTGATTCAGGTCATAATACATATATATATATAAAGAAATGTTACAATGAAACTTCCTTCATAACTGTCTTAAACAAACAAAAAGTTCTTTTTCCAAAAATGGAGAACAGGAAGGTAAAACGGGTCCTGTCTGGGGGGATTAGTATCAATGGGAGGTAGGTGGATATAAGGAAAGGGTGTAAGAGGGTAAATATGGTAGAAATATGATTTACTCGTGTATGAGAAAGGAAAAATGAGATCTGCTGAAACTATTCCAGGAATGGATGGGAGGGTGGATAAGGGAGAACAAGGGAAGGAGTGAATAAAGGAGAATATTGTAAGAACTTTCTAAATGTCAAAACGTGCCCCCAGTACAACAATAAGAAAAAAAAAAGAATGGGAGAATCTGGGAGTGTAGCTCAATGGTAGAGAGCTTGCCAAGTATCCACAAGGACAGGGTTCAATTCTCAATACCTCCAAAAGAAAACTCCAAAAAGAATGGTTGAAATATGAAGGGAAAGAAATTATTATAGAAATAAAGAGATTTCTCTCTATCTGTAAAAGGGTTTGCAAACATGGAGATGGATGCAATTATGTATAGATGTATATATGTATAGTCATAAAAGCATATGTATACATTCGTAAATATAGGTTTAGATGTGTTATACATATATGTATATATAGATGTATGTGTTTGTATGTTTATATCTATATTAGTGTACGCATAGACATATTTCAAAATGATAAATTTACATAAAAGAATGCCAATGATGTATATATTAGCAAAAGACATTGAATTCATAAGTGAAGGCTATTGTTAATAACTGGGGAATCTGTACAAGGGGGCTACTGGGTTTGTCTCACCCTTAAAAATTTTCTATTTTTATCAAGATTTGAAACTAATTCAGAATATGAATAAATTTCCCAAAATACATTTCCTTGGAGGAAAAAATTTATTTTCATGGTCTTCCTAAAAATAAGTTATTTTGATATGAACCAAAACTTTCTAAAGAAAGTGTGGCTCACATTACAAAATTCACACTCAACAGTAATTCCTAAATTGCTACCCTAACTCTGGGACTGACTTAGAAAAATATTTTCAGGTTAAAAATTATAGTTTTCTAGCAGATGTTTTAAAAATTTCACTTGAAATATTTTGATAATTAAAAAATGCTGACATAAAAATTTTCTCTCCTTTTATGTCTGTACATAGTATTAATAGCAATATAAGGAACTTATCTTCAAAGATCTTCAGGTTAGAATACATACTTCTGCAACATTGTCAACCTGTACTTTTAAAAATCACTTTCAAGACTTAAACTTGTTCATTTACAGTTCTCTACTACACTGCCTTCCACAAAAGACAAATAACATTGGTAGAAAAGTTACTTTTTTCAAAACTGCACATGTAGTACAGAGAGAAGAAATATTGTTAATGTAATCTGGACCTCTTTTGGCAATACTGGGGTTTGCTAGGCAGGAGCTCTACACTTGAGTCATATCTCCTACCCTTCTATGTTGCCCCCAACTCTCCTCCAAAAACCACTCATAGGTCTACTTTCTGTCATGGAATTTTACTTGAAATTTTCTAATATTTATACAAATGAAACCATATAGTAAGTTTAATGTTGTATTTTCTTTCACACAAAATAATTATGTATACACAATGATCTCTACATCATAGAGCAATCTTGTGAAGTGACATAAAAGTGGAAGAAAAATATTGTGACATCAGTCTAATTAATTTCATATATAACAGGATTTGCCTATATTGTTTAAGGCTAAAGTTACACTGACATGGTATGATTTTTCAGTCACTATTTATTATCACTACAGATATATGATGCCTGTTTTATTATGTTAGAAATTTTGTAATCATATATTTTACTTTCTTCCATATATTTGCTTAATTTCATATATTCTATTTTCTTCCATTCTAGGTCAGGCAAAATATTTCTAAATAATAATTATATCATTCCTTTGCATTTTTTTACTTCATAGAATACAAAAAGCTCTGCTGAACAAAAATTTCCAATATAAATGTTGCCATTTATGTGTGCTGTATTTATAATGACAGACATTCAGAATGTGTCAACTTTAGTGATGAGTAATGGGCATAAAATACACATGAGAAGAGGATTTTAATGAAAAAAAACCTCTCAAAGTTGAGGAGGTGTTAGTGGAGAAGGAATGTGGGAAGGGTTTGCCAAGTTCATGTAGTTCTTAAGGTAGAATTTTATTAAATGGTATGCTCTTCGTTTTTCTACTTTTGAATATTTCCAATTAAAGGAAGACAATATTTTTCACATTGAATAATGTTCATATTGATAAATTGTTTTATTTCAATAGCAAAGGATGTGTTAAAATGAAGCATCTTGATGAAATGTAAACCCAAAACAAATCTATAAAAATGTTCTCTAATAATAACAACTGCTTATTTATCCTACTTTGGACCTTTAAATTTGTCATTTCTTTCAAGTGTTCATCTCTTTTACTAATATTTAAGCCTATTGTATACAAACTGTCACTCACTAATTATTTGCGATGAGCTGCTGGCATTGAGCAACTGGTTCTGAAACTAAAACTAGAAGAAGGTCTCAAGAGTATCTGTGATTGAAACGAATTGGGTAAAAGGAAGTCTCAGGAAGTAACCTGAGAGCTAATAGCTACTAATTTTTTTAAATGGTTAGACTGAGACTGGAATGTCTCAACACAGCATCAATTCCAGCTGTATATGGCTTTAATCTAATGCATATATTTTTGAGCAATATTTGCAAATTAATTTTTGTTTTCTTTTAAAAAGTCCAGAATTTCCTTAGTACTGTGATTGTTTTGATATTTTGATGTTTCTGAAATGAGGATATGCCATATAGTGTATGCATGCCATTATTCTAGTTTTTTTCTAAACCTAATTAAAAGCAATATTACACGTAAGTAATACCAATACAAGATGGGATGAAATATGGTATTATGAAGTGGTATAATTCTAGATAATGTGTCATGTCTGCAGAAATGGATGTGGTTCTAAAAGTTCCTTTTCCATGTTCTCAAATTAGATCAAGTATGTGACAACCATTCCGTCTATGTATTCATGGCAGGATAGTTCACTAGTATTTTTCCTTGTGGTCTGTATTAGTCAGCCTCCATGACTATAACAAATATCTGAGATAATCAGCTTATGAAGAGAAAATGTTTATTTTGGCTCATAGTTTTAGAGGTTTCAGTCCATAATCCATTGTCCTCATTGCTTTGGGGTGTTTGGAAAGATGGCACATCATGGTAGTCATGCTCTGTTCATCCCTGTGAAGTCAGAGAAGAAGAGATTGGGATCCCACAATCCCCTCTGAGGCCAGACCCCAGTGACCCAAAAACCTCTACTTGGCTCCACCTACTAATTTTCACTATCTCCCAAAAGCATGAACCTAGGAACCAAACCTATAATATGTCAGCTTTCAGGGAATGCTTGAGATGTAAGCATGGTGTTTCTTTACTGGTTGATTTTAACTATATTAATTCAAGTCCCAGAAGCCTGACTAGGATCAATTTTTATTTTTAATATCTGAATGTATATATGGAAACTATTACTATTCACAAGTTTTGCTGTAGCCTTTCATGTCTCCATGTATCTTCTCACTGCACATACTTATAATTGTCTTTGCTTCATTCCACTTACCAAACCTAATCAGCTACCTTTAGAATTCTCCCAGGCTATTATATCATGGCTCTGAGAAGTAATTTCTTTAGTTGAGAGAAATGTCTAGAAATAGAGGCAGTAAGGTTAATAATTTTTCCACAAGATTCAGAAGAGAATTGCTATAGTATGTTGGTAGGCCAATGAAGTTTCCTTAAAGCTGCTAGCAAAATATTTGTGTAACTGTTCTTTATTGTAAGTTTCAATATTCCTCAATGGAATCAAATTAGAATAACCCGGCACATCTAGAATCAGCATTTGTTTTCTTAAAATTAATTTTCTAGCCTTTCAGACAACCTGTTTCTGCAATTACAATTATTTTTTTCCCTTATAATGTAATCTTTAGGGAGCAAAAGACAACCTGATCCCTCTCCTACTCCCAACTGAATGTCATTGAATGTTCAATAGTAGCAACAACATCATGAAGACTCCAGTGAATGATTAGCTTCATTTATCTAATCTATAAGACAGTGTTGCTTAGTTCTTTTCACAAAAAACAATGTTGAAATTCATTACCAAAGACTCCAATAACATAATATTTTAAACTCCCTTTCACATTTTGATTTTAAATAATCACACATTATTTCTAAAATAATTTCCATATATTTCTAAAATATGTATTTCTAAGTGTTTTTACATACTTCTCATTATCCATCAAATAATTTTGGGGTTTTGTTAAAAAATAGATTAGATGATATGTGTTAACATCATCCATTTCACTATGCCAAAGATGCAAGGAATGGTAAGTCAATGCAAGACTTTAATGGTCGATTTAAGGTGACCAGTAAAGATGTGCTTATGTCTTTCAGTGGATTCACATTAGAAGAGGCTTTCAGTTGTAGCGTTTGCATCTGCATGTGAATGTGCACTGTGTCACAATAAGTGAGAGTTAATCTGAACGGTATCGTAGTCCAGTGGCTCACCACATAACCACAAATCTGGAAAGCATATAAACACCAAAGTGAACATTGAGGGGCAGAGAAATGGCAAGAAAAGTAATTTCTGGTGAGTGAGGAAAAGTGGAAGTTGAAAAAAATCTATGAAATATTTATAGGTTTTTCACATATCACTCTAATAAGAATGCAAATATTGCAAATGCTTTGTACTCATGCAGTACTGACATTTACCAAATACAATTCTGTTATTTGACCTCCTCTGTAAACATTGACATTGCACTCACATTTATAACAGATTTCTGTCTGTTTTACCACAGTTGAATGTTTCCACCGGGAATGTTATTAGTTATTATGGTTGAGAATGCACCTGCACCAGCTGTGCGGCTAAGCATAAAAATGGTACCAGCCAAAATCCCAGAGTCTCTTAACAGACCTTTGCTGCATTACTGCCATGGATCCAACATCCATCCTGAAACAGCAGGAAAGAAAACTTTCTCCAACACTCATTTCCGTAGAAATGAGGATCAGACTTGTACTCTTGTTTTTCTCATAGCAGTATCTACTGTCCCCTACCCTGTACCCTAAGCTTATCTTTTATCCATTAGTTGCAGACAATCTCATTTTGCATTAGTAAAAATTATTGAGAAAAGAGGAGGAAGCCAACTGATTCATGGGAACATGAAAACGTTAAGAAAAAAGATCAATACAAGCAAGTTTATGTAAAAGAACAAAGAGAATGGGGGAAAGCAGAACCTTGCTCTATTTTTTAGTTATTGAACCATGAAAACAAATTGCATTACTAAAATGCTCTCAGTGTCAGAAATTATTTGCCAAAGAAATTTCTTATTTATACATAGCTCTTTGTGTAGTTATGTTTTTATAATTTTGTGAATGGTCAAGAAAGGTCTGATAAATTTAGAGTGTAAAGGGTAAGCAAAGCTCTTTGTAGTAGCTGAAACTGAACAATATATACTAACCCAAAATATGAATTAAAATATACCTTTCATAGATTCAACATAAACCTCTATCAATCTATGAGGGCATTAAAGATACTATCAGATTTGTAATTTAGTCTCAACTGACTGGATTATTTTTACATAAAATAATTTGAGGAAGTTATGTTGGCTTTATGTATCAGTGAGTTAATTTTATTACATTTATTTATTTTTAATTTCTCTGAAGGGGACACAGACATTTCTAAATATGATGTGACAGGCATAACCTTGACTTTGTTGACACTTCAAAGTGAAAATGAGCACTGTATTTTTCTGATAATTAGCTAACTCCTGCTCGCAAAATTATAAATTTTCTACTTTGATTTACAGCCTCTAAACAATATATTCACAAGTACTTTAAAGTCAATGTTGAACAAATATATTGATGGTAGTTTTTGGTCAAAGGTTAATATTATTTATTCAATAGCCTTTCATGCAAATAATATGCTTTAAACACAGTACTACGCATTATGTTTGGCTCTAAAGAAATGATCCCTGCTATCAAGAAATTTTGATTTTACTACGGACAATAGATAAACACAAACGGATGTTCTAGTTAGTCTGGCACTTGATGAGTGTAATAGGAGTTTGTCAGGAGAAGGTCCCAGTTGGAGATGGGGAAAATTTGAAAAGCATGTACAAAAACACAGATACAGTTAATAGCTAGAAAAACATGTAATGGTGACTGAAAATAAAATTTTTGATACCACAACATAAACCTTATCCCTGAAATTATGGAATGATTTTCAAAGTACAAAAAACTATAAAAGTTCTGAAAGGGATTATTTTTAAAGAAGGAGAATAATGTGTGTGTATGTTTTAAAATAAATGCAAAGAAAAATTTTCCCCTAAAAATGTTTCAGTAGCTGTCGACAATGTAGTAAAACCTAATGGGATTTCATCCCCCTTCAAAGAATCTGTACTCAGTAGAGATTTCCACTCTCTAGTGTTTCTATTTGTCCTTATTCAATGATTGTATTTGAAAGAAGAATGACGTTACCATAAAAAGAACACCTGCTCTAGAGTTAAGCAGACATGGGTCACATTATGCTCAGGTACTAATTAATTGTGTAACTTTGGTCAAATTTAATTAAAGCTCTTAGCTTTAATTTCTTCATCTACAAAAGGAAAATGACATTATCATACATAATTGAATGAATTAAGGGTAATATAGTAAAGTGCTTTTCAAATATAATATATGAGTTATTATCATTATTGTGTTTATTTACCTTGATTTAACTTCAACAAAATAATTTTAAATTAAAATTTGGCAACTTAATATAACTTGCCTAGGGATATATTTCTTACATTGATTGGTAACACACATCATACTTGTTTGTGTTTTATCATTTGCTACCTTCTTTATTTTCCCTAATCATGGTTTTTACAAAGTAGATGAATTACAAAAATGCAGCATTATTTATTCAATGCATATTCATTACAGATATAAATTAATATAGTTAAAGGTTAGGATTAGGTATAATTCTTGTGAGCTGACAAATGTAAATCTTAAATAAATTTTGATGAAATATAGAAAAAGTAGAGAAGAGAACAATAGCTTAAGCTATGTTAATAAATTAAGATCTTTAACAAATATTAAGCAAAATTCAAATCGATTCTCTAGATGAAATTGTTGTAATGAAAAATGTGAAGAATGAGGAAGACATGGTCATTGCTTCATCTCTGACAGAAGTTAGACCTCATATATTTTGGAAATATAATGAAATTTAAGTAAATGAATATAATTTAACATAATATAGTTGCAATTAAAATTCTGCCAACCATTTATGAGCTTGGGAAAAGCAACCAATCATTGAATAAGAATTAAATTATTCTAAGATCATTTTATCTCTACTACAGTAATTGTTGCCCTCCCTTTATTAATACATACACTGCCATGTCAAAATACTTTGTTATTACCTAGAAACCACCATGGATAATAAGTAATTTCATATTGTTCATAGGAAAAAACAAAGTGATTAATTAGTAGAAAGGAGTGATAACAAATATACATGGCCAGTGCTGTTAAATATCCTATATGGTGATTAGTTATTTCAATAACTGTATTATGTAAATGAAAGCAATATCACAATCGGCAGCAGATTGGATCCTTGAACCAGAAAGAAAAATTTGAAAGAGTCAAAAATACTTCAAATCAAATGGAAAACTTTTCCTCATCTTCTTTTTCTCATTGTGGCTACTATTTTCATAAAGACAAAATCTGATATTATAGGAAAACCTGTTTTTACTGACATATTGGATCATCTCCGATAATTTTACAACCTCCAGTGTAATTTTCTATTCTGTATATATAGGATATTGTGTTTTCAACTATTGCTTTAGTGAGTGCTTTGTCAGACTGATTTTCTTTGCACTTGAAGTAAAATTGAAAATAGACATATTTTAAATAAAAAACTATTTGATAGTTCATTAAGGTAAATTATACCACAGTTTTGTGTTAGCACTAATTTAAAATTACCTTAACAATGGAAATATCATATGGAAGCTAACTTACCATTACATGAAGACCAACTATAAGTGCATCAGTATGCTAAGTAACTTGTTTTAAGAATATGCTTTTTGTAAAATATTGTGCAAAGTATTATAAAACATTGAGTTTTAGTTTATGATCAAAACAAACTTGAAGTAGGTTTAATCATCACATATATTCAGTAGATGAGAAAAGTGAAATTTAGAGAAGTAATCTACTATACATCAAGCATAAGGAGATAAGATCAGAATTCATACACTACCTGTATTAAATAAGATATACTGGTTTTATTACAGGAGAAAATAGTGTGAAAAGGGTCTATTGTTTTATACCTTGATTTTTGTACTCATTAAAAGGATATTCTTGTGCACTGTCCCCCTCCACTGTGACAGTATTAAGAGGTGCAGCCTTTTGGTAGACTCTGCCCTCAGAATCCTTCATGAAATTAATGCTCTTATCAAAGAGATTCTGGAAATCTTCCTAGATCCATTTGTCATATGAAGATATCTATTCACCAGGTAGTGGGACTTTCTCAGGTAATCAACCTGTTGATGTCTTGATCGTGGACTTTCCAAGGTTCAATAGTGTAACAAATATATATCTGCTGTTTATAATCCATCCATTGTGGGGTTTTTTGGTTATTGCTGTTTTGTTTTATTTATAGAAATCTAATAAAAAGTAGGATAAAATATTTAATTCAAAGCCCTTAACCTGGGTTCTGGTTTCCAATCTAGATTGTTCTCACATCCTGCACAAGCTTGTCCTAGAAACTTAACTGAGGGCGATGGGAGATGCAGAAAAGACAACAGACAGAAGACTAAACATTCATAAATTGGAGCCAGGTAGGCTGGGCTCTCGGATGGAGACACACTAACTCCATACCTCCAGTGAGTTTATTATAATTCGGTGGCAGCACAAGGTGCAGAGAGGCATTTCTTGGGGGAGGGGACATGACATTTTCATCCTCAGGAACAGGATCTGAATGTAAACATTAAAGGAACAAACAGTTGTACTGCATCTTGCCCACTTCTGCAGCTGAGGCTATGCCAACTCAAGTGTGCAACTTATTGGGTTTAACTATGCTTGCTCCCTTCTGCAGTTTGGAGCTTGTGCCAAACTCAAACACGCAGCTTATTCAATATACCTGTCGACTACCCATATTTCCTCCTTTTTTAATTTCTTAAATGTTTGTGATGAAGCTTGTCCCCTTAATCCAAGGAGTTGTCTTCGAACCGTGTGGTATTAGACAAAAAAAAAAAAAAAAAAACCAAGAAAATGGGTGACCATTACCAGAAAGAGTACTTTAGGGAATTAAATGGATTGAAAGACTTGAATTCATCCAGGATGGTTTTTGCAATATTAGCTGTAGAAACATTATGGTGAGCATTTTGCATGGCCAATATTTGTTGCCTTAATAACCATAAGTCCACAGTATTGTTTGCCTCATTCTCATGAGCCCATAAGATGAACATTACCTCTAAAACTATATAGTCACTATATTGAGGCACCAAATGTCCTGAGGAGTGACCTCCCATGTGCACCATATCATCAGTAAAGATAGATATAGGGTGGCTCTACCAAGTGATAGGATGCACCACTGGCAGGTTAGGCATGAAAGTCCAGTATGCATGGCCCTGAACCACACCCACCTGTATTGTAATTATGACCAATGCCATCAGCAATGTGGCTGTGGGATTCCCAGCCATCCCCAGGCTACCAGTTACCATCATTGCCATGTCCATTAGTTTCTTAATTTGACCCCATGTGGGTGGCTTACTGTCCCCTGTCTGTCTCACCAGCAGCCATTTCCTTGGCTGTCTTCTGGTTAGTGGAAGAGTCAGCCTCAGGTGCTCCCTGTCCTGGGGCAAGTCTTCCAGTCTCACCTCCTCATCTTCAGCACCAGGGGATCAATGAGGCTTGAAAAATTGTGATGGTACCCACACTGGGTGTTCTGCACCTTAGGGAAAAGCACAAACATGCCATTGACCTCACATCAGGACAAGACTAGGGCCATGTCATTTGCCAAACAACACATTTTTCCAAAGAACCCAAGGCCTGACACTGGGCTCCAGTGACTGCCAATGTCCTTCAGTGAATGTTAAACCCTGTTCTGGGAAGTTCAAAAAATTAAGCTGGGGAAGTACCTCATCTCCCCCTTTTAATTTTTTTAACTGCATTTTGAAAGTGGCATGTTCATGTTCCACTATGGCCTGCCCTTGATGATTATAAGGAATGCCAGTGGTGTGAAGTATCTGATAGGTCTCACAGAACCGCTGAAAAGCAGTTGAAGTATATGCAGGGCCATTGTCAGTCTTGAGCTGTTGGGGTTTGCCCATGGCGGTGAAGGCAGCCAAACAATGAGTGATGACATGTTTAGTGTCCTCACCAGCATGTGCAGAGGCATAGATATAACCTGAAGAAGGGTCCACTGACACATGAACATAGTACTGCTGACCAAAGGAGGGAACATGAGTGACATCTGTCACAAGATTCCAGGCCAAAGGCCCCAGGGGTTAACTCCCTCAGGCACTTGTGGCAAACATGTGACATACTGTTGACATGATTTAATGATTTGTCTAGCCTGCTCCCTGGTAAGGTGAAATTGCCTATGAAAGGCTGAAGCATTTTGAAGGTACAAAGCATGATTTCTACAGGTGCAGCAGTTTGCATGGGCAAGCCCAAGGCAATCCAAGAGACTAAGTTATCTGCCTGGGCATTACCGTTGGCAAGTGGGCTGGGGAGGTTAGAATGTGAGCGCAAATGGTTCACAAAACAAGGATAAAAGTAAGCTATGCAACGGAAAGAAAAGACTAAATAGCTATTCACTAGTAGTATGACCAACATAAGCAGTTTCAATGTGGTGTAAAACACCCACCACATAGTGGCTGTCACTGTATAGTTTAATGGATTGTTGTGGGAAGTCCCTTAGGACCATAAAAACAGCATACAGCTCTCCCCTTTGAGTGGAGACAAAAACAGTAGGTTCAACCTTATGGCAATCTTTGGTGTAATAGGCAGCAAGCAGTACCATGCCCAGATACATCAGTGAAAATTTTGACAGCCTCTGAAAGAGGGGAGGATAGAATAGTTTTTGGAAAAACAAATGCACAAAGGGAGGTAAACTGAAAAAGTTTTGAATGCGGGAGATGTTCCCCAATCTGTCCTGGAAAATTAGCCAGTGCAGACTGCCATAAGTCTGAAAATTGCCATAACTGATGCTACTGATCCTTTGAAAATGGTACAATATTACTGGGCTCATGCCCCAGCAATTCACAACAATGAGTGCATCCCTTAGCAATCAGCCTAGCTACCAGCTCACGATATGGTGTGAGAACCTTCCAACACCCCCTGCAGTTGCTAGAGTGCTCCCATTGGCATTGATGGAGAGTGTAAAATCATTAATTGAATAGGCTGTTGTGGATCCCAGTGGTGAAGCTGGGCTGTAGTAATTATTCTCTCTACCTTAACCAATGCCTGTTGGGGATCCTCTGTAAGTTCTTGAAGTGAGGAAGGATTAGGTCACTCTTGAGTAGTTGAAAAAAGAGGAGATAAGGTGTCAGTGGTAAGTTTTAGAGAGGGTCGAGACAATTGATATCTCCCAACAGTTTTTGTAAATCACTTAAAGTTCTTAAATTATCCTTCCTGATCTCTACCTTTTAAAGATGGATCAAGTGTCCATTGGTAACTTGCCCTAAATATTAAAGGGGAGGCATTTTTTGTACCATTCTGGGGCAATGCACAATCTCCAGGCCTCAAGGTCCTTTGTAAGATCTGCCAAGGTTAGTGAAATTGTAGACTCACTGGGATGACTTATCAGAATATTGTCCATGTAATGAAGGACATAAACTTCTGGATACTTACAGCTTATAAGTTCTATTCCTGTAGCAACAAATTCCTGACACATAGTGGGACTGTTAGCCATGCCTTGGGGCAGCAATGTCCAATTAAATCAATGCCCAGGGCCCTGATGATTTGGTGATAGTAAGGTGAAAGCAAATTTTTCTCTGTCTTTTGGATGGAGAGAAATGGCAAAAAAAAGTATCTTTAAGATCAAGAATGTAAAGACAATAATTTAATGGAATAACTGTAGGTGAAGGAAGGCCAGGCTGGAGTGCTCCCATTGGCTGCATTACTCTGTTGACAATTCTTAAATCCTGTAAGAGCCTCCATCCTCCTGACTTTTTCTAATCACAAAAATTGGAGTATTCCAAGGGCTATGGGTAGGCTTAATATGCCCTGCTTTTAATTATTCCTCCACCAGAGCTATGGCTGCAGCCAATTTCTCCCCTGTCAAGGGCCACTTGTCTACCAGACTGGATCTGTTGGAAGCCAAGTGATCTGGGCTGCATGTTTGAAAGGGGAGTGATTAATTTGTTGGACCAGGGCCCCTACTGAAAAAGTTGTGGAGCCTGATATACTAGCTCTGTCCTTCCTAGATTCTCTAAAGGCTGTAAAGGATGTAACCTGCCTTGTTGATATTTTCCCAATACCCTAAGGGGATTATAGCCTTGTTGAAACATTTGGTGAGAGACTGCACTATTAGGACTGCAGAGTATAACTCCCATATCCTCCAATACATCTCTTCCCCACAGATTGACCAGAAGATTGTCTAGGACATAAGGAACAAAAAGCCCTGAGTGTCCCTCTTCATCCCTCCAATGGATCTGCTGAGCACTCTGGAGGGGGCCATGAGCAGCCTCTACCCCTTACAGATCAGCAGCAGAGAGTTGGCAAGACCAACTTTTTGGCCAATGTCTAGCAGAAATTACAGAGACATCAACACCAGTATCCAAAAGTCCCAAAAAACATTTTTCATTTCAGAACGAAGTCATTTCCAGCCTGTCTTTTGTTACTTGTTGTACCCAAAAGGCATGGTTAGAGGTACTGAACCCTTATCTCTCCATGGGGTACAAGTTAACACCTTGCCTTTCTTCACATTTGGGAGAATAACCAGCTGGGATATTTTTATCTCCAGGGTTACTGCTACAAATACATCTGGTACCTGGGTCATTATCTTAAATTCCCAAGTATAGTCTTCATTAATTGCACCTGGATAAACTTGTAATCCTTTTATGGTTACACTACTTTTCCCTAATATTAAAATCACTGTGCCCTGGGGCAGAGGGCCATAGACCCCCATAGGGATAATTTGCACTCCCAAATCAGGTGTTTATATTTATCAGGAGGTGGTTCAATCCTGTGCATCCTCGGGTGGTGTGAATGAGGTTTTCAGTGGTGGATATTGGTAAGGAGCCTGCATGATGATTGCCCCCACTGTTTGACGGGGCCTGGGCTGGCCCCACTGGAAGTTTCCCTGCCCTATAAGGGGTACCCATCTATATCTGTTTTGGAGTGACAATCATTTGCCCAATGTTTTCCCCTCCAACACCAAGGACATATCTTGGGGAGGTCAAGCCCTGGGCCCATTGGCACCAGTTGGTGGCCTGGTGCTGGGCCCTGAGATACTTAGCTGTAGTTGGGACTAATTCTGACACTTCCTAGCAAAATGTCCCTCTTTTCCACAGGAAAAACATGCTCCTTTTTTCCTTCCCCCAGGGCAGAACACTTCCTTTAAGGCAGCAGGTAAAGCTATACTCTGGATATGACTGGGCCTGACATCTACACAAATCCTAATCATTTCCTGCAGAGTAGCTCTTTTCTGTATGACTGAAGGACTGCTTTACAAGCCTTATTAGCATTCTCGAAAACCAGCTGTTTTACCAGTATGTTTCTGGCTTCAGTATCCACCATTATCCTACCTATGTTTTGCAGCAAGTGTTCCATAAACTCTTGATATGGCTCATCAGGACCTTGGAGATTGCTAGTTAATTCCAAAGTCTTTTCTCCTTTCATGGGTACTTCTCACCATACCCTTGTGCCTGCAATGGCAATCTGATGATAAGCCTAAAGGGGATACTGTAGTTGATTATGTATATCTTAAAAAGGTCCTCTTCCCATGAGCATATCTGCAGTGATATACAGACCATGGACCAAATTACAGTTTGCCTGCTCCTGACATAACTCTATAAAAACCTGTTTTCCACAGCAAGTAATCACCCTGGAGAGAGGCGTGCTTTAGCCAGCCCTATCCAGTCATCTTGAGGCATAGCAGTATCTCCTAACACACTTTGTAATAGCCCCAGCATAAATGGTGCTGTAGAGCCAAACATTGTACAGGCTTGTTTTACCTCCTTTAAAGTTTTAAATGGAATCTTTTCATGAAATCTCTGTTGCATGCCAGGGTCAATAGGGTCTGATCTCTCAAGCACAGGGTAACATTTAAAACCAGCTGTATCCTCCCATTGACTATAAGCTGCCTGCATGGTAGCCTGCAAGGTACTGTAAGCAAGAATGGGAAAATTCTTGGCCCATGTAGGGATCCCCAAATGCATGGCTTCTTGTGCTTGATATGCTGAAGTATCCTCCTCATCTGACACTAAATCAGAATCCAAATTATTGTTGGACTGCATTTTAATTTTATGTGAAAACCTATCTTCATAAGGTGGGGCTGATAGCTCAGTGGCTCCACTGCCCATAGCATGTTTTTCCTTTAAAGGATACTGCCTGACTGCTTGTAAGGGGTGAGTCCCACATCACAGCTCAAATACAGAGGAGGCTTTATGTGAGGGAGTAGGCTCCAAACAATCTTTAATCATAGACCATAAACCAAAAATAAAAATGGACATGCATTCTAGCCGGTCAGCCACATAGTGTGTGCTCAGCCTATTTCCTACCTTGTTCCATGTTTCTAAATTAACAGTGCCTTCTTCAGGAAACCACAGACAGGTATCCAGTACAAAATCTAAAAACTAAAAAAGTTGAAGTGACCTGACTCTGCTTCCTCTAATCTTTAGCATAGCTTTTAAAGCCTGTATGTCGTGCTCTTGGTCCTTAGACCCTGTCCCATGTTTCCATACCTGGCTGTATTCAATTCACTCTCCCCTACACCTTACTTGTTTCTTACTATCTCTTATGCACACACTTCTCAGAGAATGTCTCCTCATCTCAGGCTTCAAGTTCCTGTCCAGGTGTCACCTTGCTCTCAGGTCCCTGTTTGGGTGCCACCTCTCATTCCCTGCATGAGCTTGTCCTAGAAACCTAACTGAGGGCAATGGGAGATGCAGAAAAGACAACAGACAGAAGACAAAACATGCATAAAACTGGGGCCAGGGAGGCTGGATACTCAGATGGAGACGCACCAAACCCCTCCACCTCCAGTGAGCTTATTATATACAGTGGCAACACAAGGTGGAGAGGCATTTCTCAGGGAAGGGGACATGACATTGTAATCCTCAGGAACAGGGTCTGAATGTAAACATTAAA
This sequence comes from Castor canadensis, assembly GCF_047511655.1. Lineage (NCBI taxonomy): Eukaryota > Metazoa > Chordata > Mammalia > Rodentia > Castoridae > Castor > Castor canadensis. The sequence continues at coordinate 103,442,571 of NC_133394.1, read as the reverse complement.
GGAAAAAACAGCTGTATTGCAGGTAGAAATAAAGGTATAACAAAAATGTTTTTTTGGTTGTAGATCTCTAAAAGATGCGGTTTGTTCTAACTAATATCATTGTCTATTTGATGTTGCATGTTTGTGTGATTATGTGTGTGTTTATTTGTGCTTATGGACAATCAAAATTAATGACAGTAATCATACAAAGAATGATAAGGAAACATTAGGATTGTTCTATTATTATAAGTTCTTCACACTACCAATGAATTAGTAAGGTAAGGAGGCTCATAGCTTATGATGGGGTTATAGCCTAATAAACCTATCATAAGCCAAATACACATTTAAGACATCTAACCTACCCAAATTTGCATCTCAGCCTTGATCACCTTAAATGTGTTTAGAACACTTAGAGTAGTCAGAAGTTAGGCAAAATCATCTAATACAGATCAGGTTTTATAATAAAGTATTTAATATCTACATGTTTGATTGGACCTATGGCTTATTGCAGCCAAGGAAATGGTATGGTGGCATATATCTCTACCCCATAAAAAAAATAAAAATTTAAAAATTAAAGTATCATTTCTAGTGATTATCACTTGGGAAAATCATAAGTCATTATAAATCATTATAAGTTAATAATTATCTGCATTTGCAAATTCAAGGAAAACCAATAGAAAAGAGCTAAAAAGAAATCACAACTGGCACACTAAGAGAAGAGAACAAATACAATCATATAAAACTCTCAAAGCCATAAGTTGCAGAAAAATAGTAGAAAAGAATATAGAGACAAAGAACTAGGGCAATGAAGAGAAAATAGTAACAAATATGATGGATATTAATTTAATTATGTTTGTAATCACTTTGAACATCAGTACTCTAATACACTGATTGAAAGTCATAAATTGCTAGAGTGTTTCAACAAAGTTGACTCACTCTATGCTGTTTAAAGGAAAACCACTTTATTTTTCTTTTTTGGGGGAGAGTGTAAATGGAGTATATTAAAAGTTAGGAAAGAAATTACAAAAGGGGCATAGTGGGACCAGGTGGTAGCTGGAAGCATGTCTTTTTTTTTTTCCAGAAGCTTTTTAAATCTTTTGTTAAACTATGGCAAGGGAAGAACCTTGTGATTCCCAACCAATAGTCTGAGTAGGGAGCAGCATGGGTAGTTAGTCCCTGGGTCAGGTGAAGGTGGTATCAGTTATCCTGGTACTAAGATGTGGATAACTTACATACATTTGAAGTTGAAATGGCTCAGAGAAAGTGAGAGGCATGTTCAATTTAAAATACAAAATACAATATCATGTCATATATTTATTAAGAGTCCTGAACTTTCCCTAATTCTACCCTGCCTCAATTTCCCCCAAGAGACAATATCTTAAAAAATCTTTTTATGTTGCTGAGAGGTTGGTGTTCTCTTCTTATGAATTTTATGAATTTGCTTTGAGCTGACAAGGAGCAGCATATCCTACCTACAAGGGGAAATTGTCTCTCCAACTTCTCTTCCTCAGGGCTCATTTGGACACAAGGTGATTCCTGTTGTCTGAATTATTGTCCAGCACAATCAAGGTTGTTCATGAAGATCAAAGTTGCTCCCAGAGATCTTGTTTATTTGCAGAGATTCATACCCATGTTGACATGCCTTGTGTCCTAAAGTCTTCTATCTTAGAGGAGATAAATCTGGTTTAGAAGGCATGACCCTAACATGAACCTTGACAGGAGCATCAGAAGGGTCCCTGCCAGGTATAGCAGCAAAGATGAAGAATCTAACTTTTCATTTTAAAAAGTGACAACCTTCAGAGTTTGTTGGCTACTAATTTCCTCGAGGTATCTATTTTCCTAACCCTTGAATGACCCTTTTTTGTTGTTGGATTGCCAATTCAATGGGGAAGTTAAGGACTAGTTATTTGGGGAAATATCTACATTAGGGGGAAGTTATACCAGTGGGCAGGTGCCAATACAATTAGAGGGTAAACATCAATAGGAGTCAATTCTGTACAGAAAGAAAACTCACAGTGTCTCTAAGCATAAGTTAAATACCATTCAAAAGCAGAATAAGAACATATAAACAACTCTGAGTACTTTTAAAATGACAGATCTGGAGCTAATAGAAATAGTCATATTGTCTTTGCTTAAACAAAAGGCCTTGGACAAAGAAATGAGTTTTCCTTTTTCCAGAAGTCTAGAAGCTTAAATATTACAGCACATGCATAAAATCCCTTCTTTTTTAAAGTCTCTTGGTTTTTGTTACTTTCAGAGGTCTGGCATAATAGATTCCATTTAGATCTGGAGAAAATCCCCTCTTTTGTTTGTCATTTTGAACTGTATTCTTCTTAAACTGTTTTTTTGAACAGTTGCTTCTAAAGATTTTGCCAATTTGGCAGTTTGGTTCCTCATCAATAGGAATAGCTTTCTCCTGGAAAGTCAGATTTGTCCCATGGTAGAGTGGAAGTAACACACCAAACAGATCAGAAGGTGCCAATGTGACCTTTCTGGTGAAATTAAGCAACAAAGAGATTTATTAAAAAATGGCTCTTAGGCTGAGCTTAATTAAGTCTAATTATCTGTCCCATAGAGGATGTACTGATACCTTCAAATTGCTATAAAGTGTCAACAGACAACACTTAGAAAGTTTTATGAGGAAGATATAAAATGACCCCAATTCTTAAGAATGTCTGACTTGGTTGACAGGTAAGTACTTGTCACAGTCATTTTCCATAGACTTCTCTGTAAATGTTCCTGAAAGATCAGAACTGTAGTGACAAAACTTAAAACAATCATGGTTAACAGTTTAGCAATTAACATAACAATCTAATTACTTCTATCGTATATAATATCACTAAGCTTCTTATTACAATTAGGAAAAGAGGCTGACACCAACTTGGTACAGTGTCTTTTAAGTAAGCATGTTATGACTTATTTACTTAAACACAAAAAGGAGCCAGTAATAGAATCACAGTTTAAACTTTGAATTTTGGTTATCTGTTTGGTGTGTGTGTTACTTCTACTCCACCATGGGACAAATCTGACTTTCCAGGAGAAAGTTATTCCTATTGATGCGAAACCAAACTGCCAAATTGGCAAAATCTTTAGAGGCAACTGTTCAAAAAAACATTTTAAGAAGAATACAGTTCAAAATGACAAATGAGGGGATTTTCTCCAGATCTAAATGGAATCTATTATGCTTTGAATTTTGGTTAATGTAACAGGTTAGTAGTCAGTACTGACAATTAAAAACACTAAATTTCCCATTAGTTAGGGGAAGGCAGTGTCAGTAATCCCAAATAGCTCATTTTAATGCTCAATGGCATATCATTTATGAATAAAACAATGTCTATCAAGCTGAGACAAACAGGTGTTAGGCCTAAATGGCAGACCTCAGCCCTTGTCATGAACAGCAGAAATGTCAAAAACCTTATTATATGTAATGTATTTTAGATAAAAGAGCAATGGCTGTTTACAGGTATTTTTTTAACCCTGTAAATTATTTTATAACATTTAGATAACCATACAGGCAAGAGCTGTATTAGAACCATTTTAATGAATTTTTATTTAGTTTAAACTTAGTTTTTTCCAGTGTTACTGGAAAATTATCTTGATTTTTGCATCTAACAAGAGAATATTTTAGGCAGGATTCAAAGAATAGTAAATAATTTCAAATGGGTTATGAAGAGTACTTACTCATTGAGTTTGATGTGATTCTTTTTAAGAAAACTCTTAATGAAGATATGTTTAACAATAAACAACAAGCATCAGTAGAACTATCATCTATTGGGGAAAGAGGCTGATACCAAAAACATGTAAAATGAAAAGATAACAATATAAAGGAATTTGCTGATTATTAATAGGCAAGCATCTCAATATGAACTCTTTGCAAACAGTACATAATTAACTATCAATTCCAAGTTACACTAAGGCAAGCTTGGCTGATGGAAGCTAGAAGTCAATAAAGGAGAAATAGTTCCTTAGTGCAGAAAACTTAATAGTTTTGGAGCATTGGTACAAGCAGCATTAGAATATCCTTTTGAGGGAATTGAAGAACAATATATTTTTAAAAGATAAGAAGATTTTAATTACCATTTAATGCACTAGGGTTGGAAAGTAAGGCCTGAAGCCTAAGATGGCAGCCGCTAAGTCTGGCGCCTCGGGCTTTGTGGGCAGTCTAGACAGGCTGGCTAGGTCCTGAATGTGTGCCCTGTGGTACTCGTCACCCCTGTGGCTACATTCTCCTGGGCTCAAGCAGTGCCTTGGCCAGTGGTGCTGGCGGGCTAGAGCTCTGGGGCACAGGTGTGTATATCTCCTGGCACAGGAGCAGGTGGAGTAATACAGCACATACCAGCATCGTTCAGTCTCAAGTTCTGTGCAAGACTCCGGTGTTCTGTAAGCTGGCAACATATCTTGGGCAGAGTACTGCAGTTTTAATGTGGTTTGACCTCACCAGGCTGTGAGTCTCCTGGGTGAGACCCCACAAGTGGCCTCAGAGCAGGCACATGTGTTCCTGTGTTGAACACCTCTGCTTCCAATGGTCAGTCCACTGGTACCTGTAGACCTGATGCCTTCCAGCTGCATTTCCCAAGGGTAAAGCTCAGTCCATTCTCTTGATTGTGATTTGGACAGACAGAGAGAGAAGGAAAAGGGAGTAGGAAATAATCCATTGAAATACAGGGTCTGGAGGCTCACCCTTTCTCCTGGCTTGGCTTACCACATGTCGCAATGCTGCAGTCTCTAGTTAGAAGATTTCAAAAGTCTTTGTGTCTCATGTGGAAGAATCCATGGCAGGACACATGGGTTTAAATGGAGTTTACTGAAATTTAAGGAAGGGAATTACAAAAGAGGACATTGAATTTAAATTTAAGTTTTTTTAAATTTAAATTTTTCTGAAGTTTAATTAGTAATGCTCATTATCTTCTATTCAGGTCTATGTCCATTTTTAAATTTGGTTGTTTGATTTTGTTGTTTCTTTTTGGCTATTTCTTACATATTTCATATATTAATATCTTAGCAGATAAATGATTTGCAATAGCTACTCCCATTAGATAGGTTGCTTTTATATTCTGCCTATAGAGTCTTTTAAGGCCCAAGTTTTTAAAATCTTCATAAGGTCCAATTTGTTAATATTGTGTTTTTTGCTTGTGTCTTTGCTGCACTAGCCAAGAAATCACTACCACACTGGAGAAATCACTTTGCAATATTGTGAAGCATTTGCTTTATGCAAAGAGTTTTGCAATTTTAACTCTTATATTTGGGTTACTGATTCATTTTGCCCCCATTTTTTGTTTATTGTGTTATATAAGCATACAAAAGATGCAGTAACCTTCTTGACCAAGAGTATATTCAATATTTTCCAGCATGATTCGTTCAAAAGAAATTCCTATTCCCAATAAATGTCCTTGTCTCTTATGTCAGAGATGATTTTACTATAGGTGCAAGGGCTTATTTAAATTGGTCTATATGTCTCTCTTTATATCAGTACTGTACTGTTATGATTAATGAAGTCTTGTATTGAGCTCTGAAATCAGGAGTTGTAAGTCCTCCAACATTGTTTTCCTTTTTCAAGATTATTTTTGTTATTTGGGGTCCCTTTAGATTCCATATTTAATTTATATATTTTTTTTAATATCTGGGAAAATATTTTTAGGATTTCTTTCTTTTTACTTTTTCTTTTTTGAAATTTGTGCCTCACACTTGTTGGGCCATTTGAGCCATGGCCCAACCCTTCTTTGCTTTTATTTATTTTTTTATGTAAGGTCTCATATCTTTTGCCTAAAGGTAACCTCAGACTGCAATCTTCCTACCTACACCTCCTGCATAGCTGTGATCACAGACTCATGTCACCACACTCAGTTTATTGATTGAGATGGGGACTTCCTAATTTTTTACTTGAGATAGCCTCAAACTGTGATCCTCCTGATTTCTGCCACCTAAGTAGTTGGGATTGCAGACATGGACCACCATACCCTACCCATTATTGGGATTTCATTTCACCTGTAGATCATTTTAAGAGTTTAAATATGTTGACATTATAAGCTTTCTAGTCAATGAACATGGATGTGTTTCATTTTAAAATTTCTTCTTTGATTTTTCATTTTGTGATTTTCATTGTATAAGCTTTTCACATTTTCCATTAATTCCTAAGTATTTTAATATTTAAAGATATTGTAAATACAATTGTTTTCATAAATTCTTACTTAAAGGAATACTTTTAGTAGTCATAAATGCAAATGACTTTTGTGTGTTGATTGCTACCTTGATAATTCTTTTATTAACTATAACAAAAATTTTTCCATGAAATAGTTACAGTATTCTACATGTAAAATCATATTATCTATAAATGAAAAAATTTGTCTGCTTCTCTTCAATTTGTATATCCTTTATTCCTTTATCCTGCCCAATTGCCCTGGCTAGAATTTCCATTATTAAGTTACATAAAATTGGTGAGAATGGGTGTCTTTTCTTAGATTTTTCTCCAACATTTTTCAACATTGTTCATGATAGTCATTGTTGTTTTTCATATTTTTTTATGTTACTGAGTGCTTTTATTATGAAAGGGTATTGGATTTTTTCAAATACTTTTTCTTTGTCAAAGGGAAGGTCAGGTCAAACATGTAATATCTTTCCAAATGAACATGGGACATTTTCATAATAGACTATTCTTTAGGGCATAAGATGAGTCTACAATTTAAAAAAGATAGGCATCAAAATTTCTTTTCCTGTTACAGTGGGATGAAGTTAGAAATCAATACCAAAGCAAAACTGAACAATTCAGAATTTGTGGAAATTAAACAACACATTCTTAAACAACCAATGTATAAAGAAGAAATCACAAGGGAATTCTGGTTATAATACATATATGCATGAAAATGTTACAGTGAAACTCCCTGTGTAGCTATCTTAAACAAAACAAAAATGTCATTTTTAAAATAATGAACAAAAGGAAGGTCAAACAAGTCCATCCTGTCTGGGAGTTGGTAGCAGTGGGATGGGGGAGGATATAAGGAAAGGGTTTAAGATGGTCAATATGGTAAAATTATAATTATCTTATGCATGAAAATGTAAAAATGAGACCTGTTGAAAGTACCCCAGGAATAGGGGAGGGTGATTAAGGAGAATGATGGCAGAGGTGAATTCAACTATGATATATTGTAAGAATTTTTGTAAATGTCACAATGTATCCTTAGTACAATATGACAACAAAAAAATAAATAAATAAATAAAACTAAGACAGATATGAAGCCCACTTCTTTTTTCCTCTTTCCCCCAGTTTCATTCCCCCAGTTTCATATACTATTACATGGTGTGTTTTTTTGCATTCTTAATACATGTGTAATATCCATATTGTATAGATTTTCTGTACCTTATATTAATGATATTGTCCTGTGCATAAACTATTGAAACGTTTTTTTCCTCAAAAGAAAAAGAGAAAGAAATCACAAATGAAATTGGAAATTACTTGGAAATGAATGAAAAAGACGATATATTAAAACTTCAGACACAACAAAAGTAGTGCTAAAGGCTAAAGGGAAATTTATATCTATAAATCCACATTTAAAAATGAGAAAGGAAAGCATGGGAGCAGACATCTGTGGAGGCAGAAGGATCACAAGTTTGAGGCTAGCCCAGGCAAAAAAAAAAGAAAAAGTAGCGAGAAAGATCACCAATCAACATCGTAACTTTACAAATCAAGAAAGTAGATACTGAAACTATTCAAAGAGTGGGCGAGGGGGGCATAAAAGAGAATGATGTAGAAGGTGAATACGTACTGGCATGCAGCAATAATATGACCATAAAAAAAAATCAATTGAAACAATAAAGTTGATGCTCTATTGAGCAATAGCACATAGAATTAAAAAAACAAAAAGAAAACACTAAACCTAAATCTTGCAGAAAGATTAAGAGAAATGATAAACAGAGTAAAGAGTAGAAGCCACGTGCCAGTGGCTTATGCCTATAATCCTAGCTATTTAGCAGGCTGAAATATGCAAGATGGTGGTTCCAAGCCAGCTTGGGTAACAAATTTGCAAGACTCCTATTTCAAAGGAAAAAAGCTCAGTGTGGTGTTGCACACCTGTCATCCCAGAAGCTTAAAATAGGAGGATTGAGGTTCAGGTCAGCCTGGGCAAAAAGTGAGACCCTGTCGCTAAAACACCTACACCAAAAGGAGCTGAAGGTATGCCTCAAGTGGTAGTGTGCAAAAAGCCTCAGCACAACAACAAAAAGAGACTAGAAAAAAAAATAGGAAAATAATCAATGAATCCAAAATTTTACCAAATTTTTAACCAGATGAACTAAGGAAGGATGACAGAAGATTTAAATTGGCATAATCACAAATACAATTACGGCCATTACTTCCAATTTTACAGAAATAAAATGATTCTGGGAGTATTTGAATAAATTATAATTGTATCCCAACAAATTGTTTAGGTTAGATGAAATGAACATATACTTAAAAATAAGATCCTACCAGGACTAAATCATAAAGAATTATAAAATTTGATTGGACCTATAAGCAGAAGAAAAATTACATGAGAAATCAAAATGCTTGAGCTGGTGCAGTGGCTCAAGCAGTAACAGTACATTCCTAGCAAGCGTGAGGCTTGAGTTCCACCCACTGTTGCAATAAAAAAGAGAAAGAAATAAAAAACGTTGAACAAAATTAAAAGCCCTGAACATATGGCTTTACTGGTAAGTTCTATCAAACATTTAAAGCACTAAAACCAACCTTTCTCAAACTTTTTAAAATAATTGACTTCCTAAGTCATTCTGTAAGACCAGCTACTCTAATACCAAAGATAAACAAAGAAACTAAAAGAAAACTGCACATTAATTTACCTTTTTAATATACATGCAAAATTCCCCAAGAATGAACAAGAAAACCAGACCTCAAAGCATATTAAAGGATGATAGATACACTATTATCAAGTGAGATTTATTCTTGGAGTGAAAGCATGTCTCAAGATATAAGTATCAATCTTCATAACACATTGCATTAACAGTCAAAAGCAAAAAAAATCACACCAACCTATGTTTTGAATATAAATAAATTGATTTTATAGTTGATAGGGAAGAACAAAGTCCATGAATGGTTAACGTTAATACTGAATGAAATAACAAATGTAGAGGTATGTTACTACTTGACATAATGTCTCACTAGAAACTAGAATAATAAAAACAGTGTGGCACTCAAGAAGGCAGAAGCAGGAGGATTGTAAGTTCAAGGTCAGCCTGAATGACACAGCAAGACTTTGTATTAAATAAATAAATAATTAGAATCACAAATAACAAAAGGAAAAAAGACAACATGGTATTGATAAAACAACTATTACATCAATGTAAGAAAACATAGAACTCAGAAATGGGCCCACAAAAATCTATCTCTAACAAGCAAAAGCAATACGATGAAGAAAGGTAGGATTTTACAAAGCATCATGGAACAACTGGGCATTTGTATGCAAAAACTGAATCTAGACACAGACTTCATACGTTTCCCCAAAATAATTAAACTCATAGAAGCCAATATAGAAAAAGATATAGCTGACCTTTGGTTTGATCCTCACTTTTCACATAGTACAGCAAAGACATGATCCATGAAAGTATTGATAAACTGGGCTTCATTAAAATTAATAATGTCTGCTCTGGGAAACCCACTGTGAAAATAATGGAAAATAATAAACCATATTCTTTTTTTTTTTTTTTCATTTTTCTTTTATTATTCATATGTGCATACAAGGCTTGGTTTATTTCTCCCCACTGCCCCCACCCCCTCCCTTACCACCCACTCCACCCCCTCCCGCTCCCCAACTCAATACCCAGCAGAAACTATTTTGCCCTTATCTCTAATTTTATTGTAGAGAGAGTATAAGCAATAATAGGAAGGAACAGGGGTTTTGCTGGTTGAGATAAGGATAGCTATACAGGGCATTGACTCACATTGATTTCCTGTGCGTGGGTGTTACCTTCTAGGTTAATTCTTTTTAATCTAACCTTTTCTCTAGTTCCTGGTCCCCTTTTCCTATTGGCCTCAGTTGCTTTAAGGTATCTGCTTTAGTTTCTCTGCATTAAGGGCAACAAATGCTAGCTAGTTTTTTAGGTGTCTTACCTATCCTCACCCCTCCCTTGTGTGCTCTCGCTTTTATCATGTGCTCATAGTCCAATCCCCTTGTTGTGTTTGCCCTTGATCTAATGTCCACATATGAGGGAGAACATACGATTTTTGGTCTTTTGAGCCAGGCTAACCTCACTCAGAATGATGTTCTCCAGTTCAATCCATTTACCAGCGAATGATAACATTTCGTTCTTCTTCATGGCTGCATAAAATTCCATTGTGTATAGATACCACATTTTCTTAATCCATTCGTCAGTGCTGGGGCATCTTGGCTGTTTCCATAACTTGGCTATTGTGAATAGTGCCGCAATAAACATGGATGTGCAGGTGCCTCTGGAGTAACAGTCTTTTGGGTATATCCCCAAGAGTGGTATTGCTGGATCAAATGGTAGATCGATGTCCAGCTTTTTAAGCAGCCTCCAAATTTTTTTCCAGAGTGGTTGTACTAGTCTACATTCCCACCAACAGTGTAAGAGGGTTCCTTTTTCCCCGCATCCTCGCCAACACCTGTTGTTGGTGGTGTTGCTGATGATGGCTATTCTAACAGGGGTGAGGTGGAATCTTAGTGTGGTTTTAATTTGCATTTCCTTTATTGCTAGAGATGGTGAGCATTTTTTCATGTGTTTTCTGGCCATTTGAATTTCTTCTTTTGAGAAAGTTCTGCTTAGTTCACCTGCCCATTTCTTTATTGGTTCATTAGTTTTGGGAGAATTTAGTTTTTTAAGTTCCCTGTATATTCTGGTTATCAGTCCTTTGTCTGATGTATAGTTGGCAAATATTTTCTCCCACTCTGTGGGTGTTCTCTTCAGTTTAGAGACCATTTCTTTTGATGAACAGAAGCTTTTTAGTTTTATGAGGTCCCATTTATCTATGCTATCTCTTAGTTGCTGTGCTGCTGGGGTTTCATTGAGAAAGTTCTTACCTATACCTACTAACTCCAGAGTATTTCCTACTCTTTCTTGTATCAACTTAAGAGTTTGGGGTCTGATATTAAGATCCTTGATCCATTTTGAGTTAATCTTGGTATAGGGTGATATACATGGATCTAGTTTCAGTTTTTTGCAGACTGCTAACCAGTTTTCCCAGCAGTTTTTGTTGAAGAGGCTGCTATTTCTCCATCGTATATTTTTAGCTCCTTTGTCAAAGATAAGTTGCTTATAGTTGTGTGGCTTCATATCTGGATCCTCTATTCTGTTCCACTGGTCTTCATGTCTGTTTTTGTGCCAGTACCATGCTGTTTTTATTATTATTGCTTTGTAATATAGTTTGAAGTCAGGTATTGTGATACCTCCTGCATTGTTCTTTTGACTGAGTATTGCCTTGGCTATTCGTGGCCTCTTGTGTTTCCATATAAATTTCACAGTAGATTTTTCAATCTCTTTGATGAATGTCATTGGAATTTTGATGGGAATTGCATTAAACATGTAGATTACTTTTGGGAGTATAGACATTTTTACTATGTTGATTCTACCAATCCATGAGCATGGGAGATCTCTCCACTTTCTATAGTCTTCCTCAATCTCTTTCTTCAGAAGTGTATAGTTTTCCTTGTAGAGGTCTTTCACTTCTTTTGTTAGGTTTACACCTAGGTATTTGATTTTTTTTGAGGCTATTGTAAATGGAATTGTTTTCATACATTCTTTTTCAGTTTGCTCATTGTTAGTGTATAGAAATGCTAATGATTTTTCTATGTTGATTTTATATCCTGCTACCTTGCTATAGCTATTGATGATGTCTAGAAGCTTCTGAGTAGAGTTTTTTGGGTCTTTAAGGTATAGGATCATGTCATCTGCAAATAGGGATATTTTGACAGTTTCTTTACCTATTTGTATTCCTTTTATTCCTTCTTCTTGCCTAATTGCTCTGGCTAGGAATTCCAGTACTATGTTGAATAGGAGTGGAGATAGTGGGCATCCTTGTCTGGTTCCTGATTTTAGAGGGAATGGTTTTAATTTTTCTCCGTTAAGTATAATGCTGGCTGTAGGTTTGTCATATATAGCTTTTATAATGTTGAGGAACTTTCCTTCTATTCCTAGTTTTCTTAGAGCTTTTATCATGAAATGATGTTGGATCTTATCAAAGGCTTTTTCTGCATCTATTGAGATGATCAGTGGTTTTTGTCTTTGCTTCTGTTAATGTGGTTTATTACGTTTATTGATTTTCGTATGTTGAACCACCCCTGCATCCCTGGGATGAAGCCTACCTGGTCGTGGTGAATAATCTTTTTGATGTGTTGCTGAATTCGATTTGCCATTATTTTGTTGAGGATTTTTGCATCAATGTTCATTAAGGAGATTGGCCTATAGTTCTCCTTTTTGGAGGTGTCTTTGCCTGGTTTTGGGATAAGTGTAATATTGGCTTCATAAAATGTGTTTGGCAGTTTTCCTTCCCTTTCTATTTCATGGAACAGTTTAAGGAGGGTTGGTATCAGTTCTTCTTTAAAGGTCTGATAGAATTCAGCAGAGAATCCATCAGGTCCTGGACTTTTCTTTTTGGGGAGACTCTTGATTGCTGCTTCAATTTCATTTTGTGTTATAGGTCTATTCAGGTGATTAATTTCCTCTTGGTTCAGTTTTGGATGATCATATGTATCTAGAAATCTGTCCATTTCTTTGAGATTTTCAAATTTATTTGAATATAGGTTCTCAAAGTAGTCTCTGATGATTTCCTGGACTTCCATGGTGTTTGTTGTTATCTCCCCTTTTGCATTCCTGATTCTACTAATTTGGGTTTTTTCTCTCCTCATTTTAGTCAGGTTTGCCAGGGGTCTATCGATCTTGTTTATTTTTTCAAAGAACCAACTTTTTTTTTCATTAATTCTTTGTATGTTTTTTTTGGTTTCTATTTTGTTGATTTCAGCTCTTATTTTTATTATTTCTCTCCTTCTATTTGTTTTGGGATTTGCTTGTTCTTGTTTTTCTAGGAGTTTGAGATGTATCATTAGGTCATTGATTTGGGATCTTTCAATATGCACTCATGGCTATAAACTTTCCTCTCAAGACTGCCTTAGCTGTGTCCCATAGGTTCTGGTAGGTTGTGTTTTCATTTTCATTGACTTCTAGGAACTTTTTAATTTCCTCTTTTATTGCATCGATGATCCATTCTTCATTAAGTAATGAGTTATTTAGTTTCCAGCTGTTTGCATGTTTTTTGTCTTTACTTTTGTTGTTGAGTTCTACTTTTACTGCATTGTGGTCAGATAGTATGCATGGTATTATTTCTATTTTCTTATATTTGCTGAGGCTTGCTTTGTGCCCTAGGATATGATCTATTTTGGAGAAGGTTCCATGGGCTGCTGAGAAGAATGTATATTGTGTAGAGGTTGGATGAAATGTTCTGTAGACATCTACTAGGTCCACTTGATCTATTGCATATTTTAGATCTTGGATTTCTTTATTGAGTTTTTGTTTGGATGACCTATCTATTGATGATAATGGAGTGTTAAAGTCTCCCACAACCACTGTGTTGGCGTTTATATATGCTTTTAGGTCTTTCAGGGTATTAAACCATATTCTTGAAGAAAACACAGTAATAAAGAATAGTTATTCAAAATAAATAACACCTACCACTCTGTGATATTATTTGCATAACTGGGTTCTAATGGTAAAATTCTAGACATAATAAATCCTGTGGGGTAATATTGTTTGGGATGCAAGACATGGAAGCCTCAGTTTTTGATATGGTGAATTTGAGGCAATTATGAAATTAAAATAACCCAACTGAACAGGTATTGGTGACTCTGTGCATTAACTATCAATTGCTGTGTAACAAATTACCAAACTCTTAGAGCCTTAGAATCACAAACATTTCTTATCTTGAGAGGCAAAAGCTCTACCACTTGAGTCACTCCACCAACCCATAACATTTCTTATCTTAAAATATCCATGGGACAGGAATCTGCATATGACTTGGCTGGATCAAATGCTCGCTTTCTAAAATGTCTGCTACTAAGGTGGCACCTACTTTATGCTCTTTGTGGTGCTCACCATCATCATTCAAGTTCACATGATTGTAGTACAATTCAATTTCCTGGGTTAAATGATTGGCTTCCCCATTTTCAGAGTCTATGCTTCTTCTAAAGCATTATGGCTCTCATACAACATACATCTTACTTCTGCCAGCAGGAGAATCTCATTCTAGTCTGCTAAATGATGCAATCTAAAAAAGGGAGCAACTAATTAATCATTTCCCATATTCTGCTGGTCAAGAGCAAGTTACATATTTTGCCAAAATCAGAGAAAAAATTACACAAAAGCATGATTCACTGATGGTCACCCCAGAGTATTTTCATCATTCTAGTCTTCAGGTTACCAAAATGAATTATTCTCACAGTGGGGATAGAATCATTCTGTGCATTAGTTAGATATAATTGGTAGTATGTGTCAGAATTCCTGTACAAAAACTGACAAAAATCAATAAGATTTATTATCTTATAATGTGAGAAGAATACAGCAGAGAAATTCAAACATTGGTGCTTCAGGTGACACATATCCCCATCATTGTCCCAAGTTCAGCACTAGTACTTCCAGGCTTCATGTACAGACATCAAAAAATGAAGATAGTGATGTATTTCATTCACTTTTAAGGAAGAGGAAAATTTCCCAGGTGACTTGTTAGAACCCATTGGTCACGACTGGATTATATAACTAGACCAAGCAGCAAGGGAGTCTGGGAAAGCATTTTCTGATTCTAGAGATTTATAATGAAATTTTTCATTGAAGACAGGGCATGAGGCATTATTGTTGGATAGCAGAAGACACTGATTTCCACATCATTAAAAAATGTTTTTGTAAAAAACACACTTTTTAACAAAAGTTTTACATACATATAGATAAATTTTAATAAATCAAGAGCATGTAAAACAATTCATCAAAGTCTCTGATTTTCAACATATCAACAGGAAGCATATGTTTTATTTCAGTTTTGAATTTGGGTTTTGTAGATAAATCTGTTTGTAATCTTTCCTAAATGATACCTCCATCATAATGGATATAACAGTGAGCTATTTCTCACCCTTCTCACCTCAAATTTACTGGAAACCAATTGTCCTCCTCAAGACTTCAAAAAGCCTCACAAACAGAAATACTGATAAATAACCATGTTTTAAATCTCCCTTTCAGTATGTTCCATATAATGTGTCCACTTGAGTTTTCCATCTAAGGAAGGCTTTCCATATAAGATGACCCTATACACTTTCATAAAATGATGCCTTAGCTCATGGCAAATGTAACTATTTTCTATTATGTCTACTTAAAAGAAAAATACTATTTGAAAATCAAATTAACAAATTGGTAATATTTTACAATGCATATGGTTTTGCATATAATATTTACCACATTTGAAATCATCAAACAAAATTAGAGTTTCGAATCACTTGATAATGTCTCTGCATCATAAAACTTTTTTCAAAAACTTTTAGACACTAATACATTAGTATACAGGTACAGGTTTTCCGTAAGCAAGCAATTTTCTTAAGTAGCTAATAAAATTTTGGCTCTTCACTCCTTGTATTCTTAAAAAATGGAACAGAAAATAAAAATATGTCAGCAAAATATTACTTGGTAATTGTTACAGAAATTTTATTGTTTGCACTACAGCTTGCAAACACTATTACTTGTTTTTGTCAAAAACATTAAAAATATTCTAGAGTGAGAAAACAAAATTTTTTAAATTAGAAAACAGGATATAATATATATAATAATATATTGTATAAGATGATATGATATATAATAATTATTTATAATAATATAAATTATGCCCATTCAAAAAAACTGTGGTTTATAAATAGGTTACTATTATCCAAAGTCAGAATATGCTTTATTTTGAAACCAAGTAGAACAAATATATTTATATTAATGAAAAATTATATTTATGTCATTTTACTACTTATTCCAGCCTTATCCCAAAATGTTATTCATATTTTTATTGTCATTATTATGATTGCGATCTCCAATAATTCCAAATGTTTCCAGAAGACAAGGCTTTTATGAAAAAAAATTGCTGAATTTCAAATGAACATGCTATAACCCCATTTTAGTTATACAATAACGTGGTTTATTTAAAAATACCAGTGAATATAAAAGTAAATGCATGCTGTCATGATAAATTCTTACAAACTTTATTTTAACCGTGTAGATTATATCAGCTTTATAATGTCTAAAAAGTATAATATCTTTCTTGCTGCTTTCTTGATCTTCATTGTTAAAATTAGTTTCTGAGTTTCTTTAAGTATCAATAGTACTATAGCTATGTTTCTCTCCTGACATTTTTTTTTTCTTTTGGTGCTGGGGATTGAACCCAGGACCTATTGCTTCATACCTAGCCCCTGACACCATATTTTACATTCCATTATATTTCTATTTCTGTTGTCTGTATCAATAACTTGAGGACAAAATACAAGCCTCTCTATCCTCCATAGTCTTTGTTAAATCATTAATGTTAACTGATGGTTAGTAACTACATGAATTATCAAGTGATATGTTCAATAAACTGTATATATTTTCCTAACACCAAAGATAATTTGTAGTTATAATGATGGATTTGAACTGTTATGAAAGTTTTGTAATGTATCTTCTGCTAATATCATTCCTTCTGGAAAAGTAATTGACATGAAATAGACGTGTGAGGGTTTATAAAACAGATAAATGTGTTGTAATGACTACATCTTTGGATGATACTGGTTATGTGTGGTTCTGAGCATTAATGTGGGTAAAGAGGAAAGAAACAATGCTTTTCATACTACCAATGATGAGTGCCAGAAATTCTTTACATATTATCTCAGATAATCTGCAAAACAACAATACTATGGTGTTATGTTTTCTCTGTTCTACAAATGAAACTATTCCAAATTCACACAGTTAGTAAATAGGGGTGGAAGACAGACTCAAAACTAGGCAGACTTAGTATTTGATGGAAAGTGCTAAATCACAATTTTATACAGAAAGTTAGCAGAAAGGCAAACAAAGTTGGGGTGGGAAAAAAGGAATTTAGAACAAAAATGAAAATGCTTACAAGTGATTGCTTAAATCCCATAAGGACATTATCCAATTCTACAGTGTAACTGAGATCCAATGTGTGCTGTACCCATGAGGCTTAATTAGAACATTCACTTCAACTCTTGCTGCTAAAATAAGAGGGAATAATAACAACCTATGTCCTTTAGTTTCTTAAGTGGGCTTTCTAAAAAAAATCAAAATGTCAACTTTACTACTGAAATAGCTGAGTGAAGGTTATGACTTTTGGCTTGTGAATAAGATGCTACTTCAATGGACGTTATGGAAATTCATCCACCACCACCCCTCTCACTGGTTCAGAAGGTCACCATAGGCCCTACTCTGAAAAAATCAGCCAACACTTCAAGATGATCTCAAACAAAGACAAGTAGATATAAAAAGAGGTATAGAGTAGGCTGTGTCAGGGTGCTTAAGTCATTCCCTTTAATTAACTAATCAAGGCACTTGAGGAAGAATGAGTAGCAGACAAAGAAATGAGTTGTGCTCCATAAATTTCCTCAAAATGGTAACGTGAAGTCAGGGAAACAGTTCCCTTAACAGTATTAAACTTCTGGAAATGAACCTGTTTGGGTGGTAGGCAGATTTGTGAGTAGACCAGAGCAGGCTAACAGGAATACGAAAATCCTGTTATTCACACATCAGAATATCCCTATTATTCAAAAGATGGGAATGGAAAAGTTATGGTAGAAGGGTATTGAGAATAAATAAATTAGGAACAGGACAACATAAATCTGAACATAAAAGAAACTCCAAAGGAAATCACTCTCAAAGAGATGGAAAATATTAAAAATAGCATCTATGAAAGTATAAATATACCAATGGGAACAAAGTTTATCAACTGAAATAAGTAAACCAGTTGTATTTCTTAAGTTTGCTGTTGTGGCTGACTTTTGGGGATTTTTTTTTGGTTCATTGGTTGGTGTTTTTTTCTTTTCTTTTGTGTTTTCAGTTTGTTTTTTTTTTTTTTAGACAGGTAGTGCAGGCCAGCCTGGAATTCACAATCCTCCCTTCTCATAATCATGTAGTCGTGCCCCACCATGCCCAGCTTGGCCTCTTAAGTTTAACACTGTACCTTCTAAGAACATTGAGGTCATAGTTAAAAGAAAGTTTACCGTTTCATTGAAATCCATATTGAAGGCACTGTATTGAGAAACTACTTTTAAAAATCAAAACCTTGGGAAGCTTCATTTTTTAAAACCGTACCATAGACAAAGAGAACTCAATAGATTATGTGTGAGATATTCTGGAATGCTTGAGAAAAAACATGGTTGGAAGTAAGAGCCTATCACAATCTTATCCTACTTCTGCAGTAACTAAGTTCTTTTCATCACTCCCTCATTGTGTATTGTTGGCAACTTTGTGAAATATTGGTTTACTATACGCATGTGACTTTATTTCTGGACCCTCGATTCTGTTTTATTATTCTATGTGAGTCTTTTTTTTATGACAATAATACAATGTTTTGACTGCCATTGCTTTGTAGTATATTTGGAAATCAGGGAGTATGATCCCTCCCCATATATGTTCTTTTACAAGATTGCTTTGGCTACTCAAGATCTTTTGTGGTTCCATATGAATTTTAGGATTGTTTTTTGCAATTCTCTATAATGAATATCTTTTGAATGTTGGTAAAGATTGAGTTGAGTCTGTTTATCAGTTGAGGTAGTATGAATATTTTACTATTAATTCTTCAGATCTGTGAACATCACCTATTATTGTATTAATATGTACCTTCTTTAGTTTCTTTCATCAATGTCTAATAGTTACTGTGCACAGATCTTTTATCTCCTTGGCTAAAATCATCCATTTTTCATCCTGCATCTTTCCTGAATTCACTTATTACTTATAACAGTACGTTAACACTGTCTATCTTTCTCTGTATGAGATCATATCATGCTTATTTCAACTGTAAATGGAGAAAAATGTATGTCTGACTTTGGGTAGGAAATAATTTCTTTCTTTTTCTTGTCTTGTTGCTTTGAGTAAATCTTCCAGTACTATGTTGAAAGGAAGTCACAAGAATAGAATATTCTTCTTTTGTTCTGATCTTAAAGAAAAAACTTTAGCATTTTGCCATCAAGTATGACATTAGTTGTGGGATTGTCACACATTTAGCCTTTATATGTTGATATTAATTACCTTAGCTACCTTGTTTGCTGAGAATTTTTATTATGAAAATAAGTTAAATTTTGACAATGGATTCCTTCTGTACCTATTGGGATGGTTATATAATTTTTATCCTTTATTCTATAAAGTAGTGTATCACAGTTATCAACTTGCACATGTTCCACAATTCTTGCACACTACAGCTAATCCTACTTAATCACATTTTGTGTGTGTGTGTGAGACAGGGTCTTGCTGTATAGCTCAGGCTGGCCTTGAACTCTCAGTCCTTCTGCCTAAGTCTCCCAAATGTTGGGATTACAAGCATGTACCACCTCACCCAGTGTTGTATAATCATTTTAATGATTGTCCAAAGTGCTGTTGGATACAGTTTGTTATCATTTTGTTGAGACTTATTGCATCTATATTCATCATTGATATTTGAACAAAATTTTCCTACTCATAATTTTTATATCTGGATTGTTATGAAAGTGAAGAAGGCTTTGTAAACTTATGTTGGAAGCATTCACTG